>NC_071521.1:25270596-26470596 GCF_027887155.1 Malaclemys terrapin pileata | reverse complement strand
TGCCAGAGAGGTGCTGCAGTTATTCATTTCACCCACCAGGGGTGCTGTGGCCCCAGAACAGAGAGCAGCCACACCCAGGCGGGAGCAGATAGGGAGAAGAAGCTGCATTCCTCACAGCACCCTGCCAATGAGTGCAGGTGAGGAGGCATAGAATATGGGAGAGGGGGGGAGATGGACAGCATGTGGCACATGGGGTGGCTGGGGAGGGTCACAGACTGGGGTTCAGAAAAGCTAGTGGAGGGGGACAGACTGGGACAGGGACTGAATGGGAGTGGGCGTGCAGGGCCAGATGGGGATGGAAGGTGCAGGGACACATGGGGAGGGCTGCCTGATTGAGGGTGCAGGGACACATGGGGATGGGGGGCAGGGCAGTAGCAGAGTGGGAGTGCAGGGACACTTGGGGACAGGACCAGACGTGCCTGACTGAATGGCAGGGTCTGCATGGGGGATGCTTCCAAATAATCCCCTCCTCCCCGCCCCTCCCCAGAAGTTCCATGCTTCTCCCACCCACACCCAACAACCCTCCAGTTTCACTTCCAGGTTTTTTCCCAGCAATTACTTCCCTCTCCCTCAGCTCCTCTGTTAGCCCTGACTCCCCCAAGTCTTTGCACTGCTTCTAAAGGGGGTAGAAAATACATTTCTGTGTTGTAGTTTAAACTCAAAGTTCTGTGTTAATATACCTAGGAAGGAACCTATTTGTCAATAAACATTTCCTGAATCTTTTTTGTTGTCTGTATTGTTACAGACATTCTTGCTGACAGGTATTTTGAAATAAATTTCCAAAATAACTGAAACTAGCATGCTTATATTGTGGTATTTTGATTAATAAAATATGCAGAATTTTAAAAATATTGTGCACAGAATTCTTAATTTTTTGGCACAGAATTCCCCCAGGAGTACTATTTGTTGGAGCAAGGGGAAGAGAGATATCTGCTTGTTCCGAACATCTGTGTGTTCATCACATGAAATATCATTTTATCCTATGTTTGCGCAGAAAGGTGGTAACAGCCAGCTATGTGAAATACACAGATATGGAGGCAGTGAACATTTAGAGGTAGAGTTTGCACATCAACTCCAGTGTCCCCTTAGTATTTTTCTATTAAATTAATTTTTAAAGTCTAATTTAAACCTCAGCAAAATGCGGTGGGCAGGACATGTTGCCCAACTCAGTGTCAACAGATGGACTGCAGCTATATCTGAGTGGTATCCGCGAGAACTGAAACGGCCACGACAAACGTGGCGAAGGATGGCAAGAACGAGAGAAGATTGGAAGACGTATTGTGATCGGCTCAGTCTTAACTGATGAAGGACCGACAGTCTACGCAGTCTACGCAATTTAAACCTCATAAAGAGTTTCAGAAGATAATTCACCACAAACAGGATTACAGGCATGCTAATATGGTTTTAAAGATACATACACAGTTTTGAATGAAAAAATAATTATAATGTCTTGCTCACTTGCCTCTGGGGCCCAAAGTAAATTAAAATCAAATTGTTTCAAAGTGAATGTAACGAATGCTTCTGAATAGACTTTAATCCATCTCAAGCTGCCAAGTTATAGTGCTCCCATAAAGTTCACTGTTTGGGGATTATTCATGTTAGAGAAAGCATGGTTATACCATGGGACTGCAGCACGAACCTGAATGTGTCGCTTATCCCCTTTTTACAGATAGGCTAATACTTGTGTGTGCTGACTTTCAAAGTTTATGAAGTGTTTTAATCCTCAAATGAAAGGTGTCCTAGGAGGACACGCTTTATTAGTAGTACTAAAGATGCTGTGCTTTATCTCCCTACATCGCTTTGTAAATTTCTCACATACAGGAACTCCTCACTTAAAGTCGTCCCAGTTAACATTGTTTTATCCGTTGTTACGTTGCTGATCTATTAGGGAGCATGCTCGTTTAAAGTTGTGCAATGCTCCCTTCTAACGTTTTGGCAGCTGCCTGCCTTGTCCACTACTTGCAGGAAGAGCAGCCCGTTGCAGCTAGCTGGTGGGTGGTTGGAACCAGGGTGGACCTGCAGCCCCCCTATCAGCTCCCCGCTCCCCTAAGTTCCCTGTGCAGCAGCTGCCCAGCAGGCTATCAATTGCCGGCAGTTCAGCTGTCCCTACCCCACTGCCATGTGCTGCTCCTGCCCTCTGCCTTTGAGCTGCTCCCAGAGACTCCTGTTTGCTGGGGGGGGGAGAAGGAGGGGGGTTAATGTCAGGGTGTTCCCCTCGTCCCTGCTCCTGCACCCCGCTTATCCCATCTTCCATAGAGCAGGGACACAGGAGGGAGGGAGCTTCCAGGCAGCAGCTGCGGCTCAGCTTGCTGATCTAATTAACAAGGCAGTGTACTTAAAGGGGAAATGCACACCTGCCCTCCCTCCTTTCCTGCTGCCTTGTAGAGTGTGAGAGTTAACCCTTGAGGGCTCAGCCAATTGCTAGTTCATCATTTAGCAGTAAGGCATTCCCTGGGAAATATCCCACCCTCTGACTCCTCCACCTCAACCAAGCTTTACAATCATCATCACTGTGTTCCAGTATTAAATTGTTTGTTTAAAACTTATACTGTGTGTGTGTGTGTGTGTATATATATATATAGTATTTTGTCTGGTGAAAAAAATTTCCCTGGAAACTAACCCCCTCATTTACATTAATTCTTATGGGGAAATTGGATTCGCTTAACATCGTTTCGCTTAAAGTAGCATTTTTCAGGAACATAACTACAATGTTAAGTGAGGAGTTCCTGTACAAATGAAATTGGATTGAGAGGGTAAAATTTCCAAAAGCATCTAAGTGACTTAGGAGCCTAAATCCTATTTTCAAAAGTGATTAAGTCGGAGCCTAAGGAGTTAGGCTTGTGAAGAGGTGTGATTTCTAGACACAAAAACCCCTAGCGTAGACACACTTATACTGGCAAAACTGTGTCTTTGTTGATATAGCTTATTTTGCTTGAAAGGGAGACTGGGGTGAGGGGGTGAGCCATTGGAATAAACTATACTGGCAAAAGCACAATTTTGCCAGTATAAGCTGCATTCACACTAGCAGCCACCGGCACCGACTTTTGTCAGCGCTGGTGGGTGCTCGCACCCCCCCACCCCAACTCGACTCCACCCCGCCCCAAAGTCCCCGCCCAAACTCCACTCCTCCCTGCCCCTATTGGACCCCTCCCCAAATCCCCACCCTAGCCCCGCCTCCTCCCCCGAGTGCGCCGCGTTCCCCCTCCTCCCCCCTCCCTCCCAGGCAAGCTTGGGAGGGAGGGGGGAGAAGCAGGATGTGTCGGCGCGCTCAGGGGAGGAGGTGGAGGCAGAACAGAGGTGAGCTGGGACGGTCGGGGGCGCGGCAGGGAGCTGCCGGTGGGTGCTCTGCACCCACCAATTTTTCCCCATGGGTGCTCCCGCCCCGGAGCACCCACAGAGTCGGTGCCTATGCTAGCAGCACTTTGCCAGTATAGTACACCAGTACAGGGATACCAGAAGCATGCTTCTAGTGTAGACATGGTCTCAGTTTCACTGAAAGTCAATGGAACTTAGTTTAAGAGGCTTCACTGCAAAAGAGGTGTGTTTTTACTAACTCTATATAGAATCCTAGCAGAGGCAAGACTGTAGTTTTTACCTCAATGTAGCTGAGTGGGGGGTACAGTGTTGACCTTCAAAATAAAATCTGCCTGTTGCCTTGTCTCCACTAGGATTTTTCACTGAGATAGGGGTTGTGGTATGTGTTTTGTTTGCAGTGAAGACAGAGCTTTTATTTGTCTGTAAAAGATTCAAATACAATATTCTCCAGGGAAACCAGATTACCACTCAGCATTTCTCCCTGTCCCTATTCTCATAGGAACCTACAATTACACTGGCCTACAGTTTGGATCTTTTTCATCTCTAGTTCTGGATCACTAAAAAAAGAAACTCTAATCCAATGTCAGTTCAGGCCCACACGTTTGATGATTAAAAAGGATGAATATAAAGAAACAACTCAGGTATGTAGGGACAAAATTAGAAAAGCCAATGCACAAAACGAGATCAAACTAGCTAGGGCCATAAAAGGAAACAAGAAAACATTCTACAAATACATTAGAAACAAAAGGAAGACCAAGAGCAGAGTAGGTCCGTTACTCAATGAGGAAGGAAAGACAATAACAGAAAATGTGGAAATGGCAGAGATGCTTAATGACTTCTTTGTTTCGGTTTTCACCAAGGAGACTGGTGGCGATTGGATGTCTAACATAGTATATACCAGTGAAAATGAGGTAGGATCAAAGTCTAAAATAGGGAAAGAACAAGTCAAAAATTACTTAGACAAGTTAGATGTCTGCAAATCACCAGGGTCTGATGAAATGCATCCTAGAACACTCAAGGAGGTGACTGAGGAGATATCTGAGCCATTAGCGATTATCTTTGAAAAGTCATGAAAGACAGGAGACATTCCAGAAGACTGGAAAAGGGCAAATACAGTGCCCATCTATAAATAGGGAAATAAGGAAAACCTGGGGAATTACAGACCAGTTTGCTTAACTTCTGTACCTGGAAAGATAATAGAGCAAATAATTAAGCAATCATTTTGCAAACACCTAGAAGATAATAAGGTGATAAATAACAGTCAGCATGGATTTGTCAAGAACAAATGGTGTCAAACCAACCTGATAGCTTCCTTTGACAGGGTAACAAGCCTTGTGGATGGGGGGAAGCGGTAGATATGGTATATCTTGACTTTAGTAAGGCTTTTGATACAGTCTCGCATGACCTTTTCATAAACAAACTAGGGAAATACAACCTAGATGGAACTACTATAAGGTGAGTGCATAACTGGTTGGAAAATTGTTCCCAGAAAGCAGTTATCAATGATTCACAGTCATGCTCAAAGGGCATAACAAGTGGAGTCCCTCAGGGATTGGTTCTGGGTCCGGTTCTGTTCAATATCTTCGTCAATGATTTAGATAATGGCATAGAGAGTACACTTATAAAGTTTGTGGTTGATACCAAGCTGGGAGGGGTTGAAAGTGCTTTGGAGGATAGAAATTCAAAATGATCTGGACAAACTGGAGAAGTGGTCTGAAGTAAATAGGATGAAATTCAATAAGGACAAATGCAAAGTACTCCATTTAGGAAGGAACAATCAGTTGCACACATACAAAATGGGAAATGACTGCCTAGGAAGGAGTACTGCAGAAAGGGATCTGGAGGTCATAGTGGATCACAAGCTAAATATGAGTCAAAAGTGTAAGGCTGTTGCAAAAAAAGTAAACATCATTTTGGAATGTATTAGCAGGAGTGTTGTAGGCAAGACATAAGAAGTAATTCTTCCGCTCTACTCCATGCTGATTAGACTACTCGACTGGAGTATTGTGTCAAGTTCTGGGCGCCACATCTCAGGAAAGACGTGGACAAATTGGAGAAAGTCCAGAGAAGAGCAACAAAAATGACTGAAGGTTTAGAAAACATGACCAATGAGGGAAGACTGAAAAAATTGGGTTTGTTTAGTTTGGAGAAGAGAAGACTGAGGGGGGACATGATAACACTTTTCAAGTACATAAAAGGTTGTTACAAGGAGGAGGGAGAAAAATTGTTCTTCTTAACCTCTGAGGATAGGACAAGAAGCAATGGGCTTAAATTGCAGCAAGGGCGGTTTAGGTTGGACATTAGGAAAAACTTCCTAACTGTCAGAGTGGTTAAGCACTGGAATAAATTGCTTAGGAAGGTGGTGGAATCTCCATCATTGGGAATTTTTAAGAGCAGGTTGGACAAACACCTGTCAGGGATGGTCTAGATAATACTTAGTCCTGCCCTGAGTGCAGGGGACTGGATTAGATGACCTCTCAAGTTCCCTTCCAGTTCTATGATTCTATGATCTGATCGATCATAAACTACAAAGAGTAAAAACTAGAACAGGGGTGGGCAAACTTTTTGGCCCAAGGACCACATCAGCGCTGCAAAACTATGGAGGGCTCGGTAGGGAAGGCTGTGCCTCCCGAAACAGCCTGGCCCCCAGCCCCTATATGCCCCCTCCCACTTCCCACCACCTCACTGCCCCCCTCAGAACCCCCGACCCATCCAACCCCCCCCCGCTCTTTGTCCCCTGACCGCCCTGTTCTGGGACCCCCCCTCGCACCCTGTCCCCTATCCACACCCCCGCCCCCAGACAGTCCCCCCGGGACTCCCACACCTATTCAACACCCCCATGTTCCCCATCACGGACTGCCCCCCCAGAATCTCCGCCCCATCCAACCGCCCCCTGCTCCCTGGGATCCCCTGCCCCTTATCCACCCCACTCCCCACCATGCTGTTCAGAGCAGCAGGCGCTCGCAGCCCTGCCGCCAGTGCTGCCCAGCAGGAGCGGCAGCCCAGAGTGCTGGTGGCATGACCCACTGAGGCTGCGCGGGATGGGGAACAGCAGAGGAGAGGCCGGGGTCTAGCCTCCCTGGCTGGGAGCTCAGGGGCTGGGTAGAATGGTTCCCCGGGCTGGATGTGGCCCACTGGCCATAGTTTGCCCACTTCTGAACTAGAACTACTAGTATAAAGCATCTGATGCTAAGTCCAGCAACTTACAAGTTATCAGACCTTAGACTCACACTATTCTAATTTTTCTTATTATTTTTCTTTCCCTCATACTTCAGTTCCATTGCAGTTTCAATGTCACCTAAGCTCTGGTCTGCTACAGCTAAGAGCCAAGACTACAGCCACTTAAAGCAGACAAGAATCTCTACTTTCCAAGGGTAAAAAAGCATTCTTTTCAGAGGCGGCATCTGCTAATATCATCACGAAAAGTCTTGCAACAACTTCCTTGCTGGCAGGGTATCATAACTATAAAGGGAAGGGTAACAGCCCTCCTGTGTACAATACTATAAAATTCCTCCTGGCCAGAGACCCCAAAATCCTTTTACCTGTAAAGGCTTAAGAAGCTCAGGTAACCTGGCTGACACCTGACCCCAAGGACCAATAAGGAGACAAGATACTTTCAAATCTTGGTGGGGGGAAGGCTTTTGTTTGTGCTCTTTGTTTTGGGGGTTGTTCGCTCTTGGGATTGAGAGGGACCGGACATCAATCCATGCTCTCCAAATCTTTCTGAACAAGACTCTCATATTTCAAACTTGTAAGTAACAGCCTGTACGGGGAGACTTTGGCAAACCAGTAAAGTGCTTAAAACCACAATGGCTTATTGTTAAAAAGCAACCTAGTCAGCAAGCTGTAAATTGGCCATTCAGCAAACTCAGCTTGACCAAGGCAGGAGGGGAGGGGGTTTTGGGGTGCCACAGAAAAGGCAGCTTGACCCCGCGTCCTTTCTGATAAGAATTGTGTTGAAGTTGCTGATACATGCATTTTAAAAGAGCAGGAATGTCTATTGGGGTCTCAGAGCTGCAGACTCTGGAAAAACCCACACCTCGTTAATCAATAATCAGAAGGAACCTCTTGCTTGAAACTGCTTACTTAACAAGGTTTCTTTAAGGGACATGTCATTCTATTACTAATGTATAAATAAGGGGACTCCTTTGGGGGACTCTTCGGGACTGGTCTCTCCCTCTGGATGCATCTTGTGTTCCCCAGCAGCAGATGGACTGCCACTGTGCCACTCGAGAGCCACACTCAGCATTGGTAATTATCAAGGGTTGGAGGTGTTTTACTAATCTTGTTGCAGACGTGTGTAAGTGCTTGAGTCTAAGTAAAGTTTACCTTTAAGTGAAAGCACTCTTGTGTTGTCCTGTTTGTGTCAGACATCTATCACTCGGACGGCCATGTCTCTCCTGATATATTTCCTGACACCTCCTCGCAAAGAGTAAAAGTTACCAAGAGCTTTGGGTTGAAAGAACCCCGGGTAACAAGCCACGCAAGGCGTGTTAGGTTTATCTTTGTCTTCTCAACTTGTAAATATTCCTTTTGCTAGAGGGTTTACCTCTGTTTGCTGTAACTTTGAACCTAAGGCTAGAGGGGGTTCCTCTGGGCTCTTTGAATCTGATTACCCTGTAAAGTTATTTTCCATCCTGATTTTAATTAGATGATTTTTACCTCTCTTTCTTTAATTAAAAGCCTTCTTTTTAAGAACCTGATTGATTTTTCCTAGATTTAAGATCCAAGGGGGTTGGATCTGAACTGACCAGGAATTGGTGGGGGGAAAGAAGGGGGAATGGTTAATTTCTCCTTGTTTTAAGATCGGTGTTCACCAGCAAATTGGTGGAGAAGTCTCTCAAGGCTACCCAGGGAAGGGGTATAGTACTTGGGAGGGAGATATTCGAGGGGGAGGGGAGGTAGACAGAGTTTCCCAAATAACTCATAAATAATTTGGGTAGTGGCAGCAAAAGCAGATCTAAGCTGGTTGCTAAGCTTAGAGATTTTCATACAGGTCCCCACATCTGTACCCTAGAGTTCAAAGTGAGGAAGGAACCTTGACACAGGGCCAATACAAATCTTTTCAGGATCAGTAGACTTTTTCAGTATTGGTCATGAACAGGGTGGGAAAAATAGCAATTTTGTGTTCCATTTTCCTTGAAATATTTACTTTTGCAAAACTTCATCACAGAGTTGTGTATTGTACAACACTTCCTGCACTCCAGGCCACTTCTCAGAAGCCAAACCAAGTCCGGAGCATGGAGGACTGTCTACATCTTTTATTATCCCTCCAACAACACAGCAAATTGAAGATTTACATGGTCACTGCTCAGATCCATAAGCAAAGCTGTAATGCCCCATGCTTGGCAAAAAGCAGTATTGTGCTCCTGTAAACAGTAAAGTCTTGACACACTGTTGGTGCCTGACCCTCCTGCTGCACTTGCACCTCTATCACAGAAATAGTGAGGGTATGTTAAAAATGGTATGTGGAGATTTTTCTCATGGGTAGTTCTAGCTCTCCCCTTCTAAATCAATGCTCTTGTGTTAGTAGAGTAAACAGAACAGATCTGCTTAACCTTCCCATCCACACCAGACTAACTCCATAGACTTACCAACCAGCATCCTCCTCCTCTTACCCACTCACCTCACCACAACTTAATGAGTTCAGGGATGTGCCCCTGGGTCAGGACCTGGTGCATCACTGCTACCAAACTCCTATTCGTTTGTGCACAGTGTAAGCCACATATGAACCTGGAGCACCTCAAGTCTCAGAATCATACCAGATTCCTTCAGTTTGGGGTTCTGATCAGGCATCGTTCCAGAGGGTTAAAGGATAGACAACTCAGCAGGAAGTGGAAGGTAATGGAACACATAGACCAGAATAGAAGCCAGACCGGAGTTAGAATTTTGTTTTAAATTATTTTAATGACTTTCTCCCCTCAACATACCGTCCCTACAGCTTTGTTCACAGAGGGGTTGCATTGAGAAATGCTAATCAAGTATCAGTGGCAAAGCTTGAAATGCAAATACTATTACATCTCCCAGTAGTCAGGTTCAAATCAGCAACAGTTTAAGTGTTAAGTATCAAGTATCAGTAACAGAACACCACTGGCCATCACATACAGCCCCCAGCTAAAACCTCTCCAGCACATTATCCACAATCTACAACGAATCCTGGAAAATGATCCTTCACTCTCACAGACCTTGGGAGGCAGGCCAGTCCTCGCTTACAGACAACCCCCCAACCTGAAGCAAATACTCACCAGCAACTACACACCACACCACAGAAACACCAACCCAGGAACCAATCCCAGGAGCAAACCTCGTTGCCTACTCTGTCCCCATATCTACTCTGGCGACACCATCAGAGGACCCAAATACATCAGCCACACCATCAAGGGCTCATTCACCTGCCATCTACTAATGTTATATATGCCATCATGTGCCAGCAATGCCCCTCTGCCATGTACATTGGCCAAACCGGACAGTCCCTCCGCAAAAAAATAAATGGACACAAATCGGACATCAGGAATGGTAACATACAAAAGCCAGTAAGTGAACACTTCAATCTCCCTGGTCATTCTATTACAGATTTAAAAGTCACTATCATTGAACAAAAAAACTTCAGAAACAGACTTCAAAGAGAAACAGCAGAACTAAAATTCATTTGCAAATTTAACACCATTAATCTGGGCTTGAATAGTGACTGGGAGTGGCTGGCTCATTACAGAAGCAGTTTTTCCTCTCCTGGAATTGACACCTCCTCATCTATTATTGGGAGTGGACTACATCCACCCTGATTGAATTGGCCCTGTCAACACTGGTTCTCCACTTGTGAAGTAACTCCCTGCTCTCCATGGGTATGTCTACACTACGGGATTAATCCGAATTTATATAATTCGAATTTTGGAAACAGATTGTATAAAGTCGAATGTATGCGGCCACACTAAGCACATTAATTCGGCGGTGTGCGTCCATGTACCAGGGCTAGCGTCCATTTCCGGAGCGTTGCACTGTGGGTAGCTATCCCATAGCTATCCCATAGTTCCTGCAGTCTCCCCCGCCCATTGAAATTCTGGGTTGAGATCCCAGTGCCTGATGGGGCAAAAAACATTGTCGCAGGTGGTTCTGGGTACAGCCTCACCCCTCCCTCCATGAAAGCAACGGCAGACAACCATTTCGTGCCTTTTTTCCTGGGTGAACACTGCAGACTCCATACCACGGCAAGCATGGAGCCCGCTCAGCTCAAGACAGCAGTCATGAACATTGTAAACACCTCGCGCGTTCTCGTGCAGTTTATGCTGAGCCAGGACCAGAAAAACGAGGCGAGGAGGCGGCGGCGATGGCAGCGCAGCGACAAGCATGATGAGGACATGGACACGGACACAGAATTCTCTCAAAGCGCGGGCCCCGGTGCTTTGGAGATCATGTTGTTAATGGGGCAGGTTCTATCCATGGAACGCCGATTCTGGGCCCGGGAAACAAGCACAGACTGGTGGGACCGCATAGTGTTGCAGGTGTGGGATGATTCCCAGTGGCTGCGGAACTTCCGCATGCGTAAGGGCACTTTCATGGAACTTTGTGACTTGCTGTCCCCTGCCCTGAAACGCCAGAATACCAAGATGAGAGCAGCCCTCACAGTTGAGAAGCGAGTGGCGATAGCCCTGTGGAAGCTTGCAACGCCAGACAGCTACCGGTCAGTCAGGAATCAATTTGGAGTGGGCAAATCTACTGTGGGGGCTGCTGTGATGCAAGTAGCCAAAGCAATCAGTGAGATGCTGCTACGAAAGGTAGTGACTCTGGGAAATGTGCAGGTCATAGTGGATGGCTTTGCTGCAATGGGATTCCCTAACTGTGGTGGGGCGATAGATGGAATCCATATCCCTATCTTGGCACCGGAGCACCAGGGTACCCAGTACATAAACCACAAGGGGTACTTTTCAATGGTGCTGCAAGCACTTGTGGATCACCAGGGACGTTTCACCAACATCAACGTGGGCTGGCCAGGAAGGGTTCATGATGCTCGCGTCTTCAGGAACACTACTCTGTTTAAACGGCTGCAGCAAGGGACTTACTTCCCGGACCAGAAAATAACCGTTGGGGATGTTGAAATGCCAATAGTTATTCTTGGGGACCCAGCCTACCCCTTAATGCCATGGTTCATGAAGCCATACACAGGCAGCCTGGACAGGAGTCAGGAGCTGTTCAACTACAGGCTGAGCAAGTGCAGAATGGTGGTAGAATGTGCATTTGACCGTTTAAAAGGTTGCTGGCGATCGTTACTGACTCACTCAGACCTCAGCCAAACCAATCTCCCCATTGTTATTTCTGCTTGCTGTGTGCTCCACAATCTCTGTGAAAGTAAGGGGGAGACCTTTATGACGGGGTGGGAGGCTGAGGCAAATCGCCTGGCTGCTGATTATGCGCAGCCAGACACCAGGGCAATTAGAAGAGCACACCAGGAAGCGCTGTGCATCAGAGAAGCTTTGACAACCAGTTTCATGACTGGCCAGGCTACAGTGTGAAATTTCTGTTTGTTTCTCCTTCATGAAAACCCGCCCCCTTTATTGACTCATTCTTTATAAGGAAGCCACCCTCCCCCTTCCCCCAGCTTGCTTTCAAAGGAAATAAAGTCACTATCGTTTAAAAATCATTTATTCTTTATTAATTGATTATAAAAAGAAGGAGAGAACCCAGGTGGGGTTTGGAAGGAGGATCGGCGGAAGGAAAAGGCCACTAAAAAAAGGTTAAAAAAATGACAGCCTTTTGCGAGGGCTGTCCCCTGGGGTGGAATGGGAAGGTGTACGGAGCCTCCCCGCCCCGCGTTCTTACACGTCTGGGTGAGGAGGCTATGGAACACGGTGAGGGGGAAGGGGGGTTATACAGGGGCTGTAGCGGCACTCTGTTATCCTGCTGCAGTTCCAGAAGCTCCACCAGACGCCGGAGCATATCTGTTTGCTCACGCAGCAGCCCCAGCGTTGCATCCTGCCTCCTCTGATCTTCCTGCCACCACCTCTCATCTCGAGCGTCTCTCCTCTCCCCACCTTGGTCCCTCATGTCCCCACGTTGGTCCCTCCTGTCCCCACGTTCACTGGCTTCTTTCCTATACTTTGAAACCGTGTCCTTCCACTCATTCAGATGAGCTCTTTCCCTGCAGGTGGATTCCATGATTTCTGCGAACATCTCGTCTCGCGTCTTCTTTTTCCGACGCCTTATCTGAGATAGCCTTCGGGACGGAGGAGGGAGGCTTGAAGAATTTGCAGCTGCTGGAGGGAGGGAAAAAAGGAGAGAATTTTTTAAAAAGATACATTTTGCAGAACAATGCTTATACTCTTTCACGGTGACCAACACTATTCACATTACATAGCACATGTGATTTCTGTGCAAGGTCGCATTTTGCCTCTTAATATTGCATACCTGTGGCTTTGCTGCTAGATATCACAGACACAGGTCCGGGCAACAGAATTCGGCTTGCATGCGGCCATGGTAAGCCATTGTCTTTCAGCTTCTGCGCCCTCCTTTCCCACATACCAAGCAAAGCCCGTTGAGTGCTGTGGTTTTCCTGTTAACCTCCAGCAGCAGAAAACAAACTAACCCCCCCCCATCCAATTCTCTGGATGATCGCTTTATCCCTCCCCCACCGCGTGGCTGGTATCAGGGAAGATCCCTGCTAGCCAAACACGAAAAGCTCTGGGCCAATTCCCCCCCCGTGCAAGCATGGCACGGTCAAGTGTCCTACCATGGAGAACGGAATAAGGCTGCACTGCCCAGAAACCTTGTGGCAAGGCTTTTGGAGTACCTCCAGGAGAGCTTCATGGAGATGTCCCTGGAGGATTTCCGCTCCATCCCCAGACACGTTAACAGACTTTTCCAGTAGCTGTACTGGCCGCGAATGCATCCCAAGTCCTCAGGGCAAAGTAATCATTAAAAAACGCTTGCTTTTAAAACAAGTTTTATATTTTAAAAGGTAAACTCACCTGAGGTCCCTTCCATGGGGTCGTGGTCTTGGATACTGGCTGTGGCCTCTCTCCATCATGCCCTTGGAGATTTTTTCAAAAGTTTTGGCATTTCATCTTTTCGAATGAAGTTCTGCTAGCACTGAATCCTCTCCCCATATAGCGATCAGATCCAGTACCTCCCGTACGGTCCATGCTGGTGCTCTTTTTCAATTATCGGCCTGCATGGTTACCTGTGCTGATGAGCTATCTGTGGTCACCTGTGCTCTCCACGCTGGGCAAACAGGAAATAAAATTCAAATGTTCGCGGGGCTTTTCCTGTCTACCTGGCCAGTGCATCCGAGTTCAGATTGCTGTCCAGAGCGGTCACAATGGTGCACTGTGGGATAGCTCCCAGAGACCAACACCATCGAATTGCGGCCACACTAACCCTAATTTGAAATGACAATATCAATTTTGGCGCTACTCTGCTCATCGGGGTGGAGTACAGAAATCGATTTTAAGAGCCCTTTATTTCAAAATAAATGGCTTCGTTGTGTGGACCGGGTGGAGGGTTAATTCCATTTAACGCTGCTAAATCCGAATTAAAGTCATAGTGTAGACCAGGCCCATGTGTCAGTATATAATGCCTGCATCTGTAACTTTCAGTCTATGCATCTGAAGAAGTGAGGTTTTTACCCACGAAAGCTTATGCCCAAATAAATGTTAGTCTTTAAGGTGCCACCAGACTCCTTGTTGTTTTTGTAGTTTAAGTGTTTGTATACTCAGAATTCAAGTGCAAGGCACTTTACGCAAAAACCCTATAGCCATGCTACATCTTGTGTTGTGATCATGCGAAAATTCATAAGCTAAGGAGGACTGGGACAGTCAACACGCAGAAACAAAATCCTCAATGAAAGCGTACAGTGCTGCAGAAAATGGTGCTGGTGGCGAACTGGGGTACCTCTCCCTCTGAATCTATAATGACAATGCCCATGTAGGTCCAGTGAGCACTGGATTATAAGAGGGGTCATTTTGGCTGGGATGCAAGACCCAGGGCTTAATCACCTGTGACATTTCTCATAAGAATATGGAGCAATCTCTAGGTTACTGGCCAAACTCCAATTGAGTATGTACAATCTGCCTCCCAAACGCCCTCTACGGTGTCATTCTCTTCGGTTACTCTGCACTTTTACTTCCTGTCCTAAACTGCTGCCCAGGGCTGGCATGCAAAGTTAAGCAGCTGCTGTGCTACACATCTGCCCCCAGGGGAAGCGAAGGCCCGGGGCTCCCAGCGGAAACGTGCTATCGGGGGGCATCGTGCAACCGCGAGCTTCCGCTCCCCCCGGAGACAACGAGGGGTTAAACCCTCTGCCTCCAGCGCTGCACAGACGTCAGTGACCCAGCCCTCGCCCGGCGGGCACGTGTCCCAGCCCCAGCCCCCAGGATCTGAGCCATCCCCCGCTAACGGGCTCAGTCGCATCCCCCGGCCGGCCGGGTCCCCGCCGCACGGAGGGGGAGCGGCGGAGAGAAAGGGCCCGGGCGAGCCGGCGGCAGCGTTAGGAACGGAACCCAGGCGTCCGGGCTCCGCCGCCGGCTCAGGCTGCCGGGCCCAAGGCACGTGGGCTGGGGCCCGAGCCGGCTAAGAGGCGCGAGCAGGGCGACCCCTTCCAGGGACCGCCCCATGGCACTCACCGCTCCGGACCGGACACCGGCACAAGACTCATCCACCGCCGTCCCGGGCCCACTCAAGGGCTGCAGACCCCGCCCCCTCGGACGTGGCCTCGGAGCCTGGACCTGCCCCTGGAAGGCGGGATGTCTCTCCATTGGGCAACGCGATCCGCTCCCGGGGCGGGATGGGCGCTATTGGTCAGTGTGGCAAAGGCCCGCCCCCAGGCCCCGCTGGAAAGCAAACGAGTCCTGAGGTGCTGCCGGGCGACTGTTTTGCGACACACGCTGGAGCTGCCTTGGCTGTTGTCCGGCTTCCGAGTGCAACCGGGCTGCTGAGACCGCCCGTCCTGAATCAGCATGTTCGGGGCCGCGGAGGAGGATGACGCGGATTTTTTGTCCCCTACAGGAGGGTGAGCGCCCCTGGGTGGGTCTGACAACCCCCGCCCCCCCCCCACCCCGCGGGGGGCCAGCAACTCTCCCTGCCCGCTCGCGCTGGCTCCCTGGCCTGGGCCCCCGACGGGCCTGTCTGAGGTGACCCGCGAGCCACAGGCCTAGGGGCTCCTGCTGCCCGCGCCCGGTATTCGCCGCACGGGGTCATTGTAGTCACCCCTGTTGCCCTGCTTCGCTTCCTGTCCCAAATCGCCGGCCGGACACGGGCTCTGCCGGGTCGTGGGGCTGGCCCTTTCCCCCGACGAGTGACTGACAGCGGGGGCCGGGCCGGGCCGCCTCCTCCTCCCTTCGTGCATGGCCCTTGGCTGGCCGCTCCGGGACAGCTCAGTGGCACAGTCGGCTCCGGCGTGGGGCTGTCGGCCGGGCCTCTAACAGCGGAGTTGTACCGAGGTCGTCCTGGCGCCAGCCGTAGTGTCGCAGCATCGCCGCAGCGCTAGTAATCCTTCGCGAGGGGCTGCCGCGTTAGCATTGTCCTTTCGCTGCTGCTTGTAAAACCAGCCCGTTAGCAACTTGAAACTGGAATCTTAACGCTCTTTGCCTTCATTTTGGCTGACTTGCTTTTCTGCTCTCCGATCTTAGTTGTTGGTGTAAGCCTGGTGAGTGGCTAGAAGGACCCATATAATGTGTTTGTGGATTCCTGAAGTTCGGGCAAAGGAAGGAGTGAATTTGGCAGCCAGTTACTTTGACAACATGCTTTGAAGGGAGATCCTTTTTATAATGAAGTAACTTCTCTCAAAGCTTCACTCTCTAGTCCAGTGTCTATTACAAATACAGTATTTATCTGGAGATGGCAACAGTCCATTTGAAATGACTAGTCTAGGCAGGCCATAAGTGTAAGCTTGCTATAAATGGAATTGCAAAATGCACACTGCTTCAGTGCATTGAAATGGTAGGACACTTTCATTCAGCTTCACTGTAAATGTTTGATATCCGAGTAAAGTCTAGTCTTGTTCCACTGTGTTTCCAAGGGCTGCATTAGATACTGTAATCAGAGGAGTATTTTGAACAGTTGTCTTTCAACATTCCTGACTCTGGGGAAGAAAATGACAGGTCATTAGAAGTGAAACTACAGCTACAGATGACTTGGAAGAATTCTTGTTTAAATGGCTAAGAAGTCCATAATGTTGACTCTTTCCTTAAGTGATAAAGGAATGTATTTCAGCCTCCTGTTTTAAGGCTGCTTTTGTTTAGAAATCTCTTAAAATATGCTAAGGAAAAACATTCATGAGTGGCAGGATCCTGTTTTTAGAAACTATACAAATCTAAGATTATATAGGCTTTTTCATATGATGCAGCTTAATAGTTCTAGCAGTTGCTCTGGGATCATTGATCTTTACTTGAAAAAGTCCATGACTTTCACTATTGCTTCATGCTGTATATGCATTATATCCATTCAGAACTAACTAAAAGTGGTAGCGAAGCCCTGCTCTTTAAACTCTGCAGGGAGATTTAGGGCCCTATGTCTTTGAGTTCAGACTATTGTGAATTGCTGGTGCAAGGTTGTCGCAAAATAAGAAACTACAGGTCAAATTTTGCAAGTGGAAAAGTGCTCTTCAGAGAGAGAGTGTGTTAATAAATAAAAACTGCATTCTCAACCTGGCTCATTATTAAATGTGGCCTTTCAGTAAGTTGGGCTACAAAGGAAGCAAAGAGCTCATGCTGCCAGTCCTCATACAGCAGCAGGACTTCTGTCTAACCACTAACCAGGAGAAGGCAGCTCTGGTGCAGTCAGAGCAGTATCATTTAAGTACTCCTCCAGGGCAGACAGAACTATTTGAGAATACAATGTTGTGAAATACCCTCCTCATTTTAAATCCCATACTAGGGAAATCTTGTTGGTACCTACAGTGACCCTTTGTGTTAGAGATGGGCAATGATCCAGAATAATTGTCAACTGAAAGGTAGAGAGATAAGGTAGTTGGTTTGGCAGTGCCAGTGCTGGTCACTGGCTCCCAATGGAAAACAATTGTCTTCCCCCTGAGGAGAAAATTCTTAGAGGACCCCCTTGTTGTATGAGGAAATATGGTCCAAGGGCCTGTGACTTGGGAGATCTAAGAATGCCTGTGTGTGTGCCCCCAACCCAGGTAGTCAGACTTCCACTAGCTCTCCTCCTGCTAGCTCACTAAAAATAGCAGTGTGGCGGTGGAGCACAGGTGGCGGCTTGGGATAGCTACCTGAGCTCAGTTGGTGGGGTGGGGTGTGTGCACTTGGACTTAGGTGGCTAGCCTGAGCCATTGCCCATGCCGTAATATCCACTGCACTATTTTTAGCACACTAGCTCAAGAGGAGCTAGCGCAAATCTGTCTACCTGGTCTGGAGGCATGCTCCCAACTACGGTGTAGTCATACCCTCAGTTTCTCTGTGCCTCCATTCCTAATCTGCCCAATGGGGATAATAGCACTCTCTCTCCTAACTCACAGGTGTGGTTGCGTGTAAGGATAATGCACTAAAAGAGTGAGGTGCTCAGTTACTACACACAAGTACGATAGATACATGGTAGATTGAGAAAGGAAAGTTCCATCTATCATGACATCTGGTTTTTGGGTTGGCAGTTCCAATGCTGCTCACTGGCTCCCAATGGAAAAAGGAGTAGTACTAGATCCCTCTAAACCAAATCCAGTATGGTTGATGCCCTTATTTTCCAAAGTGTATCTACTCACAAATGTCTCTTTATTCTAAAGGTCATTTGAGTTTATTTTATAATTCACTTTTATTTAGGGTATCTATCTTCTCCCTGTGTCCTGTAGCCACCCTTACATGCAGAGTTGGCTCTGTGGTGCTCGTAGTTTTCTCACAGAAAAACATTATTGGGTTAAGTCGACCTAAGTTAAGCAACACCAGCTACGTGAATAATGTAACTGGACTTGCTAAGACGCACTAAATTGATCCCCAGTGGATCAATCGCTGTAGTGTACAGTAAGTGTAGACAAGCCCGTATATTAGAAGTCCTGTTGCTGCTTCCTTATTTTCAAAAGGAAGTGGAGTCAGGAGGGTGTGATGGTCTTGTGATGAGGTTAATTGTGAGTTTGCAAACGAAGTTAACTTGTGACCCATCTAAGTTTCTCTTCCATTTTTAGTTTTTGTAGATTTAAAAAAAAAAAAAAAAAGCTGAACACTAATCCCCTCTTCCCACAAACTTCTCAAGTACAAATGGCAATCAGTTGTTTGTAATATTCTACTTAGAAGATCACATGTGCTTTCAGAAAATCACTGCTGTGGAAAAAAAATGCTGTTTAAAATCAGTTTCTACTACTGCTTTTCCTGCGGGGAAATATGCTGAGGTACTACATTCCACAGAGAGCCGCAATAAAGCTTGGGCTCACCCCAGAATTTGTAATAGTGTTAGAAAAACAGTGTACAGAAAATGACCTTTCAGGGCATGCTGTCGGAAACATGGAGCCTGGAATATCTTTGTCAGGAAATCTGTGAGTTTGTTTTCGTAGGGGTAGTTTGATTTTATAGACATTCTCTTGGCTACACTTGCGAGCTACAGCGCTGTAAAGCCTCCCACAGTGCTGTAACTCACTCCCCGTCCACACTGGCAGGGCACTTGCAGCGCTGTATCTCCCTGGGTACACCGCTGCAGGTACTCCACCTCCCTGAGAAGCATAAGACATACAGCGGTGTGGCTATGACTCTCCCCTGTGAGTGTGTACCAGGAATCAACCTGCAGCGCTGTACTGATCACCTTGTGAAGTGGCCAATCCTCTCCATTGTTGTGACCGGCTGCAGGAATGTGGAAGTGCCGGTTTCAAAGCTCATACCACAGAAAAAAAGCAAACCGTTTGCTGTTTGCGTTGAGTGAGTGAATGAATGAGCAGGGGGCCAGGAGTTCGGAACTTGCAAAATAGAGTGCTGACACACTCCAAAAAGCACTCTCTCTCTCCCCCTCCACACTCCCTGTCACACTCCACCCCCTCGCCCCCCCCCCGTTTTGAAAAGCACATAGCAACCACATGAATGCTGGGATAGCTGCCCATAATGCACTGCTCCCAACACTACTGCAAATGTTGCAAGTGTGGCCACACCACGGCGCTGTCAGCTGTCAGTGTGGACAGACGGCAGCGCTTTCCCTACTCAGCTGTACGAGCACAGCGTTGTACAGCTACAAGTGTAGCCAAGGCCTTGGTGGTAGCTGAAACCTCACAATCTGTACTTAAAACTGAACCTCAGCCATAATACCACACTCTCAGTTGCAATTCAGAACAAGCCTTTTGAGTTTCTGATCTCATAATGGACTAATAGCTCTTTTTTTTCTATTATCCATTTAATATGGAAGTTCACTAAAATGAAGGAAGTCTAGCAATGTTTTCTCTCTAAAATGCAGTATGAAATAAAGTTACAGTATAAGCCAAATCTTCTTGACCTTAGTAATAGACTCAAGTTCTCAATCTGTTCAGCTTAATAATAGAAGGTTGGTTGCAGTCTATAAGTCTCTGTGTGGGGAACAAATATTTGATAATGAGCTCTTTAATACAGCAGACAACGTTCTAAAGAGCCAGTGGCTGGAAGTAGAAACTAGACAAATTCAAACAGGAAATAAGGTGGCGGTTTTTAAATCAAGATTGGGTGCTTTTCTAGAAGATCTGCTCTGGTTCAAAATTATTTTGGGGGAACTTCTCTGGCCTATGCTATGCAGGTCAGATTAGATTATCACAATGGTTCCTTCTGCCCTTAGAATCAAAGAATATGAATGTGATAAAAAGAAAAAGAAAAGAATTGAACTTTTAGGGCAGGAGTGGTGTCAAAGAATTCATTACAATTCTAATTTTATTGCTGGATGTTACTTGGGCAGGAAAAAATATCTTTTTTGCCTTTTCTCTGATGTAAAAAGTTATCAAGGCTGTACATTTTATAGTTTGCTGGACTGTGCTCCTAAACACCCTTTGTTCCTATGTTTCTTAAACTGTGCATTACAATACCAAAGTACACATTAAAATACATTAAATCATGAAGTTTCCTTGCTTTGATAGATTTCGCTGTCCCCCCCCCCCCCACACACACACACACCTCCCCCCCCCCCCCCCCCCCCCCCCCCCCAAGGAGCAGGAAACAGACTTAAAGTGTGTAAGGCTTTCATTCATACAATTGAGATGTCAGATGTAAACTCTAAATCAGGGGTCGGCAATCTTTCAGAAGTAGTGTGCCGAGTCTTCATTTATTCACTCTAATTTAAGGTTTCGCCTGCCAGTAATACATTTTAACATTTTTAGAAGATCTCTTTCTATAAGTCTATAATGTATAACTAAACTATTGTTGTATGTAAAGTAAATAAGGCTTTTAAAATGTTTAAGAAGCTTCATTTAAAATTAAATTAAAATGCAGAGCCCCCCAGACTGGTGGCCAGGACCTGGGCAGTGTGAGTGCCACTGAAAATCAGCTCGCATGCCGCCTTCGGCACCCGTGCCATAGGTTGCCTACCCCTTCTCTAAATGAAATGTGCTGGAGGAGGGAAGCATTGCAAGCCTAGACCACAGCAGCATTGTGGAAGAGAAGTAGTAATGAAACTGACTAGAGTAGTTCAATTGTGAAACTTCAAAGTAAACCTGTAGTATGAAAGATGCAAAGTAAATTAGATCAACACTCTTCCACCCTTAGTTCCCTAAGGTGGTAGTGGTAATGCAGTCAAGAAAAAACAAGATTTTTAATATTAATTACATCTAATTTTTAAAGAGGTATTTCTTGCACACCAGTTTTGTTTGGTAATAGGTGTACATTAACATCTGAAAATGAGGCTGTCTTCAAAGACTGAAAGCAGCTATGCGTTAAATCCTTGATACAGTAATAAGTATGCTCTTACAGTTTTTTAGGGATGAACACTACGAATAATAGGGGTTGCTCACATTACATCGTACTAATATTTACTTAACCATAAAAATAAAATCATATCCATTCGATAGTAAGCAGTCTTTAGCCATTAGCCAGTGAACTCATAGAATCATGGGATGCAGAGTCCTGCACTTAGGAAGGAAGAAACCGACTGGCTAAGCAGCAGTTTTGCTGAAAAGAAACTGGAGGTTACAGTGGATGAGAAGCTGGATATGAGTCAGCAGTGTGCCCTTGTTGCCAAGAAGGCCAACGGCATATTGAGCTGTATTAGTAGGAGCATTGCCAGCAGATCGAGGGAAGTGATTATTCCCCTCTATTCGACACTGGTGAGGCCACACCTGGAGTGTAGCATCCAGTTTTGTTCCCCCCCACTACAGAAGGGATGTGAACAAATTGGAGAGATTCCAGCGGAGGGCAACGAAAATAAGGGGTCTGGGGCATATGACTTATGAGGAGAGACTGAGGGAACTGGGGTTATTTAATCTGCAGAGAAAAAGAGTGAGGGGCAATTTGATAGCCTTCAACTACCTGAAGCGAGGTTCCAAAGAGGATGGAGCTAGGCCGTTCTCAGTGGTGGCAGATGACAGAACAAGGAGCAATGGTTTCAAGTTGCAGTGGGGGAGGTCTAGAAAAAAGGGAAGGAGGAGGATCCGGGGAACTACAGGCCAGTCAGCCTCACCTCAGTCCCTGGAAAAATCATGGAGCAGGTCCTCAAGGAATCAATTATGAAACACTTAGAGGAGAGGAAAGTGATCAGGAACAGTCAGCATGGATTCACCAAGGGGAAGTTGTGCCTGACTAACCTAATTGCCTTCTATGATGAGATAACTGGCTCTGTGGATGAGGGGAAAGCAGTGGATGTGTTATTCCTTGACTTTAGCAAAGCTTTTGATACTGTCTCCCACAGTATTCTTGCCGCCAAGTTAAAGAAGTATGGGCTCGATGAATGGATTGTAAGGTGGATAGAAAGTTGGCTAGATCGTCGGGCTCAATGGGTAGTGATCAATGGCTCCTTGTCTAGTTGACAGCCGGTTTCAGGCGGAGTGCCCCAAGGGTCGGTCCTGGAGCCGGTTTTGTTTAATATCTTTATTAATGATCTGGAGGATGGTGTGGACTGCACTCTCAGCAAGTTTGCAGATGACACTAAACTAGGAGGCGTGGTAGATACACTAGAGGGTAGGGATCGGATACAGAGGGACCTAGACAAAATAGAGGATTGGGCCAAAAAAAAACCTGATGAGGTTCAACAAAGATAAGTGCAGCGTCCTGCACTTAGGATGGAAGAATCCCATGCACTGCTACAGACTAGGGACCGAATGGCTAGGTAGCAGTTCTGCAGAAAAGGACCTAGGGATCACAGTGGACGAGAAGCTGGATATGAGTCAACAGTGAATAAGTAGTGGCATTGCCAGCAGATCGAGGAACGTGATCGTTGCCCTGTATTCGACATTGGTGAAGCCTCATCTGGAATGCTGTGTCCAGTTTGGGGCCCCACACTACAAGAAGGATGTGGAAAACACTGGAAACAGTCCAGCAGAGGGCAACAAAAATGATTAGGGGTCTGGAGCACATGACTTATGAGGAGAGGCTGAAGGAACTGGGATTGTTTAGTCTCCAGAAGAGAAGAATGAGGGGGGATTTGATAGCAGCCTTCAACTACCTGAAGGGGGGTTCCAAAGAGGATGGCGCTCGGCTGTTCTCAGTGGTGGCAGATGACCGAACAATGAGCAATGGTCTCAAGTTGCAGTGGGGGAGGTCCAGGTTGGATATTAGGAAACACTATTTCACTAGGAGGGTGGTGAAGCACTGGAATGGGTTCCCTAGAGAAGTGGTGGAATCTCCATCCTTAAAGGTTTTTGAGGCCCGGCTTGACAAAGCCCTGGCTGGGATGATTTAGTTGGGAATCGGTCCTGCTTTGAGCAGGTGATTGGACTAGATGACCTCCTGAGGTCTCATCCAACCCTAATATTCTATGATTCATTCTGATTCTCTTTATCTAGATTGCTGCTGTTTGGTTTCTAGCACTCAAAGGGAATGCTCTTAATCTCTTCTCTGCTTTCTTAAAAAAACTTGTGTTTAAAAAATGCTTTACATCCTTAACTCCTGTATCTCCATTGTCTATAAATGTCTGCAGTTGAGGGCCCTGGGGTATATCAGTGTGCATCTTTATATGGAGCAATTCAGTTTTGTTGTTCTCTTAGTCTTGAGTACTCGTGGCACCTTAGAGACTAACAAATTATATATATAATCTTCCTACTGTATGTTCCACTCTATACATCTGATTAAGTGGGTTTTAGCCCACGAAAGCTTATGCCCAAATAAATTTGTTAGTCTCTAAAGTGCCACAAGTACTCCTTGTTCTTTTTGCGGATACAGACTAACATGGCTACCACTCTGAAATCAATCTTGAGTGTGTATTAGGTTTGGGGAAGCATAACAAAATGGTTGTTCTCTATAATCCCCACTACAAATAGTTAAAATGATTTGTGCATCTAAAACTCCAGTTTTTTCCAAATTTAGTGATCAGTTAGTCAGTACTAAGCTATTTTATTTCAATTCAACTACGGGTCTCTAAAACAGCAAATGACACTTTTATCTTGGTATAATTTAAAGTTAGCAACTTCCCTGTTCTTTAAAAAATCAAGAAAACTGTCCCATAAACAAAATGAATGATTTATTTTCTCCTAGCAGCGCCAGATTGGCCTCTCTCTTTGGATTGGATCAGACAGTATCAGTCCATGGAAATGAATTCTTCCAATATACAGCACCAAAACAGCCTAAAAAAGGCCAAGCAGCAGCGAGTAAGTAACTGGTGTGATGAATGTGTGAATTCTAGCAATTTTTATTATTCTTATCCATGCCTCAGTTTCCCTCTGGGCTTTGCGGCACTATGCACTGAGTGTGAAGAGAAGGGATGGGACAAAGTGTTAACAAACTGAACAAAGTCTACACATGTGACGGGAAAATCTAGAATATACAATGGAAACCCCAGTGCTCGGAACATTCACGCTTCGCAACCAACACCTCAGAGGAAGGAAATTCACCATCTTACTCTGCTCTCAGGGAAGCAGAGCAAAGCCCCTGAGCTGGAGACAGTGCTGTTAGGTGGCTGTGGTAAGAGCTAAACTCACAGACACGTGGCTCTCATGTGGGGCTAAGACAAAGGAATAGAGACAGAAAGGAAGCAAAGATGCTTGCTACAGCAGCATGTCTCAAGAGTGCCCTAGAATTTGCTGTCTTAACCTTTGCTTCTCTATGTAGATCTAAGGACTTTCAGATTCCTTATCCCAGGTGACTAACAAATTATTACATTGTTTTGAAAAAGCTAAAAAAATAAATTAATGGAGATATCCTATCTCCTAGAACTGGAAGGGACCTTGAAAGGTCATCAAGTCCAGCCCCCGCCTTCACTAGCAGGACCAAGTACTGATTTTTGCCCCAGATCCCTAAGTGGCCCCTTCAAGGATTGAACTCACAACCCTGGGTTTAGCAGGCGAATGCTCAAACCACTGAGCTTTCCCTCCCCCCGTATTTGCAGCTGCCTGATGTTGCTGCAAATACATACTGAGAGGCATTGCTCTGAGAAAAGGTACAGAACAAGTCTCATACAGTTGTCTGTCTTGGCTTCCGGGAGCCCCTAAGAGGGATTGCAAGCACCCAACGGCCCAGTTTTGGAGCTGTGGAGGCCATGGGCCTGCCCCTCTGGAACTGTGTGGAACCTTGGAGTCTGTCACACTAAAGGGGTCCCTCCCAAGGGATTGGTTACAGGCAAGGGCATAGATCAGACCCTGTGAACCCATGACAACTGGGTTACACGTGTGAATAGCAAACCTTCTAGACATGTGTGTTGCTGGCTAGAAAAGAGAACTAAGGTCAAGACTAACAGCAAACTAACTTAGTCTTTTAGTGAATAACCTACAGCAGTAGACAGGGCCTTTTGTATTTTAAGATACCTTGGAATTTACCACAGTCTCTTGCAATAAAATAGTGCTCAGGAGTATAAGCTCTCGCTTAAAGTTTCCAGTCTTCAAGGTGCTAAAGAGAGCATTGAAAATATTAACTAAATGTAAATAAATTAAAAAATCCAAGGTTGTCTCATAGTTTCAAGCTGTCTGCAGACTCAATCTGACAACTCTGAAGTGCCCCAATTGTCTCAACGGCCTGGGAACTATGAAACTTAGAGCATGTCTACTCTTACCTCGAGCGATCAATCCAGTGGGGGTTGATTTATCGCGTCTAGTGAAGACTCAATAAATTGACCACCGAGCGCTCTCCCGTCAACTCCTGTGCTCCACCGGAGCGAGAAGCGTAGGTGGAGTCGACGGGGGAGCGTCGGCAGACGACCTACCGCAGTGAAGACACAGCGATAAATAGATCTAAGTACATAGACTTCAGCTGTTATTCACGTAGCTGAAGTTGCGTAACTTAGTTCGTTTTTTTTTTCCCCCTCCACCCTCCTTCCCCCCCCCCCCCCCACCAGGCCTAAGACAGCAATTTAAATTTCAATGTTAACTCTTTCATTGCTGAGTAGTTCACCAGAAACATCCGGCTAAGGCTTGAATCTTGAAATGCCAGACTATTTTCTGTTTTCTCAGTTACCAACTGCCAAAACTTTAACACCTTCTCCTGACAACTTTGCATGGTTCTGAACTGTCAATACATAAATCTGCTTGCTGCAGATTGAGGCCTAGGCCAGAGAACAGTGTCTTCATGCTGCCTAATACCAATAATTGCTGCTGTCAGCTGATACATAATGAGCTGCTTGAAGATGGCCCAGGTCTGTGTTTCAATGGCTCTTTGCAGCCCTCTAACTTTGTGTCGCGTTCTCCATTATAAACTCTTAAGGCATCTATAATTCTGCTTAGCTTGCTGTTGGGAAATCCTCTTCTTGGACCAGATAGCAAATGTGGATAGCTTTGTTTCCGTTAGTTTATCTGTATTGGTTGTCTAGCTGCTAGTAAAAACATAAGGTGTTTTGAGGCGTTAAAAGTGCCTGAAGTAGGCGAATTATTAAAGGTGCACGCATTTTACTATGCATGTGCCTTTGCACTGAGCATGCTGAAGGTCATGTTTGTTCTTCTGACTAGGCTGGGTATTAAAAGTGAGCTCTGCTCTTTGAGGTCCAGAAAACCCTGTCTTGTTATATTTCAATATTCTGCCTGATCAGTTGAATCATGTAGAGCATCAAGGTGTGCATGCACATCAAGTTAGTGTCCTGCCCACCAGAAATATAAGGTTCTAATTTCCTCATCAGAGAGCAGCGGGCTTATTTATTTATTTATTTATTTATTTATTTTTAAAGGTGCATGTTCTTGTTTTAAATCACTTCAATTTTTGATGGGACCAAAATGTGTATACTAAGGGCCAGATATTTAAATGTGTCTAATGCCTATTGACTTTAAGTTAAGCACTGATAGTTGGGCCTACAAATTTATTCTAATTGTGAATTTATTTGTAAAAAGTAGTTCCTAAGATGTCACAATAACCTACAAGAACAAATACTGATGGGAAAAGTTGCGAAAGGGAGACTCATAGATTCTAAGGTCAGAAGGGACCATTATGATCGTCTAGACTGATCTCCTGCACAACACAGGCCACAGAATCTCACCCACCGACTCCTGTAATAAACCCCAAACCTATGCCTGAACTTTTGAAGTCCTCAAATCATGGCTTAAAGACTTCAAGGTGCAGAGAATTCTCCAGCAAGTGATCCATGCCACATGCTGTAGAGGAAGGTGAAAAGCTTCCAGGGCCTCTGCCAATCTGCCCTGGAGGAAAATTCCTTCCTGACCCCAAATATGGTGATCAGCTAAACCCAGAGCATGTGGGCAAGACTTACCAGCCAGACATCCAGGAAAGAATTCTCTGTAGAACTCAGATCCCACCCCATCTAACATCCCATCACAGGCCATTGGGCATATTTGCTGCTAATAGTCAAAGATCAATTAATTGCCAAAATTAGGTTATCCCATCATACCATCCCCTCCATAAACTTATCAAGCTTAATCTTGAATATGTCTTTTGCACCCCATGTTTCCCTTGGAAGGCTGTTCCAGAACTTCACTCCTCTGATGGTTAGAAACTTTCGTCTAATTTCAAGTATAAACTTTCTGATGGCCAGTTTATATCCATTTGTTCTTGTGTCCAGATTGGTACTGAGTTTAAGTAATTCCTCTCCCTCCCTGGTATTTATCCCTCTGATATATTTATAAGAGCAATCATATCTCCCCTTAGCCTTCTTTTGGTTAGGCTAAACAAGCCAAGCTCTTTGAGTCTCCTTTCATAAAACATGTTTTCCATTCCTCGGGTCACCCTAGTAACCCTTCTCTATACCTGTTCCAGTTTGAATTAATCTTCTTAAACATGGGAGACCAGAATTGCACACAGTATTCCAGATGAGGGCTCACCAGTGCCTTGTATAATGGTACTAACACCTCTTTATCTCTACTGAAAATACCTCGCCTGATACATCCCAAGACCCATTAGCTTTTTTCACAGCCATATCACATTGGTGACTCATAGGCCTGGTCTACACTACGACTTTAATTCGGATTTATCAGTCATCCTTTGATCAATACTTGGAGGTCCTTCTCCTCCTCTGTTACTTCCAACTGATGTGTCCCCAGTTTATAACAAAAATTCTTGTTGTTAATCCCTAAATGCATAACCTTGCACTTTTCATTATTAAATTTCATCCTATTACTATTACTCCAGTTTACAAGGTCATCCAGGTCTTCCTGTACGATATCCCGGTCCTTCTCTGTATTGGCAATACCTCCCAGCTTTGTGTCATCTGCAAACTTTATTAGCACACACCCACGTTTCGTGCCGAGGTTAGTAATAAAAAGATTAAATAAGATTGGTCTCAAAACCGATCCCTGAGGAACTCCACTAGTAACCTCCCTCCAGCCTGACAGTTTACCTTTCAGTCTGAGCCGTTGTAGTCTCCCCTTTAACCAGTTCCTTATTCACCTTTCAATTTTCATATTGATCCCCATCTTTTCCAATTTAACTAATAATTCCCCATGTGGAACTGTATCAAATGCCTTACTGAAATCCAGGTAAATTAGGTCCACTGTGTTTCCTTTGTCTAAAAAATCTGTTACCTACCTTCTCAAAGAAGGAGATCAGGTTGGTTTGGCACGACCTACCTTTTGTAAAACATGTTGTATTTTGTCCCAATTACCATTGACCTCAGTGTCCTTAACTACTTTCCCTTCAGAATTTTTTTCCAAGACCTTGCATACTATAGATGTCAAAGTAACTGGCCTGTAGTTAGCCGGATAACTTTTTTTTTTTTTTTTTTTTTTTTCCCCTTTCTTAAAAATAGGAACTACACCTCTACCCTGATATAACACTGTCCTCGGGAGCTAAAAAATCTTACCGCGTTATAAGTGAAACCGCGTTATATCGAACTTGTTTTGATCTGCTGGAGCGCGCAGCCCTGCCCCTCCCCGGAGCGCTGCTTTACCGCATTGTATCCGAATTAGTGTTATATCGGGTCGCATTTTATTGGGGTAGAGGTGTACGTTAGCAATTTTCCAGTCATATGGTACAACCCCTGAGTTTACAGATTCATTAAAAATTCTTGCTAATGGGCTTGCAATTTCATATGCCAGTTCCTTTAATATTCTTGGATGAAGATAATCTGGACCCCCCCGATTTAGTGCCATTAAGCTGTTCGAGTTTGGCTTCTACCTCGATTTGTGGTAATATCTACCTCCATAGTCTCATTCCCATTTGTCATCCTGTCATTATTCCTAAACTCCTCATTAGCCTCATTAAAGACTGAGGCAAAATATTTGTTTAGATATTGGGCCATGTCTAGATTATCCTTAACCTCCACTCCATCCTCAGTGTTTAGCAGTCCCACTTTTTCTTTCTTTGTTTTCTTCTTATTTATATGTCTATAGAACCTTTTACTACACCTCTACCTCAATATAACGCTGTCTTCGGGAGCCAAAAAATCTTAACGTGTTATAGGTGAAACCGCGTACTATCGAAATTGCTTTGATCCACCGGAGTGAGCAGCCCCGCCCCGCGGAGCACTGCTTTACCACTTTATATCCGAATTTATGTTCTATCGGGTCGCGTTATATTGGGGTAGAGGTGTATTTGTTTTAATTTCCTTTGCAAGGTCCAACTCTACCTGGCTTTTAGCCTTTCCCACTTTATCTTACATGTTCTGACCTCAATAAGGTAGCTTTCCTTGCTGATCCCTCCTATCTTCCACTCCTTGTAGGCTTTCTGCTTTTCCTTAATCACCTCTTTGAGATGCCTCCTCATCCAGCTTGGTCTACAACTCCTGCCTATGAATTTTTCCCCTTTCTTGGGATGCAGGCTTCTGATAGTTTCTGCAACGTTGACTTGAAGTAATTCCAGGCCTCCTCTGCCTTTAGATCCCCAAGTTCTTCAGTCCAGTCCACTTCCCTAACTAATTTTCTTAATTTTTTTAAAGTTAGTCCTTTTGAAATCAAAAACCTTAGTCACAGATCTATTTTTGTTTATCCTTCCATTCAGTTTGAACTGAAGTAGCTCATGATTGCTTGAACCAAGGTTGTCCCCTACAACCATTTCTTCTAATGGTCCTCACTACTCACCAAAACCAAATCTAAAATGGCATCCCCTCTTGTTGGTTCAGCAACTACTTGGTGAAGGAATCCATCAGCTATCGCATCTAGGAAAATCTGAGCCCTATTATTATTACTAGCACTGGTCCTCCAGTCTATATCTGGGAAGTTAAAGTCTCCCATGATCACACAATTCCCATTAGTATTTACTTCATTAAAAACATTAAAGAGGTCTCTATCCATATCCAAATCGGTCTATACACACCCCAAGCACTATCCCAGGGGAGGCTCTAGTAGCTTTCTTCCCCAATATCATTTTTGCCCAGACAGACTCTTATCCATTCCATCACTTCTTATTTCTTTACAGTCTACTGCATCATTGCTATACAATGCTACTCCACCACCTTTACCTTTATTTCTGTCTTTCCTAAACAGCACATACCCTTCAATACCTGTACTTTAGTCATGACTACTATTCCACCATGTTTCTGTTATCCCTACAATATCTGGTTTCACTTCCTGCACTAGTAGCTCTAGTTACTCCATTTCGTTACCTAGGTTCCTCGCATTGGAGTACAAACATCTTAATTTTTGCTGTTTAGCCTCGCTCACATTCTTTACCTGATTAGGCACGGACATTCTACCGCCAGTATTACCTATTAGACTAGAATCTACAGTACCCTTCCTCCTTTTGTCCATTCTCCTACCCATGACTGTATCCTTTCTTACTTCGTTTTCTTCCCTCTCAGTGTTAAAATCCGGCATGGCGATTACCTGGTCATCTCCCAACCATCTCCCCCAAATTCCTAGTTTAAAGATCTCTTAATCAGTTGTGCCAGCCTCCATCCTAGAAGTCTATTTCCCTCCTTACTCAGGTTAAGTCCATCCCAAGAGAACAATCCTCTGTCCATGAATGCCTCCTAGCGGCCATGCATTCCAAAGCCCTCCTTATAACACCGCTGCCTGAGCCATCTGTTGATCATCATAATCTTGTCACACCTTTGTTGCCTTTCTCTAGGAACAGATAGAATCCCACTGAAGATCACCTGAGCCTTGATTTCCATAAACGTCTTCTCCAGCCTGATACGTTCCAGTGAGAATCTAGCTGTATCATTTGTTCCCACATGAAGGACTGTCCGGGGATTCTTTCCCACTCCCGTTAGGATCCTCTTCAGCCTCAGGTCCACATCCTATATCTTAGCACCTGGCAGATAGCACACTCTTCTGTTCTCTGGATCTGCTGTGGTTACAAGGCCTGTCTATTTTTCCCCAGTAAGGAGTCCCCAATCATGTCGACCTGCCTTTTCCTGGTGATGGTGTGATTCTCCGGTCTATCCCCTGTTCCCTCTGGCTGCAAGTCCTCTCGGTTCCTATTCTCCCTTGCAATCCTCTGCAACCCATCCTGTATCCTCCTGGGGCTCATATTTGGCGTTATCTCCATTGACTCTTCCCTTTTCCTATAGGACTAGCTGCTCTTCTCTTCTTCCTTGCCCTCTCCCCTTCAGTGACCACCTGTTGTACCCCTTCTTCATTTTCCAACTCTGCAAACCTGTTCCTGAGCTCTATTTCTCCGTCACTGGCCCGACTTTTGCTCTGCCTGGTTCTCTTAGTCACATGCTTCCACTGTCCATTTTCTTCACCCAACAGTCTCCTCTCAGAGTTCTTTGGTCCTGCTTCCATCTGCAAGTCTGAGCTTTTCCCTTCAGACTACTCATGTCTTTGCTCCATCATCTGCTTGAGCTCCCTTCTAAACTCAACCAGAGTTTCCACCTGCATCTCCAATCCTCGGATCTTTTCTTCCATCAGCTCTATCAGGTGGCAGTTCTTGCACACGAAAGTCTTTTCAGGTACCCCCTTCAAGATCATGTACATACCGCAGCTTCCACATCCGGTCATCTTCATTGTGTCCTCCACTGCTTGGGTCACTACCACTGCTGCCTCTGTATCGGTCATAGCCTTCCCACCTAGGTCCTGTTAGTCCAGGAAACACAAACCAAACCAAAACACTACCACCCACAGCAAAACAAACCCGCAACGAGCACCACAACACTGCCAAAACACCACACACTTCCTTCACTAGCCTATCTGTTCCTCTGCCTGGTTCTCCTAGTCTTCCCCCAAAAAACTCCCCTTGCAAACTCCCTCTCAAACTCCCCTGTTTACAGCTCTGTTTGCTGGCTCCTGTGCCACTGCAACTGTCTGAATTAGTCCAAACAAAAAGTTCTACTGTGTTAAGATTATGCTAGGTAGGTAGACAAGAAAAGTGTGGAACCATAAATTAGTGAACTGAAATTGGTGTATTGGAAACTAGGCCCAGTTGGTGGATAAAATAAAAGGATGGGCTATTCCACCCATCACTCCCTTTCTGGTTCCATAAAGAGACTTTGGGAAGAAAAATTAGCTATTGCAGCAAGCTTCACCCTCATGACTGCCAACTGATCCTGAAAGTTGTCCTGACTAGACTGTCCCAAAAGAGAGAGGGAGCCAGATGGCATTGCGACCTCCACGGGCTGGAATCCAAAAAAACCCTGGGATGTGAGAGACTCCCCCGCTCCCCCCCCCCCCCTTATTTCTTGTCTTTCCTATCCCTCTACTTTTTTCTTCTGTCTAATGAGTCTGGTTTAGCCAGTTAAGACTGAATATTTTGTGACACTGCTGTTAGCTTGTGACCAAAGAGGGAATGAAAGGCAGTGCTCTAAACACCCCAATGCTGGTACAAGTTTATCAAGTCTTTGAGTAGCTCATCAGACCATGTGATTGACCTGAACAGTAACTCCTCACTTAAAGTCATCCCAGTTAATGTTGTTTTGTTGTTATGTTGCTGACCTATTAAAGAACATGCTCGTTTAAAGTTGTGCAATGCTCCCTTGTAACATCCTTTGGCAGCCACTGGCTTTGTACACTGCTTGCAGGAAGAGCAGCCCGTTGGAGCGAGCTGGTGGGGGCTTGGAAGGACTGGCAGCCCCCCTATCAGCTCCCCGTTCCTCTAAGTTCTCTTTGCGGCAGCCACCCAACAAGCTATCAATTGCTGCCAGCAGTTCAGCTGTCCTTCCCTTCTCCCCCCCGCCCCTTCCCCCCTCACTGCCATGTGCTACTCCTGCCCTCTGCCTTGGAGCTGCTCCCCCGAGTCTCCTGCTTGCTGTGCAGGTGGGGAGGGGACGAGGGGAGCTAATGTCAGGTTGTCCCCCTCCCCCCGGCTCCTGCACCCCACTTACCCCATCTTCATAGAGCGGGAGGGACAGACACAACAGGGATCAGGACAGAGGGAGCATCCTGGCAGCAGCTTCTGTCTCAACTTGCTGATCTACTTAAAAAAGCAGTGTACTTAGAGTAGGGTCAGCGTTCTTAAAGGGGCAATGCGCGCACACACACACACGGTGTGTGTGTCTGTCTGTCATGCTGTCTCCCCTCCCTCCATTCGTGCTGCCTTGTAGATTGTGAGGCTACATTAACAACCAGTTGACCCTTGAGGGCTCAGCTGATTGCTTGTTCATCATTTAGCAGTAAGGCATTCCCTGGGAAATATCACACCCTCTGACTTCACCATCTCAACCAAGGTTCGCAATCATTGCTGTGTACCAGTATTAAATTATTTGTTTAAAACTTTGTGTGTGTGAGATATATAATAGTCTTTTGTCCTGGAACCTAACCCCACCTATTTACATTAATTCTTATGGGGAAATTGGATTCGCTTAATATCATTTCGCTTAAAGTCGCATTTTTTAGGAACATAACTGCAACATCCAGCTTTGAGGCTGCAAGTGAGAGTCCTCACCAGAGATAGAAGCTGCATTTTCTCTTTTCTTTCCCCTCCTGGTGTGTTCCATTTCCTAAAAAGAAAAAAAAATCCACCTTAAGTACAACAGCTCCAGTCCATCTCAACTAACTTCTCTTTTCCTCCAAAGGACAGTTATTCCATCTTTAATACCAACTAACAGACTGTCAAACAAGTGTGTTTTCCTTTAGCTGGAGAGAGATTTTAGAAGGAAAAGGGAACAAGGGATGTTGTTAAAATGAAAGCCTTACTTAGTACTTTTCAAATGCTTCAACTTTTTCCTTTTCTGTATCTTTAATAAAAGGATTTTAATTGTTTGCCTACTAAGCAGGCTGAGGTCTCTGTAAACCAAACCTTGAACCTTGTTTAATGTTGGCCTGTGATTGCCTTATGATAACACCTTTAGCCCACATGTATTCCATCTTAATTAATACAGCAGCACCTAAATAACTTCAGGAATGTTTTGTGTTAAGTCCCTTCAAGTAACAAAACAAAACTTGCCTGACCTGATGTACTGTATCTGGCATCCATAATTTCTTCAATCTATTGTTCCTTCTACAGTACATGTAAGATGGCAGGGAGGTATTTGCCATCAATATTCATTTTATGATGCACAATGCTTGTATGATTTTCTCTGTGTGTGTGTGTGTGTGTGTGTTGGCAAGCAGTTTTTCAAATTATACAGTACGTTACAGTCTGTACTTCACTGTACAGTATGAATAGTAAAACAACTGCTCAGGGTGTGTAAAAATGCAAAGTAAAGGATTCAGTTGCTGCTGTTGGGAACTATCACTGTTGTGATTGGAACAGACCACAGATCTCTTGAGATGTCAGTAGGCATGTTTTCCCTTTTTATCAGTACATAGCATTTCTCTAGTATTTCACCCAAAGCTCTTCACAAAACGTGAACAAATTTTACCTTCATCTTACTGCTGAGTAAGTGAGAGTTCAGCATGGAACAGGGTCCCTTGTCTTAGGGCTTGTCTGTATGGAGACTTAGTGCATGGTAGGTTGCAGCATGTATCTAGAGCACCTCAGCCTGCTGCACATAAAGTGATTATGTGGACTCTGCTATTGTGCACTAGAATTTCCCTTTTTCACTTTGACCTATTACACTGTTAAACAGCAGTAGGTCAACGTGCACTAGAAACTCCTAGTGTACAGTAGTAGGGTCCACATGGACACTTAGTGCACAGAAGGCTGGTGCACTGTAGATTTACACCCTGGCTTGCTGCACACAGTCTGCTTACAGACAAGCCCCAAGCAAGGGACTCTGTTCTATTCTAAACTCTAAGGATTGAACTTCAGCCTTGGTAGTTTCCTTGGCTTGTTTGGGAAATGGAATACTGTTGAACAGTGACCTTTTGGTTGGATTATCTATTACCTGGGTAAAACCATAATGATGGCTATCCCAATGATCCTGTCAGTTGCTGTCCCCTTTCACCCTCCATTTGAGATTTGCTGCAATGACAGCTTTGCAACAACTCTAGGGTTACCATACGTCCGGATTTTCCCGGACATGTCTGGCTTTTTGGGCCTCAAATCCCCGTCCAGGGGAAAATCCCAAAAAGCTGAACATGTTCGGGAAAATAGGGAGGGGCCGGCGCCGCTGGGTGCTGGGCCGGGGGTGCTCGGCCGGGGGCTGGCCCGGGGCCGGCACCCCAGGGCCCAAGTTGAGCCGAGCCAGGCTGGAGACGCTGGGGCCAGGGCCGGCCGCCGGAGGGAGCCGCTCGGTTGGGGGGGCCAGACTGGGCCGCGCCTCCCCCCCACACCTTCCTTCCCCCCCCCCCCCCCCCAGCTTACCTGCTGCCTGCTTCAGGCTTCCCGCGAATCAAATGTTCGCGGGAAGCAGGGGAGGGGGCAGAGTTGGGGCGGGTACTTTGGGGAAGGGGTGGAGTTGGGGCGGGGGCATGGGCGGGGCTGGGGGCAGGGCCGGGGCCCTGTGGAGTGTCCTCTTTTTGGACACTCAAAATATGGTAACCCTAAACAACTCTAGTTGCACTGGTAGCAGCTGTTGGGCAAAGAACAGCTCTCACAGACTCCTGTTTCTCTTCTGGATTTTGGTTCTTTGCGTTGGTAGGGACTAGTTCTAGGTAAATACAAAAATGGATTCACCATCTGGGTCAGTCTACATCCACCTTGCTGTTCTTTTGATAAACTGTCTACAGCAGACAAATTAATGCAATCTTAAATTAAACCCTACTGTATTTTTAAGCATGCTGGTCAATTCCAATTGTGAAAAAAGTTCCACTGCTGTCATTTCTCACTCCGGTTTATTTTTCAGCAGGTCAGCCAGCCCAGAAGATGCCTACAACCACAGCGGCTTCAGCAGCCCCATCGGTATTTGTCGCCGCAGCAGTTCATGCCTTTCGATAGTAAGTACCATAGTAGGCAGAGCTGAGAGTTCCTGCACTGGCCTTTCATTGCTAGAGACCTGGACTCCAATTTTAAAATTTTATCACAAGCGGAAAATATTTTTGGGCGGGGAAAGGGATTTTTATGTCTGTATCCCCGTTACACAAATGCCACATGACTTGGTACAATTCTTGGGTCAAAAAAGCCTATGAATGGAACATCTGTGTTCTGCAGGTTAGGAATACATGGTCCATTGCCTGATGTCTGGGAAGCCCAGGACTTAAATAGTGAGGGGTGTTGCATGTTTTGATTGAGGAGCAGTAGGGGGATTCTTGCACTGTTTGTGACCAATTCAGTCAGATCCTCTTTATCAATGCTAAATTCACCCCCTGGAAAACCGAAGGGGGGAACCTAGTACCAAAACTATACACATTGTCTGTCTGTCTGTTCTGCTGTGGAAAGATCACTCAAGTTTAAAAAAAACACCAGAATTTAAGTTCCCTATGACTTTTTTGGGCAAGCTAAAAAGATTTAGCTCTACTAAGTTAAGGAGACGTCAGTCTGACATAGAAGCCTATAGGAAGTGGCCCTTGGATTTCAAAGTGAAAAGCTCCTCATAAACACCAAAGAAATGTGAAGAAGGAATGGATTTGCAGCTGACTATCTTACTTTGCCCTTTAGCACAAATGGGCAGTATGTGAAGCAAGGCAAGTATGGAGCAGCTGTGGTGGGGAGCCATGCTACCAAAGAGGTGAGAGAAGCTGCATTTCTCTTTAACATACTCCTATACTAAAAGCACATCTTGTTCAAAGCTGAATTGCTTCTCATTTTTAATGTTATAATTTTTAGTGCCATTCCTGTTTGGTGATTTCCAGCCCTGTTTCTTGTAGCTCAGGTGCTGAGCCACCAACTACTTTTGTAGCTGCACCTGTTCTCTGAGCATTCAGCAAGGCTATTGTAAAGATATTTTCCCACCTGAGACTGAAACACATTAGAGAAGGTGGAATGTCTGTTCCATTGCAGTCTTTTTATGCAAAAGCTATTTTGGTATTCGTTCGGATGCTTTCAAACTGTGAACCTGATCTCAGATCCATTAGCAAATACCTATGCATATTCCTTATAATTGAGTTCATGTAAACAAATTGATATGCATTATGCTCTACTTGACCTTTTTATACTTTCTCCCCCCAAAAATTCTCGGGTGAACAGGGAAGTGGAGGGCTGGCCAAGCATGAAAGGGAGGTGCTTATACTACCTTTAAGGCTCTCTCAAATTGTGCTTTCATAAAGGAATTTATGTGCACAGCTATGCAACTGCGTGCTTTGCATGCACTACTAATACTTGTTAACCTTTAAAAAGAACAGGAGTACTTGTGGCACCTTAGAGACTAACAAATTTATTAGAGCATAAGCTTTCGTGGGCTACAACCCACTTCTTCGGATGCATCTGAAGAAGTGGGTTGTAGCCCACGAAAGCTTATGCTCTAATAAATTTGTTAGTCTCTAAGGTGCCACAAGTACTCCTGTTCTTTTTGAGGATACAGACTAACACAGCTGCTACTCTGAAACTTGTTAACCTTTGTTTAACTATTGTTCAGTAAACCAGTGATGAGTGTACTTAATATTGCTACATAGCTGCTGGCCTTTGCTACCTGATCCATTAGAGAATTGAGGAGATCTTTTCATCTTTTAGTGAACAAAAACCTGGGAAATTAATGTCAGACTTTTAATGCAAAACTATGGCTGCATGGTTAATCTCTCAAAAATCAAGAAATATAAAAGTTATAGTTGAACACCCATCCTTTACCATATCCCTTGCATATAAGTAGTCTTATCAGCTGAATGGTTCATATGTTCTAAGGTCAGATGGAACTATTGTGATCATCCTTGTCCAGGGGTAGATAATGGGCAGACCACGGGCCAAATCCGGACTGCCATAAGCTTTTGAATGGACCCAAAAATCTTTTTATTTTGTTGTTTGTTTTCTCTGGAGTCTGGATCTTGACTATACCTTGGCCAAAAAATTTGGACCTTGACAAAAAAATAATTGATTACCCCAATCTAGTCTGACTTCTGAAGGTGAAATTACTTGCCTATGGTCACCCTGCAGGTCAATGATAGGGAATAGAACCCAGGTCTCCTGAATTCCAGTCTAGTGCTCTGTCTACTAGGCCACACAACATCTAGAGTAGACTGTGACCTGACCACAGGTCCTCTAGACAGCTTGCCACCCTTATAGCTGTGCTGTTAGACTGCAGACTAGGAGGAAGCAGAATACAAAACAAGAATCAAAGCTGATTTGGTGTAATCAAAGCAAGGTGCTTCAGCAAATGAATATTTAAGAGTTGTGAGGTGACTCTCCAGGCCAAGTACGTGTGTATGGAAAAGTGTTGAAAGTATACGCACATACTGCGCATGCTCTAATACAGAAGCGCATAGATTCATGCGGAGTACAGTACAACCTGCTATTTACATTTCAGCAGTTAAACTTCATTGCTTTGAATTCACCTACTGCTGGTGCATTTGGCAGACAAACTATGGCCCGAATGCTACTGTATCTCTCATAGTGCACACCAGAATTTCACAGATGTGTGGGGGTTAATTTTGTTTGGTTTTTTTGTTTCCTACTCCCTCCCTCCCTCCCTCCTGTGGAATCAAGTACAAGATTCTCCTTTATATCAATCAGCAGCAGCAGGTCACGGTTGCCAGGATCCATCCAGGGTTTGTGCTCACGGTAAGACTCTGCATTAGAAAATCTCTTTTTCGGTAGTCATATGTGTTTGTCTTCACTTAGACCTGGTCTACACTACAAATTTACATTGGTATAACTATGTAGTTCAGGGGTGGGGTGGGGGGAAAGCCCAGTGTAGGCAGCACTATGTCAACAGGCAGGCTTCTCCCATCAGCCTAGCTACCACCTCTCGGGGAGGTGGATTAACTATGCCAACAGAAGAAGCTCTCTCACTGACATAGTAGCATCTTCACTGAATCACTAGAGCAGTGCCGCTGCAATGTTTTAAGTGTAGACCTGCCCTTAAGCTTCTGGTACACTGTACTCTGTATAGCAGCTAGGAATTGTCACCTTCCCTCTCCTGAAATTTTGTCCTCTTAGCTATAGATTGTAAAGTCTTTGAGACAAGGCATGTGACTCAGGCCCTGTCTACACTAAAGGGAAAAGTCGATCTAAGCTACACAATTTGAGTTATGTGAATAGTGTAACTCAAATCGACATAGCTTAGATCTGCTTACCGCGGGCTCCACGCTCCCATCGACTTCCCTTACTCTTCTCGATCAGGTAGAGTACAGGAGTCAACGGGAGATCGATTGTAGACAAGCCCTCATTCATGTTTTGTAAAATACAACATTCTGAATTCATGGTGCACAACTATTCTTTCTCCTCCTATCATAAAAAATCAAGGAAGTTTTTCAACAGTAGATCTCACAGCACTGTACGTGGAGATAATCCTCATTTTACAGAGCAAATTACATTGCTTTGCTTTTCTTGTACACTTGCAATGGGATCAGAGAAACCCAAATTCACGTATGTCCTAGACTTTTCTTAAATGATTATGGGAATGGGGAAAAAAAATGCCGTGTCTGATGGAGAGAGGGCAAGAAAATGCCTGAGCTCTGTGTGAAATCTGACAGCATGTTTCTCTTTAGGTAAGAATTTGCTAGGTTTTTGCAAACCTTTCTGAAAGTTTCCTTTTAACTTTTCCTCCAATTTCAGAGAGAACCAGTGTCCTGAATAGGTTAAAAATAGCTATCAGTAACAAGTAGCAGGAAAGATGTCAAGCCACCTCCATCCCTTTATTTGATTTAAGAATAATTCCTCTCGCCCTTTAGCTCCATAATCCATTTTCAGCAAGTTTGTTTTACTACCCATGGACTGAAAGTGATTTATATCAGGTGTTTATAAACAAACATGGAGCCAAAGCAGTGATCTTACTAAAATGTTTTGCCAGTGCTGACGGCATGGGATCTCGGTAAGAAATTCTAAACTAGATTCTGTCCTGTTTTAATATTGACTTAACAACTATTGCCAAAACTTTCAAACCTGGTATCACAGATCCACAGGCCCTGGTCTATGCCCCAGCCTGTAACCAGTCTCTTGGGAGTGACTCCTTTAATGTATCAGGCCCCAAGGACCAGACAGTTTCTCCAAGACTGGGCCTACAGCAGCAGAGATCCTTGTCTCTCTCTTCATAGCTCCCTGCAGCCAAGTCCGACCCCTGCAGGAGGCTTGTAGTGTACCCCTTTGGGATGCAGTGCTCTCAGTGAAGATGTACAGTGACACAGGCAACCTTTTCAAAACAAGGTAACTATTTTAGTTGCCTGGCACACACACACAATCTGAAAATCCTTAGATTAGCTGGAAGAGGCAGAAGTTACATTGTAGTCCATCCTGGCCAAGCTGTGATGGACTCTATCCCTTGCTCTGGCTCTCTGTACCCATTTTTTGCCCAGGTCAGAGCTGCTATGTCCCTCCAAAGGGTAGCCCTTATTCCAACCACCTGACACCTCTTCCCCTTTGTTCTCCAGTTCAGTTCACATGTCCTGCCTGCTGGGGTTTCCTGGTGTTAAGTGTTGATTGTTCAGTTGCTGTGGGGGGAGGGTGTCTTCCACGGGGAGAGGGGTGTATCTCTGTCATCTTGGGTCCACTTTGTTGGTTTGGGTCAGTTTCAGCCGCTTCTTTTAATTACCTATTCAATCCATTCTGCCAGCTAGACTGCGTGCACACACATACCTGTGTCTTAGTCTGTCCTCAGAGCAAACTTAATCCTTTTCCTCCTACTGGGTAGCAATGTAAAGTATGGAGGGAAACAGAAATACACATAAGATTCATTTTTTAAAAAATGAAATTCATTTTTTAACTGTCACACTTGGGTGCCTAAAGTTAGACTCCTAAATTCATGGTTATGGACCCAAATTGAGATGGGCTGATTTTTTCAGAAGTGCTGAGCACCTATTGGCTTCCACTGATTGTGGGAACCACGTATGTTTTGCATCTCTGAAGATCAGGCTGCTCATACTCAACGGCCCAAATATAGATTTCCTAGTCTAACTTTAGGCATCGATTTTTAGGAAACTGTGGCTTATATGAAGAACTTTGTAAATCGTATATTTAGCAAGTTTTGACGCATTTTTCTTCAGGGTACAGATGCTCCCCGAGTTACGTAAACTCGATTTACACAAAGCCAAGCTTATGGAAAAAGTTCCGCAAGCTAGAAATAGGTGTGTTTTTAAAATCCAAGTGCTTGAACTGAACACATATTTATAATTTTGATATGGGTCTGATTTCTTTTTCCATAGGTTCAGCCCAACAACTACAGTACATTTTATGATGATCAGAGACACAACTGGTCGATCATGTTCGAGTCAGAAAAGGCAGCCATGGATTTCAGTAAACAGGTAATCTTCTTAAGCCAGCAGACTGCCCTCTTGCACTAACTCTATCTATGCTGTTGGTGCTGTATCATGTTCAGAACAGCAAACAAAAATCATGGTTGCTCACAATTTGCTAAGCCGCATTCTTAATCAAAGCCCAGTTCAGTCTCATTTCCCCACTAAAGTAAAACTGAAATGCATATTGTAGCTATGTGAATGTGCTGCGCTTTGATTAGTTGGCATTCTGTTTGGTTCACTTGAATACAGGATAGCATGTCTCAAATTGTGATACTCCTACTTCTCTAGCGCTTTCATCCAAAGAAGTTAGTGTTTTAAAATGTTAATTAAACCCATCAACACGCTGTTGTGAGCGAAGTGGTTTTCTCATTGTATATATGAGCAAAGTGCTGCGTAAGGAGATGAAGCATCAGTAATGTTCATGTGTGTAAAGTATATCAGTAACTCTCAGCTTCTTACTGATACAGTGAGAAATAAATCTGATATTACCTGTCTTCAGTCTAAGTGGAATTTATTGTGCTGCTGCAGCTGGCCACAGACAAAGGGTGCTAATGTTCGGACTTCCTTTGTAGTTATGCATTGCCAAATGCAACAGCAGCCCTTCACTGGACTCGGTACTGTACCAGGATCTCATTGTTGGAGAGGGGCAGGGATTGGAAGTAGGAGACTCTCTGGAGGTTGCCTATACCGGTTGGCTGTTCCAGAACAATGGGCTTGGACAGGTAAAGGGGCTTTTACTACTAGAAATGGGTTAATATTAACCCTTCTCAAATTAAGTCATTGGAAGAGACTTGTAATCTCAACACCATTGGATGGCAAAGTATTCTCTCCATCACAACTTTCTCTGAGGCATGCATGTCTCTTAGTTTGCCCTGAGAGCAAACTTATTCCTTTCCCTCCCTCCTTTCCCCCCCCCCCCACTGGACAGTAATGCTAAATATAGAGGGAATTGAGCTACACATAGGATTTGTAAAAAAATTACAGAAAATTCCCTTCATAAATTCCTTTGAGTATTGAACAGTGAGGAAAGTAACTGGTTCCATATGTGTTCAGGAAAAGATGATTGAAATTCTTGTGACTTATTTTTAATATCAAACATGGATATTTAACAAAAGAGCCATGAAAACAGAACTAATCATTCTGGCTTTGAAAATGTCTTGACCGGGCATCAAGTGTAACTTTTACATCTGCCATCAGAGCCTCCCTTCTCTAGAAACTTAGGAACGTTTGAAGATGTTACTCTTAAACCACAAGTTCTGCTTTGTTTAGTAATGAATTGGTTAGGAAAGTGCTTTGAGGGAGGTTGGGAGCTTCTTGTTCCTGCAAAGTCAGCTTCTCATGCTATGTGAGAAGAATGCTTTTCCTCCAATCCAGGCATCCAGATACATAGTCAATAAGGTTACTTCATTTCTTCTTTGGGAAGCAAGTCACTAGGATGTCAGCATAATGCGACACTCCCATAGTCCTGTGGCTCATGATCTCTGCCACTGTATAGAACAGAGATCGGCAACCTTTGGCACGCGGCCCATCAGGGTAAGTCCTTTGCGGGCTGGGCCGGTTTGTTTACCTGCTGCGTCCGCAGGTTCGGCCAATCACATCTCCCACTGGCTGCGGTTCGCTGTCCCAGGCCAATGGGGGCTATGGGAAGGGCGGCCAGCACATCCCTCGGCCCGCGCCTCTTCCCGTAGCCCCCATTGGCCTGGGACGGCGAACCACAGCCAGTGGGAGCTGCGATTGGCCGAACCTGCCCGGTCCGCCAGGTGCTTACCCTGACGGGTCGTGTGCCACAGGTTGCTGATCCCTGGTTTACAAGATCCAGGTCTAATTTCCTTTCCTTGCTGTAGGACACTATCATCTGTCCACTTAAACTGATGGTACTAAGAGTACTAAGATTATACAGTGGTATAACACTTTACAGAAGTTAAAATCTAGTTGTGTCTAGTAAACTCCCAGAGGTCACAAAGCTAGCAACAGGTGGCTGGGCCCATTGTACTATTGCTACGGCAATCTGTCTGTGTAGCATTTAATTTGATTCACTCTTCCCCAAGCTGTAGGACTTAAAGTTGCTTTTCAAGCCTGAGTCTCCAGTTACTGCACGCCTACAAAACTGTCAATGTGCAGTTGGTTAGAAATTTGGGGCATGCTGCATTTTTGGTTGTTTTTTTTTTTTTTCCCACTCCCCCTTGATTAGCATTCATTTTTGAAGTTACCACATTAAGAGACACAAGTGGTGGTAGGTATTTATGAAATAAAGGACATTGTGCTTTTTTGTGTGTTTTTTCTTTTTTACACATTATTTCCTAGTTTGAATACTGCGTTACAACTGCAAACTTCATCAGCCCCATGGTAGGAAATCCTAGTGATTGTACCCTGTTAACCTTCAATTCCATAGGTGTTTGATTCAAACGTCAACAAGGACAAGCTGTTGCGTCTGAAGCTGGGTTCTGGAAAAGTCATTAAGGTAGAACTTCTGGCATTTTACCTTAATCTTCTGTGTACTAAAGTCTCATAGATCTTGGAGGACTTCTGAAAGTTCTGTCTGGAGTCACACAAACCATAATAACTTCTATTGTATTTATGATAGTATGATAAAACTTGTGCTTGCTTGAAAGAAATTACTGACTTATTTTTTTAAATCTCTTCTTTCCTTGTTTTGCACAACATCTTGCATCTATACTTATTGCCTTCCCTTCCAATAACCAAGCCTCTTGTTCTCTCGGTAATAGAGAGCGAAGTCCATAGAACTTTCCTGTGCGGTAGAAAGGAAGCTGCCTGTTTGAAAATAAATCTTTATATCAGGAGGTTCCTTGATACTTTTCTGGTGGCAGCACTTCTGCCCTGCAAGGCTTCCAGAAAAGTAGCTTCCTTGTGAGGAAACTCGGTTCAAGAAGAATGTATTCTGTTATGTTCATTCATGTGTACAGATCACTTGAAGCTGTGCGGGGATTTTATGAAACTCCTCTGAAGACAACCTCAGCATCATGGCACCCCCTCTGGTCCATCAAACTGGTGCAGATCTGAGATTCTTTCATAGTCTGGGAGGAGGAGAGGGTTTTTTGGTCTGCTAGGGACTTGTCTGTGCAAACACTTAGTTTGTGCAAGCTGGGGCATAAATCTACCCACACTAGCCTGCTGTGCCCGAAGTGTAAGTATCTGCATGGACCCTGCTGCTATTGACTACAGAACTGTTAATGCATGGCAGCAAGATCCACACATAGTGTATAGCAGGTTAGTGTGGGGTAGATTTACACCCCAGCTTGCCCATGAACTAAGTGTTTGTGTAGACAAGCCTCAAGATTTCAAAACCAGTTTTTCCCAATTTAAACTTTAATTACTGCATTAATAGTAATTTGTACTGGTCCTGTGGCAAGCTGGCACTAATTGAAGATGAATTCTGTCATCTGTCTGTTTAAATGCATATCTGCATGTTAATCCAGTAGCTGATATTGCTATAAGCAGACTTTTTAATTTGCTCCATTAACTTCTACATTTTTCTACCCATAATCAGTTTCCTTAAATGCTATGTCTAAACCTAAGGATAGCACTTAGTTGGCCAGATTACTAACATACAGCAGAAGTTACCAGAGGTTACTCTTTAAAGTATCCAAGTGTTGACCCATGAAAACTATGGCTATGTCTACACTCAAACCACTCCAGTAATACAGCTGCAGCTGTGCCGCTGTAGTGCTTAGTGTGTCCACTACCTATGCCAATGGGAAGGGTTCTCCTGTTTGTGTAGGTAATTAACCTCCCAGAGAGGCAGTACTAGGCTGATGGAAGAATTCTTCCATCAATCTAACACTGTCTTCCACTTGGGCGGGGGAGAGAGGGAGTTGGCATAGCTACGTCTCTCAGGGCTGGGTTTTTCACATCCCTGCAAGACGTAGCTATGCCAGTATAAATTCCCAGTGTAGACCAGCCTTGAGTTACTAGACAAGGCTTCATCCAAGCTTCTGGAAACCAAATAGAGGTCCTGGAGGCTGGCTGCATCTCCATATTAAAGATGGCAGAAGTTGCAATCTGTTCCGCTGTTTGTATGTTAGGTGTTGTCTTCTGATGCCTAGAAATTAATATTGATACTCTTAATTGGATATCATGGGTCCTCTACTCTAAGGGTTTTTTATCCTAAATGGAGCAATGCTGTATCCCCAGGGCTTCACAAGAAACTTTTCAATATGCATACTGGAACCTTTATAACCTGGCCTAGAACAGCCTCACCAGAATGATTGCAGATATTTTTGTGTCAGTGAGTCAGACTGCTGCTTACAAATCAACTTTCTCTTTTGTATTTCTGAAACATAAAGGGTTGGGAAGAAGGGATGATGGGGATGAAGAAAGGGGGGAGACGACTTCTCATTATTCCTCCAGCATGGGCTTATGGGTCCCAAGGAGTAGCCAGTCGTATTCCTCCTGATTCCACCCTGGTTTTTGAGGTGGAAATTAAGCGGGTGAGTGTCTCCTTCCAAATATATTTTTGTACATCTGGTTTGGGCTGTTGGTTGGCAACACTTCTGTCATTTCTACCTGTAAAGTAACAACGCCCCTGTACATGAGAATTACAACATAGTTAGAAGCTTCTATATACCCAGTAAAATATCAGGATAAGTACAAAAATATATCTGCATTACTAAGACCCATCTGATTTGAAGTATCTTTCTTCCACTTGCATTTAAGATGTCCAGGAAAAAATTAAGAACTTGATGAAGGCTAGATTTTGAGTGAGATGGAGAGGGAAACTTCAAACCTATAGTTCTTAAATAGATGTAAATTTTTACTCTGTAGCAAATGTGTGATGAACAAAACATTGGCCAGAATGAAGCAGAATACTAGAGAGTTGTTTCAGGACCCAGAAAAACAGGTCTGTGTGTAATACCTTCATCATGGTTTTCTTAGGTGAAGCTGGTAAAGGAGTCTGGCTCTGATGGGCAGAGTATTGGTTCTAGGGATTCTTCTGTATCTTCCCCAGTACCCAATTCAGACAGCTTCTCCACGGACCCTGTCGGATTGCCTCCTTTGACAATACCTCTGAAGCCTGGGTAAGAAAATTAAGGAAGCAGAATGAGTTCAGAGTTCCTAGAACTTAGTATTTGTGAAAATATCTGTAAGACCCAAACTGATGGCAACCCCTCTCTTGGTATTGACATCTCCTCATCAACTATTGGGAGTGGAGCACATCCACCCTGACTGAATTGGCCTTGACAACACTGATTCTCTACTTGTAAGGTAACTCCCTTCTCTTCACGTGCCAGTATATTTATGTCTGTATCTGTAATTTTCACTCCATTCATCTGAAGAAGTGGGGTTTTTTACCCATGAAAACTTATGCCCAAATAAATCTGTTAGTCTTTAAGGTGCCACCGAACTCCTCATTATTTTTGTGGCTACAGACTAACATGGCTACCCCTCTGATATTTATCATCAATGACTTGTGTATTTTGCAATTCCACAGTCATGGAATTTGCTACACAATAGTGGTACAGAATCTAAGCTGTCATATATGGTTACAAATAGCTTTCCAAACATGAAGTGTTGAAATATTTTATGATGGAAAAGTGAAGTTTTGCTTGTGGGGACTACAGTTGACGGGTATGTTCAACAATTTAGAGATGTAGCGTACTCTTCATCAGTTCTTCAGAGATTTTTTTTTTCTAACTTTAATCCCACCATATACTTGTTTCCTCTCTGCAGAGAGCCAGCTGTTCGGGCCAAGTCTAACTCTATAAGTGAACAACTAGCAGTAAGTATTGCTTTAGTTAATGTGAAACATACACAGGAATGTCCAAATATTTAAGTCATGCCCAAATTATTAAAATGCATGTATGCAAAGCATTATCTCTTTAACACTTATATTGTGTTATTACCCAGAAGCCTCACTTGGGATCAAAGCCTAGTTTTGCTTTGTGCTGTACAAACATGGGAAGACTTAGTCCTTGTCCATTCAGAATTAAGATTGAAACTTTGTCCTTAAATGAACAGCAAGAGTCTTATACTGAAAACTAAGCTCCCTGGATCACCAGTGGAATGTTTTAGGGTTTATGCAGCCTGAAAAGATAGATGGATAACTTTTGTCTGTGTGTAATATACAAGCACCCTGGGGTTCATGATTTCCTTAGAATAGCCAATAACCTCTGCTCTTGAGGGAATTCTGCACCAAAAAATTAAGTTATGCGCACAATATTTTAAAATTCTGCACATTTTATTTGTCAATAAATGAATGTGGCTCCAACATGGCAGTGGGGAGCACAGGCCACTGGCTGCATTGAGGTGATAGATCACCCCAAAACCCCCACCTCACCTGCTATAGAGGCTAAGCCCAGCAGGATCCAAATGTAGAGGGACTTTGTGGGGGGGGATCCAGGTGTGGGGGTGAGAGGTTTTGGTGTGGGGCAATCTGGGTACAGGTGGCTTAGTGATGAAAGTGATTGGGGGTAGGGGGGGTCTGGCTGGGTGGAACTTGGTGGAGGGGGAGTGGTGCTTGATGGAGTGGGGGTGTAGGTGGTTGGGATCGGTGGAGTGGGGGTCGGCGTTCAGCTGCAGAGTCAACGGAGCCAAGACAAATAGTCTCCTTCAGCTGGGCAGCTCTGCGCTTGCAGAATGAGGGGGGCAGTGGCATGTAACCTTGTGTGCCCCCCATGCCTTGCCTCTGTTTGGAGGGGGACAGTTCCCCCAAAACTGTACCCATGGTCACGCCCTCCCCCCCAGCTTCTCTGCTGTTTTCTGCAGGGAAACATGGGAAATCTGCAGGGGGGAGGAGGGAGATTTTCTGCAGGCATGCAGTCCTGTAGAATCCCCCCTGCAGTAAACCTCATGGGAGCCTGAAACAACTCTGTCCCCTGGGTTCAGGGGCTTTGTCATCACTGACATTTTCAAAGAGAAACACCAGTCTTAACTCCTCCTTCGCGTCTCTGTGGCCTCTCATTTGGTAAATTCTTTTAAGATGTTGCATCTCTCATCCTGTTAATGGTTAGGGGCATCTTCAGTAGCTCCATTCTTTAGAAAAGCTTTTCATTTCACCTTGTCCAGTAGCCTGAAGGTTATCACTTGAGGGTCTGGTTCCCTCCCACTTCCCTGGATGAGGCCATGTCTATTGGAGTTAAGGCAACAGTTTCAGCCTTGTATCTGACTTGCTTGATCCTCTACAGGCATTTTAGGAGAGCTTGAGGATTTCCCTGTCATTTTTAGTTGTGATGTGGGGAACTCAAGGACATATGGGTCTATATGCTTTTTTAAAAACATTATTTGTACAAGGGCCCTTAAAGGATAATTTCGTACAGTATTTAAGGGCTTAATTTCTTTGGCTCTGTGGGTGCTAATAGAATTATAACGGTCTTCTCATATGTAGTGATCAGATACCATGGTGATAGTCAACTTAATATACTCCTTGCTATCCATTTTATTTTTAGGCCCTCAGAAGTAAAGTTTGTTAGCTGCAATAGTGTGCAGTGGTCTCCTATGTGCTACAGAATAGAATGGGCTACTGTCAAGAAATCTGGGCTCCTTTGTATCCCTTATGCAGATGGAGCACAGCCATAGAATGAAGGAGCTGGTTAACTTTCAAAATCAGTTTTAGGAGTTCAGGCATGAAACTCTCCATCTTTTGCAGTGTTGTTGTAGCCATGTTTGTCCCAAGCTATGAGAGAGACAATGTGGAATATTATCTCATCTCTTATTGGACCAACTTCTGTTAATGAAAGAGACGAGCTTTTGAGTTTCACAGAGCTCCTCCTCAGATCTGGAGAAGGAAACCACAGCGTCCAAGCTAAATACAAGGTGAGACAGATTAAGCATAAGGGATTTACACCTGTTGTAGAAGACAACTTAAAATTAATACCGCTGCTGTTGTAGGACAATTGAGAATTCGTAGGCAGCAAAGTGTTACAAGTTGTTGTAATGGGCCATAAAACCAGTCTCTCTGTCAAGTCCATGTTCTTGAGTGTCCAGCAGAATTATGAATTTAAGGTCCCAAGCTCGTGTGGTGAAGGTGTCTTGCAGGTTTCCTTTAAGGATGAGGACTGAAGTCAGATATGGAGTGATTGCTTTGTGAAAAATATTTGCCAGTTGGTGATAAGGTGTTTTGTGTCTTATCATTTTTCTGCATGAGTTCTTCTGAGAGCGTGATGACTGTCTAGTTTCACCTATGTAGCTGCTGTTGGGGCATTTGATGCACTGGATGAGATACACACATCTATCACAACATGTGGTGTGAGCCCTATGAATCTAGAAAGATGTGTTGTGTGGGATATTGATTATTGTAGTGGAGATATGGCTGCAGGTTTTGCATCTATTATTTTGGCAGGGTCTGGTGCAGCTTTGAGTTGGTGTGTCCTGGTCTGTGGACAGCTTTCTTCTGATGATTTTAGAGAGGTTGTGTGGGGTAGTCTGAAGGCCAGAAGAGGGCATTCTGAAAGAAATATTTCCTGAATGTGGTCCCCATCAGGTATGGGTTGTAATTGTTTGATACCCCATATAGGGTCTAGTGTGGGGTGGTAGATGACAAGTAGGGATGTGCATTGGTGGGTTTTTTCTGTATTGAAGCAGGTTCTCTTGTTGTATGTGGGTGGACTGTTCCATGTTGCAATCTACTTCTCTGGTGAAGTGTCCTTGTTTTATGAAGGCGGTTTTAAGTGTGTTAAGATGTGTATCTCAGACTTCCTCCTAAGAGCATATTCTGTGATATCGGAGTGTCTGTAGATAACAGATTTCTTGATGGGTCTTGGGTGGTTACTGGATTTTTGAAGGTAGGTGTGGTGATCCTTGGATTTCCTGTGTATAGTTGTCTATAGGGTTCCATTGCTGAAGCTTATCATGGTGTCCAGGAAGCTGATGTTGGTGTGGAAGAGCGAGTTTAATAGATGGGGGATGTGGTCACGGTGGTTGAAGCTGTAATGGAAACTATGAAGGAGTTTAAGTTGTCTGTTAATTTTAGAGGATGAAAATATCATTGATGTATCTCAAGTATAGTACTGATTTTGTGGTGCGTCTTTCTGAAAGCTTTTCCTCAGTACCCCATAAAGAGATTGGCATAGTGGGGAGCCATCCTAGTACCCATGGCAGTTCCCATGGTATAGACTAAGTGTTTGTTAAATGTAAAGTTATTATCAGTGAAGATAAAGTGGATGAGTTTGGCTATGTTTGGGTTGGATTTCTGTGTATGGTGCATTGTCTTGTAGATGCAGTAACTCCTCACTTAATGTTCCAGTTAACGTTGTTCCATCGCTGATCAATTAGAGAACATGTTTGTTTAAAGTTGCACAATGCTCCCTTATAACGTTGTTTGGCAGCGGCCTGCTTTGTCCACTGCTTGCAGAAAGAGCAGCCCGTTGGAGCTAGCTGATGGGGAGCCTGGAACCAGGGTGGACCAGCAGCCCCCCATCAGTTACCCTAAGTTTTCTGTGTGGCAGCCATCCAACAGGCTATCAATTGGTGGGCAGTTCAGGTATCCCTTCCCCCACTGTCATGTGCTGCTCCTGCCCTCTGCTTTGGAGCTGCTCCCGGGAGCCTCCTGCTTGCTGTGCAGTGAGGTGGGGAAAGAGGGGTGCTGATGTTAGAGTACCCCTTCCCCCGTTCCTGTACCCCATCTCTACAGAGCAGGGATGGGGCAGGACAGGGCTCAGGATGGAGGGAGCTTGCTGGCAGCAGCTGCTGTCTCAACTTGCTGATCTACAGTAACTCCTCGCTTAAAGTTGTAGTTATGTTCCTGAAAAAATGCGACTTTAAGGCAAACAATGTTCAGCAAATCCCATTTCCCCATAAGAATTAATATAAATAGGTGGGGTTAGGTTCCTGGGGAAAAAATGTTTTTCACCAGACAAAGACTAGTGTACACACACACACTCTCTCTCTCTCTCTCTCTATACGTTTTAAACAATTCATCGCTGTGTACCAGTATTAATGATTGTGAAGCTTGGTTGAGGTGGTGAAGTCAGAGGGTGGGGTATTTCCCAGGGAGTGCCTTACTGCTAAATGATGAACTAGCAATTGGCTGAGCCCTCAAGGGTTAACTCATTGTTAATGTAGCCTTACACTCTACAAGGCAGCACGAATGGAGGAAGGGGAGACAGCATGGCAGACAGACACACACCCTGTCTGTGTGAGAGCGAGAGAGATGCACATTACTCCTTTAAGTATGCTGACCCCACTCTGAGTACACTGCCTTTTTAAGTTAATCAGCAAGCTGAGATGGCAGCTGCTGCCAGGAAGCTCCCTCCATCCTGAGCCCTGTCATGTCCCCCCTGCCCTCCCCATATGGAAGATGGGGACACCTTGACATTAGCACCCCTCTTCCCCTCTCCCCACCCCCCGCACAGCAAGCAGGAGGCTCCAGGGAGCAGCTCCAAGGCAGAGGGCAGGAGCAGCACATGGCAGTGGGGAGAAGGGACCTCTGAACTGCTGGCAATTGATGGCAATTGATAGCCTGCTGGGCGGCTGCCACATGGGGAACAGGGGGCTGCTGGTCCACCCTGGTTTCAAGCCCCCACCAGCTAGCTGCAACAGGCTGCTCTTCCTGCAAGAAGTGGACAAAGCAGGCAGCTGCCAAACGACATTATAAGGGAGTATTGCACAACTTTAAACAAGCATGTTCCCTAATTGATCAGTAATGAACCAACATTAAACGGGATGACTTTAAGTGAGGAGTTACTGTACTTAAAAAAGCAGTGTACTTAGAGTGAGGTCAGCGTACTTAAAGGGACAATGCAGGTGTCTCTCTCTCTTACACACATGGGGTGTGTGTGTGTTTCTCTCTCTCACACACATGCTCCCCCACCCCCCGGCACTTTGGAAAGTTGAGGGAGTGCTGTTCTTCAGTGGGATAACATGGGTTCTTCATCACGTTCCGTTTCCACAGGGAATGTTTGCAGCCACTGCCATTCTGTGTCTCCTCCCTCCATTCGTGCTGTCTTCATGAGGCTACATTACATTAACAACACTGTGTTAACTTTTGAGGGCTCAGACGAGTGCTAGTTCACCATTTAGCAGTAAGGCATTCCCTGGGAAATATCCCACCTTCTGACTCCACCACCTCAACCAAGCTTCACAGTCATCATTACTGTGTACAGTATTAAATTGTTTGTTTAAAACGTACACGCATACATACACAGTATAGGGGTGTGTGTGTGTGTGTGTAGTCTTCTGTCTGGTGAAAAACATTTCCCTGGAGCCTAAACCCCCCCTCCCCCCATCTCCTCCCATTTACATTAATTTCTATGGGGAAATTGAATTTGCTTAACATCGTTTCACTTAAAGTAGCATTTTTCAGGAAAATAACTACAGCGTTAAGCAAGGAGTTACTATCTTTGAGGCAGGCAGCAATTCTATCATGATGATGGTTTTGGTGTATAGGGAGATTGACATCCGTGGTGGCAAGGATGGTGTTCTAAGGGAGGTTGTTAATGTCGTGGAGTTTCTGGAGGAAATCAGTTGTGTTCTGAAGGAAACTGCCCCTTGTGTGGTGAGTGTTTTGAAGGTGGCTTCTGTGAGTCCTGATATTCCTTTGGCTAGATATGATTGGCTTGCCTGGGTTCCCTTGTTTGTGTATCTTGGGAAGCATGTAGGAGGTCCCTAGAGTGGGGTCCCTGGAGTATGAGGTGGTAGAGTTGTTTCAGGAAAGATCTGATTCCCTTCAATTCCTGTGTGAATTTTCATAATGTGAACACTCGGTATCTGATCTCTGTCATGTTCTCAAAGAAAATCTGCACACCTTCAAAAGCTATGCTGCAACATGTGTGAACCCCTTATGCTTAACAATCTGTCCCACCTTGTATTTAGCTCGAAAACTTTGGTTTCCTTGTTCAGACCTGAGGAAGAGCTCTGAAGTTCGTCCCATCCACCAACCGAAGTTGGTCCAATGAAAGATATTACCTCATCCAGCTCGTCTCTTTCTATCTTGTTAATGTGTTTGTACAATAGATAGCCATACAGTACTCATGACTGTAAAATCAGTTGTAAAAACAGTATATTAACTCCTATTCTCTCTTTAGTTAAAGTATTATCTAAAGGACGAAAAGATCTCAGGAATTCTCTAAATACAGAGACTTTCTTCATTTGATAGATGGAAAAGACTGAACAAAGCTCCTGCAACTGAGTCAGTATATAATTCTGTGCTCTATAGAACCATAGTAATCCGGGTTAGTGTCAAGAGGGCACTGAAAAACGGGTTAAAACATATGGAGGCAATGTAATTGCAAATGTTTCTTCCAGAATCCTGATGTAGCAAAAGCAAAGCTGATTTCTCGGATGGCTAAAATGGGACAGCCTATGCTACCTTTCCTTGCAGGAACAGCAGGCACCCAGCTTGACTCCAGTGACTCAGAAATAGAGGTGCGTCACCAGGCACTAATGTTCCTTAAAATGTAGGAGTTGATATACATTCTAGGCAGTACAAGAACTACTGCTGAGTGCACAGTGGCTGCTCTGCCTGCCTGCAGGGTGACTGCTGTCAGTGTCTCGCTTGTGCCTTTTTGAAGCTCATGGGGACAGCTTGTATGATTGGAACTGTTGACATTCAGTTCCACATGAGGCTAGCATTCCTGTCAAGCTTAAATTCCCTGTCTATACATGGGTGCATTGCTGTTAATTATGTCTTGTCTTAGGAATGGCTTTGCATCCAAACTTTTGACTAAGTTGTTAGCTCACTAATACTGATTGAAATTTGGGAATGTTTTAGGACCCAAATACATTGAGAGGAACAGCACAGCCTGTCTCTTCATCCCCCAAGAGACCTTTCTTGCAGCCAGCTCATGCAGTACTGCCTCAGTTGACGACGCAAGGTAATGAATTGGTCTGCTTGGGTTTGAGAAACTGCAGTCATGGACTGGCATGTTTAACCATTTTCTGCTGCATGAATTGTGTGTTCCTTTAAGGAACTGAAAAGAGGATGTGACTTGTGAGTGACCCTCCCATCACTCAGCTCTCCAGGTGGACTATTTCTTGTACCCAAAGGCTGAGTTATTGAGTGTATGTGTTCACTGCAGTGTTGGTTCTAGTTATCTGCACTGAAGTTACTTCTCATGAGTTAGTCTAGCTTGAGTGGAAGAGGACCGCAAAGCAAAGTAACATTTGAGCTGCTTATGTCCACAGTGGCACTGCACTTGTTTGTGTCACTAAGACTTCGGGGGGGGCACATCCCATCACTCGCTGAGCTGCTGTAGGAATTTTCCCAGTAGATTGTGGGAGAATGTCTGTCCTTTCTGTGTACATGAGGGTGAGAAGGGGAATTATGGGAAGGCATTGGAGGACTTGTAGCACTCAAGTGGAGCTAGCTGGCTTCCACATTGCAGAGTTGTCATGTTAGCAGCTGAGTTGTGTTCACCTTTACCTCCTGGCAGGCCAGATAACTTGAGTTAAAAGCACTACCACACTTGAGTTCAGCATTTCTGTGTGTGGAGGGAACTCAGGTTAGGGGCACACTCTTGCTTACTTGGAAGTAAAGATGGCCCCTTAATCTCCATCATACAGATTTGCTTAGGCAGGATTGTGGGCAGTCTCATAGAATATCAGGGTTGGAAGGGACCTCAGAAGGTCATCTAGTCCAACCCCCTGCTCAAAGGGGGACCAATCCCCAATTTTTTGCCCCAGATTCCCTAAATGGCCCCCTCAAGGATTGAACTCACAACCCTGGGTTTAGCAGGCCAATGCTCAAACCACTGAGCTATCCCTGCCCCCCTCTCACATTAGCCTTGGTCTGTTCAGTGACTGTAGTTACATGAATCATGTAGGGGTCCCATACACTTATGTCAAGTAACTTAAACAACTGAAACTGACTGTCAGCAACAAAGGATAGACTTACTGTGCTAAATATCTTCTCTTGTTCCTTTTCAGTACCTCAGCCATCTGTTTCTGGGCTCCAAGTGCCCTCTGCTGCCTTAATGCCTGCAACCCTCCAGCCCCATTCAGCTCTCTCTGGAAGTGCACAGAGCTTTCAGGTATTGAAATCAAACTAGTGGAGACCTCTGATGCTTCTGATGGCAGCGCTCCCTTAGATGTATGCTCTTCTCCATTGTTGGGAAGAGGGGATCCACAACTGGAATAGAGGAGCCACATAAATAAGGAGCCGTCTCACCGAACTGAAGGATGTTGAAAAATCAGAGGGTTCAGGGAGAGAGCCACAAGGATAATTAAAGAACATAAGAACAGCTATACTGAGTCATACCAAAGGTCCATCCAGCCCAGTATCCTGTCTGCTGACAGTGGCCAATACCAGGTGAACAGAACAGTCAATCAGTGACTGATCCGTCCCCTGCCATCCAGTCCCAGCTTCTGGCATTCAGAGGTTGAGGGGGACACACAGCATGGGGTTGTATCCCTGACCATGGTGGCTAATAACCATAGAATCGTAGGAGTGGAAGGGACCTCGAGAGCTCATCTAGTCTAGTCCCCTGCACTCGTGGCAAGACGAAGTATTATCTAGACCATCCCTAACAGGTATTTGTCTAACCTGCTCTTAAAAATATCTAGTGATGGAGATTTTGACAACCTCCCTAGGCCATCAATGGACCTATTCTCCTTGAACTTATCGAACTCTTTTTGAACCCAGTTATACTTTTGGCCTTTACAGCAACCCTTGGCAATGAGTTCCACATGTTGATAGTCCATTGTGTGAAGAAGTACTTCCTGCCCATTAATTTCATTGGGTGACTCCTGGTTCTTGAGTTATATGAAGGGGTAAACAACATTTCACAAATGGTGTGGTGAAAATGAATAAGGATTTTATATACCTCTGTCATATTTCCCCACCCACCCCCACCCAGTCTCTCTTTCCTAAGATGAAAAGTCCCAGTCTTCTTAATCTCTCCTCATACGGGCGCTGTTCCATACCTCTAATAATTTTTGTTACCTTCTCTGTGCTTTTACCAATTGTAATATCTTTTTTGAGATCAGGTGACCAGAAGTGCATACAGTATTCAAGGTGTGGGCATACCATGGATTTATATAGTGGGTATTATGGTATTTTCTGTCTTACTATCTATGCCTTTCCTAATGGTTCTTAACATTGTTAGCTTTTTTGACTGCTACTGCACATTGAGCAGAACTTTTCAGAGAACTGTCCAACATCTCTTTCCTGAGTGGTAACAGCTAATTTAGACTCCATCATTTTGTGTGTATAACTGGGATAATATTTTCCAATGTGCATTACTTTGTATTGAATTTCATCTGCCATTTTGTCATCCTTTGTAACTCTTTGCAGTCAGCTTTGGACTTAAGTATTTTGAGTAATTTACTATTGTCTGCAAACTTTGCTACCTCACTGTTTACCCCTTTTTTCAGATCATTTATTATTATGTTAAACCGCACTGGTCCCAGTACAGATCTTTGGCAGACCATGCTATTTTACCCCTCTCCACTGAAAACTGACCATTTATTCCTATCTGTTGTTTTCTTTCAACCAGTTATTGATCAATGAGAGGACCTTCCCTCTTGTCCCATGACTGCTTACTTTGCTTATGAGTCTTGAGCAAGGGATCTTATCAAAGGGTTTCTGAAAGTCCAGGTACACTATATCCACTGATTCACCCTTGTTGACACCCTCCAAGAATTGTAATAGATTGGTAAGGCATGATTTCCCTTTACAGAAGTCATGTTGATTCTTCCCCAATATATTGTGTTCATCTGTGTGTTCAAGAATTCCATTCTTTACTATAGTTTCAACTAATTTACTGGGTATTGAAGTTAGACTTGCTGACCTGTAATGGCCCGAGTCACCTCTGGAACCTGTCAACTGATGCAGAAACTGATTTAAGTGATAAGTTACATACCGCTACCACTCTGAAACCTGATACCACATTTAGTAGTTTTGCAGTTACATATTTGAACTCCTTCAGGACCCGATGGTATTCATCCAAGAGATCTGGTGACTTATTACTCTTTCATTTACCAGTTTGTTCCAAAACCTCCTCTATTGACACCTCAATTTGGAACAGTTCCTCAGACTTGACATCTAAAAAGAATGGCTCAAGTGTGGAAATATCCCTCACATCTTCTGCAGTGAAGACCAATGCAGAGAATTCATTTAACTTCTCTGCAATGGCCTTGTCTTCCTTGAGTGCTTCTTTAGCACTTCGATCATCCAGTGGCCCCGCTGATTGATTGTTAGGCTTCCTGCTGATGATGTACTTACAAAAACTAACAGCAATTTTTTTTGTGGGTTTATTTTTATTTTAATTTTATTTTTCTCATTGCTCTTCAGATTTGTTTTTGGCTTACCTAATTATACTTCCACACTTGATTTGCTAGAGTTTTTTTCCTTTTTATTTTCCTCATTAGGTTTTGATTTCCAATTTTTAAAAGTTGTCTTTTTGTCCCTAACTACATCTTTTACTCTCTTTAGCCATGGCAGCTTTTTTTTTATCTTCTTATAGTTGGAACCTCTACTGTAGTGTTTTTTAAAAGTTTTACATGCAGCTTGCAGGTATTTCACTCTTATGACTGTTCTTTTTAATTTCCATTTTACTAGCCTCATTTTATGCAGTTCCGCTTTTTTGAAGTTAAACTATGGTGGGTTTCTTTGGTATTTTTCCCCTTACAAGGATGTTAACTTTATTACATTATGGTCTCTGTTACGTAGTGGTTTAGCTATACTCACCTCTTGGACCAGATCCTGTGTTCCACCTATCTGTTTCCACCACCCCTCAGTTTAAAAATGCCTCTAGAGATTTTTTAATTTTACATGCTGTTATTCTGGTTCTGTTTTAGTTTAGGTGGAATCCATCCTTCCTGCATTGGCTCCTCCTTTCCCAAAAATGTCCCCAACTCCCAATAAACCTAAATTCCTCCTCTGAACTCCGTCTCATCCACTCATTGAGACCCGGCAGTATTTCCTGTCTAACTGGCCCTGTGTGTGGAGCTGGAAGCATTTCAGATATGCTACCATGGATGTCCTGATCTTCAGTCTCTTACCTAGCAGCCTAAATTTGGCTTCCAGGATATCTCTCCTACCTTTCCCTATGTGATTGGTACCGACTTGTACCATGACCACTGGCTCATCCCCAATACTGCACATAGGCCTGTCTAGATGTCTTGAGAGGTCCTTGACCTTCACACTGATCAGGCAACTTACCATGTGGTTTCCTCCGTCATCAAAACCCAACCATCTATATTTCTAATACTCCAGTCCCCCAGTCAGGCTCTCTGAAGTAACTCATGACGACTGAGAGTGCCAACCTCAGGGCAGATTGGGGTTTGTGCCCGGGTTTATAACGATCAGTAGTGTGTTCTTCTATTAGATTTCACCAACCAGGTGTCAAGTGTGAACTTTTCAAGCACTATAACAGCCTTAATGTGGAGTCACAGACTGTCTCGTTGGGTATTCTGGTTTATCTTGCCTTTGTAATAGATGGCACCTTACACCAAAAAGCAACAGAGGGTCCTGTGGCACCTTTGAGACTCCCAGAAGTATTGGGAGCATAAGCTTTGTGGGTAAGAACCTCACTTCTTCAGATGCAAGTAATGGAAATCTCCAGAGGCAGATATAAATCAGTGTGGAGATAACGAGGTTAGTTCATTCAGGGAGGGTGAGGTGCTCTGCTAGCAGTTGAGGTGTGAACACCAGGGAGGAGAAACTGCTTCTGTAGTTGGATAGCCATTCACAGTCTTTGTTTAATCCTGGTCTGATGGTGTCAAATTTGCAAATGAACTGGAGCACAGCAGTTTCTCTTTGGAGTCTGGTCCTGAAGTTTTTTTGCTGTAAGATGGCTACCTGCTATTGTGTGGCCAGGGAGGTTGAAGTGCTCTCCTACAGGTTTTTGTATATTGCCATTCCTGATATCTGACTTGTGTCCATTTATCCTCTTGCATAGTGACTGTCCAGTTTGGCCAATGTACATAGCAGAGGGGCATTGCTGGCATATGATGGCATATATAACATTGGTGGACGTGCAGATGAATGAGCGGGTGATGTTGTAGCTTATCTGGTTAGGTCCTGTGATGGTGTTGCTGGTGTAGATATGTGTGCAGAGTTGGCATCGAGGTTTGTTGCATGGGTTGGTTCCTGAGTTAGAGTTGTTATGGTGCGGTGCGTGGTTGCTGGTGAGAATATGCTTAAGGTTGGCAGGTTGTCTGTGGGCGAGGACTGGCCTGCCTCCCAAGGTCTGTGAAAGTGAGGGATCATTGTCCAGGATGGATTGTAGATCACTGATGATGCGTTGGAGAGGTTTAAGCTGAGGACTGTAGGTGATGGCCAGTGGAGTTCTGTTGGTTTCTCTTCTGGGCCTGTCTTGTAGCAGAAGGCTTCTGGGTACACGTCTGGCTCTATTGATTTGTTTCTTTATTTCCTTGTGTGGGTATCGTAGTTTTGAGAATGCTTGGTGAAGATCTTGTAGGTGTTGGTGTTGGTCTCTGTCTGAGGGGTTGGAGCAGATGCGATTGTACCTCAGTACTTGGCTGTAGACGATGGATCGTGTGGTGTGACCGGAGTGGAAGCTGGAGGCATGAAGGTAGGCTTAGCGGTTGGTGGGTTTTCGGTATAGGGTGGTGTTAATGTGGCCATCGCTTATTTGTACGGTGGTGTCTAGGAAGTGGACCTCCCGTGTAGATTGGTCCAGGCTGAGGTTGATGGTGGGGTGGTAGCTGTTGAAATCATGGTGGAATTCTTCCAGGGTCTCCTTCCCATGGGTCCAGATGATGATGTCATCAATATAGCATAGGTAGAGAAGGGGCATGAGTGGACGAGAGCTGAGGAAGCGTTGTTCCAGGTCAGCCATAAAAATGTTGGCATATTGTGGGGCCATGCGGGTGCCCATAGCGGTGCCACTGGTCTGGAGGTATATATTGTCACCAAATTTGAAATAATTGTGCGTGAAGATAAAACCTTGGCCAAACTGGACAGTCACTACGCAAGAGGATAAATGGATACAAGTCAGATATCAGGAATGGCAATATACAAAAACCTGTAGGAGAACACTTCAACCTCCCTGGCCACACAATAGCAGATGTAAAGGTAGCCATCTTACAGCAAAAAAACTTCAGGACCAGACTCCAAAGAGAAACTGCTGAGCTCCAGTTCATTTGCAAATTTGACACCATCAGATCAAGTTTAAACAAAGACTGTGAATGGCTATCCAACTACAGAAGCAGTTTCTCCTCCTTGGTGTTCACACCTCAACTGCTAGCAGAGCACCTCACCCTCCCTGATTGAACTAACCTCATTATCTCCACACTGATTTATACCTGCCTCTGGAGATTTCCATTACTTGCATCTGAAGAAGTGAGGTTCTTACCCACGAAAGCTTATGCTCCCAATACTTCTGTTAGTCTCAAAGGTGCTACAGGACCCTCTGTTGCTTTTTACAGATTCAGACTAACACGGGCTACCCCTCTGATACTTAACAATATTCAGGTTATTCGCAGTGCTAAAGGACCAGTCACTTACCTCAGGGCAATTGTACCTCAGATTTGAAACCAAAGACAATGCTTGTAGCCAATCCTAGAATGCTGACTAAAGATTTATTAATTAAGGGGGAAAAAAAAGAGAATTATTTACAAGGTTAAAGCAGGTAAGCATATGCACACAAATGAGATATAGTGTTAGATTCCAAAAGGTAAAAGTAGTTGCTATAATATAGAGCTTGCATATGTCCTTTAGGGCTAATCCAAGCCAAGCAGATGGGGATCCCTTGCTTATGCTAGAAATATTGCCCTCTCTGAATTCCAGGGAGCATAGTGATAACAATTTTCTTCTTTTCAGGCATTTTGATCCCTTTACCCCAGAGTACAAGCTGTGATGGGATGAGGGCTTGTGTATGTCCCCTTTTGATGGGGAACAAATATTTAACAATGAGCTCTTCAATCTGATAGAATGGTGTAACTGTCCAATGGCTGGCAGGTGAAGTGAGATAAATTCAAGACTTTCATCCTCCTCAACAGCACAGAGGCTGTCCTCTGGGGAGTGGAACTTCTCTACTGTGTCCTGAGAGTCTCCTCTATGTGCCTCTCTGTCTCCTTTAGCTCTTCCAGTTCAGCCACTTTAGTCTCAAGAGCCTGCACTTGCTCTGAGGGCTATCTGCCACTTTCCCACAAGGCAGGTAATAATAATACATGCCGTATTCAGTGCAATAAACTAGATAGCCCCTACTCTGCTGCTGGACTTGTGCCTGTATTATTTGTACTCTTGGCGGGGGGGGGGGGGGGGGTTGTTGATGTTTTTTGTGGGTGGAATGTTAATTGGCCTAAATTTAGAGAACGTTTACTAGGTGTATCCGGCTCTCACACTCCCTTGCAAAACTCCTGTTTTGGACTAAATGGAAAGCCTTTGCGTTAATAGCATTTGTGACTCCCAAATGCTTCAGTTCACTTACGTTGAGTGAGGAACGCTTGTCAGGAGAAAATTTATTTGGGTTTTGTGGTGGTCATCTCTAGGTAGGACAGAAGTGAATGGGTTTTATTCTTGTTCTTCTTTAAAAATGGCTTCATTGGCATTTGCTGTTTTAGCATCCGTTTTGAGACTATTTAATCTACAGATGCTCCACTCAGACCTTCTTTCTCAAACTTCATCCATAACAGAAATTATAGTGAGTAGCGTGTAACTGAAACTGTTAGAACAAAACAAAATGAAGTGTCTTCTTCCCTTAGCCGTATGCAGAAATGGCATATGCCTATTCACAAACTGCAGCTGCTTCCCAGCTCCAGCCTGTAGGACAGATGTATCCATCACCTTTCCAAGGTATGTCAGGAAAATGTGCACCATATGAAATCTCTCAGCTGCACTGATGCAGTGTAAATATTTTTTTGTAATAAATATCCACACAGGACTGGAAGCAGACATACACCCGTCCCATTCAGAACCCTTACATCTGCTGGCTCAGTTTTATGTTGTGCCATGTTATTTTTTTAATGTCAGATAAGGACAAATGATTCTTAATAATTCAAATTTCGACCCTGCCCCGCAAGGTGCACTCAGGGGAGGGACTAATATGGGCAAAAAAATTCCTAAGATCTATTCCCGAGTGTGCACGTGGCTAGTGACTCTTTAACATAGTCACTTGTTAAATTTCATTATAAATTATTAATTGTTTATCCTATTCCATGTGGTTGTCATTGTGGCTGCCAAATGTTTAATCTATAAATTCCTACATGGGAACAAATATTTAACAATGAGCTCTTCAATCTGATAGAATAGTGTAACAGTCCAATGGCTGGCAGGTGAAGCGAGATAAATTCAAACTGGAAAAATATGCCATACATTTTTAACAGTGAGGATAATTAACCATTGGAACAATTTCTCAGGGGTCGTGGTAGGTTCTCTATCACTAGCAGTCTTTAAATCAAAATTGGATGTTTTTCTGAGAAATGCTCTAGGGCCAGTGGTTCTCAACCAGGATTCCAGGGCCCACTGGGAGGCTGCAAGCAGCTTTCAGGAGGGCTGCCAAGCAGGGCTTGTATTAAACTTGCTGAGGCCCAAGGCAGAAAGCCGAAGCCCCACCGCAGAGGGCTGAAGCCTGGGGTCTGAGCACCACCACCCAGGGCTGAAGATGAAGCCTGAAAAAGTTAGCTTTGTGGGGGGCCCTGTGGTGTGTGGCCTCAGGCAATTGCCTTGCTTGCTACCCCCTAACGTTGGCTCTGGCTTTTGTATGCAGAAAAACAGTTGTGACACAGGTGGGCTGTGGACTTTTTATAGCAGGGGGGAGATGGGGGGAGTAAAAGGTTGAGAATCCCTACTCTAGGGATTATTTTGGGGAAGTTCTCTGGTCTTTGTTACACAGGAGGTCAGACTAGATGATCACAATGATCCTTCTGACCTTGGAATGTATGAATTGCTGTAAACAAGTCCCATTGATTTCCTGCCATTATAGACCTGGTTTCTTATAGTTAAAGCAATAACATGTCTTGTTTTCTAGATCTTCTTAATCACTGACCTTTAGGAAGATGGCAGTCCCTGTAGCTGCCAGGCTTTGAACGCAGACCAATGCAAATACTTCTGCTTCTGTGGTGGTCTTTTTGCCACGCTAACTGGTCACCTCTCTCCTTCCCTTTCTAGCACCTAGTGATGTTACTTCATTCTTGATGACAGAAGCTCGACAACATAACACTGAAATCCGAATGGCTGTTAGCAAAGTAGCTGATAAAATGGATTATCTAGCTGCCAAGGTAATGATATAGTCCTGGCAGTAAAGGAGAGAGACCTGATGTGGAGGGGGCTTGTTCACAAGGGGATAAAGCCACTTGCCCTTCTCAGCCATAGAGTGCCTCAGAAGTAGGTGTTCTGTTGAAGAGTTCAAGCTGCTGTGTTTAGCTTGTACATTATGCAGTAACTTAACCATATAAAGGTGGAGTTTTCACTAATTATACTTCACATGCAATTTTGACTACTATAAAAAAAGCCCAGTTGCAGTAAGATGATCCTCATGAAGGAGCTGTCTATTATGATCGTACACTCAGGGCTGGTCCCCACTTAGTCCGGACTTCGGACTAAGGTACGCAAATTCAGCTACGTTAATAACGTAGCTGAATTCGAAGTACCTTAGTCCAGACGCGGCTGGAAGTCTTCCCCCCGTCGACGCCGCGTACTCCTCTCGGCGAGCTGGAGTACCGGCGCCGACTGTGAGCACTTCCGGGATCGATTTATCGCGTCTTAACCAGACGCGATAAATCGATCCCAGAACATCGATGGCGTGCCGCCGGACCAGCCGGTAAGTGAAGACTAGGCCTTAGTGCCTCGCATCCGAGGAACCCACAGCCCTGCACAAGGTGGCATGGCTGTAGTTTACATGCATATTCTACAACTGCTGTGTGAGTGATCAGCTGAAGCTAGAAAGCTTGTATCATCCACCAACAGAAGTTGGTCCAATAAAAGATACTACTTCACCTACTTTGTGTGTCTCAGGTGAAGTTGTGACAAGTTGTGATGTTAATGCTCACATTAACATCCTGCTTAAGTTTGGCTTCCATGGTTTATTCTTTACAGGTGGAGGAGTTACAGAAACAAAACACTAGCAATAACTTGCTGCTACCTGGCATCTCTTCAGTTACCATGGAAACTGCCATGATCATGAGCAACATCCAGCGCATTATTCAGGTGAGGGTGGCTGAGTGCTAGGGTAACCTTGTTGGTTCCTCAGTAAGGAAACTGATATTGTATTCTGTAGCTGCCTAGGCGGTAGCAGCATTACTATTACATTTCTTCAAAAAGAAGAACAGGAGTACTTGTGGCACCTTAGAGACTAACAAATTTATTAGCGCATAAGCTTTCGTGGACTACAGCCCACTTCTTCGGATGCATATAGAATGGAACATATATTGAGGAGAGATATATATACACACATACAGAGAGCATAAACAGGCGGGAGTTGTCTTACCAACTCTGAGAGGCCAATTAATTAAGAGAAAAAAAAAAACTTTTGAAGTGATAATCAAGATAGCCCAGTATGCTCACACTTCTTATCAAACTGTCTATACTGGGCTTTTTTTTTTTAAAGTTTTTTTTTTTCTCTTAATTAATTGGCCTCTCAGAGTTGGTAAGACAACTCCCACCTGTTTATGCTCTCTGTATGTGTGTATATATATCTCCTCAATATATGTTCCATTCTATATGCATCCGAAGAAGTGGGCTGTAGTCCACGAAAGCTTATGCTCTAATAAATTTGTTAGTCTCTAAGGTGCCACAAGTACTCCTGTTCTTCTTTTTGCGGATACAGACTAACACGGCTGCTACTCTGAAACATTACATTTCTTCTGATAATGAAGTCAGCTGTAGGTGGCATCCCCTTGGTCACCCCAAATAAGATGACTATGCTCATACTCTGTGGTTACACCTTAGGAGAACGAGAGGTTGAAGCAGGAGATATTTGAGAAGAGCAGCCGTATTGAAGAACAGAATGAGAAGATTGGCGAATTGATTGAGCGAAATCAACGGTGAGGAATGGGCGGGTGCAGCCTACTCATGGCTACAGATGTGTGGCTACTAACTGCACTTTCTCTTTTGCCTGTAGAGAAGGTCTTCATTTCACTGCTGAATGGAACAAAGAGTATTGAATTCAGGGGACAGGGGGTCCTAGATTCTTTGGGTTCTAGCACAAGGATATGCCTTTCTTGTAGGTACTTTAGGTGTGCATATCTCTGAAACTGGAGTTTGGCATAAACTTGGAGCACAGCAGGCAGGTAAAGACCTGCTGCTGCTTTTCCTGACCACATCACAACAACAATCCTTATGGCTAAAGGGAGAGGAGTGTGCTCTCTCTGGTTATTCTTATTGCTTCTCCTTCAGGTCAAATGGAGAAGGGTGCTGGTGCATGGGATGTATTCCCAATGTATCCCCATTCTCAGATATATGCTATACAATGTCTCTAGAATGGAATAGTCTCCCAAAGGAAGTGGTGAAAGCCTCATCACTTGGGATATTAAACATTTCATTGTACTGCAGCAACACTGCTCTCTTGGCAGGAGGATGGAGCAAAGTTACTAACCAATTTCCTCTATCTCTAGATTCACCAATGTTTCTGTAACTTGCAGCATACTCTCTCTCTCATCTGGAATACTGTGTATGATCCTGGTCACCCATGTTCCAGTCTTTAAATTCATCTTGAACTAGTGCAATGAAGATGATTAAGGGAATGGAGGGCCTATCATATGAGAGGAAACTGGAAGAGATTGGCTTGTTTAGTCTAGCAAAAAGGCAGCTGAGATGGGAATATGATTGCCCTGCCTAAATACATTAGGGAGGTAAATACCAGGGAGATGGAGAGCTATTTAAACTAAAGGACAGTATTGGTACAAAAACATGGACGTGAACTGGCCATGAACAAATTCAGCTGGAAATGAGGAGATTTCTAACTATTGGAGGGAGAGGTTCTGGAACAGCCTTTCCAATAGGAGCTGTGGGAGCAAACAACTTACAGCACAGACCTTTTTACGCTTGGATGCCGGGAGTCAAACCATCACGACTGCGTGTTAATGGACCATGGGTTAAGAGGGCCATGCTGAAATATCTATATATACAGTACATGTATAATTATCTAGGATTATATACGTATTCACAGCGTCTCAAATACTGCAGGTCTATCTGTTAACGGCTCTTTGCAAGAATATAAATTCAAATGTGTAATCTAATAACATTAAATACGCAGCAAATCACTAAAACTTTAAAAGAGTACTGTACCAGTTTAGCGGCATTCCTTTCAGCCTTTCCTGAGGAAACCACGTGCGCATGGCTTTGTCGATTATGGGTTTTGCTGAATAGTGCACACGTTTTTGCTTAAGCCCTGCAGCAGAATCAATATTTTGTACACAGCTATTCAGTTTAGATTCGATTTTTAGCCATCCTTGAAGAGTAGATTCAGCAATCCCAATATCTTTTGAAACTTTGGCCAGGGTTTCTCCATTATTTACTCGATCTATTGCAGCTAGCTTTTCTTCTACAGTGTAGGAGCATTGACACTTGCCCTCTGCCATTATATTAGGCCTACAGTTAAAATTTTCTAATGTAGTATATTATTATATATTGTATATCTCTCTAGCGTGACAATGACTAAGCATGTGTGATATGTCTTTACCAATATCGGCGATCAAAGGAAGAGGAAACGCCAGTAGGCCTACAACACATTTCTGCTCCGCACTTCCTGTCGATTTCTATGTCAGTGAGTTAATGAGCAAATCTGTAGCGCTACATAGCAAGTTCCTGTACCGCATGTTAACAAGTCTCGCGTGTTAAATAGGTAGCACTGGGAGGCATGGCGCTGCTGCGTGTTAAGCAGATTCGCACGTAAACAGGTCTATACCGTAATTAATTCTAACAGAGCAGGACAGATTTGAGTGCAATTGTGTGATGGTGTTTGGCAGAGCTCAGCAGCCATGAAGCTCACTTCCAGTTTATCTCTTATGTTCCTAAAGCTTATGCTGCAGGGTTTCAGCCAGCCAGGAAGATAATTTTTTCTCCCAATGTATTCTGGGAGGGTTTTTTTCCCTACCTCTGAAGCATCAGGGATGTTTATGGCTAGAGATGGGACATTGGGCAGGATGGGCCAGGGCTCTGAGATGGCACTAAGCATTCTCTCTCTCTCAGGTGCTTGGCTGGCTGGTTCTTGCTCACATGCTCAGAGTCTAACTCATTATATATGTTGCATCAGGAAGGTATTTCCCCCCCAGGTCAGATTGGCAGTGACGTTGGGAGGGTTTTGCCTTCCTCTGCAGCATGTGGGTGCATCTCATTTGCCAAGTTTATCTGGGTGTATATCATTTAATTTCCCTGGCATTCAGGAGAGCCTCAAATACTGGTATACCTCAGTCCTACCTGTGGCACAGAATAATCTAGTCTCCTGTGGTCTATAGTACTTTGATTTTTGTTTTGGTGGTTGGGTTTAGCGTACAAGTGCTGGGTGGTGTTGGTGGCCTGTGGAGTACAGCAGGTCAGACTAGATGTCCTAATGGTCCCTTCTGGCCTTAAACTGACAGATCTTAAATAGCCACATATCCTTAGTTTCATCTGTGTGCAAGACATCACACAGAGTTGTTTTAAAACTTATTCTGTTAACGAGGCTTTGTCACAAACACTGTTTTCTTTCCTCCATAATAGGCTTTCACTTCAAGTCCCCTTTTGTGTTTGTGCTCAAGTCGCTTTCTATGATTTTTTTCCCCCCCTTTCCTAGGTATGTTGAACAGAGCAACCTGCTGATGGAGCAGAGAAACAACTCATTGCAAACAACAAATGAACACACTCAGGCAAGGGTGTTGCATGCAGAGCAGGAGAAGGTAAAACTAGCTAAGCAATAAGTACAAGCACAGAGCTCTGACTGAGGCTAGAGAGGGGTTTGCAGTTCTGTCTAACAGACACTGGGAATTCTGATCTAAAACTCTCCTAAAAAGAGAACCCAGTGGTTCTTAATCACGACTTCTAAAGCCGTTACCTTAGTGTTCATTATGATCTGTCTAAGTGTTTGCATGGCCCCAGCGCTGTAGCTTCTATTGCATAAGGCTTAAAGATGTTTTAGCTTGGATAGTCTTTCAATTGCTAAATTGATATGGAAGGTACAAAAGTTACTCTTAGCTACCATTTGGTATGAAAACAGAAAGTTAAGCTGCCATGTATATTAGCAGGGCCTCATAACTATTTCAAAATGCACATTGCCTATTTTACTACATTGTCAGATTCCCAGATAAGCTCCTTTCCTACTACTAAATGGCTGGTAGAACTTGGGCACAGCTAAATATTCATATAACAATCCTCTTACCTGATAGATTTGATTCTCTGGTAAGATGTCTTGATTTCAAAAATCAGTGAAACCTCAGGCTTCAGATATGGTAATATAGTGTTATTTGTCAAACTCACTTCTAATAGCCATTTGTAGTGTAACTGTGTTGGTCCCAGGAAATTAGGGAGACATGGTGGCTGAGGCAATTTCTTATTGGACTTACTTCCTCACCCATCTTCTCTCTCAAGTAGCCATGTTAGTTTAACGTGGAACCAGATGTTTCTTTCCATCCTGCTGCCTTCAGTTCTGTACCATGTGTAGGAACCCAGTAAGTACAGCCATGTGTTGCTTGTTAGGCCTGTGCAGATGTATTTGGAAGACTGTAGCCCATTCTAATATACTAGCGTGAGGGGGGCTTTGAGTATATTGCTGGCCCCTTTTGTACTTTGCCAAAATAACGTATGAACCTTGCCCTGCTGTGCCCTACTTTGTGGTGTGCACTCCATATGTATTGATATATTTCCTGTTTGGCGTTAATCATAAGTGCTTGTGTTACCTCTGCTTCCTTGTATGAGACCCACTGGTCTTATTGGTGGACTTTAAAGAAGTGGAGACCCTAGTTCCTTCTAAAGTATAGTAGCTGCCTCTCTTGTTGGTTAGGGAACACACAGGATCCACAGCAATGAGTGATTGAATTTATGCTGGGTGCAACTAGACCATGAAGCAAGAAGTACTTTGTTGGGTATGTTCTCCAGCAACAGCCCTTGGCAAACTACAGAAACAATAACTATTGCAAGTCCGCTCCAGCCATGTGGCATCATGGACTGAGGCTACTGATAAACCTCCATTCTTGTTTGAGCACACATCACCACTGTGGCAACCACAGGGATTGCTTATGTAGGAAAGTACCATTCATTCAAAGTATTTTCTTTAGAGAGATTGCATCCATCCTTAGGCCCTGTCTGCTGAGACTTGAGCCAATTCCAGGAGTCAATTTCAGTGGCTCATTTGACTCTCCTGTAGGTTAGAAAAGCCATGATTTGCACTGGAGATGCTTACCCTGGCTTCAAACGCAAGTAGGGTGACTAGACATCCCGATAAAATTGGGACTGTCCCGATTTTGAGGAGTTTGTCCCGTGTCCCGAAGTATGGTCGGGACGCCATTTGTCCCGATATTTTGTTTCGGGCTTTTTTTTACACACTCGCCCATCCAGGTCTTCGGCGGCGGGTGCCTCTGTCTTTGGTGGCAAGATTTATTACCCACCGCTGAAATGCCGCCGAAGACCGTCAGTGACTGAAGGACCTGCCGCCAAAGACCGAGATGGGTGAGTGTAACAATTAAAGAGTCCGTCCACACCTCCTCTCTCCTCCTCCCCCCCCCCCCCTTCCCCCCCCAGGCAGTCCCATTATTTTCAACTTAGCATCTGGTCACCCTAAACGCGAGTCAGCTGTATCACTGCAAACTCTGGCTTTTCTTGTCTATCCTTGGGGTTTGCTCTGATGTAGCTATGTCAGTTGTTGCAATGGAGACAAATTCCTGATGTAGTTTTAGTAATAGATCAGGGGAGAGGACCTTGGAAGATCTGAGAGGATTCTCTGCTCCCGTGTATGCAAACTGGGGGATAGCCCTCTATCCCGGCATGGCCCAGGTCTCAGTGAGGAGCAATGAATCTGTAACTTGCTGCCCTTGGGGTAATACATTTCTGCTTAGCACTTTCAGAGTGTTTGATATCAACGTTTTTGCCATGTTCTTATAAGGTTGGTGGTATCACCGCTCTCCAGAATGGTGAAATGACTTGCTGTCACTGGCAGTACAGACATTAGAATGCAGAAGCTCCTGGCTCCCAGCTGAATGCATAGTCCATTTGACTATCCATGTTCCATACAGTCATGCACATTTAGAGAGATTTAGCCCCTTGCTTTTTAAAAATGGCTTCACTGCTGTTCTTTCTGCCTTTGAACTTTTGCAGCTGTCAAACAAGAAATAGGTTGAATGCTTCTCTTGTCACATTTCAGGCCCCTGTAATGCCACATTTAGCTGTTCTAAGAAATTAATGCTTTTGCCTTTCTAACTCTTCCTGTTTCCTGTTACTGCTTTCTCTTCCCAGCACATGCTGCCAGTGGATCGGGGCTGGGACCAGGTGAGGCAGTGTGTCCCTGACTGTCTAGAGCCTTGAGGGTTTCTCTCCCATAACCTACAGTTTACACATGCCTCTAACTTTGATAAAGTCTTTCTGAGCTGAAGATTCTCCTGCATCTTTACAGTCCACAGCCAACACTTTTCTTGGCAGGAGGCTGGGTAGGAAGAATTATGAGCAAAATCCTTTCAACTGTTTGAACTGAGTGGATGGAAACTTACCAACCTGAGGAGTTCAGATACTGTTGCACAGAATACAGAAGTTAATAGGGGAAAAACCAAACCAAAAAAAACCCTCTTTTTGACCTCTGCTGATTTCAGCACAGAAACTGTTTGTTTGTTTTTTCCTTTGAGTTTATGAAAACTGCTGGAGGCAGCTTATCTGGAGATGGGGAAAAAAAACAAACAAAACAAAAAAAACCCACAATTTATAAGCTACATTGGTAATGATCTTTTTTCACCCTTCCAAAAGAGAACAAAAGGGAATGCTGTTCTAGGAACTATGTCAGCACTGATCACTTCACATAGCTTATCCACAGGTGCTTAATCCACAGGTACTGGTACTTTGTTGTTTAATTAAGTGATCACACACTTTTTCCCACTGGGGAAGTGTGATTGGCAGCCCAGTAACTAAGATACTTTTGAGAGAGGTCTCTAAGTAAGATTGATTAATAGCCACAGTGTCAGTCTCTGGTGTACAGATCCATTTTCCAAGTTTGAGACCAGCAGTAATTCAAGACCTGAGGTAGTTCTCTGAATGCCAGCAAGTAGCTAGCCCAAGAGGAAATTGGGCTGGAACTATGTGGGGCACAAAAGAGAACCTGTTGGGAATCTGAATGCAACTTTTAACTACAATAGGAACTGTTTAAGTTCACACTATTATAATGCAGCCTGTCTTTACAGCATATTCTTCATGAATTTTGTCCCTATCCCAAAAGACTTGGAGCTGGATCTAGTTTGTATCCTTTTCTTTGAGATGCTTTGAGCCTTTTCAGTGTTTTGTTTTGTTTTAACAAGAAGTTTTAATTAACAAGTTGTCTGTGAGAACCCCTATTAGCTCTGGTTTCCTGTGAATCACTGGCTTAAATAAAATCCAAATGTAAAAGTTTAATAGAACAGTGATCACTGTTAAAGTATATAATACTCGCACTTTACAGCGCATAACTTGGCAAGCCAGAAAAATACCTTGGCAAATAAGCGTGTACCTAACCATCTAGAGAATGCAGAGTACATATCCTGCTCTGAAATTCCCTCTCCACAACTAGTCCTTCATAAACTGATTCCTATACTCACTTGAAAATAGTCTGCAAGTCCACTCCCATCTGACTATTACCCATCTCAAACATAGCTTTATTCCCAGGAGCACATCATCCAGTCCATTTTAATTGTTTGACAAATCTAGAAGGACAGGGACAGAATTGTAACATCAGACTTGCTACCCTGGCACTCAGCCTGTTTGCAACCTCCAGGGAGCTGTGTGTGTTTGGGAGTGGCAGACTCCTGCTAGGCTTTTTGTGGGCAATTAGGCTTCGATGTCTGGCCAGCTGGTAGTCCCAAAGGGCTGAACAGAGCAGCCAACCAGTGAAACACATGTCTCATTTAAAGCTTTTTCAGAAAATACTTCCTGAAGTGACCTGCTTTAATCTGTCTTGGAGATGAGGTTGTTGCCAGCCACTAGAATAAATCAGGGTGGAGGGTGTGGTCAAATAGGGCCCACAGTGCTTTACTATGTATCCCAGAGCCACCCTATTTTTAGTAGGGCAATGATCCTGTCCCTGCTGCCACTCAGCTCAATGTACAGTGCTTCATCTTTGGCCTGCAACTTCCACCAAGGTGTATCTCTAATGCAGGAGGGCATCTGCCATCTAGTTAGGCAAACCAAGCGTGGAATCTGGGCTCCTAGCACTGACTGTGAGTCAACTTTTGGAAACCCCACTTTATAGAATATCAGGGTTGGAAGGGACCTCAGGAGGTATCTAGTCCAACCCCCTGCTCAAAGCAGGACCAATCCCCAATTTTTTGCCCTAGATACCTAAATGGCCCTCCTTAAGTACTTAGGAGTTCTGATATTTCCCCCTGTTCTGTGCTGCAGGTCAAAGTTGCAGAGGAGCTGGCAGCTGCTACAGCACAGGTCTCCCGTCTGCAGTTGGAGCTGACTGCTCACCAGAAGAAGGAGATGGACTTGCACACGCAGCTGACCACAGCCCTGCAGGAGGCAGAGATGAATGAGGCACAGCTCAACAAACTGCAAGCACAACTAGCCGGTAAGGGGTCGGTCAGGGGGTGGGTTCTATTGCCTAGATCATGGTCTAGTTCTCTGTTAACTTGAGGTCAGCTGTATTGGTGATCTTAACTCTATACTTCAGTGGCAGCTGTCTGAATTGCCAAAAAAAGATCTATTTAGCATAATGTGCCTTAGCTTTCAGCTAGAGGGGCCAACTAGGGGAGAGAAGGAAGCTCTGCCTCTATGTGCAAATCAGTGCTTAGCCTCCCTGCTGAGATGGCCAACAAAGGAGCCTGTTAGGACAGCCTCTCATGTGGACACCTTCCTGTTAGGCTGGTGGGTTTCGTCCTGTACCTATCACTTCTGTCTCTACCGAGCTAGACTAGATTTAAACTGATGAACTAGTGGTTCCCTTTCACCCACTGAGGGTGCCCTGCCAGAGAGTATGGAAGTCCTTAGTGAGTCGTGCAACTAAGCCCCTTTTGCAGTTGGGTCAACTAGTCCATGTTCCTATAGCACCATTATCCCAAAGATTACTGAATCTAGTTCTCGTGTGGAACACAGCCAAGGCTTAAGAGAGGAAGTCAATAATTAACATAAATGCAGGGATTAGTTAGGCATAATGGAACTACCTGAGTTTGGACTGCATGTGAGATACACCTTCTTTCTGACATTGGCACCTCTTGGGTGAGCAGCCTTCTTGAAATACCATGGTACAGAATATATGCACTAACTGTGAAGCCTCCTGCTTCCTGCCATAAGAAGCTATGGAGATAAATAACTCGGTGAGATAGATAAAAGGATATGACTTTTAGATGAATAGTAGCCCATAAAATGACAAGGGTTTCAACAGGCCTCATACTCTGACAGCATAAGCTGATTACCAGATGGGTTCAAAAAGAAAGCTTCTCCTCCCCATACTTAATATTGCACAGCCAAATACAAAACCAAAAAATTGACTGAACACTTCAAAGCTTTTGCTGCTTTTTTTTCTCACTACTTACTGATCTATTAGAGTTCTTTGAAGGGGTCAACAAACACATGGACAAGGGGGATCCAGTGAGCATAGTGTACTTAGATTTCCAGAAAGCCTTTGACAAGGTCCCTCATCAAAGGCTTTTACGTAACTTAAGTTGTCATGGGATAAGAGGGAAGATCCTTTCACAGATTGAGAACTGGTTAAAAGACAGGGAACAAAGGGTAGGAATACATGGTAAATTTTCAGAATGGAAAGGGGTAACTAGTGGTGTTCCTCCAGGGTCAGTCCTAGGACCAATCTTATTCAACTTATTCATAAATGATTTGGAGAAAGGGGTAAACAGTGAGGTGGCAAAGTTTGCAGATGATCCTAAACTGCTCAAGATAGTTAAGACCAAAGCAGTCTGTGAAGAACTTCACAAAGATCTCACAAAACTGAATGTCATTTGCCATTTTGTTGCCCAATCACTTAATGTGGATAAATGTAAAGTTTCTGCTTCATCCAATTGAGCTAAAAAGGGGACTCTACTTTTCAGTTCACTATTAAGCTCTTCTTGGCTATATATAGGCACTTGCCTTCAGGAGACTGTGTACTATGAACCTGAAGAGGAGTTATTAGTTTTTTTTTTCCATTATACTGACCAATTCCTCCTGCCCCCAGGCTGAATCCTGGCTGCTCTGTCTTCTGTTGACAGTTTGCTCAAGCTGGTAGTAGAGAAGCGGACTGGATGCAAGCAGAAGTTCAGTTTTGTTTTGTATTTTTCCTGGCAGCAAAATATCAGATTAGGAGTAGCTTTGGTCAAGAATCCTGACCCATCTTGTCCTTCCTTGGGCCAGAAACCTTTCCACCTCTTTCTGAAAACAGCTAGTTTCCCAGGTGTTTTCCATGTAAGAGCCAGACAAACTCTGAAGGGTTAGTTCAGTCAATATGTAATGTACCAGTATTTCTTTAGGGTAATAAAATCAACACAAGTAGTCACTTCATTGGATATCTTTGAAGTTTAATAAGAGGTCAGTGCGCAATGCGAGAGCCGAAGACTCTTAGAAATGTGATGCAGTTGCGAAAAAGGCTAATATCATTGTGGGGTGTATTAACAGGAGTGTTGTATGTAAGACTTGGGAAGTAATTGTCCCACCTAGCACTGGTGAGGCCTGAGCTGGAGTACTCTCCAGTTCTGGGCACCACATTTGAGGAAAGAAGAGAACAAATTAGAGTCCAGAGGAGAGCAACAAAAAAAAATGATTTAGAAATCCTGACCTATGAGGAAAGGCTAAAATGTTTAGCTGCTAAAAGAACTCTTGAGGGGAAAAAAGACGGGGGGGGGGGGGGGGGGGAAGAATCTGATAAGTCTTCAGATATGTTAATGGCTGTTACGAGGACTGAAGGTAGGACAAGAAGTAATAGGTTTGAATCTATTATTTACCTAAGTCTCCCTTGCAGCAGATTTAAACCTATTACTACTTGTCCTACCTTCAGTCCGCATAACAACAGCCATTAACATGTTCTGTGACCCTTCTCTGTTCTACTCTTGCTATGGGCTGTAAGCTTTCTTCCATTCAGATTAATCTGAAATAGGAAGTGTGGAAACCCACAGTGAGCTGTGTTCTTGCAGAGCTCCAAGAATCCTCAGAAGACACACAAGCTAAATTCAGAGCTGAGAAGCAGAGCCGCAGGCAACTGGACCTGAAGGTTACGGCGATGGAAGAAGAGCTAGCAGACCTGAAAGTAGAGAAAGAGAACCTGGAAAAGGTAGGCCCAAGCATCTACATTTCAGGGGAGATGCAGAGTTCCAGTCGGATGCTAAACTTAACCTAGTGTTTCTGCAGACCCACACAAGGCAAGCCAAATTCTGGATTGGCAACTCTTTTTTCCCTACAAACAACACAGTTTTGGCACATCAGTTCAGGAGTGCACTTACATAGATTTTAAAGTTCTTTGTATGTTAATGACCATATATAATAGTAATGACAATGAGATTGCCCACAGTGCCCCAGGGGATGAGACGCTATCTGGATGCAGTCCAGACCTGTGCTCAGACATACCACTATCTGTGCCCCAGAACCTTGTTGAGAGGAAGAAGAAATCCCTCTTGGAGAGAAGCCAGGCTGAGGAAGAGATGGATGAGATTCGCAGGTCCTACCAGGAAGAACTGGGCAAGCTTCGACAGCTCCTGAAAAAGGCACGGACTTCAACTGATCAAGCAGCAGCAGAGCAGGTGAGGGGATCTCCTCCAACTGGATTGGTTTGTGTGAGTTCCAGCTGGAAAGCCAGTTGATTATAGATAGCAAATACATATTGGATAAAGCTGCATCAGTTGCTCTGTGAAGAAATAGCACCCTGCTTCACTAAGGGGATTAGTCTTCAGTGCTTCTCCTCTGCTTTGCTGGCCTGTGTTGGCTTTGCCTTTACCTCCTGCTCCAGGATTCTTACCGATGACTTCAAAGAATTAAGTAACCCAGGCAGACAGGAAACTACACTAGTTGGGGAGTAAGGAAGGCTCCTAACTTCAAAACAATGGGCTGTGATTCTGAGTTTGGTCTCCAGCCAGCTGTTGTGTGGCTTTGGGGCAACAGGAGCAGCCTGAATTCTGATGGGTGCAAATCTTGCCTGCTTGATCTTCCAGAGCAAGTGATGCAGTGATCAGAAGATGGCACAAGGGTGGATGCCTCTTGGCTAACAGAGCAGGAAAAGAGCGGAGCTCCTTTTTAACTAGTCAGAGTGGAGTTGGGGAAGAGTAGAGTTGTTGGTAGAGGGAAGGGTGAATGGGGCTCCATCACTGTTGGGCTTCCTTCACCAATTGCTGTTGCTATTTGAAGCAAGGGGCTGCAATCTGAGCCAGCATTAGAGAATTGCTCTACCATGGAGGATAGAATTGTGCTTTGTGTGGGGAGGAAATGCTGCAGGGATAGAACACTAACTCCAAGATGGCAGAACCTTGCCCCAGCCCAACCCCAGAATTCTCTGCTCATAAGAGTGGATGTAACTGTCACGTATTGGTAGCTCCCTGCTAATAACTTCTGATACTTCATGGGCAGCAGTCACTCATCCAGGCAGAGCTGGAATCCCAGTGGGAAGCAAAATGTGAGCGCATGCTGGTCTCTGCCAAGGAGCAGCACTTACGGCAGTATCAGGAGGTGTGTGAGCAGAGAGACTCTCAACAGCAGCATATCACCCAGCTGGAAGAGAAGGTACACTCTCCCTTGCTAACTACTTGTCTATACACTCACTTCTCTACCTCTTTCCCGCATGCTGTTGTCCTTCGGAAGCAAATGAGAAGGGTGTAGTCGGGAATCACATACCCAGTAGTGTTCTGCCACCTTGGTGTGGCTAGTGTTTTCCGTTTCCTGGCTTCTCAGAGGAGATGACAGTGTCCCTCTTGACTGGAGGATGTGTTTGGATGTTGCCCCCATTAACTCTGAGTGGTTGGGATTAACACGGAGGCTGGCTGTTGATGTATAGGGGTTCTGTACAGGGCAGAGAAGAGGCATGCTGACCTCAGAACAGAATTAGCTAGCAGGAAATGCTGTAGCTGATGTCTACTGAGCATGACCATTTTTCTGAGGGGAAAGGTTTGATAGGTCTGGTGGAAAGGGAATAGTAAAAATGCATCTCTGCTGCTGATTAAATTTAAAAAACGTAGAGAATCAAAAAAGTGCCACCGTGGCTAAACAACAAAGTAAAAGAAGCAGTGAGAGGCAAAAAGGCATCCTTTAAAGTGGAAGTTAAATCTTAATGAAAAAAATAGAAAGGAGCACAAACTCTGACAAATGAAGTGTAAAAGTATAATTAGAAAGGCCAGTAAAGAATTTAAAGGACAGCTAACCAAGACTCAGAAAGTAATAATTTTTTTTTTTTTTGCTAAGTACATCAGAAGCAGGAAGCCTGCTAAATAACCAGTGGGGCCATTGGATAATTGAGATGCTAAAGGAGTACTCAGTGACAATAAGGCCATTGCAGAGAAACTAAGTGAATTCTTTGCATCGGTTTTCACAGCTGAGGGTGTGAGGGAGATTCCCAAACCTGAGCCATTCTTTTTAGATCATAAATCAGAGGAGATTGAGGTGTCATTAGAGGAGGGTTTGGAACAAATTGATAAATTAAACCGTAATAAGTCACCAGGACCAGATGGTATTCACCCAAGAGTTCTGAAGAAACTCAAATGTGAAATTGCAGAACTAACAACTTCAGTATGTAACCTATCATTTAAATCAGCTTTTGTACCAGATAACTGGAGGCTAGCTAATGTGATGCCAAGTTTTTAAAAAGGCTCCAGAGGCAATCCTGGCAACTACAGCCCAGTAAGCCTGACTTCAGTACCAGGCAAGCCGGTTGAAACTATCATAAAGAACAGAATTGTCAGACACAGATGAACATCATTTGTTGGGGAAGAGTCAATGTGGTTTTTGTAAAGGGAAATCGTGCCTCACTAATGTACTAGAATTATTTGAGGGAGTCGTCAAGCATGTGGACAGGGGTGATCCAGTGGATATAGTGTATTTAGATTTTCAGAAAGCCTTTGACAAGTTTCCTCACTAAAGGCTCTTACGCAAAGTAAGCTGTCATGGGATAAGAGGGAAGATCCTCTCATGGATTGGTAACTGGTTAAAAGATAGGAAACAACGGATAGGAATAAATGGTCAGTTTTCAGACTGGAGAGAAGTAAATAGTGGTGTTCCCCCGGGGTCTGTACTGGGACCAGTCCTATTCAACATTATTCATAAATGATCTGGAAAAAGGGGTAAACAGTGAGGTGGCAAAACTTGCAGATGAAACAAAAAAATCAAGATCGTTAAGTCCAAAGCAGACTGTGAAGAGTTACAAAAGGATCTCACAAAACTGGGTGACTGAGCAACAAAATGGCAGATGAAATTCAGTGTGGATAAATGCAAAGTAATGTACATTGAAAACATAATCCCAACTGTACATATAAAATGATTGGGTCTAAATTAGCTGTAACCACTCAAGAAAGAGATCTTGGAGTCATCATGGATAATTCTCTGAAAACATCCATTCAATGTATAGCAGCAGTCAAAAAAAGCGAACAAAATTTTGGGATCATTAAGAAAGGGATAGATAATAAGACAGAAAATATCATATTGCCTCTATATAAATCCATGGTATGCCCGCATCTTGAATACTGTGTGCAGATGTGGTCACCCCATCTCAAAAAGATATATTGGAATTGGAAAAGGTTCAGAAAAGGGCAACAAAAATGATTAGGGGTATGGAACTGCTACTATATGAGGAGAGATTAATAAAACTGGGACTTTTCAGCTTGGAAAAGAGATGACTAAGGGGGGGGTATGATAGAGGTCTATAAAATCATGACAGGTGTGGAGAAAGTAAATAAGGAAGTGTTATTTATTCCTTCATGTAACACAAGAACTAGGGGTCACCAAATGAAATTAGTAGGCAGCTGGTTTAAAACAAACAAAAGGAAGTATTTCTTAGAATCATAAACTATCAGGGTTGTAGAAGACCTCAGGAGGTCACCTAGTCCAACCCCCTGCTCAAAGCAGGACCAATCCCCAACTAAATCAGGACCAATCCCCAGCTAAATCACACAACACACAGTCAAACCTGTGGAACTCTTTGCCAGAAGATGTTATGAAGGCCAAGACAATAACAGGTTCAAAAAAGAACTAGATAAATTGATGGAGGATAGGTCCAACAATGGCTTAGGATGGGCATGGATGGTGTCCCTAGCCTGTGTTTGCCAGAAGCTGGGAATGGGTGAGGGGGTGGATCACTTGATGATTACCTGTTCTGTTCATTGCCTCTGAAGCACCTGGCATTGGCCACTGTCGGAAGACAGGATACTGGCCTAGGTGGGCTTTTGGTCTGACTCAGTATGGCCGTTCTTATGTATGTTATAATTCTGTTTCTTTTTTTCAGCTTTCTGCTCTGAAACACTCTAGAAATGCGGAGGAGCAGAAACTCTCTGTGTTTCAGGGGAAGCTGGAGCAATTGGGGCTGATCAACGAGAAGGTAAAGGGTGAACACTGAGGCCAACCCTCACTGATGTTGTATCTTGACTGAGGTCACCGATGTTGTCCCTTTGGATGAAAGAGAGAGCTTCCAGTGGCTGATATGGGCCCAGTGATAGGGTCCAGCCCTTCTGCCAGAGAATGCTGCTGCATAGCATACCAGTGCAGTCCTACCCCCTCCTTGATATCCCAAGGTTGGGGGAATCCACAGGCTCTTCCTTCCCAGCATGACTATTGTCTTCACAGGGGTAGGGGCGATGGTGGTTGTTCCTAGGACAATTCTGAGGGAGTTCTGTAAATACTTCAGATAGTGAAATCCTGCATAAAGCTCCTTTATCAGGAACAGGAGAAAATTGCAGCTTGTGTGTGTTCTGCCTCTTAGGAGCTCTCTGCAAATGTTAGGCTTTTGTTGTTGGTTTTTTGTTGTTTTTTTTTTTTTTAAATCTCTTGCAAAGACAATCATGGCATTGTGAACAAATGTGCTGCTGTCCCTAGCCTGTCCTGCTGCAAACTGGGCACAACATTAGCAAGATGTGAATGTCATTGAGGACCTATTGAGCTGCTCTGACTACCTCTTTACCTTCACAGTATTCAGCCTTACAGTCCCATGTTGCTGCCCTGAAGGCTCGCTATGAAGAGCGTATCAGGGAGCTGGAGAAGGGCTCTGTACTGGAAAATCAGGAGAGCTCTCCGCCTGCAGACTCTACAGAAGAGGTGAGCTGGCCCAACCAGGGTGGTCTGGTTTACCCTCATCTCTACTCCATATCTACCCTGAACTATTTCCCTAGGTAGGGGGAGAGTTATTTATTAAACACGCTGGACGTGTTTTATTCTTTGGGGGAAGCATGCCCAGAGGATGAGCTTGTTCCTGTGTAGAGTACTACTTCTATCAAGGGCCTTGGAGGGAAAGATGCAGTGTGACTCCTGGTGTGAAGTCCTGACCCCTCAATACAGATTACAACTTCTTAAAGAATGAAAATCCTGGTAGCCGTACCTGGTAAACATACCATTTGCACATGCTCAAGCTGTCACTAATTATATTTTGTGCAACTCTGGCAGTCTTCAGCCCTGCCATGCCTAATGTGAAAGGTGCATTCTCGTAAAACAGAACTGTGGTCCCTCTTGGACTGACTGTTCTGCTGTATGGAGAAGCCTACGATGTTGGTTTGGTGGCCCATTCTTTCTTACATGTTACAAATTACGCAGATATCGAATTTATATGCTCCTCTTCATTGTTCTCAGGTGAAGAAGATCATGAATGGGGTATTTCAGACTTTGAGGGGTGAATTTGAGCTGGAGGAGTCGTACAGTGGCAGAACAGTTCTTGGTGTTATCATGAACACCATCAAGGTACAGTACTGATGGGATACAAGCCAACAAAGGTGAGAATGAGTCCTGGGCCAAAAGAACGCATATACCTCTAGCCTGGATCTGGAATAGTGTGAAGCTGTGGTTAGTAACCGCGATGAAAAGAGTACTGTAAAATAATGGGAGGAGATGCAACAGTGAGGGACAGTAAAATACATGGACCACTCAAGTGCACCTGGCTGGATGATCCTCTTTCATATTAAAGCATCAGGAAACTTTCCTTCCTTCAGTGGAGCAGCAGCTGTTGCATGGTGGTTTGAATCTCTAGTGAGTAACACTTCCTTGCCTTTTCCTTTTCCTTTGTTTTCCAGACTGTAACTCTGCAGCTGCTCAGTAGACAACAGGAGAGACGAGAGAGCAACAGTGACGAGGAGGAGGCGGAGCCTAGAACTGGAAAGGGGAAACAGGAAAGCCCACCAAAAGCAAAGGAGGACCATGAAGGTGCTGTCCAATATGAGCCAGCACCAAGCACTGTGTGCCCAACTAAACCAGCAGATGAGTCTGCTAGTATTGCCACACCTCCCAGATCTCCTGAAGAAGGGCAGAGGACCCAGAACACTACAGCATCGAAAGTGAAGATGATCCAGGAGATGCATGAAGCGCATACCTTCTCTGAATCAGTTCAGCCGGTAAAGCCCAACCAAGGACTGGTGGATCCTGAGGAGGATGTAGACTCTGTACTGGCTGAGCAAAGGCAGGCAAGTGCTCCCAGTGGGCTAGATCAGCATGAAGGCAGCTCCCAAAAAATAGCATCTGTTCAGGCAGAAACACCAGAGCCCTCTATTCTAGACACAAAGTTGGGAGCAATGGAAGAGGCTTTGACTTCGGAAGCGCCAGCTACAGAGCACAAGGCAGAGGAGCCTGCAGGAGGACTGGAACCCCTGCCTCTGAAAAGTGCAGAGGGGGGGACTTGTCTGGGAATTCCAGATGCACCCAGGTTTGAAATGGGTACAAGCATTTCTGACTTAACATCTGAGATGGCAGAGAAGGAGCCAGCCACCAACCGTGAAACTACAGAACCCCAAGGACTGGCATCTAGCCCCAAGCAGAAGGATTCCAGGTTAGTGGTGATTGGAGAGTTCTATGGCTACAGTAGCTCCTTTCTCAATTTCCCATTATTGTGCAGTTGCCCTGCCACTGGTGGTGGGCTAGTCGGGCCTAACCATCTGGCAGCTGGTGCTGCTATCCCATTGGTACAGGGCAGTGTGCTAGGTTGGGCTGGCCAGCCAGCTAGGTACTTGTTCAGAGCAAATCCGAACAATGATGGCTAAAATATTAGTAGCTGCAGGTGTCCAGTCTAAATTAGTGCTATCTCCAGGGGAGAAACTGAAAAGTGCTAGTATGGCTGAGACCTACAGGATAGGTGATTGCAGAGCTGCACTACAAACTGGGCAGTCAGTATGGTCCTTGCCCCTTGTTTCTAGCTGAATCAGTAGATTCCATTGCAAAGCTGTTATCAACAGCTAGCTATTGTGAAGTTCCATTCCAATGTGTGATCTTGTCCTGGCTGCCTAGAGGGGAATCCTGTTACTTTACTGTATAATCCCCAACTAGCTTCATACATCCGTGAGTAGCCTGTTACTGCCATACAAACCTGAGTGGTGGGACTAGAGCTTATTCCTAAAGTGCAGGCAAATTGCTCTTGGCTTCCTTTCCCACATTGAGAATTAGCTTCTTTTAATTCTCTGTCCTTTTCTAGTCTCACTGAGAATGATGATGACTTGTTTAAAGTTGCAACCCATAAACCACTAAAGCCTGGAGTTCCACCCGAAGAGGAGGATGAGGAAGAAGTGGTAAGAACTTGGGGTGTGATCCACAAAGTAACTTAGAAACCTGAACTCCAGAGTTAGGCACCTAAGTCTCTATGCACAGCACCACTGCAGTCCACAAAACTAGATCATCTTCGCCACCTTATTGCGCTGTGTGCACTGCCGTACGAAGTGTGCCAAAGAGTGGCAGCGTACTCTGCAGCAGGACGCAGCAGATGGAAGGATCAAGGCATACAGCTGCTGCCATGCCAACCCTAGGGGCAGGAGGCACTGCAGCAGCAAAAACAGTTTAGGTTTGAGGGGAAGTGTCGGGATTGGGTTGAAAACAGCTTGACCCTTGGGGGCTCCAGTCAGGTTGGGCCTAAAAGTTAAGGGAAACTCCTGCTTGGCTGTCACCTAACATTATAGGTGCCTAACCTTCACTGGAAATGTTCCCTAGACACCTAAGTTCTAGATCCTGGAGTATGTGCACTGCTGCCTCCATCTAGGCATTCAGGCGCCTGTCTCCCACCTAAGCCCGAGGGTGCTTTGCAAACTGGGGAAGACAGGCGTTCATCCACCTAAGTCGAGGACCGTTTCGGTAGGCATGCTCAGAGGCTGCCTGCTGGATTAAGTCTCATACAAAATCCAGGAGGAGATGGTGCTAGTGCTCTGTCATTCCCACTCTCTCTGGCCCAGTGACTATTTAGATATTTGTTCCACTGGCTGGGGATAATCAACGGGGGCGGAAGGAGTGTGGTCCGGTGATTAGGGCACCAGCCTGGGAGGTAGGAGGCCCTGGATCCAGTCCCCGGGCGCCGATCACTTTTTTTCATTAGTTATCCACAGTGGAACAGCTTCAGCAGGAGAGAGAGGGAGCCTCACATTAGAATATCCCAGAGCCCAGTGGTTACAGCACTGTCCCGGGATGTGGAAGATACAGGTTCAATTTTCATCCCCTGCCTGCAGGGGCGAAGGAGAGGTTCCTGTTCAGATCTCTTCTCCCCTTGGGCAGGGAGAAGAGGTTTGAACCTGGTTCTCCTACATCCTAGATCAGAGCTCTAGCCACTGGGCTAAAAGTTTTAAAGTGGATGGTACCACCGCATGTAGAGCAGCACCTAACTCATTATTGCAAGAAGCACTTAAGCAACTCAGCCTCCTGAGTCCAGGCAGGGGTATCCCATTCGCAGAGCGGGTGGGGCTCAGTGCACACCCCTCTGCTTAGCATCTCCCATTGGTTAGCTTAAGTCGCTCTGCACCTAGTGTGTTGGCTTTTGTGGTGCCTGTCTCTCCCCATTTATTGTATAGGGCACTTAGGGGCCTGACTTGGCTTTATGGATCAGTGTTTCTGTGATTTTCTACATGCCTAAAGGTTATGTGCTGAGCCACTCAGCATTGTAACATCTAAGTCCCTTCATGGATACCACCCCAGTCTTTCTGTTATCTCTGAATGACTGAGGCATTAAGCCACAGCTTGCTCTGGAAGAACTTTCGAGACATGGGGGAACTTCATGTCTGACATCCAGTAGCTTCAGGTTATCACTACTTATGCACCCTGCATTTACTTTGGTTCTGATTACTTAGGTTTTTGGGAGCCCCAAATTTGGGGCTGAACTGGAGATTATCCAGTGAATCTGAGACCTTACATAAGGGATGAGCTGCATACATAAAGGCAGTGACCAGCAACAACACCTGTCTGGTGACAGGTCAGCAGGAATACAGATCACCAGGTTCAGAGCTAAGGTACTGTAATGATGGGACAAGAGAGACCCTCCTGCAAGGGACATCTAGGGGATGTTAAGGCTCCATGGCCATATTCTGCGACTGCAGACCTTCCTACCTGATGTAAAAGGCTTGAGCCACCATGCTAGGTAGAGGAAGACAGTCCGCTGGGAGGTTTCCTGGTACTGTCTCTCTCAAGACTGTACAAAAACAACAAGGAGTCTGGTGGCACCTTAAAGACTAACAGATTTATTTGGGCATAAGCTTTCAGATGCATCTGAAGAAGTGAGGTTTTTACCCACGAAAGCTTATGCCCAAATAAATCTGTTAATCTTAAGGTGCCACCAGACTCCTTGTTGTTTTTGTAGATACAGACTAACACGGCTACCCCGATACTCAAGACTGTACAGAGACTGAACTCTAATAATCTCACCCTGCTTTCCAATTGGGCTTTCAGAGCATGAAAGGGCACCCTCCCCCAGCCCCACTCTTTGGGGATGATGACGATGATGATGACCTGGACTGGCTGGGATGAAGAGTTGGAAGATGGTTTGGATGTGGCTGGCAAGCAAGTCTGTGAGCTTCCCCTTTGGGCACATGGCCTCTTCTCAAGTGTATTTTGCACTTACCAGCTGCATTTCCTTTGGGATGGAAATGGAACAGATTTGGGACTCTCCAAGCTCCCCAGGTTACAAGTTAACTGGGGCTATAAGCAAATGACAGCACTGCTGGGCAGTTGGACCCAGTCTCGTTGGCCTGATCAGCTAGCCCAGTTTAAGCAGCCAGCCACTCGTCCTGCATGTTCCTGTTGCTGTCTTTTTGTGTGAGCCATCAATTTGTTAATCTGAAACTCTGATGTAAGTATGAACTTTGTAACCAGTTCTGGAATAAGCAAGTCTGGCAGTATTCTGCAGCTGACACAGTGACAAAAACAGGGCAGAGAAAATTGCTCCTCTCCCAGTACAATTGATACTAAAACAACAAATATAGAATTCCAAAAATCTGTGGGATGTCAGATTAACCCTTCACTAGAGAGACTTCAGGATCCACCTGTAGGGCTTAACAAACATGCTCACCAAACAGTTAGAGGCCAATTGAAAGTACATGAAGTAGGTTACCATGGAGACTTCTAATCCGAGTATTTCCTGCCCACGCACATGCCTTGTGGAAACTGAAGGAGTTGAGGTAACATAGGCTTTGAGTGTTGAACGCTGAGCTGTAGAAAACAATAAATGGTGCTACCCGAGCCAAGGGCTACTCTGCAAAGGCTGTGAGTTCATCACAGCTCCATGGAGCTCTGACAGGCTGAGACCAGAGTGCCAAGAGAATGAATACTCTGTTAAGTATAGACCTGCAGCTTCTAGTAAGTGCTTTAAAGATTCCTCTAGTGTTTCCCATTGTGGGAAGTTAAATCCCTTTACCCTCCTTCACTAAAATGAGTGACACAGAAGGGTTCTAGTATGTTCATGTGTATCCAGTATGGTCTTAATGTGTGTGCCAGGACATCCTGTAAAACTAATTCAATGGAGGCAGCACGCTGGCTGAATATAGGACCAAGAGTGAGACTGAGATTGCCTTTCTTCTAGCCCTTTTGCCTATTGTGAACCTTCATCCCTTTAGGGCTGAGCTATCCCACTAGCCTCTCCAAACCATAAGCCGAAAAGCCGGCAGAAGAGGCAGTCTGTTGCTTACCAAGTGTACAGGTCCAGTGAAACAGTAAGAAAAATTTGCAGCTACTATTGACTATTTAACTGTGTATGGCACTTACCAGCAGTGCAGTTCTGATACGATAAATATCTGCACAACAAAAATTTTTGCCTCCTACTCACTGCAGTCTGACACCGTGAAACCATCGTGTCCCACAACCCCTGGCTTTTAGTGCTCCCCCACCAGTCCCACCAAAGGCATCTTTGTCACCGCACAGTCTGCTCACACCCCTGTCCTTACTTCATTCACATCATGTATGTCTGTCTGTGATGCAGGTTAGATCATCTCAGGCTGCACTTTGCCATTGGCAATAGAAACCCCACAACAACAGCATTACAGACAACAAGATGTTAATGGGATCCCTGTCCAGACAGAGGAGGAGGGAGTTACTTCAGGCAGTCATTTGCCAATCTGCTGTGCCTTTTTTCTCTGCTGCTAAAGGTGGCAGGATTATAGTATAAAGTAGAACTCTTTAGATTAAAGGGGCACTGTTAAATTATAGATGAGGGTGTATATATCTTAACCGGCTTATTCAGGACACCATAGGTTATTGGAACAGAATTTGTAAATCCAATTTTCATTCTTTGTGCTCTATCTACTTTTGCTTTTCACTCAGCTGGGAAGTTTCAATCTTATTTATGTTCATTTTCTAGTCATTTTACTTCACGTACACAACCCTGCAGCATTTTGAGTTGCAAATATTGCACATGAGGGGAGGGAACAAATTGTCTTTAAAAATAAACATTTCCACTTAAATTATAATAGCGTAATGGAAATTGTTTAGATCTGTCCTAGGTTCTGTGAACACTTTTACAAAAATACCTGAGCAAAATCTGCAAGTGTTCTGTTAAATATAGAATAACTTGTTTTAATTCAGGCAGTGCAGAGTACAAACCTGATTGACAACAGTGACTCACATACCCAAGGACTGCTTTGTTTTAATGAATAAAAATGGGATAAGTAGCCAAATTTAACTAAAAATATGAAAGACTGAGTCCTGTGAACCAGCCAATATACTGAAATGTAAACACTTGTTTCACATAACTCCTCTAGCTTGGGGTAGAGCACCTTGCTCTCAAGTAGAAACTATAAAGTCAAAGTATGGAATAAATGTGTAAGAGCAAAGGGATTAACACATGCACACCAGGTTTTCCAGAAGTCCCCTTCATTGTGATAGTCTCTATGTATCTGTCCTTTAACTGTGGTCTTTGGAATCAACATGTCTGTAAAAGCCATGTCTGTCTCCTTCACAGATTTGATAAAACCTAAAAAATAAAAGTGCAATTAAACAAATCTATTTCTGGATCACACGGTCTTTAATTCCTGCTTTTAATGTACATGTTTGGTGAGCTTTGCAAGCTTAATCGTAAATCTAAACAACTCATTTTATTCATTCAATTTCCCTGAAATTCCTGTCCAAAAAGAGAAATGGAGGCCTGTCGAGGTGATCCAGGGTTTTTAGGAGGTCTCTCCAGAAGGGTGAGTAGAGCCTGTGCAGTTAGCCTCAGAATTGGGAAGTGACTGAGCTGCTACCCCTCTCCCTCCCAGTGCCTCTTGCATGCTACAGAACAGCTGATCCTGGCGGGTGTGAGGTACTGGGAGGGAGGTGGGAGCTTGGCTGCTGGTGGGTGCTAAGCACCCACAAAGTTTTGTTTTGTTTTTTTTTTTTTTTTTTTTCTATCAATCCTCCAGACCTGGATGGAGTCGGCACCTATGACAGTAACATGGCTGCAGCGCCATAGCTGTGCCTCTGTGGTGCAAACATCACCTCAGGCTTATCGATCACAAGACCAGAAGGGACCATTGTGATCATCTAGTCCAGAGGCAGGCAAACTACAGCCCGTGGGCCCGTCCTGCCCAGCCCTTGAGCTACCCCCAGCCCCTCCCCCACTACCCCCCCTCCCGCGCAGGCAGCACGGCTGGCTCCATGGGGCGATGCAGCTTCCAGTCCTGCCACTCTGAGCGGCATAGTAAGTGTGTGTGTGTGTGTCGGGGGAGGGGGGAGGGATATTGGCGTTTCCGGGGGGCAGTCAGGGAGCAGGGGGCGGTTGGATGGGGTGGAGGTTCTGGGGGATGCGGTCAGGGAATGGGGGGGTTGGATAGGCGTGGGAGTCCCAGGGACCTGTCGGGGCTGGGATGTGGATAGGGGTCGGGGAAGTGGACATGGGGGTTCAAGGCCATTTCTGACTGCCCTCTATTGCTTCTTCCTTTTTACCAATTTGTATAAAAAGTCATCACAATATTGTCCCCCTTTAACACAGACCCGTCCCCCAGAAACACCATCATACTCGGGATAACCTCTCTCCCCAGAAACTGCTGATTTGCCAAGGCCCCTGTGAGATTTGAATTCATGACTGCTGCTTTGTAAGGTTAATGCACCAACCTCCTAAGCTACAAAGTCAGGCCTGGTGCTGGGCCCCCATATAAAGTAAAGTAATGGAGATATCCTATCTCCTAGAACTGGAAGGGACCTTGAAAGGTCATCGAGTCCAGCCCCCTGCCTTCACTAGCAGGACCAATTACTGATTTTTTGCCCCAACTCCCTAAGTGGTCCCCTCAAGGATTGAACTCACAACCCTGGGTTTAGCAGGCCAATGCTCAAACCACTGAGCTATCCCTCCCCCATATAGTACCTGCAATGGTCACTTGGGGATGGGCACAAATAGAGCTGGGTTAGAGACATCCCAAGAAGTTACTTTTTAGGGTTAGGGTCAGGGTCAGGTTTGGGGTTAGGGTTTCGGGTAGGGGTTAGGGTTTAGGATTTAGGGGCTAGGGTCAGGGTCAGGTTTAGGGTTAGGCTTAGGGTTAGGGGTCAGGATCAGGTTAGGGTTAGGGTAGGGTTAGGGTTTAGAGTTAGGGTTAAGGGGTTAGGGGTGAGGGTTAGTGTTAAGGGGTTAGGGTGAGGGTTAGGGTTTAGGGTTGGTTAGGTGAGGGTGAGGTTTAAGGGTTAGGGTTAGGGTCAGGTCCAGGGGTTAGGGTTAAGGGTTAGGGTTTAGGGTGAGGGTGGGTTAGGGTTAGGGTCAGGGTTAAGGGTCAGGGTAGGGGTTAGGGTTAGGCTTTTAGGGGTTAGGGTTGGGTTGGGGTTTAGGGTGAGGGTGAGGGGTCGGGTGGGTGAGGGGTTGAGGGGAGGGTGAGGGTTTAGGGTTGGGGGTTAGGGGTTAGGGTGAGGGGTAGGGTTATGTTTAGGGTTAAGGGGGAGGGTGAAGGGTAGGAGTAGGGTTAGGGTTTAGGGGGAGGGTTGGGTTAGAGTTTAGGATTGGGTTAGGGGTAGGGTTTAGGGTTAGGGGGTTAGGGTTAAGGTTTACGGGTTAGGGTTAGGGTAGGTTAGGGGTTAGGGTTAGATCAGGGTTAGGTTAGGGTGGGGGTGAGGGTTAGGGTCAGGGATCAGGGTTTAGGGTTAGGGGTAGGTTGAGGGTAGGGGGAAAGGTAGGGTTAGGGTTTAGGGGTAGGTTTAGGGTTACGGTCACTTGGGGATGGGCACAAATAGAGCTGGGTTAGAGACATCCCAAGAAGTTACTTTTTAGGGTTAGGGTCAGGTTAGGTTAGGGGTTAGGGTTCGGGGTAGGGGTTAGGATTTAGGGGCTAGGGTTAGGGGTCAAGGTCAGATTTAGGGTTAGGCTTAGGGTTAGGGGTCAGGATCAGGTTAGGGGTTAGGGTTGAGGGGTTAGGGTTGTGTAAGGGTGAAGGGTTAGGGTGAGGGTTAGAGTTTAGGGTTGGTTAAGTGAGGGTGAGGTTTAAGGGTTAGGGTTAGGGTCAGGTCCAGGGGTTAGGGATTAGGGTTAGGGTTAAGGGTTAGGTTAGGGTTAGGGGGTTAGAGTTAGGGTGAGGGGTTAGGGTTTAGGGTCAGGGTTAAGGGTCAGGGTTAAGGGTGAGGGTAGGGGTTAGGGTTAGGCTTTTAGGGGTTAGGGTTGGGTTGGGGTTTAGGGTGAGGGTGAGGGGTCGGGTGGGTTAGGGGTAGGGTGAGGGGTTGGGGGGAGGGTGAGGGTTTAGGGTTAGAGTTAGGGTTGGGTTAGGGGTGAGGGGTTGGGTTAGGGTTTAGGTTAGGGTTAGGATTTGGGTTAAGGTTTGGGTTTAGGGGTTAGGGTTTGGGTCAGGGTGAGGGTGGTTAGGGTGAGGGCGAGGGTGAGGGTTGGTGTTAGGGGTCGGGTGAGGGGTAGGGTGAGGGTTTAGGGTTGGGGGTTAGGGTTTAGGGTGGGGTTAGGGGTTAGGGTGAGGGGGAGGGTGAAGGGTAGGAGTAGGGTTAGGGTTTAGGGGGAGGGTTGGGTTAGGGTTTAGGGGGAGGGTTAGGGTTAGGGTTTAGGGTTAAGGTTTACGGGTTAGGGTTAGGGTAGGTTAGGGGTTAGGGTGGGGGTTAGGGTTGGGTTAGGGTCAGGGATCAGGGTTTAGGGTTAGGGGTAGGTTGAGGGTAGGGGGAAAGGTAGGGTTAGGGTTTAGGGGTAGGGTTAGGGTTTAGGGTTACGGTCACTTGGGGATGGGCACAAATAGAGCTGGGTTAGAGACATCCCAAGAAGTTACTTTTTAGGGTTAGGGTCAGGTTAGGTTAGGGGTTAGGGTTCGGGGTAGGGGTTAGGATTTAGGGGCTAGGGTTAGGGGTTAGGGTTTAGGGTTAAGGGGTTAGGGTGAGGGGTTAGGGGATAGGGTTAGGGTTGTGTAAGGGTGAAGGGTTAGGGTGAGGGTTAGAGTTTAGGGTTGGTTAAGTGAGGGTGAGGTTTAAGGGTTAGGGTTAGGGTCAGGTCCAGGGGTTAGGGATTAGGGTTAGGGTTAAGGGTTAAGTTAGGGTTAGGGGGTTAGAGTTAGGGTGAGGGTTTAGGGTGAGGGTGGGTTAGGGTTAAGGGTCAGGGTTTAGGGTCAGGGTTAAGGGTGAGGGTAGGGGTTAGGGTTAGGCTTTTAGGGGTTAGGGTTGTGTTAGGGGTTGGGGTTTAGGGTGAGGGTGAGGGGTCGGGTGGGTTAGGGGTAGGGTGAGGGGTTGGGGGGAGGGTTAGGGTTTAGGGGGAGGGTTGGGTTAGGGTTAGGGGTGAGGGGTTAGGGTGAGGGTTTAGGGTTGGGGGTTAGGGTTTAGGGATAGGGTGAGGGTTACGGTAGTTTAGGGTTAGGGGGAGGGGGAGGGTTAGGGTAGTTTAGGGTCAGGTTACGGTTAGGGGTGAGGGGTAGGGGTAGTGTTAGGGTTAGGGGTGAGGGTTAAGGGTTAGGGGTTAGAGGGTCAGCGGTCGGGGTTAGGGTTTAGGGTTAGGGTTGGGTTAGGGTTAGGGGGTTAAGGGTTAAGGATTAGGGGTTAGACGTCAGGGGTTAGGGGTAGGGTTAGGGGGTTAGGGTTAAGGTTTACGGGTTAGGGTGAGGGTTAGGGGTTAGGGTTAGATCAGGGTTAGATCAGGGTTAGGTTAGGGTGAGGGGTAGGGCTAGGGTCAGGGTTTAGGGGTAGGGTGAGGGTAGGGGTAGGGTCAAGGTGAGGGTTTAGGGGTAGGGTTAGGGTTTAGGGTTACGGTTAGGGGGTAGGGTTGGAGGGGTAGGGTTGGGGTTGGAGGTTAAGGTAGGGTTAGGGATTTGGGGTCAGGGTGAGGGTTTAGGGTTACGGGTTAGGGTAGGGGTTGGGGGTTAGGGTGAGGGAGGGTTAGGGTTAGGGGTCGGGGTTAGGGTTTAGGGGTCGGGGTTAGGTTAGGAGTAGGGTTAGGGTTTAGGTTGAGAGTGAGGGTTAGGGGTTAGGGTAGGGTTAGGGTTTTTGAAGCATTAGTCCTTGAGAAATTTGGCCCTAGCAGAGCTCAGAAATGAAATTCTCATCTCTCCTTTTTCTCATGAACCGAGCTCTTCCAAATCAGTAGCACAACATGACTCCTTGTGAAATTTGTCAGTAGCACAGCTCAGGAATGAATTAATAATTTTTCGTCTTTCTCATAAACCGGTCTTCCAAAAAATGCAATTTGCAGAATGATGCTTTGAAACATTTATCTCTAGCACAAATCAGGAATGAAATTCTCATTTTTTTTGGCCTTTTTCATGAACCGAGTTCACTAAACCATTAAAAGTACATCCTCCTGTCTTCCAGGCGAGGTTTCCTTGAGACATTTGTCCCTAGCACGGATCAATAATTAGCTGTTTTGTTTGTCTTTCTCCCCTTACACGTCTCTTTCTAAACACTAGCAGTGCATTCTAATGGTTTTTAGATGAAGACTCCTAGAGAACTGTGCCCCAAGCACATCACAGGACTCAATAGTTCTTGTTCTTCTTCACAGGGACGAGAAGCATCACCTGGTCCCCGGTAGCATAGGGGTGGGCACATGCTGAGCGGTCGTACCAGACCTTCTGCTTCCTTTGTGCCCATGCTAGGTTTCCTCTAACCCAAGACCATGAGCTCCATGAGCTTTTCCCAGTAAATCAGTACATACTCCACCATAGATTATCCCCCTTGCGAGGCCTACTCCTCACACTCATCCCTCATGAAGTCGAGGGGTCCCCTCACTCTCCTCCCATACAGCAATTCGAACGGGGAAAAGCCTGTGCATTCCTGGGGCACTCCTCTCTTTGCGAACAGCAGGTGAGGTAAATAACTTGTCCCAGTCCTGCGGGTACTGGACCATAATGGTTTTCAGCAGCATCTTTAGGGCCCCTTTGAACCTCTTCACCTGTTTCGCATGAACCGATCTCTCCACAACTTTTAGCAGTGCATCTTAATGGCTTTTACACACAGATTCCTTGAGAACGTTGTCAATAGCACACCTCAGGAATTAAAAATCTCATTTTAAGTGTTTCTCTCCAGCCAGTCTTCCAAACCCCTAGACTAGACTGATTCTCAGCAGGAGGCATCGCCCTGCCTAGTCCCTGAGGACCTTCCAGCCTCCCCAGGGCAGGAGGTGGAGGATCCCTGTCGCAGCACCAGCAGCTCGGCCCACTCCTCAGGGGACAGCAGCAGCACCTGGGACTCAGGCAGCAATGAGGCTGATGGGCGCTGCTGCTTTGTTCCAGGTGAGGCACCAGGCTGGGCTCAGGGAGGGGTGAGGAGGGGGCTGTTAACACCCTGGGCCACGCACTCGACCAGTACTATGGAGGCGGGTCCCCAGCCCAGGTGTCTGGTCTGAGCCACGTGAACCCCACTGACACTAGATGCTGCGATCCTGTGGGTTAGCATTAGTGTCTGGGATGACTTGGGGCAAGATCTCAACCTCCCCGCAACCCACTTCACTGCTGCCAGAATCCCTCCTGACCCCCCTGCTAGAGCCGCCTCCCTGCCCAACCTGGGTGGGGATGGAGAAGAGGGTTCTGAGAACTTGAGCTATGGTTTGGAGGTGGATCAGCTGTCAAGGGCACTGAGGGGGAGGTGGCAGGAGCTCACCCTACAAGGAGGGGGTGTTACCAGATGTGCCCATTACTTTGGGGTATGCTCATTTATTCGGGTTACTCTTCTGGGGAAGGGGGTTCTGTAATTCTATCAATGTACTGCTTGTGTCACTTGTGTTTTCATATGAAGCTCTACTTCTCCCTTCTGCAAGTCCCCTCCCAGTGGAGCTATCCTCATTATCTCCACACTGATTTATACCTGCCTCTGGAGATTTCCATTACTTGCATCTGAAGAAGTGAGGTTCTTACCCACGAAAGCTTATGCTCCCAATACTTCTGTTAGTCTCAAAGGTGCTACAGGACCCTCTGTTGCTTTTTACAGATTCAGACTAACACGGGCTACCCCTCTGATACTTAACAATATTCAGGTTATTCGCAGTGCTAAAGGACCAGTCACTTACCTCAGGGCAATTGTACCTCAGATTTGAAACCAAAGACAATGCTTGTAGCCAATCCTAGAATGCTGACTAAAGATTTATTAATTAAGGGGGAAAAAAAAGAGAATTATTTACAAGGTTAAAGCAGGTAAGCATATGCACACAAATGAGATATAGTGTTAGATTCCAAAAGGTAAAAGTAGTTGCTATAATATAGAGCTTGCATATGTCCTTTAGGGCTAATCCAAGCCAAGCAGATGGGGATCCCTTGCTTATGCTAGAAATATTGCCCTCTCTGAATTCCAGGGAGCATAGTGATAACAATTTTCTTCTTTTCAGGCATTTTGATCCCTTTACCCCAGAGTACAAGCTGTGATGGGATGAGGGCTTGTGTATGTCCCCTTTTGATGGGGAACAAATATTTAACAATGAGCTCTTCAATCTGATAGAATGGTGTAACTGTCCAATGGCTGGCAGGTGAAGTGAGATAAATTCAAGACTTTCATCCTCCTCAACAGCACAGAGGCTGTCCTCTGGGGAGTGGAACTTCTCTACTGTGTCCTGAGAGTCTCCTCTATGTGCCTCTCTGTCTCCTTTAGCTCTTCCAGTTCAGCCACTTTAGTCTCAAGAGCCTGCACTTGCTCTGAGGGCTATCTGCCACTTTCCCACAAGGCAGGTAATAATAATACATGCCGTATTCAGTGCAATAAACTAGATAGCCCCTACTCTGCTGCTGGACTTGTGCCTGTATTATTTGTACTCTTGGCGGGGGGGGGGGGGGGGGTTGTTGATGTTTTTTGTGGGTGGAATGTTAATTGGCCTAAATTTAGAGAACGTTTACTAGGTGTATCCGGCTCTCACACTCCCTTGCAAAACTCCTGTTTTGGACTAAATGGAAAGCCTTTGCGTTAATAGCATTTGTGACTCCCAAATGCTTCAGTTCACTTACGTTGAGTGAGGAACGCTTGTCAGGAGAAAATTTATTTGGGTTTTGTGGTGGTCATCTCTAGGTAGGACAGAAGTGAATGGGTTTTATTCTTGTTCTTCTTTAAAAATGGCTTCATTGGCATTTGCTGTTTTAGCATCCGTTTTGAGACTATTTAATCTACAGATGCTCCACTCAGACCTTCTTTCTCAAACTTCATCCATAACAGAAATTATAGTGAGTAGCGTGTAACTGAAACTGTTAGAACAAAACAAAATGAAGTGTCTTCTTCCCTTAGCCGTATGCAGAAATGGCATATGCCTATTCACAAACTGCAGCTGCTTCCCAGCTCCAGCCTGTAGGACAGATGTATCCATCACCTTTCCAAGGTATGTCAGGAAAATGTGCACCATATGAAATCTCTCAGCTGCACTGATGCAGTGTAAATATTTTTTTGTAATAAATATCCACACAGGACTGGAAGCAGACATACACCCGTCCCATTCAGAACCCTTACATCTGCTGGCTCAGTTTTATGTTGTGCCATGTTATTTTTTTAATGTCAGATAAGGACAAATGATTCTTAATAATTCAAATTTCGACCCTGCCCCGCAAGGTGCACTCAGGGGAGGGACTAATATGGGCAAAAAAATTCCTAAGATCTATTCCCGAGTGTGCACGTGGCTAGTGACTCTTTAACATAGTCACTTGTTAAATTTCATTATAAATTATTAATTGTTTATCCTATTCCATGTGGTTGTCATTGTGGCTGCCAAATGTTTAATCTATAAATTCCTACATGGGAACAAATATTTAACAATGAGCTCTTCAATCTGATAGAATAGTGTAACAGTCCAATGGCTGGCAGGTGAAGCGAGATAAATTCAAACTGGAAAAATATGCCATACATTTTTAACAGTGAGGATAATTAACCATTGGAACAATTTCTCAGGGGTCGTGGTAGGTTCTCTATCACTAGCAGTCTTTAAATCAAAATTGGATGTTTTTCTGAGAAATGCTCTAGGGCCAGTGGTTCTCAACCAGGATTCCAGGGCCCACTGGGAGGCTGCAAGCAGCTTTCAGGAGGGCTGCCAAGCAGGGCTTGTATTAAACTTGCTGAGGCCCAAGGCAGAAAGCCGAAGCCCCACCGCAGAGGGCTGAAGCCTGGGGTCTGAGCACCACCACCCAGGGCTGAAGATGAAGCCTGAAAAAGTTAGCTTTGTGGGGGGCCCTGTGGTGTGTGGCCTCAGGCAATTGCCTTGCTTGCTACCCCCTAACGTTGGCTCTGGCTTTTGTATGCAGAAAAACAGTTGTGACACAGGTGGGCTGTGGACTTTTTATAGCAGGGGGGAGATGGGGGGAGTAAAAGGTTGAGAATCCCTACTCTAGGGATTATTTTGGGGAAGTTCTCTGGTCTTTGTTACACAGGAGGTCAGACTAGATGATCACAATGATCCTTCTGACCTTGGAATGTATGAATTGCTGTAAACAAGTCCCATTGATTTCCTGCCATTATAGACCTGGTTTCTTATAGTTAAAGCAATAACATGTCTTGTTTTCTAGATCTTCTTAATCACTGACCTTTAGGAAGATGGCAGTCCCTGTAGCTGCCAGGCTTTGAACGCAGACCAATGCAAATACTTCTGCTTCTGTGGTGGTCTTTTTGCCACGCTAACTGGTCACCTCTCTCCTTCCCTTTCTAGCACCTAGTGATGTTACTTCATTCTTGATGACAGAAGCTCGACAACATAACACTGAAATCCGAATGGCTGTTAGCAAAGTAGCTGATAAAATGGATTATCTAGCTGCCAAGGTAATGATATAGTCCTGGCAGTAAAGGAGAGAGACCTGATGTGGAGGGGGCTTGTTCACAAGGGGATAAAGCCACTTGCCCTTCTCAGCCATAGAGTGCCTCAGAAGTAGGTGTTCTGTTGAAGAGTTCAAGCTGCTGTGTTTAGCTTGTACATTATGCAGTAACTTAACCATATAAAGGTGGAGTTTTCACTAATTATACTTCACATGCAATTTTGACTACTATAAAAAAAGCCCAGTTGCAGTAAGATGATCCTCATGAAGGAGCTGTCTATTATGATCGTACACTCAGGGCTGGTCCCCACTTAGTCCGGACTTCGGACTAAGGTACGCAAATTCAGCTACGTTAATAACGTAGCTGAATTCGAAGTACCTTAGTCCAGACGCGGCTGGAAGTCTTCCCCCCGTCGACGCCGCGTACTCCTCTCGGCGAGCTGGAGTACCGGCGCCGACTGTGAGCACTTCCGGGATCGATTTATCGCGTCTTAACCAGACGCGATAAATCGATCCCAGAACATCGATGGCGTGCCGCCGGACCAGCCGGTAAGTGAAGACTAGGCCTTAGTGCCTCGCATCCGAGGAACCCACAGCCCTGCACAAGGTGGCATGGCTGTAGTTTACATGCATATTCTACAACTGCTGTGTGAGTGATCAGCTGAAGCTAGAAAGCTTGTATCATCCACCAACAGAAGTTGGTCCAATAAAAGATACTACTTCACCTACTTTGTGTGTCTCAGGTGAAGTTGTGACAAGTTGTGATGTTAATGCTCACATTAACATCCTGCTTAAGTTTGGCTTCCATGGTTTATTCTTTACAGGTGGAGGAGTTACAGAAACAAAACACTAGCAATAACTTGCTGCTACCTGGCATCTCTTCAGTTACCATGGAAACTGCCATGATCATGAGCAACATCCAGCGCATTATTCAGGTGAGGGTGGCTGAGTGCTAGGGTAACCTTGTTGGTTCCTCAGTAAGGAAACTGATATTGTATTCTGTAGCTGCCTAGGCGGTAGCAGCATTACTATTACATTTCTTCAAAAAGAAGAACAGGAGTACTTGTGGCACCTTAGAGACTAACAAATTTATTAGCGCATAAGCTTTCGTGGACTACAGCCCACTTCTTCGGATGCATATAGAATGGAACATATATTGAGGAGAGATATATATACACACATACAGAGAGCATAAACAGGCGGGAGTTGTCTTACCAACTCTGAGAGGCCAATTAATTAAGAGAAAAAAAAAAACTTTTGAAGTGATAATCAAGATAGCCCAGTATGCTCACACTTCTTATCAAACTGTCTATACTGGGCTTTTTTTTTTTAAAGTTTTTTTTTTTCTCTTAATTAATTGGCCTCTCAGAGTTGGTAAGACAACTCCCACCTGTTTATGCTCTCTGTATGTGTGTATATATATCTCCTCAATATATGTTCCATTCTATATGCATCCGAAGAAGTGGGCTGTAGTCCACGAAAGCTTATGCTCTAATAAATTTGTTAGTCTCTAAGGTGCCACAAGTACTCCTGTTCTTCTTTTTGCGGATACAGACTAACACGGCTGCTACTCTGAAACATTACATTTCTTCTGATAATGAAGTCAGCTGTAGGTGGCATCCCCTTGGTCACCCCAAATAAGATGACTATGCTCATACTCTGTGGTTACACCTTAGGAGAACGAGAGGTTGAAGCAGGAGATATTTGAGAAGAGCAGCCGTATTGAAGAACAGAATGAGAAGATTGGCGAATTGATTGAGCGAAATCAACGGTGAGGAATGGGCGGGTGCAGCCTACTCATGGCTACAGATGTGTGGCTACTAACTGCACTTTCTCTTTTGCCTGTAGAGAAGGTCTTCATTTCACTGCTGAATGGAACAAAGAGTATTGAATTCAGGGGACAGGGGGTCCTAGATTCTTTGGGTTCTAGCACAAGGATATGCCTTTCTTGTAGGTACTTTAGGTGTGCATATCTCTGAAACTGGAGTTTGGCATAAACTTGGAGCACAGCAGGCAGGTAAAGACCTGCTGCTGCTTTTCCTGACCACATCACAACAACAATCCTTATGGCTAAAGGGAGAGGAGTGTGCTCTCTCTGGTTATTCTTATTGCTTCTCCTTCAGGTCAAATGGAGAAGGGTGCTGGTGCATGGGATGTATTCCCAATGTATCCCCATTCTCAGATATATGCTATACAATGTCTCTAGAATGGAATAGTCTCCCAAAGGAAGTGGTGAAAGCCTCATCACTTGGGATATTAAACATTTCATTGTACTGCAGCAACACTGCTCTCTTGGCAGGAGGATGGAGCAAAGTTACTAACCAATTTCCTCTATCTCTAGATTCACCAATGTTTCTGTAACTTGCAGCATACTCTCTCTCTCATCTGGAATACTGTGTATGATCCTGGTCACCCATGTTCCAGTCTTTAAATTCATCTTGAACTAGTGCAATGAAGATGATTAAGGGAATGGAGGGCCTATCATATGAGAGGAAACTGGAAGAGATTGGCTTGTTTAGTCTAGCAAAAAGGCAGCTGAGATGGGAATATGATTGCCCTGCCTAAATACATTAGGGAGGTAAATACCAGGGAGATGGAGAGCTATTTAAACTAAAGGACAGTATTGGTACAAAAACATGGACGTGAACTGGCCATGAACAAATTCAGCTGGAAATGAGGAGATTTCTAACTATTGGAGGGAGAGGTTCTGGAACAGCCTTTCCAATAGGAGCTGTGGGAGCAAACAACTTACAGCACAGACCTTTTTACGCTTGGATGCCGGGAGTCAAACCATCACGACTGCGTGTTAATGGACCATGGGTTAAGAGGGCCATGCTGAAATATCTATATATACAGTACATGTATAATTATCTAGGATTATATACGTATTCACAGCGTCTCAAATACTGCAGGTCTATCTGTTAACGGCTCTTTGCAAGAATATAAATTCAAATGTGTAATCTAATAACATTAAATACGCAGCAAATCACTAAAACTTTAAAAGAGTACTGTACCAGTTTAGCGGCATTCCTTTCAGCCTTTCCTGAGGAAACCACGTGCGCATGGCTTTGTCGATTATGGGTTTTGCTGAATAGTGCACACGTTTTTGCTTAAGCCCTGCAGCAGAATCAATATTTTGTACACAGCTATTCAGTTTAGATTCGATTTTTAGCCATCCTTGAAGAGTAGATTCAGCAATCCCAATATCTTTTGAAACTTTGGCCAGGGTTTCTCCATTATTTACTCGATCTATTGCAGCTAGCTTTTCTTCTACAGTGTAGGAGCATTGACACTTGCCCTCTGCCATTATATTAGGCCTACAGTTAAAATTTTCTAATGTAGTATATTATTATATATTGTATATCTCTCTAGCGTGACAATGACTAAGCATGTGTGATATGTCTTTACCAATATCGGCGATCAAAGGAAGAGGAAACGCCAGTAGGCCTACAACACATTTCTGCTCCGCACTTCCTGTCGATTTCTATGTCAGTGAGTTAATGAGCAAATCTGTAGCGCTACATAGCAAGTTCCTGTACCGCATGTTAACAAGTCTCGCGTGTTAAATAGGTAGCACTGGGAGGCATGGCGCTGCTGCGTGTTAAGCAGATTCGCACGTAAACAGGTCTATACCGTAATTAATTCTAACAGAGCAGGACAGATTTGAGTGCAATTGTGTGATGGTGTTTGGCAGAGCTCAGCAGCCATGAAGCTCACTTCCAGTTTATCTCTTATGTTCCTAAAGCTTATGCTGCAGGGTTTCAGCCAGCCAGGAAGATAATTTTTTCTCCCAATGTATTCTGGGAGGGTTTTTTTCCCTACCTCTGAAGCATCAGGGATGTTTATGGCTAGAGATGGGACATTGGGCAGGATGGGCCAGGGCTCTGAGATGGCACTAAGCATTCTCTCTCTCTCAGGTGCTTGGCTGGCTGGTTCTTGCTCACATGCTCAGAGTCTAACTCATTATATATGTTGCATCAGGAAGGTATTTCCCCCCCAGGTCAGATTGGCAGTGACGTTGGGAGGGTTTTGCCTTCCTCTGCAGCATGTGGGTGCATCTCATTTGCCAAGTTTATCTGGGTGTATATCATTTAATTTCCCTGGCATTCAGGAGAGCCTCAAATACTGGTATACCTCAGTCCTACCTGTGGCACAGAATAATCTAGTCTCCTGTGGTCTATAGTACTTTGATTTTTGTTTTGGTGGTTGGGTTTAGCGTACAAGTGCTGGGTGGTGTTGGTGGCCTGTGGAGTACAGCAGGTCAGACTAGATGTCCTAATGGTCCCTTCTGGCCTTAAACTGACAGATCTTAAATAGCCACATATCCTTAGTTTCATCTGTGTGCAAGACATCACACAGAGTTGTTTTAAAACTTATTCTGTTAACGAGGCTTTGTCACAAACACTGTTTTCTTTCCTCCATAATAGGCTTTCACTTCAAGTCCCCTTTTGTGTTTGTGCTCAAGTCGCTTTCTATGATTTTTTTCCCCCCCTTTCCTAGGTATGTTGAACAGAGCAACCTGCTGATGGAGCAGAGAAACAACTCATTGCAAACAACAAATGAACACACTCAGGCAAGGGTGTTGCATGCAGAGCAGGAGAAGGTAAAACTAGCTAAGCAATAAGTACAAGCACAGAGCTCTGACTGAGGCTAGAGAGGGGTTTGCAGTTCTGTCTAACAGACACTGGGAATTCTGATCTAAAACTCTCCTAAAAAGAGAACCCAGTGGTTCTTAATCACGACTTCTAAAGCCGTTACCTTAGTGTTCATTATGATCTGTCTAAGTGTTTGCATGGCCCCAGCGCTGTAGCTTCTATTGCATAAGGCTTAAAGATGTTTTAGCTTGGATAGTCTTTCAATTGCTAAATTGATATGGAAGGTACAAAAGTTACTCTTAGCTACCATTTGGTATGAAAACAGAAAGTTAAGCTGCCATGTATATTAGCAGGGCCTCATAACTATTTCAAAATGCACATTGCCTATTTTACTACATTGTCAGATTCCCAGATAAGCTCCTTTCCTACTACTAAATGGCTGGTAGAACTTGGGCACAGCTAAATATTCATATAACAATCCTCTTACCTGATAGATTTGATTCTCTGGTAAGATGTCTTGATTTCAAAAATCAGTGAAACCTCAGGCTTCAGATATGGTAATATAGTGTTATTTGTCAAACTCACTTCTAATAGCCATTTGTAGTGTAACTGTGTTGGTCCCAGGAAATTAGGGAGACATGGTGGCTGAGGCAATTTCTTATTGGACTTACTTCCTCACCCATCTTCTCTCTCAAGTAGCCATGTTAGTTTAACGTGGAACCAGATGTTTCTTTCCATCCTGCTGCCTTCAGTTCTGTACCATGTGTAGGAACCCAGTAAGTACAGCCATGTGTTGCTTGTTAGGCCTGTGCAGATGTATTTGGAAGACTGTAGCCCATTCTAATATACTAGCGTGAGGGGGGCTTTGAGTATATTGCTGGCCCCTTTTGTACTTTGCCAAAATAACGTATGAACCTTGCCCTGCTGTGCCCTACTTTGTGGTGTGCACTCCATATGTATTGATATATTTCCTGTTTGGCGTTAATCATAAGTGCTTGTGTTACCTCTGCTTCCTTGTATGAGACCCACTGGTCTTATTGGTGGACTTTAAAGAAGTGGAGACCCTAGTTCCTTCTAAAGTATAGTAGCTGCCTCTCTTGTTGGTTAGGGAACACACAGGATCCACAGCAATGAGTGATTGAATTTATGCTGGGTGCAACTAGACCATGAAGCAAGAAGTACTTTGTTGGGTATGTTCTCCAGCAACAGCCCTTGGCAAACTACAGAAACAATAACTATTGCAAGTCCGCTCCAGCCATGTGGCATCATGGACTGAGGCTACTGATAAACCTCCATTCTTGTTTGAGCACACATCACCACTGTGGCAACCACAGGGATTGCTTATGTAGGAAAGTACCATTCATTCAAAGTATTTTCTTTAGAGAGATTGCATCCATCCTTAGGCCCTGTCTGCTGAGACTTGAGCCAATTCCAGGAGTCAATTTCAGTGGCTCATTTGACTCTCCTGTAGGTTAGAAAAGCCATGATTTGCACTGGAGATGCTTACCCTGGCTTCAAACGCAAGTAGGGTGACTAGACATCCCGATAAAATTGGGACTGTCCCGATTTTGAGGAGTTTGTCCCGTGTCCCGAAGTATGGTCGGGACGCCATTTGTCCCGATATTTTGTTTCGGGCTTTTTTTTACACACTCGCCCATCCAGGTCTTCGGCGGCGGGTGCCTCTGTCTTTGGTGGCAAGATTTATTACCCACCGCTGAAATGCCGCCGAAGACCGTCAGTGACTGAAGGACCTGCCGCCAAAGACCGAGATGGGTGAGTGTAACAATTAAAGAGTCCGTCCACACCTCCTCTCTCCTCCTCCCCCCCCCCCCCTTCCCCCCCCAGGCAGTCCCATTATTTTCAACTTAGCATCTGGTCACCCTAAACGCGAGTCAGCTGTATCACTGCAAACTCTGGCTTTTCTTGTCTATCCTTGGGGTTTGCTCTGATGTAGCTATGTCAGTTGTTGCAATGGAGACAAATTCCTGATGTAGTTTTAGTAATAGATCAGGGGAGAGGACCTTGGAAGATCTGAGAGGATTCTCTGCTCCCGTGTATGCAAACTGGGGGATAGCCCTCTATCCCGGCATGGCCCAGGTCTCAGTGAGGAGCAATGAATCTGTAACTTGCTGCCCTTGGGGTAATACATTTCTGCTTAGCACTTTCAGAGTGTTTGATATCAACGTTTTTGCCATGTTCTTATAAGGTTGGTGGTATCACCGCTCTCCAGAATGGTGAAATGACTTGCTGTCACTGGCAGTACAGACATTAGAATGCAGAAGCTCCTGGCTCCCAGCTGAATGCATAGTCCATTTGACTATCCATGTTCCATACAGTCATGCACATTTAGAGAGATTTAGCCCCTTGCTTTTTAAAAATGGCTTCACTGCTGTTCTTTCTGCCTTTGAACTTTTGCAGCTGTCAAACAAGAAATAGGTTGAATGCTTCTCTTGTCACATTTCAGGCCCCTGTAATGCCACATTTAGCTGTTCTAAGAAATTAATGCTTTTGCCTTTCTAACTCTTCCTGTTTCCTGTTACTGCTTTCTCTTCCCAGCACATGCTGCCAGTGGATCGGGGCTGGGACCAGGTGAGGCAGTGTGTCCCTGACTGTCTAGAGCCTTGAGGGTTTCTCTCCCATAACCTACAGTTTACACATGCCTCTAACTTTGATAAAGTCTTTCTGAGCTGAAGATTCTCCTGCATCTTTACAGTCCACAGCCAACACTTTTCTTGGCAGGAGGCTGGGTAGGAAGAATTATGAGCAAAATCCTTTCAACTGTTTGAACTGAGTGGATGGAAACTTACCAACCTGAGGAGTTCAGATACTGTTGCACAGAATACAGAAGTTAATAGGGGAAAAACCAAACCAAAAAAAACCCTCTTTTTGACCTCTGCTGATTTCAGCACAGAAACTGTTTGTTTGTTTTTTCCTTTGAGTTTATGAAAACTGCTGGAGGCAGCTTATCTGGAGATGGGGAAAAAAAACAAACAAAACAAAAAAAACCCACAATTTATAAGCTACATTGGTAATGATCTTTTTTCACCCTTCCAAAAGAGAACAAAAGGGAATGCTGTTCTAGGAACTATGTCAGCACTGATCACTTCACATAGCTTATCCACAGGTGCTTAATCCACAGGTACTGGTACTTTGTTGTTTAATTAAGTGATCACACACTTTTTCCCACTGGGGAAGTGTGATTGGCAGCCCAGTAACTAAGATACTTTTGAGAGAGGTCTCTAAGTAAGATTGATTAATAGCCACAGTGTCAGTCTCTGGTGTACAGATCCATTTTCCAAGTTTGAGACCAGCAGTAATTCAAGACCTGAGGTAGTTCTCTGAATGCCAGCAAGTAGCTAGCCCAAGAGGAAATTGGGCTGGAACTATGTGGGGCACAAAAGAGAACCTGTTGGGAATCTGAATGCAACTTTTAACTACAATAGGAACTGTTTAAGTTCACACTATTATAATGCAGCCTGTCTTTACAGCATATTCTTCATGAATTTTGTCCCTATCCCAAAAGACTTGGAGCTGGATCTAGTTTGTATCCTTTTCTTTGAGATGCTTTGAGCCTTTTCAGTGTTTTGTTTTGTTTTAACAAGAAGTTTTAATTAACAAGTTGTCTGTGAGAACCCCTATTAGCTCTGGTTTCCTGTGAATCACTGGCTTAAATAAAATCCAAATGTAAAAGTTTAATAGAACAGTGATCACTGTTAAAGTATATAATACTCGCACTTTACAGCGCATAACTTGGCAAGCCAGAAAAATACCTTGGCAAATAAGCGTGTACCTAACCATCTAGAGAATGCAGAGTACATATCCTGCTCTGAAATTCCCTCTCCACAACTAGTCCTTCATAAACTGATTCCTATACTCACTTGAAAATAGTCTGCAAGTCCACTCCCATCTGACTATTACCCATCTCAAACATAGCTTTATTCCCAGGAGCACATCATCCAGTCCATTTTAATTGTTTGACAAATCTAGAAGGACAGGGACAGAATTGTAACATCAGACTTGCTACCCTGGCACTCAGCCTGTTTGCAACCTCCAGGGAGCTGTGTGTGTTTGGGAGTGGCAGACTCCTGCTAGGCTTTTTGTGGGCAATTAGGCTTCGATGTCTGGCCAGCTGGTAGTCCCAAAGGGCTGAACAGAGCAGCCAACCAGTGAAACACATGTCTCATTTAAAGCTTTTTCAGAAAATACTTCCTGAAGTGACCTGCTTTAATCTGTCTTGGAGATGAGGTTGTTGCCAGCCACTAGAATAAATCAGGGTGGAGGGTGTGGTCAAATAGGGCCCACAGTGCTTTACTATGTATCCCAGAGCCACCCTATTTTTAGTAGGGCAATGATCCTGTCCCTGCTGCCACTCAGCTCAATGTACAGTGCTTCATCTTTGGCCTGCAACTTCCACCAAGGTGTATCTCTAATGCAGGAGGGCATCTGCCATCTAGTTAGGCAAACCAAGCGTGGAATCTGGGCTCCTAGCACTGACTGTGAGTCAACTTTTGGAAACCCCACTTTATAGAATATCAGGGTTGGAAGGGACCTCAGGAGGTATCTAGTCCAACCCCCTGCTCAAAGCAGGACCAATCCCCAATTTTTTGCCCTAGATACCTAAATGGCCCTCCTTAAGTACTTAGGAGTTCTGATATTTCCCCCTGTTCTGTGCTGCAGGTCAAAGTTGCAGAGGAGCTGGCAGCTGCTACAGCACAGGTCTCCCGTCTGCAGTTGGAGCTGACTGCTCACCAGAAGAAGGAGATGGACTTGCACACGCAGCTGACCACAGCCCTGCAGGAGGCAGAGATGAATGAGGCACAGCTCAACAAACTGCAAGCACAACTAGCCGGTAAGGGGTCGGTCAGGGGGTGGGTTCTATTGCCTAGATCATGGTCTAGTTCTCTGTTAACTTGAGGTCAGCTGTATTGGTGATCTTAACTCTATACTTCAGTGGCAGCTGTCTGAATTGCCAAAAAAAGATCTATTTAGCATAATGTGCCTTAGCTTTCAGCTAGAGGGGCCAACTAGGGGAGAGAAGGAAGCTCTGCCTCTATGTGCAAATCAGTGCTTAGCCTCCCTGCTGAGATGGCCAACAAAGGAGCCTGTTAGGACAGCCTCTCATGTGGACACCTTCCTGTTAGGCTGGTGGGTTTCGTCCTGTACCTATCACTTCTGTCTCTACCGAGCTAGACTAGATTTAAACTGATGAACTAGTGGTTCCCTTTCACCCACTGAGGGTGCCCTGCCAGAGAGTATGGAAGTCCTTAGTGAGTCGTGCAACTAAGCCCCTTTTGCAGTTGGGTCAACTAGTCCATGTTCCTATAGCACCATTATCCCAAAGATTACTGAATCTAGTTCTCGTGTGGAACACAGCCAAGGCTTAAGAGAGGAAGTCAATAATTAACATAAATGCAGGGATTAGTTAGGCATAATGGAACTACCTGAGTTTGGACTGCATGTGAGATACACCTTCTTTCTGACATTGGCACCTCTTGGGTGAGCAGCCTTCTTGAAATACCATGGTACAGAATATATGCACTAACTGTGAAGCCTCCTGCTTCCTGCCATAAGAAGCTATGGAGATAAATAACTCGGTGAGATAGATAAAAGGATATGACTTTTAGATGAATAGTAGCCCATAAAATGACAAGGGTTTCAACAGGCCTCATACTCTGACAGCATAAGCTGATTACCAGATGGGTTCAAAAAGAAAGCTTCTCCTCCCCATACTTAATATTGCACAGCCAAATACAAAACCAAAAAATTGACTGAACACTTCAAAGCTTTTGCTGCTTTTTTTTCTCACTACTTACTGATCTATTAGAGTTCTTTGAAGGGGTCAACAAACACATGGACAAGGGGGATCCAGTGAGCATAGTGTACTTAGATTTCCAGAAAGCCTTTGACAAGGTCCCTCATCAAAGGCTTTTACGTAACTTAAGTTGTCATGGGATAAGAGGGAAGATCCTTTCACAGATTGAGAACTGGTTAAAAGACAGGGAACAAAGGGTAGGAATACATGGTAAATTTTCAGAATGGAAAGGGGTAACTAGTGGTGTTCCTCCAGGGTCAGTCCTAGGACCAATCTTATTCAACTTATTCATAAATGATTTGGAGAAAGGGGTAAACAGTGAGGTGGCAAAGTTTGCAGATGATCCTAAACTGCTCAAGATAGTTAAGACCAAAGCAGTCTGTGAAGAACTTCACAAAGATCTCACAAAACTGAATGTCATTTGCCATTTTGTTGCCCAATCACTTAATGTGGATAAATGTAAAGTTTCTGCTTCATCCAATTGAGCTAAAAAGGGGACTCTACTTTTCAGTTCACTATTAAGCTCTTCTTGGCTATATATAGGCACTTGCCTTCAGGAGACTGTGTACTATGAACCTGAAGAGGAGTTATTAGTTTTTTTTTTCCATTATACTGACCAATTCCTCCTGCCCCCAGGCTGAATCCTGGCTGCTCTGTCTTCTGTTGACAGTTTGCTCAAGCTGGTAGTAGAGAAGCGGACTGGATGCAAGCAGAAGTTCAGTTTTGTTTTGTATTTTTCCTGGCAGCAAAATATCAGATTAGGAGTAGCTTTGGTCAAGAATCCTGACCCATCTTGTCCTTCCTTGGGCCAGAAACCTTTCCACCTCTTTCTGAAAACAGCTAGTTTCCCAGGTGTTTTCCATGTAAGAGCCAGACAAACTCTGAAGGGTTAGTTCAGTCAATATGTAATGTACCAGTATTTCTTTAGGGTAATAAAATCAACACAAGTAGTCACTTCATTGGATATCTTTGAAGTTTAATAAGAGGTCAGTGCGCAATGCGAGAGCCGAAGACTCTTAGAAATGTGATGCAGTTGCGAAAAAGGCTAATATCATTGTGGGGTGTATTAACAGGAGTGTTGTATGTAAGACTTGGGAAGTAATTGTCCCACCTAGCACTGGTGAGGCCTGAGCTGGAGTACTCTCCAGTTCTGGGCACCACATTTGAGGAAAGAAGAGAACAAATTAGAGTCCAGAGGAGAGCAACAAAAAAAAATGATTTAGAAATCCTGACCTATGAGGAAAGGCTAAAATGTTTAGCTGCTAAAAGAACTCTTGAGGGGAAAAAAGACGGGGGGGGGGGGGGGGGGGAAGAATCTGATAAGTCTTCAGATATGTTAATGGCTGTTACGAGGACTGAAGGTAGGACAAGAAGTAATAGGTTTGAATCTATTATTTACCTAAGTCTCCCTTGCAGCAGATTTAAACCTATTACTACTTGTCCTACCTTCAGTCCGCATAACAACAGCCATTAACATGTTCTGTGACCCTTCTCTGTTCTACTCTTGCTATGGGCTGTAAGCTTTCTTCCATTCAGATTAATCTGAAATAGGAAGTGTGGAAACCCACAGTGAGCTGTGTTCTTGCAGAGCTCCAAGAATCCTCAGAAGACACACAAGCTAAATTCAGAGCTGAGAAGCAGAGCCGCAGGCAACTGGACCTGAAGGTTACGGCGATGGAAGAAGAGCTAGCAGACCTGAAAGTAGAGAAAGAGAACCTGGAAAAGGTAGGCCCAAGCATCTACATTTCAGGGGAGATGCAGAGTTCCAGTCGGATGCTAAACTTAACCTAGTGTTTCTGCAGACCCACACAAGGCAAGCCAAATTCTGGATTGGCAACTCTTTTTTCCCTACAAACAACACAGTTTTGGCACATCAGTTCAGGAGTGCACTTACATAGATTTTAAAGTTCTTTGTATGTTAATGACCATATATAATAGTAATGACAATGAGATTGCCCACAGTGCCCCAGGGGATGAGACGCTATCTGGATGCAGTCCAGACCTGTGCTCAGACATACCACTATCTGTGCCCCAGAACCTTGTTGAGAGGAAGAAGAAATCCCTCTTGGAGAGAAGCCAGGCTGAGGAAGAGATGGATGAGATTCGCAGGTCCTACCAGGAAGAACTGGGCAAGCTTCGACAGCTCCTGAAAAAGGCACGGACTTCAACTGATCAAGCAGCAGCAGAGCAGGTGAGGGGATCTCCTCCAACTGGATTGGTTTGTGTGAGTTCCAGCTGGAAAGCCAGTTGATTATAGATAGCAAATACATATTGGATAAAGCTGCATCAGTTGCTCTGTGAAGAAATAGCACCCTGCTTCACTAAGGGGATTAGTCTTCAGTGCTTCTCCTCTGCTTTGCTGGCCTGTGTTGGCTTTGCCTTTACCTCCTGCTCCAGGATTCTTACCGATGACTTCAAAGAATTAAGTAACCCAGGCAGACAGGAAACTACACTAGTTGGGGAGTAAGGAAGGCTCCTAACTTCAAAACAATGGGCTGTGATTCTGAGTTTGGTCTCCAGCCAGCTGTTGTGTGGCTTTGGGGCAACAGGAGCAGCCTGAATTCTGATGGGTGCAAATCTTGCCTGCTTGATCTTCCAGAGCAAGTGATGCAGTGATCAGAAGATGGCACAAGGGTGGATGCCTCTTGGCTAACAGAGCAGGAAAAGAGCGGAGCTCCTTTTTAACTAGTCAGAGTGGAGTTGGGGAAGAGTAGAGTTGTTGGTAGAGGGAAGGGTGAATGGGGCTCCATCACTGTTGGGCTTCCTTCACCAATTGCTGTTGCTATTTGAAGCAAGGGGCTGCAATCTGAGCCAGCATTAGAGAATTGCTCTACCATGGAGGATAGAATTGTGCTTTGTGTGGGGAGGAAATGCTGCAGGGATAGAACACTAACTCCAAGATGGCAGAACCTTGCCCCAGCCCAACCCCAGAATTCTCTGCTCATAAGAGTGGATGTAACTGTCACGTATTGGTAGCTCCCTGCTAATAACTTCTGATACTTCATGGGCAGCAGTCACTCATCCAGGCAGAGCTGGAATCCCAGTGGGAAGCAAAATGTGAGCGCATGCTGGTCTCTGCCAAGGAGCAGCACTTACGGCAGTATCAGGAGGTGTGTGAGCAGAGAGACTCTCAACAGCAGCATATCACCCAGCTGGAAGAGAAGGTACACTCTCCCTTGCTAACTACTTGTCTATACACTCACTTCTCTACCTCTTTCCCGCATGCTGTTGTCCTTCGGAAGCAAATGAGAAGGGTGTAGTCGGGAATCACATACCCAGTAGTGTTCTGCCACCTTGGTGTGGCTAGTGTTTTCCGTTTCCTGGCTTCTCAGAGGAGATGACAGTGTCCCTCTTGACTGGAGGATGTGTTTGGATGTTGCCCCCATTAACTCTGAGTGGTTGGGATTAACACGGAGGCTGGCTGTTGATGTATAGGGGTTCTGTACAGGGCAGAGAAGAGGCATGCTGACCTCAGAACAGAATTAGCTAGCAGGAAATGCTGTAGCTGATGTCTACTGAGCATGACCATTTTTCTGAGGGGAAAGGTTTGATAGGTCTGGTGGAAAGGGAATAGTAAAAATGCATCTCTGCTGCTGATTAAATTTAAAAAACGTAGAGAATCAAAAAAGTGCCACCGTGGCTAAACAACAAAGTAAAAGAAGCAGTGAGAGGCAAAAAGGCATCCTTTAAAGTGGAAGTTAAATCTTAATGAAAAAAATAGAAAGGAGCACAAACTCTGACAAATGAAGTGTAAAAGTATAATTAGAAAGGCCAGTAAAGAATTTAAAGGACAGCTAACCAAGACTCAGAAAGTAATAATTTTTTTTTTTTTTGCTAAGTACATCAGAAGCAGGAAGCCTGCTAAATAACCAGTGGGGCCATTGGATAATTGAGATGCTAAAGGAGTACTCAGTGACAATAAGGCCATTGCAGAGAAACTAAGTGAATTCTTTGCATCGGTTTTCACAGCTGAGGGTGTGAGGGAGATTCCCAAACCTGAGCCATTCTTTTTAGATCATAAATCAGAGGAGATTGAGGTGTCATTAGAGGAGGGTTTGGAACAAATTGATAAATTAAACCGTAATAAGTCACCAGGACCAGATGGTATTCACCCAAGAGTTCTGAAGAAACTCAAATGTGAAATTGCAGAACTAACAACTTCAGTATGTAACCTATCATTTAAATCAGCTTTTGTACCAGATAACTGGAGGCTAGCTAATGTGATGCCAAGTTTTTAAAAAGGCTCCAGAGGCAATCCTGGCAACTACAGCCCAGTAAGCCTGACTTCAGTACCAGGCAAGCCGGTTGAAACTATCATAAAGAACAGAATTGTCAGACACAGATGAACATCATTTGTTGGGGAAGAGTCAATGTGGTTTTTGTAAAGGGAAATCGTGCCTCACTAATGTACTAGAATTATTTGAGGGAGTCGTCAAGCATGTGGACAGGGGTGATCCAGTGGATATAGTGTATTTAGATTTTCAGAAAGCCTTTGACAAGTTTCCTCACTAAAGGCTCTTACGCAAAGTAAGCTGTCATGGGATAAGAGGGAAGATCCTCTCATGGATTGGTAACTGGTTAAAAGATAGGAAACAACGGATAGGAATAAATGGTCAGTTTTCAGACTGGAGAGAAGTAAATAGTGGTGTTCCCCCGGGGTCTGTACTGGGACCAGTCCTATTCAACATTATTCATAAATGATCTGGAAAAAGGGGTAAACAGTGAGGTGGCAAAACTTGCAGATGAAACAAAAAAATCAAGATCGTTAAGTCCAAAGCAGACTGTGAAGAGTTACAAAAGGATCTCACAAAACTGGGTGACTGAGCAACAAAATGGCAGATGAAATTCAGTGTGGATAAATGCAAAGTAATGTACATTGAAAACATAATCCCAACTGTACATATAAAATGATTGGGTCTAAATTAGCTGTAACCACTCAAGAAAGAGATCTTGGAGTCATCATGGATAATTCTCTGAAAACATCCATTCAATGTATAGCAGCAGTCAAAAAAAGCGAACAAAATTTTGGGATCATTAAGAAAGGGATAGATAATAAGACAGAAAATATCATATTGCCTCTATATAAATCCATGGTATGCCCGCATCTTGAATACTGTGTGCAGATGTGGTCACCCCATCTCAAAAAGATATATTGGAATTGGAAAAGGTTCAGAAAAGGGCAACAAAAATGATTAGGGGTATGGAACTGCTACTATATGAGGAGAGATTAATAAAACTGGGACTTTTCAGCTTGGAAAAGAGATGACTAAGGGGGGGGTATGATAGAGGTCTATAAAATCATGACAGGTGTGGAGAAAGTAAATAAGGAAGTGTTATTTATTCCTTCATGTAACACAAGAACTAGGGGTCACCAAATGAAATTAGTAGGCAGCTGGTTTAAAACAAACAAAAGGAAGTATTTCTTAGAATCATAAACTATCAGGGTTGTAGAAGACCTCAGGAGGTCACCTAGTCCAACCCCCTGCTCAAAGCAGGACCAATCCCCAACTAAATCAGGACCAATCCCCAGCTAAATCACACAACACACAGTCAAACCTGTGGAACTCTTTGCCAGAAGATGTTATGAAGGCCAAGACAATAACAGGTTCAAAAAAGAACTAGATAAATTGATGGAGGATAGGTCCAACAATGGCTTAGGATGGGCATGGATGGTGTCCCTAGCCTGTGTTTGCCAGAAGCTGGGAATGGGTGAGGGGGTGGATCACTTGATGATTACCTGTTCTGTTCATTGCCTCTGAAGCACCTGGCATTGGCCACTGTCGGAAGACAGGATACTGGCCTAGGTGGGCTTTTGGTCTGACTCAGTATGGCCGTTCTTATGTATGTTATAATTCTGTTTCTTTTTTTCAGCTTTCTGCTCTGAAACACTCTAGAAATGCGGAGGAGCAGAAACTCTCTGTGTTTCAGGGGAAGCTGGAGCAATTGGGGCTGATCAACGAGAAGGTAAAGGGTGAACACTGAGGCCAACCCTCACTGATGTTGTATCTTGACTGAGGTCACCGATGTTGTCCCTTTGGATGAAAGAGAGAGCTTCCAGTGGCTGATATGGGCCCAGTGATAGGGTCCAGCCCTTCTGCCAGAGAATGCTGCTGCATAGCATACCAGTGCAGTCCTACCCCCTCCTTGATATCCCAAGGTTGGGGGAATCCACAGGCTCTTCCTTCCCAGCATGACTATTGTCTTCACAGGGGTAGGGGCGATGGTGGTTGTTCCTAGGACAATTCTGAGGGAGTTCTGTAAATACTTCAGATAGTGAAATCCTGCATAAAGCTCCTTTATCAGGAACAGGAGAAAATTGCAGCTTGTGTGTGTTCTGCCTCTTAGGAGCTCTCTGCAAATGTTAGGCTTTTGTTGTTGGTTTTTTGTTGTTTTTTTTTTTTTTAAATCTCTTGCAAAGACAATCATGGCATTGTGAACAAATGTGCTGCTGTCCCTAGCCTGTCCTGCTGCAAACTGGGCACAACATTAGCAAGATGTGAATGTCATTGAGGACCTATTGAGCTGCTCTGACTACCTCTTTACCTTCACAGTATTCAGCCTTACAGTCCCATGTTGCTGCCCTGAAGGCTCGCTATGAAGAGCGTATCAGGGAGCTGGAGAAGGGCTCTGTACTGGAAAATCAGGAGAGCTCTCCGCCTGCAGACTCTACAGAAGAGGTGAGCTGGCCCAACCAGGGTGGTCTGGTTTACCCTCATCTCTACTCCATATCTACCCTGAACTATTTCCCTAGGTAGGGGGAGAGTTATTTATTAAACACGCTGGACGTGTTTTATTCTTTGGGGGAAGCATGCCCAGAGGATGAGCTTGTTCCTGTGTAGAGTACTACTTCTATCAAGGGCCTTGGAGGGAAAGATGCAGTGTGACTCCTGGTGTGAAGTCCTGACCCCTCAATACAGATTACAACTTCTTAAAGAATGAAAATCCTGGTAGCCGTACCTGGTAAACATACCATTTGCACATGCTCAAGCTGTCACTAATTATATTTTGTGCAACTCTGGCAGTCTTCAGCCCTGCCATGCCTAATGTGAAAGGTGCATTCTCGTAAAACAGAACTGTGGTCCCTCTTGGACTGACTGTTCTGCTGTATGGAGAAGCCTACGATGTTGGTTTGGTGGCCCATTCTTTCTTACATGTTACAAATTACGCAGATATCGAATTTATATGCTCCTCTTCATTGTTCTCAGGTGAAGAAGATCATGAATGGGGTATTTCAGACTTTGAGGGGTGAATTTGAGCTGGAGGAGTCGTACAGTGGCAGAACAGTTCTTGGTGTTATCATGAACACCATCAAGGTACAGTACTGATGGGATACAAGCCAACAAAGGTGAGAATGAGTCCTGGGCCAAAAGAACGCATATACCTCTAGCCTGGATCTGGAATAGTGTGAAGCTGTGGTTAGTAACCGCGATGAAAAGAGTACTGTAAAATAATGGGAGGAGATGCAACAGTGAGGGACAGTAAAATACATGGACCACTCAAGTGCACCTGGCTGGATGATCCTCTTTCATATTAAAGCATCAGGAAACTTTCCTTCCTTCAGTGGAGCAGCAGCTGTTGCATGGTGGTTTGAATCTCTAGTGAGTAACACTTCCTTGCCTTTTCCTTTTCCTTTGTTTTCCAGACTGTAACTCTGCAGCTGCTCAGTAGACAACAGGAGAGACGAGAGAGCAACAGTGACGAGGAGGAGGCGGAGCCTAGAACTGGAAAGGGGAAACAGGAAAGCCCACCAAAAGCAAAGGAGGACCATGAAGGTGCTGTCCAATATGAGCCAGCACCAAGCACTGTGTGCCCAACTAAACCAGCAGATGAGTCTGCTAGTATTGCCACACCTCCCAGATCTCCTGAAGAAGGGCAGAGGACCCAGAACACTACAGCATCGAAAGTGAAGATGATCCAGGAGATGCATGAAGCGCATACCTTCTCTGAATCAGTTCAGCCGGTAAAGCCCAACCAAGGACTGGTGGATCCTGAGGAGGATGTAGACTCTGTACTGGCTGAGCAAAGGCAGGCAAGTGCTCCCAGTGGGCTAGATCAGCATGAAGGCAGCTCCCAAAAAATAGCATCTGTTCAGGCAGAAACACCAGAGCCCTCTATTCTAGACACAAAGTTGGGAGCAATGGAAGAGGCTTTGACTTCGGAAGCGCCAGCTACAGAGCACAAGGCAGAGGAGCCTGCAGGAGGACTGGAACCCCTGCCTCTGAAAAGTGCAGAGGGGGGGACTTGTCTGGGAATTCCAGATGCACCCAGGTTTGAAATGGGTACAAGCATTTCTGACTTAACATCTGAGATGGCAGAGAAGGAGCCAGCCACCAACCGTGAAACTACAGAACCCCAAGGACTGGCATCTAGCCCCAAGCAGAAGGATTCCAGGTTAGTGGTGATTGGAGAGTTCTATGGCTACAGTAGCTCCTTTCTCAATTTCCCATTATTGTGCAGTTGCCCTGCCACTGGTGGTGGGCTAGTCGGGCCTAACCATCTGGCAGCTGGTGCTGCTATCCCATTGGTACAGGGCAGTGTGCTAGGTTGGGCTGGCCAGCCAGCTAGGTACTTGTTCAGAGCAAATCCGAACAATGATGGCTAAAATATTAGTAGCTGCAGGTGTCCAGTCTAAATTAGTGCTATCTCCAGGGGAGAAACTGAAAAGTGCTAGTATGGCTGAGACCTACAGGATAGGTGATTGCAGAGCTGCACTACAAACTGGGCAGTCAGTATGGTCCTTGCCCCTTGTTTCTAGCTGAATCAGTAGATTCCATTGCAAAGCTGTTATCAACAGCTAGCTATTGTGAAGTTCCATTCCAATGTGTGATCTTGTCCTGGCTGCCTAGAGGGGAATCCTGTTACTTTACTGTATAATCCCCAACTAGCTTCATACATCCGTGAGTAGCCTGTTACTGCCATACAAACCTGAGTGGTGGGACTAGAGCTTATTCCTAAAGTGCAGGCAAATTGCTCTTGGCTTCCTTTCCCACATTGAGAATTAGCTTCTTTTAATTCTCTGTCCTTTTCTAGTCTCACTGAGAATGATGATGACTTGTTTAAAGTTGCAACCCATAAACCACTAAAGCCTGGAGTTCCACCCGAAGAGGAGGATGAGGAAGAAGTGGTAAGAACTTGGGGTGTGATCCACAAAGTAACTTAGAAACCTGAACTCCAGAGTTAGGCACCTAAGTCTCTATGCACAGCACCACTGCAGTCCACAAAACTAGATCATCTTCGCCACCTTATTGCGCTGTGTGCACTGCCGTACGAAGTGTGCCAAAGAGTGGCAGCGTACTCTGCAGCAGGACGCAGCAGATGGAAGGATCAAGGCATACAGCTGCTGCCATGCCAACCCTAGGGGCAGGAGGCACTGCAGCAGCAAAAACAGTTTAGGTTTGAGGGGAAGTGTCGGGATTGGGTTGAAAACAGCTTGACCCTTGGGGGCTCCAGTCAGGTTGGGCCTAAAAGTTAAGGGAAACTCCTGCTTGGCTGTCACCTAACATTATAGGTGCCTAACCTTCACTGGAAATGTTCCCTAGACACCTAAGTTCTAGATCCTGGAGTATGTGCACTGCTGCCTCCATCTAGGCATTCAGGCGCCTGTCTCCCACCTAAGCCCGAGGGTGCTTTGCAAACTGGGGAAGACAGGCGTTCATCCACCTAAGTCGAGGACCGTTTCGGTAGGCATGCTCAGAGGCTGCCTGCTGGATTAAGTCTCATACAAAATCCAGGAGGAGATGGTGCTAGTGCTCTGTCATTCCCACTCTCTCTGGCCCAGTGACTATTTAGATATTTGTTCCACTGGCTGGGGATAATCAACGGGGGCGGAAGGAGTGTGGTCCGGTGATTAGGGCACCAGCCTGGGAGGTAGGAGGCCCTGGATCCAGTCCCCGGGCGCCGATCACTTTTTTTCATTAGTTATCCACAGTGGAACAGCTTCAGCAGGAGAGAGAGGGAGCCTCACATTAGAATATCCCAGAGCCCAGTGGTTACAGCACTGTCCCGGGATGTGGAAGATACAGGTTCAATTTTCATCCCCTGCCTGCAGGGGCGAAGGAGAGGTTCCTGTTCAGATCTCTTCTCCCCTTGGGCAGGGAGAAGAGGTTTGAACCTGGTTCTCCTACATCCTAGATCAGAGCTCTAGCCACTGGGCTAAAAGTTTTAAAGTGGATGGTACCACCGCATGTAGAGCAGCACCTAACTCATTATTGCAAGAAGCACTTAAGCAACTCAGCCTCCTGAGTCCAGGCAGGGGTATCCCATTCGCAGAGCGGGTGGGGCTCAGTGCACACCCCTCTGCTTAGCATCTCCCATTGGTTAGCTTAAGTCGCTCTGCACCTAGTGTGTTGGCTTTTGTGGTGCCTGTCTCTCCCCATTTATTGTATAGGGCACTTAGGGGCCTGACTTGGCTTTATGGATCAGTGTTTCTGTGATTTTCTACATGCCTAAAGGTTATGTGCTGAGCCACTCAGCATTGTAACATCTAAGTCCCTTCATGGATACCACCCCAGTCTTTCTGTTATCTCTGAATGACTGAGGCATTAAGCCACAGCTTGCTCTGGAAGAACTTTCGAGACATGGGGGAACTTCATGTCTGACATCCAGTAGCTTCAGGTTATCACTACTTATGCACCCTGCATTTACTTTGGTTCTGATTACTTAGGTTTTTGGGAGCCCCAAATTTGGGGCTGAACTGGAGATTATCCAGTGAATCTGAGACCTTACATAAGGGATGAGCTGCATACATAAAGGCAGTGACCAGCAACAACACCTGTCTGGTGACAGGTCAGCAGGAATACAGATCACCAGGTTCAGAGCTAAGGTACTGTAATGATGGGACAAGAGAGACCCTCCTGCAAGGGACATCTAGGGGATGTTAAGGCTCCATGGCCATATTCTGCGACTGCAGACCTTCCTACCTGATGTAAAAGGCTTGAGCCACCATGCTAGGTAGAGGAAGACAGTCCGCTGGGAGGTTTCCTGGTACTGTCTCTCTCAAGACTGTACAAAAACAACAAGGAGTCTGGTGGCACCTTAAAGACTAACAGATTTATTTGGGCATAAGCTTTCAGATGCATCTGAAGAAGTGAGGTTTTTACCCACGAAAGCTTATGCCCAAATAAATCTGTTAATCTTAAGGTGCCACCAGACTCCTTGTTGTTTTTGTAGATACAGACTAACACGGCTACCCCGATACTCAAGACTGTACAGAGACTGAACTCTAATAATCTCACCCTGCTTTCCAATTGGGCTTTCAGAGCATGAAAGGGCACCCTCCCCCAGCCCCACTCTTTGGGGATGATGACGATGATGATGACCTGGACTGGCTGGGATGAAGAGTTGGAAGATGGTTTGGATGTGGCTGGCAAGCAAGTCTGTGAGCTTCCCCTTTGGGCACATGGCCTCTTCTCAAGTGTATTTTGCACTTACCAGCTGCATTTCCTTTGGGATGGAAATGGAACAGATTTGGGACTCTCCAAGCTCCCCAGGTTACAAGTTAACTGGGGCTATAAGCAAATGACAGCACTGCTGGGCAGTTGGACCCAGTCTCGTTGGCCTGATCAGCTAGCCCAGTTTAAGCAGCCAGCCACTCGTCCTGCATGTTCCTGTTGCTGTCTTTTTGTGTGAGCCATCAATTTGTTAATCTGAAACTCTGATGTAAGTATGAACTTTGTAACCAGTTCTGGAATAAGCAAGTCTGGCAGTATTCTGCAGCTGACACAGTGACAAAAACAGGGCAGAGAAAATTGCTCCTCTCCCAGTACAATTGATACTAAAACAACAAATATAGAATTCCAAAAATCTGTGGGATGTCAGATTAACCCTTCACTAGAGAGACTTCAGGATCCACCTGTAGGGCTTAACAAACATGCTCACCAAACAGTTAGAGGCCAATTGAAAGTACATGAAGTAGGTTACCATGGAGACTTCTAATCCGAGTATTTCCTGCCCACGCACATGCCTTGTGGAAACTGAAGGAGTTGAGGTAACATAGGCTTTGAGTGTTGAACGCTGAGCTGTAGAAAACAATAAATGGTGCTACCCGAGCCAAGGGCTACTCTGCAAAGGCTGTGAGTTCATCACAGCTCCATGGAGCTCTGACAGGCTGAGACCAGAGTGCCAAGAGAATGAATACTCTGTTAAGTATAGACCTGCAGCTTCTAGTAAGTGCTTTAAAGATTCCTCTAGTGTTTCCCATTGTGGGAAGTTAAATCCCTTTACCCTCCTTCACTAAAATGAGTGACACAGAAGGGTTCTAGTATGTTCATGTGTATCCAGTATGGTCTTAATGTGTGTGCCAGGACATCCTGTAAAACTAATTCAATGGAGGCAGCACGCTGGCTGAATATAGGACCAAGAGTGAGACTGAGATTGCCTTTCTTCTAGCCCTTTTGCCTATTGTGAACCTTCATCCCTTTAGGGCTGAGCTATCCCACTAGCCTCTCCAAACCATAAGCCGAAAAGCCGGCAGAAGAGGCAGTCTGTTGCTTACCAAGTGTACAGGTCCAGTGAAACAGTAAGAAAAATTTGCAGCTACTATTGACTATTTAACTGTGTATGGCACTTACCAGCAGTGCAGTTCTGATACGATAAATATCTGCACAACAAAAATTTTTGCCTCCTACTCACTGCAGTCTGACACCGTGAAACCATCGTGTCCCACAACCCCTGGCTTTTAGTGCTCCCCCACCAGTCCCACCAAAGGCATCTTTGTCACCGCACAGTCTGCTCACACCCCTGTCCTTACTTCATTCACATCATGTATGTCTGTCTGTGATGCAGGTTAGATCATCTCAGGCTGCACTTTGCCATTGGCAATAGAAACCCCACAACAACAGCATTACAGACAACAAGATGTTAATGGGATCCCTGTCCAGACAGAGGAGGAGGGAGTTACTTCAGGCAGTCATTTGCCAATCTGCTGTGCCTTTTTTCTCTGCTGCTAAAGGTGGCAGGATTATAGTATAAAGTAGAACTCTTTAGATTAAAGGGGCACTGTTAAATTATAGATGAGGGTGTATATATCTTAACCGGCTTATTCAGGACACCATAGGTTATTGGAACAGAATTTGTAAATCCAATTTTCATTCTTTGTGCTCTATCTACTTTTGCTTTTCACTCAGCTGGGAAGTTTCAATCTTATTTATGTTCATTTTCTAGTCATTTTACTTCACGTACACAACCCTGCAGCATTTTGAGTTGCAAATATTGCACATGAGGGGAGGGAACAAATTGTCTTTAAAAATAAACATTTCCACTTAAATTATAATAGCGTAATGGAAATTGTTTAGATCTGTCCTAGGTTCTGTGAACACTTTTACAAAAATACCTGAGCAAAATCTGCAAGTGTTCTGTTAAATATAGAATAACTTGTTTTAATTCAGGCAGTGCAGAGTACAAACCTGATTGACAACAGTGACTCACATACCCAAGGACTGCTTTGTTTTAATGAATAAAAATGGGATAAGTAGCCAAATTTAACTAAAAATATGAAAGACTGAGTCCTGTGAACCAGCCAATATACTGAAATGTAAACACTTGTTTCACATAACTCCTCTAGCTTGGGGTAGAGCACCTTGCTCTCAAGTAGAAACTATAAAGTCAAAGTATGGAATAAATGTGTAAGAGCAAAGGGATTAACACATGCACACCAGGTTTTCCAGAAGTCCCCTTCATTGTGATAGTCTCTATGTATCTGTCCTTTAACTGTGGTCTTTGGAATCAACATGTCTGTAAAAGCCATGTCTGTCTCCTTCACAGATTTGATAAAACCTAAAAAATAAAAGTGCAATTAAACAAATCTATTTCTGGATCACACGGTCTTTAATTCCTGCTTTTAATGTACATGTTTGGTGAGCTTTGCAAGCTTAATCGTAAATCTAAACAACTCATTTTATTCATTCAATTTCCCTGAAATTCCTGTCCAAAAAGAGAAATGGAGGCCTGTCGAGGTGATCCAGGGTTTTTAGGAGGTCTCTCCAGAAGGGTGAGTAGAGCCTGTGCAGTTAGCCTCAGAATTGGGAAGTGACTGAGCTGCTACCCCTCTCCCTCCCAGTGCCTCTTGCATGCTACAGAACAGCTGATCCTGGCGGGTGTGAGGTACTGGGAGGGAGGTGGGAGCTTGGCTGCTGGTGGGTGCTAAGCACCCACAAAGTTTTGTTTTGTTTTTTTTTTTTTTTTTTTTCTATCAATCCTCCAGACCTGGATGGAGTCGGCACCTATGACAGTAACATGGCTGCAGCGCCATAGCTGTGCCTCTGTGGTGCAAACATCACCTCAGGCTTATCGATCACAAGACCAGAAGGGACCATTGTGATCATCTAGTCCAGAGGCAGGCAAACTACAGCCCGTGGGCCCGTCCTGCCCAGCCCTTGAGCTACCCCCAGCCCCTCCCCCACTACCCCCCCTCCCGCGCAGGCAGCACGGCTGGCTCCATGGGGCGATGCAGCTTCCAGTCCTGCCACTCTGAGCGGCATAGTAAGTGTGTGTGTGTGTGTCGGGGGAGGGGGGAGGGATATTGGCGTTTCCGGGGGGCAGTCAGGGAGCAGGGGGCGGTTGGATGGGGTGGAGGTTCTGGGGGATGCGGTCAGGGAATGGGGGGGTTGGATAGGCGTGGGAGTCCCAGGGACCTGTCGGGGCTGGGATGTGGATAGGGGTCGGGGAAGTGGACATGGGGGTTCAAGGCCATTTCTGACTGCCCTCTATTGCTTCTTCCTTTTTACCAATTTGTATAAAAAGTCATCACAATATTGTCCCCCTTTAACACAGACCCGTCCCCCAGAAACACCATCATACTCGGGATAACCTCTCTCCCCAGAAACTGCTGATTTGCCAAGGCCCCTGTGAGATTTGAATTCATGACTGCTGCTTTGTAAGGTTAATGCACCAACCTCCTAAGCTACAAAGTCAGGCCTGGTGCTGGGCCCCCATATAAAGTAAAGTAATGGAGATATCCTATCTCCTAGAACTGGAAGGGACCTTGAAAGGTCATCGAGTCCAGCCCCCTGCCTTCACTAGCAGGACCAATTACTGATTTTTTGCCCCAACTCCCTAAGTGGTCCCCTCAAGGATTGAACTCACAACCCTGGGTTTAGCAGGCCAATGCTCAAACCACTGAGCTATCCCTCCCCCATATAGTACCTGCAATGGTCACTTGGGGATGGGCACAAATAGAGCTGGGTTAGAGACATCCCAAGAAGTTACTTTTTAGGGTTAGGGTCAGGGTCAGGTTTGGGGTTAGGGTTTCGGGTAGGGGTTAGGGTTTAGGATTTAGGGGCTAGGGTCAGGGTCAGGTTTAGGGTTAGGCTTAGGGTTAGGGGTCAGGATCAGGTTAGGGTTAGGGTAGGGTTAGGGTTTAGAGTTAGGGTTAAGGGGTTAGGGGTGAGGGTTAGTGTTAAGGGGTTAGGGTGAGGGTTAGGGTTTAGGGTTGGTTAGGTGAGGGTGAGGTTTAAGGGTTAGGGTTAGGGTCAGGTCCAGGGGTTAGGGTTAAGGGTTAGGGTTTAGGGTGAGGGTGGGTTAGGGTTAGGGTCAGGGTTAAGGGTCAGGGTAGGGGTTAGGGTTAGGCTTTTAGGGGTTAGGGTTGGGTTGGGGTTTAGGGTGAGGGTGAGGGGTCGGGTGGGTGAGGGGTTGAGGGGAGGGTGAGGGTTTAGGGTTGGGGGTTAGGGGTTAGGGTGAGGGGTAGGGTTATGTTTAGGGTTAAGGGGGAGGGTGAAGGGTAGGAGTAGGGTTAGGGTTTAGGGGGAGGGTTGGGTTAGAGTTTAGGATTGGGTTAGGGGTAGGGTTTAGGGTTAGGGGGTTAGGGTTAAGGTTTACGGGTTAGGGTTAGGGTAGGTTAGGGGTTAGGGTTAGATCAGGGTTAGGTTAGGGTGGGGGTGAGGGTTAGGGTCAGGGATCAGGGTTTAGGGTTAGGGGTAGGTTGAGGGTAGGGGGAAAGGTAGGGTTAGGGTTTAGGGGTAGGTTTAGGGTTACGGTCACTTGGGGATGGGCACAAATAGAGCTGGGTTAGAGACATCCCAAGAAGTTACTTTTTAGGGTTAGGGTCAGGTTAGGTTAGGGGTTAGGGTTCGGGGTAGGGGTTAGGATTTAGGGGCTAGGGTTAGGGGTCAAGGTCAGATTTAGGGTTAGGCTTAGGGTTAGGGGTCAGGATCAGGTTAGGGGTTAGGGTTGAGGGGTTAGGGTTGTGTAAGGGTGAAGGGTTAGGGTGAGGGTTAGAGTTTAGGGTTGGTTAAGTGAGGGTGAGGTTTAAGGGTTAGGGTTAGGGTCAGGTCCAGGGGTTAGGGATTAGGGTTAGGGTTAAGGGTTAGGTTAGGGTTAGGGGGTTAGAGTTAGGGTGAGGGGTTAGGGTTTAGGGTCAGGGTTAAGGGTCAGGGTTAAGGGTGAGGGTAGGGGTTAGGGTTAGGCTTTTAGGGGTTAGGGTTGGGTTGGGGTTTAGGGTGAGGGTGAGGGGTCGGGTGGGTTAGGGGTAGGGTGAGGGGTTGGGGGGAGGGTGAGGGTTTAGGGTTAGAGTTAGGGTTGGGTTAGGGGTGAGGGGTTGGGTTAGGGTTTAGGTTAGGGTTAGGATTTGGGTTAAGGTTTGGGTTTAGGGGTTAGGGTTTGGGTCAGGGTGAGGGTGGTTAGGGTGAGGGCGAGGGTGAGGGTTGGTGTTAGGGGTCGGGTGAGGGGTAGGGTGAGGGTTTAGGGTTGGGGGTTAGGGTTTAGGGTGGGGTTAGGGGTTAGGGTGAGGGGGAGGGTGAAGGGTAGGAGTAGGGTTAGGGTTTAGGGGGAGGGTTGGGTTAGGGTTTAGGGGGAGGGTTAGGGTTAGGGTTTAGGGTTAAGGTTTACGGGTTAGGGTTAGGGTAGGTTAGGGGTTAGGGTGGGGGTTAGGGTTGGGTTAGGGTCAGGGATCAGGGTTTAGGGTTAGGGGTAGGTTGAGGGTAGGGGGAAAGGTAGGGTTAGGGTTTAGGGGTAGGGTTAGGGTTTAGGGTTACGGTCACTTGGGGATGGGCACAAATAGAGCTGGGTTAGAGACATCCCAAGAAGTTACTTTTTAGGGTTAGGGTCAGGTTAGGTTAGGGGTTAGGGTTCGGGGTAGGGGTTAGGATTTAGGGGCTAGGGTTAGGGGTTAGGGTTTAGGGTTAAGGGGTTAGGGTGAGGGGTTAGGGGATAGGGTTAGGGTTGTGTAAGGGTGAAGGGTTAGGGTGAGGGTTAGAGTTTAGGGTTGGTTAAGTGAGGGTGAGGTTTAAGGGTTAGGGTTAGGGTCAGGTCCAGGGGTTAGGGATTAGGGTTAGGGTTAAGGGTTAAGTTAGGGTTAGGGGGTTAGAGTTAGGGTGAGGGTTTAGGGTGAGGGTGGGTTAGGGTTAAGGGTCAGGGTTTAGGGTCAGGGTTAAGGGTGAGGGTAGGGGTTAGGGTTAGGCTTTTAGGGGTTAGGGTTGTGTTAGGGGTTGGGGTTTAGGGTGAGGGTGAGGGGTCGGGTGGGTTAGGGGTAGGGTGAGGGGTTGGGGGGAGGGTTAGGGTTTAGGGGGAGGGTTGGGTTAGGGTTAGGGGTGAGGGGTTAGGGTGAGGGTTTAGGGTTGGGGGTTAGGGTTTAGGGATAGGGTGAGAGCTATCCTGCAGGACCTAGGCTCCCTAGGGCTGGGTTACTCCAGCCCCAGAACTGGATGAACACCCACACACCCACACATACATTAACAGAGCAAGTATGAGCAGACCGGGTCAATCAGCACTGCCAAGCTGACCCCTTCTATGTCTCTGGACTCACTGGGCTGGATGAAGCAGCACTTTCAAGCTACCTCTCCTTATATGCCCCTGGGCTCCATGGACTGGGTCAAGCAGCACTTTCAAGCTGTTACGCTTATGCGTCCCAGATTCAGCACGTCTCTAACCCCACTCCCCCAACACAATTGTACTGGCAGTAACCTACTTGATGAGCAAACCCCACAGTATTTTGGGCGCTGCAGGGATCTTTAGTTTAGGTAAAAGAAGCGTTGCTGTAGAGTGAATGGGGGAAGCTAAAAACACAAAAGAGTAAAGTTCAGCAACAGAGAGAGAAGCAACCAAGTTAACCATAAAAGTTATTTATTGAATAATAGTGATAACTACACAAGGAGAGCTAAACCAACATAACATACATTATTAAAGGTTAATACCTAAGGTAGAAAGGAAAACACAGAGAGAGAAAGAGGGGGGATCTCACCCACTCCATGAGGCTTGAACTGGTCGGGGTTCCCAGGTGATGGTGGTCGCAGGGGATCCTGAACGTAGGAGACAGGCAGAGCCACCAGCACGATCAGTCAGGAGAAGATGGAGTTCCAGTGGAACTGATGCATAGTTTGGATCTAAGCATCAGAACCCTGACTACAGAGTGAGTAGGGTTTTTTGTAGAGAAATTGCAATTGTTCAAGGGAGAACACTAGATTTGTTTATAGGTAAACTGATGACTCAAGGGGTTTCTTTAGACTAGACAATAGGAACTGATCACTCTTGGCTATGGGTGGTGTTTTCTTCCAGGGAGCTCACAATGCAAATAGGCTACTTCCGTATTTGGATATCAATTAAGGATTCATTAATAGAATTGGTCTGATAATTGCTGTGCCGGGTGTGTGCAGCTATAGGTTCATTAGCATCTGGAGCAGAGATTCCCATGATGCAGTGCTTCCCTGCTTTTTCTGGTCCCAGAGTTCACTGTGGTTCTCTGTTCTCCATTCTGTATGTAAATTGAGATGTCTTCCTGTCTCATCTTTCATGCAGATGAGGCTAGGGGAGTTGTCTCTGCTCTCCATTCTGTATGCTAATGGAGATGTCTTAATCTTGTCACCCTTGTCAGGAGGGGTCTAGGTGTGTCACCCAATGCCCTTCACTGCTCTCTGCGAGTTTTTTCCTCTGATGGGTTTTAGTTTAAGCAGAGGTGTGTGTGGGGGGTGTCTTTCATGAATCAGGGGGTTGGCACTGGAGGTTACTAGAAATGACAAGAAGACTCCATTCTGGGGTTCAGGAGGTGAATCCATCCCTCAGTGGTGGGCAGGTGCTCGGTGGAAATGCTGCTGGTTCCAGGTGCCCTTAATTCCCCCTGATTCCTCGGGGCGTTTGAGTCTCTGACAGGTTCTCATTCCCTTGCAGCAGGACGACGTCACGGCCAAAGTGATGCACCAGCTCCGCATCATCCGATCCGGCACTTGCGCCAGGTGCCTGAGGTACTGTGGGGGCTGTGCCTCTGAGGCCACCAGCAACTCCCGCTCCCTGCTGCAGGTACTGCTCTGGCTCACTGTAAATGGGGAGCTAGTGGAAGGGGAAATGGAGCCCCCTGGCACTCACTAAAAGGGAAAGTGGTGGATTCTCCATCTCTTGATGTCATTGCATGAAGACTAGATGCCTTTCTGGAATGTGTGTGCCCAAAAAGTAACTATTGTACTATAGAGGAAGCCTATAATATGCGGGGGTTAGATTAGATGCTCTAAAGGTCTCTTCTGGCCATAAAGTTTACTAATTTTGGAAACACTGAGTGTAGCATTGGGAGCAGCCTCTGATGTTTTACTGTCTAGCCGGCTTGCTTCCTAGAATGAAGACGCATTGAGTGGGGTGATCCACAGAGAGGATGTGTCCAGGATCCTGGATAAAGTTTTCTGCAGGAGGTTTGTTGAACGGGGAGAGATCACTCACTGTCAGGACCCAGAGGTCTTCAACCCGGGGCTGTAAGGTTCATGGAAGCAGCCACACTCCAACCCTCCACCTGGAAGCCTGCTGAAAATTGCTTACCTAGGACCCATGACGTTCAGCCCCAGTTTGAGGCTCCACTCCTGAGGTCCTATTGGAGGAGTCCCAGAGAAGCTAATTGGCCCCTGGCCCTGCTTAAGGCAGCAGCAGGAACAGGAAGCTGACTGAACACCAGGGCTGCTCCCTGTTCTGGACCGTGTGCTGCCTGTTTCTGCTGCTGCTCCCCTGGCTTGATTTCGTGGCATCTGATTTGTGGTTGTGATTGCAAGTTTCTCTTGTGCTTCTGATCTTCCAGAATCCTGACCCAGCTTTGGACTTAAGTATTTTGAGTAATTTACTATTGTCTGCAAACTTTGCTACCTCACTGTTTACCCCTTTTTTCAGATCATTTATTATTATGTTAAACCGCACTGGTCCCAGTACAGATCTTTGGCAGACCATGCTATTTTACCCCTCTCCACTGAAAACTGACCATTTATTCCTATCTGTTGTTTTCTTTCAACCAGTTATTGATCAATGAGAGGACCTTCCCTCTTGTCCCATGACTGCTTACTTTGCTTATGAGTCTTGAGCAAGGGATCTTATCAAAGGGTTTCTGAAAGTCCAGGTACACTATATCCACTGATTCACCCTTGTTGACACCCTCCAAGAATTGTAATAGATTGGTAAGGCATGATTTCCCTTTACAGAAGTCATGTTGATTCTTCCCCAATATATTGTGTTCATCTGTGTGTTCAAGAATTCCATTCTTTACTATAGTTTCAACTAATTTACTGGGTATTGAAGTTAGACTTGCTGACCTGTAATGGCCCGAGTCACCTCTGGAACCTGTCAACTGATGCAGAAACTGATTTAAGTGATAAGTTACATACCGCTACCACTCTGAAACCTGATACCACATTTAGTAGTTTTGCAGTTACATATTTGAACTCCTTCAGGACCCGATGGTATTCATCCAAGAGATCTGGTGACTTATTACTCTTTCATTTACCAGTTTGTTCCAAAACCTCCTCTATTGACACCTCAATTTGGAACAGTTCCTCAGACTTGACATCTAAAAAGAATGGCTCAAGTGTGGAAATATCCCTCACATCTTCTGCAGTGAAGACCAATGCAGAGAATTCATTTAACTTCTCTGCAATGGCCTTGTCTTCCTTGAGTGCTTCTTTAGCACTTCGATCATCCAGTGGCCCCGCTGATTGATTGTTAGGCTTCCTGCTGATGATGTACTTACAAAAACTAACAGCAATTTTTTTTGTGGGTTTATTTTTATTTTAATTTTATTTTTCTCATTGCTCTTCAGATTTGTTTTTGGCTTACCTAATTATACTTCCACACTTGATTTGCTAGAGTTTTTTTCCTTTTTATTTTCCTCATTAGGTTTTGATTTCCAATTTTTAAAAGTTGTCTTTTTGTCCCTAACTACATCTTTTACTCTCTTTAGCCATGGCAGCTTTTTTTTTATCTTCTTATAGTTGGAACCTCTACTGTAGTGTTTTTTAAAAGTTTTACATGCAGCTTGCAGGTATTTCACTCTTATGACTGTTCTTTTTAATTTCCATTTTACTAGCCTCATTTTATGCAGTTCCGCTTTTTTGAAGTTAAACTATGGTGGGTTTCTTTGGTATTTTTCCCCTTACAAGGATGTTAACTTTATTACATTATGGTCTCTGTTACGTAGTGGTTTAGCTATACTCACCTCTTGGACCAGATCCTGTGTTCCACCTATCTGTTTCCACCACCCCTCAGTTTAAAAATGCCTCTAGAGATTTTTTAATTTTACATGCTGTTATTCTGGTTCTGTTTTAGTTTAGGTGGAATCCATCCTTCCTGCATTGGCTCCTCCTTTCCCAAAAATGTCCCCAACTCCCAATAAACCTAAATTCCTCCTCTGAACTCCGTCTCATCCACTCATTGAGACCCGGCAGTATTTCCTGTCTAACTGGCCCTGTGTGTGGAGCTGGAAGCATTTCAGATATGCTACCATGGATGTCCTGATCTTCAGTCTCTTACCTAGCAGCCTAAATTTGGCTTCCAGGATATCTCTCCTACCTTTCCCTATGTGATTGGTACCGACTTGTACCATGACCACTGGCTCATCCCCAATACTGCACATAGGCCTGTCTAGATGTCTTGAGAGGTCCTTGACCTTCACACTGATCAGGCAACTTACCATGTGGTTTCCTCCGTCATCAAAACCCAACCATCTATATTTCTAATACTCCAGTCCCCCAGTCAGGCTCTCTGAAGTAACTCATGACGACTGAGAGTGCCAACCTCAGGGCAGATTGGGGTTTGTGCCCGGGTTTATAACGATCAGTAGTGTGTTCTTCTATTAGATTTCACCAACCAGGTGTCAAGTGTGAACTTTTCAAGCACTATAACAGCCTTAATGTGGAGTCACAGACTGTCTCGTTGGGTATTCTGGTTTATCTTGCCTTTGTAATAGATGGCACCTTACACCAAAAAGCAACAGAGGGTCCTGTGGCACCTTTGAGACTCCCAGAAGTATTGGGAGCATAAGCTTTGTGGGTAAGAACCTCACTTCTTCAGATGCAAGTAATGGAAATCTCCAGAGGCAGATATAAATCAGTGTGGAGATAACGAGGTTAGTTCATTCAGGGAGGGTGAGGTGCTCTGCTAGCAGTTGAGGTGTGAACACCAGGGAGGAGAAACTGCTTCTGTAGTTGGATAGCCATTCACAGTCTTTGTTTAATCCTGGTCTGATGGTGTCAAATTTGCAAATGAACTGGAGCACAGCAGTTTCTCTTTGGAGTCTGGTCCTGAAGTTTTTTTGCTGTAAGATGGCTACCTGCTATTGTGTGGCCAGGGAGGTTGAAGTGCTCTCCTACAGGTTTTTGTATATTGCCATTCCTGATATCTGACTTGTGTCCATTTATCCTCTTGCATAGTGACTGTCCAGTTTGGCCAATGTACATAGCAGAGGGGCATTGCTGGCATATGATGGCATATATAACATTGGTGGACGTGCAGATGAATGAGCGGGTGATGTTGTAGCTTATCTGGTTAGGTCCTGTGATGGTGTTGCTGGTGTAGATATGTGTGCAGAGTTGGCATCGAGGTTTGTTGCATGGGTTGGTTCCTGAGTTAGAGTTGTTATGGTGCGGTGCGTGGTTGCTGGTGAGAATATGCTTAAGGTTGGCAGGTTGTCTGTGGGCGAGGACTGGCCTGCCTCCCAAGGTCTGTGAAAGTGAGGGATCATTGTCCAGGATGGATTGTAGATCACTGATGATGCGTTGGAGAGGTTTAAGCTGAGGACTGTAGGTGATGGCCAGTGGAGTTCTGTTGGTTTCTCTTCTGGGCCTGTCTTGTAGCAGAAGGCTTCTGGGTACACGTCTGGCTCTATTGATTTGTTTCTTTATTTCCTTGTGTGGGTATCGTAGTTTTGAGAATGCTTGGTGAAGATCTTGTAGGTGTTGGTGTTGGTCTCTGTCTGAGGGGTTGGAGCAGATGCGATTGTACCTCAGTACTTGGCTGTAGACGATGGATCGTGTGGTGTGACCGGAGTGGAAGCTGGAGGCATGAAGGTAGGCTTAGCGGTTGGTGGGTTTTCGGTATAGGGTGGTGTTAATGTGGCCATCGCTTATTTGTACGGTGGTGTCTAGGAAGTGGACCTCCCGTGTAGATTGGTCCAGGCTGAGGTTGATGGTGGGGTGGTAGCTGTTGAAATCATGGTGGAATTCTTCCAGGGTCTCCTTCCCATGGGTCCAGATGATGATGTCATCAATATAGCATAGGTAGAGAAGGGGCATGAGTGGACGAGAGCTGAGGAAGCGTTGTTCCAGGTCAGCCATAAAAATGTTGGCATATTGTGGGGCCATGCGGGTGCCCATAGCGGTGCCACTGGTCTGGAGGTATATATTGTCACCAAATTTGAAATAATTGTGCGTGAAGATAAAACCTTGGCCAAACTGGACAGTCACTACGCAAGAGGATAAATGGATACAAGTCAGATATCAGGAATGGCAATATACAAAAACCTGTAGGAGAACACTTCAACCTCCCTGGCCACACAATAGCAGATGTAAAGGTAGCCATCTTACAGCAAAAAAACTTCAGGACCAGACTCCAAAGAGAAACTGCTGAGCTCCAGTTCATTTGCAAATTTGACACCATCAGATCAAGTTTAAACAAAGACTGTGAATGGCTATCCAACTACAGAAGCAGTTTCTCCTCCTTGGTGTTCACACCTCAACTGCTAGCAGAGCACCTCACCCTCCCTGATTGAACTAACCTCATTATCTCCACACTGATTTATACCTGCCTCTGGAGATTTCCATTACTTGCATCTGAAGAAGTGAGGTTCTTACCCACGAAAGCTTATGCTCCCAATACTTCTGTTAGTCTCAAAGGTGCTACAGGACCCTCTGTTGCTTTTTACAGATTCAGACTAACACGGGCTACCCCTCTGATACTTAACAATATTCAGGTTATTCGCAGTGCTAAAGGACCAGTCACTTACCTCAGGGCAATTGTACCTCAGATTTGAAACCAAAGACAATGCTTGTAGCCAATCCTAGAATGCTGACTAAAGATTTATTAATTAAGGGGGAAAAAAAAGAGAATTATTTACAAGGTTAAAGCAGGTAAGCATATGCACACAAATGAGATATAGTGTTAGATTCCAAAAGGTAAAAGTAGTTGCTATAATATAGAGCTTGCATATGTCCTTTAGGGCTAATCCAAGCCAAGCAGATGGGGATCCCTTGCTTATGCTAGAAATATTGCCCTCTCTGAATTCCAGGGAGCATAGTGATAACAATTTTCTTCTTTTCAGGCATTTTGATCCCTTTACCCCAGAGTACAAGCTGTGATGGGATGAGGGCTTGTGTATGTCCCCTTTTGATGGGGAACAAATATTTAACAATGAGCTCTTCAATCTGATAGAATGGTGTAACTGTCCAATGGCTGGCAGGTGAAGTGAGATAAATTCAAGACTTTCATCCTCCTCAACAGCACAGAGGCTGTCCTCTGGGGAGTGGAACTTCTCTACTGTGTCCTGAGAGTCTCCTCTATGTGCCTCTCTGTCTCCTTTAGCTCTTCCAGTTCAGCCACTTTAGTCTCAAGAGCCTGCACTTGCTCTGAGGGCTATCTGCCACTTTCCCACAAGGCAGGTAATAATAATACATGCCGTATTCAGTGCAATAAACTAGATAGCCCCTACTCTGCTGCTGGACTTGTGCCTGTATTATTTGTACTCTTGGCGGGGGGGGGGGGGGGGGTTGTTGATGTTTTTTGTGGGTGGAATGTTAATTGGCCTAAATTTAGAGAACGTTTACTAGGTGTATCCGGCTCTCACACTCCCTTGCAAAACTCCTGTTTTGGACTAAATGGAAAGCCTTTGCGTTAATAGCATTTGTGACTCCCAAATGCTTCAGTTCACTTACGTTGAGTGAGGAACGCTTGTCAGGAGAAAATTTATTTGGGTTTTGTGGTGGTCATCTCTAGGTAGGACAGAAGTGAATGGGTTTTATTCTTGTTCTTCTTTAAAAATGGCTTCATTGGCATTTGCTGTTTTAGCATCCGTTTTGAGACTATTTAATCTACAGATGCTCCACTCAGACCTTCTTTCTCAAACTTCATCCATAACAGAAATTATAGTGAGTAGCGTGTAACTGAAACTGTTAGAACAAAACAAAATGAAGTGTCTTCTTCCCTTAGCCGTATGCAGAAATGGCATATGCCTATTCACAAACTGCAGCTGCTTCCCAGCTCCAGCCTGTAGGACAGATGTATCCATCACCTTTCCAAGGTATGTCAGGAAAATGTGCACCATATGAAATCTCTCAGCTGCACTGATGCAGTGTAAATATTTTTTTGTAATAAATATCCACACAGGACTGGAAGCAGACATACACCCGTCCCATTCAGAACCCTTACATCTGCTGGCTCAGTTTTATGTTGTGCCATGTTATTTTTTTAATGTCAGATAAGGACAAATGATTCTTAATAATTCAAATTTCGACCCTGCCCCGCAAGGTGCACTCAGGGGAGGGACTAATATGGGCAAAAAAATTCCTAAGATCTATTCCCGAGTGTGCACGTGGCTAGTGACTCTTTAACATAGTCACTTGTTAAATTTCATTATAAATTATTAATTGTTTATCCTATTCCATGTGGTTGTCATTGTGGCTGCCAAATGTTTAATCTATAAATTCCTACATGGGAACAAATATTTAACAATGAGCTCTTCAATCTGATAGAATAGTGTAACAGTCCAATGGCTGGCAGGTGAAGCGAGATAAATTCAAACTGGAAAAATATGCCATACATTTTTAACAGTGAGGATAATTAACCATTGGAACAATTTCTCAGGGGTCGTGGTAGGTTCTCTATCACTAGCAGTCTTTAAATCAAAATTGGATGTTTTTCTGAGAAATGCTCTAGGGCCAGTGGTTCTCAACCAGGATTCCAGGGCCCACTGGGAGGCTGCAAGCAGCTTTCAGGAGGGCTGCCAAGCAGGGCTTGTATTAAACTTGCTGAGGCCCAAGGCAGAAAGCCGAAGCCCCACCGCAGAGGGCTGAAGCCTGGGGTCTGAGCACCACCACCCAGGGCTGAAGATGAAGCCTGAAAAAGTTAGCTTTGTGGGGGGCCCTGTGGTGTGTGGCCTCAGGCAATTGCCTTGCTTGCTACCCCCTAACGTTGGCTCTGGCTTTTGTATGCAGAAAAACAGTTGTGACACAGGTGGGCTGTGGACTTTTTATAGCAGGGGGGAGATGGGGGGAGTAAAAGGTTGAGAATCCCTACTCTAGGGATTATTTTGGGGAAGTTCTCTGGTCTTTGTTACACAGGAGGTCAGACTAGATGATCACAATGATCCTTCTGACCTTGGAATGTATGAATTGCTGTAAACAAGTCCCATTGATTTCCTGCCATTATAGACCTGGTTTCTTATAGTTAAAGCAATAACATGTCTTGTTTTCTAGATCTTCTTAATCACTGACCTTTAGGAAGATGGCAGTCCCTGTAGCTGCCAGGCTTTGAACGCAGACCAATGCAAATACTTCTGCTTCTGTGGTGGTCTTTTTGCCACGCTAACTGGTCACCTCTCTCCTTCCCTTTCTAGCACCTAGTGATGTTACTTCATTCTTGATGACAGAAGCTCGACAACATAACACTGAAATCCGAATGGCTGTTAGCAAAGTAGCTGATAAAATGGATTATCTAGCTGCCAAGGTAATGATATAGTCCTGGCAGTAAAGGAGAGAGACCTGATGTGGAGGGGGCTTGTTCACAAGGGGATAAAGCCACTTGCCCTTCTCAGCCATAGAGTGCCTCAGAAGTAGGTGTTCTGTTGAAGAGTTCAAGCTGCTGTGTTTAGCTTGTACATTATGCAGTAACTTAACCATATAAAGGTGGAGTTTTCACTAATTATACTTCACATGCAATTTTGACTACTATAAAAAAAGCCCAGTTGCAGTAAGATGATCCTCATGAAGGAGCTGTCTATTATGATCGTACACTCAGGGCTGGTCCCCACTTAGTCCGGACTTCGGACTAAGGTACGCAAATTCAGCTACGTTAATAACGTAGCTGAATTCGAAGTACCTTAGTCCAGACGCGGCTGGAAGTCTTCCCCCCGTCGACGCCGCGTACTCCTCTCGGCGAGCTGGAGTACCGGCGCCGACTGTGAGCACTTCCGGGATCGATTTATCGCGTCTTAACCAGACGCGATAAATCGATCCCAGAACATCGATGGCGTGCCGCCGGACCAGCCGGTAAGTGAAGACTAGGCCTTAGTGCCTCGCATCCGAGGAACCCACAGCCCTGCACAAGGTGGCATGGCTGTAGTTTACATGCATATTCTACAACTGCTGTGTGAGTGATCAGCTGAAGCTAGAAAGCTTGTATCATCCACCAACAGAAGTTGGTCCAATAAAAGATACTACTTCACCTACTTTGTGTGTCTCAGGTGAAGTTGTGACAAGTTGTGATGTTAATGCTCACATTAACATCCTGCTTAAGTTTGGCTTCCATGGTTTATTCTTTACAGGTGGAGGAGTTACAGAAACAAAACACTAGCAATAACTTGCTGCTACCTGGCATCTCTTCAGTTACCATGGAAACTGCCATGATCATGAGCAACATCCAGCGCATTATTCAGGTGAGGGTGGCTGAGTGCTAGGGTAACCTTGTTGGTTCCTCAGTAAGGAAACTGATATTGTATTCTGTAGCTGCCTAGGCGGTAGCAGCATTACTATTACATTTCTTCAAAAAGAAGAACAGGAGTACTTGTGGCACCTTAGAGACTAACAAATTTATTAGCGCATAAGCTTTCGTGGACTACAGCCCACTTCTTCGGATGCATATAGAATGGAACATATATTGAGGAGAGATATATATACACACATACAGAGAGCATAAACAGGCGGGAGTTGTCTTACCAACTCTGAGAGGCCAATTAATTAAGAGAAAAAAAAAAACTTTTGAAGTGATAATCAAGATAGCCCAGTATGCTCACACTTCTTATCAAACTGTCTATACTGGGCTTTTTTTTTTTAAAGTTTTTTTTTTTCTCTTAATTAATTGGCCTCTCAGAGTTGGTAAGACAACTCCCACCTGTTTATGCTCTCTGTATGTGTGTATATATATCTCCTCAATATATGTTCCATTCTATATGCATCCGAAGAAGTGGGCTGTAGTCCACGAAAGCTTATGCTCTAATAAATTTGTTAGTCTCTAAGGTGCCACAAGTACTCCTGTTCTTCTTTTTGCGGATACAGACTAACACGGCTGCTACTCTGAAACATTACATTTCTTCTGATAATGAAGTCAGCTGTAGGTGGCATCCCCTTGGTCACCCCAAATAAGATGACTATGCTCATACTCTGTGGTTACACCTTAGGAGAACGAGAGGTTGAAGCAGGAGATATTTGAGAAGAGCAGCCGTATTGAAGAACAGAATGAGAAGATTGGCGAATTGATTGAGCGAAATCAACGGTGAGGAATGGGCGGGTGCAGCCTACTCATGGCTACAGATGTGTGGCTACTAACTGCACTTTCTCTTTTGCCTGTAGAGAAGGTCTTCATTTCACTGCTGAATGGAACAAAGAGTATTGAATTCAGGGGACAGGGGGTCCTAGATTCTTTGGGTTCTAGCACAAGGATATGCCTTTCTTGTAGGTACTTTAGGTGTGCATATCTCTGAAACTGGAGTTTGGCATAAACTTGGAGCACAGCAGGCAGGTAAAGACCTGCTGCTGCTTTTCCTGACCACATCACAACAACAATCCTTATGGCTAAAGGGAGAGGAGTGTGCTCTCTCTGGTTATTCTTATTGCTTCTCCTTCAGGTCAAATGGAGAAGGGTGCTGGTGCATGGGATGTATTCCCAATGTATCCCCATTCTCAGATATATGCTATACAATGTCTCTAGAATGGAATAGTCTCCCAAAGGAAGTGGTGAAAGCCTCATCACTTGGGATATTAAACATTTCATTGTACTGCAGCAACACTGCTCTCTTGGCAGGAGGATGGAGCAAAGTTACTAACCAATTTCCTCTATCTCTAGATTCACCAATGTTTCTGTAACTTGCAGCATACTCTCTCTCTCATCTGGAATACTGTGTATGATCCTGGTCACCCATGTTCCAGTCTTTAAATTCATCTTGAACTAGTGCAATGAAGATGATTAAGGGAATGGAGGGCCTATCATATGAGAGGAAACTGGAAGAGATTGGCTTGTTTAGTCTAGCAAAAAGGCAGCTGAGATGGGAATATGATTGCCCTGCCTAAATACATTAGGGAGGTAAATACCAGGGAGATGGAGAGCTATTTAAACTAAAGGACAGTATTGGTACAAAAACATGGACGTGAACTGGCCATGAACAAATTCAGCTGGAAATGAGGAGATTTCTAACTATTGGAGGGAGAGGTTCTGGAACAGCCTTTCCAATAGGAGCTGTGGGAGCAAACAACTTACAGCACAGACCTTTTTACGCTTGGATGCCGGGAGTCAAACCATCACGACTGCGTGTTAATGGACCATGGGTTAAGAGGGCCATGCTGAAATATCTATATATACAGTACATGTATAATTATCTAGGATTATATACGTATTCACAGCGTCTCAAATACTGCAGGTCTATCTGTTAACGGCTCTTTGCAAGAATATAAATTCAAATGTGTAATCTAATAACATTAAATACGCAGCAAATCACTAAAACTTTAAAAGAGTACTGTACCAGTTTAGCGGCATTCCTTTCAGCCTTTCCTGAGGAAACCACGTGCGCATGGCTTTGTCGATTATGGGTTTTGCTGAATAGTGCACACGTTTTTGCTTAAGCCCTGCAGCAGAATCAATATTTTGTACACAGCTATTCAGTTTAGATTCGATTTTTAGCCATCCTTGAAGAGTAGATTCAGCAATCCCAATATCTTTTGAAACTTTGGCCAGGGTTTCTCCATTATTTACTCGATCTATTGCAGCTAGCTTTTCTTCTACAGTGTAGGAGCATTGACACTTGCCCTCTGCCATTATATTAGGCCTACAGTTAAAATTTTCTAATGTAGTATATTATTATATATTGTATATCTCTCTAGCGTGACAATGACTAAGCATGTGTGATATGTCTTTACCAATATCGGCGATCAAAGGAAGAGGAAACGCCAGTAGGCCTACAACACATTTCTGCTCCGCACTTCCTGTCGATTTCTATGTCAGTGAGTTAATGAGCAAATCTGTAGCGCTACATAGCAAGTTCCTGTACCGCATGTTAACAAGTCTCGCGTGTTAAATAGGTAGCACTGGGAGGCATGGCGCTGCTGCGTGTTAAGCAGATTCGCACGTAAACAGGTCTATACCGTAATTAATTCTAACAGAGCAGGACAGATTTGAGTGCAATTGTGTGATGGTGTTTGGCAGAGCTCAGCAGCCATGAAGCTCACTTCCAGTTTATCTCTTATGTTCCTAAAGCTTATGCTGCAGGGTTTCAGCCAGCCAGGAAGATAATTTTTTCTCCCAATGTATTCTGGGAGGGTTTTTTTCCCTACCTCTGAAGCATCAGGGATGTTTATGGCTAGAGATGGGACATTGGGCAGGATGGGCCAGGGCTCTGAGATGGCACTAAGCATTCTCTCTCTCTCAGGTGCTTGGCTGGCTGGTTCTTGCTCACATGCTCAGAGTCTAACTCATTATATATGTTGCATCAGGAAGGTATTTCCCCCCCAGGTCAGATTGGCAGTGACGTTGGGAGGGTTTTGCCTTCCTCTGCAGCATGTGGGTGCATCTCATTTGCCAAGTTTATCTGGGTGTATATCATTTAATTTCCCTGGCATTCAGGAGAGCCTCAAATACTGGTATACCTCAGTCCTACCTGTGGCACAGAATAATCTAGTCTCCTGTGGTCTATAGTACTTTGATTTTTGTTTTGGTGGTTGGGTTTAGCGTACAAGTGCTGGGTGGTGTTGGTGGCCTGTGGAGTACAGCAGGTCAGACTAGATGTCCTAATGGTCCCTTCTGGCCTTAAACTGACAGATCTTAAATAGCCACATATCCTTAGTTTCATCTGTGTGCAAGACATCACACAGAGTTGTTTTAAAACTTATTCTGTTAACGAGGCTTTGTCACAAACACTGTTTTCTTTCCTCCATAATAGGCTTTCACTTCAAGTCCCCTTTTGTGTTTGTGCTCAAGTCGCTTTCTATGATTTTTTTCCCCCCCTTTCCTAGGTATGTTGAACAGAGCAACCTGCTGATGGAGCAGAGAAACAACTCATTGCAAACAACAAATGAACACACTCAGGCAAGGGTGTTGCATGCAGAGCAGGAGAAGGTAAAACTAGCTAAGCAATAAGTACAAGCACAGAGCTCTGACTGAGGCTAGAGAGGGGTTTGCAGTTCTGTCTAACAGACACTGGGAATTCTGATCTAAAACTCTCCTAAAAAGAGAACCCAGTGGTTCTTAATCACGACTTCTAAAGCCGTTACCTTAGTGTTCATTATGATCTGTCTAAGTGTTTGCATGGCCCCAGCGCTGTAGCTTCTATTGCATAAGGCTTAAAGATGTTTTAGCTTGGATAGTCTTTCAATTGCTAAATTGATATGGAAGGTACAAAAGTTACTCTTAGCTACCATTTGGTATGAAAACAGAAAGTTAAGCTGCCATGTATATTAGCAGGGCCTCATAACTATTTCAAAATGCACATTGCCTATTTTACTACATTGTCAGATTCCCAGATAAGCTCCTTTCCTACTACTAAATGGCTGGTAGAACTTGGGCACAGCTAAATATTCATATAACAATCCTCTTACCTGATAGATTTGATTCTCTGGTAAGATGTCTTGATTTCAAAAATCAGTGAAACCTCAGGCTTCAGATATGGTAATATAGTGTTATTTGTCAAACTCACTTCTAATAGCCATTTGTAGTGTAACTGTGTTGGTCCCAGGAAATTAGGGAGACATGGTGGCTGAGGCAATTTCTTATTGGACTTACTTCCTCACCCATCTTCTCTCTCAAGTAGCCATGTTAGTTTAACGTGGAACCAGATGTTTCTTTCCATCCTGCTGCCTTCAGTTCTGTACCATGTGTAGGAACCCAGTAAGTACAGCCATGTGTTGCTTGTTAGGCCTGTGCAGATGTATTTGGAAGACTGTAGCCCATTCTAATATACTAGCGTGAGGGGGGCTTTGAGTATATTGCTGGCCCCTTTTGTACTTTGCCAAAATAACGTATGAACCTTGCCCTGCTGTGCCCTACTTTGTGGTGTGCACTCCATATGTATTGATATATTTCCTGTTTGGCGTTAATCATAAGTGCTTGTGTTACCTCTGCTTCCTTGTATGAGACCCACTGGTCTTATTGGTGGACTTTAAAGAAGTGGAGACCCTAGTTCCTTCTAAAGTATAGTAGCTGCCTCTCTTGTTGGTTAGGGAACACACAGGATCCACAGCAATGAGTGATTGAATTTATGCTGGGTGCAACTAGACCATGAAGCAAGAAGTACTTTGTTGGGTATGTTCTCCAGCAACAGCCCTTGGCAAACTACAGAAACAATAACTATTGCAAGTCCGCTCCAGCCATGTGGCATCATGGACTGAGGCTACTGATAAACCTCCATTCTTGTTTGAGCACACATCACCACTGTGGCAACCACAGGGATTGCTTATGTAGGAAAGTACCATTCATTCAAAGTATTTTCTTTAGAGAGATTGCATCCATCCTTAGGCCCTGTCTGCTGAGACTTGAGCCAATTCCAGGAGTCAATTTCAGTGGCTCATTTGACTCTCCTGTAGGTTAGAAAAGCCATGATTTGCACTGGAGATGCTTACCCTGGCTTCAAACGCAAGTAGGGTGACTAGACATCCCGATAAAATTGGGACTGTCCCGATTTTGAGGAGTTTGTCCCGTGTCCCGAAGTATGGTCGGGACGCCATTTGTCCCGATATTTTGTTTCGGGCTTTTTTTTACACACTCGCCCATCCAGGTCTTCGGCGGCGGGTGCCTCTGTCTTTGGTGGCAAGATTTATTACCCACCGCTGAAATGCCGCCGAAGACCGTCAGTGACTGAAGGACCTGCCGCCAAAGACCGAGATGGGTGAGTGTAACAATTAAAGAGTCCGTCCACACCTCCTCTCTCCTCCTCCCCCCCCCCCCCTTCCCCCCCCAGGCAGTCCCATTATTTTCAACTTAGCATCTGGTCACCCTAAACGCGAGTCAGCTGTATCACTGCAAACTCTGGCTTTTCTTGTCTATCCTTGGGGTTTGCTCTGATGTAGCTATGTCAGTTGTTGCAATGGAGACAAATTCCTGATGTAGTTTTAGTAATAGATCAGGGGAGAGGACCTTGGAAGATCTGAGAGGATTCTCTGCTCCCGTGTATGCAAACTGGGGGATAGCCCTCTATCCCGGCATGGCCCAGGTCTCAGTGAGGAGCAATGAATCTGTAACTTGCTGCCCTTGGGGTAATACATTTCTGCTTAGCACTTTCAGAGTGTTTGATATCAACGTTTTTGCCATGTTCTTATAAGGTTGGTGGTATCACCGCTCTCCAGAATGGTGAAATGACTTGCTGTCACTGGCAGTACAGACATTAGAATGCAGAAGCTCCTGGCTCCCAGCTGAATGCATAGTCCATTTGACTATCCATGTTCCATACAGTCATGCACATTTAGAGAGATTTAGCCCCTTGCTTTTTAAAAATGGCTTCACTGCTGTTCTTTCTGCCTTTGAACTTTTGCAGCTGTCAAACAAGAAATAGGTTGAATGCTTCTCTTGTCACATTTCAGGCCCCTGTAATGCCACATTTAGCTGTTCTAAGAAATTAATGCTTTTGCCTTTCTAACTCTTCCTGTTTCCTGTTACTGCTTTCTCTTCCCAGCACATGCTGCCAGTGGATCGGGGCTGGGACCAGGTGAGGCAGTGTGTCCCTGACTGTCTAGAGCCTTGAGGGTTTCTCTCCCATAACCTACAGTTTACACATGCCTCTAACTTTGATAAAGTCTTTCTGAGCTGAAGATTCTCCTGCATCTTTACAGTCCACAGCCAACACTTTTCTTGGCAGGAGGCTGGGTAGGAAGAATTATGAGCAAAATCCTTTCAACTGTTTGAACTGAGTGGATGGAAACTTACCAACCTGAGGAGTTCAGATACTGTTGCACAGAATACAGAAGTTAATAGGGGAAAAACCAAACCAAAAAAAACCCTCTTTTTGACCTCTGCTGATTTCAGCACAGAAACTGTTTGTTTGTTTTTTCCTTTGAGTTTATGAAAACTGCTGGAGGCAGCTTATCTGGAGATGGGGAAAAAAAACAAACAAAACAAAAAAAACCCACAATTTATAAGCTACATTGGTAATGATCTTTTTTCACCCTTCCAAAAGAGAACAAAAGGGAATGCTGTTCTAGGAACTATGTCAGCACTGATCACTTCACATAGCTTATCCACAGGTGCTTAATCCACAGGTACTGGTACTTTGTTGTTTAATTAAGTGATCACACACTTTTTCCCACTGGGGAAGTGTGATTGGCAGCCCAGTAACTAAGATACTTTTGAGAGAGGTCTCTAAGTAAGATTGATTAATAGCCACAGTGTCAGTCTCTGGTGTACAGATCCATTTTCCAAGTTTGAGACCAGCAGTAATTCAAGACCTGAGGTAGTTCTCTGAATGCCAGCAAGTAGCTAGCCCAAGAGGAAATTGGGCTGGAACTATGTGGGGCACAAAAGAGAACCTGTTGGGAATCTGAATGCAACTTTTAACTACAATAGGAACTGTTTAAGTTCACACTATTATAATGCAGCCTGTCTTTACAGCATATTCTTCATGAATTTTGTCCCTATCCCAAAAGACTTGGAGCTGGATCTAGTTTGTATCCTTTTCTTTGAGATGCTTTGAGCCTTTTCAGTGTTTTGTTTTGTTTTAACAAGAAGTTTTAATTAACAAGTTGTCTGTGAGAACCCCTATTAGCTCTGGTTTCCTGTGAATCACTGGCTTAAATAAAATCCAAATGTAAAAGTTTAATAGAACAGTGATCACTGTTAAAGTATATAATACTCGCACTTTACAGCGCATAACTTGGCAAGCCAGAAAAATACCTTGGCAAATAAGCGTGTACCTAACCATCTAGAGAATGCAGAGTACATATCCTGCTCTGAAATTCCCTCTCCACAACTAGTCCTTCATAAACTGATTCCTATACTCACTTGAAAATAGTCTGCAAGTCCACTCCCATCTGACTATTACCCATCTCAAACATAGCTTTATTCCCAGGAGCACATCATCCAGTCCATTTTAATTGTTTGACAAATCTAGAAGGACAGGGACAGAATTGTAACATCAGACTTGCTACCCTGGCACTCAGCCTGTTTGCAACCTCCAGGGAGCTGTGTGTGTTTGGGAGTGGCAGACTCCTGCTAGGCTTTTTGTGGGCAATTAGGCTTCGATGTCTGGCCAGCTGGTAGTCCCAAAGGGCTGAACAGAGCAGCCAACCAGTGAAACACATGTCTCATTTAAAGCTTTTTCAGAAAATACTTCCTGAAGTGACCTGCTTTAATCTGTCTTGGAGATGAGGTTGTTGCCAGCCACTAGAATAAATCAGGGTGGAGGGTGTGGTCAAATAGGGCCCACAGTGCTTTACTATGTATCCCAGAGCCACCCTATTTTTAGTAGGGCAATGATCCTGTCCCTGCTGCCACTCAGCTCAATGTACAGTGCTTCATCTTTGGCCTGCAACTTCCACCAAGGTGTATCTCTAATGCAGGAGGGCATCTGCCATCTAGTTAGGCAAACCAAGCGTGGAATCTGGGCTCCTAGCACTGACTGTGAGTCAACTTTTGGAAACCCCACTTTATAGAATATCAGGGTTGGAAGGGACCTCAGGAGGTATCTAGTCCAACCCCCTGCTCAAAGCAGGACCAATCCCCAATTTTTTGCCCTAGATACCTAAATGGCCCTCCTTAAGTACTTAGGAGTTCTGATATTTCCCCCTGTTCTGTGCTGCAGGTCAAAGTTGCAGAGGAGCTGGCAGCTGCTACAGCACAGGTCTCCCGTCTGCAGTTGGAGCTGACTGCTCACCAGAAGAAGGAGATGGACTTGCACACGCAGCTGACCACAGCCCTGCAGGAGGCAGAGATGAATGAGGCACAGCTCAACAAACTGCAAGCACAACTAGCCGGTAAGGGGTCGGTCAGGGGGTGGGTTCTATTGCCTAGATCATGGTCTAGTTCTCTGTTAACTTGAGGTCAGCTGTATTGGTGATCTTAACTCTATACTTCAGTGGCAGCTGTCTGAATTGCCAAAAAAAGATCTATTTAGCATAATGTGCCTTAGCTTTCAGCTAGAGGGGCCAACTAGGGGAGAGAAGGAAGCTCTGCCTCTATGTGCAAATCAGTGCTTAGCCTCCCTGCTGAGATGGCCAACAAAGGAGCCTGTTAGGACAGCCTCTCATGTGGACACCTTCCTGTTAGGCTGGTGGGTTTCGTCCTGTACCTATCACTTCTGTCTCTACCGAGCTAGACTAGATTTAAACTGATGAACTAGTGGTTCCCTTTCACCCACTGAGGGTGCCCTGCCAGAGAGTATGGAAGTCCTTAGTGAGTCGTGCAACTAAGCCCCTTTTGCAGTTGGGTCAACTAGTCCATGTTCCTATAGCACCATTATCCCAAAGATTACTGAATCTAGTTCTCGTGTGGAACACAGCCAAGGCTTAAGAGAGGAAGTCAATAATTAACATAAATGCAGGGATTAGTTAGGCATAATGGAACTACCTGAGTTTGGACTGCATGTGAGATACACCTTCTTTCTGACATTGGCACCTCTTGGGTGAGCAGCCTTCTTGAAATACCATGGTACAGAATATATGCACTAACTGTGAAGCCTCCTGCTTCCTGCCATAAGAAGCTATGGAGATAAATAACTCGGTGAGATAGATAAAAGGATATGACTTTTAGATGAATAGTAGCCCATAAAATGACAAGGGTTTCAACAGGCCTCATACTCTGACAGCATAAGCTGATTACCAGATGGGTTCAAAAAGAAAGCTTCTCCTCCCCATACTTAATATTGCACAGCCAAATACAAAACCAAAAAATTGACTGAACACTTCAAAGCTTTTGCTGCTTTTTTTTCTCACTACTTACTGATCTATTAGAGTTCTTTGAAGGGGTCAACAAACACATGGACAAGGGGGATCCAGTGAGCATAGTGTACTTAGATTTCCAGAAAGCCTTTGACAAGGTCCCTCATCAAAGGCTTTTACGTAACTTAAGTTGTCATGGGATAAGAGGGAAGATCCTTTCACAGATTGAGAACTGGTTAAAAGACAGGGAACAAAGGGTAGGAATACATGGTAAATTTTCAGAATGGAAAGGGGTAACTAGTGGTGTTCCTCCAGGGTCAGTCCTAGGACCAATCTTATTCAACTTATTCATAAATGATTTGGAGAAAGGGGTAAACAGTGAGGTGGCAAAGTTTGCAGATGATCCTAAACTGCTCAAGATAGTTAAGACCAAAGCAGTCTGTGAAGAACTTCACAAAGATCTCACAAAACTGAATGTCATTTGCCATTTTGTTGCCCAATCACTTAATGTGGATAAATGTAAAGTTTCTGCTTCATCCAATTGAGCTAAAAAGGGGACTCTACTTTTCAGTTCACTATTAAGCTCTTCTTGGCTATATATAGGCACTTGCCTTCAGGAGACTGTGTACTATGAACCTGAAGAGGAGTTATTAGTTTTTTTTTTCCATTATACTGACCAATTCCTCCTGCCCCCAGGCTGAATCCTGGCTGCTCTGTCTTCTGTTGACAGTTTGCTCAAGCTGGTAGTAGAGAAGCGGACTGGATGCAAGCAGAAGTTCAGTTTTGTTTTGTATTTTTCCTGGCAGCAAAATATCAGATTAGGAGTAGCTTTGGTCAAGAATCCTGACCCATCTTGTCCTTCCTTGGGCCAGAAACCTTTCCACCTCTTTCTGAAAACAGCTAGTTTCCCAGGTGTTTTCCATGTAAGAGCCAGACAAACTCTGAAGGGTTAGTTCAGTCAATATGTAATGTACCAGTATTTCTTTAGGGTAATAAAATCAACACAAGTAGTCACTTCATTGGATATCTTTGAAGTTTAATAAGAGGTCAGTGCGCAATGCGAGAGCCGAAGACTCTTAGAAATGTGATGCAGTTGCGAAAAAGGCTAATATCATTGTGGGGTGTATTAACAGGAGTGTTGTATGTAAGACTTGGGAAGTAATTGTCCCACCTAGCACTGGTGAGGCCTGAGCTGGAGTACTCTCCAGTTCTGGGCACCACATTTGAGGAAAGAAGAGAACAAATTAGAGTCCAGAGGAGAGCAACAAAAAAAAATGATTTAGAAATCCTGACCTATGAGGAAAGGCTAAAATGTTTAGCTGCTAAAAGAACTCTTGAGGGGAAAAAAGACGGGGGGGGGGGGGGGGGGGAAGAATCTGATAAGTCTTCAGATATGTTAATGGCTGTTACGAGGACTGAAGGTAGGACAAGAAGTAATAGGTTTGAATCTATTATTTACCTAAGTCTCCCTTGCAGCAGATTTAAACCTATTACTACTTGTCCTACCTTCAGTCCGCATAACAACAGCCATTAACATGTTCTGTGACCCTTCTCTGTTCTACTCTTGCTATGGGCTGTAAGCTTTCTTCCATTCAGATTAATCTGAAATAGGAAGTGTGGAAACCCACAGTGAGCTGTGTTCTTGCAGAGCTCCAAGAATCCTCAGAAGACACACAAGCTAAATTCAGAGCTGAGAAGCAGAGCCGCAGGCAACTGGACCTGAAGGTTACGGCGATGGAAGAAGAGCTAGCAGACCTGAAAGTAGAGAAAGAGAACCTGGAAAAGGTAGGCCCAAGCATCTACATTTCAGGGGAGATGCAGAGTTCCAGTCGGATGCTAAACTTAACCTAGTGTTTCTGCAGACCCACACAAGGCAAGCCAAATTCTGGATTGGCAACTCTTTTTTCCCTACAAACAACACAGTTTTGGCACATCAGTTCAGGAGTGCACTTACATAGATTTTAAAGTTCTTTGTATGTTAATGACCATATATAATAGTAATGACAATGAGATTGCCCACAGTGCCCCAGGGGATGAGACGCTATCTGGATGCAGTCCAGACCTGTGCTCAGACATACCACTATCTGTGCCCCAGAACCTTGTTGAGAGGAAGAAGAAATCCCTCTTGGAGAGAAGCCAGGCTGAGGAAGAGATGGATGAGATTCGCAGGTCCTACCAGGAAGAACTGGGCAAGCTTCGACAGCTCCTGAAAAAGGCACGGACTTCAACTGATCAAGCAGCAGCAGAGCAGGTGAGGGGATCTCCTCCAACTGGATTGGTTTGTGTGAGTTCCAGCTGGAAAGCCAGTTGATTATAGATAGCAAATACATATTGGATAAAGCTGCATCAGTTGCTCTGTGAAGAAATAGCACCCTGCTTCACTAAGGGGATTAGTCTTCAGTGCTTCTCCTCTGCTTTGCTGGCCTGTGTTGGCTTTGCCTTTACCTCCTGCTCCAGGATTCTTACCGATGACTTCAAAGAATTAAGTAACCCAGGCAGACAGGAAACTACACTAGTTGGGGAGTAAGGAAGGCTCCTAACTTCAAAACAATGGGCTGTGATTCTGAGTTTGGTCTCCAGCCAGCTGTTGTGTGGCTTTGGGGCAACAGGAGCAGCCTGAATTCTGATGGGTGCAAATCTTGCCTGCTTGATCTTCCAGAGCAAGTGATGCAGTGATCAGAAGATGGCACAAGGGTGGATGCCTCTTGGCTAACAGAGCAGGAAAAGAGCGGAGCTCCTTTTTAACTAGTCAGAGTGGAGTTGGGGAAGAGTAGAGTTGTTGGTAGAGGGAAGGGTGAATGGGGCTCCATCACTGTTGGGCTTCCTTCACCAATTGCTGTTGCTATTTGAAGCAAGGGGCTGCAATCTGAGCCAGCATTAGAGAATTGCTCTACCATGGAGGATAGAATTGTGCTTTGTGTGGGGAGGAAATGCTGCAGGGATAGAACACTAACTCCAAGATGGCAGAACCTTGCCCCAGCCCAACCCCAGAATTCTCTGCTCATAAGAGTGGATGTAACTGTCACGTATTGGTAGCTCCCTGCTAATAACTTCTGATACTTCATGGGCAGCAGTCACTCATCCAGGCAGAGCTGGAATCCCAGTGGGAAGCAAAATGTGAGCGCATGCTGGTCTCTGCCAAGGAGCAGCACTTACGGCAGTATCAGGAGGTGTGTGAGCAGAGAGACTCTCAACAGCAGCATATCACCCAGCTGGAAGAGAAGGTACACTCTCCCTTGCTAACTACTTGTCTATACACTCACTTCTCTACCTCTTTCCCGCATGCTGTTGTCCTTCGGAAGCAAATGAGAAGGGTGTAGTCGGGAATCACATACCCAGTAGTGTTCTGCCACCTTGGTGTGGCTAGTGTTTTCCGTTTCCTGGCTTCTCAGAGGAGATGACAGTGTCCCTCTTGACTGGAGGATGTGTTTGGATGTTGCCCCCATTAACTCTGAGTGGTTGGGATTAACACGGAGGCTGGCTGTTGATGTATAGGGGTTCTGTACAGGGCAGAGAAGAGGCATGCTGACCTCAGAACAGAATTAGCTAGCAGGAAATGCTGTAGCTGATGTCTACTGAGCATGACCATTTTTCTGAGGGGAAAGGTTTGATAGGTCTGGTGGAAAGGGAATAGTAAAAATGCATCTCTGCTGCTGATTAAATTTAAAAAACGTAGAGAATCAAAAAAGTGCCACCGTGGCTAAACAACAAAGTAAAAGAAGCAGTGAGAGGCAAAAAGGCATCCTTTAAAGTGGAAGTTAAATCTTAATGAAAAAAATAGAAAGGAGCACAAACTCTGACAAATGAAGTGTAAAAGTATAATTAGAAAGGCCAGTAAAGAATTTAAAGGACAGCTAACCAAGACTCAGAAAGTAATAATTTTTTTTTTTTTTGCTAAGTACATCAGAAGCAGGAAGCCTGCTAAATAACCAGTGGGGCCATTGGATAATTGAGATGCTAAAGGAGTACTCAGTGACAATAAGGCCATTGCAGAGAAACTAAGTGAATTCTTTGCATCGGTTTTCACAGCTGAGGGTGTGAGGGAGATTCCCAAACCTGAGCCATTCTTTTTAGATCATAAATCAGAGGAGATTGAGGTGTCATTAGAGGAGGGTTTGGAACAAATTGATAAATTAAACCGTAATAAGTCACCAGGACCAGATGGTATTCACCCAAGAGTTCTGAAGAAACTCAAATGTGAAATTGCAGAACTAACAACTTCAGTATGTAACCTATCATTTAAATCAGCTTTTGTACCAGATAACTGGAGGCTAGCTAATGTGATGCCAAGTTTTTAAAAAGGCTCCAGAGGCAATCCTGGCAACTACAGCCCAGTAAGCCTGACTTCAGTACCAGGCAAGCCGGTTGAAACTATCATAAAGAACAGAATTGTCAGACACAGATGAACATCATTTGTTGGGGAAGAGTCAATGTGGTTTTTGTAAAGGGAAATCGTGCCTCACTAATGTACTAGAATTATTTGAGGGAGTCGTCAAGCATGTGGACAGGGGTGATCCAGTGGATATAGTGTATTTAGATTTTCAGAAAGCCTTTGACAAGTTTCCTCACTAAAGGCTCTTACGCAAAGTAAGCTGTCATGGGATAAGAGGGAAGATCCTCTCATGGATTGGTAACTGGTTAAAAGATAGGAAACAACGGATAGGAATAAATGGTCAGTTTTCAGACTGGAGAGAAGTAAATAGTGGTGTTCCCCCGGGGTCTGTACTGGGACCAGTCCTATTCAACATTATTCATAAATGATCTGGAAAAAGGGGTAAACAGTGAGGTGGCAAAACTTGCAGATGAAACAAAAAAATCAAGATCGTTAAGTCCAAAGCAGACTGTGAAGAGTTACAAAAGGATCTCACAAAACTGGGTGACTGAGCAACAAAATGGCAGATGAAATTCAGTGTGGATAAATGCAAAGTAATGTACATTGAAAACATAATCCCAACTGTACATATAAAATGATTGGGTCTAAATTAGCTGTAACCACTCAAGAAAGAGATCTTGGAGTCATCATGGATAATTCTCTGAAAACATCCATTCAATGTATAGCAGCAGTCAAAAAAAGCGAACAAAATTTTGGGATCATTAAGAAAGGGATAGATAATAAGACAGAAAATATCATATTGCCTCTATATAAATCCATGGTATGCCCGCATCTTGAATACTGTGTGCAGATGTGGTCACCCCATCTCAAAAAGATATATTGGAATTGGAAAAGGTTCAGAAAAGGGCAACAAAAATGATTAGGGGTATGGAACTGCTACTATATGAGGAGAGATTAATAAAACTGGGACTTTTCAGCTTGGAAAAGAGATGACTAAGGGGGGGGTATGATAGAGGTCTATAAAATCATGACAGGTGTGGAGAAAGTAAATAAGGAAGTGTTATTTATTCCTTCATGTAACACAAGAACTAGGGGTCACCAAATGAAATTAGTAGGCAGCTGGTTTAAAACAAACAAAAGGAAGTATTTCTTAGAATCATAAACTATCAGGGTTGTAGAAGACCTCAGGAGGTCACCTAGTCCAACCCCCTGCTCAAAGCAGGACCAATCCCCAACTAAATCAGGACCAATCCCCAGCTAAATCACACAACACACAGTCAAACCTGTGGAACTCTTTGCCAGAAGATGTTATGAAGGCCAAGACAATAACAGGTTCAAAAAAGAACTAGATAAATTGATGGAGGATAGGTCCAACAATGGCTTAGGATGGGCATGGATGGTGTCCCTAGCCTGTGTTTGCCAGAAGCTGGGAATGGGTGAGGGGGTGGATCACTTGATGATTACCTGTTCTGTTCATTGCCTCTGAAGCACCTGGCATTGGCCACTGTCGGAAGACAGGATACTGGCCTAGGTGGGCTTTTGGTCTGACTCAGTATGGCCGTTCTTATGTATGTTATAATTCTGTTTCTTTTTTTCAGCTTTCTGCTCTGAAACACTCTAGAAATGCGGAGGAGCAGAAACTCTCTGTGTTTCAGGGGAAGCTGGAGCAATTGGGGCTGATCAACGAGAAGGTAAAGGGTGAACACTGAGGCCAACCCTCACTGATGTTGTATCTTGACTGAGGTCACCGATGTTGTCCCTTTGGATGAAAGAGAGAGCTTCCAGTGGCTGATATGGGCCCAGTGATAGGGTCCAGCCCTTCTGCCAGAGAATGCTGCTGCATAGCATACCAGTGCAGTCCTACCCCCTCCTTGATATCCCAAGGTTGGGGGAATCCACAGGCTCTTCCTTCCCAGCATGACTATTGTCTTCACAGGGGTAGGGGCGATGGTGGTTGTTCCTAGGACAATTCTGAGGGAGTTCTGTAAATACTTCAGATAGTGAAATCCTGCATAAAGCTCCTTTATCAGGAACAGGAGAAAATTGCAGCTTGTGTGTGTTCTGCCTCTTAGGAGCTCTCTGCAAATGTTAGGCTTTTGTTGTTGGTTTTTTGTTGTTTTTTTTTTTTTTAAATCTCTTGCAAAGACAATCATGGCATTGTGAACAAATGTGCTGCTGTCCCTAGCCTGTCCTGCTGCAAACTGGGCACAACATTAGCAAGATGTGAATGTCATTGAGGACCTATTGAGCTGCTCTGACTACCTCTTTACCTTCACAGTATTCAGCCTTACAGTCCCATGTTGCTGCCCTGAAGGCTCGCTATGAAGAGCGTATCAGGGAGCTGGAGAAGGGCTCTGTACTGGAAAATCAGGAGAGCTCTCCGCCTGCAGACTCTACAGAAGAGGTGAGCTGGCCCAACCAGGGTGGTCTGGTTTACCCTCATCTCTACTCCATATCTACCCTGAACTATTTCCCTAGGTAGGGGGAGAGTTATTTATTAAACACGCTGGACGTGTTTTATTCTTTGGGGGAAGCATGCCCAGAGGATGAGCTTGTTCCTGTGTAGAGTACTACTTCTATCAAGGGCCTTGGAGGGAAAGATGCAGTGTGACTCCTGGTGTGAAGTCCTGACCCCTCAATACAGATTACAACTTCTTAAAGAATGAAAATCCTGGTAGCCGTACCTGGTAAACATACCATTTGCACATGCTCAAGCTGTCACTAATTATATTTTGTGCAACTCTGGCAGTCTTCAGCCCTGCCATGCCTAATGTGAAAGGTGCATTCTCGTAAAACAGAACTGTGGTCCCTCTTGGACTGACTGTTCTGCTGTATGGAGAAGCCTACGATGTTGGTTTGGTGGCCCATTCTTTCTTACATGTTACAAATTACGCAGATATCGAATTTATATGCTCCTCTTCATTGTTCTCAGGTGAAGAAGATCATGAATGGGGTATTTCAGACTTTGAGGGGTGAATTTGAGCTGGAGGAGTCGTACAGTGGCAGAACAGTTCTTGGTGTTATCATGAACACCATCAAGGTACAGTACTGATGGGATACAAGCCAACAAAGGTGAGAATGAGTCCTGGGCCAAAAGAACGCATATACCTCTAGCCTGGATCTGGAATAGTGTGAAGCTGTGGTTAGTAACCGCGATGAAAAGAGTACTGTAAAATAATGGGAGGAGATGCAACAGTGAGGGACAGTAAAATACATGGACCACTCAAGTGCACCTGGCTGGATGATCCTCTTTCATATTAAAGCATCAGGAAACTTTCCTTCCTTCAGTGGAGCAGCAGCTGTTGCATGGTGGTTTGAATCTCTAGTGAGTAACACTTCCTTGCCTTTTCCTTTTCCTTTGTTTTCCAGACTGTAACTCTGCAGCTGCTCAGTAGACAACAGGAGAGACGAGAGAGCAACAGTGACGAGGAGGAGGCGGAGCCTAGAACTGGAAAGGGGAAACAGGAAAGCCCACCAAAAGCAAAGGAGGACCATGAAGGTGCTGTCCAATATGAGCCAGCACCAAGCACTGTGTGCCCAACTAAACCAGCAGATGAGTCTGCTAGTATTGCCACACCTCCCAGATCTCCTGAAGAAGGGCAGAGGACCCAGAACACTACAGCATCGAAAGTGAAGATGATCCAGGAGATGCATGAAGCGCATACCTTCTCTGAATCAGTTCAGCCGGTAAAGCCCAACCAAGGACTGGTGGATCCTGAGGAGGATGTAGACTCTGTACTGGCTGAGCAAAGGCAGGCAAGTGCTCCCAGTGGGCTAGATCAGCATGAAGGCAGCTCCCAAAAAATAGCATCTGTTCAGGCAGAAACACCAGAGCCCTCTATTCTAGACACAAAGTTGGGAGCAATGGAAGAGGCTTTGACTTCGGAAGCGCCAGCTACAGAGCACAAGGCAGAGGAGCCTGCAGGAGGACTGGAACCCCTGCCTCTGAAAAGTGCAGAGGGGGGGACTTGTCTGGGAATTCCAGATGCACCCAGGTTTGAAATGGGTACAAGCATTTCTGACTTAACATCTGAGATGGCAGAGAAGGAGCCAGCCACCAACCGTGAAACTACAGAACCCCAAGGACTGGCATCTAGCCCCAAGCAGAAGGATTCCAGGTTAGTGGTGATTGGAGAGTTCTATGGCTACAGTAGCTCCTTTCTCAATTTCCCATTATTGTGCAGTTGCCCTGCCACTGGTGGTGGGCTAGTCGGGCCTAACCATCTGGCAGCTGGTGCTGCTATCCCATTGGTACAGGGCAGTGTGCTAGGTTGGGCTGGCCAGCCAGCTAGGTACTTGTTCAGAGCAAATCCGAACAATGATGGCTAAAATATTAGTAGCTGCAGGTGTCCAGTCTAAATTAGTGCTATCTCCAGGGGAGAAACTGAAAAGTGCTAGTATGGCTGAGACCTACAGGATAGGTGATTGCAGAGCTGCACTACAAACTGGGCAGTCAGTATGGTCCTTGCCCCTTGTTTCTAGCTGAATCAGTAGATTCCATTGCAAAGCTGTTATCAACAGCTAGCTATTGTGAAGTTCCATTCCAATGTGTGATCTTGTCCTGGCTGCCTAGAGGGGAATCCTGTTACTTTACTGTATAATCCCCAACTAGCTTCATACATCCGTGAGTAGCCTGTTACTGCCATACAAACCTGAGTGGTGGGACTAGAGCTTATTCCTAAAGTGCAGGCAAATTGCTCTTGGCTTCCTTTCCCACATTGAGAATTAGCTTCTTTTAATTCTCTGTCCTTTTCTAGTCTCACTGAGAATGATGATGACTTGTTTAAAGTTGCAACCCATAAACCACTAAAGCCTGGAGTTCCACCCGAAGAGGAGGATGAGGAAGAAGTGGTAAGAACTTGGGGTGTGATCCACAAAGTAACTTAGAAACCTGAACTCCAGAGTTAGGCACCTAAGTCTCTATGCACAGCACCACTGCAGTCCACAAAACTAGATCATCTTCGCCACCTTATTGCGCTGTGTGCACTGCCGTACGAAGTGTGCCAAAGAGTGGCAGCGTACTCTGCAGCAGGACGCAGCAGATGGAAGGATCAAGGCATACAGCTGCTGCCATGCCAACCCTAGGGGCAGGAGGCACTGCAGCAGCAAAAACAGTTTAGGTTTGAGGGGAAGTGTCGGGATTGGGTTGAAAACAGCTTGACCCTTGGGGGCTCCAGTCAGGTTGGGCCTAAAAGTTAAGGGAAACTCCTGCTTGGCTGTCACCTAACATTATAGGTGCCTAACCTTCACTGGAAATGTTCCCTAGACACCTAAGTTCTAGATCCTGGAGTATGTGCACTGCTGCCTCCATCTAGGCATTCAGGCGCCTGTCTCCCACCTAAGCCCGAGGGTGCTTTGCAAACTGGGGAAGACAGGCGTTCATCCACCTAAGTCGAGGACCGTTTCGGTAGGCATGCTCAGAGGCTGCCTGCTGGATTAAGTCTCATACAAAATCCAGGAGGAGATGGTGCTAGTGCTCTGTCATTCCCACTCTCTCTGGCCCAGTGACTATTTAGATATTTGTTCCACTGGCTGGGGATAATCAACGGGGGCGGAAGGAGTGTGGTCCGGTGATTAGGGCACCAGCCTGGGAGGTAGGAGGCCCTGGATCCAGTCCCCGGGCGCCGATCACTTTTTTTCATTAGTTATCCACAGTGGAACAGCTTCAGCAGGAGAGAGAGGGAGCCTCACATTAGAATATCCCAGAGCCCAGTGGTTACAGCACTGTCCCGGGATGTGGAAGATACAGGTTCAATTTTCATCCCCTGCCTGCAGGGGCGAAGGAGAGGTTCCTGTTCAGATCTCTTCTCCCCTTGGGCAGGGAGAAGAGGTTTGAACCTGGTTCTCCTACATCCTAGATCAGAGCTCTAGCCACTGGGCTAAAAGTTTTAAAGTGGATGGTACCACCGCATGTAGAGCAGCACCTAACTCATTATTGCAAGAAGCACTTAAGCAACTCAGCCTCCTGAGTCCAGGCAGGGGTATCCCATTCGCAGAGCGGGTGGGGCTCAGTGCACACCCCTCTGCTTAGCATCTCCCATTGGTTAGCTTAAGTCGCTCTGCACCTAGTGTGTTGGCTTTTGTGGTGCCTGTCTCTCCCCATTTATTGTATAGGGCACTTAGGGGCCTGACTTGGCTTTATGGATCAGTGTTTCTGTGATTTTCTACATGCCTAAAGGTTATGTGCTGAGCCACTCAGCATTGTAACATCTAAGTCCCTTCATGGATACCACCCCAGTCTTTCTGTTATCTCTGAATGACTGAGGCATTAAGCCACAGCTTGCTCTGGAAGAACTTTCGAGACATGGGGGAACTTCATGTCTGACATCCAGTAGCTTCAGGTTATCACTACTTATGCACCCTGCATTTACTTTGGTTCTGATTACTTAGGTTTTTGGGAGCCCCAAATTTGGGGCTGAACTGGAGATTATCCAGTGAATCTGAGACCTTACATAAGGGATGAGCTGCATACATAAAGGCAGTGACCAGCAACAACACCTGTCTGGTGACAGGTCAGCAGGAATACAGATCACCAGGTTCAGAGCTAAGGTACTGTAATGATGGGACAAGAGAGACCCTCCTGCAAGGGACATCTAGGGGATGTTAAGGCTCCATGGCCATATTCTGCGACTGCAGACCTTCCTACCTGATGTAAAAGGCTTGAGCCACCATGCTAGGTAGAGGAAGACAGTCCGCTGGGAGGTTTCCTGGTACTGTCTCTCTCAAGACTGTACAAAAACAACAAGGAGTCTGGTGGCACCTTAAAGACTAACAGATTTATTTGGGCATAAGCTTTCAGATGCATCTGAAGAAGTGAGGTTTTTACCCACGAAAGCTTATGCCCAAATAAATCTGTTAATCTTAAGGTGCCACCAGACTCCTTGTTGTTTTTGTAGATACAGACTAACACGGCTACCCCGATACTCAAGACTGTACAGAGACTGAACTCTAATAATCTCACCCTGCTTTCCAATTGGGCTTTCAGAGCATGAAAGGGCACCCTCCCCCAGCCCCACTCTTTGGGGATGATGACGATGATGATGACCTGGACTGGCTGGGATGAAGAGTTGGAAGATGGTTTGGATGTGGCTGGCAAGCAAGTCTGTGAGCTTCCCCTTTGGGCACATGGCCTCTTCTCAAGTGTATTTTGCACTTACCAGCTGCATTTCCTTTGGGATGGAAATGGAACAGATTTGGGACTCTCCAAGCTCCCCAGGTTACAAGTTAACTGGGGCTATAAGCAAATGACAGCACTGCTGGGCAGTTGGACCCAGTCTCGTTGGCCTGATCAGCTAGCCCAGTTTAAGCAGCCAGCCACTCGTCCTGCATGTTCCTGTTGCTGTCTTTTTGTGTGAGCCATCAATTTGTTAATCTGAAACTCTGATGTAAGTATGAACTTTGTAACCAGTTCTGGAATAAGCAAGTCTGGCAGTATTCTGCAGCTGACACAGTGACAAAAACAGGGCAGAGAAAATTGCTCCTCTCCCAGTACAATTGATACTAAAACAACAAATATAGAATTCCAAAAATCTGTGGGATGTCAGATTAACCCTTCACTAGAGAGACTTCAGGATCCACCTGTAGGGCTTAACAAACATGCTCACCAAACAGTTAGAGGCCAATTGAAAGTACATGAAGTAGGTTACCATGGAGACTTCTAATCCGAGTATTTCCTGCCCACGCACATGCCTTGTGGAAACTGAAGGAGTTGAGGTAACATAGGCTTTGAGTGTTGAACGCTGAGCTGTAGAAAACAATAAATGGTGCTACCCGAGCCAAGGGCTACTCTGCAAAGGCTGTGAGTTCATCACAGCTCCATGGAGCTCTGACAGGCTGAGACCAGAGTGCCAAGAGAATGAATACTCTGTTAAGTATAGACCTGCAGCTTCTAGTAAGTGCTTTAAAGATTCCTCTAGTGTTTCCCATTGTGGGAAGTTAAATCCCTTTACCCTCCTTCACTAAAATGAGTGACACAGAAGGGTTCTAGTATGTTCATGTGTATCCAGTATGGTCTTAATGTGTGTGCCAGGACATCCTGTAAAACTAATTCAATGGAGGCAGCACGCTGGCTGAATATAGGACCAAGAGTGAGACTGAGATTGCCTTTCTTCTAGCCCTTTTGCCTATTGTGAACCTTCATCCCTTTAGGGCTGAGCTATCCCACTAGCCTCTCCAAACCATAAGCCGAAAAGCCGGCAGAAGAGGCAGTCTGTTGCTTACCAAGTGTACAGGTCCAGTGAAACAGTAAGAAAAATTTGCAGCTACTATTGACTATTTAACTGTGTATGGCACTTACCAGCAGTGCAGTTCTGATACGATAAATATCTGCACAACAAAAATTTTTGCCTCCTACTCACTGCAGTCTGACACCGTGAAACCATCGTGTCCCACAACCCCTGGCTTTTAGTGCTCCCCCACCAGTCCCACCAAAGGCATCTTTGTCACCGCACAGTCTGCTCACACCCCTGTCCTTACTTCATTCACATCATGTATGTCTGTCTGTGATGCAGGTTAGATCATCTCAGGCTGCACTTTGCCATTGGCAATAGAAACCCCACAACAACAGCATTACAGACAACAAGATGTTAATGGGATCCCTGTCCAGACAGAGGAGGAGGGAGTTACTTCAGGCAGTCATTTGCCAATCTGCTGTGCCTTTTTTCTCTGCTGCTAAAGGTGGCAGGATTATAGTATAAAGTAGAACTCTTTAGATTAAAGGGGCACTGTTAAATTATAGATGAGGGTGTATATATCTTAACCGGCTTATTCAGGACACCATAGGTTATTGGAACAGAATTTGTAAATCCAATTTTCATTCTTTGTGCTCTATCTACTTTTGCTTTTCACTCAGCTGGGAAGTTTCAATCTTATTTATGTTCATTTTCTAGTCATTTTACTTCACGTACACAACCCTGCAGCATTTTGAGTTGCAAATATTGCACATGAGGGGAGGGAACAAATTGTCTTTAAAAATAAACATTTCCACTTAAATTATAATAGCGTAATGGAAATTGTTTAGATCTGTCCTAGGTTCTGTGAACACTTTTACAAAAATACCTGAGCAAAATCTGCAAGTGTTCTGTTAAATATAGAATAACTTGTTTTAATTCAGGCAGTGCAGAGTACAAACCTGATTGACAACAGTGACTCACATACCCAAGGACTGCTTTGTTTTAATGAATAAAAATGGGATAAGTAGCCAAATTTAACTAAAAATATGAAAGACTGAGTCCTGTGAACCAGCCAATATACTGAAATGTAAACACTTGTTTCACATAACTCCTCTAGCTTGGGGTAGAGCACCTTGCTCTCAAGTAGAAACTATAAAGTCAAAGTATGGAATAAATGTGTAAGAGCAAAGGGATTAACACATGCACACCAGGTTTTCCAGAAGTCCCCTTCATTGTGATAGTCTCTATGTATCTGTCCTTTAACTGTGGTCTTTGGAATCAACATGTCTGTAAAAGCCATGTCTGTCTCCTTCACAGATTTGATAAAACCTAAAAAATAAAAGTGCAATTAAACAAATCTATTTCTGGATCACACGGTCTTTAATTCCTGCTTTTAATGTACATGTTTGGTGAGCTTTGCAAGCTTAATCGTAAATCTAAACAACTCATTTTATTCATTCAATTTCCCTGAAATTCCTGTCCAAAAAGAGAAATGGAGGCCTGTCGAGGTGATCCAGGGTTTTTAGGAGGTCTCTCCAGAAGGGTGAGTAGAGCCTGTGCAGTTAGCCTCAGAATTGGGAAGTGACTGAGCTGCTACCCCTCTCCCTCCCAGTGCCTCTTGCATGCTACAGAACAGCTGATCCTGGCGGGTGTGAGGTACTGGGAGGGAGGTGGGAGCTTGGCTGCTGGTGGGTGCTAAGCACCCACAAAGTTTTGTTTTGTTTTTTTTTTTTTTTTTTTTCTATCAATCCTCCAGACCTGGATGGAGTCGGCACCTATGACAGTAACATGGCTGCAGCGCCATAGCTGTGCCTCTGTGGTGCAAACATCACCTCAGGCTTATCGATCACAAGACCAGAAGGGACCATTGTGATCATCTAGTCCAGAGGCAGGCAAACTACAGCCCGTGGGCCCGTCCTGCCCAGCCCTTGAGCTACCCCCAGCCCCTCCCCCACTACCCCCCCTCCCGCGCAGGCAGCACGGCTGGCTCCATGGGGCGATGCAGCTTCCAGTCCTGCCACTCTGAGCGGCATAGTAAGTGTGTGTGTGTGTGTCGGGGGAGGGGGGAGGGATATTGGCGTTTCCGGGGGGCAGTCAGGGAGCAGGGGGCGGTTGGATGGGGTGGAGGTTCTGGGGGATGCGGTCAGGGAATGGGGGGGTTGGATAGGCGTGGGAGTCCCAGGGACCTGTCGGGGCTGGGATGTGGATAGGGGTCGGGGAAGTGGACATGGGGGTTCAAGGCCATTTCTGACTGCCCTCTATTGCTTCTTCCTTTTTACCAATTTGTATAAAAAGTCATCACAATATTGTCCCCCTTTAACACAGACCCGTCCCCCAGAAACACCATCATACTCGGGATAACCTCTCTCCCCAGAAACTGCTGATTTGCCAAGGCCCCTGTGAGATTTGAATTCATGACTGCTGCTTTGTAAGGTTAATGCACCAACCTCCTAAGCTACAAAGTCAGGCCTGGTGCTGGGCCCCCATATAAAGTAAAGTAATGGAGATATCCTATCTCCTAGAACTGGAAGGGACCTTGAAAGGTCATCGAGTCCAGCCCCCTGCCTTCACTAGCAGGACCAATTACTGATTTTTTGCCCCAACTCCCTAAGTGGTCCCCTCAAGGATTGAACTCACAACCCTGGGTTTAGCAGGCCAATGCTCAAACCACTGAGCTATCCCTCCCCCATATAGTACCTGCAATGGTCACTTGGGGATGGGCACAAATAGAGCTGGGTTAGAGACATCCCAAGAAGTTACTTTTTAGGGTTAGGGTCAGGGTCAGGTTTGGGGTTAGGGTTTCGGGTAGGGGTTAGGGTTTAGGATTTAGGGGCTAGGGTCAGGGTCAGGTTTAGGGTTAGGCTTAGGGTTAGGGGTCAGGATCAGGTTAGGGTTAGGGTAGGGTTAGGGTTTAGAGTTAGGGTTAAGGGGTTAGGGGTGAGGGTTAGTGTTAAGGGGTTAGGGTGAGGGTTAGGGTTTAGGGTTGGTTAGGTGAGGGTGAGGTTTAAGGGTTAGGGTTAGGGTCAGGTCCAGGGGTTAGGGTTAAGGGTTAGGGTTTAGGGTGAGGGTGGGTTAGGGTTAGGGTCAGGGTTAAGGGTCAGGGTAGGGGTTAGGGTTAGGCTTTTAGGGGTTAGGGTTGGGTTGGGGTTTAGGGTGAGGGTGAGGGGTCGGGTGGGTGAGGGGTTGAGGGGAGGGTGAGGGTTTAGGGTTGGGGGTTAGGGGTTAGGGTGAGGGGTAGGGTTATGTTTAGGGTTAAGGGGGAGGGTGAAGGGTAGGAGTAGGGTTAGGGTTTAGGGGGAGGGTTGGGTTAGAGTTTAGGATTGGGTTAGGGGTAGGGTTTAGGGTTAGGGGGTTAGGGTTAAGGTTTACGGGTTAGGGTTAGGGTAGGTTAGGGGTTAGGGTTAGATCAGGGTTAGGTTAGGGTGGGGGTGAGGGTTAGGGTCAGGGATCAGGGTTTAGGGTTAGGGGTAGGTTGAGGGTAGGGGGAAAGGTAGGGTTAGGGTTTAGGGGTAGGTTTAGGGTTACGGTCACTTGGGGATGGGCACAAATAGAGCTGGGTTAGAGACATCCCAAGAAGTTACTTTTTAGGGTTAGGGTCAGGTTAGGTTAGGGGTTAGGGTTCGGGGTAGGGGTTAGGATTTAGGGGCTAGGGTTAGGGGTCAAGGTCAGATTTAGGGTTAGGCTTAGGGTTAGGGGTCAGGATCAGGTTAGGGGTTAGGGTTGAGGGGTTAGGGTTGTGTAAGGGTGAAGGGTTAGGGTGAGGGTTAGAGTTTAGGGTTGGTTAAGTGAGGGTGAGGTTTAAGGGTTAGGGTTAGGGTCAGGTCCAGGGGTTAGGGATTAGGGTTAGGGTTAAGGGTTAGGTTAGGGTTAGGGGGTTAGAGTTAGGGTGAGGGGTTAGGGTTTAGGGTCAGGGTTAAGGGTCAGGGTTAAGGGTGAGGGTAGGGGTTAGGGTTAGGCTTTTAGGGGTTAGGGTTGGGTTGGGGTTTAGGGTGAGGGTGAGGGGTCGGGTGGGTTAGGGGTAGGGTGAGGGGTTGGGGGGAGGGTGAGGGTTTAGGGTTAGAGTTAGGGTTGGGTTAGGGGTGAGGGGTTGGGTTAGGGTTTAGGTTAGGGTTAGGATTTGGGTTAAGGTTTGGGTTTAGGGGTTAGGGTTTGGGTCAGGGTGAGGGTGGTTAGGGTGAGGGCGAGGGTGAGGGTTGGTGTTAGGGGTCGGGTGAGGGGTAGGGTGAGGGTTTAGGGTTGGGGGTTAGGGTTTAGGGTGGGGTTAGGGGTTAGGGTGAGGGGGAGGGTGAAGGGTAGGAGTAGGGTTAGGGTTTAGGGGGAGGGTTGGGTTAGGGTTTAGGGGGAGGGTTAGGGTTAGGGTTTAGGGTTAAGGTTTACGGGTTAGGGTTAGGGTAGGTTAGGGGTTAGGGTGGGGGTTAGGGTTGGGTTAGGGTCAGGGATCAGGGTTTAGGGTTAGGGGTAGGTTGAGGGTAGGGGGAAAGGTAGGGTTAGGGTTTAGGGGTAGGGTTAGGGTTTAGGGTTACGGTCACTTGGGGATGGGCACAAATAGAGCTGGGTTAGAGACATCCCAAGAAGTTACTTTTTAGGGTTAGGGTCAGGTTAGGTTAGGGGTTAGGGTTCGGGGTAGGGGTTAGGATTTAGGGGCTAGGGTTAGGGGTTAGGGTTTAGGGTTAAGGGGTTAGGGTGAGGGGTTAGGGGATAGGGTTAGGGTTGTGTAAGGGTGAAGGGTTAGGGTGAGGGTTAGAGTTTAGGGTTGGTTAAGTGAGGGTGAGGTTTAAGGGTTAGGGTTAGGGTCAGGTCCAGGGGTTAGGGATTAGGGTTAGGGTTAAGGGTTAAGTTAGGGTTAGGGGGTTAGAGTTAGGGTGAGGGTTTAGGGTGAGGGTGGGTTAGGGTTAAGGGTCAGGGTTTAGGGTCAGGGTTAAGGGTGAGGGTAGGGGTTAGGGTTAGGCTTTTAGGGGTTAGGGTTGTGTTAGGGGTTGGGGTTTAGGGTGAGGGTGAGGGGTCGGGTGGGTTAGGGGTAGGGTGAGGGGTTGGGGGGAGGGTTAGGGTTTAGGGGGAGGGTTGGGTTAGGGTTAGGGGTGAGGGGTTAGGGTGAGGGTTTAGGGTTGGGGGTTAGGGTTTAGGGATAGGGTGAGGGTTACGGTAGTTTAGGGTTAGGGGGAGGGGGAGGGTTAGGGTAGTTTAGGGTCAGGTTACGGTTAGGGGTGAGGGGTAGGGGTAGTGTTAGGGTTAGGGGTGAGGGTTAAGGGTTAGGGGTTAGAGGGTCAGCGGTCGGGGTTAGGGTTTAGGGTTAGGGTTGGGTTAGGGTTAGGGGGTTAAGGGTTAAGGATTAGGGGTTAGACGTCAGGGGTTAGGGGTAGGGTTAGGGGGTTAGGGTTAAGGTTTACGGGTTAGGGTGAGGGTTAGGGGTTAGGGTTAGATCAGGGTTAGATCAGGGTTAGGTTAGGGTGAGGGGTAGGGCTAGGGTCAGGGTTTAGGGGTAGGGTGAGGGTAGGGGTAGGGTCAAGGTGAGGGTTTAGGGGTAGGGTTAGGGTTTAGGGTTACGGTTAGGGGGTAGGGTTGGAGGGGTAGGGTTGGGGTTGGAGGTTAAGGTAGGGTTAGGGATTTGGGGTCAGGGTGAGGGTTTAGGGTTACGGGTTAGGGTAGGGGTTGGGGGTTAGGGTGAGGGAGGGTTAGGGTTAGGGGTCGGGGTTAGGGTTTAGGGGTCGGGGTTAGGTTAGGAGTAGGGTTAGGGTTTAGGTTGAGAGTGAGGGTTAGGGGTTAGGGTAGGGTTAGGGTTTTTGAAGCATTAGTCCTTGAGAAATTTGGCCCTAGCAGAGCTCAGAAATGAAATTCTCATCTCTCCTTTTTCTCATGAACCGAGCTCTTCCAAATCAGTAGCACAACATGACTCCTTGTGAAATTTGTCAGTAGCACAGCTCAGGAATGAATTAATAATTTTTCGTCTTTCTCATAAACCGGTCTTCCAAAAAATGCAATTTGCAGAATGATGCTTTGAAACATTTATCTCTAGCACAAATCAGGAATGAAATTCTCATTTTTTTTGGCCTTTTTCATGAACCGAGTTCACTAAACCATTAAAAGTACATCCTCCTGTCTTCCAGGCGAGGTTTCCTTGAGACATTTGTCCCTAGCACGGATCAATAATTAGCTGTTTTGTTTGTCTTTCTCCCCTTACACGTCTCTTTCTAAACACTAGCAGTGCATTCTAATGGTTTTTAGATGAAGACTCCTAGAGAACTGTGCCCCAAGCACATCACAGGACTCAATAGTTCTTGTTCTTCTTCACAGGGACGAGAAGCATCACCTGGTCCCCGGTAGCATAGGGGTGGGCACATGCTGAGCGGTCGTACCAGACCTTCTGCTTCCTTTGTGCCCATGCTAGGTTTCCTCTAACCCAAGACCATGAGCTCCATGAGCTTTTCCCAGTAAATCAGTACATACTCCACCATAGATTATCCCCCTTGCGAGGCCTACTCCTCACACTCATCCCTCATGAAGTCGAGGGGTCCCCTCACTCTCCTCCCATACAGCAATTCGAACGGGGAAAAGCCTGTGCATTCCTGGGGCACTCCTCTCTTTGCGAACAGCAGGTGAGGTAAATAACTTGTCCCAGTCCTGCGGGTACTGGACCATAATGGTTTTCAGCAGCATCTTTAGGGCCCCTTTGAACCTCTTCACCTGTTTCGCATGAACCGATCTCTCCACAACTTTTAGCAGTGCATCTTAATGGCTTTTACACACAGATTCCTTGAGAACGTTGTCAATAGCACACCTCAGGAATTAAAAATCTCATTTTAAGTGTTTCTCTCCAGCCAGTCTTCCAAACCCCTAGACTAGACTGATTCTCAGCAGGAGGCATCGCCCTGCCTAGTCCCTGAGGACCTTCCAGCCTCCCCAGGGCAGGAGGTGGAGGATCCCTGTCGCAGCACCAGCAGCTCGGCCCACTCCTCAGGGGACAGCAGCAGCACCTGGGACTCAGGCAGCAATGAGGCTGATGGGCGCTGCTGCTTTGTTCCAGGTGAGGCACCAGGCTGGGCTCAGGGAGGGGTGAGGAGGGGGCTGTTAACACCCTGGGCCACGCACTCGACCAGTACTATGGAGGCGGGTCCCCAGCCCAGGTGTCTGGTCTGAGCCACGTGAACCCCACTGACACTAGATGCTGCGATCCTGTGGGTTAGCATTAGTGTCTGGGATGACTTGGGGCAAGATCTCAACCTCCCCGCAACCCACTTCACTGCTGCCAGAATCCCTCCTGACCCCCCTGCTAGAGCCGCCTCCCTGCCCAACCTGGGTGGGGATGGAGAAGAGGGTTCTGAGAACTTGAGCTATGGTTTGGAGGTGGATCAGCTGTCAAGGGCACTGAGGGGGAGGTGGCAGGAGCTCACCCTACAAGGAGGGGGTGTTACCAGATGTGCCCATTACTTTGGGGTATGCTCATTTATTCGGGTTACTCTTCTGGGGAAGGGGGTTCTGTAATTCTATCAATGTACTGCTTGTGTCACTTGTGTTTTCATATGAAGCTCTACTTCTCCCTTCTGCAAGTCCCCTCCCAGTGGAGCTATCCTGCAGGACCTAGGCTCCCTAGGGCTGGGTTACTCCAGCCCCAGAACTGGATGAACACCCACACACCCACACATACATTAACAGAGCAAGTATGAGCAGACCGGGTCAATCAGCACTGCCAAGCTGACCCCTTCTATGTCTCTGGACTCACTGGGCTGGATGAAGCAGCACTTTCAAGCTACCTCTCCTTATATGCCCCTGGGCTCCATGGACTGGGTCAAGCAGCACTTTCAAGCTGTTACGCTTATGCGTCCCAGATTCAGCACGTCTCTAACCCCACTCCCCCAACACAATTGTACTGGCAGTAACCTACTTGATGAGCAAACCCCACAGTATTTTGGGCGCTGCAGGGATCTTTAGTTTAGGTAAAAGAAGCGTTGCTGTAGAGTGAATGGGGGAAGCTAAAAACACAAAAGAGTAAAGTTCAGCAACAGAGAGAGAAGCAACCAAGTTAACCATAAAAGTTATTTATTGAATAATAGTGATAACTACACAAGGAGAGCTAAACCAACATAACATACATTATTAAAGGTTAATACCTAAGGTAGAAAGGAAAACACAGAGAGAGAAAGAGGGGGGATCTCACCCACTCCATGAGGCTTGAACTGGTCGGGGTTCCCAGGTGATGGTGGTCGCAGGGGATCCTGAACGTAGGAGACAGGCAGAGCCACCAGCACGATCAGTCAGGAGAAGATGGAGTTCCAGTGGAACTGATGCATAGTTTGGATCTAAGCATCAGAACCCTGACTACAGAGTGAGTAGGGTTTTTTGTAGAGAAATTGCAATTGTTCAAGGGAGAACACTAGATTTGTTTATAGGTAAACTGATGACTCAAGGGGTTTCTTTAGACTAGACAATAGGAACTGATCACTCTTGGCTATGGGTGGTGTTTTCTTCCAGGGAGCTCACAATGCAAATAGGCTACTTCCGTATTTGGATATCAATTAAGGATTCATTAATAGAATTGGTCTGATAATTGCTGTGCCGGGTGTGTGCAGCTATAGGTTCATTAGCATCTGGAGCAGAGATTCCCATGATGCAGTGCTTCCCTGCTTTTTCTGGTCCCAGAGTTCACTGTGGTTCTCTGTTCTCCATTCTGTATGTAAATTGAGATGTCTTCCTGTCTCATCTTTCATGCAGATGAGGCTAGGGGAGTTGTCTCTGCTCTCCATTCTGTATGCTAATGGAGATGTCTTAATCTTGTCACCCTTGTCAGGAGGGGTCTAGGTGTGTCACCCAATGCCCTTCACTGCTCTCTGCGAGTTTTTTCCTCTGATGGGTTTTAGTTTAAGCAGAGGTGTGTGTGGGGGGTGTCTTTCATGAATCAGGGGGTTGGCACTGGAGGTTACTAGAAATGACAAGAAGACTCCATTCTGGGGTTCAGGAGGTGAATCCATCCCTCAGTGGTGGGCAGGTGCTCGGTGGAAATGCTGCTGGTTCCAGGTGCCCTTAATTCCCCCTGATTCCTCGGGGCGTTTGAGTCTCTGACAGGTTCTCATTCCCTTGCAGCAGGACGACGTCACGGCCAAAGTGATGCACCAGCTCCGCATCATCCGATCCGGCACTTGCGCCAGGTGCCTGAGGTACTGTGGGGGCTGTGCCTCTGAGGCCACCAGCAACTCCCGCTCCCTGCTGCAGGTACTGCTCTGGCTCACTGTAAATGGGGAGCTAGTGGAAGGGGAAATGGAGCCCCCTGGCACTCACTAAAAGGGAAAGTGGTGGATTCTCCATCTCTTGATGTCATTGCATGAAGACTAGATGCCTTTCTGGAATGTGTGTGCCCAAAAAGTAACTATTGTACTATAGAGGAAGCCTATAATATGCGGGGGTTAGATTAGATGCTCTAAAGGTCTCTTCTGGCCATAAAGTTTACTAATTTTGGAAACACTGAGTGTAGCATTGGGAGCAGCCTCTGATGTTTTACTGTCTAGCCGGCTTGCTTCCTAGAATGAAGACGCATTGAGTGGGGTGATCCACAGAGAGGATGTGTCCAGGATCCTGGATAAAGTTTTCTGCAGGAGGTTTGTTGAACGGGGAGAGATCACTCACTGTCAGGACCCAGAGGTCTTCAACCCGGGGCTGTAAGGTTCATGGAAGCAGCCACACTCCAACCCTCCACCTGGAAGCCTGCTGAAAATTGCTTACCTAGGACCCATGACGTTCAGCCCCAGTTTGAGGCTCCACTCCTGAGGTCCTATTGGAGGAGTCCCAGAGAAGCTAATTGGCCCCTGGCCCTGCTTAAGGCAGCAGCAGGAACAGGAAGCTGACTGAACACCAGGGCTGCTCCCTGTTCTGGACCGTGTGCTGCCTGTTTCTGCTGCTGCTCCCCTGGCTTGATTTCGTGGCATCTGATTTGTGGTTGTGATTGCAAGTTTCTCTTGTGCTTCTGATCTTCCAGAATCCTGACCCAGCTGAGTCTCAACTCTTGTCATGTGACTGTGGACTCTGGCTCTGACCAGTAGGTCTGGCTGACCTTGACCGAGCCGTGACATTGTACAATTTCTCCAATGCTCTTTTTTGCTGTCCAGCAAGATACACCAGTACCTTGGCTCCCAAAGTCCTGGTTGCCTGCTATTCAAGGGCTGAGGGGTAGTGCTTGTATTGCCCCCACCCTCACCCCAGCTGCTTTTCCTATGGGAATCTCCCTAGAGCAGAGGAGAAATGTGCTCTTCTCTTAGGATCAGTCCCAACAGTAATTCCACCCACCCTGGCCTCACCTCAGCTACTTTGTTGACCTGGGATCAGGGACCACTTTTGAAGCCCTCAGCATGTGGGTGGAGGTGGGAGCAGAGGCTGAAGCTCCAGCAGTTTCCACCAAAGAACACCACCTTGTCTTTCTATGGTCTGACTAGGGCTCACCATCCATCTTGGAGCTGAACACCAAATGGGAGCTGATAGATTGTCCTTGGTGGGCCATGTTCTTGTGTGTGATGGAGCTGTGTGCCAGAGAGGGCCAGGAGAAGATGCACCACGCATGGCCAGGACCGGGCTAAGCAGTTTGTAATGGTAGGTGAGTCAAACCTTGGCCACATATAGATACCTTAGGCATCCGTGGGGACTGAATCTGGGCCCTTCACTGCCAAGAGCACAACTCACTCCGATTTGAGTCATTACGGTAGTGACCTCTACCAGCCCCTCTGAGGGGGTCAGTATTATCTCTGTTAGCTGGCGCACAGGGATGGAAAGCAACTGTCTGCAAGGTCACACACAACATCACTGCCAGAGGCAGGAAGGAAGCATGGTACTGATACCAGTCCAGCTCCAACCACTAGACTCCACCCGCCTCTAAAGCCAGAGAACCCCAGGAGCCCTGACTCTGACAGCTGGGCCTTAAATGACAAGACCAACCTCCCTCCCACTCAGGAAGCCATAGAAAGGGACCATCTGCTGAGCTCCCCTTTGCAATGACAGTGTCAGAGACCATTGCTAGTAGGTGCCAAGTGACTGAGCAGGGAACTCCTTGAGAGACTCCTAGAGACTTGCAGGTGATTCACTGTGACCCTCTGGGGTCTGTGGAAAGAGAGCTGCATTGAAGAGACTCTCCTGCTCTAACAAAGGGTTTCTATGCTCCTAGAGAGTCAGCCAGTGAGGCCAGTTTTCAGAATGTGGAAGAGCTGTTTGGCGATGGGTTGGAGGATTCACCATGTAGGTGGCAGCAGCTGCAGTGCCTGGGGTCCCCATGGGCCAAGCCTCCACTCCTGACACACTAAGCTAATTTCCCACTGCTCTCAGTGGGGCTTTGGCTTTAGCTGCTGGGCCTGCATGCCTAGACAGAGGACTCAGGTATTTCCATCATGCTGCTCAATGGCAAATACAGCCATCCACAGAAGTGAAGAAGAATGGAAGTGAAAGAGTAAAGCTGGAGCATCCGCTGAGCTGCTGCACTCAAGTGAGCAGAGCTGGGGAGAGAAGAGGGAGAACGCGAAGGTGGCTGGTGGCAGTAAGGAGGAAAAACAGTTTGGGAGCCAGGAGCGTAGAAATAAATAGTTAATGATGAATACTGCGGGCTTTGTCTTGTGTGGTGAAGGGTTGAAAATGGGTCTCTTTACTATCACACTCAACTTTAAAATAGCCTTGTACGATGAAAGGGCAGGTCTATAAAGGTAAGAAGTCACTCTAGGGGCTTGACATCCCAGTTTCTGTCACTATTGCATGCTTCTATCAACATGATCTCAAGCCAACAAATCCCTGAGGTGGTAGCAGTAGTGAGCTCTTCTTCTCTTTTTCTGGACTAGCCACCAGAAAAAGGACACAATACATGTGGCCAAGGAAATAGAGAGGCATGGGGGTCAGTCGCAGTGTTGCCCGTTAATATGGCTCTTGTCAGGGAGCACGGCAGGTTACTTTGGACTAGGTAGGAGCCACATGTCTCCAAACCTGCACATCCCGAGGCTCCAGAGACCTCTCTTCAGATCCCAGAGCTTATGTTATGTGTCCTCTCCTGCCACACTCACCTGTTGGTGACTAATGCAGTCACAGAGTTCAGGCTCAGTGTCATGCATTCCTCTGGGCTGCAACAAGCAGGAGGACTTGAGCTGCAATGGATCCTCCTGTGCATGGGCTGAGTGGGCAACCTCCCTAATGCCATATCTGGTTTCCAGCCCATCTACACTAAGGAGGAGGTGATGGACTTACCCCAAAGGTGGGTGTGGGAAGAAGCAGAGTGAAGCGGTGATCAGAGAACCATCCCATAGCATTCCACCTAGAGTAATTCCAACAACCACCTGGCTCCTTCCTGCTGTAGGCCGCAGCCCCTAGGGAATTTTTGAATGAACCCTCTAGAAAGCTGCCTCTGGCTCTCTACAAGCTCTCACGCAGCCCTATCATGAGAGATAAGGAATAAGGTCCTGCCTCCCACAACTGCTCAGGGGAATCTTCTCCGAGAAATCACCACAGGGTGTTATGCATCTCTACAAACAGATCACTTTGCATTGTGTAGTCAAGAAGCTGCACCACTCTTTTTAGAGAAACATTAACACCCACAGGGATTTCTGCTCTAAATACTCCGGGCCTGAGGAAAGGATTCTGTGGGAAAAGAGGCCGTTCCCTTGCTCCAATCCAGGCTCTGCTGTTCTGATGCTGCAGAGCAGATAGGGAAGGCTTGAGGGTTCCTGGAGAGCATGCTGCAACGCCAGCAATCCCATGCTGCAATGCCAGCAATGCCATTCTGCCTCAGCCCTAGGGACACGTTCTCTTTCTCCCCCGGCAGCCTCCAATGGAGGGAAGAAAGGAACACGTAAGATGGAGTCTCTCCCTGGCTTATAGATAACCCAACCTGCAGTAACCCAAGTGTCGACTCAGAGGAATGCTGTGGTGCAGTGTATGTGCCCTGCAAGACATCTCTCGTGAAGGGAAGCAACACTGCTCTTGGCACTGGAACCTGGGCAATAAGGAAGAGGAGCTGGAAATTCTCCCTGGGGTGGGGAAATGGGGAAACCCGGTGGGACGATGTGTATGACTGGAATGTTAATGTCACTGATTACAACCCATTGAGGTAGGGGAGAGAGGATAAAAGTGGTGGGCAGGGTGGCACTTTACATTAGACCAGCGGTTCTCAAACTGTGGGTCAGGACCCCAAAGTGGGTTGCAACCCCATTTTAATGGGGTCACCAGGGCTGGCATAAATTTTCTGGGGCCTGGGGCCAAAGCTGAAGCCCAAGCTCCACTGCCTGAGGTTGAATCCAAAGCCTGAGGCCTTCAGCCCTGGACAGTCAGGCTCAGGTTGCAGGCCCCACGTCTGGGGCTGAAGCCCTTGGGCTTCCATTTTGGCCTCCCCACGCAGGGTGATGGGGCTCGGGCTTTGGCCTTCCCCCCACACCTGGAGCGGTGGGGCTCGGGAGGGCTCAGGTGTCAGTCTCCCCTCCTGGCGTTGTTTAGTAATTTTTGTTGTCAGAAGGGAGTCAGAGTGCAGTGAAGTTTGAGAATCCCCACGTTAGACACATCATTACCTGTTTTATGTTCTTGGTTATTGAGACCCCCAGGACCTCGAATGGATAGGGATCAATCGGCTAATTCACACAGCCCAGCAGGTGAACCGGTGGGGGGCTGGCACAGTTCACTGAATCCAAACCAGAGAGCAGGAAACGTTTCTCCTTTTGCATCTGTCTGTGACTTGTGGGAAGAAATTAGGTTAGCACGGGGGACTTCCTACTGGGAGACAGACGGGGAGGTCTCCCGTAGCCAGGAGTAAATCATCCTTGGAGATTTTGAAAAATTATAAATACTTTTCTAATGCAAAGTACCCAACTAGGGGTGACTCTATTGTGGGCCTCCTTGTGGTGGATAAAAATGAACTGATCACTGGACTGGATGTTCGTGGTTGCTCTGGGGCACTGATCATGACTTGACTGTATTCAGTAAGGACCAGTAAGGAGGTTTTGGAGCAAATTGATAAATTAGACAGCAATAAGTCACCAGAACCAGATGGTATTCACCCAAGAGTTCTGAAGAAACTCAAATGTGAAATTGCAGTACTACTAACTAACTGTGGTATGTAACCTGTCCTTTAAATCAGCTTCCATACCAGATGTCTGGAGTATAGCTAATATGACACCAATGTTTTTAAAAGGCTCCAGAGATGCTCCCGGCAATTACAGGCCACTAAGGCTAACTTCAGTATCAGGCAAATTGGGTGAAATCAGAGTAAAGAGCAGAATTATTAGACACATAGATAAACACTATTTGTAAAGGGAAATCATGCCTCACAAATCTACTAGAATTATTTCAGGGAGTCAACAAGCATGTGGATAAAGGTGATCCAGTGCATATAGTGTACTTAGATTTTCAGAAAGCCTTTGCCAAGGTCCCTCACCAAAAGCTCTGAAGCAAAATGGGATAAGATGGAAGGTCCTCTCTGGGATAGGTAACTGGTTAAAAGGCAAGAAAGAAATGGTCAGTTTGCAGAATGGAGAGAGGTAAATAGTGGTGTCCCCCAGGGGTCTGTACTGGGACCAGTACTATTCATCATACTCCTATGTGATCTGGAAAAAGGGGTAAACAGTGCGGTGGCAACATTTGCAGATGATACAAACCAACTCAAGTTACAGAGTGGTAGCCGTGTTAAGCTGTATCAGCCAAAAAAATGTGGAGTCCTTGTGGCACCTTAGAGACTAACGAATTTATTTGGGCATAAGCTTTCATGGGCTAAAACCACATCCGATGAAGTGGGTTTCAGCCCATGAAAGCTTATGCCCAAATAAATGTGTTAATCTCTAAGGTGCCACAAGTAAACCAACTCAAGTTAGTTAATGCCAAAAGAGACTGCAAAGTGTGGCAAAGGGATCTCACCAAACTAGGTGACGGGGCAACAAAATGGCAGATGAAATTCAATGTTGATAAATGCAAAGTAATGCACATTGAGAAACATGATCCCAACTCTACATCTAAAATGATGGGGTCTAAATTAGCCCTTACAACTTAAGAAAGAGATCTTGGAGTCATTGTGGATAGTTCTCTGAAAACATCCACTCAATGTGCATCGGCAGTCAAAAAAGCGAACAAAATGTTGGGAAATCATTAGGAAAGGGAAAGGGATTGTTTAGAATTAGAAATCTATGTGCCTCCCGCCCATGTTTCTTTGAAATAAAGGATAGAAAGAATATAATCTTAAACAGAAAGCAGATTTATTAAGGGATAGATACAACTGGGGGAAGATTCACTATGGGGAACACTACAAATACCCATGAATAGATTCCAGCAAGGGGGCATAAAGCCCAGGCCCTTAAACTGTCCCTTGGCTAAACTAATAAATATCCAACAAATAATTACTGTCTCTCTTCTAGCTTCAGGTGGAGGACACTGGCAACGGATGGTCCGTCTCAGGATCTCTGGAACATCGGAGGATCTGGCTCTCTACTGCCCAAGCAGGAGATCAACAGATCTGAGCGGATAGCACAGCCTTCACTGGATCCTTTGGTGGATTACAGGAGTCAGGTAAGTATCAGAGTCCTTGACAGATGTTAGTAAGCGAAGTCTTGATCTAATGCCACACAAAGAACCTGGACGTGGCTGCTTTGTTGGTGGACAGCGCCTGCATCACCACTAACAGTCCCTTATACGCTGTCTGAGGCGCGCATTCCTGAGGCACACTCTGACAGACACCGCTCCCAACCGGTTCCCGTCAGTTCTCTGTCCCTCAGGTTCCGTGAGGAAAACAGAGTTTTGGCGGGAAAATGCCATGAAGAAAGGGTACCATAACGGCGTTCAAACTCTTCCTATCATATGTGCCATCTTGAATTTCTAAAGTCCATTTTGAATTGCAGCAACATTCCTAACAGAATATGACCATGTACCAAAATCACCTTACAGGATAGGTAAGAAGACAGAAATGTAATATTGCCTCTCAATAAATCCATGGTATGCCTCATCTTGAATACTGGAGCGGGTCTGAAAAAGATATCCTGGAATTGGAAAAGGTACAGAAAAGGGCAACCAAAATTATTAGGGATATGGAACAGCTTCCGTATGAGATTAAATTAATAAGAGTGGGTGGAGATTTCAGCTTGGAAAAGAGGTGACTAAGGGGGGATATGATAGAGGTCTATAAAATGGTGACTGGTATGGAGAAAGTAAATAAGGAAGTGTTATTTACTCCATCTCATAACACAAGAACTAGGGGTCACTAAATGAAATGAATAGGCAGCAGGTTTAACACAAAAAAAGGGAGTATTTCATCACAGAACACACAGTCAACCTGGGGAAACTCTTTGCTAGAGGATGTTGTGAAGGCCAAGACTATAACAGAGTTCAACAAAGAACTAAATAAGTTCATGGAGGATAGGTCCATCATTGGCTATTAGCCAGGATAGGCAGGGATACAAAACCATGCTCTTGAAGTGTCCCTAGCCTCTGTTTGCCAGAAGCTGGGAATGGGCGACAGGGGATGGATCACTTGATGATTACCTGTTCCGTCGATTTCCTCTGGGGCACCTGGCATTGGCTACTGTGGGAGGATAGGATTCTGGGCTGGATGGACCATTGGTCTGACCCAGTATGGCTGTTCTTATGACCAACAGAGGGCAGACCCAACCAGCAATATGTATATTTGGTGCACTGAAAGGGTTAACTTTCCAAAGCTGACCAAAATGATTAGTGAAAGTGTTTTGGAGCAAAAGAATTAAACAGAACAATGTGAATGAAAATTGGGAGCTATTGTTTAAGGAGCTTGTTAGATGGGGCATAACCCCCATTACATAATTAGCTGAGCTTACAATGGCCTTCCACTCAACTCGCTGACATTTCTCTGTCTGTAAATGTGGTAACCGTTTTTAAATCTAGATCCAATCAATTACAACATGTCAGGGAACATTTTAGGCATCAATGGTCTGATCATCGGGTTGATGGCGGTAAACAAGAGATTCCCATAGGGTTCCCACCCTCCCTCTCTCTCTCTCTCTCAATGTCTCCCCCTCCCCCCCCCCCCCCCCGCCAACAGCCACCCTCAACCTCTCTCCCCTTTCTGCCCCTGCATCCTCTGCAAACTTTCAGAGAGGGATGCCTCATGATGGCATTCGCTCGTGGGGATGTTGCCTAGTGGTCAGGGTTTCAGCCCTTCGACATGCGGAGGGGAAGGGCGCGGCAGATGGTGGGAGAGCCCAGGGCCTCCCACAGGGTCTCACCCAAGCCACTCTGAGGGCAACACAAGGGAGTGACACTTCCTACCAGCCAGTTAGTGTCCAAAGTTCAGAGTTTATCACAGGAGGCTCTGAAGGGTGTCAGCTCACTGCTTGGCACCTCTTCACAGCTGGGCGTGGCATGGCAGCTCTCTCCCTCTTGGGGTGGGAGCTGCCTCTGTAATGCTGACAGACCCTGGTTGTTGGGACCTCTGGAGCTTAGTGCATGAGCCTCTACAGCATGAGCTAAAAGCCAACTGGCTGTTAGCTAAGACTGTAGAGCCGACTCATTATCTTTCTCTCTAAGTGGTCTCGGTGCCACTAGATGGGACACACCACCACACCCAGAAGGTGTGTGGGTTACATACTTCCCCTAGCTGAGGAAGCACGTCCTGAGCTTTAGAGACTTTCCAGTTGAAATCCCAGATGACCCCTGTAACGATGCGGCCTCTGGTGGGACACTACTGAGAGTATCAATTCAGGACAAATTGCTTGGAGCAGGACAGTCACAGCCCAAGGCTGGGTGTCCTTTACTATTAAGGCACGCCAAACCAGCCAAACAGAAAGGACTTTGGTTGTACCCCACTAGCTAATCAGAAGTCATACAAGCAATTCCCTCAGATATCCCAGTTCCCTTGTATCACCACCAGCACCACTCCTTATGAGGATGAATGGTTATGAAAACCAATTCCAATGCAGAAAAGGACCTAGGGGTTACAATGGATGAGAAGCTGGATATGAGTCAACAGTGTGCCCTTGTTGCCAAGAAGGCTAATGGCATTTTGGGCTGTATAAGTAGGGGCATTGCCAGCAGATCGAGGGACGTGATCATTCCCCTCTATTCGACATTGGTGAGGCCTCATCTGAAGTATTGTGTCCAGTTTGGGGCCTCGCACTACGAGAAGGATGTGGAAAAATGGGAGAGAGTCCAGCGGAGGGCAACAAAAATGATTAGGGGTCTGGAGCACATGACTTATGAGGAGAGGCTGAGGGAACTAGGATTGTTTAGTCTGAAGAAGAGAAGAATGAGGGGGGATTTGATAACTGCTTTCAACTACCTGAAAGGGGGTTCCAAAGAGGATGACTCTAGACTGTTCTCAGTGGGAGCAGATGACAGAACAAGGAGTAATGGTCTCAAGTTGCAGTGGAGGAGGTTTAGGTTGGATATTAGGAAAAACTTTTTCACTGGGAGGGTGGTGAAGCACTGGAATGGGTTACCTAGGGAGGTGGTGGAATCTCCTTCCTTAGAGATTTTTAAGGTCAGGCTTGGCAAAGCCGTGGCTGGGATAATTTAGTTGGGGATTGGTCCTGCTTTGAGCAGAGGGTTGGACTAGATGACTTGGTGAGGTCTCTCCCAACCCTGATATTCTATGATTCTAATACCCCAGTAAAAGAAAAAGGTTCTCCCGATCCCAAAGGACCAAGCCCCAGACCCAGGTCAATAGACGAGTCAGATCTTACCCACAAATCACGCTGTTGCCAATCCTTTTGAATCTAAAATCTAAAGGTTTATTCATAAAAAGAAAGAAATATAGATGAGAGTTAACATTGTTAAAGGAACAATTACATACAGCAATGGCAAAGTTCTTGGTTCAGGCTTGTAGCAGTGATGGAATAAACTGCAGGCACAAATCACGTCTCTGGAGTACATCCACAGATTTGGATGGGTCATTCAGTCCATTTTTCAGAGCTTCAGTTTGTAGCAAAGTTCCTCCAGAGGTAAGAAGCAGGACTGAAGACAAAATGGAGGTGTTTCCTGGGCCTTTTCTATCCTCTGCCATGTGGAAGGACCCCTTTGTTCTTACTGTGGAAAATCACAGCAGCGAGGTGGATTTTGGAGTCATGTGGGCAAGTCATGTGTCCATGCAGGACTCAGTTCTTTACAGGTAGAACAACCATTGCTCACATGCTACCTTGAATGTTCCCAGGAAGGCTTCTCATATGTGGATTGGAGTCTCCCAAGGTCCGTTGTCAGTTAAGTGTTTCTTGATTGGGCACTTAATCTGAAAATTCCTTTCTCAAGAAGCTGACCAAAGGCTTCACTAATGCTACTTAGAATCAAACACCGTGAGATACAAATACATAACCAATACTCTTAACTTCAAATACAAAATGATACACACATACAGACAGCATAATCATAACCAGCAAATTACAACCTTTTCATAGACACCTCGTTTGACCTCCCTCGTACAAGATTTGGTGCAACTATAGGACCTTGGTTGCAACAATGATCTATACGGTAACAGTTCATGTCAATAACGTCACAACCCCCCACTTGTAACACTGACAGACCCCAGTCATCAGCGGGCAAGATCAAACTTGGGACCTCTAGATCTTAGTGCATGAGCCTCTATAGCATATGCTAAAAGCCATCTAGCTCTTAGTTAAGGTTATAGAGCAGACTCATTTAACTCTCTCTCTAAGTGGTCTCAGTGCCATTAGATGGGACAGAACACCACACCCTGGTGCAACAGGAACAGGTCCTCCCTTCCCTCAGGGAGAGGGACCTTCAGGCAGTTGCTGAGGGAATGATCCTGCCTTCCTTCAGGGCCTGCAAAGTAGAGGTCCTTCCTCTTGCCTGGTCTGCCCACAAGTCCTCGTCCAGTCTGTGCACCCCCTGCAGGTGTGATGGAGCTGGGCTGGCTGAGGCCAGAGCAGCTCCTTAACCCCTTGTTCCCCAGTGTGGGGTTTGTATTCCCAATCACAAGTTCAAAGAGAGGGGAAAAAACCTTGACGATATAGCTTTCCATACTCTTATTAGCTAACAGGCCTAGCAGGGCCTGAAGGCATATTTTTCCAAGGAGAGCTTTTTGTTATCTTGGGTACGCCGATCTAATGCTGCAGATGGTGACTTTAGATGATGCTTCATGCAGCAGGGCATTCTTTTTCCCTGTGTTGTCCGGGCTTTTCTGATGCTGGATTCAGGAGGAGGGTTGATGAGATTCCACTCTGCTGCCTGCAGAACACTGCATTCTAACCAAAAATATGTTTGTTTGGGTCCTGGTTTCCTTCTGTTCCTGGAAGGTGATGTTTGGAAGTTTTTCATGGAGCATGAAACAAAGTCCGAGTCAGTATTGGTAAATGTCCCCAAAACATGACTTCAGCCTACCCTGCATCAGCGAGATCCAGCCTCTTAATTTCTTTGGTATTGATTTAAAGTAAAATCAGTGTTACTCACACACCTGCATAGAATGTGCATGTGTGAATCCTCCAAGGGCAGAAGTGAGATGGAGTGTACATGAGACTTTATGAGTGATATCGAAGCATTCCACAATGTTGGAAATCATGGCCTTGTGGACAGACAGAAACCAAATTCTTTCTTTCTCCCTCCCACCATGGCAATACAATGAACATACCCTCCGTTTCATTCCATTGGAAGACACTTCCACACCTGCTGGGTCAAGCCTGCTGCCTCGGACTGCGGGTGCTGCAAGTGGCCAGCAGTGGGCCAGAAGGAGGAGGACCATGCAGGAGCTTTTGGAGATAGGGGCAAGGAGGAACAAGGAGCACGTTGCTTTCAAAAGTTCCAAGGAGGAAAGGGACACGGTCCAGGAAGAGAGGAAGAGCAGGGAGCAGGACTGATCGCTCAGAGAGAGAATGCAGGATATGGGGGCCAGCAGGGTGGTTCATCCAGGTCATGTCACAGCGCCAGCACCAGTGCATGTGCCAGCTGCTATGTCTGCAGGTGTGCAGGTACATGTAACTATGACAGTGGAATGGTGTTCCTGGTCCTGGCTCAGAATGGCTAGAAGGTGGAGTTTGTGGCAGAGCTAGTGAGCAAAATTACAGATGGGGTTTCGGTTCCCAACTATTGACAGTTGTGTGTCTCAGAGAAAGATCCTCTAACCCCACTCTCCAAGAGACGTACCCTTGTCTCCAAAACCAGTGAGGTGGCAGAGCGCCTACTGGTTTATGCCATATACTACAGATTTTCTGGCCAGCCTTGAACTCTCCAATTCCCTGATGAATGTTCTTCTGACACTTAATGGCTTTTATATTTTTGTTCTAGCGATTATTCAGACACTCAGCCCAATAGGCCAGATCCTGCTTCCCTGTGGAGCCTCACTTTCCTCCTCTCTGAAGTGGGGATAATCCTAACCAACAATTAGACAGTGTTTGATCCTCAGATCTTGCTTCCCAAATCCCTGCCCTCCTGGTCCAACACCGGCCTCTTCCCCATTTCCCCAAACTTCCATATCTATGCTAGTGCCTGTCTCATCCCCCAACTGCAAGGTCTCATACACGGTCTCCTTCCAGCAAGCTGAAGCTGCCCCTGGCTCTGAAGCTGGAATCGCATGTCCTGAGAGCTTCCCTTGCATGGTGGAGTCACCGTGGGCATGAGAAAGGACAATACCCATATGCAGGTAGAACATCAACCTCCACCTCCGTCCCAGCAGCAGGATGGCCTCTGGTCCCTGCTCCCTCAGACAGCTGGAGCTACTGAGAGGTGGGGTTGGAAGAGCATGAGAACAGCCCATGAGGTTAAAAAATGGCAGGGAGAGCCTCTTCCCTCCCTGGGACATTACGTTGTCCCTCCGTGGGCAATCCTTTCTTTCTGCAAGCTGTGCTTTGGTTCCTGGACTCTGCCCAGAGGCCCAGCTCCCGTCCCTAGCAGCTTGGCTGTTCCCTACCCTGCTGTGCACCAGGCCCTCTGCAGAGAGCTGCTCTGGGCAAGGACTACAGAGCCTGCTGTCATCCTGGCAGGTGTAGCCCCAGGTTCCATAACCCTGACTCATGGTCTCCCTCTGCTGACAGGCTCTGATCAAGGCCTGCCCAGAGAACATGGATGACGAGTTCTAGATCCTGCTGACAGCAGCCCCCAGCACAGACAAACTCCAGCACATCTTGGAGGTGAGCAGAATGGGGAGGGGCAGCAGGGTTTTACCGTAGAGGTGGGGACTCCTAGAAAGAAGAGACTGGAAAATCCATGCTTCTATTGGATCCTTCCGAGTGTGCATTCATGATATAAATTCACTGGGTGACCTTGGGGTTAACTCACTTCTCCCTTATGGCATCAGTCTTCTGCCCTATCAAATCTACCCTGGGGAATAAGGACAGAAGCCCCGACAATCACCTTCACTTGTGGGTGTCTGGCCCAGGGAGCCTAAACCAACTGGACTATCTGCCCCATCACCTAAACTGCCCTGTATTTTCCTCCTAGGGCCTTAAATGCTCAGCCTGACCCCTTCCCGGCTTGTCCCTGACCTTTAAAGGACTATCCAAGCCCCCCCCCCCCATACCTGCTCCCCTTGGGGTCTCTCTCCTGGCTGAGCACAGGCTGCCCTTCTATCTCTCAGCAGGCCTGGGTCCCAGTCACATGCTGATTCTTGTCATGTGACCCCCACACTTATTCCCTTCACCCTAGGGAGCTGCATAACCTGGGCTAGGTGCAGTTGAGCTCCAACCCCTTTCCTGGCCATCTCACCCTGGGACAGGTTGAAACTGGAAACCTGTGGGTAACAGTAACTGGTTGCTCCCAAAGGTGCTGAAGACACAATGGAAGAGGAAATCCTTTGGCCTGGATTGAAATTATTCCGACTGAAAGTTAATGAGAGAAAATAGATCCAGAGTTCTCTTCCTAGCAGCAGAAAATGTGGAGATTGATAGATGTTAAGGTCAGAAAGGACCATTATGTGCATCTAGTCGCCCCTCCTGTATAACTCAGGCCCTCGAATGTCACCAAGTGGTTCCTTCAGCCAACCATAGCATGGGACTGAGCCAGAGCACGTCTTTTGGAACGACATCCACATGCAGGAGAGCCAGCTGGCTACCAGAAAATCTCTCTTCTGCAGTGACGTGGGGTTAAGGGACATGGGGGAAAAGACATGGAGGCTGTGATTGAAGTTAGGGCAGCGAGGCCAGGATAACTGGGACTAGGTCCCAGGACTGGCTATCACAAGACCTGCCATTTTCTATTCCTGGCTTTGGGACCATGAGTGAGTCTCTTCACCGCTGGGTGCCTCGGTTTCCCCAACTACCAACCAGAGCTAATCAAGGTTTTGTTTGTTGTCCCCATTTTACAGGGTGGGAAACTGAGATACAGTTGGGACCTGGCTACACTACAGGTCTGTAGTGCATTTGTAAGCTGCTGACCCCCACATGTTGTTCAGAGCCTATGGACAAGACAGCTCCTAAAGGTGTGTTTGTTCTGTGCTTATCCCCTATGTACCAGCAGGGCTGGACGGCCTTTTCTCCCTGTGCTGTGGGGAGCAGGTCCTGGGTACTAAGGGTCTGAAGAAGCTCTCAAGGACTAATTTTTTAAATTAATTTTTATCAATGAATTGGGAGAAAACATACAATCACTGCTGATAAGACTGGTGGGTGAAAAAATACTGGCAGAGTGGTAATTACTGATGAGGAGAGGGCAGTGATACAGATCAATCTGGGTCATTCAGCAAGTTGGACCCATTCAAAGAAAACAAGTTTGACGAGAGCCAAATGCCAGGTCCTATACCAAGCAAGAAGGCATGCCGGGCACACCTACAGAATGGGGAAGTGTATCCAGGAAAGCAGTGACTCTGAAAAGGATTGAGAAGCCACTCAACATGAGCTCCCAGTGTGATGCTGTGGTGAACAGGGCTAGAGCCATCATTAGACATACGAGCAGAGCCATGAGTACTATAGGGAGGTGATACAGCATCAGGGAGGCTGATACTGGAATATGGCATCCGGTTTTGGTGTCCTCATTTGGAAAAGATGTAGAGAAATTGGAGCTGGGGCAGCAAAGTGCCACCAAATGTTCTGAGGGCTGGAGAAAAATGCCTTCTAGAGCCCTATTGAAAGATCTCAACCTGTTTAGCTTATCAAAGGAAGATTGAAAGTTGACTTCATTGAAATGTTGAAGTGCCTTAATGGAGAGAAAATATTGGGTATTAAAGGGCACTTTAATCTAGCACAGAAAGTCATAACAAGACCCAATGGTTGGAAGGTGAAAAGAGACAAATTCCTATTACAAATAAGGCACAACTATTCAACAGCGAGGATGATTCACCACAGGAACAAGCTACCAAGGAAAGCGGTGGATTCTCCATCTCTTGATGTCATTTAATGAAGACTAGATGCCTTTCTGGAATGTATTTGCCCAAAAGTAGCTATTGTGGTATGCAGGAGGCCTGCGATATGCAGAGGGTAAGATTAGATGCTCTAAAGGTCTCTTCTGGCCATAAAGTCTGCTAATTTCAGAAAAGCTGAGAGTAGCATTGGGAGCAGCCTCTGATGTTTTACTGTCTAGCCGGCTTGCTTCCTAGTATGAACACTCATTGAGTGGGGTGATCCACAGGGAGTAGCTCAAACCTCCAATGTGTCTGGCCAGCGGCAGGACATTAGCACTGCAGGGGAGGGGTGTGTGTGTGGCAGTGACATCACAAAGGCCTTTTGCAGGACCCCAGCCTATCGGTCAAAGGTGGTGGGGAAGTGGTGACCTCAGAGAGAGATGCTGACATCAGCCAGGAAGGACAGGGGCGCAGGACCAGGGAAACCTCAGAGACCCCTGTGGCTTTGCTTCAGCAAGTCGCTTTCTCGAGGTCTCTCTTTGAGGACTGAGAGAATATTAGGGTTCACGTATGTGAGCGCGAGGAGGAACCTCTTTCGAGTTTTCTCCTCTCCTTTTACTGATTTTACTAGGAAACAGACATCCCTGTTTAGAAGGTAAGAGCCTCCGAGTGGTTTGGAACCTGTTCAGTCTGATCCATCTGGTGCCAGCTGAATTCTAGGCATGGAAAACACTAGTTTAAGGTGGCAGAATTTTATTCCCCACATAGGATTTTTTCCCTTAGAATCACTGGGGACATTAGGGTTTCTCCTTTTTGTTTTACCTTTTCCTCCGTCTCTCCCTCCTTTCTCTTCATCTCTTACTTTTTTTCTCCTTTCCCCTGTTCCCCTCCCACCACCAGGAGGTGTAGAGTGAGTGTGTGTGTGTGTGTGTGTGTGTTCTGCAGCTCCCATTGTGGGAGCTCCACCCAACAAAGTGGGGCTGAAATAGTCCTCTGACAGTGATCCCCACTGGTGACCTGGGCCAACCTTTGGGCTCTCTGGTGAGAACCATCAGCCTCCCGCCCCTCAGTGGCTGCCTCCTGGGGCCACTAGATGGAGATGCTGTTCTAGCCCCAGGATTTGGAGCCTGGCTCTGGGCAATGTGCTAATGCCTCACATCCTGTTGGTTTTAGGTCTTCGGAAAGTTCTTCTCGGAAGGGCAGAGAAGACTCTTCCTCCGGACGGCAGTGCTGGCCATCCATAACTCCCTGCTGCATGTCAGCCAGGCAGGGCTGATCCTGGCCTACTCCCTCCTGGGGGAAGCCCAAGAGCTGATGGGGGACAAGGTAAGCAGCTGCATTAGACTCAGGAGATTGGGGCAGGGCCCAGGCCTCATTCCCATCCTATCGCCATTCGCTGGCCTGGCAGCAAGGAGCCTGGTGGGGAATGAGAGCGAGAGCAGGTGCTACTGGGAAGGGAGATGAATTCACCTCCATCAGCAGGAGGGAACCAGCTTGTCCCCGGAGCAGCTCCAACACAGCTCTTTAGCAAGGCTAATTAATGACAAGCATTAACTCATCATGGACTTATGTTCTGAGGGCATGGTGCTTTTGCTCCTGGGAAGAGCAGAGGAGTCCCCTAAGTGCCCTCTGCGAGCCTCTCCTGTCCCAGAGGGCCTCACCCAGTTGCCAGTGGCCTAGTGTCCGTGTCACCCGAGCCACCACCTAGAGAGAACGGGAGGATTCAGTCAGCAGGGGCTGCTGATCTGCCCCATTCACCAGGGCGGCCATCCTGTGGCTTCAGCATTAGTGTCTGTGATGACTTGGGGAAGATCTCGACTTCCCCGCAACCCACTTCACTGCTACCAGAATCCCTCCTGCCCGCCCCTGCTAGAGGCCCCTCCCTGCCCAACCTGGGTGGGGGTGGAGAAGAGGGTTCTGAGAACTTGAGCTGTGGTTTGGAGGTGGATCAGCTGTCAGGGGCACTGAGGAGGAGGTGGCAGGAGCTCACCCTTCAAGGATGGGGTTTGGCACTGGAGGTTACTAGAAAGGACAAGAAGACTCCATTCTGGGGGTCAGGAGGTGAATCCATCCCTCAGTGGAGGGCAGGTGCTGTGTGGAAATGCTGCTGGTTCCAGGTGCTCTTAATTCCCCCTGATTCCTCGGGGCGTTTGAGTCTCTGACAGATTCTCGTTCCTTTGCAGCAGGAGGACGTCACGGCCAAAGCCCAAGATTTGGTGGTGATGGGGGACTTGGGCATCCAAAGCCCAAGATTTGGTGGTGATGGGGGACTTCAACTATCCGGATATATGTTGGGAAAATAACACAGCGGGGCACAGACTATCCAACAGGTAAGTGGGGAACATGGAGACCGGGGAGATGGGTCGGAAATGAGAGGGAGTGTGGGCTATATTGTCAGAGAGAAAGGAGGGTCAGGACAAAACTGGGAGGAAAGATCAAACCAGTATCTTAGATGCCTATATACAAATGCGAGAAGTATGGGCAATAAGCAGGAAGAACTGGAAGTGCTAATAAATAAATACAACTATGACATTGTTGGCATCACTGAAACTTGGTGGGATAATACACATGATTGGAATGTTGGTGTGGATGGGTACAGCTTGCTCAGGAAGGATAGACAGGGGAAAAAGGGAGGAGGTGTTGCCTTGTATATTAAAAATGTACACACTTGGACTGAGGTAGAGATGGACATAGGAGACGGAAGTGTTGAGAGTCTCTGGGTTAGGCTAAAAGGGGTAAAAAACAAGGGAGATGTCATGCTAGGAGTCTACTACAGGCCACCTAACCAGGTGGAAGAGGTGGATGAGGCTTTTTTCAAGCAACTAACAAAATCATCCAAAGCCCAAGATTTGGTGGTGATGAGGGACTTCAACTATCCGGATATATGTTGGGAAAATAACACAGCGGGGCACAGACTATCCAACAAATTCCTGGACTGCATTGGAGACAACTTTTTATTTCAGAAGGTTGAAAAAGCTACTAGGGGGGAAGCTGTTCTAGACTTGATTTTAACAAATAGGGAGGAACTCGTTGAGAATTTGAAAGTAGAAGGCAGCCTGGGTGAAAGTGATCATGAAATCATAGAGTTTGCAATTCTAAGGAAGGGTAGAAGGGAGAACAGCAAAATAGAGACAATGGATTTCAGGAAGGCAGATTTTGGTAAGCTCAGAGAGCTGATAGGTAAGGTCCCATGGGAATCAAGACTGAGGGGAAAAACAACTGAGGAGAGTTGGCAGTTTTTCAAAGGGACACTATTAAGAGCCCAAAAGCAAGTTATTCCGCTGGTTAGGAAAGATAGAAAATGTGGCAAAAGACCACCTTGGCTTAACCATGAGATCTTGCATGATCTAAAAAATAAAAAGGAGTCATATAAAAAATGGAAACTGGGACAGATTACAAAGGATGAATATAGGCAAACAACACAGGAATGCAGGGGCAAGATTAGAAAGGCAAAGGCACAAAATGAGCTCAAACTAGCTACGGGAATAAAGGGAAACAAGAAGACTTTTTATCAATACATTAGAAGCAAGAGGAAGACCAAAGACAGGGTAGGCCCACTGCTTAGTGAAGAGGGAGAAACAGTAACAGGAAACTTGGAAATGGCGGAGATGCTTAATGACTTCTTTGTTTCGGTCTTCACCGAGAAGTCTGAAGGAATGCCTAACATAGTGAATGCTAATGGGGAAGGGGGTAGGTTTAGCAGATAAAATAAAAAAAGAACAAGTTAAAAATCACTTAGAAAAGTTAGATGCCTGCAAGTCACCCGGGCCTGATGAAATGCATCCTAGAATACTCAAGGAGCTAATAGAGGAGGTATCTGAGCCTCTAGCTATTATCTTTGGAAAGTCATGGGAGACGGGAGAGATTCCAGAAGACTGGAAAAGGGCAAATATAGTGCCCATCTATAAAAAGGGAAATAAAAACAACCCAGGTAACTACAGACCAGTTAGTTTAACTTCTGAGCCAGGGAAGATAATGGAGCAAGTAATTAAGGAAATCATCTGCAAACACTTGGAAGGTGGTAAGGTGATAGGGAACAGCCAGCATGGATTTGTGAAGAACAAATCATGTCAAACCAATCTGATAGCTTTCTTTGATAGGATAACGAGCCTTGTGGATAAGGGTGAAGCGGTGGATGTGGTATACCTAGACTTTAGTAAGGCATTTGATACGGTCTCGCATGATATTCTATCGATAAACTAGGCAAATACAATTTAGATGGGGCTACTATAAGGTGGGTGCATAACTGGCTGAATAACCGTACTCAGAGAGTTGTTATTAATGGTTCCCAATCCTGCTGGAAAGGCATAACAAGTGGGGTACCGCAGGGGTCTGTTTTGGGACCGGCGCTGTTCAATATCTTCATCAACGACTTAGATATTGGCATAGAAAGTACGCTTATTAAGTTTGCGGATGATACCAAACTGGGAGGGATTGCAACTGCTTTGGAGGACAGGGTCATAATTCAAAATGATCTGGACAAATTGGGGAAATGGTCTGAGGTAAACAGGATGAAGTTTAACAAAGACAAATGCAAAGTGCTCCACTTAGGAAGGAAAAATCAGTTTCACACATACAGAATGGGAAGAGATTGTCTAGGAAGGAGTACGGCAGAAAGGGATCTAGGGGTTATAGTGGACCACAAGCTAAATATGAGTCAACAGTGTGATGCTGTTGCAAAAAAAGCAAACATGATTCTGGGATGTATTAACAAGTGTGTTGTGAGCAAGACACGAGAAGTCATTCTTCCGCTCTACTCTGCTCTGGTTAGGCCTCAGCTGGAGTATTGTGTCCAGTTCTGGGCACCGCATTTTAAAAAAGATGTGGAGAAATTGGAAAGGGTCCAGAGAAGAGCAACAAGAATGATTAAAGGTCTTGAGAACATGACCTATGAAGGAAGGCTGAAAGAATTGGGTTTGTTTAGTTTGGAAAAGAGAAGACTGAGAGGGGACATGATAGCAGTTTTCAGGTATTTAAAAGGGTGTCATAAGGAGGAGGGAGAAAACTTGTTCACCTTAGCCTCTAAGGATAGAACCAGAAGCAATGGGTTTAAACTGCAGCAAGGGAGGTCTAGGTTGGACATTAGGAAAAAGTTCCTAACTGTCAGGGTGCTTAAACACTGGAATAAATTGCCTAGGGAAGTTGTGGAATCTCCATCTCTGGAGATATTTAAGAGTAGGTTAGATAAATGTCTATCAGGGATGGTCTAGACGGTATTTGGTCCTGCCATGCGGGCAGGGGACTGGACTCGATGACCTCTCGAGGTCCCTTCCAGTCCTAGAATCTATGAATCTATGAATCCCTGGAAAAATCATGGAACAGGTCCTCAAGAAATCCATTTTGAAGCACTTGGAGGAGAGGAAGGTGATCAGGAACAGTCAACATGGATTCACCAAGGGTAAGTCATGCCTGACCAACCTGATTGCCTTCTATGATGAGATAACTGGCTCTGTGGATATGGGGAAAGTGGTGAACGTGATATATCTTGACTTTAGCAAAGCTTTTGATACGATTTCCCACAGTATTCTTGCCACCAAATTAAAAAAATGTGGATTGGATGAATGGACTATAAGGTGGAAAGAAAGCTGGCTAGATTGTTGGGCTCAACGGGTAGTGATCAACGGCTCGATGTCTAGTTGGCAGCTGGTATCAAGCAGAGTGCCACAGGGGTCGGTCCTGGGGCTGGTCTTGTTCAACATCTTCATTAATGATCTGGATGATCGGATTGATTGCACCCTCAGCAAGTTCGCAGATGACACTAAGCAGGGAGGGAGAGGTGGATATGCCGGAGTGACCTAGACAAATTGGAGGATTGGGCCAAAAGAAATCTGATGAGGTTCAACAAGGACAAGTGCAGAGTCCTGCACTTAGGACGGAAGAATCCCATGCACTGCTACAGGCTGGGGACCAACTGGCTAAGCAGCAGTTCTGCAGAAAAGGACCTGGGGATTACAATGGACGAGAAGCTGGATATGAGTCAGCAGTGTGCCCTTGTTGCCAAGAAGGTTGGATATTAGGAAACACTCTTTCACTAAGAGGGTGGTGAAGCACTGGAAAGGGCTACCTAGGGAGGTGGTGGAATCTCCATCCTTAGAGGTTTTTAAGGCCCGGCTTGACAAAGCCCTGGCTGGGATGATTTAGTTGGGGTTGGTCCTGCTTTGAGCAGGGGGTTGGACTAGATGACCTCCTGAGGTCTCTTCCAATCCTAATCTTCTATGATTCTATAACTATTGCTTTCCCCAGACTTGTGGCCACTTAGCATAGGATTTTGGTGTGCCACAGAAGAAGCATTCAGAGGTGGAGTAAAAGCTCCTGGCAAAGTCATGTTGCACGAGTTGTACTCTGGTATGAAGGCCATTTAACTAGACCTGCCTGTTGAGGTCTTACTAGACAATGTCAACATTCAACGCCAACAAGAAGCTAGTCCTTACTTTTGCAAAAGAATCTTTCGTCTGTTATACAGTTTGTCCTTCCATTCTCCCTCTCCAATTCAAACCATGCCCTGCTAGTTAAAACCCCAGAAAACAGTGTCTTGCATATTTCTGTGTAGGAAGTCTTCATTTCAGGCCCACTGAGAGAATATTGTGGCCTCTCATGATGCTACTAAAGTATGAGAGGACTCCTCTTTGAAAGGAGTCATGCCAGTCTTCTGGGAGAGCATGAGTAGTGATAACATCTTGGTGCAACTGCTCTGTAGGAGATGCAAACAAACAAACAAAAAAGTATCAAAACAAAAACAAACAAAACTCTGACCTTTCTCATAAAAATAGGGGGTTTCCCGAGTGCCCCAGCTAAAATGTCCCCACCTTTCACTTTTAGGTGAATGAGTGTGTTGGCTGTTGTCTTCCACCCCAGAAGTGGCTGCATTTCAGAGGTACTTTCCTCTTCTTCTAGAAAGGATGGTGTTATACTTTGAATATTGTATGGTAAAGAGCACTTGGATGGGTGTGGCACTCTGTACCTCAAAGCAACACCCTGGAACCCCCATATTCACCAATGTCAGGTAATTATGATAGGTTTCATACAAAGCATGCCATATAAGGTATCATATAAAAAGTCATGATCTGCTGATACCCATTGTTCTGTCCAAATCTGTATATCATTAGTGTGTATAAGTTATAAGATGATAAGATTTTTCTGTATGGTTGTTACCAAAATATGTTACAAGCTGAAGAGTCTCTGCGGCCAGGTGGGTGTTGACCGCCCATTAATCAACTGTGTGATTCAACTACACAACGGAAACTGCTCGATCACTGTGATTTGGGGACTGCTTGATCACTGGGACTCAGCAAAGCCCATCAGGACACGCCTGGGCTAGTGTCTGTGAGGCCCGTGGGCCAAGGGTATAAAACAAGGGCAATAGCATCATGTCTTGGGCTTTCTCCCTCTTCCACTTACGCTGGAAGCAATGAAAATGCTGGAACGGCAGAAGACTTTAACTGAAGGAGATTGATCCCCAGTGAAGCTTGTGTATTAAGAACTGTAACATCCAGTTGGGTGAGAAAACTACTTGATCTAAATATTGCCTAGTGTTATAAGGTTTAAGATTTAGATTGTGCACTTACTTTTTATTTTCTTTGGTAACCATCTCTAACTTTTTATGCCTACTACTTATAATTACTTAAAATCTATCTTTCTGTAGTTCTGTTTTCTATTTTACCTAAAACAGTGTATTTTGCTTGAAATGCTTAGGAGTTCTCAGCTGAGTTACACAGGCATATGTGTGTCCTCTCCACATTGAGGAAGGAGCGGACTGGGTAGTAAACCTACATTGGTCAGGCTTCTGACCAGGTCTAGACGGTACAGCTCTGGAGTGCAAGGCTGGGGAGAGGGGGGAGCTGGCTGGTGCCTTTCTGTGATTCATGTGTCTCTCTGAGGATTCATGCAATCTAACTGGGTGTGGAACTCCATATACTGGTGGCTGAGTGGGGCAAGGAGGGGTTTGCTGCTTGTCACTAGCAAAGCGTTGTGAGAGACAGATCAGGCTGCAGAGTATCCCAGCTCCAGGCTGTACCCTGGGGATCATGTCACTGTGGGATCCTTTATCAGTGATATTTGGAAGAGAGGCAACAGACAACAACAGTCATTCTGCTGATGCTGCAGTGATTTGGGGGTAATGGGATAGTTTGTCAGCCATGCACCTATTCCTCTGGCTGTCAGGCCAGTAGGCCAGCCATAAAATGCACAGGGTAGGGAGGAAATGATCAGGGGGTAGCCGTGTTAGTCTGTATCCACAAAAACAAGGAGTCTGGTGGAACCTTAAAGACTAACAGATTTATTTGGGCATAAGCTTTCGTGGGTAAAAAACCCACTTCTTCAGATGCATGGAGTGAAAATTACAGGGTAGGGAGGAATCTCTTTATCTCTTGATTTATAACATGGGCTTCCCAAGCAGCTTTTTGGAGCTGGGCAATGTCTGCTTGTATGTCTGGGAAGCATCTAGCACATTGTGGCCTCTAAATAAATGATACTCTGGGTGTATGTGTGAAGATTAAAACATACGCTGCTCACTGTCTGCTGCTTTCTGCAAAATGCTGCCAATTGCTGCCTTCCTCTCGCTCATTGACTAGATGAGCCTTATGCACTTCCTGAAGGTCAGCGGAACAATTCTCCCTAATCTAAGGCACCCTAGCTCTGTGCGCATTTGTAACCAAAGTCCACTTCTGAGGCAAAACGTTCATTGACTCTGCGGGCTCAGTTTAGAACCGATTCCTAATGACTTAGACGGAAGACGTCCTGTGGTAGCTGGTAATGAGACTTAAAACTGCTTCTCTGTTTCTGCAGATCTCTGTACTTCAGCTCCCTGATGTTTTTATGCAGGGAAAGATCTTCCTGCAACCAGACTCCTTGTGTGCTGATGCCGTCGAGGTGGGCTCCCCATCCCAGATCCGACACATTGGAGACCAAGGTCACTGAGGGACACAGGCCTGAGAATGGGATTCCCTCCAACACCGATCGGGGTTCCGTCTTCCACATCAAGGATGCCAGGATGTGTGATGGCTCTGTGACCACCTAGTCCAAGTCGTGCCTGCCTGGCACATAGACCGAAGCCAGCCATACCTGCAGCGGTCCGAGACGCAGACGCGCATGCTGGACACGTAATACATGAACCCCAGACCGTTCACACAGGCCAGCAGGTGGCTGAGTGGGGCCGGCGGCCAGGACTCTGGCTGGCAGGAGCCGGCAGACAGAAGGTGGCACGTGAGCCGATTTTGTTTGTAATGGCAGACTGCGGGTCTGGGGTTCCGGCCACCAGCACCTGCCAGCCAGGGTCCCGGTCGCCGGCCTGCTGCCGGCCCTGCTCAGCCCACTGCCGGCTGAGAGAATGGAACCCCAGGCCGGCAGTGGGCTCAGCGGCAGCTGGGACCCACAGTCTGCTATTAAAAAAAAAAAAATCAGCTCACGTGCCACCTTTGGCACGCGTGCTGTAGGTTGAGGACCCCTGTTCTAGTGTATACTGTGTGTACTGTACTTTATGGAAATTTTCACTAGACGCGATTTTCCTCTTTCGCGCTCACTTTAGAACCTAAACCTGCGTAAGATGTGACTCCGCTGTAGTGTAAAAAAATTTTTTTAGGCACTGCTTTTTAGCGCCCCCAAATCTTGGCACCCTAGGTGGTCGCCTAGTTCGCCTAGTGGTTCCACCGGCCCTGCTGAGCGTGAGCCCTAGTTCCAGTTCTTTCTTGCCGAGAGCGAGGAGGCAGGAAATGGGGTGGGAGTAGGAGACTTTGTGCTGTTTCTTTTCACCTGTGTTTGCTGAAATGCTGATTTTCTGTGTGTTCTTCCCCCCCCCCCCCCCCCACTTGTCCTCCATGGACTCTGGTTACAACTCATATGTGTGATGAAGTGGGGAGTTTGCATAAAGTTTTGTATGAATGCTCCATGTGCCCCTCACCAGGGACTCTAAGCAGCTTCTCATTGCTGCCCATTAAAGCTCCTTCCCCTTTGGGTCTCTATGTTCTGGGGCAGCTGCTCTCCTCAGGGACACTGCGCCGGCTTAGGGCAGGTGCATGGCAAGGTGGAGATTGTAACTTCTTCATCACAAATGTAAATAAAATTAATCTGTGACAACCAGCGGCATTGGGCTTGTTTCTTAAAGTGCAGAATAACACATGGACACGCTCCACCAGACGCAGTGAAATGAAGTGCCCCTTGTGACCAGGTTGGGCAGTACATGGTGAATATCTCTCCCATTCGGACAGTGACCCTTGCTGGCCAAGTGGGATAGTGCCCTTTGTGTATCTCCATGTGGTGTCCAGGTGTGGCAGTGTCCTATGTGCATCCCCACCACCCCCACTGCAGGACATGGATCAGCGGGCATGTCACACGCCCCGTGAGTGCCCAGCCCGGGCTGGGGAATCTAATGATCCAACCACCGGACCAAATTCAGTGGTGAATCCTGGTCATGTGCCACCTGAGCAGGTTGCGCATAGGCTAAGAACCACAACCACTGTGACAGTGACCCCTGGTGGCCAGGCAAGCAAGTGCCCTGGAGGTGCCTCCCTGTTGGAGCAGTGACCCTTGGTGGCCAGATGGGGCAATGCCCTGTATATATTACCCCCACCCACACCCTACCATTTCTGCAGCGACCCCTGGTGGCCACTGAGGGCAATTACCTGTGTGATCCACCCCCACAATTGTGGCAGTGACCCCTGGTGTCCAGGTGAGGCAGTGTCCTGTGTATATCTCACCCACTGGAGCAGTGCCCTCGGTGTATCCCACCCTCAACTCAGTGACTCCTGTTGGCCAGGTGGGGTAGTGCCTGGTGTATTCCCCAACCCACCCCAAGGTGGCAGTGATCCTAGGTGGTCAGGTCGGGCAGTACCCTGGGTAATGTGGCAGTGACCCTTGTTCCCAGTGTGTATCACCGCTCCGCAATGGGGACTTGTCCACTGATGCCAAAATGGGGCAGTACCCTGTGTATATGCCCCCCAATGAGGCAGTGACGATTGCTGGCCAGCTGGGACAGGGCACTGTACGCTTCTCCTCCATTTGGGCAGTGACCCCTGGTGGCTAAGTGAGGCAGTGCTCTCCGGTTATTACCCCCCCCACACACAGATAGTGACCTCTGCTGGCCAGCTGGGGCACTGCTCTCTGTGTATCTCCATCAATTGGAGGACTGTCCCCCCAAGTGGCACGGTGTGGCCGTGCCCTATATGTATCTGCCCCACACTATTGTGGCAGTGCCACTTAGTGGCCAGGAGAGGCAGAGCCTGCATGTTTTCCCACCCCATCATTGCAGTAGTGACCCCCTTGGAGCCAGCCAAAACAGTCCATGCTATGTGGCCTCTGGTGGCCACTAAGGGCACTGGCCTGTGTGAACACCACCACCACCACCACCGTGGCAGTGCCCTGCATGGATTCCCATCCCACCATTGCATTAGTGACCCCTGGTAGATAACATAGTGCATGCTGTGTGACCTCTGGTGCCAGGTAGGGCAGTGGCCTGTGTGAATTACCTCCCCCGACAACCACTGCGGCAGTGCCCCCTGGTGGCCAGGCAAGGCAGTGCCCTGAACATATTCCCCACCACCGCTGCAGTGGTCTCAGGCGGTCAGTTGTGGTAGTGGCCTGTGTGCAGGGCCGGCTCTGGCTTTTTTGCCGCCCCAGGCAAAAAAGCCTCCCGCCGTCCCCCCAGTCCCCCTGGAGCGTGGCAGGGGAGGGCGCCGAGCCCGGCTGCGGGCCGCTCTCCCCAACTGGCCGGAGTGGCAGGGGGAGGGCGGTGAGCCGGCCGGGGCTCCGCTCTCCCCGGCAGCCAGAGCGCCGGGGGAGGGTGGCGAGCCCACTGTGGCTCTGCTCTCCCCGGTGGCTGGAGCCGGAGCACCGCGCCGCCCCCCCTCCAGGTGCCGCCCCAAGCACAAGCTTGGTGGGCTGGTGCCTGGAGCCGGCCCTGGGGATAAATAACACTTCCTTATTCACTTTCTCCACACCAGTCATGATTCTATAGACCTCTGTCATATTCCCCCCAAGTTGTCACTTTTCTAAGCTGAACAGATTCAGTCTTTTTTATCTCTCCTAATAAAGAAGCTGTTCCATACCCCTAATCATTTTTGTTGCCCTCTTCTGTATTTTTTCCAATTCTAATATATCTTTTTTGAGGTGGGGCAACCAGAACTGCACACAGTATCAAGTATATTATGTCAACACGGTTATCTTTTGTCAACCAAACTTGTGATCTCATCTGAATACTTTATCAAGTTTACTTGAGAAGAACTTTCTTCCATGAAACCACATTGACTGGAATTATTTATTCTCCATCCTTTAATTCTTCACTCATTGAATCCTGTGGTAGCCTTCCAATGATTTTGTCTGAGATTGATGTCAGGCAACTGGGCCAAGGTTACCCAGGTTATCCTGTTAATTTTTTAAAAATACTGGCACATTAGCTCTCCTCCTCAAACTTACTGGCCTTAGATTTTTTTCATTAATAAATTTAGCTTCCCTTATCAATTGTCTTTATTTTATGACTGCTAATTTAGCCATTTTTATAAATTTCCTCCTTTTTTCATTGATTTAAATGTTTTTTATTGCTGCTTTCACTTCCCATCTTAACCAGGGTGTGTGTGTTTTTTTTTTTTTTTAACCAACTAAAGCCTTTTTCCCCCTTGATTGAGGAACTGTGGGGCTTGGGGCCATCTAATACTCTTTCTTACACAACTCCTAGTTATTAGTTTTATCTGCCCTATACCTTGCTACTGCATCCCTTGCCACCAGAGTTTATTTCCAAAATCTTGGCCGCAGTATGTGGCTTAAAAGCACAAACACTCAATGCTTATTGGAAACATCTTTTATTATGGGCTTCCCCTCACACAGCCCCACAGTGGAGATATGGGAAGGGAGCAAGGAATTTTGTTAACAGTAGCAACTAAGAGGCGGGGAAATGAAGATTTCGGCAATCCCTGGCTATTTAATCTCCTTTTCTCTTTACCTCGTCTAGGGAAAGAAATGAACATATTATTGATAATGATCATTAGACCCTTCACAACTAATGCGATTAGTTTAACCCATAGAGTTCTCAAGCCTTGGCATCCCATGTCCCCAGGGTTGGGACCACCCTCCCTTGCTTTCTGGCTAGCTCAGAGGTCATGTCCTACCTCTTTGGGAGGGGAATAATGGGGCACTTTCCTGTCATAACATGGGGTCATGGCCCAGCAATTGGCCCAAACCATTCCCAGCCCCACGGCAGGAAGCCTGGCTGAGCTGACTCCATCCTGCACTAGCCCTGGGGGACCTACCGAGCGTCTCCAGTCCTGCAGTGGCCACAATCCTCATCCATGCTCAAGCGTCCGTCCATGCTAGGAAGCGGCCCGCTGGCAGATGGCTGCCTCTGCTCCACCCCCTCACTGCCTTGGTCCAGAATATTTCCTGCGCCACCCTCCAAAGCATGTGTGCAATCCTGGATGGGGAGGGGAGGGCCCATTGATGACAACCATTGTCCTAGCGCAGATGGGGGTCTGGCCCATTCGTAGGCGTCTCGTGGAAGGCCGAGCCGCAGCCTCGTAGATCCCTCCGCATTAGCACGTGTTCCCTGCCGGGCCGCTTAAGTGCTGGCCTTCGACACCGGCAGGTTCGCAGCTGGCACTGCCTCGGCGGGAGTCTGATGCCGAGGGAGGAATCCCACCCCAACACCTGGGTGAATTTGAGGGCTTCCCCTCCCCTCCCTGGGTGGAGAGTTCCCTTTCTCGGAGTCAGTCTAAGCTGCCTGCTGCCTCCCTGACGGGCTCCTCTGGCCCGAGACAGCCACCTCTGGGCGGCGAATTTAATTAAGGTTTCTAACAAAGGAGTCTGAGATTCCCCTCCTGGCTCTGATCTTCATTAGGAGCCGTTCGTTGCTAACGGACGCCCTTCTAATTAATAATGGCTCAGAGCAGCTGCCAAGCTGGGTCCTTCTCCTCCTCCCAGCCCCCTGCCATGTGGCTCGTTTCTTTTAAATCAGCAAAATAAATATTCCTATCTATGGAATGTAAATAACAAGGGGCTGGGATAAGCCACCTATGGGGTGGAATTAAGAGTCAGCTCCCTGGGGGCTGTGTACTTTATTAGGAGTGGGGGGGGCACTTCCCCCATTTCCATGGCAGGAAACCCTCCACCGGCATCTCTGGTGCTGGGTGTTAGAGGCCTGCTCTGAACTGCCCCTCGAGCTCTGGGGCTGCCCCACTGAAGCGTGGGAGACAGCAGGGAGCGGAGGAGGAGGAGAAGAGGGAACTTGATTGAGTGGCAAACTGACCAGCCGGCCCTTTATTCCCTGTCCCATAGGCCACGCTGAGGCCTGAATGACAAGGGCTGTGTGCTGGGAGGGAGCTCAGTGGGGCAGGCATCCCTCATGCTGCTCCTGCGTTCCCCCCTGCCCCACTTATCCTCCTGGTGTGGGGATAGGGAATGGCCAGCAGATCTACGCCAGCCTCCCGGCCCTGCGCACAGGGATCCCCGGGCCTCTCTTCGGGGGTGGGGGGGCAGAATCCTGCCGCACAACTGCCCCAGCGCCACCACAGTCAGGCTGCCCCAGCTCACAGCCAGGCCAAGCCCCGCCCGGCTCAGTGACTGGGAGCTGGGCAATCCTGCCTCGTAGCGGGAGCAGGAGTCAGGAGAATCATAGAATCATAGAATATCAGAGTTGGAAGGGACCTCAAGAGGTCATCAAGTCCAACCCCCTGCTCAAAGCAGGACCAATTCCCAGCTAAATCATCCCAGCCAGGGCTTTGTCAAGCTGGGCCTTAAAAACCTCCAAGGAAGGAGACTCCACCACCTCCCTAGGTAACGCATTCCAGTGTTTCACCACCCTCCTAGTGAAATAGTTTTTCCTGATATCCAACCTGGACCTCCCCCACTGCAACTTGAGACCATTGCTCCTTGTTCTGTCATCTGCCACCACTGAGAACAGCCGAGCTCCATCCTCTTTGGAACCCCCCTTCAGGTAGTTGAAGGCTGCTATCAAATCCCCCCTCATTCTTCTCTTCTGGAGACTAAACAATCCCAGTTCCCTCAGCCTCTCCTCATAAGTCATGTTCTCCAGACCCCTAATCATTTTTGTTGCCCTCCGCTGGACTCTTTCCAATTCTTCCACATCCTTCTTGTAGTGTGGGGCCCAAAACTGGACACAGTATTCCAGATGAGGCCTCACCAATGTCGAATAAAGGGGAACGATCACGTTCCTCGATCTGCTGGCAATGCCCCTACTTATACAGCCCAAAATGCCGTTAGCCTTCTTGGCAACAAGAGCACACTGTTGACTCATATCCAGCTTCTCGTCCACTGTGACCCCTAGGTCCTTTTCTGCAGAACTGCTACCTAGCCATTCGGTCCCTAGTCTGTAGCAGTGCAGGGGATTCTTCCATCCTAAGTGCAGGACTCTGCACTTGTCCTTGTTGAACCTCATCAGGTTTTTTTCGGCCCAATCCTCTAATTTGTCTAGGTCCCTCTGTATCCGATCCCTACCCTCTAGTGTATCTACCACGCCTCCTAGTTTAGTGTCACCTGCAAACTTGCTGAGAGTGCAGTCCACACCATCCTCCAGATCATTAATAAAGATATTAAACAAAACCGGCCCCAGGACCGACCCTTGGGGCACTCCGCTTGAAACCGGCTGCCAACTAGACATGGAGCCATTGATCACTACCCGTTGAGCCCGACGATCTAGCCAGCTTTCTATCCACCTTACAGTCCATTCATCCAGCCCATACTTCTTTAACTTGGCGGCAAGAATACTGTGGGAGACCGTATCAAAAGCTTTGCTAAAGTCAAGGAATAACACATCCACTGCTTTCCTCTCATCCACAGAGCCAGTTATCTCATCATAGAAGGCAATTAGGTTAGTCAGGCACGACTTCCCCTTCGTGAATCCATGCTGACTGCTCCTGATCACTTTCCTCTCCTCTAAATGTTTCATAATTGATTCCTTGAGGACCTGCTCCATGATTTTTCCAGGAACTGAGGTGAGGCTGACTGGCCTGTAGTTCCCCGGATCCTCCTTCTTCCCTTTTTTAAAGATGGGCACTACATTAGCCTTTTTCCAGTCATCTGAGACCTCCCCCGATCGCCATGAGTTTTCAAAAATAATGGCTAATGGCTCTGCAATGTCACCCGCCAACTCCTTTAGCACCCTCGGATGCAGCGCATCCGGCCCCATGGACTTGTGCACGTCCAGTTTTTCTAAATAGTCCCGAACCACTTCTTTCTCCACAGAGGGCTGGTCACCTTCTCCCCATGCTGTACTGCCCAGTGCAGCAATCTGGGAGCTGACCTTGTGCGTGAAGACAGAGGCAAAATAATCATTGAGTACATTAACTTTTTCCACATCCTCGGTCACTAGGTTGCCTCCCTCATTCAGTAAGGGGCCCACACTTTCCTTGATTTTCTTCTTGTTGCTAACATACCTGAAGAAACCCTTCTTGTTACTCTTAACATCTCTTGCTAACTGCAAGTCTAAGTGTGATTTGGCCTTCCTGATTTCACTCCTGCACGCCTGAGCAATATTTTTATACTCCTCCCTGGTCATTTGTCCAATCTTCCACTTCTTGTAAGCTTCTTTTTTGCGTTTAAGATCAGCAAGGATTTCACTGTTTAGCCAAGCTGGTCGCCTGCCATATTTACTATTCTTTCTACACGTCGGGATGGTTTGTTCCTGCAACCTCAATAAGGATTCTTTAAAATACAGCCAGCTCTCCTGGACCCCTTTGCCCTTCATGTTATTCTCCCAGGGGATCCTGCCCATCTGTTCCCTGAGGGAGTCAAAGTCTGCTTTTCTGAAGTCCAGGGTCCGTATTCTGCTGCTCTCTTTTCTTCCTTGTGTCAGGATCCTGAACTCGACCATCTCATGGTCACTGCCTCCCAGGTTCCCATCCACTTTTGCTTCCCCTACTAGTTCTTCCCTGTTTGTGAGTAGCAGGTCAAGAAAAGCTCTGCCCCTAGTTGGTTCCTCCAGCACTTGCACCAGGAAATTGTCCCCTACACTTTCCAAAAATTTCCTGGATTGCCTGTGCACCGCTGTATTGCTCTCCCAGCAGATATCAGTGTGATTAAAGTCTCCCATGAGAACCAGGGCCTGCGATCTAGCAACTTCTGCTAGTTGCCAGAAGAAAGCCTCGTCCACCTCATCCCCCTGGTCTGGTGGTCTATAGCAGACTCCAACCACGACATCACCCTTGTTGCTCACACTTCTCAACTTTATCCAGAGACTCTCAGGTTTTTCTGCAGTTTCATACCGGAGCTCTGAGCAGTCATACTCCTCTCTTACATACAACTCAACTCCCCCACCTTTTCTGCCCTGCCTGTCCTTCCTGAACAGTTTATATCCATCCATGACAGTACTCCAGTCATGTGAGTTATCCCACCAAGTCTCTGTTATTCCAATCACATCATAGTTCCCTGACTGTGCCAGGACTTCCAGTTCTCCCTGCTTGTTTCCCAGGCTTCTTGCATTTGTGTATAGGCACTTAAGATAACTCAACGATCGTCCCTCTTTCTCAGCATGAGACAGGAGTCCTCCCCTGTTGCGCTCTCCTGCTTGTGCTTCCTCCCAGGATCCCATTTCCCCACTTACCTCAGGGCTTTGGTCTCCTTCCCCCGGTGAACCTAGTTTAAAGCCCTCCTCACTAGGTTAGCCAGCCTGCTGGCGAAGATGCTCTTCCCTCTCTTCGTTAGGTGGAGCCCGTCTCTGCCTAGCACTCCTTCTTCTTGGAACACCATCCCATGGTCGAAGAATCCAAAGCCTTCTCTCCGACACCACCTGCGTAGCCATTCATTGACTTCCACGATTCGACGGTCTCTACCCCGGCCTTTTCCTTGCACAGGGAGGATGGACGAGAACACCACTTGTGCCTCAAACTCCTTTATCCTTCTTCCCAGAGCCACGTAGTCTGCAGTGATCCGCTCAAGGTCATTCTTGGCAGTATCATTGGTGCCCACGTGGAGAAGCAGGAAGGGGTAGCGATCCGAGGGCTTGATGAGTCTCGGCAGTCTCTCCGTCACATCATGTATCCTAGCTCCTGGCAAGCAGCAGACCTCTCGGTTTTCCCGGTCGGGGCGGCAGATAGATGACTCAGTCCCCCTGAGGAGGGAGTCCCCGACCACCACCACCCTCCTCCTCCTCTTGGGAGTGGTGGTCGTGGAACCCCCATCCCTAGGACAGTGCATCTTTTGCCTTCCAATCGGTGGAGTCTCCTTCTGCTCCCTTCCCTCAGATGGGTCATCTAGTCCACTCTCCGCATTAGTACCTGAAGAGAGAACATGGAAACGATTGCTCACCTGTATCTCCATTGCTGGTGCATGGACGCTCCTCTTTCTCCTTCTGGAGGTCACATGCTGCCAAACCTCCTCACAATCCTTCTGTCCCTGCTGCTCCTGCTCTGAATCTTCAGAACATTGTGGCCGTAGGAGCATCTCCTGACGTCTGTCCAGGAAATCTTCATCAGACAAACATGGCACAACCTGTGCAGGTTACAACAGCTGATCGCTCACCTTCCATATCACCGTCCTCTTAAGAACTTTCTCAACTGTTGCAGGAACTACTCAGAGAAACCTGCAGATGAAAGCCTCAGTGCGCCGGAAAATCTGAGCCCAGCGTCAGAGGCCGGAGTCAGAAATCCGCCCTGCGGGGCAGAACCTGGAGTGAGGCAGGGCTGGGAACAAGCAGGTCCAGGCGCTGTCAAACGCTGCTTTGGGCGACCGCTCTCGGCTGCCGACCTGCAACCAGGCAGCCAGCTGTGCTCTGTTCCTTAGGCTGCCCAGAGCCTGGCTTTGCTGCAGGCCCTGCATGGAAGGACGTGTCCGCGGAGGAACTGCTGCAAACGTGTTTGGCTGGGGTGATCTCTACTGCCTTTTGGGCCCTTTGGGCCCTCTCTGAGGAGCACTGGGGCTGATTACGCAGCACGGCAGATGGACTGGCCGCAGCATCCTCATTACCTTACTTCTCCGGGTGTCAGATCCTTGGGGTCTGCCTTCCGCCCGACCCGGGACAACGGTCTGACCAGATGAGCTGGACAACAGCCCCGTTTCCACGGCTGGGTGCGGAGCTGTTCCTGCCAGTGTGTCGTTCCTAGTCAGTGTCGCTTTGTGTGTGGACTCCTTAAAGTGAATACGTTGTTCGGGGCTGGGACCACCGTGGTGTGGTTTGTACAGCGCCTAGCTGTGACTGTGACTGGGGCTCCTGGATGCTGCTGCCAGACCAATAACGAATCAATTTAAACCTGATCTAACCGGCTCTTCCTGCAGGTGCTTGCACTGGTTTAACTAAACCAGTTTAACCCAACGCAAGTTAGTGTGTAGAAGAGAAGAGTCCCGCTTCCCTGGCCACAACAGGACCTGCCCCTGCAACGCTTTGCTCGACTGGAAACAATTCCTGAGCTCCAGAAAATGGTTTGTCTCCTGCAGGACAGGGGAAAACCAAAGCAATGTACCAGAGCCCGAGAGGGATAGAGCGAGGGCCAGAAGTGGCTTGTGAGGTCATGCCAGGCTTCGGAGCGTCTAGCAGCGGAACTGCAAACCTCGCAGAGGGAGGCTGCATTTCCCCCTCTCTTGCTTTCCTTTCCTCTCCCTCCTGGTGCATTTGTCTTTGCTCTGGGCTATGCGACGAACGTCTGTCCATCTAACACGTCACTCAGGGGGGTGGCAAATCCAAATCCACCCCCCCGAGTGACGCAGGTATCCCGACAACCCCCGGCGTAGAGAGCCCTATGCTGGCAGGAGAGCGTCTCCTGTTGATGTAGTTACCAGCTCTCAGGGCTGGTCTCAACTCCGACTGTGAGAAGCCCTCCCCATGCAGCATGGGAAGTGTAGACAAGCCCTGAGACAGAATCAGACTTTAACAGCAGAACCTGAGAGCCGCTTCCTCAACAGGAACAAGGGCTGCCTTTGAAAAGACTCCCAGGCCAGGGCCTTTTCCCCATTTCGGGATGGGACAAGGGAGCCGGTTAACATGATTTCTAACCATTTTGACTATTTCCCTTGGTATCAGGACCCCAGCTGGGCCCACGTCACTGCTAATGATGTGGAAGGGGAAAAGGTAACTTTAAAATGATCCCCCGTGAGATCCTGTCTGTCTAAGGCAGCGGTTCTCAAACTGTGGGTCGGGACCCCAAAGTGGGTTGCAACCCTGTTTCAATGGGGTCCGCAGGGCTGGTTTAGACTTGCTGGGGCCCGGGGCTGAAGTCCAGTCTGAGGGCTTCAGCTATGGGTGGCAGGGCTCTGGTTACAGGCCCCCCTGCCTAAGGCGGCGAGGCTGGGGCTTTAGCCCCTGCACCTGGGGCGGGGGGCTGGGGCAGGCTCTGGCTTTGGTTCCCCCTTCCTGGGGTCATGTAGTAATTTTTACTGTCAGAAGGGGGTCGTGGTGCAATGAACTTTGAGAACCCCTGGTCTAAGGTTTGTAGAGTCTGTGCACCTTCCACATCAAATCAACAGCAATAGCAAAGACCCTGGCACATTAGGACGGACGTCCAAAGTCTGTGATGTGGCTGACAAAATCCAAGAAGCCTGACTTGGCTGGTCTGGACACGTGCAGAGGGTGAATAAAGGGGAACTGGGGAAGACAGCATGGCAGGAGACTGGTGTTAAGGAACAGAGGGGTAGCCGTGTTAGTCTGAATCTGTAAAAAACAACAGAGGGTCCTTTAGTCTCAAAGGTGCCACAGGACCCTCTGTTGGTGTTAAGGAAAAGACCCTGCGGAAAGCAGAGGAAGTGATGGATGGATTGCACCAAAAAGGATGGCAAACAGGTGGGCCTTATTGCCACCTCAGACAAAGCTAGTGGACGCTTGCATGAGGACCCCACCCCAGATGATGGGATAAGAAGACTAGCCAAGTCCCTAGTGGACTTAGTGCTGTCTCTGGGTCTTCTCCTGTTGGGGTAGGGTGGGGATGGTTGGTGGATTTGTTTGTTTCAGTTTTGGGGAGGAGGGGCCAGTGTTGAGTGTCATTCTTGCTATGGTGGGAAGGCAATACTTCCTAATTAGGGTCAGGCTCTGAATAGGTCTGATCTCCTCTGGAAGATTGTCCCATAGCTGGAGCCCCTCGACGGAAAATGCTTTGTCCCCCGCTCTCACCCGCTTCGTCCTGAGCTTTGAGATCTGCACTGTCCCTGAGGAGCCCAGCTGTTGTCCTGGGTCAGAGATCGAAATTCAGTCTTGGACGTAACTGGGGCTTAATTCATTAACTGCTTTGACGTTTAGGACTAAGGCCTTGAACTGGCATCAGAAACTGGCTGGGAGGGACTTGGGCACAAGGCTGGTGTGCTCACAGCAGCCTAGATCACGGCAGAGGCGGGCGGCGCCTTCTGTACCACCTGGAGCCTGGGGTACTTGGCTTCAGAGACAGTGAGTAACAGCAATCCAGCCTGACGAATGTCTGGGTCGCTGCAGCCAGGTCCTCGACTGGGGGATGGGATGATGCTGCCTAGCCAGACGGAGGTGCCAGAAGGGATTTTTAGACACCTGCTCGTTCCAGCTTAATGAAGAGCCCAACAGGATCCCAAGACTTCACCCTACGCCGATGGGTGGGAGCTGGGCGTCTTCAGTGGAAGATGAGGACAGAGTCTCGTTGGCTGTTTGTCAGAGCATGTCCTCCCACGAGCACAGCCGTAGACTTGCCTGGGTCAGCTGATCCCTGGGGGCATGCTGACATCTTAGCAGTAGCAGCGGATGCATTCGCGGTCAATGAGAGATACAGCTGAGTGTCATCAGCGTGTTGTTAGCAGCTAAGGCCATGGATTTCACTCTCTCGCTCTCCTAGAAAGAACAGGAGTACTTGTGGCACCTTAGAGATTAACAAATTTATTAGAGCATAAGCTTTCGTGGACTACAGCCCACTTCTTTGGATGCATACAGAGTGGAATAAATATTGAGGAGATATATATACACACATACCCCTATAACACGTAGGACTTCCCTGAATTCATCCCTGTTTCCATTAAAGCAGATCTCTTAGAAAAACATCCAAGCGTGATTTAAAAACTGTCCGTGGTGGAGACTCCACCACAACCCTTAGTAAATTGTTCCAATGATCAGAGGCACTGACTTTGTGATTTCCCAGGAGGTGTTCGACTTCTGCTCTGCCCCAGGGCAATAAATGTAGGCCTGATACCAGGACTGGGGAAGGTACTAAAATCTGATTAGAACTGAACGGCGTTACTGTGCACTGTGGAGAGGACCAGTCCCCACCCCGGGCCTCAGTTTCCCCCTGTAAAACAGGGATGTCGCATGGCTTAATCCCCTGATGTCCATCAAGTGCTCTGAGATGCCTGGATGGAAGGTGCCAGAGAAGGGCAGAAGAGGTAGTCGGACTGGCTCGGTGGCGTCTTGGGGCCACGCGTCAGCCCTCAGCACAGGACAGGTGACGTGCTGCTCAGGCCGGGTTGCTGAGGCCTTGCTGGGTCTGCTGTGCTTTCTATGACCGTGTTTCTGGAGGGGCCTGCGTCAGGGTCTGCCGCGGCAGCGGCTCAGCTCTCAGGAATGCCTCCCTGCCCGTGCAGGAGCTGACACATTAACACCCTGAACTCCTGCGGGGCTCTGAGTCACGCCACCGCCACCGTAACAGGAGATGCAGAGTCACCCAGCTGGGAACAGGGCAGCGCTCCTTCCCCACCCTGGCGCTGGTGCCAAAGGAGGGGCCCTTCCAGTTTCTCAGCGGCTCTACCAGCCCACAGGGTAGAGGGATGGCAGCGAGCCACCTCCCTTCTCTGACTGGCCCCAGGCTATGGGATTTTCTGCTCCCCCCCCCCCATTGCCTTGGAAAGAACAGAAGGGGGTGGGGCATCGGGCTGGTCCAGGGACTGGCCATGGGACAGGGAGCGTTTCCCCTGCAGGTTGCCAGTTCACAGCCCAGAGCCAGAGTGTGATGGTGGTTCGGTGTCTTAGGGGCTTTCGCTAACCAGCCCCTTTGCTGGCAGCCTCAGCATGGATTTGAATAGGCCACGGAGACCGACTTCTCCCAGGTCCGATCCGTGGCCCCTCCAGCCCAGGGCTGCGGCATGGGGTGGCAGGAATGGCTTGTCCTGCCATTGTTCCTCCTCTAAGGATATTCCAGAGTTCCTGAGGTCTCCAGGGCGCCCTTCACCAGAGATGAACTTCTAACACTAATGCACAAGCTGGGCTGGTTTCCTGGTCATCCTGAAGTGATCCAAGTGTTGGTTTCAAGATCGCCGGCCTCAGGAGACAACTAGCTCTTTGCTCCTGGAGACACTCATTTAGGCCCTATGTAAACATCAACGTTTGTTTGTTAAATGCTCATGACAGGATTGTGGAGCAACTTAGGAGGTCGAGCTCTGGGCTTAGTTTGGCTTTGTTATTCGTTTCCGGCAGTGCCTGCAATGTGCCAGGTGCTGCGCAAACCAAAGGAAGGTGCAGTTCCCCACCCCGACGAGCTTACCGTCTGACGTGTGCTTCGGAGTCCCCTGGGAAGAGCCTCTTTCAAGTCCCTCTGCCCAGCTCTGATTCACTGATGCCACAGGGCTCGCCAATTGTACCTCCGAGCCTTGGGACTTGGTGGGGGAAGGGAGTGCTCTGTCCCGTCATGCAGCGTGATCCCTTAGCTGGCTGGCTAGCGGAACAACCTTGGCTCCAAACACGGATATCCATCCCGTCCATGGCAAGATAGTAACAGTCATGGGAGACCTGGGGGGGTTGGGCTGGGGGGAGAATTGGGGAAGGAGGAGGTGGCTGGAAGAGGGAGAAATGGCTGCTATTTCCAGCCAAGATGGTATTTCCCGACCAGGCTATGACAGGTGCAAAGCGGGTTATGTTTGGGGCAGGGAGAGCAGGCCGTGGGGAGGAGATCTCTGGCCATGTGGCGGATAAAGGCAGGACTGGCAGCGCCAGGGGGCTGTTCGCTCTCCAGGGAGGTGGGATTTGCCTTGGTTTGCCTTAAGGAAGAACATGATGATTGGGACCTTGGAACCTAGAAATGACCCAACTTGGGTTTGCTCTGAACTGTCAGTCCCAGGCAGTGCTGGAAGCTGCAGGATCCTGCACAGGTGATGGGTAAATCACAGGCCAGCCTGCGGGAGGCTGCAAAACCCTGTGTGTGAGAGGGAGACGATACCGTCTGCATTGCGTGTGTTACCCGCTGGGGCACGTGTGCTGGGGGCCCCTCTGTGATTGACCCACCGAAGAGATGAGCCTGGTCCAGCCAGCTAAGCAGCCTGGCGTTTTTAGCTCAAGTTGCAGCAGCTCCTGCTTTTAGTTTGGCAGGTCCTTGGTGCGTCATCCAACATGGTTGCCGTCACATGCCCGGGCCTCTTTGTGGCTGGATCTCGGCATGCGAGGCCTTGCTTTGGTCACTGATGCACATTCTTGTGTGCACCGCTATGTGTGTGTGTGTGTGTTTGCACCAGGCTGCCTTCACACCTGCTTGTGTGCACATGGCTATGGCCCTGCGTGTACACACGGGCTCCCATGTGCTGCCCGTACGCACGTGAGCGCCTGCAGGCTCCTGTTTGAACACATGCAGAAGTAGCGGCGTGACCCAGGCTGGTGCAGAGGATTCCAGGCGTCCTGTCGCTGTCCCTGAGCACAGAGAGTTCTCCACGTCCATGTGGCCAGGCAGCTCCTGGGGAACCAGCCCCGAAATCCTGGTTACTCACCCCCAGCAGCTCTAGTCCTTGCTGGGTTTGCTCAGGACAAGTGCACTCATTCCCTGGCCATGGTGTCCACCTTGCCCCAGTTGCTTACACCAAATTTCCTTTCCCTGTCAGGAGACCTCTGTGGGATGCCCGTTCTCACTCATTTGTTCTGCTTTCACCCTGGCCTCTGCCCTGGCCCCCTTTTCCGCTTGCTTGTTTTGCAGGTGACATTATGGTCTCTGGGTAGAAGGGACAGAAAACCCCCCAGGATCTCTCTGCCTGCTTTCGGCGCTCCAAAACTGCCTCCCTTGAGACCTCCCCCCCACCCCACGCTCAGCTTTCACCTCACGGCCTCCCCCTCTGCTGCTCCTCATTCATGGACCAAGCTCTTGTTGACGTCACCAGGCATCACCATCACCCTAGGTAACTCAGGAGGGTGGAAAATCACAAGTGTCAATGAAGCCTTCCTGCACCAGGCCTAAAATGAACCAAACTCCTTCCATGTTTAAACTCTAATCGACCTCAAACCTCGCTGTTGCTGTCCTCGGGCACCTCTGTGCTGGCAACACTCTCATTCCTATGTCTGGGACACACGCACTGGGCAGTGCTTCCTAGCTTGCCCTTGTTCTGTGTCTAAAGGCAGCGTGGTCACAGTGTAGTGGCCAAAGCACAAGGCTGGAAGCCCAGGGCTTCCTGAGTTTTAAACCTGACCTGCCCTCTGGCTCGGTGCGTGGCCTGGGGCACATCACCCCCCGCCCCGCCCGTCTACTCTGCTCGGTGGGGCTTATGCTCCCTGCCGGGGCGGGGGTAGGGGGGATAGCTACGGTTTGTGCAGAGCTTTGCAAAGTGCTTATTATATTTTTTTTCTCCCCGTGTTCTAAAAATGCTCCCATGGCTTGCTGTGGGTGCTAGGGTGACCAGGTAGCAAGTGTGAAAAATTGGGATGGGGGGAATAGGGGCCTATATAATACAAACCCCCTAATATCAGGATAGCTGGTTGCTAGTGGGTACACATGGGCCCAAACTGCCCCACACCATTCGGATCAAATAAACCCAGAGCTCCTCCCCGTTACACAGAGCTCACCCCTCCCTTTACGGCCCTTTCACGTCTTCTCTGCGGGGAACCCAAAAGGGAAGCAGGCTCAGGCAGGAGGTGCTAGAGAAGGCCTCAGTGTTACTGTTAAGAAGCTGGGCATTAATTCTCTTAGGAAAATCCCAGTGCAAATCCCCATCCCTTTGGCCCATCTTCTGTCCCGGGGGTAAATCAGCAGGGAACCGAAGTAGCAGCCACATCTTCTTTGCAAGGGAATCTTTATCTCACAGCCTGGCCACGTTTTAATGTGGGGTTTGTTTCGTGGGCACCCCGTCGCATCATGTCCCCGCACCAGCCACAGGAACTGCTTGCACGGCAGCTATTTGTTGGGACAGGCGAGGAGGAGGAGGAGACACCTTTGGGGTGAGCTATTTCTGAGTTAAATGGTAATGTGCTTCATATTTAGTCTTAGATTAGTTTGCAAATTTCATGTAGCTGGTGGTTTTTAGAAAACTAAAACCATTTTTTTTTCTCCCATACCCCAGGGTCAGCAGCCCAGTACACAGGAGTGACCCGCTGATAACACCCTGGAGTATGCAGGCCTAGTCCACACGAAACACCCTCCAGTGACACACTGCGTGCTCCACTGTGCGTTTGTGAGCCACTGTACAACAACAAACTGTTGTGTAAAACCCAGTGCTCGTGAGAGACTCTACAATAACAATCCAAAGCATGTCATTCATTCCTCATGGACAGCCCTAGCAACTGAGTATGGGGAAACCTTACAGCTGACCTGTGGTAGTCATTGCTAGGGTTCAAGAGCGAATAATCTCTTTAGCTGGAGAATGAGATTATCCAGACTGGATTAAAATGAATAAAAGGGATATTGAACCCTCCTGCAGCAGAGCCTAAACCAGTCACTACTTGTTTGGGATTTGGATGAACCTTCTCCTGTGAGCGGCTTATTCCATAATTGTGTGCCTCAGGAATCCTTTCACCTTCCTGTGAAACATTGCTGACTCCAGCCAGAGCCAGGCCACTGGACTACATGGACTCTGGGGCTGATCCAGTCTGGCATTTCCCATGGAATGAGCTGGGAGAAGACCTGTTTTAATATGAAGAATACTTTGAGAGTCCTTTAAAGAACAAAAGAAAAATAATCAAAACCAGAACGAATTTGTAGACGCCTGGCAAATAGCTCCGTCCTAGGCCTCTGAGCCAGCCAACGAGTCGCTGATCGGTCTTCTCTGATGCATGGGAGGCTGCCTTGATGAGCGGAACAAGAGGCATTGGGAATGTGATCAGTAATGGGAATTCCAGTCATTGCCTTCAAAGGAGCCAGCAGGGTGCTTTGATTGGAAATCGGGTTGCAAATAACAAGATGAAACTCGACAAGAGGGCTTTAGGGAGGCACCCGACTGACTTCAAAACAGCGGCAGAGGGTATTTTCAGAGATTCATAGCATTTAAGGCCGGAAGGGACCATTGTGATCATCTAGTCTGACCTTCTGTATAGCACAGACCAGAGAATTTCACCCAGTCACACCTGTATCTCAGCCCAATAAATGGTGTTTGACTCAAGCATATGGCCCAGAAAGTCTTTAGCAGAAGACTTCAGGAGGTGATAAATCCAGCACTTCCCTTAGTCGTTTGTTCCAGTGGTTAAAAACATGTGTCTGATTTCTGTTTGGAGTTGTCTGGCTTTCCTTGGCCTAGGAAGGCCTATTCCAGCTGGTGCAATGACTCCTCCCTTTGAGGGACCCGACATGAGGAGACTGCAGGTGGTTAACACAGGCAGGGATGATTACCTTTCCTGATGAGAGAGAGAGAGAGACAGAGACTTCGAAAGGGAAAACTCCGAACTGCCCATCCGCCCAGGCTCTCTCTAAACCTTGACCCGTATATTTTTATCACATTCGCTATTAAGGTTCCATTCATAAATGGCTTGTAAAGAGTTAATACACAACTCACTAACGTGATAGGCATGTCACCCCCATGCCCAGGATGTGTCACGGAAGATTAGAAGCGTATTGGTGGAGGGTTATATGCCCTGGCAATAAGACACCTGTTGTCTTGTCTGGACTCTATTTGATCAACCATCTATGAAAACATCTAATGTTAACCCTTTATAAACTATCATTGGAACTTAATCTAAAGTGAGACTTTTTTAAACTAAAGCCACAAGAATTTTCCTTCTTTCTGCATTTTTGCTTTCAGAAGAGGAAGTCTGGGCCAATGGTTGGGGCGCTAACCTAGGACTCAGGTGACCAGACTTTGGTTCCTGGTCCCACCCCTGACTTCTTGTGTGATTGGGAGCAAGTGACTTAGGCTCAGCTCCACAAATGTATTTAGGCTTCTAACTTCCATTAAGCAGGAACTGCGAGACCTTTGAGAATTTGAGCCTTAGTCTGGTTGCGTCTTGGTTCTCCACCTGTCCAACGCAGATGAGGGCACAGTCCTCCCTCACTGCGGTGTCGTGAGGCTAAATACACTAAAGATGGTGAGATGCGCCAATATGAGAGTCATGGGGACAAGATAAGTACCCGTGAGCGCAAATCTGAAATGATGCCTTTGGCCCTATGCATCTCAGACCACAACTACAAGCCTGCCTGTCCATCAGTGTGTCACACGCGTATCACCCCGTGTTTTTCTATGCTGCCCTTTATACACAGAGCACTGTCCCAGACATCAGCTGTAAGTCGCCTTCAAACCCTATCTCAAGACCCATCCACCATAGGCCCTGAGTTTTACTTTTCCCGGGGAGTGCTCCACCCCCTGCACTGCCCCGAAGCCCTGCCCCCACTCCACCCCACCCCAAGGCCCCGCCCCTGCCCCGCCTCTTCCTGCCCCCGTTCTGCCCCCTCCCTGAGGCCCCGCCCTTGCCCCGCCTCTTCCTGCCCCCGCTCCACCCTCTCTCCAAGGCCCTTGAACACCAGTCGCTCGCTTCTCTCTGCCTTCCCCCAAGCTGTAGCTGGGGGGTGCTGAGAACCCACTATTTTTTTTCTGTGGGTGCTTCAGCCCCAGAGCATCCATAGAGTCGGTGCCTAGGACCACCTCTTCCTAGGACACCAGCCCATTAATAATGGCTCCATTGCGGGGAGATGGGGATAAGTGGCACACCCTACAAAGAAAATAACACACATGCGGCCCATCTTGTATCACCATCTTATCGCCCTTCATATGTCACTTGTGTGCTATGTGTCGCTGCATGTGTTTGTACAGCACCCTGCACAAGAGGGGTCCTGCTCCTGATTGGGAGCTACTATAAAACAAGAGATGTTTGCTCCTGGAGATAACCTCGACCTGCGACTCGCAGTGTGTTTGGATCCAGGTTTTGAGGTGGCCTGTGATGGTGAATGGGGCCGGCTGCACAAGATGGACCCAGATTCAAATTCCACAAGGTTCCAGTGTTCAAGTTTGGGCCCCTTTGTCACTTTTCTGGTCCGTTAGCGGGGTGTTTGGTATTTAATGGCTGGGTTAACCTGTGGATGATTTTTAAAAGGCAGCTGAGAACAATGGGACCATTTTGTGGCTTCCGCTGGTCATGTGTTTTCCCTTTAGTAACTCACGCCCCAGCAAAATAGCCAGCATGTCACACGCCCTGCTGCGATATGCGGATTTGGTATCTGACGTGCCTGACTCAGAGCCCCCAGGGCCTGGCCTGGATGAAGTGATCACAGGAGGAAAGCTATTTTATTCAGTTGCTAGGGGACCAAACCTGCACCCATGCAAGGAAATTCTGCATCAGAATTCCGGTCACTTATTGCGTTCAGTCCTTGGCCATTCTGCTGAAGCAGCCAATGAGGGAGTCTACAAGAGCCACTTGCAAAGCCAGCTGTTTAGAAATCAGCTTCTCTTTGGTTTTCCTGCCAGTGTTCAGGATTCTGTTCTCTGGAGAGCACCAGTGGGCCAGCACTAAATGATCTGCGAGACATGACCCACAAAGGGCCCCAAAATCAGCCTTGGTGCAAGCTGGAGCCACAGACCCCAGTCTGTCTGGCTTTTGTTTGTCAGTAGAAGAGTTGAGGGAATCTTTCCTTGCTCTGTTAGGATCCGCACGTACTTTGACCATCAGCTGTTGGCTTCAGGTTGGAGGGAGGATACAGTAGTGTGTTTCCCGAAGACCTGATGAAGCCTGTCCCATACAGTCAAGCGCAGGGGAGTCTGCCTGGCTCCGCAGAAGTTAATTCCACATGGTCTCTCTCCGAGAGGAGGTTACTTTTTAGCTGAGCTCTAACCCAGCCTTTTGTGTGGATTTTTGCTCTTATACAAATTGTGGCAGGCTTCCCTCAGCGGAGATGGCTACCATTTCTCCTCAGGCCTGTGGACGCAAACTGCTCCTAGTCAAGATGGCTGCCATCTCCCATTATTTCCCAATGGGACTGAAGCCAGGCTGCCTTCTGGGTTCAGTGGTTAAAAACTGGCCAGGGAAATGCGAGGGAGACTGGGAGCAGCCTTGTGGGAGGTTTGGAAAGGATTTGGGGAGGGCAGGGTAGACTGAGGGGATGTGTGGGAAATCTGGGGCCCGGAGGGGCAGACTGCGAGGGGATACAGGAGGTAAAGGGAGGAGCAGAGAAATGTGGGTGCGGGGCAGATGGGAGCCAGGAAGATGGGTAGGGAGAGAGAATGTAAGTGATAGGATACTGAAAAGAAATGGAGGGCAATGGGGGCAGGTGGCTGAGGAGAAGTCTGGTGGGAGGCTGGGTGGGGCTCAGAGGTGTTAGTGGCGGCAGGGGGCCCAACTGGGGAATGTTGTTTTGGCCACCCTGACTATAGCTAATGAATAAATGCTTGTGCTCCAGGTATAAGATACCAAAGTCATGGGCACCTTAGAAACACTTGATCCAAGGGTAGATTTCGGTCTGATCCCTCATATAGGAAGAGAGCGCATTAATCAGATTAATACTGTGGACTTTATAGAATAGTGACGCCCAACCTCCGGAGCCGATTTTGTGACCCCCAGGGGTGGGTGACTGTATTAGGAAAAAGTGTGTTGGATTATGAATAGAAAATGTGTCCCTAAGGCAGACCCCGCAACGTTAAAACTGTGAGCCAAGAACGCTGTAAGCAGAAGCCAACGATTGCCCTGCGGCAACTGCTCTGCAGCGCCCCCACTGGCTGCCCACTGTGTTGCAGGAGAAGGAAGTGCGTAGGTTCTGGCTGTGGGACCCATCCAGGGAGAGCGGAATAGTGGCTCAGCTGGCAAAGGGGTGGAGTCAGGAAAGCATCCCTGTTCAGAAAAGGCGCTTACATATGTGCATAAATCACCTGGCACCTGCTTCAACACTTGCCTGAATCTCCTAGCAAGCTGAAGGTGGTAAGAGACCTTGCTTGACCCTGTTGCAAGCCGCTTGAGCCCTCTGTCAGTAGACCATCGTCTTTCTTTGATCTGAAGGAGTCACCCTGAAAGGACAGTATTTTTTTTTTTTTTTTTTTGGTCATGTCCTTTCCAAATATACACAGGCCTAGATCCATAATTGCTCCTGGTACACAACCAGCACTGACATTTGACTAGCAGGCATTCCTGGCCTATTTTACATCAATAGCTTTGTGCTTTTAAAGGGCTTTTCACATTGCTCTTGGGCAAACAAAACGTTTGGTCTTTGGTGAGAAGAGTTGGTTTTGTGGTTAGGGCACTGGACTGGCAATCAGGAGGTCTGGATTCTATTCCCAGCTCTACTCCTTTGTGCAAGTTATCTCAGCTTTCCATGCCTCAGTTTCCCCATCTGTAAAAGGGCAGGAGGAAGTAGCTTCACTTCTCTACCGCACAGGGGTGCTGTGAGGCTAAGTGGCTGTTTGCAAAGCATGCTGGGATGGGTAGGTGGAAGGCGCTATATAAGTCTGAAGCGTTAATAGTATTTTGTTAGAGCATTCAGTAACTTCCTGGGCAGTGGGTTTATTAACAAGCACGTGATGCTAGTTGTTTGGCTGCAGCGGGGTTTAACTGTGTGACGCACGTAGAAGAGGAAGGAACAGCAGAGAAATAGGTCCTTAAAAAGCATAAATACAGATCGCAAAGGTTACAAAATGTCTCGACCGGGCACAGACTGTCACAGCCTCCAAAAGTCACTCTCATGAGAAGGTGACTGAGCTGCTGAAGGGTTCAGATGCCAGAGGAACTGACAGCGTCTTTGCTCGGTTTCTTTTCAGTCCATCGGGTGCAGGTGAAGAGGGATGGATGGATCAGGAGCTTCGCAGACTGAAGGCTTCTCTGGGCCCTCGGAACAGGGACGGCGTGGATGACTTCTGCACACCCCCACTCTCCCTGCATCTCCCAGGCTGCAGAGACCTGAGGTGCCATGGCTGAGGGCACATCTACCGTGGAATAAAAGACGGGCCCTGTTGCGGCTGGCCTGGGTTAGCTGCAGGGCCGGCTCTGGCTTTTTTGCCGCCCCAGGCAAAAAAGCCTCCCGCCGCCCCCCCCCCCCCACAGGGGAGGGCGGCGAGCCCCGCTGGGGAGAGCGGAGCCCCGGCAGCCAGAACGCTGGGGGGGAGGGCGGCGAGCCCCACCGGGGCTCCGCTTTCCCCGGGGGCCAGAGGCTGCACCGGGGGGAGGGCGGAGAGCCCCACCGGGGCTCCGCTCTCCCCGGCGGCGAGCCCGGCCGGGGCTCCGCTCTCCCCGGCGGCCAGAGGCAGCGCCAGGGGGAGGGCGGCAAGCCCGGTCGCAGCCCCGCTCTCGGGCTGGAACGCTGCGCCGCCCCCCTCCAGGTGCCGCCCCAAGCACCAGCTTGGTGGCCTGGTGCCTGGAGCCGGCCCTGCCTGTGTGTACCCCACCTGTTGGGCTGTGACATCTGGTGGCCAAATAACACAGTGCACTCTGTGTGACCCCTGGTGGTCATTTAGGGCAGTGGCCTGTGTAAACCCCCACCACTGTGGCAGTTCCCCCTGGTGGCACCACCTCTGGGTTAGGCACTAGGGTTGGTAATATGGGTGCGGATGGGTCCACGCTGTACCCAGAAGCACGGGAATGGCTGGTGTTCTGGGTAGAGGACTCCACCTGGTATTTAGCTGTGACACTCTGAGCACCTTTACCTGCCCTTTAGAAGAGCCCTGCCTGGCTCAAAAGCTTGTCTCTCTCCCCAAAAGAATTTATTCCAATAATCCCTGTCCCTCGACATTCTGAGAACATGTGAGTGGCCACCTTCACTGCCTTGGTTGCTGCAGCTCTCCAGCCCCCCTCCACCCGCCAATCCTCCCATCTTCCCCTGACCCCAACCTCCCAGGGCACCGCACCCCACCCAGGGCCGGCTCTAGGCACCAGCAAAGCAAGCAGTTGCTTGGGGCGGCAAATTTGCAGGGGCGCAAGAATCCAGCATGGGAGCTGAGACCCAAGAGGGGGCCCTGGGAGCTGTAGTTCCTTAGTTAGCTCCCTGCCTATAGAGCCAGCCCTGGAGCAGGGAAAGAACTACATTTCCCAGCATTCCCTCAGTCGCAATTAACAGGAAAGGGAGGGGGAAGGAGTGTGGAACTGAAACCTCACGCTGCAGCTTGCTGTGAATGGTAGGGACAGAGCCAGCTGTAGGTTTTTTGCTGCCCCCCCCACCCCAGCGCTCCCCCCGCACCCGCGTGTTGCCCCAGCCCTGGACTCTCCCCCGCCCACACCCCCTGCTGCCCCAGCTCTGGCCCGCATCTGCATCCTGCCCCAGCCCTGGGCTCTCCCCCCACCCGCATCTCGTGCCACCCCAGCCCTGGGCTCTCCCCCGCCGCACCCGCATCCCCTGCCACCCCAGCTTTGGCCCCCACCTGCACCTCCTGCCGCCCCAGCTCTGGCCCCCATCCACATCTCCTGCCGCCCCAGCCCTGGGCTCTTCCCCCCCACACCCGCACCCTCTGCTGCCCCAGCTCTGGTCCCCACCTGCACGTCCTGCTGCCCCAGCCCTGGGCTCCCCCACACCTCCTGCCACCCCAGCCTTGGGCTCTCCCCCAAAGAAAGAATTGGGTGGACTAAATGGACAGTGCACCTCTCTATCTGAAGCCTAGCAAGGGAGGTATGTGGATCCCACTAGAATTTAAACGGAAAAGTAAGGGAGGGGAGGCTCTACTAGGACCTGGGCAGCTTTAGATACAGTACCAGGCACGTAGGAGGATTTACACTTCTGAGCCATGGAAGCAGAAATTGACTTTTCTTTTTCCAGATATAGCTAATATTCAGAAAGGGAATCTAGCACCTGCCTTCCAGATTTGAACAACCTCAAAATTCAGGAGTGCTCAAGCGCAATTTGGGCAGCTGTTACTTCATTTCCCCCAAATCAAATATACTGATCCACTGTAACTTGCTGTAGAAAAAGTAGAATAAATTGAGCAAGAAATGCTTCCCAGTGGTTATTAGGACTGAAATTGCTATTTTCAACAGCCATTGCTTTTTTTTTTAGTTTTAGTTTTATTTCTTTGAAAGGAAGATAGTAATATTGCATTGGCAAATTCTCCATAGAAACAAAGAATGGAACAAAAGAATAATAAAGGCACCTCAACTTTTCCTCATTTATGTAGGACAGTCTTATAATATGCATCCAGATACCCTCCAATCACACAAGCTGAAAAATGTTCCACTTTACTGCAGTTCTGTAACCATATGGGAACCAATCCTGTCTGTGTTCTGTGCACATCCAAAATTCCTGCTGAATGACCCGCCCTGGGAGCGAGTTACCAGTGACCCAGGGCAGGGGCGGCAGGAGGGTGCAGTTGGGGGGGGGAGGGGAGCTCAGGGCTGGTGGTGTTGTGTGTGTGGGGAGGTTGGCAGCAAAAAACCTAGAGCTGGCCCTGACCCCACCTGCAAACCCTACGGAGCCTTGGGTTGGGGGGCTATAGGCAGGGGAGGGGAAATCCCAGGGCCATAGCTCAATAACCCTGTGAGACTACCCCTGCAAGAAGCAGCAGGGTGGGGAGTGAGGCAATGCATCATGGGAGATGTAGTGTCTCCTCTGCCGCCATCTCCCATCAGCCACTGCGGGCCCAATGGCACCATGGGAGATGTGTCTCCCCTACCTCCATCTCCCATCAGCCACTGCGGGCCCAATGGCACCATGGGAGATGTAGTGTCTCCCCTGCCTCCATCTCCCATCAGCCACTGCGGGCCCAATGGCACCATGGGAGATGTAGTTTCTCCCCTGACTCCATCTCCCATTAGCTGCTGCCTTCCCATTTCTAGAGTGAGGGGCCGGTGGTGTGAGGCCAAAAGTGAAAGCTACTGTGACGCTGGGGAGGGGCCGCCCTTGCTGGGAAGCACCCCCTGGGAGATGTCTCCCTGCCCCACTCGCCGCTCTGCACCATCCCCAGTGCGCGCGGGGGTGCAGGGTCCAGCTTGCTGCACTGCAGCAGGGACCCCCCCACGCCGCCCCTCCTCACTCCCCCCACACCCCAATACTTGCCAGGTGCCCCCCGTCTCAATGCTGCCAGGCCTCCCCCTCTCCACTAGCTCCCAATCCCCCAGGTATGGAAGAGGAGCAACCTCCGCCCACTGTTCCAGTTGGGAATCTGTTCGAGGGGTTACTGAGTGCTGTCACGTCCGGTCACTGTTCCCAGTTGGACTCTAATATTGAGCGCACCGGGGCAATATAACTTCCAGTAACTGTTCCAGGTTAGACTCTAATAGAGGGAGCACCGGGGCAACATATCCTCTAGTTCCTCCTCTCCCCCGTTCCCCCCGTGAGCTCGGTTTGTGGCTCTTGGGGGATCGGCGGCGCCCTATACCCCGCAGCTGTGGCCCGGCCGTGCCAGGGAGCCACCCCGTGGGCCCATCTGGCTGTACTGCCAGCGCTGCCCGTTCCCCAGGGGCTGGGCCAGGCCCTGGCCTGGGAACACCCAGCGCCTGTGTGGGGCCCTGCTCGAGTGCACCAGGGCTTGCACCAGCCCGGCCAGACCCTCTAGGGCAGGGGTTCTCAAACTTGGGGTCGGGAGGTTATTATATGGGGGTTGGAAGCTGTCAGCCTCCACCCCAAACCCTGCTTTGCCTCCAACATTTATTATAGTGTTAAATGTATAAAAACGTTTTTAATTTATAATGGGGGTGGCACTCAGAGGCTTGCGATGTGAAAGGGGTCACCGGTACAAAAGTTTGAGAACCACTGCTCTATGGACCCAGTCATGTACAGGCCACGCTGCTGCCCTCTGAGCCCAGAGCCCTTGGGAATCACTCTCCACAAAGCCTGCAGCACAAACAAGTGTCCGGGCGCTGTTCATTAGCAGTTGAGGCTCCTAAGGGCACCAAAACAAGCAGCCATCAAAGCTGTGCGGGGAATTGGGGTCAAGTGTTGGCACCATCAACATGACCGGTTGAGCCCCTCAGCAGGGCTTTTCCTTCACAGGTTCAAAGGCAGGAGTGTGTTGTCATCCCTGGATTACAAACTGGGAAACCAAGAACTCTTTCTAACAGCCCTTGACTAGCATGTGCTGTGTGTGATGGAGGCTTTACAGAGCAGGAAGCTACTTCACTGCCTCACCCTGTTTGCTTTTCTTTTTCATTAGCCTTCTCCCTAGGGCAAAGCATAGAGGTACTCGATAAAGACAGAAAATCGCTTGTTTCATAGTAAATCTGCAAATATGTGACCCAAAATCCTCCTTATTTAGAATAATATGGAAACTGACCCTTGAAATTAAAATGAAGACACTGGGTTTGATTGTTAATTATTCCTGCCCCCAGTAATAAAACTTTCAGGGAAGCTCCATATTAATCAATTGTTTATAAAGGACACATTTGGGGGTTAGGCAGGGGATAGGCATCTGGAAACCTAGAGGGAGGCAGCAGAGCACATGCATGGAGGCAAAGACTTAGGCATGTAGGGAATTTGTGCTGCAGAAACTTAGGCACTAAGCAGCCAAGTGAGCCAAGGCACCTACAGGGTTGGGCAGCAGCCAAACAGCAGTTTCGTAGGTCTCAGCAGTGCCTAAAAATGGGACTCAGGCACCGAAGTACCTTTGTGAATACCACCCCATGTCCCTATCCTAGGAGGCCAACAAGTACCGTTCTCCCCCTTCTAACAGAGGCGGTAACTGAGGACCAGAGACACTGCTCAAGCTCACTTCTAGCAGAGTTAGGAAGAGAAGGTCAGTCTCTCCTGGGGCAGACTCAAGTCACTCCCGCTTAGCCATTGCCTTTTGGAATGACTGTGCCAAATCTATGTGCTTAGCTATGCTGTCTGTGCAATGGAGTTACCCCTGCCCAGCCACGTGAACGAGGCAAGAGGCTGCAGGAAGAGCTGAGCATTGGGCAAGTCTCGTGAAAGCAGAATGTTCAGAGGGTTAGGGCGCTGTGCCGGGGATCGCATATGTGGGGCAGCCCCTGAACCTCTGCTGTAGAGGGGCCAGGGAGCAGAGGGGCCAGGGAGCCATAAGAAAATGGGTGGTTGTGTTTGTTCTTTATGCTTTAAAGCAGCAAAAAAGAATTTTAACTTTGGTGAACCCTCCTTTCCAGGGTGTTATAATTCAGCAACCACTTGTCCAATTCACATCAAATTTGGTAGAAATAGTTTACTTCAGTCTCAGATTTAAGGTTCCAATTTTGAGGCTGATAGGATCTTCCTGTAGTTTATAGATGTAGGGTCAAAAATCAGGGTTATAAAGGAAACTATTAGAGTCTTAAACTATGGAGTGACTATCATCACTCCATCATACTGGGATGAAGCAGCCTCTTCCACAGTGGGAATGACTCTGCTCCAACCGGGGTGTGTGTGAGGCTAAGCCGTCTAGGTCTGAGAGGATAAGCACATTGCTGTATGCAGATTTCCATAAGGACTCTTTAATTTCATAGCACCATCTAAACGATAATGGTGGCTTTCTGCTTTACAATTTCACTTGCATCTTCAGCCTTGCTACATGCAGGAGAAAAGAGTAAATTCTGCTATTGTTTAAAAAACATCACCATAAAAGTGCACAAGGACAGATGATACTGAACTGATTCTCTTTTCCTAAATTATTTTTGCCTTATACTATAACTTTAATTCTTTCATTGTCAGGCACCTCCCGGACTAAGGGTCCATTTCACTGACTGTGAGAAGCTGGAAATGTCCCAGTGATCCTGTAACTGCTGGGAAGTTTCTCCTGGGCTCATGAGGTACGTGGCAGGAAGTTCTCATCCTTTAATTTGTTTTTAAAATGCTCCTTTTTCCACTTGAAAAGCTTCACTAATGACTTTAGATCCTCTGTATTTATCCACGTGATCCAGACCCAGAAATTGCAATGCCTTTTCTCACACTGCATTATAAAAACAGATACAAAATACATTTGTTCTTCTTGGCTACTTTCTCTTTGTAATTTTACAACCAAAAAGTTAGTGATTTTTGTATCAGAGGGGTAGCCGTGTTAGTCTGAATCTGTAAAAAGCAATAGAGGGTCCATAGGCACCTTTGAGACTAACAGAAGTATTGAGAACATAAGCTTTCGTGGGTAAGAACCTCACTTCTTCAGATGCAAGTAATGGAAATCTCCAGAGGCAGGTATAAATCAGTGTGGAGATAACAAGGTTAGTTCAATCAGGGAGGGTGAGTTGCTCTGCTAGCAGTTGAGGTGTGAACACCAAGGGAGGAGAAACTGCTTCTGTAGTTGGATAGCCATTCACAGTCTTTGTTTAATCTGATCTGATGGTGTCAAATTTGCAAATGAACTGGAGCTCAGCAATTTCTCTTTGGAGTCTGGTCCTGAAGTTTTTTTTGCTGTAAGATGGCTACCTTTACATCTGCTATTGTGTGGCCAGGGAGGTTGAAGTGTTCTCCTACAGGTTTTTGTATATTGCCATTCCTGATATCTGACTTGTGTCCATTTATCCTCTTGCGTAGCGACTGTCCAGTTTGGCCAATGTACATAGCAGAGGGTCATTGCTGGCATATGATGGCATATATAACATTGGTGGACGTGCAGGTGAATGAGCCGGTGATGTTGTAGCTGATCTGGTTAGGTCCTGTGATGGTGTTGCTGGTGTAGATATGTGCGCAGAGTTGGCATCGAGGTTTGTTGCATGGGTTGGTTCCTGAGTTAGAGTTGTTATAGTGCGGTGCGTGGTTGCTGGTGAGAATATGCTTAAGGTTGGCAGGTTGTCTGTGGGCGAGGACTGGCCTGCCTCCCAAGGTCTGTGAAAGTGAGGGATCATTGTCCAGGATGGGTTGTAGATCACTGATGATGCGTTGGAGAGGTTTAAGCTGAGAACTGTAGGTGATGGCCAGTGTAGTTCTGTTGGTTTCTTTTCTGGGCCTGTCTTGTAGCAGGAGGCTTCTGGGTACACGTCTGGCTCTATTGATTTGTTTCTTTATTTCCTTGTGTGGGTATCATAGTTTTGAGAATGCTTGGTGAAGATCTTGTAGGTGTTGGTCTCTGTCTGAGGGGTTGGAGCAGATGCGATTGTACCTCAGTGCTTGGCTGTAGATGATGGATCGTGTGGTGTGACCGGGGTGGAAGCTGGAGGCATGAAGGTAGGCGTAGCGGTCGGTGGGTTTTCGGTATAGAGTGGTGTTAATGTGGCCATCGCTTATTTGTACGGTCGTGTCTAGGAAGTGGACCTCCCGTGTAGATTGGTCCAGGCTGAGGTTGATGGTGGGGTGGAAGCTGTTGAAATCATGGTGGAATTCTTCCAGGGTCTCCTTCCCATGGGTCCAGATGATGATGTCATCAATATAGCGTAGGTAGAGAAGGGGCATGAGTGGACGAGAGCTGAGGAAGCTTTGTTCCAGGTCAGCCATAAAAATGTTGGCATATTGTGGGGCCATGCGGGTGCCCATAGCGGTGCCACTGGTCTGGAGGTATATATTGTCACCAAATTTGAAATAATTGTGCGTGAGGATAAAGTCACAGAGCTCAGCAATAAGTTGTGCTGTGTCATCATCAGGGATACTGTTCCTGACAGCTTGTATTCCATCTGTATGTGGGATGTTTGTGTAGAGAGCCTCTACATCCATGGTGGCTAGGATGGTGTTTTCTGGGAGGTCACCAATGCATTGTAGTTTTCTCAGGAAATCTGTGGTGTCACGGAGATAGCTGGGAGTGCTGGTGGTGTAGGGTCTGAGTAGGGAGTCCACATATCCAGACAGTCCTTCAGTGAGAGTGCCAATGCCCGAGATGATGGGGCGTCCAGGATTTCCAGGTTTGTGGATCTTGGGTAGTAGATAGAATAACCCCGGTGGGGGCTCTAAGGGTATGTTGATTTGTTCCTGTGTTAATGTAGGGAGTGTCCTGAGTAGATGGTGCAGTTTCTTAGTGTATTCCTCAGTGGGATCTGAGGAAAGTGGCCTGTAGAATTTGGTATTGGAGAGTGATTTTTGTGATATTTTTCAATGAATTTTGCAAATGCTAGTATTAAGGCCTTTGTCCAGAATATTGGACTGTAATTTGAGATGGTGAACAGTGAAGCAGAGTTTTGCTATGTCTTGTAACATGTCTTTTGACAAAAACAGTAGCAAACACGCACATTTTGATGCAATTATTAATTAGCACATGTCCTAGGGTTCATATTGTGCTCAATGAATTTGTATCCCAAATTACAGCACGTTGCTCACTTGGAATTTGTTTTTTCTTTTCCTTTCTGGTGTGTGAATCAAGTTACAATGAAGATGAGGATTTCCTTCCACTCGCATAGTGCCATGGGCAACCCCTCTCTGTCCAGTTACCTCCTTTTCTTTTTTACGGTCCATGTTTCTACATTGGAATCAGGTAGGAAACCTCTTGTCACAGAGTGTCTTCTACTTTGTCTCAACAGTTTGAATACCATTGATCTTTTGTTATTTTGAAACAATTCATAATAAGAGCATTTTATGTAAATTTGAGAAAGAAAATCTTTTTTGGGGGGGGGGGGGCAGGGGAAGATATTGATTTTTCTCCCTTTTTACTCCCCTTGGTCTCAGTGTAACCTGTACTCAGTGGACTTTTACATCATATTTCACCTTAAACTTTCCTCCTGTCTCATCTTTAACTTTTGCGACTCTACCTATCACTATTGAATATTTTCATTAATGACTTGGATAATGAACTGGAGAGTATGCTGATAAAATTTGCAGATGACACCAAGCTGGGAGAGGTTGCTACAACTCTGGAAGACAGGATAAGAATTCCAAATGACCTGGACAAGTTGGAGAATTGGTCCGAAATCAACAGGATGGATTTCAATAAAGACAAGTTCAAAGCACTTCACTAAGGAAGGAAAAATCAAACGCACAGCTACAAAATGGCAAATAAATGACTAGATGGTAACACTGCTGAAAAGAATCCGGGACTTACAGTGGATCACCGATTGAATATGAATAAGGCTATGAGTCAGTCATGGAGGTCATGGATTCCATGATTTTATGGGACCTCCATGACTTCCTGAAAAATATGATTCAGCTTCGGGTGGCAGAGCTAAGGCTTCAGCCGTGGGAGGTGGAGCTCAGGCTCCAGCCCCATATAGCGGGGCTTGGGCTTCCATGATTTATTGTTTATTGCCCACATCCTGCCCGTGACTTTTATTAAAAATACCCATACCAAAATCTTAGCCTTAAATATGAGTCAACAATGTGATGGAGATGCAAAAAAGGCTAACTAAGATTTTAAGTGATTATAAGTAGCAGGCATAGAAATCAAAGTTGGTTACCTAAGTAATAAATATAGAAATGCAGTCTAAATTTTAACTTTAACAGACTAAGTAAGATTTGAATCAAGTTGTCTCTCACCCTAACAGATCCTACAGGTAGCTTACAGTTCCTTAATACACGGACTGGGACCATTCTCTTCCAGACGATCTTCCAGGTGTTGAGATGGAGATGGCGGGGAGAGAGGCCAAGAGATGATGTTACTGTCTCTCTTTTATGCTTTCTTCAGGATGCTAGAAAGATCCTTGCTGTAACTTGAGTTAGGTTGCCCCATTGCATATGTGCCTTCTACAAGAAGTCTCTGAGATAGAAGGCTGGGTGTTGATGAGCCATTAACACCTGTCTGGCCAGCGATGGCGGCTTCTTTGTCCCTACTGAAAGTCCAGCTGTGGGCATCTCTCAACCTCATAACATATTTCAGTAACATGTATAGCAATACTTCATAACTTCACATACAATGATAGTACATAAAATCCACAGCATATTAAGGTCCAACAGATCCACACTTTTAAAATGATACTCCACACGGCATACTTTTTACAAAACAAACCATAATCACATGATAATAGTGAATATGAGGGGTCCAGGGTGCTAATTTGAGGTAAAGAGTGTCACACTGATCCATCCCATCTTCCATTCCTTGTTGGTTTTTTGCTTTCTCTTAATAGTTTGAGATGCTTGCTCATCCAACTTGGTCTGTAACCCTTCCCTACAAATGTTTCCCCTTACTTGAGATTCAGGCTTCAGATAGTTTCTGCAACTTTGACTTAAAGTAATTCCAAGCCTCCTCCACAGTCAGATCCTTGAGTTCCTCAGTCTAGTCCAGTTTCCTAATTCCCTTACTTTTTTTAATTTGCTCTTTTGAAATTAAGAACCCTAATTGCAGATCTATTTTTTATCTTTCCATTTAGTTTAAACTGAATTAGCTCATGATCACTTGAACCAAGGTTGTCTCCTACAACTAGCTGTTCTAAGAGGTCCTCACTACTCCTGAATGCCAAATCTAAAATAGCATCAGCTGTTTTGGTTTGGTGGCTAGTTGGTGAAGAAATCTGTCAGCTATCACATCCAGGAAAATCTGGGCCCTACTATTATTAGTAGCACTTGTCCTCCAATCTATATCTGGGAAGTTAAAGTCTCCCATAATCATAAAAAGGTCTCTATCCATATCCAAATCAGATGTGTGGGGGGAGGGTGGTCTCTAGCATACCCCAAGCACTATCTAGGGGAGCCTCTGGTAGCTTTCTTCTCCAAAGTGATTTTGACCCAAACAGACTCTGTTTTATCCATTCCATCACTTCTGATTTCTTTACAGTTTAACTCCTTATTAATATACGATTCTACTCCACCACCTTTGCCTTTATTTCTGTCTTTCCTGAACGGCACGTACCCTTCAGTTCCTGTACTCCACTCATGACTACTATTCCATCATGTTTCTGTTAACCCTATAATATCTGGTTTCACTTCCTGCACTGGTAGTTCTAGTTCCTCTATTTTGTTACCCAGGCTCCTTGCATTGGTGTACAAACATCTTAACTGTTGCTGCTTGGCTTCACTCAGATTCCTCACCCGATTGAGTACAGTTATTCTACTTACAGTATTGCCTACTTGACTTTAGCTTCATTGGTATTGGCACTATCTTTCCTCTTACTGTCCATTCTCCTACATACTGCTTTTCCTTTCCCCATTGGAGTATTCTCTCTTGACTTTCCTGCAGGTCAATATTAGAATAAGGCATGAGGATTACATGAGCATCTCCCAGCAGTCTCCCCCCGAGTTCCTAGTTTAAAGCTCTTTTAATCAGTTGTGCCGTCCTCCACCCCAGCAGCCTATTTCCCTCCCTATTCAGGTGGAGTCCATCCCATGAGAACAGTCCTCTGTCCATGAATGCATCCCAGTCATGAAATATCCCAAAACCCTCTTTGTAGCACCACTGCCTGAGCCATCTGTTGATCATCATAATCTTGTCTTGCCTTCACTTTCCTCCTCTAGGGCCAGGCAGAATCCCACTGAAGATCACCTGAGCCTCCGCTTCTTTAAGTGTCTTCCCCAGCTTGGCATAGTCTCCTTTGGTGCATTTCAGTGAGAATCTAGCAGTATCATTTGTTCCCCATGTGAAGGACAATCAGTTAATTCTTTACTGCTTCCATTAGAATTCTTTTCAGCCTCCGGTCCACATTCTGTATCTTAACTCCTGGCAGACAGCACATTCGTCTGTTCTCCGGATCAGCTCTGGTGACAGGCCTGTCTGTTCTTCTTAGTAGGGAGTCCCCAATCATGTAGACCTTCCTTTTCTTGGTTTTGTTGTGATTTTCTGGCCTTCCTCCCAGGGCCAGCTCCAGGGTTTTTGCCATCCCAAGCGGCGGAAAAAAAAAAAAAAGCCGCGATCGCGATCGGTGGCACTTCGGCGGCAGCCCCACCGCGCCGCTTCATTCTTCTGCAGCAATTCGGCGGCAGGTCCTTTCCTCCAAGAGGGACTGAGGGACCTGCCGCCGAATTGCCGCTGAAGAGCCGGACGTGCCACCCCCTTCTATGAGCCGCCCCAAGCACCAGCTTGCTGTGCTGGTGCCTGGAGCCGGCCCTGCTTCCTCCTGTTCCTTCTGATTGCAAGTCCTCTTGTCTTTTGTTCACACTTGCAATCTTTTGTGAGTCATCCTGTATCCTTCCCCTCTTCTTATAGGACTAGCCGTTCTTCTCTTCTTCCTTGACTTCCCACCTTCTGTGACTGCCTGCTGTGCCCCTTCTTCATTTTCCAACTCAGCAAACCTATTCCTGAGCTCTATTTCTCCTTCATTAGCCAGTCTTTCCCTCTGCCTGGTTCTCATAGTCACATGCTTCCAGTGGCCGCATTCCTCATCCAGCAGTCTCCCCTCAGAGTTCATCAGTGCAGCTTGCATCTGCCAGTCTTGACTTTTCCCTTCAGCCTTCTCTTGTCTTCCCTCCATCATCTGCTTGAATCCCCATCAAAACTAAACAACCATAGTTTCCACTTGCATCTCCAAGTCTCTGATCTTCTCTTCCATCTAGTCTAACAGGCGGCACTTCATACAAACCAAGCTCTTTTTGTTTACCCGCTTCTGGATAATTTACATCCTGCAGCTTCCACATCTGATTGTCTTCATTGTCTCACCCATTCCTTGTCTCACTACCACTGCTGCCTCTGTATCTGTCACAGCCTTCCCGCCTAAGCTTCTGTCATGGAGAAAATAACAAATCTCCAAACAAAATCCCCCCCCCCCCCCGAACACCAAAGCAGAAACAGACCACTACACACTCCCTTCCCCAACCTCCCACTCAAACGCCCCTGTTTTCAGCTCTGTTTGCTGGTTCCTGTGCCACTGGATGGCTGCTTGGCTGCCTTTATAGACCCCCAATCAGAGAAGCCCCACTGCCTAATCAGGGAAGCCCTGCCCCCTAATCTGAACTCTGCTTCTCTCACAAAAAACTATGCCCTATCAGCCTCTGCAAACTGAAGAAAAAAGAAGAAAAAAAAAAAAAAAAGAAAAGAAAAAACCCACACAAAACTACAAAACCTCACTCACTGTCCCCTATGGAATAGGTGCTTGCCTCCTTCCTTCTCCTCCCACTGAACTCCCACTCAAACTCCCCTGTTTTCACCTCTTATTTGTTTATTTACTTATTTTTGCTGGCTTCTGTACCAGCCATTGGATTGTGTTATAGCTTTCTCTGCTAAATTGAGCTCATTATCAAGTCATTCCTTAATCTTCTCATAGCTCTTCTCTGAACCCGCTCCAATTTATCAACATCCTTCTTGAATTGTGAGAACCAGGACTGGACACAGAATTCCAGCAGGGGTGTCACCAGTGTGAAATACAAGGAAGTTCTGTGACCTGTGTTACACAGGAGATCAGACTAGATGATCACTTCTGGCCTTGGAATCTATGAATCTATGATGCAAAAGTTTGAATTGCACATTACACAAATAAGTCAAATATATGAAACAGAGTGATTTGAACTGAATGTGATTGACACATGCGGTAAATTCATTTTGTGTGATGTGCTACCAAGCAGAGAATGTCATAAGTGGAAGGGGTAAAGAAGGATTTTGTACTATATTTGATTGTTTTTCAAATATCTATATTTGAAAGGATACATAGCAAGTTACAAATATAAAACAAAGTCCTTTTTTTTTTCAGTTTAGCTTATGTCACTGGGGAAGGGGTTTAAGGCAAACTGAAAAAGGTCACTATTATACCAGAATAAGGGGGTCCACATAGGAGTTATACCAGTATAATTACACCTGGATAACCAGTAAAACTTTCCCATGTAGACCAGGCCTTAAGCTCCACAGCATGTCACAGACACAGCCTCTCCTTTCAGGTGTTCTGTATCATCCTTCTCTCTAGAGGCCACCTGCCTCGGTTCCAGTCTAGCAAACAGTCTTCCACAGGTTAATTGTTCTGCTTTCAGCCATTAACCAGCTCACAACATTTAGAGACAGAGATCACCCATTTTTTAATTCTCTCTGGATTGGTATTGACTAGGAAAAGTGGCTGAGTTTAGCTCAAGGGTTAGCTAACATGAGCTAGCTAAGCCTGTCCTAACTTGACCTGTTTTCCAGTGCAGATACAGTGAGACACCATTAGCTCAGTTTTAGCTGGTCAAGTTGCAGCCTAGGCAGTTGTGAGAGATCACCATTCATTACCTATGAAAGCAATCCAGCTCCCCTCTGGTCTAATTTTCTGTGTGTCTTGGTTCCTTTAACAGTGAATTTCAAGGTGATTGGACCTGATCATCCCATCATGGCCTCTGCAGGTGAAGATGCCCTGTTACCCTGTCACCTCTTCCGTAACACAAGTGCTCAGAAGATGGAGGTGCGCTGGTACCGATCCAAGTTCTCTGAACCTGTCCATCTGTATCAGAATGAAAAAGATCAGGCTGAGCAGCAAATACCAAATGATCAGGGCAGAACAGAGCTGCTGAAGGATGGTATTGTGGATGGAAGCGTTGTCCTGCGTATACGCAACATCACCCCCTCTGACCATGGGCAGTTTATCTGTTTCTTCCGATCAAGCAGATTTTATGCGGAAGCCACTCTGGAACTGAAGGTGACAGGTCAGTAACTTGGGCTGCTAATTTGAATTTCCAGCAGAATAATAATTAATTTTGATGTGGAACTTGATGTGTCTCATTTTCATGCGAGTATCCAGAATTCCCTTCTATCTGCCAGTTATTTCCCATCAGTTGTTCAGGAGCCTATGCCCTGGGCATAAGCTAACAGATTTCAATGTGTGTCTCTCCACACTCTGGGTGTTCTTTTCACATCTTTGTTGTGCAAGAACTGTGAGAAAATCTATAAGTACCTACATGGGAACATATATTTGATAATGGCTCTTCAGTCTAGCAGAGAAAGGTGTAACACAAGCTAATGGCAGGAAGTCGAAGCTAGAGAAATTCAGACTGGAAATAAGGCATAATTTTTTAATAGTGAGAGTAATTAACTATTGCAGTGGTTCTCAAATTGTGGTCCGCGAGCTCCATTCAGGTGGTCCGCAGATAGTTCCCTCTAAGGCCGCACATGAGAGAATGAAGGGCCACCCACCCAGGCATGGCTCCACTAATTAGGTGCCTGGACCCTGGAGAAAACACACATGTAAGGTGAGGTTGTGGCCTTGGGGGGAATAGGGGGTAAGTGGGATGGGGCAGTGGGGTGAGAAGAGGAGGTGGGGGGAATTTGGGACGTACAGGGCTGCAGCAGCCAGAGAAAGGCGACTTTCCCCAGCTCCAGGGCTGCGGCTGCTGGGGAGGGAAGGCCCTCCTTCCCAGCCTCAGCTGTCTGGCTGCTGGGGCTGGGGAGAGACCCCCCTCCTTCCCAGCCTCAGCTGTCTGGCTGCTGGGACTGGTGAGACCCCCGCCCTCCTTCCCAGTCCCAGCTCTGTGGCTGCTGTGGTGAGGGAGAGACCTCACTCCTTCCCAGCCTCAGCTCTGTGTCAGCTGTGGTGGGGGAGAGAGGCACATCCATCGCATTAGAAAGGTAAGAATACTGATATTAAAATATGAGTTGTGTGCTTTTATTTGTAGAACAAAAAAAAATGTTAATTATTATTAAGGTGTTTTTTTATCCAATACGCTTTACAATAGCTAGTTAATGGTACAACAACGTTTGGAAAGATCGTTAAGTGGTCCGCTGACACCCTCAGCAATTTTCAAGTGGTCCCCAAACAAAAAAGTTTGAGGATCACTGAACTATTGGAACAACTTACCAAGGGTTGTGGTGGTGTCTCCTTCACTGGCAATTTTAAAATCAAGATTGGCTGTTTTTCTAAAAGATCTGCTGTCAGAATCATAATGGTCCCTTCTGGCCTTGGAATCTATGAATCTGTGAATGAACCTAGGAAAGACTTTTAAAGACTATTAGACCTTTAATTTTGGAGAAAACAGAAGAGGAGATAAAAAGGTGAAGAAAAATGCTTGAAAATCAGCTCTTGTTTCTTGCCACACAACTTCTAAGGGTGTGTGCAGGAGAAAGGGTCCAGAGAAGAGCAACAAGAATGATTAAAGGTCTTGAGAACATGACCTATGAAGGAAGGCTGAAAGAATTGGGTTTGTTTAGTTTGGAAAAGAGAAGACTGAGAGGGGACATGATAGCAGTTTTCAGGTATCTAAAAGGGTGTCATAAGGAGGAGAGAGAGAACTTGTTCACCTTAGCCTCTAAGGATAGAACCAGAAACAATGGGTTTAAACTGCAGCAAGGGAGGTCTAGGTTGGACATTAGGAAAAAGTTCCTAACTGTCAGGGTGGTTAAACACTGGAACAAATTGCCTAGGGAGGTTGTGGAATCTCCGTCTCTGGAGATATTTAAGAGTAGGTTAGATAAATGTCTATCAGGGATGGTCTAGACAGTATTTGGTCCTGCCATGCGAGCAGGGGACTGGACTCGATGACCTCTCGAGGTCCCTTCCAGTCCTATAATCTATGAAAGAGAAACATCCTTTTCTGATGACTTGAAGTGTCCATCCTAGAAAGGGCTGGAAACTACAGAGAGAGCAGCATCTACATCAGCAGGACCAGATCTTTTATTTCTTCTTTTGATTATGTTTCTTTGTCTTTGACCTACACTGACTGAGATCCAAATCCCCTTTGGGACTCGTGTGAAGTGAGGGGTTTCCCTTGGAAAAATACTCAGGGCTCAGAGAGGGGGTAGCTCCAGGTTATTACAACAAAGGCAATGCAGATTCTTTGATTAGAGAATGAATTGTCAGTTGCCTCCCTGCCATGCTTTGTGGGGACATTCTATGAATACTTGAGAGTCCCCAAGCCAACTCCCCCCAGTGTGCAAACAAGGCCTAGCAGAGCCCCGTGTGATATTGCTAGATACAGGATTGATTTCTGGGAGCTGTAGTCTTTGAGGTTAGAGAACTAGCAGGAAGGGTAAGCGCATCTGTATGTGCTGAGGCCAGGGCTGCTGCAGCAGCTGCTTCTGGAGCTGTTTGATGTTGGATTTCACTTTTTTGGTCTCGGCCTCCACTGCTCAACAAAGTGGTGACTAGGATGGCTCTCCTGCCCCTGAATCCACCTGCACCCTTTCTTCAAAGCCTAGGAGAGCTTCCAATTGCTTTTAATGCTTGGATAAGAGTATCTGAGTACGATGTCCTTGCAGCTAATGACAGAGAACTCTCTGAAGTAAGAAAATGTGCTTTGTTTATGTAAGTGCCTTGGAGCAGAAGGGCAGCTATATGTTACACTCTTCCCTTCTGAAGAATAACTATGATACAGCACTCTCTGCATTCATTTTTGTGTGTGTCTAAAGTGAATGTGGTAGCTGCATGCTATAAATTCCACCAGCGTGGAAACCAGGGGAATTGACAGATCAGTATATTGCTGCTTTAAGGGAACTGATTGTCACATGGGATTTTTGGCAACATGGCAGATGAAATTCTTTGAGATCGGCTCATGGAGAAAACAGCTGTGCCTCGTATTAGAGAACATCTACTGCTTGAACCAGAATTGAAATGGCAGAAAGCTGTAACCATTGCTAATCACATCGAGTCAGCAATGGTGGAGGTGAATAGAATGAGCTCAGGGAACAGCAGGTGCGATGCAAGCCGTGCAACCACTGCATCTGGACTACAACAAGGCAACTGAAAAATTACAAGGGCAATGTAAATGAGAAGTAACATGCCCAGTGATTTCAAAACACACAAGGAAAAGAATGTCACCACAGTGAATGTAACACCCCACTACAGACTACACAGGGATCGGCAACTTTTGGCACGTGACCTGCCAGGGAAAGCCCCTAGCAGGCTGGGCCAGTTTGTTTACCTGCCGCATCCGCTGCTTTGGCCGATCGCAGCTCCCACTGGCCGCGGTTCACCATCCAAGGCCAATGGGGGCTGCGGGAAGGGTGGCCAGCATATCCCTCGGGCTGCGCCGCTTCCTGCAGCCCCCATTGGCCTGGGACAGTGAACCGCAGCCAGTGGGAGCCGCGATCAGCCGAACCTGTGGACGCAGCAGGTAAACAAACCAGCCCAGCCAGGCCCACCAGGGGCTTACCCTGGCAGGCTGTGTGCCAAAGGTTGCCGATCCCTGGACTATACTGGAAAGCTTGCAGAGGGAGCTCAGTGGCCTGCAGAAAGAGCGGACATTTCCCTAAGGTATGCTAAAGCAACCCATCCTAATCAACAAGTCCGTGCGGTTACCATGCCAGAGGTAACTTACTGCATTGGGTGTGGATGGAAGCAGCTCCACAGACACTGGATAAAATACCGTGTGCTGTTCATGTCTCTGCTGCACCAGGAGTGAAGCCCCAGGTGGTGGAAGGAATGTTGAACACTGGCTCAGCACTTTCTAGACTACCTGAATTGATTTGCTTGCAATACTTTGGACATGTATCAGTTACTGAACTGAGCTTACACCTAGTGTGCTACTTGATGAACCACATCCCTGTGCTTGGTTGACTACCTGCAACCCTGACATTTGATACATAATGTGTACCGGCAGAATTCTGTCCTATGACCGGGGTACTGCTATCCTAAACAGCGAGTGTAGGCAGGCAATGGGCACATTGCTTTTACCCCACCTGGCACCACTACAGCACAAACTCTGGTCTCTGCTCTTAACGAGGATGGTACAGAGGAGCCCCAGTGGCTGTGCATTTGGATTTGCTCACGAAATTAAATTTTGACCTCAAGTGACAGCTGTATGACGGAATTTCCCTCTCTATCATTCTCCGTCAGGGATGCTGTAGCACAAGAGGTTAAAAAATTAGTACAAAATGGTGTTATTGAAGAGATTGCATCATCTGAATGAGTCTCACCAATAGTAGTGATAAAGAGAGACTGGAGGTATTTGTCTTAGCATAGATTTAAGGGAGCCTAATAAAGCCATTGTGATTGACAGCTATCCACTCACACACAGAAGAAGCATTGGTGGATCTTTGTGACACAAAGACATTTTCTACTCTCGATCTACAGAATGCATATCACCAAGTTATACTACAGGAGGACAGAGAGATCTCACAGCATTATTACACTTGAGGATCTATTCCACTTGAAACATGCACCATACGGACTTGTATTGGCACCCAGCATTTTCCAAAGAATAATGTCAGTGATTCTGAAGAATCAGCCTGGAGTCCAGTATTATTTGGATGAAATTATTGTGTTTGGGAAGACTTGCGAGGAACATGAAAAACATTTCCATGCAGTACTAAATAGGGTGACCAGACAGCAAGTGTGAAAAATCAGGACAGGGGATGGGGGTTAATAGGAGCCTATATAAGAAAAAGACCCAAAAATCGGGACGGTCCTTATAAAATCGGGACATCTGGTCACCCTAGTACTAAACCACATCAAAACTGCAGGGCTGAAACTGAATTTCGCCAAATGCCAATTCTGACAAACAGGGTTGTTATTTCTGGGGCACATAATTTTGGAGACTGGATTGAAACCTGACCTGGACCATATCATGGTGGTTAAAAACCACCACCTCCAAGAGACACACAAACCTTACATGCTTTCTTAGTTTTTATCTCATGGTATGCCAAGTTTATTCTGAACAACACTTCAGTCACCGTTACAAACATACTCCAGGGAATCTCGAGCTTGGCCTGGATGACTGTTGCACAAGTTGTTTTGAAACAGCGAAAGATTTGATTGAAAATAGTCCAGCACTTGCATTGTTTGACCCTGCCTCAGACTACAGACTGGGAGCAACACTTACTCAAATCCAGGATGACGACAACATGGAGGACACTGTTGCATTTGCTTGAAGAACACTTACAGAAGCTGAGAGGAAGTATTCATCTGTTGAAAAGAAAGCACTTGCTTGCTATGGACTATGGAAAAATGGAGAACTTAGTTCTGGGGCCAGACTTTCAAGTCGCATACAGATCATAGCTCTTTGACGACACTGTTAACTTCTAAAGGACTTGGATGAGTGGGAGACCAGATTGCTAGATGGTCAGCAAGACTACTGTCTTTCATGTATGTCACAGAATAAAGGCTGGGAATTCAAAATGTGATGCTTGTCCTGCCTGCCCTTGCCGACAGATGGTGACAATGTAGTTGCACTTATAGCAGGCACCCCCACATCCGTTACACAAGAATAATTCAAAGCTGCTTACTTAGCATGCCCCATTCAACAAAGATTGCAGGAACAGCTGATAACAAAATGGCTACACAACCCCAAATGCTTGATCCAGCTTTTCCCCTTTACTGTAGCGTACTCAAAACAATTCTGTACTAGATGGATGGGTATTATGAGGTACTGACTGATTGATTGTACGCGACACACTGCAGACAAAATTCATACATCTGGCACATGATACACATCAAGGGACTGACAGAATGAAAGAGTGTCTATGTGCCCTGTATTGGGGCCAAGAATGCATGCTCAGGTTGAAGCAGCTGTAAAAACGTGCATTACTAGCCAGTTACATGACAAAATGGTGGTGATCATGTGCCACCATTACAGCCTGTTCTTCTTCCAGATGCCACATGGGAAAAGCTTGCCATTGATATTATATGTCCATTATTATATTTATATGTCATCTCTGCTACACTCATCAAGTTCGTGTCGATTGTTTAAAGCCCTCCTCACTAGGAAGGTTGTGGAATCTCCATCTCTGGAGATATTTAAGAGTAGGTTAGATAAATGTCTATCAGGGATGGTCTAGACAGTATTTGGTCCTGCCATGCGGGCAGGGGACTGGACTCGATGACCTCTCAAGGTCCCTTCCAGTCCTAGAATCTATGAATCTATGAAAACCACAAAAATATAAGATGCAGATAAATGCTGTGGGGTCAGGGAACTGAAATTCAAATGTGGCTTATTTATAGAAGAATGAAAACCTGGAATGTTAGGAAAAGGAGAACCCAGGTTCACTTCCCCACTGAAAATTGTTTCTAAAAAGGACTATGACACTCTGTACCTTAGAGTAGCACTCTGGAACTACCATATTCATCACTGTCATAGAATTATGATATGTTTTGTACGAAGTTTGCCTTGAGAGGTATCATGTTAAAAGTCTTGATCTGTTGAACATTAATATCCTGTTGGATTGTATGTGCTATCATGGTATAGGAAGTTATGAAGTTTTGCTATGTATGTGTTACTGAAATATGTTGTGAGGCTGGGAACACCCACAACCAACCTTTCAGGTGCAACAATGGAGGAGGCAGACAGGGGTTAATGGCTCATCAACACCCATCAAGGAAAGGGTCTCAGAAACTGTATACAATGGAAACTTCTCAGAGAGAACACGTAGACAATGGAGACTGCTTGACCAATGGAGACTACCTGATCCCCACACCACAGCAAAGGATTTTTCCAACAAGCTGGAAGAAACTATAAAAGAGGGGAAGTGACATCATCACTTGGCCTCCCTCCCCCGCACAGCTCAACACCTGGAAACATGTTTGGAGGACAAAGACTTTTTATGTGGGAGGGCGGTTTCAGGCTGGAAAAGAGTCCCAGCCTGTGTATTGAGGAACTATACTATCCTGTTTAGTTTATAGAACTCAGATTTTGAATTTACTTTTATTTCTTAGGTAACCAACTTTGATCTCTACATTCGCTACCTATAATCACTTAAAATCTATCTTTCTGTAGTTTATATTTTACAGTGTTACCATATTTCAGCAAGCAAAAAAGAGGACGGGAGGAGCCCCGCCCTAGCCCCGCCCCTGCCCCTCCCACTTCCCGCCCCCCTCAGAACCCCCAACCCTCCCCCTGTTCCTTGTCCCCTGACTGCCCCCTCCTGGGACCCCTGCCCCTAACTGCCCCCCAGGACTCCACCCCCGACCTAAGCCTCCCTGCCTCTTGTCCCCTGACTGGCCCCTCCTGAGACCCTCCCCCCATCCTAACTGGCCCCCTAGGACCCTACCCCCTACCTGTACCCTGATTGCCCCAACCCTTATCCACACCCCCACCCCCAGACAGACCCCTGGGACTCCCACGCCCCATCCAACCAGTCCCCACCCCCTGACAGCCCCCCCAGAACTCCCGACCCATCTAAACCCCTCTGCTCCCTGTCCCCTGACTGCTCCAATCCCTCTCCCCACCCCTGCCCCCTGACAGCCCTGCCCCAGAACTCCCAACCCCCCCCGCTCCTTGTCCCCTGACTGCCCCCTCCTGGGACCCCTGCTCCTAACTGCCCTCCAGAACCCCCCCCCACCTAAGCCTCCCTGCCTCTTGTCCCCTAACTGCCCCCTCCTAAGACCCCCCACCCTAACTGCCCCCCAGGGCTCTACCCCCTACCTGTACCCTGACTGCCCAAAACCTTCTCCGCCCCCCCCAAAAGCCTCCCTCCGAACTCCCGACCCCCCCGTCTCTTGACTCCCCCCTCCAAAATCTCCCTGCCCCTTCTCCTGCCCCCTGGCCCCCTTACCCCGCCGCTCAGAACATGGTCTTGGGCTCTGTGCGGAGCCGGACACGTGGCTGCGCTCCCCAGCGCAACACACAACCCGGTCCCTGCCCCTGCACAGTGCTGCCGGAGCGGGGCACTGGGCTGCAGGGGAGGAGGAGCTGCCGAGGCCCGATGCGAACGGCCCGGCAGGCCGGCCGGCTCAGAATGCGGGGGGGAGGGAGCTCTACGGCTGCTCCGGAGTCCAGCCCGGCAAGCTGCGGGGGAAGGGCTCTGGCTGCCAGAGCCCCATGTGAGCGGCTGACTTTCCTGCAGCCCTCCCAGTCGCGCCTCGCTCTGCATGGGGGGGAAATCCCGGACATTTTTAGTGATTTACAAATTCCCCCCCCGGATGCTATTTTTAACACAAAAAGGAGGACATGTCCGGGTAAATCCGGACAAATGGTAACCCTATATTTTACCTAAAACAGTGTGGTTTGGTTGAAGTGCTTGGGAAATCTCAGCTCAGTTTACATCAAAGCAGGGGCAGTTTGGGTAATGAACTTATTCTGGTTAGGCTTCTGACCAGGGCAAGATGGTGCAGCTCTGGGGTGCAAGGCTGGAGAGCTGGGGGGAATTGGCTGGGGAGCTGGGGGGGAATTGGCTGGAGCCTCCCTATTGTTGGTTCATGAATGACTGGGAGAAGCATTCATGTAACTCAGCTGGGTGTGTTGCTGTCTATGGATGTGTAAGGGTAGTGCCTGCCAGGGGTATGTGGCTTGACACAGCATCACAGTGTGAGGGGCACCCCATGTTGGAGGGACAGAGGGCTCAGTGGTCCCACAGTCCATGTTGCACCCCGGGGACCCCGTCACAAGGACCTCACGCTTACAAGCTGTCAGATGGTCAGTCTGGAGCACTATTCATCTTGCCCCTGCTTACTAAGACATAGTGCAATGTTTCAGACTCTATAACTAGCCCTTTGCTGCTGACAATACAGGATAACTGACAGGATATTGGGTCTGACAAATATGCTGTCAGAGTCTGACAGCCAACTGTATTGGCTAGAGACTGTGTTCTGTAATTATTAAAGGAACAGTCTTCTATTATAACTAGAATTCTAATTACAGTTACATAACTAGTTCTTTATGTTTATTATAGTAGCAGGTTATTGGATTAGTATTACTACCGTAAGATTGAGTTTGTTCTAAGACGAGGGAAATGTGGTGTTGTTAGATCCAGCATTGATTGCTGAGAGCTGTAGTCTTTGTTTAGAAGCCAACAGGAAACAGGAAGTGTAAATATGGGTGTTGCTTCATTGTTGTCGTAATAAACCTTGTTGGATTTCACCCTTTTGGTCTCAGCTTCCACTGCTCAGCAAAGAATGAGATAATATTCAGTTAGGTAATAAATATACCATGATCTCCCCAGGCAGAGCTGCCAAGCAGCTCCTGGTGCCTTTTCACAATGAGGCTGCCAGAATGTGACTTAGGGCTTTCCTACACTAGGGGGGCTACAGTGGCACTCTAGCTATGCCGCTGCAACCCCATAGTGCAGATGCAGACTAAAGCGATGGCAGGGTTTTCCCATTGCTGTAGGTAATCCACCTTCCCAAGCAACAGGAGCTAGCTCAATAGAAGCACTCTATTGTAATTCTTCACACCCCTGAGTGACATAGCTGTGTCAATCTACATTTTAAGTGTAGACCAGGCCTTAGAGCCTCTGGCCTTCTCTGCATGGGAACGTTGTATCAGTTTAAATTAAATTGGTTTTTAATCCAGTTTATTTAGATGAGTGCGAACTCCTATGTGGACGCTCCTACATCCGTTTAAAGCTGGGGTCTCAAACTCAATTTACCTTAGGGCCACTGCCAGTCCTCAAATCCTCCCAGTGGGCCGCTAGTGTCACTGAAGATGGTGCTCAGAAAAGAAAACGTTTATATTGTATTTTTTTATTTTGAGTTTCTTAGAAATAATAAAACTGTTATGCAACTTTATACAATTCTTCGCCTGCCAGAGAGTTTTTAGTGTTTGCCAGACACCTGGCAATGCTTCAGTTGTGTCAGTTTGTTGATGTTTGGCCTCAGTGACTGTGCAGTTGAAACCTTCAGGATTGCAGCAAGGTGTGCATCAGATAGTTGTGTTCGGTATTTTGACTTGTTTATATTCATTGTGGAAAAACGTGATGCTGCCTCGATGGCTGACTCTGCCCGGCAACTAATGATGCTGCCTCCATGGCTGATTCTGCCCGGCAACTAATGATGCTGCCTCCATGGCTGACTCTGCCCAGCCATTAGTGGTGGTATCTCTGTCCCTCTCCCCCAGCCAATGGAAGCTGCAGGGGCCGCGCCTGCAGCAAACATTGCTGGCAGCGTGTCTGCATGCGTTTCTCGTCCGCAGGCCGCAGTGGGGAGGTTCTTGGGCCACAGATGGCCCGCAGGCCGGGACCTTGAGACCCCTGGTTTAAAGGCAGCTATCACTGGTTTAGTTAAACCTGTTCCAAACTGAGTTAAAATAAACAATAAAACAAAAGGCCTCTCTTACACAAAAATCAGTTTCATGTGGCTTTTTGCACCAGTTTAACTAGATGGTTTTCAACTTACACCTTGTGTTAAATCACTGCAGCTTCACAAGGTCTTTGTTTAGCAACGTAGTCACGAAAACCTGCAGCAGCCCATGGTGCTACAGCCCAGGTCTACCCTAGGAGTTTGTTCCTAGTAGCTATGCCAGAGTACACTGTCTTCAGATGTTGATAGATATTTGGCTGTGTGTGTGTTCTTTCAGCGTGCTTTCCAGCTCTGCGCAGATAGCAGAGACAGCAGGCTGTGATTGAACCACCATAATTTCACAGACTCGGTTTTCAGCAAAGGTACTTGGTCAGGTTTATTGCTGACGAGGCATGGTACTAATGCCCTGGCTCAATGGTTACAGGTACACTAACACATGTGTTGGGGTCCACTAGGCATAGCTACCAGGTAACTCGGGAGAGTGGAAGGCCACAAGTGCCGATGAAGCTCTTTTGCTCTGGGCCTATCTGAACCCCCAAACTCCATCTTGGGAACTCTCACCTACTTCTATGCTAACTGCTTACATGCTCTGAAGTAGGCTGAAGCAGAAATGTATTGGTCAGCGTTTCTAGCAGATGGCTGCAGTTTCACTCACACTAGCAGAAATAATAGAGATAAGAAGCGGGGTAGTTAGTTTGCAGGCGTCTAACTCAAGGTCGCAAAGATTGAGAAAGTTTTCTCACAAGCTTATGTAGAGCTTATTGTAACAGTTGTCTGGAAGGGAGGGGTAAGGGGAACAGCCAGACAAAGAGATGTATGTAAACAGTTTGGAGTATAAAAGGTAAAAGTTGTTTGTATTTGTTGCACTGGATTTGAGACATGCTGGTCTCCTAGTGCCATTTCAGAGCTCTGAAATAAACTTGGCTTGCTTTCTCCCCTCGGTGTCTTTATTGGTGCCAAGCACACCGGGCGACGGACCATTGTTGTCCCCTCGAGCCCTTTAGGGCAGGCAACAGTTTTGGCGTCCCTGGGTGGGCTCGAGGCTGAAATTTAGCCTTGCCCGGATCCCTCCTGGTGGCCGACGGATTACAGCAACGACCGTCGCCCAGCGCGCACCGGTGAGTTCATCGGGGGCCTCAGCGGAGACGTGGTTTGCTCGACCCCGGAGGGCACAACGGTGCAACGCACACAGACAGTGGAGAAGCAGCTGCGGGTGACGGTGAGGAACCGGTCCCGTTGATAAGGCGACGGTGACGGTGCAGAACCGGACCCTTGGATAAGGTAGGAACAGTCCAGTGGGGACTTGTCTGTTGTGACCTGGGGACGCCCAGTGTCTGCCTGTTGTGACCTGGGGACGCCCAGAGTCTCCCTTGGTATGGGGCAGGGACAGAGTACAGCCGGCAGGGTACAGTGTACACCTTTAGAATGCATTCTGGTGAACTGGAAGGTGTTTGGATCTGATCAGTTGATTAAAAGTAAATTGAAAAGGTTCTGTACAGTTGATTGGCCTCAGTACCAGCTAGAGTGCCAAGAAAGGTGGCCACCGGAAGGATCACTTAATTACAACACGATCCTTCAATTGCTTTTGTTTTGTCAGAGAACCGGTAAATGGAATGAACATCTCTATGCGTATACGTTTATGGCGTTAAGAAATAGGACTGATATTTTGCTCAAGTGCCATTTGACTCCGACAGGCTTGGTAGTAACGGCTGCTAAACCCCAGAACCCTCCCACTGTTGTAATGCCAGAATCGGTGTCCCCTTCGGCTCCTCCACCCCCACAGGCTTCAGAGAGTACCCCCCCCCCCCCCCCGTGGGATTGTATCCGTTGATTACTGAGAGTGTGGTAGCCCGTCCGGGAACTCAGGAACGGCCAGCTCAGATAGTATCTGTCTACTCGCATGTACCTTTTGACCCTGTACATCTAGCTGATTTTAAGGCAGAGGCAGGAGAATTCTCAACGAATCCAAGCAAGTTCATTTCTATCTTTGAAGGATGTCTAGCTAGTCATAAGCCTGACTGGGATGATTGTAATATACTTATGAGAACCCTGTTGTCTGAAGTGGAGCGGAATCAGGTCATAGCCAAAGCCAGGGAGGAGGCACAGAGAAGGCATTTAAGGTTTAAAGGGAAAGCTATTGGACACCAGAAGTTGTACAGAGTGGAATCCTCAGAAGTGAGTGTGCTCATCCTGGTTTGTTGCTTCAAAGCTCTGTACAGAAAGTATGTTACTGGAAAGGTGTATGATGGCAATGAGTATGTGTTAATGGTTGGAGAAGAGGTGTATGAGTGAAGAGTGGAAGGTTCCTTTGGAAGTTAGAAGAAGCCAAGAAAGGGAGAAGGAAAAGCACAGAATGAGTTAACTGAGAGGAAAATACAGCTAGCAGGTTTAATCCAAGGACGTTGTACGCAGCTAAGACTTTGCTGACAATCAAGAGAAAGGGGGGGCCTGAATGTGCCCAAGCAACTGTGAGATCTGCAAAATACTGCAAGGCATAATGAAGACAAACGAAGGGTTAAAAGGCAGCTTTGTTGGACAGTATGGGCTCAAGGATTTAAAAATTCCCCCACTCTGTTTGGACAGGCTTTGGCCAGAGACTTGGAGGAGTGGGATAATTCAGACAGAGCCCTCCTGCTGCAATATGTAGATGACTTGTTAATTGCTGCTGTGGGTCTAATCCCTTGTCTCAGAGCTACTGTGAGTCTCCTAAACTTTATTGGACTGCGAGGATACAGGGTATCTCAAAGCAAAGCCCAAATTGCTCTTTCAGAGGTTCAATATCTGGGATTTCACATCAGGCAGGGAGAGAGACAGCTCTCAAACGAAAGGAAGGAGGCTATCTGCCAAGTTCCCATCCCCAGCAACCGTAAACGGCTTAGGGCATTCCTGGGCATGGCAGGTTTTTGCAGAATATGGATTCCAGAGTTTGGACTGTGGGCTAAACCTCTGTATGAATGTGTTAAGGGAGAGCAACATGACCCCTTTCACTGGTCCCCAGAAGCGGACAGGGCATTTAAAATCTTGAAAAGGAAGCTAATGGAAGCTCCAGCCCTGGGTTTGCCCGATATATCTAAGCCGTTCCAACTGTATGTGCATGAACGAAAAGGAGTAGCTTTGGGAATGCTTACCCAGCTATTAGGTGCCTGGAAACGTCCTGTGGCATACCTTTGTAAACAACTGGATCAAGTTTCAAAGGGATGGCCAGCCTGTTTGAGGGCGGTCGCAGCTACTGCTCTAGTGCTTGGGGAAGCTGAAAAACTGACACTGGGAGGAACTGTGCAAGTGTATGTTCCCCATATGGTCCGAGCCTTGCTGGACACTAAGGGTGGTCTTTGGCTCACACAGGCTCGGGTTGCTCGGTACCAGGCGAAGCTGTTAGAGAATCCTGAAGTCACCCTGCAGACCTGTCCCTCCCTTAATCCAGCTACACTGCTACCAGAGACAGAAAAGCAGGAACATGACTGTTTAGAAATCATAGATGTTCAGTATTCTAGCCGCCTAGATCTAAAAGATCAGCCACTCCCAAATGCTGACTTGGAATGGTATACGGATGGCAGTAGTACTGTTGTAGATGGGCAAAGGAGGGCTGGTTATGCTATTGTGTCTCTTCATGATACCGTGGAAGCTGAGAGTTTACCGGCAGGAACATCTGCCCAGCTTGCTGAACTAGTGGCCCTGACTCATGCACTTGAGCTGGCAAAAGACAAACGGGTTAATATCTTTACTGACTCGAAGTATGCTTTTGGGGTATTGCATGCTCACGCTGGTTTGTGGAAGCAAAGGGGAATGCTAACAGCCCAAGGCTCCCCGGTCAAGCATGGGTCTCAAATTCTCCGGCTGTTAGAAGCAGTACAACTCCCCTCAGCAGTAGCAGTGGTGCATTGCAAAGCCCATCAAAAGGGAAGATCAAGATGTATCCAAGGGTAATGCCAGAGCAGACAGGGAAGCTAAACGAGCTGCTACCCTGAAATCAGCAACTGAGGAGAATGCCCAAATGCATGCCCTCATCCCATCAGTGGGTGAGCTTGCAGCCCCTCAGTACTCCCAAGAGGACAGAAACCTGGCTGACAGTCTCGGTCTCCAGGAAAAAGAGGGATGGCTTTATTCCACAGAGGGAAAAATCCTCCTGCCCAAGGGCCTGATTCGACCAGTGTTGCAGAAACTGCATCAGACCACACACGCAGGCAGAGAGGCTCTTACCCAGCTCATGAATAAATATTTTCTAACCTCCGGACTTAAACCCCTAGCGTGACAGGTACAAGCTGAATGTTTAATCTGCCAAAAGAATAACCCTCGACCAGGAGTAGCAGTGCCACCAGCCACCCTGGAACCTACCCCAGGCCCAGGATTGGTGTGGCAAATAGACTTTACTGAGTTTCCCAGGACCCAAGGGTACAGGTACCTTCTCGTCTTAGTGGATCGATTCAGTGGATGGCCTGAGGCCTTCCCATGTCGCAACAACACTGCCAAGACAGTGGCTCTTAAGTTTGTCAAGGAGATCATTCCTCGCTTCGGCCTTCCTCAGTGGATGGAATCTGATAATGGAACACACTTCACATCTCAAGTGGTTCAAAAGATATCAAGTGCTCTGCAAATCCCCTGGAAGCTCCACACACCCTGGCGACCACAAGCCAGTGGAGTAGTGGAACGCACAAATCAGACACTCAAGCGACACCTCTCAAAGGTCTGTCAGGAGGCCTCTCTTAAGTGGCCTGATGCCTTGCCCCTTGTGTTACTTCGCATTCGTGCTCTCCCTAAGGGTAGGATAGGGCTTAGTCCCTTCGAGATTATGTTTGGAAGAGCATGGCCTATGAATGGTACCCCAGTTCTGGCAGGGGAGTGGGAAATGGGGTGTGGTTTCTTGTCTCAGTACATGTGCTCTCTGTCTGCTGTTCTTTCTTCTCTTCACAGGTATACCAAAGATTCACAGCCTCTTCTGCTGGATACTCCAGTCCACTCCCTGCAGCCTGGTGACTCCGTTCTCGTGTGGACCTGGAAGGACGAGCCTCTTCAAGAGAAGTGGAAAGGACCCCACACTGTCCTGCTTGTCACCCATACAGCGGCAAAGGTCGAAGGGCACAAGAACTGGATTCATCACTCTCGACTGAAAGCAGTGCCCGCTCCTAAACAGTGGACTGTCCAGCCTGCGGAGAAGACTGCTAACGACGATTTGGGACTTAAGCTGTTATTCAAAAGACAGTAAGGGTCACTGGGAATGCGTTGTGATCGTTCTGAACAGTCACAGCATACTCCCCGCGAGAACCCTGAGCATTGGTTTTATTTTCTCACAGAAGGCCGACCTGGCCTATGTATTTGGTCTTGTTATTTTTTGACTTGTTTAGTGTCAACAATTCTTCTTATCTTCTGGGCATTTGGGTTGTTGTAATTGTATGTGCCCTTATTGGAGAAGAGTGTTGCACCTATGTCCCAGAGTTTTCACAGGACATTAACAAGCACATCTTGTCAGCTGAACGGGCCTTTAACCAGTGGAAGGCCCAGGAAGGAGAACCCACTATTTTGGATTCCCTTTGGGGTTGGATACCTGGTTTAGGAGAACTAGGGGATATAGGGGGAAACATTGTTCACATCTTGCTCACAGGTGTTGTGGTATGTTTTGTTCTTGTTCTTTTGCGCATTTGCTGTAAAGTGCTCATACGTAAGATTTGTACCTCCCATACCCCAGAAGTTCCCTTATACCCTCTCATTGATAATCCTGATTGCATGGAGCTTAATCACATTTTGTCTTTAGAGTATGAGAAAACTCTGACAAAGGTTTGTTGAGTGTTCTCAAAGGAGGGATTGTTGGGGTCCACTAGGCATAGCTACCAGGTAACTCGGGAGAGTGGAAGGCCACAAGTGCCGATGAAGCTCTTTTGCTCTGGGCCTATCTGAACCCCCAAACTCCATCTTGGGAACTCTCACCTACTTCTATGCTAACTGCTTACATGCTCTGAAGTAGGCTGAAGCAGAAATGTATTGGTCAGCGTTTCTAGCAGATGGCTGCAGTTTCACTCACCCTAGCAGAAATAATAGAGATAAGAAGCGGGGTAGTTAGTTTGCAGGCGTCTAACTCAAGGTCGCAAAGATTGAGAAAGTTTTCTCACAAGCTTATGTAGAGCTTATTGTAACAGTTGTCTGGAAGGAAGGGGTAAGGGGAACAGCCAGACAAAGAGATGTATGTAAACAGTTTGGAGTATAAAAGGTAAAAGTTGTTTGTATTTGTTGCACTGGATTTGAGACATGCTGGTCTCCTAGTGCCATTTCAGAGCTCTGAAATAAACTTGGCTTGCTTTCTCCCCTCGGTGTCTTTATTGGTGCCAAGCACACCGGGCGACGGACCATTGTTGTCCCCTCGAGCCCTTTAGGGCAGGCAACACATGTATGCCTGTGGCAATGGACCAGCTCAGTGAATGGCCCCGACTTTCCATTTTCCCCTCGGCCAGACAAAGACACCCTCTCTGAGATACATCTTTATACACAGATACAAACAAGTTACTCATTACTCCTGATGTACCAGGGTGCCACCCTCTGACGTATTAGGGTGCCACCCATTGATGTATCCAGGAGCCCCCCATTACCTTGTACATATTGGTTCGATCAAAAAATCTCTATCCATCATGCTGTCATCTTGACTTTTTCCTTAAGATGTGTCAGCGTGTTCCTGTTCTCTTTGGGGAACGTGTTTGCTATCCAGATGTTCTGGTGCCACCTTTCTGGAATGTGTTTGCATATATTTGTGCCTAACACTACTTAGGAATGTATCAGGGGGTAGCCGTGTTAGTCTGTATCTACAAAAACAACAAGGAGTCTGGTGGCACCTTTAAAGACTAAAAAGCAACAGAGGGTCCTGTGGCACCTTTAAAGACTAACAGATTTATTCGGGCATAAGCTTTCGTGAGTAAAAACCTCACTTCTTCAGATGCATAGAGTGAAAGTTACAGATGCAGGCATTATATACTGACACATGGAGAGCAGGGAGTTACTTCGCAAGTGGAGAACCAGTGTTGACAGGGCCAATTCAATCAGGGTGGATGTAGTCCACTCCCAATAATAGATGAGGAGGTGTCAATTCCAGGAGAGGAAAAGCTGCTTCTGTAATGAGCCAGCCACTCCCAGTCCCTATTCAAGCCCAGATTAATGGTGTTGAATTTACAAATGAATTTTAGTTCTGCTGTTTCTCTTTGAAGTCTGTTTCTGAAGTTTTTTTGTTCAATGATAGTGACTTTTAAATCTGTAATAGAATGACCAGGGAGATTGAAGTGTTCACTTACTGGCATATGTATGTTACCATTCCTGATGTCCGATTTGTGTCCATTTATTCTTTTGCGGAGGGACTGTCCAGTTTGGACAATGTACATGGCAGAGGGGCACTGCTGGCACATGATGGCATATATAACATTAGTGGATGTGCAGGTGAATGAGCCCTTGATGGTGTGGCTGATGTGGTTGGGTCCTCTTATGCTGTTGCCAGAGTAGATATGGGGACAGAGTAGGCAACGAGGTTTGCTACAGGGATAGGTTCCTGGATTGGTGTTTCTGTGGTGTGGTGTGTAGTTGCTGGTGAATGTGTGTTTCTGCAATATCAGCCCTATTCTTGCCAGATTCTGTCTGCTTGCAAGCAGGCAAAACCCGACTTTGCTTCTTTGCTTTATATCAACAAAACGACTTTAGTTCAGGCTAGGGTGACCAGACAGTGAAAAATCGGGACGGGGGTGGGGTGTAATAGGAGCCTATATAAGAAAAAGACCCAAAAATGGGGACTGTCCCTATAAAATCGGGACATCTGGTCACCCTAGTTCAGGCCTCAGGCCTCACACCAGGCCTCTGATACAAGGGCTTATGTTTCAGGCCCTCTTCCTACTACATAAACTATACCAGCAAAACGGTCCTGGTGGTTTATACCGGCAAAGTGACTTTGTACCACCTACTTTCACCCACCCTGAACAAATCAAGTTTTACGGGGAATGGTCACAGCTTTGCCAGTATAACCGTATTTACACTAGGGGTATCTTGCTTTCTGGCATTGCCAGGCAACTGAGAGTATCTTCCTTATGAGTGTGCTACAGAATTCAGGAAACAGAGCAGGACCAGGGATATAAAGTTTAAACCAGAACTCTCGTTATAACATGACAAGATGGCTTCTACAAACTTTCAGCATACAGCCTCTGCGTGTATCTACTTCATGTGAGAGACCCCTGATAATGGGAGGCCTTCTGGTGATTAAACAACTAATTTTAAAGAGACTATAAATACAATATACTGCTGCATCACCCTTGCTTCATTCTTTAAACTTGTCCCAATAAATAACTGAACTTCTCAAACAAACAGGCCAGAGGCATGAGTAGAGAATTGCAGCACTGATTGCTGTTAAATCTTCATCTGCCTGGGTCTGAGACTGTTAACGCGTAAGCTGCTGGCACTTATTTTTACCACTGGCGCAATCTGTTATCTCTGTATGGCAGGAGGGATAGCTCAGTGGTTTGAGCATTGGCCTGCAAACCCAGGGTTATGAGTTCAATCCTTGAGGGGGCCACTTAGGGATCTGGGGCAAAATCAGTACTTGGTCCTGCTAGTGAAGGCAGGGGGCTGGACTCCATGACCTTTTAAGGTCCCTTCCAGTTCTAGGAGATAGGATATCTCCATTATTTTATTTTATTTTTATTTATTTATGTCATCTCTGTCGACAATTGTCATACGAATCCTGGTCGCAAATGTGTGTGTGAGAGAGAGAGCGCGGGGGGGGGGGGGGGGGGGGAAGGGGATGGGGAGGTGTAGGGGGCCAGGGTGGCTGCCCTCCGAACCTGAGGATAAAGGGCCTTTCTCTCAGCCTGAGTGGGCGGGGCCAGCCCAAGCTCGCTCCACCCCCCGGAAGGGGAGGGGTGGAACAGGAAGTATAAAGGGCGGGGCCCTTAGCTCAGTTAGAGCAGCACCAGGGAGGGAGGCAGACGCAGACCGTGGGCTGCTCCCTTCAGACCCTGCTGCCACGCCAGGGGAGGCCCTGGACCAGTGGAGACCTCACCTGGAGGACGGACTGGGGCTGCCAGGACTGCCCGCTGCCGAGTACCCAGAGGAGCTGGAGGAGCCTGAGCCTGAGGGGGATCTGGAGCTGCCAGCAGCGGACTACCCCAACGCACCGGCGGGACCAGAGGAATTCGGACGAGCAATCCGGTAGGAAGTAGCCCAGGGACAGAGCTGCACAGTGGTGAGTCTGTATTGCGGAAGGACGCCGCTGATCCAGTGGCGGGACCCTCGTCCTGCCACTGTCAGGGCCCTGGGCTGGAACGCAGTGGTGTAGGGTGGGCCTGCGTTCCCCTACCCGGCCGAGCCACGCTACCGACCGTTGCCGGCGCTCCCCTGCCTGAGGGGCGCACTACCGACCGTTGCCGGCGCTCCCCTGCCTGAGGGGCGCGCTACCGACCGTTGCCGGCGCTCCCCTGCCTGAGGGGAGCGCTACAGACTCTGGCTGGCGGCCGCCCCGCCGCTAATTCCCCGCTGACGGAGGCGTGACCCAGGCCGGCCAGTGACCTCATAGCTCCCCACTGCCCCCTAACGGGTAGGTGGGTCGACGCGGATCACAGGAGGCAATAGGCCACATGTCCTCCCCTTCCTTACTAAGGCTATGGAGTAACTGCTCACCTGCTACTGCAACTTGGCACTTAAGGTTTCTAATCCTCAGCCCCTCATACATTCCATAGAGTCATAGATGTTAAGGCCAGAAGGCACTTTTATGATCATTTTATCTGACCCTCTGTATGACACAGGCCAGAGAATTTCTCCCAGTGATTCCTGCATCCAGCCCAGTAACACCATGTCCCTTGTTCCAGTGATTTAAGAACACGCATTGTGAAAAATTTGCACCATATTTTGTCTGGCTTCAACTTCCTGCCACTAGAATTGTTATTTCCTGGAGCTCACAGCCAGTTTAGTTGGGCTGCTCGCTCTGTTCAATGATACGCCTTATCATTTTATCCTGGAGGTCTGGAATGTGTTTTCCAAAAAAGTAACTGTTGTGCTATAAAGGAAGCCCATGATATGCAGGGGGTTAGATGAGATGCTCTAAAGGTCTCTTCTGGCCATAAAGTCTACTAATTTTGTTAAAACTGAGTGTAGCGTTGGGAGCAGCCTCTGATGTTTTACTGTCTAGCCGGCTTGCTTCCTAGAATGAAGACGCATTGAGTGGGGTGGTCCACAGAGAGTAGCTCAAACCTTCAAAGTGTCAGGCCAGCAGCAGGACATTAGCACTTCAGGGAATGGGTGGGTGTGGCAGTGACATCACAAAGGCATTTTGCAGGACCTCAGCCTATTGGTCAAAGGTGTTATGGAGGTGGTGACCTCACAGAGAGATGCTGACATCAGCCAGACAGGACAGGGGCTGTCAAGGCTGTATCCCCACTTTGAACTTTAGGGTACAAAATGTGGGGGCCTGCATGAAGACTTCTAATCTTAACTACCAACTTAGGTCTGGTCCGCTGCCACCATCCCAATGGATTCCCTTCCCTGGGAAGCCTTGAGAAACCTTTCACCATTTCCCTGGTGAATACAGATCCAAACCCCTTGGATCTTAAAACAAGGAGAAATTAACCATTCCCCTCCTTCCTCCCACCAACTCCTGGTGAATACAATTCCAACTCCCCTGGGATCTTAAAACAAGGAGAAATTAACCATTCCCCTTTCTTTCTCCCACCAACTCCTGGTGAATACAGATCCAACCCCCTTGGATCTAAAACAAGGAAAAAATCAATCAGGTTCTTAAAAAGAAGGTTTTTAATTATAGAAAAAGGTAAAAATCATCTCTGTAAAATCAGTATGGAAAATAACTTTACAGGCTAATCAAACTTAAAGAGCTCAGAGGACTCCCCTCTAGTCTTAAGTTCAAAGTACAGTAAACAAAGATAAACACTCCAGTAAAAGGTACATTTACAAGTTGAGAAAACAAAGTAAAACTAAGACGCCTTGCCTGGCTTTTTACTTACAAGTTTGAAATATGAGAGACTTGTTTAGAAAGATGGGGAGAACCTGGATTGATGTCTGGTCCCTCTCAGTCCCAAGAGCGAACGAACAACCCAAACAAAGAGCACAAACAAAAGACTTCCCCCCCCCAAGATTTGAAAGTATCTTGTCCCCTTATTGGTCCTTTGGGTCAGATGCCAGCCAGGTTACCTGAGCTTCTTAACCCTTTACAGGGAAAAGGATTTTGGAGTCTCTGGCCAGGAGTGATTTTATAGTAGTGTACACAGGACAGCTGTTGCCCTTCCCTTTATAGTTATGACACGCCCCCCAAATCACAGATAGTGTTGGACGTTCGGTTCCACACTGGCTGTGATTTCTTCCTGGAGTTCTAGGAGAAAACAGAGTTAATAAGACACATGTACCTTTAGACATACTACTGATGATATAAAAACTAACACTACGTTTCATTTTAAGAACAATTGTTAGCTAGTTAACTCTGGGAAACTTTCCCGGGAGAGTGCATCAGCCACTTTGTTAGAAGCTCCCAAAATGTGTTGTATTTTAAAATCAAAATTTTGGAGAGCTAAACTCCACCGAAGAAGTTTTTTGTTATTTCCCTTGGCGGTATGAAGCCACTGTAGCGCAGCATGGTCTGTTTGTAGTTGGAAACGCCGTCCCCAAACATATGGGCGTAGCTTTTCCAGCGCGTACACAATGGCGTAGCATTCCTTTTCACTGATTGACCAGTGGCTTTCCCTCTCAGACAGTTTTTTGCTGAGAAACACGACAGGATGGAATTTTTGATCCAGTCCTTCCTGCATTAAAACTGCTCCCACGCCTCGCTCGGACGCACCTGTGGTTACTAGGAACGGTTTGTCGAAGTCTGGGGCCCTTAGCACAGGGTTAGACATGAGTGTTGCCTTAAGCTGGTTAAAGGCCTTTTGACACTCATCAGTCCACTGAACTGCATTTGGCTGTTTCTTTCTGGTTAGGTCTGTCAGCGGGGCGGCGATTTGGCTGTAGTGTGGTACAAATCGCCTATAATATCCAGCCAAACCTAAGAAGGACTGGACCTGTTTCTTAGACTTTGGAACCGGCCACTTTTGGATAGCATCCACTTTGGCCTGTAGGGGATTTATAGTTCCTCGACCCACCTGGTGCCTCAGGTAAGTTACTCTGTTTTGGCCTATTTGACACTTTTTAGCCTTAACAGTTAGTCCTGCCTGCTGGATGCGCTCGAAGACTTTTTCCAGGTGCTCTGTCCATGAATCAGAAAAAATGGCCACATCATCGAGGTAGGCAACTGCAGATTCTCCCAATCCCGCTAGGAGACCATCTACGAGTCTTTGGAAGGTGGCGGATGCATTTCGCAACCCGAAAGGGAGTACATTGAATTCATACACTCCTGCCTGGGTGACGAAGGCTGACCTTTCCTTAGCGGGTTCATCTAGTGTTACTTGCCAGTACCCCTTGGTTAAGTCTAAAGTAGAGATGAATTGGGCATGTCCCAATTTCTCCAATAGCTCATCTGTGCGCAGCATTGGATAGTTGTCAGGACGAGTTACAGCATTTAGCTTACGGTAGTCCACGCAAAAGCGTATTTCCCCATCTGGTTTGGGAACTAGAACCACTGGAGATGCCCATGCACTATTAGAGGGGCGGATTATACCCATCTGTAGCATGTCCTGGATCTCCCTTTGTATAGCAGTTTGGGCATGAGGTGACTCCCGGTAGGGTGGGGTTCTAATTGGGTGAGCATTACCTGTGTCAATGGAGTGGAATGCCCGTTCGGTCCGTCCTGGAATGGCTGAGAAAATCGGTGCAAAGCTTGTGCACAGCTCCTTGATCTGCTGTCGCTGCAGACGTCCAAGGGTCATGGAGAGGTTCACCTCTTCTATACCACCATCCTTTTTTCCTTCGTAGTAGACACCTTCAGGCCACTCCGCGTCATCTGTTTCCTGGGCTGTAAACTGGCAAATGTTTAATTCTCTGGAATAAAAGGGCTTAAGAGAATTAACATGGTATACCTTAGGCTTTATGTTGGAGGTGGGGGAGGCTATGAGATAGTTAACAGCTCCTAGGCTCTCCTGGACCGTGAATGGTCCTTCCCACGACGCTTCCATTTTATGGGCCTGGAGCGCCTTTAAGACCATGACTTGGTCTCCTACTTTGAAGGACCGTTCTCTGGAATGTTTAATCATACCAGGCCTTTTGCTCTTCCTGAGCATTCTTTAGGTTTTCTTTAGCAAGGGGTAAAGAGTGTCGGAGGGTGCTTTGTAGGTTGCTTACAAAGTCTAGAATGTTAGTTCCTGGAGAAGGCGTAAACCCCTCCCATTGCTGCTTCACCAACTGTAAGGGCCCCTTAACCTCGCGGCCATACACAAGTTCAAATGGTGAAAACCCTAAAGTGGGATGTGGTACAGCCCTGTAGGCGAAAAGCAACTGCTGCAACACTAGGTTCCAATCATTGGAGTGTTCATTTACGAATTTACATATCATGGCCCCCAAAGTTCCATTAAACCTCTCCACCAGGCCATTGGTTTCATGGTGGTAAGGGGTGGCAACCAAGTGATTCACCCCATGAGCTTCCCACAGGTTTTCCATGGTCCCTGCCAGGAAATTAGTTCCCGAATCTGTAAGGATGTCAGAGGGCCAACCTACCCTGGCAAAAATGTCTGTTAATGCCTGGCACACACTTGTAGCCCTGGTGTTGCTTAAGGGTACTGCTTCCGGCCATCGGGTAGCAAAATCCATGAAAGTCAGTACGTACTGCTTTCCTCTGGGTGTCTTCTTTGGGAAAGGACCCAGAATATCCACAGCTACTCGCTGAAATGAGACCTCAATTATGGGTAGTGTCTGGAGAGGGGCTTTAACCTGGTCTTGGGGCTTTCCCACTCGTTGGCACACCTCACAAGACCGGACATAATTAGCAACGTCCTTGCCCATTCCCTCCCAGTGGAAGGACTTCCCCAACCGGTCTTTGGTTCTGTTCACCCCAGAATGGCCACTGGGATGATCATGGGCTAAGCTCAAGAGCTTTACCAGATACTTAGTGGGAACTACCAACTGTCTTTGAGGATGCCAGTCTTCCTGGTGTCCACCCGAAAGAGTCTCCTTGTATAAAAGTCCTTGTTCTACAACAAACCGGGATCGGTTAGAAGAGCTGAGAGGCGGTGGCGTGCTCTGTGCTGCCGCCCAAGCTTTCTGAAGGCTGTCATCTGCTTCCTGCTCGGCCTGGAACTGTTCCCTTGATGCTGGAGACATCCGTTCCTCCTTGGACTGTGGACTGGGGCTTGGTCCCTCTGGAAGCGATGCAGGTGCTGGGGCTGTTTCCATTGACTGTGAACCGCTGTCCGCTGGTGCACTATGTGGTATCTCAGGCTCTGGCTGAGCCTCTTGGGTAGGGTTATCTGCTGCTTCCGCCAGGTCAGGCTCACTGGTGCCCTCTGGCGTTGGAGTTGTAGACGGGTTTGCAAGCGCTGGTCTTAGTGCTGGCAATGGTTCTGGTGCCGGTTGCGTTGCCAGTTCCGGTTCTGGGACTGGCTTTGGCTGGGTCTCTGGGATTGGATCCACTACGGCTGTTGCAGTCGTTGGCAGGGGATCCGGTTCCACCACTTTGTTTGGGTCTCTGGTAACACAGACGGGGCCCTGGTGGACGGCTCAGGAACAGGGATGGGGGTGAAAGCTTGCTTAGCCTGGCTGCGGGTGACTATTCCCACCCTCTTGGCTAGCTTCACATGGTTGACCAAGTCTTCCCCCAGCAGCATGGGAATGGGATAATTGTCATAGACTGCAAAAGTCCTCATTCCTGACCAGCCTTTGTACTGGACATGCAACTTGGCTGTAGGCAAGGTTACAGACTGTGACACGAAGGGTTGAATTGTCACTGGAGCCTCCGGGTTGATGAGTTTGGGGGTCCACTAGGGATTGGTGGATAGTTGACACTTGTGCCCCAGTGTCCCTCCAAGCGATAACCTTCTTTCCGCCCACTCTCAAGGTTTCCCTTCGCTCTGAGGGTATGAGAGAGGCATCTGGGTCTGGGGATCTTTGGTGTGATTGGGGTGTAATGAACTGTAATCGGTTGGGGTTCTTGGGGCAGTGAGCCTTTATATGTCCCAGTTCATTACATTTAAAACATCGCCCTGCTAAGGTATCACCGGGGCGATGTTGGTTGGTGGAGACTGGTGTGGTAGGGTGAGAAGGCGTCTGGGGTTTCCCTTGGGATGTGGGTGGGGCCTTGGGTTGTCCCCGGTGGTAAGGTTTGGTTTCGGGTTGCCCCTTCTGATATTCGCTCCAACTGCTACTAGTTTTTTTCTTTTCTGCCACCTCCACCCATTTGGCTCCAATCTCCCCCGCCTCGGTTACAGTTTTGGGCTTCCTATCTAGGATGTACCTTTCTATTTCCTCAGGAACACCCTCTAAAAACTGCTCCACTTTTACTAGGGAAACCAGATCTTGCAGAGATTTAACATTTGCTCCTGATACCCAGGCATCACAATTTTTGTCAATGTGGTAGGCATGCCGGGTAAATGACACATCTGGTTTCCACCTTAGGGCTCTGAACCGCCGACAGGCATGCTCGGGTGTTAGCCCCATTCTGAGTCTGGCCTTGTTTTTAAAAAGTTCAGAACTGTTCCTTAGGCATTTCAGCCGCCACCTCTGCTAAGGGTCCACTGAGCTGCGACCTCAGCTCTACCATGTACTGGTCTGCAGCGATGCTGTATCCAAGGCAGGCCCTTTCAAAATTTTCTAAGAAGGGCTTAGTATCATCGCCTGCCTTGTAGGTGGGGAATTTTCTGGGATGGGAAGTGGTACCTGGAGAGGGGTTGTTAGGACTGGCTGTTGTATCCGGCCTAGCCTTTGCTACTTCCAGTTCATGCTTCCTTTCTTTTTCTCTCTCCTCCATCTCTTTTTCTTTCAGCTCCATAGCCCTCTTGTGGGCCTCCTCTTTGGCTTTCTCTTCTCTTTCTCTCTGCTCTGTCTCGAGTTTTGTTAATTGAAACAGTCTCTGATGTTTTCTTTCATTTTCTTCTGCTTCTAGTTTGGCCAGTTCTATTTTGTTAGCTACTTCTTTGGTAGTCATTTTCCTGTTTACTTGTGCTGGGTCACCCCGTCTGCAGTTGACTGAAACTGGGATGTACTCAGCTCTGGCTGCTGCTGAGTTAACAGAGACTTTCTGACTAGCTACTCCCGAGGATGCAAAAAGAAAAAAAAACAATTCAGCTTGTAAATTCCTTTTACCAGTCGTTTGCTCATTAATTGAACCCTTCTCTTAACAAAGGATCTTGTTAAAAAAACTTAACACCTCTGCCTTCAGGCAAGGAGAGATAAGATATGCATCTACCTTCAGCTCTGCTTTCCAAGCAGCTAGAAGGAAAAAACAAATCTTATTGCCTTTTGGGTTTAAAATGAATCCCACCGCTCTGCCACCATGTCAAGGCTGTATCCCCATTTTGAACTTTAGGGTACAAAATATGGGGGCCTGCATGAAGACTTCTAAGCTTAACTACCAGCTTAGGTCTGGTCCGCTGCCACCATCCCAATGGATTCCCTTCCCTGGGAAGCCTTGAGAAACCTTTCACCAATTCCCTGGTGAATACAGATCCAAACCCCTTGGATCGTAAAACAAGGAGAAATTAACCATTCCCCTCCTTCCTCCCACCAACTCCTGGTGAATACAGTTCCAACCCCCCTGGGATCTTAAAACAAGGAGAAATTAACCATTCCCCTCCTTCCGCCCACCAACTCCTGGTGAATACAGTTCCAACCCCCCTGGGATCTTAAAACAAGTTGAAATTAACCATTCCCCTCCTTCCTCCCACCAACTCCTGGTGAATACAGTTCCAACCCCCCTGGGATCTTAAAACAAGGAGAAATTAACCATCCCCCCTCCTTCCTCCCACCAACTCCTGGTGAATACAGTTCCAACCCCCAGGGATCTTAAAACAAGGAGAAATTAACCATCCCCCCTCCTTCCTCCCACCAACTCCTGGTGAATACAGTTCCAACCCCCAGGGATCTTAAAACAAGGAGAAATTAACCATCCCCCCTTCTTTCTCCCACCAACTCCTGGTGAATACAGATCCAACCCCCTTGGATCTAAAACAAGGAAAAAATCAATCAGGTTCTTAAAAAGAAGGTTTTTAATTAAAGAAAAAGGTAAAAATCATCTCTGTAAAATCAGTATGGAAAATAACTTTACAGGCTAATCAAACTTAAAGAGCTCAGAGGACTCCCCTCTAGTCTTAAGTTCAAAGTACAGCAAACAGAGGTAAACACTCCAGTAAAAGGTACATTTACAAGTTGAGAAAACAAAGTAAAACTAAGACGCTATGCCTGGCTTTTTACTTACAAGTTTGAAATATAAGAGACTTGTTTAGAAAGATGTGGAGAACCTGGATTGATGTCTGGTCCCTCTCAGTCCCAAGAGCGAACGAACAACCCAAACAAAGAGCACAAACAAAAGCCTCCCCCCTCACAAGATTTGAAAGTATCTTGTCCCCTTATTGGTCCTTTGGGTCAGATGCCAGCCAGGATACCTGAGCTTCTTAACCCTTTACAGGGAAAAGGATTTTGGAGTCTCTGGCCAGGAGGGATTTTATAGTACTGTACACAGGACAGCTGTTACCCTTCCCTTTATAGTTATGACAGTGGTGGGCAGGTGCTGGGTGGAAATACTGCTGGTTCCAGGTGCCCTTAATTCCCCCTGATTCCTTGGGGCATTTGAGTCTCTGACAGGTTCTCGTTCCCTTGCAGCAGGAGGACGTCACGGCCAAAGTGATGCACCAGCTCCGCATCATCCAGCACTTGCGCCAGGTGCCTGAGACACTTCAGGGGTTGTGCCTCTGAGGCCTTCAGCAACTCCCGCTCCCTGCTGCAGGTACTGCTCTGGCTCACTGTAAATGGGGAGCCAGTGGAAGGGAAATGGAGCTCCCTGGCACTCACTAAAAGGGAAAGTGGTGGATGCTCCATCTCTTGATGTCATTGAATGAAGACTAGATGCCTTTCTGGAATGTGTGTGCCCCAAAAGTAACTATTGTACTATACAGGAAGCCTACGATATGCACGGGGTTGGATGAGATGCTCTAAAGGTCTCTTCTGGCCATAAAGTCTACTAATTTTGGAAACACTGAGTGTAGCATTGGGAGCAGCCTCTGATGTTTTACTGTCTAGCCGGCTTGCTTCCTAGAATGAAGACGCATTGAGTGGGGTGATCCACAGAGAGTAGCTCAAACCTTCAAAGTGTCAGGCCAGCAGCAGGACATTAGCACTTCCGGGGATGGGTGGGTGTGGCAGTGACATCACAAAGGTCTTTTGCAGGACCTCAGCCTATTGGTGAAAGGTGTTAGTGAGGTGGTGACCTCACAGAGAGATGCTGACATCAGCCAGGAAGGACAGGGGCGCAGGGCCAGGGAAACCTCAGAGACCCCTGTGGCTTTGCTTCAGCAAGTCTCCTTCTCGAGGTCTCTCTTTGAGGACTGAGAGAGTATTAGGGTTCACGTATGTGAGTGCGAGCAGGAGCCTCTTTCGAGTTTTCTCCTTTCCTTTTACTGATTTTACTAGAAAACAGACGTCCCTGTTTAGAAGGTAAGAGCCTCCAAGAGGTTTTGGAACCTGCTCAGTCTGATCCATCTGGTGCCAGCTGAATTCTAGGCACGGAAAACCCTAGTTTAAGGTGGCAGAATTTTATTCCCTCCCTGGGATTTTGTCCCGTAGAATCACTGGGGACATTAGGGTTTGTCCTTTTCGTTTTACCTTTTCCTCCATCCCTCCTTCCTTTCTCTTCATCTCTTACTTCTTTTGTCCTTTCTCTTGTTCCCCTCCCACCACCAGGAGTGGTGTGTGTGTGTGTGTGTGTGTGTGTGTTGCTGGGGGTGCTCTTCACCTCCCCCTGTGGGAAGTTCATCGAAAACTGTGGGGTTGAAATAGTGCTTGGCCTCCACTGACACTAGATGCTGCCATCCTGTGGCTTAGCATTAGTGTCTGGGATGACTTGGGGCAAGATCTCAACCTCCCCACAACCCACTTCACTGCTGCCAGAATCCCTCCTGCTCCCCCTGCTAGAGCCGCCTCCCTGCCCAACCTGGGTCGAGGTGGAGAAGAGGGTTCTGATAACTTGAGCTGTGGTTTGGAGGTGGAACAGCTGTCAAGGGCACTGAGGGGGAGGTAGCAGGAGCTCACCCTACAAGGAGGGGGGTTGGCACTGGAGGTTACTAGAAAGGACAAGAAGACTCCATTCTGGGGTTCAGGAGGTGAATTCATCCCTGAGTGGTGGGCAGGTGCTGAGTGGAAATACTGCTGGTTCCAGGTGCCCTTAATTCCCCCTGATTCCTCGGGGCGTTTGAGTCTCTGACAGGTTCTCGTTCCCTTGCAGCAGGAGGACGTCACGGCCAAAGAGATGCACCAGCTCCGCATCATCCGGCACTTGCGCCAGGTGCCTGAGACACTGCAGGGGCTGTGCCTCTGAGGCCATCAGGAACTCCCGCTCCCTGCTGCAGGTACTGCTCTGGCTCACTGTAAATGGGGAGCTAGTGGAAGGGGAAATGGAGCCCCCTGGCACTCACTAAAAGGGAAAGTGGTGGATTCTCCATCTCTTGATGTCATTGAATGAAGACTAGATGCCTTTCTGGAATGTGTGTGCCCCAAAAGTAACTATTGTACTATACAGGAAGCCTATGATATGCAGGGTCTTAGATGAGATGCTCTAAAGGTCTCTTCTGGCCATAAAGTCTACTAATTTTGGAAACACTGAATGTAGCATTGGGAGCAGCCTCTGATGTTTTACTGTCTATCCGGCTTGCTTCCTAGAATGAAGACGCATTGAGTGGGGTGATCCATAGGGGGTCTCTTTGAGGACTGAGAGAGTATTAGGGTTCACCTATGTGAGAGTGAGCAGGAGCCTCTTTCGAGTTTTCTCCTTTCCTTTTACTGACTTTACTAGAAAACAGACGTCCCTGTTTAGAAGGTAAGAGCCTCCAAGAGGTTTTGGAACCTGCTCAGTCTGATCCATCTGGTGCCAGCTGAATTCTAGGCATGGAAAACACTAGTTTAAGGTGGCAGAATTTTATTCCCTCCCTGGGAATTTGTCCCGTAGAATCACTGGGGACATTAGGGTTTGTCCTTTTCGTTTTACCTTTTCCTCCATCCCTCCTTCCTTTCTCTTCATCTCTTACTTCTTTTGTCCTTTCTCCTGTTCTCCTCTCACCCCCAGAAGTGGTGTGTGTGTGTGTGTGTGTGTGTGTGTGTGTGTGTGTGTGTGTGTGTGTTGCTGGGGGTGGTCTTCACCTCCCCTTGTTGGAAGTTGATCCAAAACTGTGGGGTTGAAATAGTGCTTGGACTCCACTGACACTAGATGCTGCCATCCTGTGGGTTAGCATTAGTGTCTGGGATGACTTGGGGCAAGATCTCAACCTCCCCGCAACCCACTTCACTGCTGCCAGAATCCCTCCTGCCCCCTCGATAGAGGCGCCTCCCTGCCCAACCTGGGTGGGGGTGTAGAAGAGGGTTCTGATAACTTGAGCTGTGGTTTGGAGGTGGAACAGCTGTCAAGGGCACTGAGGGGGAGGTGGCAGGAACTCACCCTACAAGGAGGGGGTGTTACCAGATGTGCCCATTTCTTTGGGGTATGCTGATTTATTCGGGTTACTCTTCTGGGGAAGGGGGTTCTGTAATTCTATCAATGTACTGCTTGTGTCACTTGTTTTTTCATATGAAGCTCTACTTCTCCCTTCTGCAAGTCCCCTCCCAGTGGAGCTATCCTGCAGGACCTAGGGTCCCTAGGGCTGGGTTACTCCAGCCCCAGAACCGGATGAACACCCACACACCCACACATACATTAACAGAGCAAGTGTGAGCAGACCGGGTCAATCAGCACTGTCAAGCTGACCCCTTCTATGTCTCTGGACTCACTGGGCTGGATGAAGCAGCACTTTCAAGCTGTTACCCTTATGCATCCCAGATTCAGCACGTCTCTAACCCCACTCCCCCAACACAATTGTACTGGCAGTAACCTACTTGATGAGCAAACCCCACAGTATTTTGGGCGCTGCAGGGATCTTTAGTTTAGGTAAAAGAAGCGTTGCTGTAGAGTGAATGGGGGAAGCTAAAAACACAAAAGAGTAAAGTTCAGCAACAGAGAGAGAAGCAACCAAGTTAACCATAAAAGTTGTTTATTGAATAATAGTGATAACTACACAAGGAGAGCTAAACCAACGTAACATACATTATTAAAGGTTAATACCAAGGTAGAAAGGAAAACACACAGAGAGAAAGAGGGGGGATCTCACCCACTCCATGAGGCTTGAACTGGTCGCAGTTCCCAGGTGATGGTGGTTGAGGAGGGTCCTGAATGTAGGAGACAGGCAGAGCTGCTAGCACGATCAGCCAGGAGAAGATGGAGTTCCAGTGGAACTGATGCATAGTTTGGATCTAAGCATCAGAACCCTGACTACAGAGTGAGTAGGGTTTTTTGTAGAGAAATTGCAATTGTTCAAGGGAGAACACTAGATTTGTTTATAGGTAAACTGATGACTCAAGGGATTTCTTTAGACTAGACAATAGGAACTGATCACTCTTGGCTATGGGTGGTGTTTTATTCCAGGGAGCTCACAATGCAACTAGGCTACTTCAGTATTTGGATATCAATTAAGGATTCATTAATAGAATTGGTCTGATAATTGCTGAGCCGGGTGTGTGCAGCCATAGGTTCATTAGCATCTGGAGCGGAGATTCCCATGATGCAGTGCTTCCCTGCTTTTTCTGGTCCCAGAGTTCACTGTGGTTCTCTGTTCTCCATTCTGTATGTAAATTGAGATGTCTTCCTGTCTCATCTTTCATGCAGATGAGGCTAGGGGAGTTGTCTCTGCTCTCCATTCTGTATGCTAATGGAGATGTCTTTATCTTGTCACCCTTGTCAGGAGGGGTCTAGGTGTGTCACCCAATGCCCTTCACTGCTCTCTGCAAGTTTTTTCCTCTGATGGGTTTTAGTTTAAGCAGAGGTGGTGGGGGGGTGTCTTTCATGAGTCAGGCTGGAGACTGCACCCTGGTTCCCCAAGAACACAGAGGTGTCTGGTATCAGGGAGTTGGCACTAGAGGTTACTAGAAAGGACAAGAAGACTCCATTCTGGAGGTGAATTCATCCCTCAGTGGTGGGCAGGTGCTGGGTGGAAATACTGCTGGTTCCAGGTGGCCTTAATTCCCCCTGATTCCTCGAGGCGTTTTAGTCTCTGACAGGTTCTCGTTCCCTTGCAGCAGGAGGACGTCACGGCCAAAGTGATGCACCAGCTCGGCATCATCCGGCACTTACGCCAGGTGCCTGAGACACTGCAGGGCCTGTGCCTCTGAGGCCATCAGCAACTCCCGCTCCCTGCTGCAGGTACTGCTCTGGCTCACTGTAAATGGGGAGCTAGTGGAAGAGGAAATGGAGCCCCCTGGCACTCACTAAAAGGGAAAGTGGTGGATTCTCCATCTCTTGATGTCATTGAATGAAGACTAAATGCCTTTCTGGAATGTGTGTGCCCAAAAAGTAACTATTGTACTATATAGGAAGCCTATGATATGCAGGGAGTTAGATGAGATGCTCTAAAGTTCTCTTCTGGCCATAAAGTCTACTAATTTTGGAAACACTGAGTGTAGCATTGGGAGCAGCCTCTGATGCTTTACTGTCTATCCGGCTTGCTTCCTAGAACGAAGACGCATTGAGTGGGGTGATCCACAGAGAGTAGCTCAAACCTTCAAAGTGTCAGGCCAGCAGCAGGACATTAGCACTTCAGGGTTTGGTTGGGTGTGGGAGTGACATAACAAAGGCCTTTTGCAAGACGTCAGCCTATTGGTCAAAGGTGTTAGGGAGGTGGTGACCTCACAGAGAGATGCTGACATCAGCCAGGCAGGATACAGGCACAGAGCCAGGAAAACCTTGTAGACCCCTGTGGCTTTGCTTCAGCAAGTCTCCTTCTCGAGGTCTCTCTTTGAGGAGTGAGAGAGTATTAGGGTTCATGTATGTGAGCACCAGGAGGAACCTCTTTTGAGTTTTCTCCTTTCTTTTTCCTGATTTCACTAGAAAACTGACGTCCCTGTTTAGAATCATGAGCTAATTCAGTTTAAAATAAATGGAAGAGTAAACAAAAATAGATCTGTGACTAGGGTTTTTGATTTCAAAAGGGCTAACTTTAAAAAATTAAGGAAATTAGATAGGGAAGTGGATTGGACTGAAGAACTTGTGGATCTAAAGGCGGAGAAGGCCTGGAATTACTTCAAGTCAAAGTTGCAGAAACTATCAAAAGCCTGCATCCCAAGAAAGGGGGAAAAATTCATAGGCAGGAGTTGTAGACCAAGTTGGATGAGCAAGCATCTCAGAGAGATGATTAAGAAAAAGCAGAAAGCCTACAAGGTGTGGAAGATGGGAGTGATCAGCAAGGAAAGCTACCTTACTGAGGTCAGAACATGTAGGGACAAAGTGAGAAAAGCCGAAAGCCATGTAGAGTTGGACCTTGCAAAGGGAATTCAAACCAATAGTAAAAGGTTTTATAGCCATATAAATCAGAAGAAAATAAAGAAAGAAGAAGTGGGACCACTAAACACTGAGGATGGAGTGGAGGTTAAGGATAATCTAGGCATGGCCCAATATCTAAACAAATACTTTGCCTCAGTCTTTAAGAGGCTAATGAGGAGCTTAGAGATAATGGTAGGATGACAAATGGGAATGAGGATATGGAGGTAGATATTACCACATCCGAGTTAGAAGCCAAACTCGAACAGTTTAATGGGACTAAATCGGGGGGCCCAGATAATCTTCATCCACGAATATTAAAGGAACTGGCACATGAAATTGCAAACCCATTAGCAAAACATGTTAATGTTGTGCCATATGACTGGAGAATTGCTAACATAGTTCCTAGCTTTAAGAAAGGGGAAAATAGTGATCCAGGTAACTACAGGCCTGTTAGTTTGACATCTGTAGTGTGCAAGGTCTCAGAAAATGTTTTGAAGGAGAAAGTAGTTAAGGACATTGAGGTCAATGGTAATTGGGACAAAATACAACATGGCTTTACAAAATGTAGATCGTGCCAAACCAACCTGATCTCCTTCTTTGAGAAGGTCACAGATTTTTTTAGACAAAGGAAACGCAGTGGATCTAATTTACCTCGATTTCAGTAAGGCATTTGATACAGTTCCACATGGGGAATTATTAGCTAAATTGGAAAAGATGAGGATCAATATGAAAATTGAAAGGTGGATAAGGAACTGGTTAAAGGGGAGACTACAACGCGTCGTACTGAAAGGTGAACTGTCAGGCTGGAGAGAGGTTTCTAGTGGAGTTCTTATATTATGGGAACAAGTAAATAACTTTTCCTTATTCACTTTCTTCACATCACTCATGATTTCATATACCTCTATCATATCCCCCCATAGTCTCCTCTTTTCCAAGCTGAAAAGTCCTAGCCTCTTGAATCTCTCCTCAGATGGGACCCCTTCCAAACCTCTAATCATTTTAATTGCCCTTCTCTGAACCTTTTCTAATGCCAGTATATCTTTTTTGAGATGAGGAGACCACATCTGTACACAGTATTCAAGATGTGGGTGTACCATGGATTTATATAAGGTCAATAAGATATTCTCCGTCTTATTCTCTATCCCCTTTTTAATGATTCCTAACATCCTGTTTGCTTTTTTGACTGCCGCTGCACACTGCGTGGAAGTCTTCAGAGAACTATCCACGATGACTCCAAGATCTTTTTCCTGATTCATTGTAGCTAAATTAGCCCCCATCATATTGTATGAATAGTTGGGGTTATTTTTCCCAATGTACATTACTTTACGTTGTCCACATTAAATTTCATTTGCCATTTTGTTGCCCAATCACTTAGTTTTGTGAAATCTTTCTGAAGTTCTTCACAGTCTGCTTTGGTCTTAACTATCTTGAGCACTTTAGTATCATCTGCAAACTTTGCCACCTCACTTTTTACCCCTTTCTCCAGATCATTTATGAATAAGTTGAATAGCATTGGTCCTAGGACTGACCCTTGGGGAACACCACTAGTTACCCCTCTCCATTCTGAAAATTTACCATTTATTCCTATCCTTTGTTCCCTGTCTTTTAACCAGTTCTCAATCCATGAAAGGATCTTCCCTCTTATCCCATGACAACTTAATTTACATAAGACCCTTTGGTGAGGGACCTTGTCAAAGGCTTTCTGGAAATCTAAGTACACTATGTCCACTGGATCCCCCTTGTCCACATGTTTGTTGACCCCTTCAAAGAACTCTAATAGATTAGGAAGACATGATTTCCCTTTACCTAAACTATGTTGACTTTTGCCCAACAATTTATGTTCTTCTATGTGTCTGACAATTTTATTCTTTACAATTGTTTCAAGTAATTTGCCCGGTACTGACATTAGACTTACTGGTCTGTAATTGCCAGGATCACCAGTAGTGCCCTTTTTAAATATTGGCGTTACATTAGCTATCTTCCAGTCATGGATACAGAAGCTGATTAAAAGGACAGGTTACAAACCATAATTAGTAGTTCCGCAATTTCACATCTGAGTTCTTTCAGAACTCTTGGGTGAATGCCATCTGGTCCCAGTGACTTATCAGTTAATTCCAAAACCTCCTCTAGTAACACCGCAATCTGTGACAATTCATGAGATTTGTCACCTACAAATGCTGGCTGAGGTTTGGGAATGGCTGGAAGGTGAAAAGAGACAAATTCCTATGACAAATAAGGCACAAATATTCAACAGCGAGGATGATTGACCACAGGAAGAAGCTACCAAGGAAAGTGGTGGATTCTCCGTCTCTTGATGTCATTTAATAAAGACTAGATGCCTTTCCGGAATGTGTTTGCCCCAACAGTAGCTATTGTGGTAGACAGGAGGCCTGTGATATGCAGGGGGTCAGATTAGATGCTCTAACTGTCTCTTCTGGCCATAAAGTCTACTCATTTCTGAGAAACCGAGTGTAGTATTGGGAGCAGCATCTGATGTTTTACTGTCTAGCCGGCTTGCTTCCTAGAATGAACACTCATTGAGCGGGGTGATCCACAGGGAGTAGCTCAAACCTCCAAAGTGTCTGCCCTGTGGCAGGACATTAATACTGCAGGGGAGGAGTGGGTGTGGCAGTGACATCACAAAGGCCATTTGCAGGAGCTCAGCCTATTGGTCAAAGGTGCTGGGGAGGTGGTGACCTCACAGAGAGATGCTGACATCAGCCAGGCAGGACAGGGGCGCAGGGCCAGGGAAACCTCAGAGTCCCCTGTAGCTTTGCTTCAGCAAGTCTCCTTCTCGAGGTCTCTCTTTGAGGACTGAGAGAGTATTTAGGTTCACGTACATGAGCGCCAGGAGGAACCTCTTTTGAGTTTTCTCTTTTCTTTTTCCTGATTTTACTAGAAAACAGACGTCCCTGATTAGAAGGTAAGAGCCTCCGAGAGGTTTGGAACCTGTTCAGTCTGATGCATCTGGCGCCAGCTGAATTCTAGGCATGGAAAACACTAGCTTAAGGTGGTCGAATTTTATTCCCCACCTGGGATTTTGTCCCTTAGAATCTCTGGGGACATTAGGGTTTGTCCTTTTTGTTTTACCTTTTCCTCCATCCCTCCCTCCTTTCCCTTCATCTCTTACGTCTTCTGTCCTTTCCTCTGTTCCCCTCCCACCACCAGGAGGACTCTGTGTGTGTGTCGTGGGGGGTGCTCTGCAATGGGAACAGGGACAATTCTCCAAGGAGAAAGGGGAGTTTCACGGTGTTGAGCACCAAGGAATTCTAAACTTTGCTAAAACATCTAGTCTGCAGAAACCAGAAATGGTCGGGGCCACATTGTAACCATTGTCTCTTTTAAAGCCCATTGAGGGATGTGAGTCCCACCCTTTTAGGTATCTGGGGTGCTGGGAGAAGAGAAGAGGTGCCTGTCTCCATTTTATGGCTTCAACAAACTAAGTGCTGTGCCCCAGTTCTCGTCAGAGATCCCTGAAAAAGAACATCTTCCCATCCATTAACATACCTGGAAAGATACTGGAACTCCTTATTAAACAATCAGTTTGTCAGCACCTACAGGATAATTTGGTTCTTAGGACTAGTGAGCATGGACTTGTCAAGAACAAATCATTCCAAACCAATCCTAGCTCCTTCTTTGGCAGGGTTACGGGCCTAGTGGAGGTGGGTAAACAGTAGATATGATCCATCTTGGTGTTAATAAGGACATTCTCACAAACAAACAAACTAGGGAGATGTGGTCTAGATGCAATTAGTATAATATGTGTGCACAGATGGTTGCAAGCCCGTACTCCAACAGCCCAGAACCAAACACTCCTCCTCCTGGGCAGTGCGCTCCGACCTCTAACGGTCAGATGCTGCTTAGCACTGTCAGAGCAGCTTTTGCTGGGGGATTCTCCCAGCACTTTCCAATAGTGGGAAAGTATGAAATCCCCATTTGACTGCTGGGGACAGAGCCTAGAGGGGGCAGCAACTTACCCCAAGTCCCACAGGTCAATAGGAAACCAGCAATGGAACCCAGGTGTCCTGACTCCCAGTTCCCTGCTCCAATCACTCCAGCGGAGCACACTCCCTCTCAAAGCAGGGGGACCGGACATGAGGGCCTGGTTGTAATTGCCAGCTGTGGGAGGGAGTGTGCAGCAGTGGTTAGTGAAGGGGCCTGGAAATAAGGACTGCTGGGTCCCATCCCTGGCTCTGACACTTGGTGTGACCCTGAGCCAGTAGCTTCCCCGCCCCAGGCCTGGTTCTCATCAGTGGGGTTGGGGTCGCAGCCCCTACAGCCCAGGGGGGTTGGGAGGCTCCAGGAAGGTGTGTAAAGTGTCAGGATGTCAGGATCCCGGAGGCGCTGTCACCCCCGCACTAGGCCAGTGTTCTGCACCCCCGGCTGCTGGCCGAGTTTCTCTGTCCCTTGGCAATAAGACAGACTCTTGTTTTCACAGCCAGTCGATCGCCCAGTGCTATCACATTGCCTGCTGGCTGGGCAGGGTAACTCCTCAGGTCACCACCACCCTCTCCAGCCTGCCTTGGCTTTGGGGAGTGAGGAGAAGGGCGAGGTATGACACTGAACATCCTCCATCCATCGCTCCGTCAGCAGAGCAAGTGAGTGGCATTAGGGTTCCCCGTTGGCGTCCCCTGTCTGTCTGGGGAGAGGCAGAAAGAGGGGGAAAGAATCTCTCCCAAAGGAGATTGGATTTGCAAACTGCCCCCAGGAGCCCCTCGCTCTCAGACCGGGGAGGGACTTCTCCAGAGCCATCTCCAGTGTGTTTGGAAAGGTCCCAGCAATGGGGCTCCCAACCCTTCCCTTGTTGGAGACCGTTCCCCAGGCTGAGCGTCTCTGAGCTGGGCCAGACCCTGTGAGCTGCTGAGCATGGAAATCAATGGGAAAGGCGGGGGCCCTGGCCTTGCTCTGCCTCGGGACTTTGACGTGGGGAATGGTTTCCCAGGAGAAGTCCGGACTCCTGGGTTCTGTTCCTTCTCTAGCCTGGGGGGGAGTGTGGCCTGGGACAGCAGGAGGGAGCTGCTTGTCCAAAGTGACTGAACCCAGTGATGGAAAAGGAGGAGACTCCCCGGGCATTGCAGCCCCAGGTGTGACAAGGGGGAACGCTGGGAGCAGATCATGCAATGAACTCCTGCCAGTGCGTGTAGATTGCATTACGTGCACCGCTGTGGGGGGAGGAAGAGCTGCTCTGGCTGGGGCAGGGATGGGGAGGGACCAAACAGGCTGGTTAGTGAGAGGCTGCCTTGACCCCAGACTCACTCCCGCTCCCCGCTCGGTTCCAGGATGGCCAGGCTCCTGAGGATGTTCAGGAAGAAGGCTCTGCAGGTGGCCCCAGAGCCTGAGGGAAGCAGCTGCCATCTTCCCCAGGAGCAGAGCGGCTCCTCCGTCCCCACTGGCGGGGAAGGAGCTCCCGGCCAGGCCAGGAGGTGGAAGTGCCCAGCCTTCTGGCGGAGAAAACCCGCTCCCAGTGCAGGCGCCGAGGTGGGAGAGGCCAGGTCGAAATGGAGCTGGGCCAGGATGCGGCTGGGCAGGCAGGACCCAGCGCAGGAGGGGAGCCGGACTGGGTGACTCTGGGACATGTTGTGTGGGCAGCAGCGGCCCCAGGAGCCCAGCCCTGATTCCCAGCAGGAGACATCGCCCTGCCCGGTCACTGAGGACCTTCCAGCCTCCCCAGGGCAGGAGGTGGAGGATCCCTGTCCCACCACCAGCAGCTCGGCCCGCTCCCCATGGGACAGCAGCAGTGCCTGGGACTCGGGCAGCAGCGAGGCCGATGGGCGCCGCAGCTTTGTTCCAGGTGAGAAGTCAGGCTGGGCTCAGGGAGAGGTGAGGGCGGGGCCGTGAACACCCTGGGCCCAGGCCCTCGATCAGTGCTATGGGGGCGGGTCCCCAGCCCAGGGGTCTGGCCTGAGCCACATGAACCCCACTGACACTAGATGCTGCCACTTTGGTCCTTGGTGCTCCAGTTGGGGGGAGGCATCTCTCAGGGAGTCCAGGACAGTCTGGGGGGGTCTCTTTGCTATGGGCTCCTGAAGGAGTTGGGGGCTGAAGGCATCACTGAGAGGGGGGAGTGTGGGGCCCGATCTGCCCTGGGTCCCGGTGGTGGGAAGGGGGCACATTGCCCCACCATGCCCCTGTTCTTCCCCCGAGTGGCAGCAGGCATCACCCTGTCCCCTTCTCTCCCTGGTGTAGGGACTGCCAGGAACTCAGGGGACGAGGAGGAGGAATGGGTGGACGTGGCCACAGAGGAGGCTGCTCTCAATAACAGCCGAGAGCAGCTCCAAGGCGGAGAAAAGGTACAAACGTACCCCAGCTGTGCTGGAACCGAGACTGTCCTGCCCCTTCCCAGCACCTGACCCCCTGCAGAGGGTCTTGTCCCTGATGATCCACCAGCCCTAATGGGAACCTTTCTCCTCCATGATCTGGGACCCCAGAGGTGGGGGTGTCTGTCACACACCAGCCGGGTCTCCTCCCCCCACAGGCACTGTCCCAGTTCCTGACCCTGCTTGTGGTGGAGTGGTGGGTGATTTGGACAATGGGCGGGTCCCCACTATCCCCCATTCAGGCCTGAGTCCTGCAGCTGCTGTGTGGGGGCAGGGAGGTCCTTGGCTAACTGGCTCTCTCTCCCCTAACCCCACTCCTGGTGGGTGCAGGAGGAGGCCCAGCAGCTCGTGTTCCTGCACGCCATCCACCCCGCGTCTCGCTGCACAGCAGAGAGGGCAGGACACACTGGAGCCGCACTGCTGCAAGGCGGCTGTGCCAGAGAGGATTGTGGTGAGCGAGACACGGTGCCCAGCAGCTGGAGGAAAGACAGAGACATGGGAGGGGCAGGGGTCTCCCCAGGCCAATGGATGGGGGATTGTTGGTTCTGGAGGGGCAGCAGAGGGTAGGGATTGCTGGGGCTGAAGACTGGGGAAAAGAGACGGGAGAAATTCGGAGAGTGGTCACTATTGGGCAGGAATCGGAGGAGTGGGGGGTAGGTGGGGGGATCCTGCTGGCTGTGTGGGGCCCTGGCTGTGTAATCTCCTCACTGAGAAGTGTCTTTGTGGCCCGAATCTCACACGCTCCGTTGTCTCCTTTGGGTCTCACAGGAGCTCATTGAGGAGCTGCCTGATAACTCTCCACCCGGCGCCGTCCTCGCTAACTCCCTGATTGCTGTGGGCAACCTCAGGTACCGAGACCCTCCAGCCCTAACCCCAGTGCTGCTCAGGCCCCGGGCTGGGAGTCACTGCCCCTCCCACTCCCGGGTCACTGCCCAAGGGTGGCTCCTCTGGCAGAGGTGCGGGGAAGGTTCACTCTCTCCTGGCTGGGCTGTTCTTTTCACTCCAGTAACATTGCAACGGCTTTGGGGTGAGGCTCACTCCCAGGATCAGATACAGGAGGGGCAGCAGGGTGCAGGGAACAGGGGCTATTCCTGCCCTGCCACTGTCTGTCTGAGAAACCTTGGCCTTGTCATTCCCTGGCTCGGTGCCTCAGTTTCCATTCTTGCCAGTCTGTGCCTATTTCGCTGCAGTTTCACCTGCGTGTTGGTGCCAGTCCCATCCCCGCACTGCACAGTCTAATGCCGGCTCCTCTCTCTTGCCAGCACCATGACGCCTGCCCTGGAGCCAGAGCTGGAGACCCACCTCCTCCAAGCTGCCCTGCACTCCGTCTTCACCCTGGGCACCACCCAAGTGGAGGTAGATAATGCTAAAGTCATGGATAGAAGAGCCAGCTGTCATCCTGCCATGAATCCTTGCTAATTGCCTGCAGTGGGATGTGAATGAGAGAGGCCAGGATATGTGTTTGGGGTCTCACCAGTGCTTCCCAGAGACCCGTCTTCCCATCCTGTGGCAGATGTAGCCCCAGTTTCCCTAACTCTGACCCATGGCTCTCCCTTGCTTTCAGGATCTGCCTAGGGTCTTGCCAGACCTCCTGGACGCCATGCTGGGGAACCTGCTGGCAGAGTCCCCAGACACCGACAGGCTCCAGTACATCTTGGAGCTGAGCCCGATGAGAGGGGTGAGGGCAATTTTACCTTCACTCTTAGATCCATTTTCCAGTCTGTCCTCCTAGCCGGGCCCCCAGTGGGCATCCTTGGTCAGGGCAGTCAGTGCAATGCCTCCTTTCCCCACAGCACATTAACTACTGGATTGTGTCCAGGGTGCCGCGAGAGAGAGCCAGGGCCGTTAAGAGCAGCACGGCCCTGCTCAGATCCACCATCACCCTCCCTGAGTTTGACGTAAGTGACCTCTGACCCCAGCTTCCTTACTCCAGGCGTAGGTGATCTGGCTCCGACGGGCTGTAGGATCTGCTGCTGCAGGGGCTGTGGGTTAGGAATGTTCCTCTTGGGGAGGCAGAGTCAGAGCAGAGAGCAACAGAGGGTCCTGTGGCACCTTTGAGACTAACAAAGTGCCACAGGACCCTCTGTTGCTTTTTACAGATTCAGACTAACACGGCTACCCCTCTGATACTCAGAGCAGAGAGTGAGCCTGGCTTGAGTCAAGTTCTTCTTGTCCTAGTTAAGTGGTGACTCTGGGCTTTTAAGGGGACTGTGCTCCAGGTTCATGCCTCCATGTCATCCTGGAGCAGCTGGGGAAGCATGTCCTCATGGAGGGCCCTGCCCACATTCCTGTGCTCCAGGCTTCCTTGGGGGCAGAGGAAATTAAGGGTCTGGCTCTAGCTCCTATCCTCTAGCATCTCCTGCAGAGGGGCTGAGGGGAAGGAGAGTCCTGGCCCGGGGGGACTGGGAGCTGACAGGAAAATGCTGATGGAGACCCCTCTCCCTCTCCCGTCCATTAGAACTCAGCGGAATTCCCCAGGATGGGTCACCACATGGCACAGCTAGCTCTGTCCGTCAGTGACCCAGCCAAGGACATCAGCCAGCAGGCCAGGGAGGGGGTTTACCAGCTCTACCAGCTGCTGCTGCACCAGAGGGGTAAGGAACCCAGCTGGGAAATGGCACCTGCTAGAAGAGTGAGACTGGGACCCCAGCCAATTTCTCTCAGACTGACCCCGGCTGGAGGATGAGTCTCTCTATCTCTTTCTGTGTTCCACACCACGCCCTGCAATTCTGTTGGGCCGGGCACGCAGCGAGGACTCTGCCCACTGTGCAGCCACCAATGGGATTGGAAGGACACAAGCCCTGCAACCAGCCAGCTTGTCCCCGGAGCAGCTCCATCCAGCTCTTTAGCCAGGCTAATTAATGACAAGCTTTGCCTCATCCCAGACTTATGTTCTTAGGACAGGGTGCTATCGCTCTTGGGAAGGGCAGGAGAGTCCCCCAAGTGCCCTCTGCGAGACTCTCCTGTCCCACAGGGCCGCACCCAATTCCTAGTGGTCTGGTGTCTGTGTCACCCGAGCCACCACCCAGAGTTGCTCCCATCACTGGCAGCCTGGGAGGCCAAGGACTGACGGGTAATGGCGTCTGACCAGGCAGGGCTGAGGCACATGGGCAGGGGACGCTTATCCTGCTGCTGGCAAGGCTGGACCCGTTCTGGAGAGAACAGGAGGATTCAGTCAGCAGTAGGGTTACCATGTCTAATAAATAAAAAAAGAGGACCCTCCACGGGCCTTGGCCCCACCCATTTCCCCCCCCTTAGCCCCTCCCCAACTCCGCCTCTTCCCCACCCTAACTCCGCCCCCTCCTCCCTCCCACTCCCAGCCATGGGGAAAGGGCTGCCCCAGCGCTACCGGCTTCACGGTTTGCCGGGCAGCCCCCAGACCCTGCGCCCCCAGCCGGCGCTTCCCCAGAGCAGCTGTAGCCCGGGAAGGGAAGTGCCTGGCTGGCGGCTGGGGGTCCGGAGGCAGGGGGAGCTGCCCGAAGCCAGTAGCGCTGGCTCGGGCAGGTTGGCTCTTAAAGTCTGAGAGGGGAGGAGCGGAGCAGAGCAGCCGCGGGAGGGGAAGTGCCCGGACGGCATTTTCCCGGACATGTTTGGCTTTTCGGCAATTCCCCCCGGACGGGGGTTTGATTGCCGAAAAGCAGGACATGTCCGGGAAAAAACGGACGTATGGTAACCCTAGTCAGCAGGGGCTGCTGATCCGTCCCATTCACCAGGGCTGCCATCCTGCGGCTTCAGCATTAGTGGCTGGGGTGACTTGGGGAAAGGTCTCAACCTCCCCACATCCCACTTCACTGCTGCCAGAATCCCTCCTGTCCCCCCCGCTACAGTCCCCTCCCTACCCAACCTGGGTGGGGCTGGAGGAGAGGGGTCTGAGAACTTGAGCTGTGGATTGGAGGTGGAACAGCTGTCAGGGGCACTGAGGGGGAAGTGGCAGGAGCTCCCCGTACAAGGAGGGGGGTTGCCACTGGAGGTCACTAGGAAGGACAACAAGACTCCATCCTGGGGGTCAGGAGGGGGAATCCATCCCTCAGAGGTGGGCAGGGGCTGGGTGGAAATGCTGCTGGTTCCAGGGGCCGTTAATCCCCCCTGATTCCTCGGAGGCGTCTGAGTCTCAGACAGGTTCTCGTTCCCTTGCAGCAGGAGGACGTCACGGCCAATGTGATGCGCCAGCTCCGTATCATGTGGCACTTGTGCCAGGTGCCCAAGATAGATCACATCTTCTGTTTACCCACCTCCACTAGGCCCCTAACCCTGCCAAAGAAGGAGCTAGGATTGGTCTGGAATGATTTGTTCTTGACAAGTCCATGCTCACTAGTCCTAAGAACCAAATTGTCCTGCAGGTGCTGACAAACTGATTGTTTAATAAGCAGAGGCTGCTCCCAATGCTACACTCGGTTTCTCAGAAATGAGTAGACTTTATGGGCAGCAGAGACCGTTAGAGCATCTAATCTGACCCCCTGCATATCACAGGCCTCCTGTCTACCACAATAGCTACTTTTGGGGCAAACACATTCCGGAAAGGCATCTAGTCTTTATTAAATGATATCAAGAGATGAAGAATCCACCACTTTCCATGGTAGCTTCTTCCTGTGGTCAATCATCCTCGCTGTTGAATATTTGTGCCTTATTTGTCATAGGAATTTGTCTCTTTTCACCTTCCAGCCATTGGGTCTTGTTCTGCCTTTCTCTGCTCGATTAAAGAGCCCTTTAATACCCAATATTTTCTCTCCATTAAGGCATTTCAACACTTCAGTGAAGTCACCTTTCAATCTTCTTTTGATAAGCTAAACAGGTTGAGCTCTTTCAATAGTTCACTAGAAGGCATTTTTCTCCAGCCCTCAGAACATTTGGTGGCTCTTTGCTGCCCCAGCTCCAATTTCTAGGACCATCTTTTTCAAAGGAGGACACCAACACTGGAGGCAGTATTCCAATAGCAGTCTCACTGCTGCTGTGTCACCTCTCTATCCTACTCACAGCTCTGCTCCTACATCTAATGATGGCTTTAGCCCTGTTCACCACAGCATCACACTGGGAGCTCATGTTGAGTGACTTCTCCACTCTGGCCCCTAAATCCTTTTCAGAGTCACTGCTTTCCTGGATACACGTCCCCATTCTGGAGGTGTGGCCGGCGTGCCTTGTGGCTACGTATAGGACCTTGCATTGGGCTCTGCTCAAACTTGTTTTCTTTGAATGGGTCCAGCTGGCCGAATGAGCCAGATCGCTGTATATCACTGCCCTCTCGCCATCAGGAATTACCACTCTGCCTGTATTTTGTCACCCCCCAATCTTATCCGCAGTGATTGTATGTTTTCTCCCAATTCATTGATAACAATTATTTGGGGAGGGATAGCTCAGTGGTTTGAGCATTGGCCTGCAAAACCTGGGGTTGTGATCTCAATCCTTGAGGGGGCCATTTAGGGATCAGGGCAAAAAACTGTCTGGGGATTGGTCCTGCTTCGAGCAGGGGGTTGGACTAGATGACCTCCGGAGGTCCCTTCCAACCCTGATATTATATGATTCCTTCAGCAACCAAGACTTCCCGCATGGATCACAGGGGGAACTCAATCCTGCCAACTATGCCAATCATAAATGAATCTACTCATCGTTAGGTGCCCCCCAGCGGCCAGGCATGGCATCACAGCCCTCTTGCTGGGCTAGCGTCCCCCATCCATGGTCGCTCCAGCACCACGGCAGTTTCTCTGCCTGGTAACTTCGGCCAGGTCACCACCTTTAGTCCACCCTTCTGGGGCCCAGCTTACCTCACACTAAAAGTCCAAAGAGGTCTTTCCACAGACAGAAGTCCTTCTGCCATCGCTGGGGCACTTGCTCAGCCTGTAGCCCCCTTGCTGGGCTTGGGAACCCTCTCCAGGTGCGTGTACGCCGCCTCCTCTGGGGCCGGTAGGGGAACCCAGTCCCACCCTGACATTGATAGCAGCTCAGGGCCTTGGACCCAACAGCTAGGTCTGCACCTTTCTCTTTGCTGCACTTTTCCAACCTCTCTTCTCAAGTTCCCTTCCAGGCTTTCCTTGCTGCTCTGAACTTCCTACCTCGTTCTCAATCCTGTTGCTACCCCAGCTGGGCTGTATCACCACTGAAGTCTGGCTCTTTATGGGGGCGGATATGGTGCCTCTCAGTTCGGGCTCATTCTGTAATCAGCTTTCTGTGAGTGCCAGGGGGCTCCATTTCCCCTTCCACTAGCTCCCCATTTACAGAGAGCCAGAGCAGTACCTGCAGCACGGAGCGGGAGTTGCTGGTGGCCTCAGAGGCACAGGCCCTGCAGCGCCTCGGGCACCTGGTGCAAGTGCCGCATGATACGGAGCTGGCGCATCACATTGGCCGTGACGTCCTCCTGCTGCAAGGGAACGAGAACCTGTCTGAGACTCAGACGCCTCCGAGGAATCAGGGGGGATTAACGGCCCCTGGAACCAGCAGCATTTCCACCCAGCCCCTGCCCACCTCTGAGGGATGGATTCCCCTTCCTGACCCCCAGGATGGAGTCTTGTTGTCCTTCCTAGTGACCTCCAGTGGCAACCCCCCTCCTTGTACGGGGAGCTCCTGCCATTTCCCCCTCAGTGCCCCTGACAGCTGTTCCACCTCCAATCCACAGCTCAAGTTCTCAGACCCCTCTCCTCCAGCCCCACCCAGGTTGGGTAGGGAGGGGACTGTAGCGGGGGGGCAGGAGGGATTCTGGCAGCAGTGAAGTGGGATGTGGGGAGGTTGAGACCTTTCCCCAAGTCACCCCAGCCACTAATGCTGAAGCCGTAGGATGGCAGCCCTGGTGAATGGGACGGATCGGCAGCCCCTGCTGACTGAATCCTCCTGTTCTCTCCAGCAGGGCAGGCTTTAGGAAGGGCGGGGCCCAATTCGAACATTTTTGTCGGGGCCCCGGCAGGGATGACTAACAAAAAAAAATGTAAAAAAAACCTTTCATTTCTTCCATGTATTATTTACTTTCCATAACTATATAAATAATAAAATTATATATTATGTACATTGCATCATTTATGCTGTTGATCGGTTATTAATGAGCTCCGTTTCACGTGTGTGGGTCCCCGCCAGTCCCTGGGGGTGTGCTAGATGTCCTGATTTTATAGGGACAGTCCCAATTTTTGGGTCTTTTTCTTATAGGATCCTATTATCCCCCACCCCCTGTCCCGATTTTTCACACTTGCTGTCTGGTCACCCTAGTGGTGTGCACATGTGTGGGTCCCAGATGCTCCATGCCCCCCTCATTGAAGCAGGTGTGCAGGGTTACTGCCCTGGGAACTGCAGGGCAGCAGTGGACATGGGGCTGGCTGGAGGCAGGGCAGGGGCTCACTGGAGGTAGAGTCTGGCTGCAGGCAGGGCAAGGGGTGCGGGGCTGGCTGGAGACAAGGGTGTGTGGGGCTGGCTGGCTTTGCGCAGGGCCGCAGGGGGGTGCGGCAGGGGTTGCCTGGAGACAGGGCAGGGGGTGCGGCAGAGGCTGGCTGTGGGCAGGGGGTGCAGGGCTGGCTGCAGGCAGGGCAGGGGGGCGGGGCTGGTGCGGGCAGAACAGGGGCGGCGGGGCTGGAGGTAGGGCAGGGGTGCAGCAGGGGCTGGCTGCGGACAGGGGGTGCAGGGCTGGCTGGAGACGGGGCTGGCTGCGGGCAGGGCAGGGGCTGCGGGGCTGGTGCAGGGACGGGGTGCAGCAGAGGCAGCTTTAAATAGCCCCCGTGTCCCCCGCTATCCCAGGGCTCTGGGGCTATTTAAAGGGCCCAGGGCTGCCCTGCTTCTACCGTTCCGGCCCTTTAAATAGCCGTGGGAGCCCTGGGGAAGCAGCGGGGCTCCAATGGCTATTTAAAGGGCCGGGGCGGTAGAGGCAGCGGGAGCCCCGGACTTTTTAAATAGCCCCCAGAGCCCCACAGCCCTACCCCAGGGCTCCAGCAGGGGGGGTCTGGTAGCAATTTAAAGGGCCTGGGGCTCCGGCCCCTGCTGGGAGCCCTAGGTCCTTTAAATTACCCCCTGGGGAAGCCCAGCCACCCTGGTACAGCGCACCGGCTCTTGCCAGTACACCATACCGGGGCTTGGGCCCGGGGCCCGATTCAGGGGAATTGGTTGAATTGGCCTAAAGCCGGCCCTGGTGGGGGTATGGCCACAGAGCCGCAGGGAGGGGAACCCTGAGGTGTGGGGGCTGGGTGGGTACTGGGAGTTCCTCCTGAAGGGACGGGGGTTGGCCAAGGTCACTCAGCCCCGGGGTGTGGGAGGGGGACTGGCTGAGGGCACTCAGAGCCCCAGGAAGTGGCGGGGGGGGGGCTGAGGGAAGGGACTGGCCAGGGGCACTCAGAGCTCGGGGGAGGGGCTGTCCGGGGGGGACTCAGAGCCCCAGGAAGTGGGTGGGGGAGGGGCGCACAGGATTTCAGGAATTCCCTGGCAGTGAAAAGTTGCTGGCGGCAGGGAGGAGCCAGCCGTGACAATCCTCACTTGGGATCCCTGGCTGGGCTAGTGGCTATGGGGGCCCGTGGCCAAGCTGCAGCGGAAGGTGACCTGAAGGAAATGCCTCGGCCTCGGCCTCCGGCTAGGAAGGGCCGGGGCCAGACAATGACCCACCGCGCAGTGTCCCAGCTCCCTGCCCCACACCTGCGGGGCACGGCCCCTCCTCTGTAGGGAGGTTGGCATGTACCTTAGTGCTGCTTCCTCCATCCCCAAAGACCTCTCCCAGCCAGTCTCTGGCAACCCCTGCCGTTCAATACGCACATTACCCTGCTGTGACATACCGGGGGGCGGGGGAACCCCTCGGGGGTGGGGGGGCTGTCACACAGCTGGGCAATTTAACCCAGCTGGGCTGGGGTGACTGTCTCCCTGGAGCTGGGGTGTCAGCCCAGGTGTCTCTCTGCCCTTCCCCCCAGTCGCCCCCGGGCGAGGTGGGAGCGCCCCACGTTGAGTTCCAGCCCCACATTCGCACCCACAAGTGCTGGTGGGTTCCAATCCCAGCTGAACACGCCCAACCGGCCCTAGTGCGGAGCAGAAGGGCCCAGCGCTGCCCCACAGACCCTCTGGCTCTCCGAGCCCACTCTTACCAATCATCGCAGCACGTCTGGCCCAGGCTGAACGCTGCTGCTCTGTGCAGAGAGGCTGGCACTTCTTGCTCCTGCCGTACGAGGGGCAGGTGCTGCTACCGACTGCTCCCCCTAACCCCCGCCCTGCTGCGCTCTGGGGATGCTGCCCTGCTGTGGAGCTCTCAGGTGTCTTGAACTGGAATTTGTTTGGAGAGAAACTGCTAAGAAGCCTTATCAGCCCCGAGCAGAGAGTACCTGGGAGCCTGCCTGGGTCGGGCGGGTCTGGTACAGCCTCCCCCAGATAAGGCTCTTCCCTGGACCTGCCACCCATTGGAATCTGGAACGATTCCCTCCGAGGTAACACCCGGGGCAGCCAGGGCAGGGCAGGGCATGGCCTGCTCCCCTGGAGCGTTAGGGCTTTCAGGAGTCAGAGGTGCCAGCAGAGCAGGTTGTACGTTAAAGCAGCGAAGGCAGTTGGGGGGCAGAGGAATTGGGTGCTTTGCCATTGCACTTGATCAGCTCAATTTGAAAATTCTTTCAAAGGAAATCCAGATGTATACATCTGACTGGGGTACATGTACACACATACACACGCACACTCACATGTGCACACACTCATGTGCACATACACGTACACACATACATACGCACATGTACACATACATATATATACAGACATACACATACACGCACACACGCTGTCCCTGGAGCGCCCCAGGATGCGACTGACGGGGTGGCTGGCTATTATGGAGGCAGAAGGGGGTTGGGAGAAAATAATCAAGAAGAACTTTTGCTGAAAATGCAAACCTAAGCTGGAAATCTGTGCAGGGCTGGGCTCAGCGAAAATGATCTTTTTAGCTGTTCTTATTAACCGTGGTCCTGTACTTCCTGGTTTGCGTCGGACCCAGGCAGGAGACTGGGCTGCTCTCAGCTGTAGAAGCCATTGGAATGAGCCAGGTCGGAATGAGCCAGGCCCTCAGAGCCTTCTGCCACCAATCGCCCCAGCAGTCACTGATCCACACCAAACCACGTCCTTCCAGTCAGCCAGTTTCATATGCACACGTCAAACCCTTGGTTTGACACTCAGACACCACGGTGATGTGCACAGTAAGGACCGAGAGACGCTAAACAGGCAGGGAAGGAAATAGTGGCCCTGCCTACAGGTGTGTGTGTGGTGCAAACGGATGAACACCAGTTGCTGGCTGAAGGCACAACCTTAATTCCCGCATCTCCTGTCTGTCAGCTATCGTTCGCTTGGCAGCCTGAGCTCCGATTTCTAACGCAGCGTTTTGCTCTGGCCTATTGTGGTTCTCATGTCCGGGGGCGCCTTGGCCCCTGGTATCAGGAGCGGTGCTAAGGAAGCTGCTTTTCAAAGGTCCTTAAGTAGAGTTGCCAACTTTCTACTTGCACAAAACCAAACGCCCTTGACCCAACCCCTTTCATGCCCTTCCCCAAGGCCCCACCTCCACTCACTCCAGCCCAGCCCACCTCCCTCAGTCGCTCGCTCTCACACCCTCACTCACTTTCACTGGGCTGGGGCTGGGGGTTGGAGTGCAGGGAGGGGTGAGGGCTCCGGTGGGGATGCGGGCTCTGGGATTGGGCTGGAGATTAGGGGTTTGGGATGCCAGAGGGGGATCCGGGCTGGGGCAGAGGGTTGGGGTGCGGACTCTGGGAGGGAGTTTGGGTGCGGGAGGGGGCTCAGGGCTGGGGTAGGAGATTGGGGGGCGGGTGGAGGTGTGGGGTCCGGGAGAGATTAGGGTACAGGAGGGGGTTCTGACCTGGGGTAGGGGGTTGGGGTGCCGGGTGTGAGGTCTGGGAGGGAATTTGGGTGTGGGAGGGGGTTCCGAGCTGGGGCAGGGTTTCTGGGTGCGAGCTCCGGCCAGGCAGCGCTTACCTCAGCCAGATCCTGGTCAATGGCACACCAGCGCTAAGGCAGACTCCCTGCCTGCCCTAGCTCCGTAGGACTCCCAGAAGCGGCCAGCACTTCCCTGCAGCCCCTAGGAGGAGGCATGGCCAGGCAGCATTGTGTGCTGCCTGCTCCCACAGGCCCCGCAGCTCCCATTGGCTATCGTTCCTGGCCAATGGGAGCTGCAGAGCCAGCACTCGGGATGAGGCCATCGCGTGGAGCTTCCTGATCGCCCCTGTGCCTAGGTGCTGCAGGGACGTGCCGGCCACATCCGGGAGCCCCGCGGAGCCAGGGCAGGAAGGGAGCCTGCCTTAGCCCCGCTGTACCGCCGACTGGCCAGACTTTTAATGGCCCGGTGGGCGGTGGTGACCGGAGCTGCCAGGGTCCCTTTTCCAGCAGGCGTTCCGGTCGAAAACCCGACACCTGCCAACCCTGTGTCGAAGGCCCTGATTTGTGAGTGAGCTAAGCCTCCAGCCTCCTGCGCTAAATGAGCTCCCTTAACCTTTTCCTGCACCCCATCCCCACCCCACCCCCTTTACCTGCTTCATCTGCCCGGTGTGGGGTGTTGTGACCCTAGAGCGTGAGTTCCCTGCCACGGGGCCTGCCCTCTTGTCCCTGGGGGTGGAGTGTCCAGTCGCAGGCACCCTGCCTACAGACTGGGTGTGACAAAGTGGGAATGGTCTTAATGTTTTCTCTGAATACTGTGGGTGCCTCGGTTTCCCCTACGCATTTTTTTAAGTATCTAGGTGATGGGATAAGGGTGTGATTGTTGTGGAGCCCGAGAGGGCAGAGGTGTGCAGGGGTCTCCACAGAGAATGGCTGACACCCTGTCTCCTGGCAACTGATGGCCTGGGCCCCTCCCCTGCAAGGTGCCAACTGAAGGTGTTGGAGAACAAAGAGATCAGGTGACCTCCTGGCCCAGGAAAGAGACAAAGGCTGGAGGGTTTCAGTTTGGAGCTGGCTGGGGAAACGGAGGGAGGCCCAGCACCGGGGTCTGGGCTCCCTACCCCCAAGATGGACCTGACTGAGGGGTCCTGTTCTCTGTACCTACAAGCTCTGTTTTGGACTGTGTTCCTGTCATCTAATAAACCGTCTGTTTTACTGGCTGGCTGAGAGTCCCGGTGAATTGCAGGAAGTGGGGGGTGCAGGGCCCCTGGGCACCATTCTTTAATTTAAACGAAGAGCTGCAGAATCCAGGGACCTGGCCGCAGCATTTAGGTCCAGCGTGATACCCCATAGATGGCTCCAGGGGTCTGCACGTGGCCAGGCAGAGCTGCGGGTAGAGCCTTCAGTGGTCTGGCCGTGCAGAGGGTGTTTGAGAAGCTCCCGCCATGCTTGGGATTTCACCTTTCCAGTGACCTCTAGGCCTGCTCATCGCATCGCTCCTGGCCGGCCCCTGCCTGTCGCCACGGGCAGCTTCTCACACTCCCCTCAGAGCACACGCGGGGATGGGGACCTGGGATGTTAGACAGTGGTCTGGCCAGCGAAATCCCTGTTCTTTGTTCCTGAGCACTGATGCCAATCCCATTCCCAGGCCGTGAGGTTACACGCAAGCTGCCAACAGAAAAGGGGCATGTTCATCTTCCCTCTTCAGCAGCATTGGCTGATCCCACTGAGCCCTGCAGAGCCACAGTGAGCCAGGAAGGCTGGCTGGGCAGCACGGGGCGTGGGCTGGGCCCTGGGAGACAGGCCATGGGCGGACCAGGGGTGGGGGCAGGCAGGGCTAAGCAGGGCTCTGGAAATCTGGGGGGAAGGATGTCTGTGTGTAGGGGGATGGACGGGGGAGCCTGACTGTGGGATTGGCCTGAGCTGGGAATCTGGCTTGGGCAACAGTGACTGTCTCCACAGCAAGGCAACTAGGGCTTCCCATAGGGCTGTGCCAGGGAACAGAGGCTGCAGCTTCAAGCAACCATGCAGGGGGCTCCCCAGAACCACAGGTTCCCCCACAACCCTGGTCCAGTCCTCCAGACACTCCTCCCCCAATGCTCTTCTCTCCCATAATTCCCCTTATCCCGGTCACCACCTTGCCCCCACGTTCCCAATCGCCCCGCCTGGCTCCCCAGCTCCCCTCCCCTCTGGGCTGCTGTGAGCAGGGCCGGCTTTAGGAAGTGCGGGGCCCGATTCGAACAGTTTCGATGGGGCCCCGGCAGGGATGACTAAAAAAAAACCATGTAAAAAAACACGTGGGGCTTGTACTCACCGGGCGGCGCTCCTAGTTTTTGGGTCTTTCACTCGCTCCGGGTCTTCGGCAGCACTGAAGGACCTGCTGCCGAAGTGCCGCCGAAGACCCGGAGCGCCACCGGGTGAGTAAAAATTAAAAAGGAGCCTCTAGCCAGGGAAGGGATTCTTGGCCACTTCTTTCTCCTCTCCTCTCCCCTCCCCTCCGGCGGCCCTGCCACTGGGCGCGGGGCCCTCTTAGGCGCGGGGCCTGATTCGGGGGAATTGGTGGAATTGGCCTAAAGCCGGCCCTGGCTGTGAGCGCGGAGCCGCGGAGCATGCTCTCAGCTGGCTGCTCCAGGGGGCACTGTCCTGGCAGAGGGAACTGGGAGTCGCGGCTCCTGAAGGGCGGGTTTGTGTTCCCAGCTTCTCACCGGCTCTTCCCTTTTGCAGCTGCCCGGTGCCCTCGTCTTCTGCTCCTCACCGGCCTGCTGGCCCTGTCAGCCCCAGTTCTCAGCCTGGAAATACACAACCTGAACATCTTAAAGGGACCCACCCATGCAATCAGGAACATCCACCCAAAGCACCTGAAGGCAGGTGTGTTGTCTTGTCGTCACATTCCCAGCTTTGCCCAGCTGGCAGAGCGTTTGTGGCTCCCAAGCGCTGTCTCTGTGTCTCACCCGACATTCATCCAGCAGGGATGGGGAGGAGCTTGTGGCTGTGGTCACCGTGTGATTGTGCTCAGTGGCCCCTTGGCCTGTGGTTTGGGGTCCGGCCCTGCCAGCATCTCCTGAAAACTGACAGGAGCCAAACCCCCTCCAGGCCAACCATCTTTGTGGGGGTCTGTCCCCTGTGGTGGGGGGAGGACAGGCCAGGATCGCCGGGCCATGAGGCTGGGGTCAAGTCAGAACATTGGTTATATGCCCAGTGCTCGGCCCTCGGCTGACAGTCAGATCCAGGTGTGCCCAGAACAGGGCAGCCCGGGTGGGCTCCATGTGGCCAGGAGATCACACACGCATGTGTCCCTGGCACTGGTCACACGGACGCTGAGCTCCCCCAGGATAACAAACCTGCGGGATTCCAACCCCATTAGACACTGTGGGACACAAGCAAATCCGCAGCATGGACCCACCCAAAGCCGGAGGACAGATAATGATAACATGACTCAGACAGTAATAACAGCAACCCGTGACATCTTCCTACTGCAGTGTTACCCGGAGGCCCCAGTTGTCACGGAGGATGGGGGAGTCAGGGCCCTGCACCCCCCACTTCCTGCAATTCACCGGGACTCTCAGCCAGCCAGTAAAACAGACGGTTTATTAGATGACAGGAACACAGTCCAAAACAGAGCTTGTAGGTACAGAGAACAGGACCCCTCAGTCAGGTCCATCTTGGGGGTAGGGAGCCCAGACCCCGGTGCTGGGCCTCCCTCCGTTTCCCCAGCCAGCTCCAAACTGAAACCCTCCAGCCTTTGTCTCTTTCCTGGGCCAGGAGGTCACCTGATCTCTTTGTTCTCCAACACCTTCAGTTGGCACCTTGCAGGGGAGGGGCCCAGGCCATCAGTTGCCAGGAGACAGGGTGTCGGCCATTCTCTGTGGAGACCCCTGCACACTTCTGCCCTCTCGGGCTCTACAACAATCACACCCTTATCCCATCACCTAGATACTTAAGAAATGCATAGGGGAAACCGAGGCACCCACAGTATTCAGAGAAAACATTAAGACCATTCCCACTTTGTCACACCCAGTCTGTAGGCAGGGTGCCTGGGACTGGACACTCCACCCCCAGGGACAAGAGGACAGGCCCTGTGGCAGGGAACTCACGCTCTAGGGTCACAACACCCCACACCGGGCAGATGAAGCAGGTAAAGGGGGTGGGGTGGGGATGGGGTGCAGGAAAAGGTTAAGGGAGCTCATTTAGCGCAGGAGGCTGGAGGCTTAGCTCACTCACAAATCAGGGCCTTCGACACAGGGTTGGCAGGTGTCGGGTTTTCGACCGGAACGCCTGCTGGAAAAGGGACCCTGGCAGCTCTGGTCAGCACCGCCCACCGGGCCATTAAAAGTCTGGCCGGTCGGCGGTACAGCGGGGCTAAGGCAGGCTCCCTTCCTGCCCTGGCTCCGCGGGGCTCCCGGATGTGGCCCGCACGTCCTTGCAGCACCTAGGCACAGGGGCGATCAGGAAGCTCCACGCGATGGCCTCATCCCGAGTGCTGGCTCTGCAGCTCCCATTGGCCAGGAACGATAGCCAATGGGAGCTGCGGGGCCTGTGGGAGCAGGCAGCACACAATGCTGCCTGGCCATGCCTCCTCCTAGGGGCTGCAGGGACGTGCTGGCCGCTTCTGGGAGTCCTACGGAGCTAGGGCAGGCAGGGAGCCTGCCTTAGCGCTGGTGTGCCATTGACCAGGATCTGGCTGAGGTAAGCGCTGCCTGGCCGGAGCTCGCACCCAGAAACCCTGCCCCAGCTCGGAACCCCCTCCCACACCCAAATTCCCTCCCAGACCTCACACCCGGCATCCCAACCCCCTACCCAGGTCAGAACCCCCTCCTGTACCCTAATCTTTCCCGGACCCCACACCTCCACCCGCCCCCCAATCTCCTACCCCAGCCCTGAGCCCCCTCCCGCACCCAAACTCCCTCCCAGAGTCCGCACCCCAACCCTCTGCCCCAGCCTGGATCCCCCTCTGGCATCCCAAACCCCTAATCTCCAGCCCAATCCCAGAGCCCGCATCCCCACCGGAGCTCTCACCCCTCCCTGCACTCCAACCCCCAGCCCAGTGAAAGTGAGTGAGGGTGTGAGAGCGAGCGACTGAGGGAGGTGGGCTGTGCTGGAGTGAGTGGGGGTGGGGCCTTGGGGAAGGGCATGAAAGGGGTTGGGTCAAGGGCGTTTGGTTTTGTGCAAGTAGAAAGTTGGCAACTCTACTTAAGGACCTTTGAAAAGCAGCCTCCTTAGCACCGCTCCTGATACCAGGGGCCAAGGCGCCCCCGGACATGAGAACCACAATAGGCCAGAGCAAAACGCTGCGTTAGAAATCGGAGCTCAGGCTGCCAAGCGAACGATAGCTGTCAGACAGGAGATGCGGGAATTAAGGTTGTGCCTTCAGCCAGCAACTGGTGTTCATCCGTTTGCACCACACACACACCTGTAGGCAGGGCCACTATTTCCTTCCCTGCCTGTTTAGCGTCTCTCGGTCCTTACTGTGCCCATCACCGTGGTGTCTGAGTGGCAAACCAAGGGTTTGACGTGTGCATATGAAACTGGCTGACTGGAAGGACGTGGTTTGGTGTGGATCAGTGACTGCTGGGGCGATTGGTGGCAGAAGGCTCTGAGGGCCTGGCTCATTCCGACCTGGCTCATTCCAATGGCTTCTACAGCTGAGAGCAGCCCAGTCTCCTGCCTGGGTCCGACGCAAACCAGGAAGTACAGGACCACGGTTAATAAGAGCAGCTCAAAAGATCATTTTCGCTGAGCCCAGCCCTGCACAGATTTCCAGCTTAGGTTTGCATTTTCAGCAAAAGTTCTTCTTGATTATTTTCTCCCAACCCCCTTCTGCCTCCATAATAGCCAGCCACCCCGTCAGTCGCATCCTGGGGCGCTCCAGGGACAGCGTGTGTGCGTGTATGTGTACGTCTGTACATATGTGTATGTGTACATGTGCATGTGTGTACGTGTATGTGCACATGAGTGTGTGCACATATGAGTGTGCGTGTGTATGTGTGTACATGTACCCCAGTCAGATGTATACATCTGGATTTCCTTTGAAAGAATTTTCAAATTGAGCTGATCAAGTGCAATGGCAAAGCACCCAATTACTCTGCCCCTCAACTGCCTTCGCTGCTTTAACGTACAACCTGCTCCGCTGACACCTCTGACTCCTGAAAGCCCTAACGCTCCAGGGGAGCAGGCCGTGCCCTGCCCTGCCCTGGCTGCCCCGGGTGTTACCTCGGAGGGAATTGTTCCAGATTCCAATGGGTGGCAGGTCCAGGGAAGAGCCTTATCTGGGGGAGGCTGTACCAGACCCGCCCGACCCAGGCAGGCTCCCAGGTACTCTATGCTCGGGGCTGATAAGGCTTCTTAGCAGTTTCTCTCCAAACAAATTCCAGTTCAAGACACCTGAGAGCTCCACAGCAGGGCAGCATCCCCAGAGCGCAGCAGGGTGGGGGTTAGGGGGAGCAGTCGGTAGCAGCACCTGCCCCTCGTACGGCAGGAGCGAGAAGTGCCAGCCACGTGCTGCCTCCATCCCCAGAGGCCAGGTGAGAGTGAATTCCCACATCCCCGCACGATTGGTTCCGTCACTCTTCTACACTTACACGGATTTCCAATGTCAATGTTTCACACCTTTGTCTGCTAGAGCAAAAACCTGAAATGCAGCTACCTCCTCCTGCCGGGTGACTATAGACCTTAATGACAGAGCTCGGAACTGCTTAGTCAAGCTGACTAGCTGCATCCCCCTTGGGTTGCCTGCTCGAAGGTGTGCTGGCCAGACCACAAGTCATTTTTGTGCCTCTTCCCTGCTCCTTCTCAGCATTTGAACATCATTTGACTAGTGTGAACAAGAGTCTATACTGGGGAGAGCCCAGGGTGAGAGAGTCACTAGACTCTTGTCAAGGCTGCTTCCCCACTCTGAACTTTAGGGTACAAATGTGGGGGCCTGCATGAAAACTGCTAAGCTTAACTACCAGCTTAGATCTGGTCCACTGCCACCATTCCCAAGTGGATTTCCTTCCCTGGGAAGCCTTGAGAAACCTTTCACCAATTCCCTGGTGAATACAGATCCAACCCCCTTGGATCTAAAAACAAGGAGAAATTAACCATCCCCCTCCTTCCTCCCACCAACTCCTGGTGGATCAAGTTCCAAACCTCTTGGATCTTAAAACAAGGAGAAATCAATCAGGTTCTTAAAAAGAAGGCTTTTAATTAAAGAAAAAAAGGTAAAAAACATCTCTGTAAAATCAGGATGGAAAATAACTTTACAGGGTAATCAAACTTAAAGAGCAATAGGCCAGAGCAAAACGCTGCGTTAGAAATCGGATTCAAAGTACAGCAAACAGAGGTAAACACTCTAGTAAAAGGTACATTTACATGTTGAGAAAACAAAGTAAAAACTAACACGGCTTGCCTGGCTGTTTACTTACATGTTTGAAATCTGAGAGACTTGTTCAGAAAGATGTGGAGAACCTGGATTGATGTCTGGTCCCTCTCAGTCCCAAGAGCGAATGACTTCCCAAACAAAGAGCACAAACAAAAGCCTTCCCCCCACCAAGATTTGAAAGTATCTTGTCCCCTTTTTGGTCCTTTGGGTCAGGTGTCAGCCAGGTTACCTGAGCTTCTTAACCCTTTACAGGGAAAAGGATTTTGGAGTCTCTGGCCAGGAGGGATTTTATAGTACTGTACACAGGACAGCTGTTACCCTTCCCTTTATAGTTATGACAACTCTAGTTATACAGTGCTCTGTATACATCTGTGAAGCAGGAGTGCTGAAACCCCAGTCACAGCTGGGGTCCAGCCCCAGAGAGCGCCAGCCTGGCCCTGTGGGGTGGGGGTGGGAGGGCGACATGGAGAGCAGTTTGGTCCGATGGAGGGCATTGCTGCCAGGTGGCTCATGGGGAGGGGCGGGGGTGGGCTGTGGCGTATGAAGAGTTCAGGTTGTTTTGGAACGGGAGGGGTAGCCATGTTCAGGGGGGAGTTGGGGTGTGGGTGGGACCCCAAGTTGGGGGGAATGGTGCAGGGGAACCCTGGGTTTGGCAGGGAGCCCCCAGTCAGCAAAACAGCAGAGCGAGCTGGTTGCCCGGGACAGGCTGAGGATGTCCCCGCTTGCAGCGTCATGCTCCAGCCTGGCGAGGGATGGTTGGCTGGGGAGGGCACCAAGCGCAGCCTGCAATGGGCAGAGTTGGGGGTGGGGGGGGGGTGGCTCCCAGCACGGACAGCGGAGATGGGAGGCGGGAAGGGGAGAGGTCAGTGCCCTGGGCAGGGGGATCCCCCGCTCCCCCACTGCAAAACAGCACACCCCCACCTCACTACCAGCAACCGAGATGGAGGGGACAGCTTAGTGCACGGGGGGGCGGGGTCCCTGATACTCCCAACTGCAAAATAGCAACCCCCTCCCCCCTGTCTGCACCCCAGATACTGAGGAGGGAGGAGGAAACCTTCCAGCTGCACCTCAGCGGCTCCCAGCTTCCCTCCCCCTGAAAACATCCCTCTTTCCAAACCTGCCCCCCAAACTCCCCCCTACGCACGCTCTCCACGCAGGCTCTGTCAGGAAGGCCAATTAGACAGGGCCTTGTGTCCTGGGGATGCACTGAAGGGCCATGGTCAGGAGAGGACTGGAAAGATGCAGTTGGGGGGGGGGGCAATGCCCCTTCACATTCCCCCCCATCTTCACCCCTGCCAGTGGACCAGCCAGGACTACGTCATGGCCCATCTTTGGGCTACAGCCCACGATTTGGGAGCCCTGCCCGAGGGTGAACTTCATCCGGCCCAGCTGACTTGTTCTTTAGCCTGTTCTTTCCGTGTTCGGGGGGTGGGGGGTGCTCCTGCCCCTGGCTGTTAGCATTATTGGTGTTCAGCATCTGGTCACGATGAACTTTGATTGAAGTGACTGAAGCCAAACAGGCAGGAAATGCTCAGAGATGCTCAGAGGACGTCAGCCTGACAGATAAATACACTGCTAGGAGCTGGATTATACCTTGTGATGGGTGGAGTTAAAATCTCATTGACACAGCTGTGAGGATGCACTCTTCATTTAAGACAGCTGGAAGCAACAGGTAAGGGGGCCTCGTGTAGAACAAGCCATGATGGCGTGTGCCCAGAAACTAGCCCCAGGTGGGCAGAGGATGCCACCGAGTGTCGTTCTGAGCTGGTGCGTGTGTGACAGAGACAAGCCGGGCAGTGCAGCCAGGACACGGAGGCAAAGCAGGAAAGCCGAGCAGAGCCTGTGACCATGGTGTGATCTTGGGAGGAGCATAGAGAGCTTTTGGGCCAGGGGCTGGCTAAAGAGGCTTGGAGCTGAGAGCAGGGAGGCTAATCCCTGCTGTTGGTTCCTGCTGTGTTTGGAGAAGCAGGACTCTGTATGTTCCTTGTCAATAAACAAGACATCAAAAAATTACCAGACTCCACTGCCAATTTCTGCTCCCCACTGGAACATCCCCAGGGCCCCAAACTTTGACTAGCCCCTTGGGTTGAAGAGGGACACCAATATCTTTATTGTGTGGTTTCGTTGCACGTCTATCTAATCTCAGTGGTTCATCAGCAACTAATTACTGTTGCAATGTTTTCTCATGTAATAACCATATTTATTAAAAACACAGAGGGCAGGTTTTTGAACCCAAACTCACCACTGCTAATACATGCAGGATTCAGATGTAAAGTCCTGGCTTTGAGTCATCCCCCATTTAAATGCTCAATGACAGTTGCTAGAAATCCAGTGTCATGATTCATTGATCACTAATGCCAAGGGGCAGTGGCAGGGCTGGGAGAAGCAGAGGTTAATGTGGGTCTGAAGTCGTAGTGAGTGACATGGCTTCCAGCGAGGCAGAGTGGAAGTGGGGGTCCAGTTATACACACCAATCACACTCTTCGTGTCATTCGAACGCACCGGCGGGGTCGGCTCTCAGCATTTATTCCAGGGGATTTACCGTGCAGAAGCCAACAGGGAAGGGGGTGAACAGAGTGGAGGCATTGCAGGGACTGCACTGATTAGGTGGGGGATGGCGCGCCGTGTCTGATCTAATATTGTCTCCCCTTCTCAGCGGCGCCGGCTCCCAAGGAGGATGGGCTCCTCCTGCCGGACCCAGCACACATCTGTTGGCTTAACCAGGATGAGGGAAGACTTGCACTCCCCACTCTTACAGAACCCTGCCCAGTAGATGTAGCCTTTCCCATTGAGCAGGACGTTCTGACACTTGTCGTACCACCAGCCTCCATAGCTACTTGCGCAATTCCCACTGGCCTGGTCCTGATCCTTGTCAGTCGTGCTGAACTTCATGTTGTCATGTATGCCCCCCAGGCCGGAGTGGTAGGTGGTGAGATAGTCCTCGCCGTCCCCAGAGTACCTGCCCAGCCTCAGCGGGTACCCGCTCAGCTCATCCTCGACACTGAAGATGTCGTACTCTGCGTAGCGGGTGTTGTTGGATTTGTCCTCCACCACAAAGGTGGTGTTCTGACGCGTGAGCAGGGACAGGTACTCGTTGCCCAGCCAGTAATCCTGCTGCACGTTCCCAAAGCTGTACTTGTAGGTGCTCCAGGACTCCAGGTGATCTCTGTGTTGTAAGAATTTCTCTGGACAACGGTCCAGCCTTTGCCTTCGGTGTCCATGTCACACCACACCACTCGAGGGGGAGAGCCTGCCGGCTGGATGACATGGACACCGCTGGGACTGTCCCTGGGAATGTTGCTGCAGTCTTTGGGGAACCCTGAAATGCCACGAACATCAGGTTAAGGGGGCAGGTGGGGGTGGGGGAGTGAGCGCTAGTAGCTCGATCAAATCAGCCTGGGGTAACTGGAGGCTGGGTTTTAGAGGCAGGTCCTGTGTATTTCACAATACTACAGCCACAGAATCCGCCCCGGCCATTCCTGGCCACAGAATCCGGCTCCAGATCTTACACTTTCATTTTACCAATAAAATAAAATAAGAATAGTTTCTTGCTCTGCTGGTTTTGAAGAAACCTTGAAGAGATGAATCAAGTGTAAACCAAGGCTCTGTATCCTTCCTGAGTCCGTACTGCTAAAGAAATCATTTGGCGAGGGTGGGGGAGACGCTGCCAGATCCATCTCAGCGAATGTCAATTATGAAACCCATCAGTGACAATTTAAATGGGAGTTTTCAAAGAGCCTAAGGGAGTTTGACACCCGACTGTGATTGGAATTCAGTGGGATTTAGGCACCCAACTCCCTGTGGTGCCTTTGAAAATTCCAGACATCCTATTGAGGGGCTTGTCTTTGGGGCGGAAATTGTCCCGAACTATCCTGGTAGAATGAGAGCACTGTGGTTATACTGCCCCTCCCCTCCCCAGGGTCCTCCCTCGAGCCTGAGCCCCCCAGCTCCCCTACCCCCCAGACAATCCCCCTGTGTGCCCCTCCCCCATAGCTGAGCCGAGGGGGAGGAGCTGCTGAGCACTGCGGGGGCAGGGGCTCAGGGCCACCTCTGGAGCTGGTTCGGCCCCTGGCCTGCCTGGGCAAGCCCCTGAGCAGCTCCCAGAGCCGCTGGAGGTGTGGGGAGAAGGGAATGAAAACCCCTGACAAGGAGGAACTGGCTCTCCCTGCTGCCTGGACTCTGGGGGCAAGGCTTCTAGGCATGAGCGAGAGATCCCCAGCTGTTAGCCGGGGCTAGCCCTAGTATAGGAGTTGGTGAGATAGAAGGGTAGAACTCCCAGCCAATTTGCGGGGGGTGCCTGGTTCCCACATGCTGCCCTGTGGTTGGCACCAGCACTCTTCAGTCACTGCCGGCGGCTTGGCAGCCGTTACCGGAGAAAGGGATAACGAAGCTGTGTAAAGCAAACAGCCAGTCGAGCAGCACCTCCCCCACCCCGGCTGGCCCATTCCCAGGCGCTGGAGGCCTGCGAATGGGAGTAGTGGGCTCACTAGCGCAGGCCGGCCTTGCGATCCCTTCGGAGAACTCAGCGTTTCTTTGGGCCCAGCGCTGGCGGGGGGGCTGGAAGGTGCATTCAGTGGATAAGTGGATCTAGGGGTGACCCCGGCATGGGGGAGAGGAGCAGAATCAGGCCCACGATGCCCTGATCTCGGATATGGCAGATGATAGAAGCTCTCCGACGGGTTCTCTACTCACCCCTCTCGACCGTCTTGTGGGCCAGGGCCCCGTTGCCCTGCACGGGGGCTATGCAAAGGAGCGCCATCATGGACAGCGCAGACAGGAGCAGGAGAGAGCTGGACTGGAACCCTGCAGGGGACAGAAACCGCTGGACATGAGACCAGGAGAGAGTTTCACAAGTGCCTAAATCCCACTAGAAGTCACTGGGATTTAGGCACTTAAGTGACTTAGCCACTCTTGAAAATGTTACCCTTAGACGCTAAGGCCAGAGTTTTCAGAGGGCTCAACTACTGGGCCAGATTTTCAGAAGAGCTCAGCGCCCAGGTAGGCACCGTAGGACATGGCTGGATGTTCAAAGGGGCTCAGCATGGGGGGGGGGTGGGCCCAAGTCTCTGGAGATGGAGTGAAGCCCACCATTCACCTCTCCCCCAGCCCGGCCACTGTCTCCGTCTCTACAGCCGGCCCGATTAGCACACAGCTGGGACCCAGCTGCATGGTAAAAACCATTCAAAGATTGCGGCTCCGATTACCTGGCTCCCAGGTCCCGGGCGGGTCAGGGCCGGCTGGAGCACTCCCTGTGGTGGGGAAGGAGCTGCCTCCTCTCTCCCCGCGCTGCACCGCTGCAAGGGGAGTGCTACTCGGAGCAACTCCCTCTGTCCCAGCTCCCCCCGTCCACAGTCACTACCACCAGCCGGAGGGCAGTGCCCGCTCACCCACACAGAGACAGCAACTGGGCAGCCTCCAGCAGGGCTCTGCCCCCCTCAGATGAGTGCCAGGTGAGAGGGGCCCAGGGCTGCTGTGTGCCCCACGCCAGGCATGCTGCCCCCTGCACTGCAGCCCAGCAGCCCAGAGGGGGACACGCTGCTGACACTGCAGCTGTTCTGTGGGCCCAGCTCAGGCCAGGCTTAAAGTGGGCAGAGTCGCCAGGGGCCACAGTCCTGGCCAAAAAGAGTTCAAAATGGAGCTGGGTCCCTGAGGGGTGCACTGTAAGCGCTGCCCTAGCAAGGGCATGGCCATTTATTTCAGCCGGGATTAACATAGACACCCCTCCCCCTCCCCACACATGCTTTTCCCAGGCCACCTTCAGCACTCAGCACAGGATTCACAATGACCTTGCCAGGATCAGCAGCCCAGAGAAATCCAGACTCTTGGACAGAAATTGGCTCATTTACCCCCCGCCCCCCAGCTATATCTATCACGGCCCTGGTATTACATCTTAGAATCATAGAATCATAGAATCATAGAATATCAGAGTTGGAAGGGACCTCAAGAGGTCATCTAGTCCAACCCCCTGCTCAAAGCAGGACCAATTCCCAGCTAAATCATCCCAGCCAGGGCTTTGTCAAGCCGGGCCTTAGCTACAGCCCACATAACGCAGAGCACTGCATATGCAGCCCCCAATGGTAAATAGGTTGAGAACCCTACAGCAGAGGCTCACGTGTGAAGCTCCAGAGGTCCCAAGTTTGATTATAGCTGCTGCCGGCCCATAACAGTTGCAAAATGGCAGCTTTTTGTGGGGTGAGGCGGGGTGGGGCGGGGCGGGCCGGGCAGGTGTGTGTGTGTGTGTCAAACCAGAACAGGCTAAAGCCGCACTGGAGTCCGGCACCGTGCTTTCTGTCAGCCATGATTGTATTCATGTGGTGTTGCAAAGTTAGAAAGTCCACAACTAACCCCAAAAGTGACCGTGATACAAACGTGTGTAACCCTTCTGCCCATCTAAGTTGGCAGCAACAAGGGCCGGGTTCTGTATCTAGGGGTTCCGTTTCAATAACGCAATGCAAAACCGGCTCGAGCCCCCACCCAGTGACCTGGGACAATTACATACCACCCCCTGGGTGCCTCTAAGAGGCAATACTTCCCCTCTCGCAAGCACGGAGTCTGAGTGTAACAGAAAATGTTTAATAATATGAGGTAAACGACATCAGCATTAAATTGGAAAAACACCACAAACAGGATTCATAACACAAACCATGAGCAAAAAACCCACCCCAGCAAGCTGGGCTGTGTCCTTTCCCTTGGGTTCTTGAAACCAGCAACCCAAGGATCACCAAAGTCCCAAAAGTCCAACAACCCCCCCCAAAGTCTCTGTCCCTGGTCAGTGCAGCCCCGGAGTTCGGGGGGGCACGCAGGGTGTTAAGGGGCACCTTACGTGATCCGAGGCCGACGGGGTTCCGCCGCAGCCTTCACCACGAGCTGCTCCACTCCACCAGCTGCCCCGTGAGCTGCTCCCGCCGTCCCACGAACTGCTCTGGCAGCTGCTCCACTCTGCTCACCGACCTGTGAGCCACTCAGCTCTGCTCCACTTCAGCCGACCATGGGCCTCTCCCACAAGGCTCCGCTCTGCTCTGCTAGCTGTTCCTCCAGCCGCTCCGCTCCGCTCACCGACCTGTGCGTCGCTCAGCTCCACTCCAATCGTCCCCGCAAGGCTCCACTCTGCTAGCTGCTCCACCAGCCACTTAGCAATATATCTTCAGGCTCCCCCACTAGTTAACACAGCCTCAGTGATCTCAACTCGTAATAACTTTTTGTGATTTCAGCTCTTAGCAATTTCAGCTCATAGTAGGGGAGCCCCAGTGCTAGTGCACCATTGGCCCAAAGTGAATTCAGCTCAGCAGCCTGTAACTAGACTTCTAATGGAATCAAAGTTAGCTCTGATATTCAACAGTGGAGAGAGGCAGTAATGCAATTGGGGTTTCAACCCCTCAGAGAGGGGGCCCATACCATCAGGTACAAACACCTGTCCCCATCCTCTCTCTATTCACTAGGTTTTGTAACCCGTGCCCCTTGTCAAGCAAGTGCTACTTAGGTAATGGTGAAGGACTCACTCAGTCCTTCTGTCATACAACAGTTTCACTGGCCTTGATTCACAGAATCAGGGTAACAAAACTTTATTCTTCCTGTCCCAATAACAGAGAAAACTGGGGATCCCACACCAGCCAAAGTAACCACTTTGAGTTGCTGTTGTTTCATGCCAGGCGGGTGGGTGTGCCTATGCAAACAAGATCAGCCCCTGGAGTTCTTTGCCACACTCACCATAATTCACCACCAGATGTCAGGGTAGAGCTCATCCTGACTCTGCTTACATCCTCCCCCCAGCCGAAAATTTGTCGTCCCGACAAATCACACTCCCTATTATAACAACTCACTGGTTCCCTCCAAAGGGCCTCAGATAGCCCACTTTAGCTTCCACAAGCCTGTGTGCTAAACATATTGGTTCCTCACTAGTCACCCCAGGTGCATCATAAGTCAACCGTTTTACTGGCCTTATTACCCTGTCTCGTCTATTGAGAATCTCTGTTGCCGTGGTGGGGGGGGGGGGGGACGACAGCCTCTTGAACGACAGATGGAGTGGTTTCCTTTGAGGGCCCCTCGGCTACTGGCATAGGCCCCTGCATTTCTAGTTCTAACAGTGGAGGGTCCAAGGTGCCCAGGACATCCTCCACCTGTATGTCTCCACTGTCCAATAACCTGTGTGTGTCATCACATGGGGGTCCCACCAGTGGCTCAGGGGTGTCAGGAATGGGCCTAAATACTTCTGCCATGGGGTTTAGGGCAGAAGAGGAGGAGCTCTCTTTTGATTCAGCTGATCGAGACTGAAATCTTGTCTCCATCCCAGGATACACCATTGTTGTGTCTTCCTCCTCAGACTCACTCTCGGATGTGCTGCATAGGGGTAGGTTAGCTGCAGGGGGCTGGCTGTCCACGTTGGAGGGCAGCTTTGGTCCAGCACCTTCGTTCTGCCCAGTTGCCTTGTCGTGGCCCATCTCATAATGGGTGCCTACCAGTTCTCCCACAGGGAGCAAAAGGTTTCTATGCACTGTCTTTGTCTGCCCTGGACCCTCTTCAGGTTTGATCTTGTAGACCAGCAGGTCTCCTAGCTTTTCCATCACCAAATAAGGTATTGCCTTCCATCTGTCAGCTATCTTGTGTTTGCCAGCAATACCCAAATTTCGCAGCAGGACTCTGTCCCCCGGCTGGAGCTCTTGTAAACGTACCCTAGCATCATATCGCTGTTTGTTGCGGTCTGCGTTCTTCCGAGCAGCAGATGTAGCTAAGTGATAAGCATCCCGCAGCTTTTCTCTTAGTCGGGATACATATTGCTGATGAGTTTCATAGCTATCTCCATCCTCTGATACACCAAAGCACAGGTCTATGGGTAATCTTGGTTCTCGCCCAAACATTAAGAGATATGGGGTGACTCCTGTAGCATCATTCTTTGTGGCATTGTAGGTGTGCACTAGAAATGCGACATGTTGGCTCCAGGTTGCCTTCTGCTCTGGCCGCAAAGTCCCCAACATATCTAATAGGGTTCGGTTGAACCTCTCTGGCTGAGGATCACCTTGTGGGTGATAAGGCGTTGTCCTAGACTTTTTAATTCCCGCTATCCTCAGCACCTCCTTCAGAAAATGACTCTCAAAGTCCTGCCCCTGATCCGAGTGTATCCGGGCTGGAAATCCATAAACTGAGAAATATTTCTCCCACAGTACTCAAGCAACAGTGGTGGCCCTCTGATCACATGTGGGATATGCCTGCGCATATCGCGTATAATGGTCAGTCACTACTAGAATGTTCCCAATATTCCTCTTGTCTACTTCTAAAGACAAGAAATCAATGCATACCAGCTCCAGAGGTTTGTTGCTGGTGATGTTCTTCAGATTTGCAGCCCTCGTGGGCAGAGTTTTCCTTTGAACACATCGAGCGCAGGTCTCACATTTCCTGCGAACATCTTCAGCCATCCGAGGCCAATAGAACCTACTACGAATAAGTTCCAGGGTCCTCTCCATCCCTAAATGTCCAAAGTCATCATGCAGGGCCCTCATGGCCAGGGCTCTATACTCTTTTGGCAGCACTAGCTGTGCTCGTTGTTTTTGTAAAGGGTCTGTGGTCACTCGGTGTAGCACTCCCTGAATCAGTTTTAGTTTGGTCCATTCTCTCAATAGTAGTTTACCCTCCGGGTTAGGTGGGACAACCACAGCTGGGCTTCGCCCCTCCCTTTTGGCAAGTAGTGTATCACGAATGTCAATATCTTGCAGCTGGGCTTCCTGCCAGTCAGCCGCATTGAGCATGGGCAAAGGAGATTGGTCCAATGCAATATAGTTCACTGAAGCAGAAGGCACGCATTCAGGGGGCAGCCCCAAAGCTTCTGGAGCACATCCATGAAGACTCTCATGGGACTCTGGTTCCCGGCGACTCACACTGCAAATAGCCCTCACTCCATCTGTGGGTATCACAGCAACTCCTGGTGCCTGTGGACGCCTGGACAATGCATCTGCATCTACATTGCTTCTCCCTGATCGGTATTGAATGCTGAAGTCATAGCTAGCCAAAGCGGCCACCCATCTTTGCCCTGTAGCATCCAGCTTAGCACTTGTTAACACATAGGTCAGTGGGTTGTTGTCTGTCCACACCTGGAACTGAGCACCATATAAGTAGTCTTGAAATTTCTCAGTGATGGCCCATTTCAAGGCCAAGAACTCCAGCTTGTGGGTGGGATAGCGAGTTTCACTATCAGACAGTCCTCAGCTGGCAAAGGCTACAGGTTTACGTCTTCCTTCCACTTCCTGGTACAGTACTGCTCCCAGACCCTCCAAACTGGCATCAGTATGCAGGATAAATGGCTTGCTTGGGTCAGCAAAGACTAGGACCGGAGCATGAGTTAGGCATGTAATGATTTCTCGAAAAGCCCTTTCACATCTCTCATCCCACCGTGGCCCAAATGGTTCGAAGGGGCCATAGTGTCTCTGCACAGGAGGCTTTGGGGACCTCCCCTTATTCTTGGTCTTAGATTTGTTCCTGCTGGACTGGTATCCCCTGGTAAGATCATTCAGAGGTTTTACAATCGTAGCATAGTTCTTCACAAATCTGCAGTAGTAGCCACTAAACCCAAGAAAGGTCTTGAGCTCTCTGTAGTTACTTGGACATGGCCATGTAGTGAGGGCTTCTATTTTATCGGGATCAGTACTCACACCCTCTTGGGACACGATGTGACCCACATACTTCACTGAGGTCCTGCAGAACTGGCATTTGTCAATTGAAAGCTTCAAACCATAATCCTCTAACCTATCCAAGCACTTTAAGAAGTCTTTCTTCATGCTCCTCCAAGGTTCTTCCAAACACAATCAGGTCATCCAAATAAACTAACACTTGCAGTAAATTCATGTCTCCCACAACTTTCTCCATAAGACACTGAAATGTGGCAGGTGCTCCAGAAATCCCTTGGGACATGCGTTCAAACTGATAAAACCCTAATGGGCAGATGAAGGCTGTCTTCTCCTTATCTTCTTCACCCAGAGGGATCTGGTAGTATCCACTCTGAAGATCCAACACAGAGAACCACTGGCTTCCCAGCAAACAGTCTAAGGCATCTTGGACTCGGGGCATTGTGTACTGGTCAACCACAGTACGGCGGTTTAGGGTGCGGTAGTCAATACACATCCGGATTTTCCCATTCTTTTTACGGACCACCACAATGGGTGAGGCGTATGGGCTGCGGGACTCTGTAATGATGCCATTCGCAGCCAGCTCCTGAAGATGTTGTCGCACATCTTCCATCTCTGAGAGGGCAATCCTCCTAGATCTCTCCCTGAAAGGTCGAGAGTCATGTAGTCTGATGTTGTGCTCGACTCCTTTTGCACATCCCACATCCCACTCATGCAATGAGAACACCTTGGATCTTTCACAAAGTTTCCTCCTCAGGCGATCTTTCCACTCCTCGGACAACGGTGAATCTCCAAAGTCAAACTTTGCAGGGTCTATTGTCGGAACTTGAGTCTCACACTGGGGTTTTACAATTGATTCAGGCTCGAAGAGGTCTGCTATCTTTTGTCCTTGCTTCACAACAACATCTCGACTTGTTTCATTAGCAATCAGTATAGTCACCTTTTCCTGGGCTTCAGCAGATAGGGTTATGACTCCACTGGGGACCAGCACTCCTTCCGGGAGCTCTCCTTCAACTGGCTGCTCTACCATTGCTAATGCCCCTTTACTGCCTTTCAGCCGAGTATTCATGACAAGCACTTCTTGCTCCGTCCTTGCAGGCACTACTAAGGGGGTTGTGCCCATGTACTTCAGTGCCCCAATCGGTAGCTCAGATGTCTCCTTTTTAGCACCCTCAATCTTCCGATAGGCTTCAGCACAAAGCGTATGGATCATCAGGGTATTCAGGTACTGGTCCCCAGCACGTCGTCTGCAGTAATCCGCGAGCACCTTGAAGAGACTGGAGTTGGTCCCTATCAGCACAGACACATCAGAGGTCCCTTTAGGGTCAGGGCATATTAATGCAGCTGTGTCCACCTCTTCTCTTACCCCAGCAATCTCCTCTGGGAATTCCAGGTGCACTATGACATACCCTTGGTAGGGGTATTCATCCATGCTGAGGCCACACAGACCAACGCCAGTCAGTGGCTGTATAGGCAGGTGCCTAAGCATTTGTTGGTAGAATGACTGAAATATAATAGTCACTTGAGATCCAGTGTCAAGCACGGCTTTACACTCCTCCGCTTCAATCTTCACCATGACCTCTGCTCGAGGCCCTATCAGTCCTGCGGGGATCCCAGCTGGACGCTCTGTTCTGGGGGAATCTTCAAATCCTGCAGGCCTGGGTGGTCTCCGTCCCCGGACTCTCTGGCAGCTACCAGATCTCTCCCAACTGATCCTCAGCTTTCCATACACTAAGGAGGGGTTTTCTTCATTATGGCACTTGGCAGCACTGTGTCCACCCTGACCACATCGGTAGCAGAAGAATTGTCCTTTCCCCCTTCGCCCAGATGGGATGGTGGCTCTAAATGCTGACTTATCCATCGCCACAGTCAGAGGCTCCTTATTCCCGGAAGTCTTAGCTCGGTCAATGGTGCTTTGCAGTTCAGCTATCCGTTCTGTCAGGACCTGCACTTGTTGGGCAAGTTCCTCTGTGGTGCTCACCATCAGTACACTGGCCATTTGCAGTGGTGTTGTGCTGGCTGGCTCCAATGTTTGGGCTTCCCAAAACTCGCTGGCAGCCTGCCTTTCTTCCTCTTCTCTGACCTCCTTTATCAGCTGGGAATAACTTGGGGGATGTTCCCGTCGTTCTCTTAGCCGGAGATGGAGTAGAATCGGGTTCTGATACTGAGCTCCTCTTACAATTTGAGCCAGTCTGGTCCGATCCATCTGTTCAGCAGTCACTGCACCCCTCATGACAGCTCTCTGAAGCAGTCTCTCCAGCCTCTGTATATAGGCTGAAATCTTCTCGCCAATTTGCTGTCGGGAATTAAGGAACTTACAGTAACTGTCTTCGGGGCCCTCTACACTCCCAAAGGTATGATCAAGGGCCTCTAGGCAGTCCTTCACACTGACCCCAGGGTCAATGAGCTTCAGGGTGCGAATCACATCTAATGCTGGGCCACTAAGGCTCTCTATTAGACATCTTCGCTTTTCTGCATCAGGTACGGCCCACTCCTGCAGCATTTCAGTGGTATGCTCCAACCAGGGTTCGAACTCCTCTGCCCCAGCAAATAACCTTAACTCACGACAAGAGTTTGACCTAGCATGGGACAACACAACCTTTTCCAATATTTGCCCCAGCGCTTTTGCCCAATCATTGGTGAGGCTGCGGCCCCTGAGCTAGAGGCTGCAGGGCCGGGGCCCAACAAACCTGACATATTAGCCATTATACAAATAGTAATTTCCTCAAAATATAAACACAATTGTTTCCCAATGCAGTGGAACACTCAACAGGTGCTTGCGAGGGGTACTGACCCAGGGCATCCCGGACGAGCCCCCCAAAATGTAACCCTTCTGCCCATCTAAGTTGGCAGCAACAAGGGCCGGGTTCTGTATCTAGGGGTTCCGTTTCAATAACGCAATGCAAAACCTGCTCGAGCCCCCACCCAGTGACCTGGGACAATTACATACCACCCCCTGGGTGCCTCTAAGAGGCAATACTTCCCCTCTCGCAAGCACGGAGTCTGAGTGTAACAGAAAATGTTTAATAACATGAGGTAAACGACATCAGCATTAAATTGGAAAAACACCACAAACAGGATTCATAACAAACCATGAGCAAAAAACCCACCCCAGCAAGTTGGGCTGTGTCCTTTCCCTTGGGTTCTTGAAACCAGCAACCCAAGGTTCACCAAAGTCCCAAAAGTCCAACAACCCCCCCAAAGTCTCTGTCCCTGGTCAGTGCAGCCCCGGAGTTCGGGGGGGGGGGCACGCAGGGTGTTAAGGGGCACCTTACGTGATCCGAGGCCAACGGGGTTCCGCCGCAGCCTTCACCACGAGCCGCTCCACTCCACCAGCTGCCCCGTGAGCTGCTCCCGCCGTCCCACAAACTGCTCTGGCAGCTGCTCCACTCTGCTCACCAACCTGTGAGCCACTCAGCTCTGCTCCACTTCAGCCGACCTTGGGCTGCTCCCACAAGGCTCCGCTCTGCTAGCTGCTCCACCAGCCGCTTAGCAATATAGCGTCAGGCTCCCCCACTAGTTAACACAGCCTCAGTGCTCTCAGCTCTTTTGTGATTTCAGCTCATAGTAGGGGAGCCCCAGTGCTAGTGCACCATTGGCCCAAAGTGAATTCAGCTCAGCAGCCTGTAACTAGACTTCTAATGGAATCAAAGTTAGCTCTGATATTCAACAGTGGAGAGAGGCAGTAATGCAATTGGGGTTTCAACCCCTCAGAGAGGGGGCCCATACCATCAGGTACAAACCCCTGTCCCTGTCCCTGTCCCTGTCCCTGTCCCTGTCCCCTCTCTCTCTCTAGTCACTAGGTTTTGTAACCCATGCCCCTTGTCAAGCAAGTGCTACTTAGGTAATGGTGAAGGACTCACTCAGTCCTTCTGTCATACAACAGTTTCACTGGCCTTGATTCACAGAATCAGGGTAACAAAACTTTATTCTTCCTGTCCCAATAACAGAGAAAACTGGGGATCCCACACCAGCCAAAGTAACCACTTTGAGTTGCTGTGGTTTCATGCCAGGCTGGTGGGTCTGCCTATGCAAACAAGATCAGCCCCTGGAGTTCTTTTCCACACTCACCATAATTCACCACCAGATGTCAGGGTAGAGCTCATCCTGACTCTGCTTACACGTGCAAATGAATTAGAGAGAGAGAGAGAGAGAACACCGTGTAAACGACACACCGAAACACACTGTTGCAATGAAAACACTTTGCCCAGACATGATCCCCAGACAGATTTCATTGGAAACACCTTCTTTTTGGAGCTGCCTGGACCCCAAATTCTTCAGACAATGTCACAGCCCAAGTAACTGTGACACGCTGCCAGCAATCTCAGGTATCATAGTGAGAGGGAGGAGAGAGGCGTAACCCATGGCAGGCAAAGGGTTAAAGCTTTAAAGGAGAAGGATTTCAGTGAGTCTGACAAGCCAGAACTACAATGTTTGGAACTGAAGTGAAATAACAATCTGGAGTCACTCATCCTTGAAAACACGCCTCCCCTTCTCCTGACGCCCCAGAGGAGCGGGGACGCTGCCAGCTAGCAGCCGTTCACACACTGTAATAGTCTAAGACACAGAGGGCCTGAGTTCGACCTGTGACCTTGGAAAACTCATTACACTGCACCATACCTCAGTTTCCCCATTTTTAAAACATGGTTTATGCTAGTTCCTTTGTGTTCTAAAGTACTTTGGCCCCAATGCCAAAAGGTACCTGGGGCAGGGCGGGAGGATTCCTGCCTAGGGTCCAGCAGAGCGCTGGGCAGGGGATCCCCGCCAGGCTCCTGGTACCCCATGGCCCCGGGGGCACTCTTTACTCACCAGGAGGCACTGCCAGACTCCTAGCTAGCCAGGCTCATGCTGCAGCATGCACTTGCTGGGGGAAATGCTGCTCCGTTTCAAAGGAAAAGCAGCATGTACCTCACTGCGCCCCCATCCCTTGTGCCTCGGCCAGGCAGGGTCGGGAAAGCAGAGGATGCACCAGGGCTCCCCTTCCCCTTGTGCACCTGCCCGGGCTGAGGGTCGGCACTGAGAGGAGTGCAGGCTGCCCCTCTCTATGCGGTAGTTACTGCGTCTGTCTGGGCACGTTCCTGCCTGTGCCCGGGCACTATGGGCACATGGTGTCCCACAGGGGCCACATAGCATGCCCTGCCACTGCACCTCCCCCACGTGCCTACACCGCCTGGGGCTCTGGTGCCCACCACCAGGCTCTGGCCCTACATCTCCAGGCTGTGTGAAATACTGGGCATTTCAATAAAACTCACCCATCCCGACGCTGCAGCTGAGCGGGCGAGTTAGCAACCTGAAGCGTCCCCCACTTCCACATCAGAAACCAGAGCCGGGGCTCCATGCCTTTATGGGGAAAGCGCCACTCCACACCCAGCTTATCTTGCTTTCTCAACCGCTGGCCTCAAGCCTGGCCTGTGGGCAGGGAGGGAGTCCCCTCCGGAACGTCTGCCCATCCTTTATTTACCGCAGATACCAGATTTCTTGGGCTCCCTCCCTCCTCGCCGAGAATGCCAACGTTTCTGAAGCCGGGCAGGTGTGAGCCAGGGATTTAATTTCTCAGTGGGACTCTGCGGCATTACTGTACCATCGGCCTTCCAGACGAAGGACGCACTAAATGGAGAGGATCAAGCCAGAGGAGATGGCAGGAACGGGGGTTGTGCAGAATGCGATGGGGGTGTAACGCTTGTGCCAGGTGGTATTGGCAGTGACAAGGATGAGAATCAGGATCTCGGGGTTCCTCTTAGCATTGCAAAGCAGAACCAGCTGGAGCGCCCCTCCCAGAAATCTGGGAAACTGACCAGCATGCCCCTAACAGGCAGCTGTTCCCCCGTCGCGAGCACTGAGTCTGAGTCTAACACACGAGAACTTTTATTTAGAGGAGAAAGAAACGCAGCATGAACTGGGGAAACCATCACAAGAGTGACTCAGCAGTATGTGAACTGTGAGTGAAACGCCCACTCTACAATCCATTGGGCAGCAGCCCCTTGCCTCAGTTTCCCAGCTTGGGATGAGAGAGTCCAATGGACGAATGTCCCTTTGGCACACCCCTCCCATTTTCCCTCTGCTGTCCCCTTACCCAGTTTACAGGCCCAGCTCAGCAGAGTTTGAGAGTTCAGGGGGGGTTCAGGGGGGGTGTTCGCCTCCTGCCCCAGGGAGAGAAGGGGTGGGCCAGGGATGCCTCTGCCTCTGCTCTGCACCACTGCTGCTCCATGCTGCCGTCTCTGCCTGGAGCTGCGATGCCATGCTGTGAGGGGCCTCCAGCCCGGAGTGAGTCCAGCTCTTAGTGACTTCCCTGGCTAGGGGGAACCTCGCTGCTGCTCCCCCCCGTACTGTCTTTCACCACAGCACCGGCTCTATGGTGCCCAGGCAAACCGCCTTCACAGTCTTTTCAGCTCTAGGGATCACTGAGAAGAAACCAGGACTTCCAGCTGAGTCCAGTCAGCTCTGTCTTTAAGCACTGGGCAGACCCAACGTTTTGTAGGCGCCTTTCACCAAACCCACACACCCGGTGGGAACCCCTCTCCCCACCGCCCTCGGACTTTCAGTTCCATTTGGTATCACTAACCCCTGCTTAGCACGTGTGGTTACAGAGACTGAACCCCCGCTCCCGCCATTGTCCCAACAGGTCACGGCCGGGTGACGAGATACCTGAGTGGGATGGGCTGGAGCGAGACTGCGCTGCTGCTGCATCTGTCCCACAGGGAAGAGGATCAAACTGGATTCATTCAGCGACTGTCAAGGCAGCTTCTCTCTGTGTCCCAGCTCTCTGGCTGGGATACAGGGGGCAGGAACTGGTGCATTAGAGGGAACAGCTCCACGTCCGTATAGTTCTGGAAAAGAGCACCCAGGCGGTTCACCCGCATGCACGCTTCTCGACCCTGCAACCTGCCAGCACCTGGCACACGCCATCAAAATGTGCAACAAAGGACACGAGATGGGACCTGTTTATTTTGTTGCACGTGGCACCAGTTTGCTTAGTGTGATGTGCTCCAGTCTGCTCATTTGGGGACCAGGTTTTGGGATGAGGGGGAGTTTGTGCTGTCACACAAACAACGAATGAATCTCCCACATGCAATTCATGCTGCCTCCTCCCCCCCGCCCGCACACCCCAAATGCCAGCTGCAGCCGGCCCCATAAGTCTGGCTGCCCCAACAAACTGGTAAAGCAGCTTCCAGTGGATTCTGGCTGATTCTGGCTACGCATCTATGACGAACTGGGACTGTTCTTACTGTGGTCTTTGAATGCTGACAGGGGAGTGTGGCTAGGATAGTCTGCATTGGGGGATGGGAGACTGACCGGAGAATACCTGAGCATGTAACGTGAGAACCCAGGAAGGGGTTAGAGGCCAAGTGACACCTTTGCCCAGGAAACTGAACAAAGGCTGTGGGAGGGGTCGCTGAAGGGAGAGTTTCAGGAGCTGGCTGGTGGAATGGCTGGGAGGCAGACAGGGCTCTGAACTCCCAAGGGGGCTGGGGTGCCCGAGGACCCCAAGATGGACCTAACTGAGGGGGTCCTGTTTTCTGTGCCTGCGGGACCTGTCTTGAACTGTGTCCCTGTCGTCTAAATAAACCTTCTGCTTTACTGGCTGGCTGAGAGTCATGGTGAATCGCAGGAAGCCGGGGGTGCAGGACCCTGAGTCCCCCCACACTCCGTGACAGGATCACCCCCATCTGCTGGACGTGCTGGGCCGACCCCATGCACAACAGGGGCAGCAGCGCGGCTGCCCTCGCGCTCTGATTGTGACTCGGGATTGTGGGGGCTTCTCACCTGTCCCATGGAAACGTGGCCAAAGGCGCCAATTGTCCCTTCATCAAAATGGCGCCATCTCCCACTGCTGCCAGCGGGGCTGAGGCCTGCGCGAGGGCCGCCCCGTCCCCACGCTCTGTCTGCATGTGGCAGGCAGGCTGCCCTCCTGACGTTCGCTGCCACCTCCCGCTGGGCTCCAGGAGGCTGAAGCCGAGCCCACAGGCAGACTGGCTGAGGCCATGGTTCAGGGCCTGGACAGCGCATGGGGACTGTGAGGGGATGTTGGGGGAAGGCTGAGCGGGTTGCAGGGGGATGTGGGGGCAGGGATAGGGGGCAGGCTGAGGGGGACAGAGGGATATGGGCATGAGGGAGACAGAGTGTGCAGGGGGAACGCTGACAGGGGTAGTGGGTGTGGGGGGCAGGGAGAAGGCTGAGGGGGCCGGGGAGTGTGGGGGGCAGGGGGAAGGCTGAGGGGGGCATGGGGATGGGGCAGAGGGGAGGCTGAGGGGGTTGGAGGTGATCATATGGGATATAAGAGCGGCTGAGGGAGGTGCAGGGGCATGTGGGGGCAGGGGGCAGAAGAATGTGGGGGAAGGTTAAGGGGGCCAGGATGTGGGGAGCCAAGGGAGGCTGAGGGGGGTACAGGGGGATGGGGACAGGAAGGAGGCTAAGGGAGGCAGGAGGGAGGCTCAGGGAGATGTGGGGGGCAGGGGAGAGGCTAGGGTTTGTGCGCAGAGGACAGTGCTGGGGCTGGCAGATGGGGGGATCATGGCAGCTCTCCCAGCCAGGGAGGTGGGGTGGCCTTCCTCTCCCAGCAGCCAGGGCTGGGCTGTGCTGCAATGTTCCCAACTCTCAGGCAGGGCTGGCTCTAATTTTTTTGCCGCCCCAAGCAAAAAAAAAAGAGTGCCGCCCTCCATAGCGCCACCATAACACACGCCCTCAGCACCGCGACGCCACCCTACCTCCACGGAGCGCTGCGTAGCCGAACACACACCCCGCCCCCCCCGCGAAGCGCCGCCAAACACACCCCCCTCCCATGGAGCACCGCCGAACACCCCCCCTCCCCCGCAGAGCGCTGCCGAACACACCCCACCCCCGCGGAGCGCCACACCGCCGAACCCCTCAGCCCCCCGAGGAGCGCCACGCATCCAAACACCCCCCTCCCGCAGAGCGCTGCCAAACACCCATCCCCCGCGGAGCGACGCATAGCCGAACACCCCCCCCCGCGGAGCACCGCCAAATGCCGTGCCGTCGAACCCCCCCACCAAGCGCCACCGAACACTCCCCCCCGCGGAGCGCCGCGCCGTGCTGCTGAACCCTCCCATCGCCACACATTTCTCCCACCGAGCACCGCGCCGCCAAACAACCCACCGCCGGGCCGCGCTGCCAAACAGCGCCCCCGCCCCGCGGAGCGCCCCGCCGTGCAACCCCCCCCCGGAGCACTGCTGCCGAATCCCACCCCCCAGTGCCCCCTACACGCCCAGCCGACGAAACAAAAACAACCCACCCCACCCCCAGCGACCAAACTCCCTGCCCCCAAAAAAATCCCCACCACCCTAAGATTGGCCGCCCCTTACCAGGTGCCGCCCCAAGCACGTGCTTGGTCGGCTGGTGCCTGGAGCCGGCCCTGCTTTCAGGGGCTGAGTGCGAGTCCCGGGCTTTGGGCACCAACAGGAGGAGCTGCTGTGATAGTGGGAGAAGCTCCTTTGACGCCGTGATGTTCAGGGCTGGGCCTGAGGACAAAGCTCTGTGCGAGAGCCCCGGGGCTGAGGGGACAGACCTGCCCTGCTCTCCCCGCGTGTCTGACCCCATAGCAGAGAGGGTGCCAGGGCAGGGCACGGGGGACCTCAGCAGAGGAGAGGGCGGCGGGAGGCAGAGGAGTGTTGCTGCTGGGGGCAGACAGTACCAGGCAGTGGCTGGCAGTTCCCCTGCCTTACGGGGAGGAGAGGGGAAGTGGAGTCTCCATCGGAGCAGCCAGCAGGAGCCGGGCATTACAGGCTGACTTTTCTACCTGGGATGATCACACCTATTGGCCGGGGAGTCAAAAGTCGGATGTAAAAACATGCTCTGATTTTTTTTCTTTTTAGAAGAAGGAACCCACCAGCCTCACTGTTCCTTCTCCCCCCTCTGGTGAATACTGGGTCAGCCGCACGGACAAGCCAGTCTGGTGCCTTGCTTCAGGGCTCAGTTTCTTCTTCAGCTGAGGAGAAAGGAACCATGCAACAGCAACGTAACGTCACAGTCCCGTTCCCCACCTGTCCTGTGGGGTCTTCTGGCCTTTAGAGCTACTGGTCAGGGCCTCCCCCAGTCTGCGGGGGGGCACAGGGCCTGCTGGCCTCCTCGCAGCCTCTGCTGAGGCTACAGGAGAGAGGCCTCTTCAGTTTGCAGAAAGAAAGAAATCTCTGGGGTGAGCACACAGCAGATGTCTGTTTTCCCAGGGCCAGATGCTGCCACCTTGTCACTGGAAGGGCCCGTGTGACCTCTGACCACAGATGAGGGAGGACGCCCAGCCTGGCTAGACAGATTCCTTCGTGCCATGGCTGGGGACAGAAGCCTGCAGCCAAAGCTCACACTGCAGGAAACAACCTGCAGAGGCCTTTCATCTCCCCAGGGTCAGACGTCACCACTAGGAGAATGTGAGCGCCGGCGCACTGGGGGAGCTGGACTGAGATGGCATCCCAGGGCACAACCACCTGTGTCAAGTCCATTCGGATTCCACGCTCAGCAAAGATGCAGGGAGCTATGCGGTCAGGAGAGGCGCTGGTCAGAATTTGCCAGTGGAACTGTTTTTCCATCAGAAATTGCCAGCTTGTCAAAATCCAAACGTTTCGTGGGAACACGTCGATTTGGACAAACCTGCAGACAGAAAGCAGGCAGGTTTCGCACGGAAAGCTGCTTGGCTCCCTGCCAGCTCGCCCGCCTGCCCACCTGCTGACAGGCTGATGGGGGGCCTGGGCTTCCAGTCTGCCGAGAGAAGCCCTGGCTCCCAAGATCCCAGGGTCCCCGAAACCCTCTCCTCGCGGGGGTAATGTTCTGGTTACTGCACAGCTCTAGGAGGAGGGGAGGCATCCGATGCCCCACAAGCCACCAATCCTCCCTGCCAAGGTCCCAGTAACTACGATAGCCTGTGAGAACATCCTAACCTTTAGGTCACTCTCCCTGCCAGGTGAAAGGGTGCGAGCTGGACCCCTCCCTGCCACCAGAGTCCAGCACTGCCGAGAAAGCCAAGTGTGGACTAAACTAAGCCCCTGGTTAACCCTTTCCCAGAGGAATCCAGAAGCCACTGATAATTGCAGGCTACATGGTGACCTCTCTCTCAGGTCACTCCCCCATCCTGGAATAGGGGTCGGTGAGTCCTGGACGAACGCCGTTCAGCTGGGAACATGCTCCCCCTTCTCGTGCCGAGGACTACATGAGATGGGTGTAGTGGGCACTCCCGATAAAGGGGACAGTGTGACAGCTGCCTTTCAATTAGGCCCCAGGCATGGGGGGGCCACAGCACCCAATTCCTCTGCCTCCCCAACTTTCTTCACTGCTTTAACGTACAATAACAACCTGCTCCGCTGACACCTCTGACTCCTGAAAGCCCTAACGCTCGAGGGGAGCAGGCCGTGCCCTGCCCTGCCCTGGCTGCCCCAGGTGTTACCTCGGAGGGAATCGTTCCAGATTCCAATGAGTGGCAGGTCCAGGGAAGAGCCTTATCTGGGGAAGGCTGTACCAGACCCGCCCGACCCAGGCAGGCTCCCAGGTACTCTCTGCTTGGGGCTGATAAGGCTCCTTAGCAGTTTCTCTCCAAACAAATTCCAGTTCAAGACACCTGAGAGCTCCACAGCAGGGCAGCATCCCCAGAGCGCAGCAGGGCGGGGGTTAGGGGGAGCAGTCGGTAGCAGCACCTGTCCCTCCTACGGCAGGAGCTAGAAGTGCCAGCCTCTCTGCACAGAGCAGCAGCGTTCAGCCTGGGCCAGACGTGCTGCGATGATGGGTAAGAGCGGGCTCGGAGAGCCAGAAGGTCTGTGGGGCAGCGCTGGGCCCTTCTGCTCCACACTAGGGCCGGGTGGGCATGTTCAGCTGGGATTGGAACCCACCAGCACTTCTGGGTGCAAATGTGGGGCTGGAACGCAACATGGGGCGCTCCCACCTCGCCCGGGGTCGACTGGGGGGAAGGGCAGAGAGACACCTGGGCTGAGACCCCAGCTCCAGGGAGACAGTCACCCCGGCCCAGCCGGGTTAAATTGCCCAGCTGTGTGACAGCCCCCCCATCCCCGAGGGGTCCCGCCCCGGTATGTCACAGCAGGGTAATGTGCGTATTGAACGGCAGGGGTTGCCAGAGACTGGCTGGGAGAGGCCTTTGGGGATGGAGGAAGCAGCACTAAGGTACATGCCAACCTCCCTACAGAGGAGGGGCCGTGCCCCGCAGGTGTGGGGAAGGGAGCTGGGACACTGCGCGGTGGGTCATTGTCTGGTCCAGGCCCTTCCTAGCTGGAGGCCAAGGCCGAGGCATTTCCTTCAGGTCACCTTCCGCTGCAGCTTGGCCACGGGCCCCCATAGCCACTAGCCCAGCTAGGGATCCCAAGTGGGGATTGTCACGGCTGGCTCCTCCCTGCCGCCAGCAGCTCTTCACTGCCAGGGAATTCCTGAAATCCTGTGTGCCCCTCCCCCACCCACCTCCTGGGGCTGTGAGTGCCCCCCCGGACAGCCCCCCCCCGAGCTCTGAGTGCCCATGGCCAGTCCCTCCCCTCAGCCCCCCCCACTTCCTGGGGCTCTGAGTGCCCTCAGCCAGTCCCCCTCCCACACCCCGGGGCTGAGTGACCTTGGCCAACCCCCGTCCCTTCAGGAGGAACTCCCAGTACCCACCCAGCCCCCACACCTCAGGGTTCCCCTCCCTGCGGCTCTGTGGCCATACCCCCACCCAGGGCCGGCCTTAGGCCAATTCCACCAATTCCCCCGAATCGGGCCCCGCGCCTAAGAGGGCCCCACGCCGAGTGGCAGGGCTGCCCAGAGTGGGGGGCAAGTGGCAAAGAATCCCTTCCCTGGCTAGAGGCGCCTTTTTAATTTTTACTCACCCAATGGCGCTCTGTGTCTTTGGCGGCGGGTCCTTCAGTGCCACCGAAGACCCGGAGCGAGTGAAGGACCCGCCGCCAAAGACTAGGAGCGCGGCCCGGTGAGTACAAGCCCCATGTGATTTTTTTATGGTGTGTGGTTTTTTTTTTTAAGTCAACCCTGACGGGGCCCCATCAAAACTATTTGAATCGGGCCCTGCACTTCCTAAAGCCGGCTCTGCCCGCACCAGGGCCGGCTTTAGGCCAATTCAACCAATTCCCCTGAATCGGGCCCCGTGCCCAAGCCCCGGTACGGTGTACCGGCAAGAGCCGGTGCGCTGTACCAGGGTGGCCCAGGGTGGCCCGGCTTCCCCAGGGGGCAATTTAAAGGACCTAGGGCTCCCAGCAGGGGCCGGAGCCCCAGGCCCTTTAAATTGCTACCAGACCCCCACTGCTGGAGCCTTGGGGTAGGGCTGCGGGGCTCTGGGGGCTATTTAAAAAGTCCGGGGCTCCTGCTGCCTCTACCGCCCCGGCCCTTTAAATAGCCACTGGAGCCCCGCTGCTTCCCCAGGGCTCCCGCGGCTATTTAAAGGGCCGGGGCGGTAGAAGCAGGGGAGCCCTGGGCCCTTTAAATAGCCCCCAGAGCCCTGGGATAGCGGGGGACTCGGGGGCTATTTAAAGGGCCGGGGCTCCAGCTGCCTCTGCTGCACCCCGTCCCCGCACCAGCCCCGCACCCCCTGCCCGCAGCCAGCCCCGTCTCCAGCCAGCCCTGCACCCCCTGTCCGCAGCCAGCCCCTGCTGCACCCCTGCCCTACCTCCAGCCCCGCCCCCCCTGTTCTGCCCGCACCAGCCCCGCCCCCTGCCCTGCCTGCAGCCCTGCACCCCCTGCCCACAGCCAGCCTCTGCCGCACCCCCTGCCCTGTCTCCAGGCAACCCCTGCCGCACCCCCCTGCGGCCCTGCCCAAAGCCAGCCAGCCCCACACACCCCTGTCTCCAGCCAGCCCCGCACCCCTTGCCCTGCCTGCAGCCAGCCCCATGTCCACTGCTGCCCTGCAGTTCCCACGGCAGTAACCCTGCACACCTGCTTCAATGAGGGGGGCATGGAGCAGCTGGGACCCACACATGTGCACACCACTAGGGTGACCAGACAGCAAGTGTGAAAAATCGGGACAAGAGGTGGGGGATAATAGGATCCTGTAAGAAAAAGACCCAAAAATCGGGACTGTCCCTATAAAATCAGGACATCTGGTCACCCTAGCACACCCCCAGGGACTGGCGGGGACCCACACACGTGAAACGGAGCTCATTAATAACCGATCAACAGCATATATGATGCAATGTACATAATATATAATTTTATTATTTATATAGTTATGGAAAGTAAATAATACATGGAAGAAATGAAAGGCTTTTTTTTACATTACTTTTTTGTTAGTCATCCCTGCCGGGGCCCCGACAAAAATGTTCGAATTGGGCCCTGCCCTTCCTAAAGCCGGCCCTGCTGGAGAGAACAGGAGGATTCAGTCAGCAGGGACTGCCGATCCGTCCCATTCACCAGGGCTGCCATCCTGCGGCTTCAGCATTAGTGGCTGGGGTGACTTGGGGAAAGGTCTCAACCTCCCCACATCCCACTTCACTGCTGCCAGAATCCCTCCTGCCCCCCCACTACAGTCCCCTCCCTACCCAACCTGGGTGGGGCTGGAGGAGAGGGGTCTGAGAACTTGAGCTGTGGATTGGAGGTGGAACAGCTGTCAGGGGCACTGAGGGGGAGGTGGCAGGAGCTCCCCGTACAAGGAGGGGGGTTGCCACTGGAGGTCACTAGGAAGGACAACAAGACTCCATCCTGGGGGTCAGGAGGGGGAATCCATCCCTCAGAGGTGGGCAGGGGCTGGGTGGAAATGCTGCTGGTTCCAGGGGCCGTTAATCCTCCCTGATTCCTCGGAGGCGTCTGAGTCTCAGACAGGTTCTCGTTCCCTTGCAGCATGAGGATGTCACGGCCAATGTGATGCGCCAGCTCCGTATCATGCGGCACTTGCGCCAGGTGCCCGAGGTGCTGCAGGGCCTGTGCCTCTGAGGCCACCAGCAACTCCCGCTCCCTGCTGCAGGTACTGCTCTGGCTCTCTGTAAATGGGGAGCTAGTGAAAGGGGAAATGGAGCCCCCTGGCACTCACAGAAAGCTAATTACAGAATGAGCCCGAACTGAGAGGCACCATATCCGCCCCCCTAAAGAGCCAGACTTCAGTGGTCATACAGCCCAGCTGGGGTAGCAACAGGATTGAGAACGAGGTAGGAAGTTCAGAGCAGCAAGGAAAGCCTGGAGGGGAACTTGAGAAGAGAGGTTGGAAAAGTGCAGCAAAGAGAAAAGTGCAGACCTAGCTGTTGGGTCCAGGGCCCTGAGCTGCTATCAATGTCAGGGTGGGACTGGGTTCCCCTACCGGCCCCAGAGGAGGTGGCATACACGCACCTGGAGAGGGTTCCCAAGCCCAGCAACGGGGCTACAGGCTGAGCAAGTGCCCCAGCGATGGCAGAAGGACTTTTGTCTGTGGAAAGAAATCTTTGGACTTTTAGTGTGAGGCAAGCTGGGCCCCAGAAGGGTGGACTAAAGGTGGTGACCTAGCCGGAGTTACCAGGCAGAGAAACTGCTGTGGTGCTGGAGCGACCATGGATGGGGGACGCTAGCCCAGCGAGAGGGCTGTGATGCCATGCCTGGCCGCCGGGGGGCACCTAACGATGAGTAGATTCATTTATGATTGGCATAGTTGGCAGGATTGAGTTCCCCCTGTGATCCGTGCGGGAAGTCTTGGTTGCTGAAGGAATCATAGAATATCAGGGTTGGAAGGGACCTCCGGAGGTCATCTAGTTCAACCCCCTGCTCAAAGCAGGACCAATCCCCAGACAGTTTTTTGCCCTGATCCCTAAGTGGCCCCCTCAAGGATTGAGCTCACAACCCTGGGTTTAGCAGGCCAATGCTCAAACCACTGAGCAGGTGTATCAAGGGACCAAGCTGGTCGCTGGATTTCCCACTTCAGTTCCAGGGACTGGCTAAGCAGCCAAAGCAGATCTAGGGGTTTCTCCAGCAGCTCCTAGAAAACCAACAGATGCAGAAGGAAGTGCAGGTGGAGCTACAGACGCAGCAGCAATACCTGTGAGAGATCCTGCAAAGGGAAATCAACCCAGGGTCTGCTATGCCCATGGACAAAAAGAGCAGAGAAGGAGAGCATGCCTGGGCTGTGCTGAGAAGGTTAGCCCAGGGAGAAGGGCATGAGAAAGTCTACAAGCGTGGCCTAATGCCAAGATGGGAGCAAGAGTTCTTTGTTTTGGGGGCAGAGAAACAGGCCATATCAAAAGACACGGCCTGCTTAGGAAATTGCTGAGTAGCTGAACGAGGGGCCAGGGCCCTAAGAAGTTAGAAAGAAAGGAGAAGGTGTCCTCTGACACAAACCCCCATGAGGCAGGCAAGGTGGAGGTGGCTGGGGTGGCCATGGACCTTGCAGACCCTCCACCAACACACCCTGTCGGGTGCTGCAGGGAGATGAAGGACGAAATGATTGGCCCAGAGATGAAGCAGACTGGAGGAGGGACAAACACAAGGGTGGAGCAGTCCATGGTGGGTGCTCAGACCATGACCGAAAAGGTTTTGGCAGATGCAGCGGCAGTAGCAAAAAGGCAACAGAAGACGCTAAAGGCTTCAGAAGAGGCTCTGCAAGCAGCTGTTCATGAGACTGAGTGGCTGCAGGAAGAGCGTTGGGATACTGCAGAAGAGAAGGTTTGCCCCGAGCGAGCTGGCAGTGGAGCTGCAGACACTGCGCACAGGCTGTACAAGCGCGCAGCCGGTGACAGCGATGAGATGAGGAGGGATGAAGCTTGGAGAAGAATAGAACTTGCCCCCGCGTGGGCCAGGTTCTAAGGAGGAGGGTATATAACGGGGGGCTTGGCCTGTGGGCTATAAAGCCTGGAGCTAGGCCAAATGGATTACAGAGTGAACTCCAGCTGAGGGGAAACCAGGGGAAACCGCAACAAAGGTACAGGAGCAGGCCTAGCTGTTCGGTACAGGGCCTTGGGGCAGAACCTAGAATCCAGGGTAGGACTGGTTCTCCCACGGTCTCTAAGGAAGGGGATGTACAGGGCCATAAAAAGGGCTACCAAGGCCAGCAAGGGCAGGCCGAGCCAAAGTCAGGCTGAGGAAAAGCCCCCAAGGGACAGAGGATCTTGTTTCAGTTAAAGACATTTTTTGACTTTTAGTTTGGGATGAGCGCGACCCAGGAAGGAGTGGGACTAAAAGATGGTCGCCTGGCCGAAGGGCTGAGTTCCCAGCCAAAAACCTGCTGGCGGGCGTGCTAGCCCAAGAAATCTGTGACCCCAGGCCTTGAAGGAAGGGGCACCTATCGGTGAGTGAACTCTGTTACAAGCCTGCTTCCATTGTGGAAACAGCCTGGTATTGGAGAGTGGTGGGGATGGCCTGTGGGTGAGGAAGGCTGGAGGGGTCATACAGGAGGGGCAGCAGCGTCCAGTGAGGAGATCAGGGAACGGGTTGTTTGCAGTCCTGCCACTGAGCGGTAACGTGATCCTGGTCAGGTCACTCTCCCACCTGGTGTCTCACTTTCTCTATCTTTGAAATGGGGATCATCCCGACCCACATTAAGAAAGGGTTTGATCCTCTGCTCTTGCTTCCCAAATCCCTGCCCTCCTTGCCCCACACAGGCCTCTGCCCTGTTGCTCAAACTCCCATGCACACGTTAGTGCCTGTGTCACCCCCGCAACTGCAAGGTCTCATGTACAGTCTCCTGCCAGCAAACTGAAGCTGCCACTAGATCCAGAATAGGAATCGCAGTTCCTGTGCGCTGCCCTGAATGGCGTCTAGACCCTGGGCATGGGGAAGGCCAACGCTCACATCCAGGTAGATCATCAACCTACTCCTCTGTCCCAGGAGCAGGAAGGCCTCTGGTTCATGCTCCCTTCGGTAGGTGGAGCTGCTGAGTTGGGAGTGTGGTGGGCAGAGATGGGAACAGGCCATAGGATGAATCAAGTGTCAGGGGGAGACTCCCTGTGTGTGGGAGATGATGTTGCCCCTCTGTGGGGAATCCCTTCCTTGCAGATGCTGGGCTTTGGGTGCTGGACTCTGCCAGGAAGCCCAGCTCCCATCCCTAGCAGCTTGGCTGTTCCCTACACTGCTGTGCACCAGGCCCTCTGCAGAGAGCTGCTCTGGGCAAGGACTACAGAGCCTGCTGTCATCCTGGCAGGTGTCACCCCAGGTTCCATAATCCTGACCCCTGGTCTCCCTCCGCTGGCAGGCTCTGAGCAAGGCCTGCCCAGAGAACATGGATGACGAGCTCTCGATCCTGCTGACAGCACCCCCCAGCACAGACAAACTCCAGCACATCTTGGAGGTGAGCAGAATGGGGAGGGGCAGCAGGGGTTTTACCGTAGAGGTGAGGACTCCTAGAAAGAAGAGACTGGAAAATCCATGTTTCTATTGGATCCTTCCGAGTATGCATTCGTGATATAAACTCACTGGGTGACCTTGGGGTAACTCACTTCCCCCTTACGGCATCAGTCTTCTCCACTATCAAATCTACACTGGGGAAGAAGGACAGAAGCCCCGACAACCACCTTCACCGCTGGGTGTCTGGTCCTGGGAGCTGAAACCAAGTGGACTATCTACCCCATCTCCTAAACTGCCCTGTCTTTCCCTCCTAGGGCCTGGTCCTTAGTGCTCAGCCTGGCCCCTTCCCAGCTTGTCCCTGACCTTTAAAGGACTCTCCAAGCCCCTCCCATGCCTGCTTCCCTTGGGGTCTCTCTCCTGGCTGAGCACAGGCTGCCCTTCTATCTCTCAGCAGGCCTGGGTCCTAGTCACAGGCTGCATCTTGTCACGTGACCCCCACACTTATTCCCTTCACTCTAGGGAGCTGCATCACCTGGGCCAGGTGCAGTTGAGCTCCAACCCCTTTCCTGGCCATCTCACCCAGGGACAGGTTGAAACTGGAAACCTGTGGGTAACAGTAACTGGTTGCTCGCAAAGGTGCTGAAGACACAATGGAAGAGGAAATCCTTTGGCCTGGATTGAAATTATTCCGACTGAAAGTGAATGAGAGAAAATAGGTTCAGAGTTCTCTTCCTAGCAGCAGAAAATGTAGCGATTGATAGAGGTTCAGGTCAGAAAGGACCATTATGTGCACCTAGTCGCCCCTCGTGTATAACTCAGGGCCTAGAATGTGACCAAGTGGTTCCTTCAGCCAACCATAGCATGGGACTGAGCCAGAGCACGTCTTTTGGAACGACATCCACATGCAGGAGAGCCAGCTGGCTACCAGAAAATCTCTCTTCTGCAGTGACGTGGGGTTAAGGGACACGGCGGAAAAGACATGGCGACTGTGACTAAACTTAGAGCAGGGTGGGAAACCGAGACACAGTTGGGACCTGTCTACACTACAGGTCTGTCGTGCATTTGTAATCTGCTGACCTCCACATGTTGTTCAGAGTCTATGGACAACACAGCTCCTAAAGTGTGTTTGTTCTGTGCTTATCCGGTATGTACCAGCAGGGCTGGACGGCCTTTCTCACTGTGCTGTGGGGAGCAGGTCCTGGGTACTAAGGGTCTGAAGAAGCTCTCAAGGACTAATTTTTTTAAATAATTGTTATCAATGAATTGGGAGAAAACATACAATCACTGCGGATAAGATTGGGGGGTGACAAAATACAGGCAGAGTGGTAATTCCTGATGGCGAGAGGGCAGTGATATACAGCGATCTGGCTCATTCGGCCAGCTGGACCCATTCAAAGAAAACAAGTTTGAGCAGAGCCCAATGCAAGGTCCTATACGTAGCCACAAGGCACGCTGGGCACACCTCCAGAATGGGGACGTGTATCCAGGAAAGCAGTGACTCTGAAAAGGATTTAGGGGCCAGAGTGGAGAAGCCACTCAACATGAGCTCCCAGTGTGATGCTGTGGTGAACAGGGCTAAAGCCATCATTAGACGTAGGAGCAGAGCCGTGAGTAGGATAGAGAGGTGACACAGCAGCAGTGAGACTGCTATTGGAATACTGCCTCCAGTGTTATTGTCCTCCTTTGAAAAAGATGGTCCTAGAAATTGGAGCTGGGGCAGCAAAGAGCCACCAAATGTTCTGAGGGCTGGAGAAAAATGCCTTCTAGTGAACTATTGAAAGAGCTCAACCTGTTTAGCTTATCAAAAGAAGATTGAAAGGTGACTTCACTGAAGTGTTGAAATGCCTTAATGGAGAGAAAATATTGGGTATTAAAGGGCTCTTTAATCGAGCAGAGAAAGGCAGAACAAGACCCAATGGCTGGAAGGTGAAAAGAGACAAATTCCTATGACAAATAAGGCACAAATATTCAACAGTGAGGATGATTGACCACAGGAAGAAGCTACCATGGAAAGTGGTGGATTCTCCATCTCTTCATGTCATTTAATAAAGACTAGATGCCTTTCCGGAATGTGTTTGCCCCAAAAGTAGCTATTGTGGTAGACAGGAGGCCTGTGATATGCCGGGGGTCAGATTAGATGCTCTAACGGTCTCTGCTGCCCATAAAGTCTACTCATTTCTGAGAAACCGAGTGTAGCATTGGGAGCAGCCTCTGCTGTTTTACTGTCTAGCCGGCTTGCTTCCTAGAATGAACACTCATTGAGCGGGGTGATCCACAGAGAGTAGCTCAAACCTCCAAAGGCGTCTAATCTGACCCCCTGCATATCACAGGCCTTTCTGCACCATATGGGGCAGGCAGAGCTCTGCCTGGGCGCAGGGGGAATGGGATGGCGGTAGATCAAGGAAAGTGGGGAGGGGAATGGGTGTGAGGGAAAGAGCTCCTGTCCCAGATGAAGGAATTTGGGGGCAGAGGAAAGGACCCTGCTCCACAGAGAGGGGAGAGGGTTTCTGTGAGTGCCAGGGGGCTCCATTTCCCCTTCCACTAGCTCCCCATTTACAGAGAGCCAGAGCAGTACCTGCAGCAGAGAGCGGGAGTTGCTGGTGGCCTCAGAGGCACAGGCCCTGCAGCGCCTCGGGCACCTGGTGCAAGTGCCGCATGATGCGGAGCTGGTGCATCACTTTGGCCGTGACGTCCTCCTGCTGCAAGGGAACGAGAACCTGTCTGAGACTCAGACGCCTCCGAGGAATCAGGGGGGATTAACGGCCCCTGGAACCAGCAGCATTTCCACCCAGCCCCTGCCCATCTCTGAGGGATGGATTCCCCCTCCTGACCCCCGGGATGGAGTCTTGTTGTCCTTCCTAGTGACCTCCGGTGGCAACCCCCGTCCTTGTACGGGGAGCTCCTGCCACTTCCCCCTCAGTGCCCCTGACAGCTGTTCCACCTCCAATCCACAGCTCAAGTTCTCAGACCCCTCTCCTCCAGCCCCACCCAGGTTGGGTAGGGAGGGGACTGTAGCGGTGGGGGCAGGAGGGATTCTGGCAGAAGTGAAGTGGGATGTGGGGAGGTTGAGACCTTTCTGACTAGGGTTACCATACGTCCGTTTTTTCCCGGACATGTCCTGCTTTTCTGCAATGAAACCCCCGTCCAGGGGGAATTGCCGAAAAGCCAAACGTGTCCGGGAAAATGCCGGCCGGGCACTTCCCCTCCCGCGGCTGCTCTGCTCCGCTCCTCCCCTCTCAGACTTTAAGAGCCGAGCTGCCCGAGCCAGCGCTACTGGCTTCGGGCAGCCCCCCCTGCCTCCGGACCCCGAGCCGCCGGCCAGGCACTTCCCTTCCCGGGCTCCAGCTGCTCTGCTCCGGCGGCTCGGGGTCCAGAGGCATAGGGGCTGCCCAAAGCCCGAGTGCTACCGGCTTCACGGTTTGCCGGGCAGCCTCCAGACCCTGCGCCCCCGGCTTGGCGCTTCCCCTCCCGGGGTCCAGCTGCGCTGGGGAAGCGCCGGCCGGGGGCGCAGGGTCTGGGGGCTGCCCGGCAAACCGTGAAGCCGGTAGCGCTGGGGCAGCCCTTTCCCCATGGCTGGGAGTGGGAGGGAGGAGGGGGCGGAGTTAGGGTGGGGAAGGGGCGGAGTTGGGGCGGGGCTAGGGGTGGGGAAATGGGCGGGGCCAGGGCCCTTGGAGGGTCCTCTTTTTTTATTTATTAGACATGGTAACCCTACTGCTGACTGAATCCTCCTGTTCTCTCCAGAATGGGTCCAGCCTTGCCAGCAGCAGGACAAGCGTCCCCTGCCCATGTGCCTCAGCCCTGCCTGGTCAGACGGCATCACCCGTCAGTCCTTGGCCTCCCAGGCTGCCAGTGATGGAAGCAACTCTGGGTGGTGGCTCGGGTGACACAGACACCAGACCACTAGGAATTGGGTGCGGCCCTGTGGGACAGGAGAGTCTCGCAGAGGGCACTTGGGGGACTCTCCTGCCCTTCCCAAGAGCGATAGCACCCTGTCCTAAGAACATAAGTCTGGGATGAGGCAAAGCTTGTCATTAATTAGCCTGGCTAAAGAGCTGGGTGGAGCTGCTCCGGGGACAAGCTGGCTCGCTCCTGCTCATGGAGGTGAATTCATCTCCCTTCCCAGGAGCACCTGCTCTCCCTTTCATTCCCCACCAGGCTCCTTGTGCCAGGCCAGCGAATGGCCACAGGATGGGAATGAGGCCTGGGCCCTGCCCCAATCTCCTGAGTCTAATGCAGCTGCTCACCTTGTCCCCCATCAGCTGCTGGGTTTCCCCCAGGAGGGAGTAGGTGACAGGGAGAGAGACACACACACATTTGTCCTTCTGGTTGCAGGGCTTGTGTCCTTCCAATCCCATTGGTGGCTGCACAGTGGGTCCTCGCTGCGTGCCCGGCCCAACAGAATTGCAGGGCGTGGTGTGGAACACAGAAAGAGATAGACTCATCCTCCAGCCGGGGTCAGTCTGAGAGAAATTGGCTGAGGTCCCAGTCTCACTCTTCTAGCGGGTGCCATTTCCCAGCTGGGTTCCTTACCCCTCTGGTGCAGCAGCAGCTGGTAGAGCCGGTAAACCCCCTCCCTGGCCTGCCGGCTGATGTCCTTGGCTGGGTCACTGACGGACAGAGCTAGCTGTGCCATGTGGTGACCCATCCTGGGGAATTCCGCTGAGTTCTAATGGACGGAAGAGGGAGAGGGAGAGGGGTCTCCATCAGCATTTTCCTGTCAGCTCCCAGTCCCCCCAGGGCCAGGACTCTCCTTCCCCTCAGCCCCTCTGCAGGAGATGCTAGAGGATAGGAGCTAGAACCAGACCCTTAATTTCCTCTGCCCCCAAGGAAGCCTGGAGCACAGGGCTGTGGGCAGGGCCCTCCATGAGGACATGCTTCCCCAGCTGCTCCAGGATGACAGGGAGGCATGAACCTGGAGCACAGTCCCCTTAAAAGCCCAGAGTCACCACTTAACTAGGACAAGAAGAACTTGACTCAAGCCAGGCTCACTCTCTGCTCTGACTCTGCCTCCCCAAGCAGGGCCGGCTTTAGCAAGAGCGGGGCCCGATTCCTGGGGGTGGGGCTTGCTGCAAGCCCCGCCCCCAGGACCCGAGCCGCGCCGCGGGGGGGGGATGGGACGGGGGGACCCAAGCCGCGCTGCGGGGGGGGAGACGGGGGGACCCAAGCCCGCCCCCAGGACCCGAGCCGCGCCGCGGGGGGGGGATGGGATGGGGGGACCCAAGCCGCGCTGCGGGGGGGGAGACGGGGGGACCCAAGCCGCGCCGCGGGGACGACCCGAGCCACGCCACGCCGCGGGGGGGGGACGGGGGGACCCGAGCCCCGCCGCGCCGCGGGGACGGGGGACAGGGGGGGAGCCGACCCGAGCCGCGCCGCGCCGCGGGGACGGGGGACGGGGGGGGGAGACGACCCGCGCCGCGGGGACGGGGGACGGGGGACGGGGGACGGGGGGGAGCCGACCCGAGCCGCGCCGCACCGCGGGGACGGGGGACAGGGGGGGAGCCGACCCGAGCCGCATGGACGGGAGACGTGGGGGAGCCGAGCCGCGCCGCGGGGACGGGGGACGGGGGGGGAGCCGACCCGAGCCGCGCCGCGGGGGACGGGGGGGGAGCCGACCCGAGCCGCGCCGCGCCGCGGGGACGGGGGACGGGGGGGAGCCGACCCGAGCCGCGCCGCGGGGACGGGGGACGGGGGGGGACCCGACCCGAGCCACACCGCGGGGACGGGGGACGGGAGGGAGACCCGACCCGAGCCGCACTGCGGGGACGGGGGACGGGGGGGGACCCGAGCCGCCCCCAGGACCCGAGCCGCGCCGCGGGGGGGGACCCGAGTCGCGCTGCGGGGGGGAGACGGGGGACCTGAGCTGCGCCGCGCCGTGGGGACGACCCGAGCCACGCCGCGGTGGGGACGGGGGACCCGAGCCGCGCTGCGGAAGCCGCGGGCTGAAGCCAAGCCGGGCCAGAGCCACTGGGGCCTGCGGGAACGGGCCGCGCCTCCCCGGACCCCTTCTCCCGCCCCCACCCCAGCTTACCTCGTGCTGCTGGCCCACCCCTGCTTCCTCTCAGACTTCCCGCGAATCTCTGATTCGCGGGAAGCAGGGGAGGGGGCAGGGCGTGCAGCAGAGGGGAGGAGGGGGAAGTGAGCTGGGGGCGGGGCAGACAGCTGCAGCGCGGGGCCCTCTTGGCGCGGGGCCCAATTCAGCCGAATCGGCTGAATCGGCCTAAAGCCGGCCCTGTCCCCAAGAGGAACACTCCTAACCCACAGCCCCTGCAGCAGCAGATCCTACAGCCCGTCGGAGCCAGATCACCTACGCCTGGAGTCAGGAAGCTGGGGTCAGAGGTCACTTATGTCAAACTCAGGGAGGGTGATGGTGAATCTGAGCAGGGCCGTGCTGCTCTTAACGGCCCTGGCTCTCTCTCGCGGCACCCTGGACACGATCCAGTAGTTAATGTGCTGTGGGGAAAGGAGGCATTGCACTGATTGCCCTGACCAAGGATGCCCACTGGGGGCCCGGCTAGGAGGACAGACTGGAAAATGGATCTAAGAGTGAAGGTAAAATTGCCCCCACCCCTCTCATCGGGCTCACCTCCAAGATGTACTGGAGCCTGTCGGTGTCTGGGGACTCTGCCAGCAGGTTCCCCAGCATGGCGTCCAGGAGGTCTGGCAAGACCCTAGGCAGATCCTGAAAGCAAGGGAGAGCCATGGGTCAGAGCTAGGGAAACTGGGGCTACACCGGCCATAGGATGGGAAGTGGGGTCTCTGGGAAGCACTGGTGAGACCCCCAAACACATATCCTGGCCTCTCTCATTCACATCCCACTGCAGGCAATTAGCAAGGATTCATGGCAGGATGACAGCTGGCTCTTCAATCCATGACTTTAGCATGATCTACCTGCACTTGGGTGGTGTCCTTCTCCATGCCCAGGGTGAAGACGGCGTGCAGGGCAGCTCGGAGGAGGTGGGTCTCCAGCTCTGGCTCCACGGCAGGTGTCATGGTGCTGGCAAGAGAGAGGAGCCGGTATTAGACTGTGCAGTGCGGGGATGGGACTGGCACCAACACGCAGGTGAAACTGCAGCGAAATAGGCACAGGCTGGCGAGAATGGAAACTGAGGCACCAAGCCAGGGAATAACAAGGCCAAGGTTTCTCAGACAGACAGTGGCAGGGCAGGAATAGCTCCTGTTCCCTGGACCCTGCTGCCCCTCCTGTATCTGATCCTGGGAGTGAGCCTCACCCCAAAGCCGTTGCAATGTTACTGGAGTGAAAAGAACAGCCCAGCCAGGAGAGAGTGAACCTTCCCCGCACCTCTGCCAGAGGAGACACCCTTGGGCGGTGACCTGGGAGTGGGAGGGGCAGTGACTCCCAGCCCGGGGCCTGAGCAGCACTGGGGTTAGGGGAACCGGGCCGGAGGGTCTCGGTACCTGAGGTTGCCCACAGCAATCAGGGAGTTAGTGAGGACGGCGCCGGGTGGAGAGTTATCAGGCAGCTCCTCAATGAGCTCCTGTGAAACCCAAAGGAGACAACGGAGCGTGTGAGATTCGGGCCACACTGACACTTCTCAGTGAGGAGATTACACAGCCAGGGCCCCACACAGCCAGCAGGATCCCCCACCTACCTCCCGCTCCTCCGATTCCTGCCCAGTTGTGACCACTCTCCGAATTTCTCCCGTCTCTTCTCCCCTGTCTTCAACCCCAGCAATCCTTGCCCTCTGCTGCCCCTCCAGCACCAACAATCCCCCATCCATTGGCCTGGGGAGACCCCTGCCCCTCCCATGTCTCTGTCTTTCCTCCAGCTGCTGGGCGCCGTGTCTCGCTCACCACAATCCTCTCCGCCACAGCCGCCTTGCAGCAGTGCGGCTCCAATGTGTGTTGCCCTCTCTGCTGTGCAGCAAGACACGGGGTGGATGGCGAGCAGGAACACGAGCTGCTGGGCCTCCTCCTGCACCCACCAGGAGTGGGGTTAGGGGAGAGAGAGCCAGTTAGCCAGGGACCTCCCTGCCCCCACACAGCAGCTGCAGGACTCAGGCCTGAATGGGGGATAGTGGGGACCCGCCCATTGTCCAAATCACCCACCACTCCACCACAAGCAGGGTCAGGAACTGGGACAGTGCCTGTCAGGGGAGGAGACCCGGCTGGTGTGTGACAGACATCCCCACCTCTGGGGTCCCAGATCATGGAGGAGAAAGGTCCCCATTAGGGCTGGTGGATCATCAGGGACAAGACCCTCTGCAGGGGGTCAGGTGCTGGGAAGGGGCAGGACAGTCTCGGTTCCAGCACAGCTGGGGTACGTTTGTACCTTTTCTCCGCCTTGGAGCTGCTCTCGGCTGTTATTGAGAGCAGCCTCCTCTGTGGCCACGTCCACCCATTCCTCCTCCTCGTCCCCTGAGTCCCTGGCAGTCCCTGCACCAGGGAGAGAAGGGGACAGGGTGACGCCTGCTGCCACTCGGGGGAAGGACAGGGGCACGGTGCTGCAATGTGCCCCCTTCCCACCACTGGGACCCAGGGCAGATCGGGCCCCACACTCCCCCCTCTCAGTGATGCCTTCAGCCCCCAACTCCTTCAGGAGCCCATAGCAAAGAGACCCCCCCAGACTGTCCTGGACTCCCTGAGAGGTGCCTCCCCGCAACTGGAGCACCAAGGACCAAAGTGGCAGCATCTAGTGTCAGTGGGGTTCATGTGGCTCAGGCCAGACCCCTGGGCTGGGGACCCGCCCCCATAGCACTGATCGAGGGCCTGGGCCCAGGGTGTTCATGGCCCCGCCCTCACCTCTCCCTGAGCCCAGCCTGACTTCTCACCTGGAACAAAGCTGCGGCGCCCATCGGCCTCGCTGCTGCCCGAGTCCCAGGCACTGCTGCTGTCCCATGGGGAGCGGGCCGAGCTGCTGGTGGTGGGACAGGGATCCTCCACCTCCTGCCCTGGGGAGGCTGGAAGGTCCTCAGTGACCGGGCAGGGCGATGCCTCCTGCTGGGAATCAGGGCTGGGCTCCTGGGGCCGCTGCTGCCCACACAATATGTCCCAGAGTCACCCAGTCCGGCTCCCCTCCTGCGCTGGGTCCTGCCTGCCCAGCCGCATCCTGGCCCAGCTCCATTTCGACCTGGCCTCTCCCACCTTGGCGCCTGCACTGGTAGCGGGTTTTCTCCACCAGAAGGCTGGGCACTTCCACCTCCTGGCCTGGCCGGGAGCTCCTTCCCCGCCAGTGGGGACGGAGGAGCCGCTCTGCTCCTGGGGAAGATGGCAGCTGCTTCCCTCAGGCTCTGGGGCCACCTGCAGAGCCTTCTTCCTGAACATCCTCAGGAGCCTGGCCATCCTGGAACCGAGCGGGAAGCGGGCATGAGTCTGGGGTCAAGGCAGCCTCTCACTAACCAGCCTGTTTGGTCCCTCCCCATCCCTGCCCCAGCCAGAGCAGCTCTTCCTCCCACACAGCGGTGCACGTAATGCAATCTACACGCACTGGCAGGAGTTCATTGCATGATCTGCTCCCAGCGTTCCCCCTCATCACCCCTGGGGCTGCAATGCCCAGGGAGTCTCCTCCTTTTCCATCACTGGGTTCAGTCACTTTGGACAAGCAGCTCCCTCCTGCCATCCCAGGCCACACTCCCCCACCCCCCCAGGCTAGAGAAGGAACAGAACCCAGGAGTCCGGATTTCTCCTGGGAAACCATTCCCCACGTCAAAGTCCCGAGGCAGAGCAAGGCCAGGGCCCCCACCTTTCCCATTGATTTCCATGCTCAGCAGCTCACAGGGTCTGGCCCAGCTCAGAGACGCTCAGCCTGGGGAACGGTCTCCCACAAGGGAAGGGTTGGGAGCTCCATTGCTGGGACCTTTCCAAACACACTGGAGACGGCTCTGGAGAAGCCCCTCCCCGGTCTGAGAGCGAGGGGCTCCTGGGGGCGGTTTGCAAATCCAATCTCCTTTGGGAGAGATTCTTTCCCCCTCTTTCTGCCTCTCCCCAGACAGACAGGGGACGCCAACGGGGAACCCTAATGCCACTCACTTGCTCTGCTGACGGAGCGATGGATGGAGGATGTTCAGTGTCATCCCTCGCCCTTCTCCTCACTCCCCAAAGCCAAGGCAGGCTGGAGAGGGTGGTGGTGACCTGAGGAGTTACCCTGCCCAGCCAGCAGGCAATGTGATAGCACTGAGCGATCGACTGGCTGTGAAAACAAGAGTCTGTCTTATTGCCAAGGGACAGAGAAACTCGGCCAGCAGCCGGGGGTGCAGAACACTGGCCTAGTGCGGGGGTGACAGCGCCTCCGGGATCCTGACATCCCGGCACTTTACACACCTTCCTGGAGCCTCCCAACCCCCCTGGGCTGTAGGGGCTGCGACCCCAACCCCACTGATGAGAACCAGGCCTGGGGCGGGGAAGCTACTGGCTCAGGGTCACACCAAGTGTCAGAGCCAGGGATGGGACCCAGCAGTCCTTATTTCCAGGCCCCTTCACTAACCACTGCTGCACACTCCCTCCCACAGCTGGCAATTACAACCAGGCCCTCATGTCCGGTCCCCCTGCTTTGAGAGGGAGTGTGCTCCGCTGGAGTGATTGGAGCAGGGAACTGGGAGTCAGGACTCCTGGGTTCCATTGCTGGTTTCCTATTGACCTGTGGGACTTTGGGTAAGTTGCTGCCCCCTCTAGGCTCTGTCCCCAGCAGTCAAATGGGGATTTCATACTTTCCCACTATTGGAAAGTGCTGGGAGAATCCCCCAGCAAAAGCTGCTCTGACAGTGCTAAGCAGCATCTGACCATTAGAGGTCGGAGCGCACTGCCCAGGAGGAGGAGTGTTTGGTTCTGGGCTGTTGGAGTACGGGCTTGCAACCATCTGTGCACACATATTATACTAATTGCATCTAGACCACATCTCCCTAGTTTGTTTGTGAGAATGTCCTTATTAACACCAAGATGGATCACATCTACTGTTTACCCACCTCCACTAGGCCCGTAACCCTGCCAAAGAAGGAGCTAGGATTGGTTTGGAATGATTTGTTCTTGACAAGTCCATGCTCACTAGTCCTAAGAACCAAATTGTCCTGTAGGTGCTGACAAACTGATTGTTTAATAAGGAGTTCCAGTATCTTTCCAGGTATGTTAATGGATGGGAAGACGTTCTTTTTCAGGGATCTCTGACGAGAACTGGGGCACAGCACTTAGTTTGTTGAAGCCATAAAATGGAGACAGGCACCTCTTCTCTTCTCCCAGCACCCCAGATACCTAAAAGGGTGGGACTCACATCCCTCAATGGGCTTTAAAAGAGACAATGGTTACAATGTGGCCCCGACCATTTCTGGTTTCTGCAGACTAGATGTTTTAGCAAAGTTTAGAATTCCTTGGTGCTCAACACCGTGAAACTCCCCTTTCTCCTTCACAAAGGGCTTTAACGCCCCTTATCTCACCCAGGCTCTCGACTGCCCAAAGTTGGAGAATTGTCCCTGTTCCCATTGCAGAGCACCCCCCACGACACACACACAGAGTCCTCCTGGTGGTGGGAGGGGAACAGAGGAAAGGACAGAAGACGTAAGAGATGAAGAGAAAGGAGGGAGGGATGGAGGAAAAGGTAAAACAAAAAGGACAAACCCTAATGTCCCCAGTGATTCTAAGGGACAAAATCCCAGCTGGGGAATAAAATTCGACCACCTTAAGCTAGTGTTTTCCATGCCTAGAATTCAGCTGGCGCCAGATGCATCAGACTGAACAGGTTCCAAACCTCTCGGAGGCTCTTACCTTCTAATCAGGGACGTCTGTTTTCTAGTAAAATCAGGAAAAAGAAAAGAGAAAACTCAAAAGAGGTTCCTCCTGGTGCTCATGTACGTGAACCTAAATACTCTCTCAGTCCTCAAAGAGAGACCTCGAGAAGGAGACTTGCTGAAGCAAAGCTACAGGGGACTCTGAGGTTTCCCTGGCCCTGTGCCCCTGTCCTGCCTGGCTGATGTCAGCATCTCTCTGTGAGGTCACCACCTCCCCAGCACCTTTGACCAATAGGCTGAGCTCCTGCAAAAGGCCTTTGTGATGTCACTGCCACACCCACTCCTCCCCTGCAGTGTTAATGTCCTGCCACAGGGCAGACACTTTGGAGGTTTGAGCTAATCCCAGTGGATCACCACACTCAATGAGTGTTCATTCTAGGAAGCAAGCCGGCTAGACAGTAAAACATCAGATGCTGCTCCCAATACTACACTTGGTTTCTCAGAAATTAGTAGACTTTATGGGCAAAAGAGACAGTTAGAGCATCTAATCTGACCCCCTGCATATCACAGGCCTCCTGTCTACCACAATAGCTACTGTTGGGGCAAACACATTCCGGAAAGGCATCTAGTCTTTATTAAATGACATCAAGAGACGGAGAATCCACCACTTTCCTTGGTAGCTTCTTCCTGTGGTCAATCATCCTCGCTGTTGAATATTTGTGCCTTATTTGTCATAGGAATTTGTCTCTTTTCACCTTCCAGCCATTCCCAAACCTCAGCCAGCATTTGTAGGTGACAAGTCTCACGAATTGTCACAGATTGCGGTGTTACTAGAGGAGGTTTTGGAATTAACTGATAAGTCACTGGGACCAGATGGCATTCACCCAAGAGTTCTGAAAGAACTCAGATGTGAAATTGCGGAACTACTAATTATGGTTTGTAACCTGTCCTTTAAATCAGCTTCTGTATCCATGACTGGAAGATAGCTAATGTAACGCCAATATTTAAAAAGGGCACTATTGGTGATCCCGGAAATTACAGACCAGTAAGTCTAATGTCAGTACCGGGCAAATTAGTTGAAACAATTGTAAAGAATAAAATTGTCAGACACATAGAAGAACATAAATTGTTGGGCAAAAGTCAACATAGTTTAGGTAAAGTGAAATCATGTCTTCCTAATCTATTAGAGTTCTTTGAAGGGGTCAACAAACATGTGGACAAGGGGGATCCAGTGGACATAGTGTACTTAGATTTCCAGAAAGCCTTTGACAAGGTCCCTCACCAAAGGGTCTTATGTAAATTAAGTTGTCATGGGATAAGAGGGAAGATCCTTTCATGGATTGAGAACTGGTTAAAAGACAGGGAACAAAGGATAGGAATAAATGGTAAATTTTCAGAATGGAGAGGGGTAACTAGTGGTGTTCCCCAAGGGTCAGTCCTAGGACCAATGCTATTCAACTTATTCATAAATGATCTGGAGAAAGGGGTAAAAAGTGAGGTGGCAAAGTTTGCAGATGATACTAAAGTGCTCAAGATAGTTAAGACCAAAGCAGACTGTGAAGAACTTCAGAAAGATCTCACAAAACTAAGTGATTGGGCAACAAAATGGCAAATGAAATTTAATGTGGACAACGTAAAGTAATGTACATTGGGAAAAATAACCCCAACTATACATACAATATGATGGGGGCTAATTTAGCTACAACGAATCAGGAAAAAGATCTTGGAGTCATCGTGGATAGTTCTCTGAAGACTTCCACGCAGTGTGCAGCGGCAGTCAAAAAAGCAAACAGGATGTTAGGAATCATTAAAAAGGGGATAGAGAATAAGACGGAGAATATCTTATTGCCCTTATATAAATCCATGGTACACCCACATCTTGAATACTGTGTACAGATGTGGTCTCCTCATCTCAAAAAAGATATACTGGCATTAGAAAAGGTTCAGAGAAGGGCAATTAAAATGATTAGAGGTTTGGAAGGGGTCCCATCTGAGGAGAGATTCAAGAGGCTAGGACTTTTCAGCTTGGAAAAGAGGAGACTATGGGGGGATATAATAGAGGTATATGAAATCATGAGTGATGTGAAGAAAGTGAATAAGGAAAAGTTATTTACTTGTTCCCATAATATAAGAACTCCACTAGTAACCTCCCTCCAGCCTGACAGTTCACCTTTCAGTACGACCCGTTGTAGTCTCCCCTTTAACCAGTTCCTTATCCACCTTTCAATTTTCATATTGATCCTCATCTTTTCCAATTTAGCTAATAATTCCCCATGTGGAACCGTATCAAATGCCTTACTGAAATCGAGGTAAATTAGATCCACTGCGTTTCCTTTGTCTAAAAAATCTGTGACCTTCTCAAAGAAGGAGATCAGGTTGGTTTGGCATGATCTACATTTTGTAAAGCCATGTTGTATTTTGTCCCAATTACCATTGACCTCAATGTCCTTAACTACTTTCTCCTTCAAAACATTTTCTGAGACCTTGCATACTACAGATGTCAAACTAACAGGCCTGTAGTTACCTGGATCACTTTTTTCCCCTTTCTTAAAGCTAGGAATTATGTTAGCAATTCTCCAGTCATATGGCACAACCCCTGAGTTTACTGATTCATTAATATGTTTTGCTAATGGGTTTGCAATTTCATGTGCCAGTTCCTTTAATATTCGTGGATGAAGATTATCTGGGCCCCCCGATTTAGTCCCATTAAACTGTTCGAGTTTGGCTTCTAACTCGGATGTGGTAATATCTACCTCCATATCCTCATTCCCATTTGTCATCCTACCATTATCTCTAAGCTCCTCATTAGCCTCTTAAAGACTGAGGCAAAGTATTTGTTTAGATATTGGACCATGCCTAGATTATCCTTAACCTCCACTCCATCCTCAGTGTTTAGTGGTCCCACTTCTTCTTTCTTTATTTTCTTCTGATTTATATGGCTATAAAACCTTTTACTATTGGTTTGAATTCCCTTTGCAAGGTCCAACTCTACATGGCTTTCGGCTTTTCTCACTTTGTCCCTACATGTTCTGACCTCAGTAAGGTAGCTTTCCTTGCTGATCACTCCCATCTTCCACACCTTGTAGGCTTTCTGCTTTTTCTTAATCATCTCTCTGAGATGCTTGCTCATCCAACTTGGTCTACAACTCCTGCCTATGAATTTTCCCCCCTTTCTTGGGATGCAGGCTTCTGATAGTTTCTGCAACTTTGACTTGAAGTAATTCCAGGCCTTCTCCGCCTTTAGATCCACAAGTTCTTCAGTTCAATCCACTTCCTTTTCTCATTTCCTTAATTTTTTAAAGTTAGCCCTTTTGAAATCAAAAACCCTAGTCACAGATCTATTTTTGTTTACCCTTCCATTTAGTAGGAAGCTCATTGCTCATGATCGCTCAAACCAAGGCTGTCCCCTACAACCATTTCTTCTAAGAGATCCTCACTACCCACACCAAATCTAAAATGGCATCCCCTCTTGTTGGTTCTTCAACTACTTGGTGAAGGAATCCATCAGCTATCACATCTAGGAAAATCTGAGCCCTATTATATTACTAGCACTTGTCCTCCAGTCTATATCTGGGAAGTTAAAGTCTCCCATGATCACACAATTCCCATTAGTATTTACTTCATTAAAAACATTGAAGAGGTCTCTATCCCTATCCAAATCAGACTCCTGTTCTAACAGACAGCAAACCCCCCAAAGACAGGGATAGAGCCCAGGAATCGAGATGGTGGGGAAATTTCATTGAAACCATTTCTGTCCGAAAATCCCATTCAAACTAAACCAGTTTGTTTCTTGAAATCATATCAAGTGGCATGAAAATTCTTTGCAAAAATATTTTGTTGCAAAACAAAAGCATCTTCTGTGTCACAGTGTGTTAAATTGTCTCGTCGCACACAAAGAGGAGACACTTAGATCTCAAAAATTAGATAGGATGTTTCAGTCTGAGCTAAGTAGTTGCTGCTCTTAACAATTGCAACATAATAAAATACAAATAAAATAGACTATTTCAGCCATTCTATTATGTCATAATCTGATCTGAGTAAACATGATAGGACACCTCATCTTATGCACTGCTCCTAGTAACACGCTCCAATAGATCCCCATCCTCCACCCACCGGGAGGTAGGTAGGGGCGGATTGTTATCCCTACTTGAAAGAGGGAGAAGCTAAGGCTGAGAAAGGAGAATTGACTTGTCTTAGGTCACACAGCCAGTCCGGGGCAGAGTTGGGAATAGGACCCAAGAGCCCTGATTTTCAAACTAACCATCGGATCTTGAATTTCAGACATTAAATGACCTGAATAAAGTGCTCTCAAGTGAGTTCCAGACCAGCAAGAGTTCATAGTAATTATTCAGCGAGTATTTTAGGAGAACTGGAATGGTAGAGAAAATAATGAACTGCAGAGAAGCAGCAAAATTTGTCGAACATATGACTGGTTATGACTATTTACTTGGTCTTAAAAGAAAACAACAGGGACCTGAGTCTCCTCCCTGTCAATAACCCCCTGCTCAGCCAATCAGGGTAGAGACGGAGGGGCGGGAGGATGAGGGTTCTCACCAGAGAGCCCAAAGGATGGCCCAGGTCACACCTGGGGATCACTGTCTGAGCACTATTTCAGCCCCACATTTTTCGGTGGACCTCCCAGAATGGGAGTTGTAGAACACCCCCCACGACACACACACACCCCTCCTGGTGGTGGGAGGGGAACAGGGGAAAGGACAAAAGAAGTAAGAGATGAAGAGAAAGGAGGGAGGGATGGAGGAAAAGGTAAAAGAAAAAGGACAAACCTTAATGTCCCCAGAGATTCTAAGGGACAAAATCCCAGGTGGGAATAAAATTTGGCCACCTTAAGCTAGTGTTTTCCATGCCTAAAATTCAGCTGGCGCCAGATGCATCAGACTGAACAGGTTCCAAACCTCTCGGAGGCTCTTACCTTCTAAACAGGGACGTCAGTTTTCTAGTGAAATCAGGAAAAAGAAAGGAGAAAACTCAAAAGAGGTTCCTCCTGGTGCTCACATACATGAACCCAAATACTCTCTCAGACCTCAAAGAGAGATCTCGAGAAGGAGACTTGATTAAGCAAAGCCACAGGGGTCTCTAAGGTTTCCCTGGCCCTGCGCCCCTGTCCTGCCTGGCTGACGTCAGCATCTCTCTGTGAGGTCACCACCTCCCCTGCACCTTTGGCCAATAGGCTGAGGTCCTGCAAAAGGCCTTTTTGATATCACTGCCACACCCAACGAAACCCTAAAGTGCTAATGTCCTGCTGCTGGCCTGACACTTTGAAGGTTTGAGCTACTCTCTGTGGATTACCCCACTCAATGCGTCTTCATTCTAGGAAGCAAGCCGGCTAGACAGTAAAACATCAGAGCTGCTCCCAATACTATACCCAGTGTTTCCAAAATTAGTAGACTTTATGGCCAGAAGAGACCTTTAGAGAGAGCATCTCATCTAAGACCCTGCATATCATAGGCTTCCTGTATAGTACAATAGTTACTTTTTGGGCACACACATTCCAGAAAGGCATCTAGTCTTCATTCAATGACATCAAGAGATGGAGAATCCACCACTTTCCCTTTTAGTGAGTGCCAGGGGGCTGCATTTTCCTTTCCACTAGCTCCCCATTTACAGGGAGCCAGAGCAGTACCTGCAGCAGGGAGCGGGAGTTGCTGAAGGCCTCAGAGGCACAGCCCCTGCAGTGTCTCAGGCACCTGGCGCAAGTGCCGGATGATGAGGAGCTGGTGCATCACTTTGGCCGTGACGTCCTCCTGCTGCAAGGGAACGAGAACCTGTCAGAGGCTCAAATGCCCCAAGGAATCAGGGGGAATTAAGGCCACCTGGAACCAGCAGTATTTCCACTCAGCACCTGCCCACCACTGAGGGATGAATTCACCTCCTGAACCCCAGAATGGAGTCTTCTTGTCCTTTCTAGTAACCTCCAGTGCCAACCCCCCTCCTTCTAGGGTGAGCTCCTCCTACCTCCCCCTCAGTGCCCTTGACAGCTGTTCCACCTCCAAACCACAGCTCAAGTTATCAGAACCCTCTTCTCCACTCCCACCCAGCTTGGGCAGGGAGGCAGTTCTAGCAGGGCGGGCAGGAGGGATTCTGGAAGCAGTCAAGTGGGTTGCGGGGAGGTTGAGATCTTGCCCCAAGTCATCCCAGACACTAATGCTAAGCCACAGGATGGCAGCATCTAGTGTCAGTGGAGTCCAAGCACTATTTCAACTGACAGTTTTGGATCAACTTCCCACAAGGGGAGGTGAAGCGCACCCCCAGCAACACACACACACACACACACACACACACACACACACACACACACACACACACACACACACACACACACACCCCACTCCTGGTGGTGGGAGGGGAACAGGATAAAGGACAAAAGAAGTAAGAGATGAAGAGAAAGGAAGGAGGGATGGAGGAAAAGGTAAAATGAAAAGGACAAACCCTAATGTTCCCAGTGATTCTACGGGACAAAATCCCAGGGAGGGAATAAAATTCTGCCACCTTGAACTAGTGTTTTCCATGCCTAGAATTCAGCTGGTACCAGATGGATCAGGCTGAGCAGGTTCCAAAACCCCTTGGAGGCTCTTACCTTCTAAACAGGGAAGTCTGTTTTCTAGTAAAATCAGTAAAAGGAAAGGAGAAAACTCGAAAGAGGCTCCTGCTCGCACTCACATACGTGAACCCTAATACTCTCTCAGTCCTCGAAGAGAAACCTTGAGAAGGAGACTTGCTGAAGCAAAACCACAGGGGTCTCTGAGGTTTCCCTGGCCCTGCGCCCCTGTCCTGCCTGGCTGATGTCAGCATCTCTCTCTGAGGTCACCACCTCCCTAACACCTTTAACCAATAGGCTGAGGTCCTGCAAAAGGCCTTTGTGATGTCACTGCCACACCCAACCAAAACCTGAAGTGCTAATGTCCTGCTGCTGGCCTGACACTTTGAAGGTTTGAGCTACTCTCTGTGGATCACCCCACTCAATGCGTCTTCATTCTAGAAAGCAAGCTGGTTAGACAGTAAAACATCAGAGGCTGCTCCCAATGCTACACTCAGTGTTTCCAAAATTAGTAGACTTTATGGCCAGAAGAGACCTTTAGAGCATCTCATCTAACCCCCTGCATATCATAGGCTTCCTGTATAGTACAATAGTTACTTTTTGGGCACACACATTCCAGAAAGGCATCTAGTCTTCATTCAATGACATCAAGAGATGGAGAATCCACCACTTTCCCTTTTAGTGAGTGCCAGGGGGCTTCATTTCCCCTGCCACTAGCTCCCCATTTACAGGGAGACAGAGCAGTACCTGCAGCAGGGAGCGGGAGTTGCTGAAGGCCTCAGAGGCACAACCCCTGCAGTGTCTCCGGCACCTGGCGCAAGTGCCGGATGATGCGCAGCTGATGCATCACTTTGGCCGTGACGTCCTCCTGCTGCAAGGGAACGAGAACCTGTCCGAGACTCTAACGCCCCGAGGAATCAGGGGGAATTAAGGCCACCTGGAACCAGCAGTATTTCCACCCAGCACCTGCCCACCACTGAGGGATGAATTCACCTCCTGAACCCCAGAATGGAGTCTTCTTGTCCTTTCTAGTAACCTCCAGTGCCAATCCCCCTCCTTCTAGGGTGAGCTCCTGCTACCTCCCCCTCAGTGTCCTTGACAACTATTCCACCTCCAAACCACAGCCCAAGTTATCAGAACCCTCTTCTCCACCCCCACCCAGGTTGGGCAAGGAGGCAGTTCTAGCAAGGCGGGCAGGAGGGCTTCTGGAAGCAGTCAAGTGGGTTGCGGGGAGGTTGAGATCTTGCCCCAAGTCATCCCAGACACTAATGCTAAGCCACAGGATAGCAGCATCTAGTGTCAGTGGAGTCCAAGCACTATTTCAACCCCACAGTTTTGGATCAACTTCCCACAAGGGGAGGTGAAGAGCACCCCCAGCAACACACACACACCACTCCTGGTGGTGGGAGGGGAACAGGAGAAAGGACAAAAGAAGTAAGAGATAAAGAGAAAGGAAGGAGGGATGGAGGAAAAGGTAAAACGAAAAGGACAAACCCTAATGTCCCCAGTGATTCCGCGGGACAAAATCCCAGGTGGACTATAAAATTCTGCCACCTTGAACTAGTGTTTTCCATGCCTAAAATTCAGCTGGCACCAGGTGGATCAGACTGAACAGGTTACAAACATCTCCGAGGCTCTGACCTTCTTAACAGGGACGTCTGTTTTCTAGTAAAATCAGTAAAAGGAAAGGGGAAAACTCAAAAGAGGTTCCTCCTCGCACTCACCTACGTGAACCCTAATACTCTCTCAAAGAGAGACCTCAAGAACGAGACTTGCTGAAGCAAAGCCACAGGGGTCTCTGAGGTTTCTCTGGCTCTGCGCCCCTATCCTGCCTGGCTCATGTCAGCATCTCTCTGGGAGGTCACCACCTCCCCACCACCTTTGACCAATAGGCTGAGGTCCTGCAAAAGGCCTTTGTGATGTCACTGCCACACACACCCCGCCCCTGAAGTGCTAATGTCCTGCTGCTGACCGGACTCTTTGAAGGTTTGACCTACTCCCTGTGGATCACCCCACTCAATGCCTGTTCATTCTAGGAAGCAAGCCGGCTAGACAGTAAAACATCAGAGGCTGCTCCCAACGCTACACTCACTTTTAACAAAATTAGTAGACTTTATGGCCAGAAGAGACCTTTAGAGCATCTCATCTAACTCCCTGCATATCATGGGCTTCCTGTTTAGCACAACAGTTATTTTTTTGGAAAACACATTCCAGAAAGGCATCTAGTCTTCATTCAGTGACATCAAGAGATGGAGAATGCACCACTTTCCCTTTCAGTGAGTGCCAGGGGGCTCCATTTCCCCTTCCACTAGCTCCCCATTTACAGGGAGCCAGAGCAGTACCTGCAGCAGGGAGCGGGAGTTGCTGATGGCCTCAGAGGCACAGCCCCTGCAGTGTCTCAGGCACCTGGCGTAAGTGCCGGATGATGCGGAGCTGGTGCATCACATTGGCCGTGACGTCCTCCTGCTGCAAGGGAACGAGAACCTGTCAGAGACTCAAACGCCCTGAGGAATCAGGGGGAATTAAGGGCACCTGGAATGGCAATATTTCCACCCAGCACCTGCTCACCACTGAGGGATGAATTCACCTCCTGAACCCCAGAATGGAGTCTTCTTGTCCTTTCTAGTAACCTCTAGTGCCAACTCCCTGATACGAGACACCTCTGTGTTCTTGGGGAACCAGGGTGCAGTCTCCAGCCTGACTCATGAAAGACACCCCCCCCACCACCACCTCTGCTTAAACTAAAACCCATCAGAGGAAAAAACTTGCAGAGAGCTGTGAAGGGCATTGGGTGACACACCTAGACCCCTCCTGAGAAGGGTGAGAAGACAAAGACATCTCCATTAGCATACAGAATGGAGAGCAGAGACAACTCCCCTAGCCTCATCTGCATGAAAGATGAGACAGGAAGACATCTCAATTTACATACAGAATGGAGAACAGAGAACCACAGTGAACTCTGGGACCAGAAAAAGCAGGGAAGCACTGCATCATGGGAATCTCTGCTCCAGATGCTAATGAACCTATGGCTGCACACACCCGGCTCAGCAATTATCAGACCAATTCTATTAATGAATCCTTAATTGATATCCAAATACTGAAGTAGCCTAGTTGCATTGTGAGCTCCCTGGAAGAAAACACCACCCATAGCCAAGAGTGATCAGTTCCTATTGTCTAGTCTAAAGAAACCCCTTGAGTCATCAGTTTACCTATAAACAAATCTAGTGTTCTCCCTTGAACAATTGCAATTTCTCTACAAAAAACCCTACTCACTCTGTAGTCAGGGTTCTGATGCTTAGATCCAAACTATGCATCAGTTCCACTGGAACTTCATCTTCTCCTGGCTGATCGTGCTGGCAGCTCTGCCTGTCTCCTACATTCAGGACCCTCTGCAACCACCATCACCTGGGAACTGCGACCAGTTCAAGCCTCATGGAGTGGGTGAGATCCCCCCTCTTTCTCTCTCTGTGTTTTCCTTTCTACCTTAGGTATTAACCTTTAATAATGTATGTTATGTTGGTTTAGCTCTCCTTGTGTAGTTATCACTATTATTCAATAAATAACTTCTATGGTTAACTTGGTTGCTTCTCTCTCTGTTGCTGAACTTTACTCTTTTGTGTTTTTAGCTTCCCCCATTCACTCTACAGCAACGCTTCTTTTACCTAAACTAAAGATCCCTGCAGCGCCCAAAATACTGTGGGGTTTGCTCATCAAGTAGGTTACTGCCAGTACAATTGTGTTGGGGGAGTGGGGTTAGAGACGTACTGAATCTGGGACGCATAAGGGTAACAGCTTGAAAGTGGTGCTTGACCCAGTCCATGGAGCCCAGGGGCATATAAGGAGAGGTAGCTTGAAAGTGCTGCTTCATCCAGCCCAGTGAGTCCAGAGACATATAAGGGGTCAGCTTGACAGTGCTGATTGACCCGGTCTGCTCACACTTGCTCTGTTAATGTATGTGTGGGTGTGTGGGTGTTCATCTGGTTCTGGGGCTGGAGTAACCCAGCCCTAGGGAGCCTAGGTCCTGCAGGATAGCTTCACTGGGAGGGGACTTGCAGAAGGGAGGAGTAGAGCTTCATATGAAAAAACAAGTGACACAAGCAGTACATTGATAGAATTACAGAACCCCCTTCCCTAGAAGAGTAACCCGAATAAATCAGCATACCCCAAAGAAATGGGCACATCTGGTAACACCCCCTCCTTGTAGGGTGAGTTCCTGCCACCTGCCCCTCAGTGCCCTTGACAGCTGATCCACCTCCAAACCATAGCTCAAGTTCTCAGAACCCTCTTCTCCACCCCCACCCAGGTTGGGCAGGGAGGCGGCTCTAGCAGGGGGGTCAGGAGGGATTCTGGCAGCAGTGAAGTGGGTTGCGGGGAGGTTGAGATCTTGCCCCAAGTCATCCCAGACACTAATGCTAAGCCACAGGATCGCAGCATCTAGTGTCAGTGGGGTTCATGTGGCTCAGACCAGACACCTGGGCTGGGGACCCGCCTCCATAGTACTGGTCGAGTGCGTGGCCCAGGGTGTTCACAGCCCCCTCCTCATCCCTCCCTGAGCCCAGCCTGGCGCCTCACCTGGAACAAAGCAGCAGCGCCCATCAGCCTCACTGCTGCCTGAGTCCCAGGTGCTGCTGCTGTCCCCTGGGGAGTGGGCCGAGCTGCTGGTGCTGCGACAGGGATCCTCCACCTCCTGCCCTGGGGAGGCTGGAAGGTCCTCAGGGACTAGGCAGGGCGATGCCTCCTGCTGAGAATCAGGGCTGGGCTCTTGGGGCCGGTGCTTCCCACACAACAAGCCCCAGAGCCACCCTGCCCGGCTCCCCTTCTGGGCTCGGTCCTGCCTGCGCAGCCGCATCCGGGGCCAGCTCCATTTCGGCCTGGCCGGTGGCTCTCTCACCTCAGCACCTGCGCCAGGAGTGGCTTTCCTCTGCCAGAAGGCTGGGCACTTCCACCTCCTCGCTCGGCGGGGAGCTCCTTCCCTGCCAGCAGGGACGGAGAAGCCGCTTTGCTCCTGGGGAAGATGGCAGCTGCTTCCCTCAGGCTCTGGGGCCACCTGCAGAGCCTTCTTCCTGAACTTCCTCAGGACCCTGGACAGCCTGGAACCGAGAGGGGAGCAGGCGTGAGTCTGGGGTCAAGGCAGCCTCTCACTAACCAGCCTTTTTGGTCCCTCCCCATCCCTGCCAAAGCCAGAGCCTGAATAAAGGGCTCTCAAATGAGCTCCAGACCAACAACAGTTCATGAACTGCGCAGAGACAATTAATGTAGAGAAGCAGCAAAATTCGTCAAACAGATGACTGGTTATGATTTATTTACTTGTTCTTAAAAGAGAACAACAAGGACCTGAGTCTCCTCCCTGTCAATAACCCCCTGCTCAACCAATCAGGGTAGAGACTGAGTGGCGGGAGGCTGAGAGTTCTCACCAGAGAGCCCAAAGGAAGGCCCAGGTCACGGGTAGGGATCACTGTCTGAAGACTATTTCAACCCCACTTTCTTGGGTGGACCATGGGAGATGCAGAGCACCCCCCGCAACACGCAACACACACACACACACACACTCATACCTCCTGGTGGTGGGAGGGGAACAGGAGAAAGGACAAAAGAAGTAAGAGATGAAGCGAAAGGAAGGAGGGATGGAGGAAAGGTAAAACGAAAAGGACAAACCCTAATGTCCCCAGTGATTCCACGGGACAAAATCCCAGGTGGGCTATAAAATTCTGCCACCTTGAACTAGTGTTTTCCATGCCTGGAACTCAGCTGGCACCAGGTGGATCAGACTGAACAGGTTACAAACCTCTCCAAGGCTCTTACCTTCTCAACAGGTATGTCTGTTTTCTAGTAAAAGGTCTCTGTGGATCACCCCACTCAATGCGTGTTCATTCTAGGAAGCAAGCCGGCTAGACACTAAAACATCAGAGGCTGCTCCCAATGCTACACTCAGTGTTTCCAAAATTAGTAGACTTTATGGCCAGAAGAGACCTTTAGAGCATCTCATCTAACCCCCTGCATATCATGGGCTTCCTTTATAGCACAACAGTTACTTTTTTGGAAAACACATTCCAGACATCCAGGATAAAATGATAAGGTGTATCATTGAACAGAGTGAGCAGCCCAACTAAACTGGCTGTGAGCTCCAGGAAATAACAATTCTAGTGGCAGGAAGTTGAAGCCAGACAAAATATGGTGCAAATTTTTCACCATGTGTGTACTTAAATCACTGGAACAAGGGACATGGTGGAGTCTCCATCTCCTGTAGTCCTTCAATCAGAATTGTAAGTCTCTTCCTTAAAAATAAATACATTAATAAATAATTGCTCTAGCTCACTCATAAGTTACTGGGCTGGATGCAGGAATCACTGGGAGAAATTCTCTGGCCTGTGTCATACAGAGGGTCAGATTAAATGATCATAAAAGTGCCTTCTGGCCTTAACATCTATGACTCTATGGAATGTATGAGGGGCTGAGGATTAGAAACCTTAAGTGCCAAGTTGCAGTAGCAGGTGAGTAGTTAGTCCATAGCCCTAGTAAGGAAGGGGAGGACATGTGGCCTATTGCCTCCCCCCCCGCGCTCTCTCTCTCACACACACATTTGCGACCAGGATTCGTATGACAATTGTCGACAGAGATGACATAAATAAATAACAATAAAATAAATTAATGGAGATATCCTATCTCCTAGAACTGGAAGGGACCTTAAAAGGTCATGGAGTCCAGCCCCCTGCATTCACTAGCAGGACCAAGTACTGATTTTGCCCCAGATCCCTAAGTGGCCCCCTCAAGGATTGAACTCATAACCCTGGGTTTGCAGGCCAATGCTCAAACCACTGAGCTATCCCTCCCCCCATAGAGATGACAGATTGCGCCAGTGGTAAAAATAAGTGCCAGCAGCTTAAGCGTTAGTCTCAGACCCACGCAGATGAAGATTTAACAGCAATCAGTGCTGTAATTCTCTACTCATGCCTCTGGCCTGTTTGTTTGAGAAGTTCAGTTATTTGTTGGGACAAGTTTAAAGAATGAAGCAAGGGTGATGCAGCAGTATATTGTATTTATAGTCTCTTTAAAATTAGTTGTTTAATCACCAGAAGGCCTCCCATTATCAGGGGTCTCTCACATGAAGTAGATACACGCAGAGGCTGTATGCTGAAAGTTTGTAGAAGCCATCTTGTCATGTTATAACGAGAGTTCTGGTTTAAACTTTATATCCCTGGTCCTGCTCTGTTTCCTGAATTCTGTAGCACACTCATAAGGAAGATACTCTCAGTTGCCTGGGAATGCTAGAAAGCAAGATACCCCTAGTGTAAATACGGTTATACTGGAAAAGCTGGGACCATTCCCCGTAAAACTTGATTTGCTCAGGGTGAGTGAAATAAGGTGGTACAAAGTCACTTTGCTGGTATAAACCACCAGGACCGTTTTGCTGGTATAGTTTATGTAGTAGGAAGAGGGCCTGAAACATAAGCCCTTGTATCAGAGGCCTGGTGTGAGGCCTGAGGCCTGAATTAGGGTGACCAGATGTCCCGATTTTATAGGGACAGTCCCCATTTTTGGGTCTTTTTCTTATATAGGCTCCTATTACACCCCACCCCCGTCCCGATTTTTCACTGTCTGGTCACCCTAGCCTGAACTAAAGTAGTTTTATTGATATAAAGCAAAGAAGCAAAGTCGGGTTTTGCCTGCTTGCAAGCAGACAGAATCTGGCAAGAATAGGGCTGATATTGCAGAAACACACATTCCTAAGTAGTGTTAGGCACAAATATATGCAAACACATTCCAGAAAGGTGGCACCAGAACATCTGGATAGCAAACACGTTCCCCAAAGAGAACAGGAACACGCTGACCCATCTTAAGGAAAAAGTCAAGATGACAGCATGATGGATAGAGATTTTTTGATTGAACCAACATGTACAAGGTAATGGGTGGCTCCTGGATACATCAATGGGTGGCACCCTAATACGTCAGAGGGTGGCACCCTGGTACATCAGGAGTAATGAGTAACTTGTTTGTATCTGTGTATAAAGATGTATCTCAGAGAGGGTGTCTTTGTCTGGCCGAGGGGAAAATGGAAAGTCGGGGCCATTCACTGAGCTGGTCCATTGCCACAGGCATACATGTGTTAGTGTACCTGTAACCATTGAGCCAGGGCATTAGTACCATGCATCGTCAGCAATAAACCTGACCAAGTACCTTTGCTGAAAACCGAGTCTGTGAATTTATTGGGTGGTTCAATCACAGCCTCCTGTCTCTGCTATCTGCGCAGAGCTGGAAAGCACGCTGAAAGAACACACACACAGCCAAATATCTATCAACATCTGAAGACAGTGTACTCTGGCATAGCTACTAGGAACAAACTCCTAGGGTAGACCTGGGCTGTAGCACCATGGGCTGCTGCAGGTTTTCGTGACTACGTTGCTAAACAAAGACCTTGTGAAGCTGCAGTGATTTAACACAAGGTGTAAGTTGAAAACCATCTAGTTAAACTGGTGCAAAAAGCCACATGAAACTGATTTTTGTGTAAGAGAGGCCTTTTGTTTTATTGTTTATTTTAACTCAGTTTGGAACAGGTTTAACTAAACCAGTGATAGCTGCCTTTAAACCAGGGGTCTCAAGGTCCCGGCCTGCGGGCCATCTGTGGCCCAAGAACCTCCCCACTGCGGCCTGCGGAGGAGAAACGCATGCAGACACGCTGCCAGCAATGTTTGCTGCAGGCGCGGCCCCTGCAGCTTCCATTGGCTGGGGGAGAGGGACAGAGATACCATCACTAATGGCTGGGCAGAGTCAGCCATGGAGGCAGCATCATTAGTTGCCGGGCAGAGTCAGCCATCGAGGCAGCATCACGTTTTTCCACAATGAATATAAACAAGTCAAAATACCGAACACAACTATCTGATGCACACCTTGCTGCAATCCTGAAGGTTTCAACTGCACAGTCACTGAGGCCAAACATCAACAAACTGACACAACTGAAGCATTGCCAGGTGTCTGGCAAACACTAAAAACTCTCTGGCAGGCGAAGAATTGTATAAAGTTGCTGTGACGAACTGGGACTGTTCTTACTGTGGTCTGTGAATGCTGACAGGGGAGTGTGGCTGGGATAGTCTGCATTGCAGGATGGGATCTGCCCGAAGGCGAATACCTGAGTGTGTAACATGAGAACCCAGGAAGGGGTTGGAGGCCAGGTGACACCTTGGCCCGGGAAACTGAACAAAGGCTGTGGGAGGGGTCGCTGAAGGCAGAGTCTGGGAAGCTGGGTGGTGAGATGGTGGGGAGGCAGAGATGGCTCTGACCTCCCAAGGGGGGCTGGGATGCCCTGGGACCCCAAGATGGACCTAACTGAGGGGGTCCCTGTTGTCTGTGCCTGCAAGACCTGTCCTGGACTGTATTCCTGTCATCCAAATAAACCTTCTGCTTTACTGGCTGGCTGAGAGTCATGGTGAATCGCAGGAAGCCGGGGGTGCAGGGCCCTGAGTTCCCCAATACTCCGTGACAACTGGTGGCAGCGGCGGGATCTACTGCACCCGTGGGCAGCGCTTCCTGCAGTAAGTGACTGGGGAGCAGTAAAACGAAGGGGGATTGACGGGGACCAGGCGTGCTGAAGAGTGAGAGAGAGACGGTTATTACCCCTGGGAGTGTGTGACCAGCGAGAAGGACTTTTGCAGTAACACGGTCCCCCGGGGGGATCACAGCGAGTGGTCCCAGGGGCGGAGGAGTCTGCAGCTCGACCCTGGCAGAGAGGTGGGCTGGCACACTAGGGGTCCCCCTGGGAACTGTGGGGAGCTGTGAGCACACAGGCCGGTGAGTGGCAGCAGGAAGATGTATGCCAAGCGGCTTAAGAGCGACCTGGTGGAGCTGTGCAAGCAGAGGGGGCTGCGCAGTGGGAGGCTCACCAAAGAACAGCTCATTGCCCGGCTGGAGGCGGAAGATCGCGCGAATGAACTGATCCCTGTGTCTCAGGGAAGCAGCCTGGCAAATGCAGCGCAGGCACCAGTGTCTGTCCCAGCTGGGAGTGGTCAGCCAGCTGCTGAGGGCTTCCCGAGACCCCTCCTTCCTATGCCTAGGGGAAGGGTGGGGAGGAGCCCAGCAAATACCGAGGGCGCCGTGACCCCCCCGGCCAGCAGGGGATCCTCCCGGCGAAGCTCGCTGGCCAGCAGAGGATCCTCCCGGCGACGTTCGGCATCCGTGGAGCGGAATTGGCTGGAATGGGAGAAAGAGCTAAAACTGAGAGAGCTGGAGGATCATAAACAACAGAGACAACATGAAGAGAGACAGCATCAGCATGAAGAGAGACAGCGTCAGCATGAACGGGAGGAGAAAGAGAGACAGAGATAGCATGAACGGGAGGAGAAAGAGAGACAGAGACAGCATGAAGAGAGACAGCGTCAGCATGAACTGGAACTGGCGAGATTGAAGGGCAGCGAACCCCCGGCTGCGGTGAGTGAGGGGGGACCCAGGACTGCACGGAGCTTTGATAAGTGCATCCTGGCCCCACGCAAGGAGGGGGAGGACATGGATGACTTCCTGGATGCCTTTGAGACGGCCTGCGAGCTGCACCGGGTTGATCCCGCGGACAGACTCCGGGTCCTTACCCCCTTACTGGACCCCAAAGCCATGGCATTGTACCGCCAACTGGAAGAGGCAGAGAAAGGGGACTACGAACTATTCAAAAAGGCCCTGCTACGTGAGTTTGGGCTGACTCCTGAGATGTACTGGGAAAGGTTCCGGAGTCAGGATAAAACCCCTGAGATCTCATATCTGCAACTAGCCGTCCGCATGGAAGGATACGCCAGCAAGTGGGCTGATGGGGCCCAGACGAAGGAGGACCTGGTCAAACTGCTGGTACTGGAGCAACTGTATGAGCAGTGCCCATCCAACCTGAGGCTGTGGTTGGTGGACAGAAAGCCAGAGAACCCGCGACATGCAGGCCGGCTGGCCGATGAGTTTGTAAAGAGCCGGTCAGGAGATAACAGGGAGGAGTCCCAAAGGAACAGTCCCACCACAACGCAGAGAGAGAGTCACCATGGGACCTCCCCGTGGGAAAATACAGAAAAACCCCATCAAAGGGGAACATCCGGCGTCAGGACCATCCGACCCACTCAAGGGGACCCATGGGACATGGGCTGCTACCACTGTGGCCAAAAAGGCCACATACGGGCCCAGTGCCCCAAGCTCAGGGACAGACTGAGCAGACCGAACCCACAGAGGGTTGACTGGGTAGAGACCCAGCCCGGTGAGAGGCAGCATTCCCAGGGAAGGGGGGCTGGCAGAGTACCACCTGCTAAGGAGGGAGGAGAGCTCCAGGCCAGCTCCTCTAGGGGGCTGGATGCTCCAGACTCAGGGTTTTTGGTTTATACGGTAGGCGCGGGGCTGTCCCTCCGGAGAGAGTACCTTGTTCCCCTGGAGGTGGATGGGAGGAAGGTCAATGGATACTGGGATACGGGCGCAGAGGTGACGCTGGCCCGGCCCAAGGTGGTGGCCCCAGATCAGGTGGTGCCCAACACCTACCTGACCCTGATGGGGGTGGGCGGAACACCAGTCAAAGTGCCCGTGGCAAGGGTACACCTGAAGTGGGGGGCCAAGGAGGGCCCCAAGGATGTGGGGGTACACCCGTATTTGCCCACTGAGGTATTGATGGGGGGGGACCTGGAGAACTGGCCAAGCAACCCCCAGAGGGCACTGGTTGTGACCCGCAGTCAGAGCCGGCGAGGGGCACTACGCCCTGGCCTTGGGGGGGGTGCCTTGCCTGAGGCGCAGGACCCTAACCTGGTTGGGAGGGAATGCCCAGGGACACGGCTCAGGGAGGCTGCAGCTTCAGACCCAGCGGGAGAGAAAGAGCAGGTGGCCATCCCTGTCCCAGCTGCTGAGTTCCGGGCCGAGTTACATAGACTCATAGACTCATAGACATTAAGGTCAGAAGGGACCATTATGATCATCTGGTCTGACCCCCTGCATGCTGCAGGCCGCAAGACCCTTCCCTGTACTCTACCGTTGAAGTCCCCAGTCCTGTGTTTTAGTGACTTCAATCGGCTGAGACCCTCCTGCTAGTGATCCCTGCCCCATGCTGCGGAGGAAGGCGAAAAACCTCCAGAGGCTCAGCCAATCTACCCTGGAGGAAAATTCCTTCCCGACCCCAAATATGGCGATCAGTAATACCCCGAGCATATAGGCAAGAGTCTCTAGCCTGACCCTTGTTGGCCATTATGTTGTTCATGTACCATTGCTTGGTTTTCCTTGGCTACTATGTTTTATCATTAAACCATTCCCTCCATAAACTTATCCAACTTAATCTTAAAACCAGACAGGTCCGTCGCCCCCACCGTTTCCCTCGGAAGGCCGTTCCAATATTTCACCCCTCTGACGGTCAGAAACCTTCGTCTAATTTCTAGCCTAAACTTCCCCCCGGCCAGTTTGTATCCATTCGTTCTCGTGTCCACATTAGTACTAAACTGGAATAATTCCTCTCCCTCCCTTGTATTAACCCCTCTGATATATTTAAAGATAGCAATCATATCCCCCCTCAGCCTTCGCTTTGTCAGACTAAACAACCCAAGCTCCTCTAATCTCTTTTCATACGACAGGTTTTCCATTCCTCTGATCATCTTAGTCGCCCTTCTCTGCACCCGTTCCAGTTTGAGTTCATCTTTTTTAAACATTGGAGACCAGAACTGCACACAGTACTCCAAATGAGGTCTCACCAGCGCCTTATACAACGGAAGCAGGACCTCCCTATCTCTACTAGATATACCTCGCCTAATACATCCCAAGACCGCATTGGCTTTTTTCACCGCCACGTCACATTGCCGACTCATAGTCATCCTGCGGTCCACAAGGACCCCTAGGTCCTTCTCCTCTTCCGTTACTTCTAACCAATGCGTCCCCATCTTGTAACTAAAATTGTTATTATTCGTCCCCAAGTGCATAACCTTACACTTTTTACTATTAAATTTCATCCTATTTCTAATACTCCAATTCACAAGCTCATTTAAGTCTCCCTGCAGAGTATCCCTATCCTCCTCCGAGTTTGCAACTCCTCCCACCTTCGTATCATCCGCAAACTTTATCAGCCCACTCTTGCAATCTGTCCCGAGGTCAGTTATAAATAGATTAAATAAGATGGGTCCCAAAACCGAACCTTGAGGCACTCCACTAGTAACCTCCCTCCAACCCGACAATTCACCCTTTAATACGACCCGCTGCATTCTCCCCATTAACCAATTCCCTATCCACCTCTGGATTTTCATATCGATCCCCATGTTTTTCATTTTAACCAATAGTTCCTCATGGGGTACTGTATCAAACGCTTTACTGAAATCCAGGTAAATTAGGTCCACCGCATTTCCCTTATCTAATAAGTCCGTTACTTTCTCAAAGAAGGAGATCAGATTCGTTTGGCACGATCTGCCCTTCGTAAAACCATGCTGTAATTTATCGCATTTGCCATTAACTTCAAGGTCCTCAACTAGTTTCTCTTTCAGAATCTTCTCCAGCACCTTGCACACTACTGATGTTAAACTAACAGGCCTATAGTTACCCGGGTCACTTTTTTTCCCTTTCTTGAAAATAGGAACCACATTGGCTATTCTCCAGTCTAACGGGACTACCCCCGAGTTTACAGATTCATTAAATATAGTCGCTAATGGGCCTGCTATTTCCCGCGCCAATTCCTTCAATATTCTCGGATGAAGATCGTCCGGTCCACCCGACTTAGTCCCATTAAGGCGTTCTAGTTTTGTTTCTACCTCGGATGCGGTAATCCCCCATCCCGTATGCCCCTCTGTAACGGTGCTAGTATCCCTAATACCTTCATTGGCCTCATTAAACACCGATGCAAAATATTCATTGAGATATTGCGCCATGCCTAGATTATCTTTAATCTCCTCTCCGGCTATAGTCTTCAGCGGTCCCACTTCTTCTTTCTTTGCTTTCTTCCTATTTATATGGCTGTAAAACCTCTTGCTATTACTTTTAATTCCCCTCGCTAAGTCCAACTCTTCCTGGCCTTTGGCCTTTCTCACTCTATCTCTACATTCTCTAACTTCGCTAAGGTAAGTTTCCTTACTGATCCCTCCCCTCTTCCACTCTTTGTACGCTTTCTGTTTTTTCCTAATCGACCCTTTCAGCCGGTCGCTCATCCAGCTCGGTCTAAGTCTCTTGCTTAGTAATCTTTTTCCCTTTTTGGGGATACAGGCCTCTGACAGCTCTTGCATCTTTAACTTAAAGTAATCCCAGGCTTCTTCTGCCTTTAGGTCCCTTAATACGTTTGCCCAATCCACTTCCCTTACCAGTCCCCTTAATTTGTTAAAATTGGCCTTTTTAAAATTATAAACCCTAGTCTTTGACTTAATTCTGGTACTCTTTCCATTTAGTTTAAAGCGAATTAGCTCATGATCACTGGAGCCCAAGTTGTCCCCCACTACCACTTCCTCAACAAGGTCCTCACTACTTACCAGAATCAAATCTAAAATGGCCTCCCCCCTCGTCGGCTCAGCTACCACTTGATAAAGGAATTGATCCGCAAGCACATCTAGGAACATCTGAGCCCTATTATTGCTACTAGCGTTTGTTCCCCAATCGATATCCGGGAAGTTAAAGTCCCCCATAATTACACAGTTTCTATTAGTATTTACCTCCCTTAATACATTAAACAATTCCTTATCCATATCCTGGGTCGATCCCGGTGGTCTATAGCACACCCCAAGCACTATCCCCGGAGAGGCTCTAGTAGTACTTTTACCCAGCTTGAGTATCGCCCAGACGGACTCTGTATTATCTATTCCATCCACTATTATTTCTTCACAGCTTAATTCACTATTGACATACAATGCCACCCCCCCCCCCCTTTACCTTTATCCCGGTCTTTCCTAAACAGCGCATACCCCTCCATACCTGCGTTCCAGTCGTGACTGCCATTCCACCACGTTTCAGTTATTCCTACGATATCCGGTTTCAATTCTCGGACCAAGAGCTCCAATTCCTCCATTTTATTACCTAGGCTTCTCGCATTGGTGTACAAACAGCCTAATATATGTTGTTTAGCCTGTCTCCCATTACTAGCACTGTATGTTGCGCTCCTCTTTGTGTTCGTCCCCCCTGTCCCTCCTATGTCCAATCTCATTTCCCCGGCTATGTCTCCTCTTATTACACTCAGCTTTTCAATACCGGAAACTGGCGTGGAGATTAACTGTGCATCTCCCAACCATCTCCCCAAACTTCCTAGTTTAAAGCTCTTTTGATAAGATGAGCCAGCCTCCCTCCCAGAAGTCTATTTCCTTCCCTACTCAGGTGAAGCCCATCCCGCGAGAACAGGTGTCTGTCCCCGAAAGCCTCCCAGTGGCCATACATCCCAAAGCCCTCCTTATAGCACCACTCCCTTAGCCAACTATTTATCCTCGCAATCCTATCAGCCCTTTGCTGCCCTTCCCTCGGAACAGGCAGAATCCCACTAAAGATAACCTGAGCCTCTATCTCCTTGAGAGTCTTCCCTAGCCTGGCATAATCTCCCTTGATTCTCTCTAACGAGAACCTAGCCGTGTCATTCGTTCCCACATGAAGGATTATCAAGGGGTTCTTACCTGCTCCTTTCAGGATCCTTTTCAACCACAGGTCCACATCGCGTATCTTTGCGCCCGGTAGACAGCACACCCTTCTGTTCTCCGGGTCCGCCCTGGTCACAGGCCTGTCCAATCTCCTCAGTAAAGAGTCTCCAATTACATACACCTGCCGTCGCCTGGCAACAGTGCGATCTAGTAATCTAGTCTCCGATCCCTCTAGTCCTGACCTGTGTCTGCTCCTATCTTCCCTTATGCTCCCCCTTATGCCTTCCTGTATCCTCTGGTGGCCCATAATTGGTGCTGTCTCCATCAACTCCTCCCCCCTCTCTCTCGGACTAGCCGCTCTTCTCTTCTTCCTCACCCTCCCACCTTCAGTCATCACCTGCTGCCCCTCTACCTCGTTCTCCAAACACTCAAACCTATTCCTGAGTTCTATTCCCCCCTCACTGGCCCTCCTTTTCCTTGGCCTACTTCTCACAGTCACATGCCTCCACTTCCCTGGATCTCCTCCTTCCATTCCCCTCTCGCTGTCATCTACTACTGCCTCCTCCTGCACCCTAGAGCCTTCCCCTTCAGCCCCGCCTTGCCCATCCTCCATCAGCTGCTCAAACCCCGGCCTAAACTCCACCAGGGTCTCTACCTGCATCTCCAGCCCCTTAATCTTTTCCTCCAGTAACGCTATAAGGCGACACTTCATACACACATACCTTTGTTCCGGGTCTCCTGCTAGGACTATATACATACCACAGCTTCCACATGCAGCCATCTGCATTCTGTCTGCTGCTGCTGCTTGGCTCATGGCTGCTGCAGTTTCTGCCCACAGCACCTGGGGCCACGGAGCACACGACACGCCCCGCCCTCCTGCCTCCCCCTGCAAACTCTACAGAGAGATCCCTCCTTGCGGAAGATAAGGGACCTGGCCGACCTCAATGCGGTACAGACCATGGGACGAGGTGGCCGGAAAAGGTTCCTGTGGGAGAAGGGGTTCCTGTACCAAGAATGGGATCCCCCAGGGAAAATGGAGTCAGGGGGGATCAGGAGGCAGCTGGTGGTACCCCAGAAGTATCGCCGCCAGCTACTGTGCTGGGCCCATGACATTCCTCTCTCAGGGCACCAGGGAACCTGGCGTACCCAGCAGAGGCTGCTACGGAGCTTTTACTGGCCTGGGGTCTTTGTTACTGTCCGACAGTACTGCGGATCCTGTGACCCCTGTCAGAGGGGGAGGAAGGCCTGGGACAAGGGGAAAACAGCTTTAGGACCCTTGCCCAGCATAAAGGATCCTTTCCGGAGGGTGGCCAAGGTTAAAAGGGCGGCTCTAAACCAAGAGAGCCCAAAGCACAGACCTCCAGACTGGAGCGCTGGGAGAAGACCACAACCCAGTTGGAACCCCAGAGGTATGGGGGTGGGAAAAGGGCACAGGCCGCATAAACCTTCCCACATGCGAACTGCGAGTGCCATCGAGCACCCCCGACCTAAGGGGGGGCGTGAAACTGGAGGGGCCTGGTGTAATTCTCACCAAGGAATGGGAGGGATGCGGGGGCATCCATGGGAACGGGGGTAGGTTCGAACTTCCCCGGGTCACTGGCTAAAGTGACCCTGCTCAGTTCGGTCTCGAAGGGGGGAGATGTGACGAACTGGGACTGTTCTTACTGTGGTCTGTGAATGCTGACAGGGGAGTGTGGCTGGGATAGTCTGCCCGAAGGCGAATACCTGAGTGTGTAACATGAGAACCCAGGAAGGGGTTGGAGGCCAGGTGACACCTTGGCCCGGGAAACTGAACAAAGGCTGTGGGAGGGGTCGCTGAAGGCAGAGTCTGGGAAGCTGGGTGGTGAGATGGTGGGGAGGCAGAGATGGCTCTGACCTCCCAAGGGGGGCTGGGATGCTCTGGGACCCCAAGATGGACCTAACTGAGGGGGTCCCTGTTGTCTGTGCCTGCAAGACCTGTCCTGGACTGTATTCCTGTCATCCAAATAAACCTTCTGCTTTACTGGCTGGCTGAGAGTCATGGTGAATCGCAGGAAGCCGGGGGTGCAGGGCCCTGAGTTCCCCAATACTCCGAGACAGTTGCATAACAGTTTTATTTCTAAGAAACTCAAAATAAAAAAATACAATATAAACGTTTCTTGTCTGAGCACCATCTTCAGTGACACTAGTGGCCCACTGGGAGGATTTGAGGACTGGCAGTGGCCCTAAGGTAAATTGAGTTTGAGACCCCAGCTTTAAACGGATGTAGGAGCGTCCAAATAGAAGTTCGCACTCATCTAAATAAACTGGATTAAAAACCAATTTAATTTAAACTGATACAACGTTCCCATGCAGAGAAGGCCAGAGGCTCTAAGGCCTGGTCTACACTTAAAATGTAGATTGACACAGCTATGTCACTCAGGGGTGTGAAGAATTACAATAGAGTGCTTCTATTGAGCTAGCTCCTGTTGCTTGGGAAGGTGGATTACCTACAGCAATGGGAAAACCCTGCCATCGCTTTAGTCTGCATCTGCACTATGGGGTTGCAGCGGCATAGCTAGAGTGCCACTGTAGCCCCCCTAGTGTAGGAAAGCCCTAAGTCACATTCTGGCAGCCTCATTGTGAAAAGGCACCAGGAGCTGCTTGGCAACTCTGCCTGGGGAGATCATGGTGTATTTATTACCTAACTGAATATTATCTCATTCTTTGCTGAGCAGTGGAAGCTGAGACCAAAAGGGTGAAATCCAACAAGGTTTATTACGACAACAATGAAGCAACACCCATATTTACACTTCCTGTTTCCTGTTGGCTTCTAAACAAAGACTACAGCTCTCAGCAATCAATGCTGGATCTAACAACACCACATTTCCCTCGTCTTAGAACAAACTCAATCTGACGGCAGTAATACTAATCCAATAACCTGCTACTATAATAAACATAAATAACGTAATTAGCAAATAAACAATAACTAAGAAGTAGTTATGTAACTGTAATTAGAATTCTAGTTATAATAGAAGACTGTTCCTTTAATAATTACAGAACACAGTCTCTAGCCAATACAGTTGGCTGTCAGACTCTGACAGCATATTTGTCAGGCCCAATATCCTGTCAGTTATCCTGTACTGTCAGCAGCAAAGGGCTAGTTAGATAGTCTGAAACATTGCACTATGTCTTAGTAAGCAGGGGCAAGATGAATAGTGCTCCAGACTGACCATCTGACAGCTTGTAAGCGTGAGGTCCTTGTGACGGGGTCCCTGGGGTGCAACATGGACTGTGGGACCACTGAGCCCTCTGTCCCTCCAACATGGGGTGCCCCTCACACTGTGATGCTGTGTCAAGCCACATACCCCTGGCAGGCACTACCCTTACACAGCCATCCATAGACAGCGACACACCCAGCTGAGTTACATGAATGCTTCTCCCAGTCATTCATGAACCAACAATAGGGAGGCTCCAGCCAATTCCCCCCCAGCTCCCCAGCCAATTCCCCCCAGCTCTCCAGCCTTGCACCGCAGAGCTGTACCATCTTGCCCTGGTCAGAAGCCTAACCAGAATAAGTTCATTACCCAGACTGCCCCTGCTTCGATGTAAACTGAGCTGAGATTTCCCAAGCACTTCAACCAAACCACACTGTTTTAGGTAAAATATAAACTACAGAAAGATAGATTTTAAGTGATTATAGGTAGCGAATGTAGAGATCAAAGTTGGTTACCTAAGAAATAAAAGTAAATTCACAATCTGAGTTCTATAAACTAAACAGGATAGTATAGTTCCTCAATACACAGGCTGGGACTCTTTTCCAGCCTGAAACCACCCTCCCACATACAAAGTCTTTGTCCTCCAAACATGTTTCCAGGTGTTGAGTTGTGGGGGGGAGTGAGGCCAAGTGATGATGTCACTTCCCCTCTTTTATAGTTTCTTCCAGCTTGTTGGAAAAATCCTTTGCTGTGGTGTGGGGATCAGGTAGTCTCCATTGGTCAAGCAGTCTCCATTGTCTACGTGTTCTCTCTGAGAAGTTTCCATTGTATACAGTTTCTGAGATCCTTTCCTTGATGGGTGTTGATGAGCCATTAACCCCTGTCTGCCTCCTCCATTGTTGCACCTGAAAGGTTGGTTGTGGGTGTTCCCAACCTCACAACATATTTCAGTAACACATACATAGCAAAACTTCATAACTTCCTATACCATGATAGCACATACAATCCAACAGGATATTAATGTTCAACAGATCAAGACTTTTAACATGATACCTCTCAAGGCAAACTTCGTACAAAACATATCATAATTCTATGACAGTGATGAATATGGGAGTTCCAGAGTGCTACTCTGAGGTACGGAGTGTCATAAGTCCTTTTTAGAAACAATTTTCAGTGGGGAAGTGAACCTGGGTTCTCCTTTTCCTAACATTCCAGGTTTTCATACTTCTATAAACAAGCCACATTTGAATTTCAGTTCCCTGACCCCACAGCATTTATCTGCATCTTATATTTTTGTGGTTTTCATTGAACTGTTTGTCTGATATCCGGCAGCAATGATATATCAGATATAGGCCCATGTAATCCAGCAATGTTTAATTTAGTATGCATCTCTCTACCGTGCAATAATTCAGCAGGTGACTTTTGTGTTGTGGCATGGCGTGTAGCCCTGTAGATTTAAAAGTAATCGTAGTGAAGGTTGTCCACACTTTTCTTTCCAGCATAGCTGTCTCCAGACTGTCTTTCAAACTTCTATGGAATTGTTCAATTTCTCAATCAATTTGATTGTAATACATGATTATTTTCTACATGTAATGTTAAAGTGTCATAGAATAGTAGAAGATTAGAGTTGGAAGAGTCTTCAGAAGGTCAGCTAGTCCAACCCCCTGCTCAAAGCAGGACCAATCCCCAATTAAATCATCCCAGCCAGGGCTTTGTCAAGCTGGGCCTTACAAACCTCTATGGATGGAGATTCTACCACCTCCCTAGGTAACGCATTCCAGTGCTTCACCACCCTCCTAGTGAAATAGTTTTTCCTAATATCCAACTGTGACGTTATTGACATAAACTGGGACCGTATAGATCATTGTTGCAACCAAGGTCCTGTAGTGGCACCCAAATCTTGTATAAAGGGGGTCAAATGGGGTGTCTAGGACAAGGTTATGGTTTACTGGTTATGATTATGCTGTCTATATGTGTGTATCAGTTTTGTAGTTGAAGTTATGAATATTGGCTCTATACTGTCTGTATGGCGAATATTGGCTCTATACTGTCTGTATGGAAAACTTATTCTATGCTTCCGGGTGACATCCCAGACAAGCTGAGATTATCTCTGCCTAGCCTGCTTGATGGCCCATTAAGGACCATCAGCTATACAATGGACCCATTGAGAGAAGGCAGATAAGCCTTGTAACTCAGCAAAGTATGCAGGGACTGGCCCATGTGACTCCAGACTCCATTTTGCTGTAATTTTCCACAGTAAGAACAAAGAGGTGTTCTTACACCTGGAAAAGACTATATAAGGCTGATGCCTCATCTCCATCTGGTCTTCAATCCTGCTTCATACCTCTGGAGGAACTTTGCTACAAGCTGAAGCTTTGAACAAAGGACTGAGGACCCATCCCAGCGGGGGATGTATTCCAGAGACTTGATTTGAACCTGCAGTTTATTCCATCGCCGCTGCAAGCCTGAACCAAGAACTTTGCCATTACTGTATGTAATTGATTCCATTTAACCAATCCTAACTCTCATCTCTATCTTTTTCCTTTTATGAATAAACCTTTAGATTTTAGATTCTAAAGGATTGGCAGCAGCGTGATTTGTGGGTAATACCTGATTTGTATATTGACCTGGGTCTGGGGCTTGGTCCTTTGGGATCAGGAGAACCTTTTTTCTTTTACTGGGGTATTGGTTTTCATAACCATTTGTCCCCATAACGAGTGGCACTGGTGGGAGTACTGGGAAGCTGGAGTGTCTAAGGAGATTGCTTGTGAGACTTGCGGTTAGCCAGTGGGGTGAGACCGAAGTCCTCCTAGTCTGGCTGGTTTGGTTTGCCTTAGAGGTGGAAAGAACCCCAGCCTTGGGCTGTAACTGTCCTGTTTGAGCAATTTGTCCTGAGTTGGCACTCTCAGTGGGGTTCCGCCAGAACCGCATTGTCACACCAACCTAGACCTCCCCACTGCAACATGAGATGATTGCTCCTTGTTCTGTCACATGCCACCACTGAGAACAGCCGAGCTCCATCCTCTTTGGAACCCCCCTTCAGGTAGTTGAAGGCTGCTATCAAATCCTCCTTCACTCGTCTCTTCTGCAGACTAAATAACCCCAGTTCCCTCAGCCGCTCCTCATAAGTCATGCGCCCTATTCCCCTAATCATTTTTGTTGCCCTCCGCTGGACTCTCTCCAATTTGTCCACATCCTTTCTGTAGTGGGGGTGCCCAAAACTGGACCGACCCCTGGGGCACTCCGCTTGTTGCCGGGTGCCAACTAGACATCAAGCCGTTGATCACTACCCAATGAGCCCGACGATCTAGCCAGCTTTCTATCCACCTTATAGTCTATTCATCCAATCCATACTTCTTTAACTTGCTGGCAAGAATGCATGAGACTGCTTTGCTAAAGTCAAGCTATATCACGTCCACGACTTTCCCCATATCAACAGAGCCACTTATGTTCCCTTCTGCCAGAAAGGTTTCAAATTCCAGTGAGGAAAATTGTGTTCCATTGTCCAACACAAATTTTTCAGGTTCCCTTCCCTGCTAAAGACAATCGACACGAACTTGATGAGTGTAGCAGAGATGACATATAAATATAATAATGGACATATAATATCAATGGCAAGCTTTTCCCATATGGCATCTGGAAGAAGAACAGGCTGTAATGGTGGCACATGATCACCACCATTTTGTCATGTAACTGGCTAGTAATGCACGTTTTTACAGCTGCTTCAACCTGCGCATGCATTCTTGGCCCCAATACAGGTCACATAGACACTCTTTCATTCTGTCAGTCCCTTGATGTGTATCATGTGCCAGATGTATGAATTTTGTCTGCAGTGTGTCGGGTACAATCAACCAGTCAGTACCTCATAATACCCATCCGTTTGGACAGAATTGTTTTGAGTACGCTACAGTAAAGGGGCTGTCATAACTATAAAGGGAAGGGTAACAGCTGTCCTGTGTACAGTACTATAAAATCCCTCCTGGCCAGAGACTCCAAAATCCTTTTCCCTGTAAAGGGTTAAGAAGCTCAGGTAACCTGGCTGGCATCTGACCTAAAGGACCAATAAGGGGACAAGATACTTTCAAATCTTTGGCGGGGGGGGGGGAAGGCTTTTGTTTGTGCTCTTTGTTTTGGGAGGGCGTTCGCTCTCGGGACTGAGAGGGACCAGACATCAATCCAGGTTCTCCACATCTTTCTAAACAAGTCTCTCTTATTTCAAACTTGTAAGTAAATAGCCAGGCAAGGCGTCTTAGTTTTCCTTTGTTTTCTCAACTTGTAAATGTACCTTTTACTAGAGTGTTTATCTTTGTTTGCTGTACTTTGAACCTGAGACTAGAGGGGAGTCCTCTGAGCTCTTTAAGTTTGATTACCCTGTAAGGTTAATTTCCATACTGATTTTACAGAGATGATTTTTACCTTTTTCTTTAATTAAAAGCCTTCTTTTTAAGAATCTGATTGATTTTTCCTTGTTTTTAGATCCAAGGGGGTTTGGATCTGTATTCACCAGGAGTTGGTGAAAGAAAGGAGGGGGAATGGTTAATTTCTCCTTGTTTTAGATCCAAGGGGGTTGGATCTGTATTCACCCGGAGTTGGTGGGAGGAAGGAGGGGGGATGGTTAATTTCTCCTTGTTTTAAGATCCAAGGGGTTTGGATCTGTATTCCCCAGGGAATTGGTGAAAGGTTTCTCAAGGCTTCCCAGGGAGGGAATCCAATTGGGAAATGGTGGCAGCGGACCAGAGCTAAGCTGGTAGTTAAGCTTAGAAGTTTTCATGCAGGCCCCTACATTTGTACCCTAAAGTTCAAAGTGGGATACAGCCTTGACAGGGGCAAAGCTGGATCAAGCATTTGGGGTTGTGTAGCCATTTTGTTATCAGCTGTTCCTGCAATCTTTGTTGAATGGGGCATGCTAAGTAAGCAGCTTTGAATTATTCTTGTGTAACGGATGTGGGGGTGCCTGCTATAAGTGCAACTACATTGTCACCATCTGTCGGCAAGGGCAGGCAGGACAAGCATCACATTTTGAATTCCCAGCCTTTATTCTGTGACATACATGAAAGACAGTAGTCTTGCTGACCATCTAGCAATCTGGCCTCCCACTCATCCAAGTCCTTTAGAAGTTAACAGTGTCGTCAAAGAGCTATGATCTGTATGCGACTTGAAAGTCTGGCCCCAGAGCTAAGTTCTCCATTTTTCCATAGTCCATAGCAAGCAAGTGCTTTCTTTTCAACAGATGAATACTTCCTCTCAGCTTCTGTAAGTGTTCTTCAAGCAAATGCAACAGTGTCCTCCATGTTGTCGTCATCCTGGATTTGAGTAAGTGTTGCTCCCAGTCTGTAGTCTGAGGCAGGGTCAAACAATGCAAGTGCTGGACTATTTTCAATCAAATCTTTCGCTGTTTCAAAACAACTTGTGCAACAGTCATCCAGGCCAAGCTCGAGATTCCCTGGAGTATGTTTGTAACGGTGACTGAAGTGTTGTTCAGAATAAACTTGGCATACCATGAGATAAAAACTAAGAAAGCATGTAAGGTTTGTGTGTCTCTTGGAGGTGGTGGTTTTTAACCACCATGATATGGTCCAGGTCAGGTTTCAATCCAGTCTCCAAAATTATGTGCCCCAGAAATAACAACCCTGTTTGTCAGAATTGGCATTTGGCGAAATTCAGTTTCAGCCCTGCAGTTTTGATGTGGTTTAGTACTAGGGTGACCAGATGTCCCGATCTTATAGGGACCATCCCGATTTTTGGGTCTTTTTCTTATATAGGCTCCTATTAACCCCCATCCCCTTGTCCTGATTTTTCACACTTGCTGTCTGGTCACCCTATTTAGTACTGCATGGAAATGTTTTTCATGTTCCTCGCAAGTCTTCCCAAACACAATAATTTCATCCAAATAATACTGGACTCCAGGCTGATTCTTCAGAATCACTGACATTATTCTTTGGAAAATGCTGGGTGCCAATACAAGTCCGTATGGTGCATGTTTCAAGTGGAATAGATCCTCAAGTGTAATAATGCTGTGAGATCTCTCTGTCCTCCTGTAGTATAACTTGGTGATATGCATTCTGTAGATCGAGAGTAGAAAATGTCTTTGTGTCACAAAGATCCACCAATGCTTCTTCTATGTGTGAGTGGATAGCTGTCAATCACAATGGCTTTATTAGGCTCCCTTAAATCTATGCTAAGACAAACACCTCCAGTCTTTCTCTTTATCACTACTATTGGTGAGACTCATTCAGATGATGCAATCTCTTCAATAACACCATTTTGTACTAATTTTTTAACCTCTTGTGCTACAGCATCCCTGACGGAGAATGGTAGAGAGGGAAATTCTGTCATACAGCTGTCACTTGAGGTCAAAATTTAATTTCGTGAGCAAATCCAAATGCACAGCCACTGGGGCTCCTCTGTACCATCCTCGTTAAGAGCAGAGACCAGAGTTTGTGCTGTAGTGGTGCCAGGTGGGGTAAAAGCAATGTGCCCATTGCCTGCCTACACTCGCTGTTTAGGATAGCAGTACCCCAGGCATAGGACAGAATTCTGCCGGTACACATTATGTATCAAATGGCAGGGTTGCAGGTAGTCAACCAAGCACAGGGATGTGGTTCATCAAGTAGCACACTAGGGGTAAGCTCAGTTCAGTAACTGATACATGTCCAAAGTATTGCAAGCAAATCAATTCAGGTAGTCTAGAAAGTGCTGAGCCAGTGTTCAACATTCCTTCCACCACCTGGGGCTTCACTCCTGGTGCAGCAGAGACATGAACAGCACACGGTATTTTATCCAGTGTCTGTGGAGCTGCTTCCATCCACACCCAATGCAGTAAGTTACCTCTGGCATGGTAACCGCACGGACTTGTTGATTAGGATGGGTTGCTTTAGCATACCTTAGGGAAATGTCCGCTCTTTCTGCAGGCCACTGAGCTCCCTCTGCAAGCTTTCCAGTATAGTCCAGGGATCGGCAACCTTTGGCACACAGCCTGCCAGGGTAAGCCCCTGGTGGGCCTGGCTGGGCTGGTTTGTTTACCTGCTGCGTCCACAGGTTCGGCTGATCGCGGCTCCCACTGGCTGCGGTTCACTGTCCCAGGCCAATGGGGGCTGCAGGAAGCGGCGCAGCCCGAGGGATATGCTGGCCACCCTTCCCGCAGCCCCCATTGGCCTTGGATGGTGAACCGCGGCCAGTGGGAGCTGCGATCGGCCAAAGCAGCGGATGCGGCAGGTAAACAAACTGGCCCAGCCTGCTAGGGGCTTTCCCTGGCAGGTCACGTGCCAAAAGTTGCCGATCCCTGTGTAGTCTGTAGTGGGGTGTTACATTCACTGTGGTGACATTCTTTTCCTTGTGTGTTTTGAAATCACTGGGCATGTTACTTCTCATTTACATTGCCCTTGTAATTTTTCAGTTGCCTTGTTGTAGTCCAGATGCAGTGGTTGCACGGCTTGCATCGCACCTGCTGTTCCCTGAGCTCATTCTATTCACCTCCACCATTGCTGACTCGATGTGATTAGCAATGGTTACAGCTTTCTGCCATTTCAATTCTGGTTCAAGCAGTAGATGTTCTCTAATACGAGGCACAGCTGTTTTCTCCATGAGCCGATCTCAAAGAATTTCATCTGCCATGTTGCCAAAAATCCCATGTGACAATCAGTTCCCTTAAAGCAGCAATATACTGATCTGTCAATTCCCCTGGTTTCCACGCTGGTGGAATTTATAGCATGCAGCTACCACATTCACTTTAGACACACACAAAAATGAATGCAGAGAGTGCTGTATCATAGTTATTCTTCAGAAGGGAAGAGTGTAACATATAGCTGCCCTTCTGCTCCAAGGCACTTACATAAACAAAGCACATTTTCTTACTTCAGAGAGTTCTCTGTCATTAGCTGCAAGGACATCGTACTCAGATACTCTTATCCAAGCATTAAAAGCAATTGGAAGCTCTCCTAGGCTTTGAAGAAAGGGTGCAGGTGGATTCAGGGGCAGGAGAGCCATCCTAGTCACCACTTTGTTGAGCAGTGGAGGCCGAGACCAAAAAAGTGAAATCCAACATCAAACAGCTCCAGAAGCAGCTGCTGCAGCAGCCCTGGCCTCAGCACATACAGATGCGCTTACCCTTCCTGCTAGTTCTCTAACCTCAAAGACTACAGCTCCCAGAAATCAATCCTGTATCTAGCAATATCACACGGGGCTCTGCTAGGCCTTGTTTGCACACTGGGGGGAGTTGGCTTGGGGACTCTCAAGTATTCATAGAATGTCCCCACAAAGCATGGCAGGGAGGCAACTGACAATTCATTCTCTAATCAAAGAATCTGCATTGCCTTTGTTGTAATAACCTGGAGCTACCCCCTCTCTGAGCCCTGAGTATTTTTCCAAGGGAAACCCCTCACTTCACACGAGTCCCAAAATGGATTTGGATCTCAGTCAGTGTAGGTCAAAGACAAAGAAACATAATCAAAAGAAGAAAGAAAAGATCTGGTCCTGCTGCTGTAGGTGCTGCTCTCTCTGTAGTTTCCAGCCCTTTCTAGGATGGACACTTCACGTCATCAGAACAGGATGTTTCTCTTTTTCCTGCACACACCCTTAGGGTACGTCTTCACTTACCGGAGGGTCCGGCGGTAAGCAATCGATGTTCTGGGATCGTTCCCGGAAGTGCTCGCCGTCGACACCGGTACTCCAGCTCGGCGAGAGGAGTACGCGGCATCGACAGGGGAGCCTCCGTGCCGTGTCTGGAGCCACGGTAAGTTCGGACTAAGGTACTTCGAATTCAGCTACGTTATTAACATAGCTGAATTTGCGTACCTTAGTCCGAAAGTGGGGACTTAGTGGGGACCAGGCCTTTGTGGTGGCTTCTATTCCACAAAAGAGCTTGATTGTTTGTACATTTATCCTGAATAAAGGCCAACTAGTATGTACACCAGCTTCAATAAGGTTTCCCCTTTTCCCAGCATAACTACCTGTTTTCATGTTGTTTTCATAACTCTGTATCTTGTACATTTCTACAAAATCTACAGCATTCTTTTATTTTTGCTAATCTAAAACAGGATATTGGATGCATAATTTCAGTTACACCAATGTAAATCTGTGGTAATTCATTTGAATTGTTCCATATTTATTCTGGTGGCAAAATATGTTAGCAAGTCACTAGAGAAAACATTAAACTTTCTAATAATTATTATAACAGATTTCAGAGTAGCAGCCGTGTTAGTCTGTATCCGCAAAAAGAACAGGAGTACTTGTGGCACCTTAGAGACTACCAAATTTATTAGAGCATAAGCTTTCGTGGACTACAGCCCACTTCTCACAAGCCAGAGAATTGAGACAATCATTTTTGGTTCAAAAATGTTGATGAAAATTAAACACTTTGTGAATTCCTCCCCCACCCCCATTTTCTAACCAGCCCAAGTAATGTTTATAGCCAAAAAAACCTAAGGGGCATTCAGAAGGGGCAGCTCCAGGAATTTAGTAGAAAGAAAATTGTATGGAATTAAAGTGATGAGGAGGCCGTTTCTATAGTACTTCATTTCCAACAGATTTGGATTCAACGGGTCAAATAGAGCATGCTTGCAGGTATCAGTAAAGCTATTGTTACATGGATATCTTCCAAAGCAATTGCATAGTCAATTAAATAGTTATTCCCCACGCTTGCCTTCAATCAGTGGTTCGAGGTGATGAGTTGAAGCTAAACATCTGTCTCTCTGACTATACTTGAGCAGGATTTGTTGTACAGTGATTCGATCCTATCTCTTTAGATTTTGAGGTTGGATAATAATCAATGGTCATGACCATATACATGCAAACACAATGTACATCAGGTGCCAACCCAGCAAAATGAGCCTCAGGAAAATAACTCATGACCTTTGCCTCCAAAAACACAGGTCTCTACCTAGTAAGTCAAATGAGTACCACCACTTAAGGCCCTTACTGAGCAAAACACCAGTATGTGTTATGCAACAATTAACTTTAAACCCATGCTTAATTCCATCCCTCTTCAGCATTGCTTAATTGCTTTGCTGAATTGGTGCTGTAGTCAGGAGATGGAAATTGCATACATACAAGCAGGTCTGAAGATCAGTATTCGATTCAGTACAGGGCAGTAGAACAGGTACAAAGTGGTCAATCTGTTACAAAACTTCTGGGAACAGGAGGGAACGGAAATCTGAAAATACTTAAATTATTTCAATCCTGAAGCAATTATTAATTAGATGCCTGATTCTGCCTTGCTCATTTACATCAGCCCAAGGTCTTCCAGGTTATAGGGGCCCATGAACTACCCTTCAGGGCTTGGGGAACTAGAACAAGGGTGCATAGAGGAAAGTGTGGGATTAACAATACAAGAAAATGTAACTAACAATACAAATGTATCAATAACAAAAATCAACAACAAAATTATTAAAGAACCTAACAAAAATTAAACCTGATGCATTGGGGACCAAAGCCTTTTGGACAGAGGTGTATGTGAATGATAATTTGGCTGGAGATGGGGGAAGTAGAGAGAGGAAAAGGCATTTACCCTGTCTAGTGTAGTATTCCCTCTCTTTCTCTGGTCCTTTTGTTAGCACAGGACACCCACCAGAGACAGACACAGAACATGGAACACAGAACACAAACTTTCTTGCGACACTATAATCATGGTATTTCTATAACTCTTCAATTGGTACCAGCTGATGGCCTGATGTTCCAGTTCGGAGGCTGAAAGATAGAAACTTAGAAACAGATTAGCACAGTGCTCCCAACGTGACAGACCCTGCGTGTTTGAGTTGTCCCATTTTCCCTCCAGGGTTTTATCATGCCACCAGTGTTTTTTGCTAACTTTATTGCTTGTGCGGGAGTCAACTAGGTCTCTGCCACAGTGAGTCCAGTACTTGGGACTGCCCTGCTCCCTGCGGGCGCAGGCCAATAGTTTTGGGCCACCCTCCGGATTGCCGCAACACGGTGTCTGGGGTCTGGATCCGGGGATCAAGATCATACCAGATATCCCATCCCAATCATCATATGGTCTTGCACCCCCCTGGGCTTTCACCCCAACGGCAGTGGCACGGACTGAATAAGCCCCCTGGACTCTGTTCTCCCTGGCAGACCCCTCCAAGACCAGATCCTTCAGGCAGGTAACTGCCTGGATCAGAGCAGCATTCTCCCACTCCTCCTCTGCTGCCATCACCTGTACCTCAACTTCTGAGAGGGAAGACACCTGGGCGCTTGCAGTCAGAGCATGTGCCTTCCATCTATCTCGTTCCTTCTCCAACTCATGAATTGTACTCCCAGGTGGAACCGCCCCTGGCATCCAGGGGTCTACCCCTTTCTTTTGGAGCCATTCTAACAACACCCCGAGCGGCGGTGCTGCTCCCCAAGGGGGTGTGTCTTCTCGCTCGGGCTGCTTCGCCTTTTTCTTCCCCTTGCTCCACAGGGGCATACTCAGCAGCGGCGTCCTTTTCTCCCTGCAGTGGGTTGCTAGCCTTCCACTTTTTTACGCAGGCTCAAGCCAGATCCGCTCAAGAGAGCACCAGGGACACCGGGGAACCCTTACTCAAATCCTCCACTAAGGTGCCTGCATTCACCATTAATGTTACCTGAAATTGGGTGGGTAAAGGGAGGATTAATGACCCACCAGAGTTTGGCAGAATGCAGCACATTTATTATACTGAGAGCTAAGCTCAAAAGAAGGGGGGAGTGTCCCACTCACACTCTCATACTCACGCTCCTAGGACAGGCACAGCACTGGAGATGTCAGGATCCTTCAAGGTCAGTGTCCCACAGCGCAACGATGGATGGAGTGCTGAAGATAAGTCTTTCCGAGGCACAATGGAATGCAACGCAGTGAACCACTGGCCAGGCGGTCCGGGTAAAGGGCCTTCACGGCAGGTACAAGCTTGTGTGTGCACTCCTGAGCACATGGCCCCTTCCCCTTTTAAGGGACTGCTCCTCATGGCCTGCGACTAGTGATGGCTTGGCCCCGTCTGGTTGGTCACATTCCACCTCGGACAGTGTCCATGCATTGGGTGTGTGAGCACAGCCTAATTAGAGTCCCAGACACGGGAGCTCTTCTGTTCTTCCAGCTGTTTAAGCAGCCCATTCATCCCATAAGCATTGCAGGAGGGAAGAAGAGGGGGAAAGCCATTTAACAGGTATTCAAAGAGGAAGAGGAGACAAAAGCCGGAGGGGTGGGGGCAAGTGTAACAGACCTTTTGAGCACACAGGTTATACAGCGCATACAGATAATTGCTGCTCGTACAACACCTATCAGGTGAATAGTGACTGAAAGTTGTTACCTTCTGATAACCAATGGAATATATTAAATACAATGATGGCTTCATTTCCTAGTCAACCGATGATAAGATGAGGCCCTCCTCCATTTCATGGTTGGCAGAGGAAAGTTTGTGCTACAACTTCCAGGTTGGATCTGTTCTCTGAATAAAAAGATTCCAGCCTCCAGGGCTGTTGGTCTGGCATCTCTCACCAGTACTCAGGTGACAATCAGAATATTCCATACAACTACAACATAAAAGAATGGGCTCCAACCACAATGTTCAGTGGGATATATTTGGTCACAAAGATGTCAGCATAGTCCATCCACGTATGAGCTGCTAGAACCACATAGTTGTAACGGAAAAGTGAGCTAGGGATGCAGTCACACAGAGGAGTAAGTACAACATAGCAATAAATAATGATGTACTGATTGAATGGACAATGTAAAAAGCCAGTTAGGAACAAAACGCTCCAAGACTTTTACAAGATAAATTCCAAGGCTCTTTCCAACTGGAATTTCTGGGATTATGGTCAGATTTTCATCATAACTTGTTCACTTGAAGGCTAGAGGCAAAATGCACACAGCTGCACCTATGCATTTATACTGTTCTAGTTTTTGGTATCAGAATTGCTAAGTCATAAAACCTCCTTTTCATCCCTAAGCATCTTTACAGAAAGACGGAGCAGTTCAGCATTGTCATTTATTCCTGTCCATGGCTTGTTCCTTCATTAAGCCCAGCCTGGTCATGTCTTTGTATATGATGTCCTGACAGCTAGCTGATGGTCAGCTTTAGGTTGGCTTGACCTTGGTTGTGTGCGCTTTCTTTGGCATCCTATCATCAGCATTCCGGCACTTTTGCTGCACAGAGGATGCTATTTCTCTTTCAAAATGGCACCCTCTGCATAGCGTCATCTCACACTTACCATACGTGCAAGATCATGCCACATGGAAGACAACATTCTGTAGAGCCAAATGGCATCCTCCACACATTTGTGCGAGGTCACACCAGTGGGGCATTCCAGTAGTGTACAGCCCATTCAGGACTATACCACTGACAGCGTCCCCATCATTGCAATCTTTTTGATTCTAGAAAATCCTGTACCCTGATTTCACATCCCACTCTCCTAATTTAATTTTTCTTAAGCTCCTTCTACTTTACACCTATCATCTTTCAACGAACGCTGATCTCTGCTTCCTCCAGCGTTCTGATGTCTGTTTCATTTAACACAGCTGCTCCCAGACCATAGAGTAATGTTGTTAGTACACTGCTTTGACAACTTTTCACTTTGGTACTAAACAATATTTTTATCAGTCCATAATTTCATCAGTTTCAGTGCAACACTCATAGTTAAGGCACACTGCCTTTTAACTTCCATTGGCACTAATCAAGCTTCCTGGGTACATACAAGATTTTACTGGCTCTATGACTTCACCACTGATACATTTCAGCACTATCAATTGTTCCTTTTCCAACATGCAACCACTTCATCTTCTTGGCATTTATTGCAAGACCAAGTTGACTACACCAATTCTCCAAGATAGAGACAAGAGTATCTTACACCATTTGACTTGAGCCAGTTGCTTAAATTTTCCACCAATTCTTATGACTTTTAGAACATAGCTTTTATAATTGCAATTACCTTATCTGAAACTCCATATGACTTTGCTACTTTCCATAATGCTTCCCTCCAAACTGAATCAAATGCTTGTGAAGTCAACGAAAACTGCAAACATCTTTAATCCCCATTCTCACTTCCCCCCACGATCAACTATCTGAGCATGAATATCTGATTAATGCAACTTTGGCCTGGTCTTAAACCCACGCTGTTCCTTGCCTACTACTTCCTCTAAAATTGGCCTTAATCTAATAATAATTGCTCTCATCATGATTTTTCCCAGTACTGACAATAAGCTTACATCACTATAATTTTTGGGAATCATCAGTAACACCTTTCTTCATGGTTGTCTAAAGCAGTAGTTGTACCATTCAGCTAGTATCTCTTCTTGCTCCCCTACCTTCTTGGATATTTTTCTAATGCTCTGATAGCATTCGTCGTATATTCCTGCAGCTCTAATTTTCTAATTGCTTCACTGCTATTTCTTCTTCTGATTTCAGTTCAGAGCTGATATCCACTTAGCCTTGCAAGTTGCCCTGTTTTCTAGGATGTCTAAAATGCTTGCATCACAATGACAGGGTTCAGCACTTTATCAAAATGCTTCTTCTGTACTCTCATCACCTATTTGGCATTTGTTCTCAGTTCACCAGTAGCCTTTCTTAATGCTTTCATCGTTGGCCTGATTGTGTATCCATGCAACCAAGCAGCTCCCTAGATAACCCATTCCAGTGCTTCACCACCCTCCCAGTGAAAACGTTTTTTCTAATATCCAAACTAAACCTCCCCCACTGAAATTTGAGACCATTACTCCTTGTTCTGTCATCTGCTACCACTGAGAACAGTCTAGATCCATCCTCTTTGGAACCCCCTTTCAGGTAGTTGAAAGCAGCTATCAAATCCCCCCACATTCTTCTTTTCTGCAGACTAAATAATCCCAGTTCCCTCAGCCTCTCCTCATAAATCATGCGCTCAAGCCCCCTAATCATTTTTGTTGCCCTCTGCTGGATGTCAGCAATTTTCCCACATCCTTCTTGTAGTGTGGGGCCCAAAACTGGACACAATACTCCGGATGAGGCCTCACCAAAGTCGAATAGCGGGGAATGATCACATTCCTCGATCTGCTGGCAATGCCCCTACTTATACAGCCCAAAATGCCATTGGACTTCTTGGCAACAAGGGCACACTGTCGACTCATATCTAGCTTCTTGTCCATTGTAACCCCTATCTCCTTTTCTGCAGAACTGCTCCCTAGCCATTCAGTCCCTAGTCTGTAGCAGTGCATGGGATTCTTCCGTCCTAAGTGCAGGACTCTGCACTTGTCCTTGTTGAACCCCAACAGATTTCTTTTGGCCCAATCCTCCAATTTGTCTAGGTCCCTCTGTATTCCATCCCTACCCTCCAGCATATCTACCACTCCTCCCATTTTAGTGTCATCTGCAAACTTGCTGCGGGTCAAATCCATGCCATCCTCCAGATCAATAATAAAGATATTGAACAAAATCAGCCCCAGGACTGACCCTTGGGGCACTCCGCTTGAAACCGGCTGACAGCTAGACATGGAGTCATTGATAGCTACCTGTTGAGCCCGACGATCTAGCCAGCTTTCTATCCACCTTATAGTCCATTCATCCAGTCCATACTTCTTTAACTTGCTGGCAAGACTAGACAAAGTCAGATTGGAAATAATGCACAAATGTTTATTAATGAAGGTAATTACTCATTAGGATACTTTACCAAGAGTCACAGAGGATTCTCCATTAGTAGCAATTTCTAAATCAATACAGGATGTTTTTCTAAAAGATCTGCTCTAGCACAAACAGGAAGTAGTTAAGGTCCCTTCTGGCCTTGGAATAACTCAGTCTAGGTAGGAAATGTCATCTGTTCAGAGGAGACAGACACCAGGACATCCACTCTCCAAGGTCATGTCTACACAAGGGTGAAAAGGCAGGGGTTTTTAATCAAGTTAGCTAATGACTCACAACAGCACTCAGCACTGCCTGCAGAGATAGTTAAAGGGGTGGTTCAAAACCAGGTTAGCTCATTGACTATAAAAATAAAAGCCCAAGGCTAAAAGGGGGGTGACAAATCCCAGGAGGGGCAGGGCTTGGCACCATCTGGGCATCTCCTGAAAGGAAAGTCCTGACAGTCCTGGAGGATGACAGTCCTGGAGGAGACAATTTTGCAAACAGCCTCTGCTGGTGATCAGGACTCTCATTAGCTATTGCTATGCATTAAGTTGCTGCCCTGTTCTTTAACTATTAACACAATTAGCTCTTAAGGCCAGTGCCCGGGGCTGCTGTGTGCTGACTCAGCATGCTGGAAAGCAATAGCTGGGGAAAGACCTGTACTGGTAAAATGCCTCTTGCTCTGCCTTTGGGCCAGGACCCAAACTGGACCAAATGTCCTTGGAGAGAGGCACATCCCAGCAATTCCAATGCAGGCAGGCATTCGTACCCCTTGCTGTTAACAGTGGGACTGGACACAGTTACCGGCCACGGTCTCCTTCCAGCCACGGGTCTCTAACCACACCACGCATTTGATTACATTTGTTCGGTCAGCACTTCCCTCTTGAGCACTGCTGCTGGGCCATGGGCTGCTCCCATCCCCAGGAGTCCTGGCAGACTGTGGCCCCTGCTAAGGAGGGGAGGCACCAAACATGCCAGCTCCTGCTCTTAGCAGATCATCAATTAGTGATTAACGTTCAGCCAGGGTGTAGCCTGGCTAAGCAAGTGACCAGTCATTCCCCTTCACAGCCTTTATCTCAGTGCAAACAGTGCCCTGCAGTGTGGGACTCCCCAGGTGGAGTGCTGGCCTGTTATTCAGTGACTACAGTGCAGCCGGCCAGGAAGTTGAAGGCTACATAAGCAGATTGCGCCTGCTGGGCTCAGAAAGCACCTTGGCTTCTCCAGGCAGGTCTCTCCATTGCAGGGCACCGCTGGCTCACCAGGACTGTTACCAGCACGGGTGGATCACAGCGAGGAGCTGAGGCAGCCACACCGTTCCTGCTTCTGCTGCCTGTGTTGGCTTTGGCTCGCCTCGGGGACTTTGCGCTTTCTGCAGCAGCAAAGCCACAGGCCAGGGGCTAGCTCAGGGTAGGATCCGAGGACCCAGACAGCCAGCAGGGCAGCCAGGACTCTCTTACTGGCTGATTTCATCCCTGGGGGAAACTTTCCTCAGCACCCAGCTCCTCTGGTGCGGGAGCCAAGGCCAGTCCAGCTCCTGCAGCCCTGGGGATGGGCCCTCAGTAATGGCCTGAGCCAGCGAGCTCAGCTAGGACCCTGCTGCTTCCCCAGGACAAGTTCGAAGGCATCAGGTCCCACCCCAGCCGAGGCATCATGGCGCTGGCTCCGGCTGATGTCCTGCTGGACGTGTGTGCCAGGGAGTGTGGGATTTGCTACGAGGCCTACAAAGCGGCTTCCAAGTGGCGGGTGCCCAAGCTGCTGCTGTGCCACCACTCACTGTGCTTCTCTTGCCTCAGGAAGCTGGTCTGCCAGGCCCAGGCCATCTCCTTTGTGGTCTGCCCCTTCTGCAGGATGGTGACCCTGGTGCCCGAGCAGGGGCTGCAGGCCCTGCAGAACGACGAGGACATTCTGCGGGAGGCATCGGCCCAGTGCAGCCTGCGCAGCCCCGGCGTCCTGGCGGGGGCCAGCTCGGCCCCAGGGAAGGAGGAGAAGGAGAAGGAGGAGGAGGAAGAGGCGGCTCCCAGCACCTTGGAGTACTCCACAAGCGATTCCTCTCTCTCCCTGGACATGGAGTTTAACTACGTGACCCATTCATCCATCTTCACTATAAGCAGCGTGGTCTCCCCGTACGGCTTGGCGGTGCCGGGCAGCTCCAGGGCCTGGAGCGGGCTCCACATGCAGGAGGTGCAGAACGCCTTCTTGGTGGGGCTCCCAGGCCGAGCGGCATCTGCAGATGCTCAACCAACCATCTCCTCAGTGGAGAATCTGCGCCTGTGCTTCGCCACGGGCATCCTCATCCTCATCATCTCTGTCTTCTTCCTGCTGGTGTTCCTGAAGTAGGTCAGGATCTGGGGGTGCAGCAGGAGGGGTGGCTGGAACTGGCCCAGGACAGAACTGACCCAGTAGCCATGGCGGCAGGGACCCAGGCTGCTGATGGAGCAATGGGGAGAGGCCTTTTCAGATGGATCAGCTGAGCTCTGACCTGGGACCCCTGCAGGAGCCCAAACACGGTGGCCTCCACCCAGAGCCTCACTGAGCCATGTGCGTGGTGTCCTCGGTGCTGGGGATGCAGGGTGGGCTGAGCGTAGGTGTCAGAGGATTTGCCTACAGCCATCCAGCACGAGCCCTAACATGAATATTTGTGTGACGAACAGAAGTGACAGTGGCTGGCCCGGGCTGGGGGGGGGGCAAGCATTGGGGGGGCTCCCCGAGCCTGGGACAATCTGGTGAGGCCCCTATGGTGGTCATTGAGAGCAAGACAGTAAGAATCTGTGGAAAGAGGAAATAAAGGCAGCTTCCCACTCACCTCCACCCTGGCGTGCTGGGTCTCTGTGAGCGCCACATGGGGCGGAACAGGAGCCACTAATGAGCCACGAGAGCCCGGGCTACCCCTGCAAACAGGGAAAGGGAACCCGGAGCAGCAAAGCCTCCAGCCCAGCCAGAAAACTGCCATTACCAGCCCTGCAGCTCTGCCCACTTCCCCTTCAGGCTGCAGCGTCCCTGTCCATGGGCTTATCCCCCCCACCCCTCTCCACTTGCCTCAAGGGAAGGCCCTGCCTGTATCTGCTGGGACAGAGCGGTTGTAGGGGATCCTGTGCATGATGGGGAGGTGATGGGGGCCTGCCTGCCACGGGGGATCACAAGCGCAGACCCCTACTCCCTGCAGTGGTACCGATCTTGCTAGCAGTCAAAGGTGGCAGCTCAGTGCTGTGGCTCCCAAGGGTGGGGGGAGTCTGCTGTGCTGGAAAAGGCCCAGTGCTGCTGCAGCAGGACAGTCAGGCCTTGGGTAGAACTGCCCCCCTTGTTCCACCATGGGGGTCATCAGGTCGGGTGGGCAAGAGGGCTCTGTGCTGGCTCAGGAGGGCCTGTGGAGTGGGGTCAAGAGCCACATTGGTCCTGTCCCTGCAGCCAGGCTGAGGCAGGAGGCCGGGGGATTTGGTCATTGTGGGCAATGGGAGTTAGGCACCTGGAATGCTTTGAGGATCTGGCCCAGCTGCTTGGGCAGGATTCTATCGCTATGTGTGGGGAGGATGAGTATGTCTTGTACTGAGGAGCCTGCGGCTTTCCTGCCTTCTAGGCCCTGAGCACAGAGTCCCCGTGTCAGCTCCTTCTCCGACTGGGGTGGCCTGCCATGCTCTCATTCCTAGGACTGGTTGGTGGTTCATTTAGTTTTCTGTGCAGCCCAACTTCATTCCTGTTTTGTTGATCCCTAGCATGCAGAGTGTACAATTTGCTGGGAACGTGAACAATAACGTCCTCCCAGGACCAGGGAAATGCATGAACTACAGAGGTGTGTCTGGATTCCTGCTAGTAATCAGCAGACACAGCTTAGCTCTAAGGTCAGTCCATCGACACAGAATTATACATAAACCTGCTGCAGCTCTGGCATATGGAGCAGAGCCAGGGCCGGCTCCAGGGTTTTGGCCGTCCCAAGCAGCCAAACAAAACAAAAACAAACAAAGAAAAAAAGCCGCGATCGCGATCTGTGGCGGCAATTCGGCGGGAGGTCCTTCACTCCCAGCAGGAGTGAGGGACCATCCGCCGAATTGCCGCCGAATAGCTGGACGTGCTGCCCCTCTCCGAAGTGTCCGCCCCAAGCACCTGCTTGGTAAGCTGGTGCCTGGAGCTGGCCCTGAGCAGAGCACATGGTAACATCATGGATTACAGCTACTAGTCAAGGAGAGTGCCAGCTGTCTGTTTTAGGCAGTAGGCTGAGAATTGGGAGAAGTATGAGCTATCTATGCAAGTCTCTTACCCCGGCTGTAAAATGGGGACATCTACCAGCCTTTGGGAAATCGTTCAGCACCCCAGCCCTAAGGGCTTGTTCATACATGGTGCTACGCAGGAACAGCAGTGACTCAATAACTCAGTGTGGACGTCTTCCAGAAGCAGGGCCTTGTTCCCACTGTGGGTTAAGATAAACAGAAGCAAGGCCCTTTGATTCTGGACTAGGCATGTCCAGGGAGTGACTCATGAACAGCTAAGTGCCCTGTGCCAAGTATCAGGGTCATTTGTCCAAAACTTTAAAGCTGAGCAGACATAGTGCTCATCTTTTGGAAATGCCTGAACAGATCACCAAGTTTAAAAATTAAACCACTATTAACCTCCCCCTATACTCCCTCCCCCCTCTTGCTGCCTGCCTTGCAAGATGAGGTCTCACTCTCTTGCTTGAATTTGTAGACTTTTCCTCAATATGTTTTCGTAGTTCTCGGTGCAGTTTCCTAGGGATGTGAGAACTGTTACAGCCAATGTACCTTATGTTAGAATAGGGGTGGGCAAACTTTTTGGCAAGAGGACTACATCTAGGCATAGAAATTGTACGGTGGGCCATAAATTTTCACGAAATTGGGGTTGGGGTACGCCAGGGGGTGAGGGCTCTGGGTGGGGCTGCGGGCTCTGGGGTGGGGCCAGAAATGAGGAGTTATGGGTGTAGAAGGGGGTCTCTTACCCTAAGTGGCTCCCAAAAGCAGCGGCATGTTCCCCCTCCGGCTCCTACGTGGCGGCACAGCCAGGTGGGTCTGCTGCATGCTGTCCTGTTCGCAGATGCCACCCCTGCAGCTCCCATTGGTCACTCCCCAGCGGAAGCTCAAGGGGCAATTAAAACAGATTAAAACCCTAACCCACCCCGGTGTTAGAGGCAGTTTACCTTAAACTTTTCATAGCACTGTGGTGGAGAGAATGTTTTGCGTTTTGCAAGCATGGAGCAGCCCCATGGCAATTCCGTACATGGCAGTGACACAAGGAAAGTGTTCACATATTTTAATTGTCTGAGATACAATAAGTGTTTTGTCCCTTCCAGAAAGAAGTTACTCACATCATCACCTACTAGTCCACCATCTCCCTTTACCTGCTAGTCCAGGCCCCTCTCCACTTGCCGCCTGCCCCTTTGCTGTTACAGAGGATTTTTTTCTAATTGGACTTATTCCCCCTTTTTCCTGCTTTATCATGTGTTAAGAGAGCCTGAAAGGGGAGGTTGTTTGTTTGTGTGTTTAACTGCATCTCTTTCGCCTTAGAACAATCAGGCATGTTTACTCTGCCCTGCTTTTGTGGGAGAACCCTGGTGGGATCAGGGAGGTTTGCTGGGAGAGCCAGCCATTCAGCAGAGGCAAGGGTGCTGGATCTTTACCAAGGGTTCCTTTATCTCAACCTTATGTTAGTCACTGACAGGCAATAAGTGGTAACGGAGAAGAGCCCCGTCCAAGAGTTTAAAAGCTGGAGGAAAAAAATCCCCTCTTCTCTCCATAGTTCAGTTTTCCCACTTGGCTCCTTTGATGCTGTCATTTCCCAGTGCCTAGCTTCCCACAGCGCGACCCAGGCTCATCCCACAGGCATTCATGCTGTGAAAAACACGCCGAATTTAAATAGAAAAGAAAAAGAAAAAAATGTTTTGCCCCTTGGGGAGAGGGAAATACAGGCACCAGGCCACTCTGCTCCAGAGCAGTTTTTTAAATGGCCTTTACACTACCCTGCTACTGCTGGCAGTGCCACCATCCATGCTGCTAGCTGGCGCAGCCCTGGTTACACAACCAGAGCCCAGCTAACTTGGGAATCCCTCAGGGGATTTTACAAACGTGTGAGTGGAGCCAGGGCTTGAGGGCACAGTAACTGGATCAAATTTCTTGAGCGCCCAATTCAGGCATAGACAGATTTTTGTACGACATTAAAGGTGCCTAAAGGCCCAGATACACACAGGTATTTAGGCTCCTAGTGTCTGTTGATTTCAATGGCATTAGGAGCCTAAATTCCTTTATGGGCAGATGCCCTGGCCCACCTCTGCATCTGGCTGATAACAGTATCAGTGCTGACTGTTGTAGGAACAGCAGGGGTCTGTATGCTATGTATAACCAGTATGCTCAAAAACTCTCTGTTACACTCTCCCCCCACCCTCTCCCCCGCCACTTTTGTCTCCTCTCTCTCTTTGAATACCTGTGAAGTGGCTTTCCCCCTCCCCATCCCTCCTGGAATGCTTGTGGGATGAATGGGTTGCTTAAACAACTGGAAGATCAGAAGAGCTCCCAAATAAGCAAGGTGTCTGGGACTCTAATTAGGCAGCGCTCACACACCCAATGCATGGACACTGCCCAAGGTGGAGTGTGACCAACCAGACGCGGCCAAGTCATCTCTAGTCGCAGGCCATGAGGAGCAGGTCCTTAAAAAGGAAAGGGGCCATGTGCTCGGCAGTGCATTCACAAACTTGTACCTCCTGTGAAGACCCTTTGCCCAGACCACCTGGCTGCGTTGCATTCCATCGTGCCTCGGAAAGATTTACCTTCATCACACCATCCATCATTGCGCTGTGGGACACTTACCTTGAAGGATCCTGACATCTCCTGTGCTGTGCCTGTCCTGGGAGAATGAGTACGTGAGTGCGAGTGTGATGGTCCGCCTTCTTTTGAGCTTTGCTCTCAGTATAATAAACGTGCTGCTTTCTGCCAAACTCTGGTGGGTCATTAGTCTTAATCTTATTGGCTGGGCCAATTTTGGGTAACACTGACATAATATACTTTGCTGTCTGTAAGACGTTTGCCTTACTACTGCATGACACTTCTATTAAAAAACTAGTATGATATAAAATCAACATGGTACCCATTACATGTATTAAAAACTGGCTAACTGATAGGTCTCAAAATGTAATTGTAAATGGGGAATTGCCATCAAGTGGGTGTGTTTCTGGGGTGTGTGTGTCCCTCGAGGATCAGTTGTTGGCCCTACCCTATTTAACATCTTTATCGGTGACCTGCAATACAACATAACATCATCACTGATAAAGTTTGCAGATGACACAAAAATTGGGGGAGTGGTAAATAATGAAGGGGACAGGTCATTGACACAGCAAGAACTGGATTGCTTGGTTAACTGGGCTAAACAAACAATACACATTTTAATATGGCTATATGTAAACATCTAGGAACAAATGTAGGCCATACTGACTGACTGGGATTTAATAATGGGCTCTTCAATCTAGCTGAGCAATGTATAACAATCAGAAGGCTGGAAGTTGAAGTTAGCCAAATTAAGACTGGAAATAAGGTGTACATTTTTGAGGGTAAATAAGCATTGGGACAATTTACCAAGGGTCCATCGCTGACAATTTGTAAATAAAGACTGGATCTTTTTCTAATAGTGACCATAATATAATAACATTTAATATCCCTGTGGTGGGAAGAAAACCTCAGCAGCCCAATACTGTGGCATTTAATTTCAAAAAGGGGAACTATGCAAAAATGAGGGGGTTAGTTAAACAGACGTTAAAAGGTACAGTGACTAAAGTGAAATCCCTGCAAGCTGCATGGACGCTTTTTAAAGACACCATAATAGAGGCCCAACTTAAACGTATACCCCAAATTAAGAAACACAGTAAAAGAACTAAAAAAGAGCCACCATGGCTTAACAACCATGTAAAAGAAGCAGTGAGAGATAAAAAGGCATTTTTTAAAAAGTGGAAGTCAAATCCTAGTGAGGTAAATACAAAGGAGCATAAACACTGCCAAATTAAGTGTAAAAATGTAAAAAGAAAAGCCAAAGAGGAGTTTGAAGAACGGCTAGCCAAAAACTCAAAAGGTAATAACAAAATGTTTTTTAAGTACATCAGAAGCAGGAAGCCTGCTAAAGAACCAATGGGGCCCCTGGATGATCGAGATACAAAAGGAGCACTTAAAGACGATAAAGTCATTGCGGAGAAACTAAATGAATTCTTTGCTTCAGTCTTCACGGCTGAGGATGTTAGGGAGATTCCCAAACCTGAGCTGGCTTTTGTAGGCAACAAATCTGAGGAACTGTCACAGATTGAGGTGTCACTAGAGGAGGTTTTGGAATTAATTGATAAACTTAACATTAACAAGTCATTGGGACCAGATGGTATTCACCCAAGAGTTCTGAAAGAACTCAAATGTGAAATTGCGGAACTATTAACTAGGGTTTGTAACCTGTTCTTTAAATGGGCTTTTGTACCCAATGACTAGAAGATAGCTAATGTAACGCCAATATTTAAAAAGGGCTCTAGAGGTGATCCCAGCAATTACAGACCGGTAAGTCTAACGTCAGTACCGGGCAAATTAGTTGAAACAATAGTAAAGAATAAAATTGTCAGACACCTAGAAGAACATAAATTGTTGGGCAAAAGTCAACATGATTTCTGTAAAGGGAAATCGTGTCATACTAATCTATTAGAGTTCTTTGAAGGGTCAATAAACATGTGGACAAGGGGGATCCAGTGGACATAATGTACTTAGATTTCCAGAAAGCCTTTGACAAGGTCCCTCACTAAAAGCTCCTACATAAATTAAGTTGTCCTGGGATAAAAGGGAAGGTCCTTTCATGGATTGAGAACTGGTTAAAAGACAGGGAACAAAGGGTGGGAATAAATGGTAAATTCTCAGAATGGAGAGGGGTAACTAGTGGTGTTCCCCAAGGGTCTGTCCTAGGACCAATCCTATTCAACTTATTCATAAATGATCTGGAGAATGGGATAAAAAGTGAGGTGGCAAAGTTTGCAGATGATACTAAACTGCTCAAGATAGTTAGGACCAAAACAGACTGTGAAGAACTTCAAAAAGATCTCACAAAACTAAGTGATTGGGCAACAAAATGGCAAATGAAATTTAATGTGGATAAATGTAAAGTAATGCACATTGGAAAAAATAACCCCAACTATACATACAATATGATGGGGGCTAATTTAGCTACAACAAATCAGGAAAAAGATGTTGGAATCATTGTGGATAGTTCTCTGAAGACGTCCATGCAGTGTGGAGAGGCAGTCAAAAAAGCAAACGGGATGTTAAGAATCATTAAAAAGGGGATAGAGAATAAGACGGAGAATATATTATTGCCCTTATATAAATAGATGGTACGCCCACATCTTGAATACTGCGTACAGATGTGGTCTCCTCATCTCAAAAAAGATATACTGGCACTAGAAAAGGTTCAGAGAAGGGCAACTAAAATGATTAGGGGTTTGGAACAGGTCCCATATGAGGAGAGATTAAAGAGGCTAGGACTTTTCAGTTTGGAAAAGAAGAGACTAAGGGGGGATATGATAGAGGTATATAAAATCAGGCGTGGTGTGGAGAAAGTAGATAAGGAAATGTTATTTACTTATGCCCATAATACAAGAACTAGGGGCCACCAAATGAAATTAATGGGTAGCAGGTTTAAAACAAATAAAAGGAAGTTCTTCTTCACACAGCGCACAGTCAACTTGTGGAACTCCTTACCTGAGGAGGTTGTGATGGCTAGGTCTATAACAGCGTTTAAAAGAGAACTAGATAAGTTCATGGAGGTTAAGTTCGTTAATAGCTATTAGTCAGGATGGGTAAGGAATGGTGTCCCTAGCCTCTGTTTGTCAGAGGGTGGAGATGGATGGCAGGAGAGAGATCACTTGATCATTACCTGTTAGGTTCACTCCCTCTGGGGCACCTGGCATTGGCCACTCTTGGTAGACAGGATACTGAGCTAGATGGACCTTTGGTCTGACCCAGTACGGCCGTTCTTATGTTCTTATGTTATGTAAAAGTTCTACTTGAGGTATTGGTTTGGGGAAGGTTCCTGGCCTGTGCTGTACAGGGGGTCAGACCAGATGATCACCAGGTTTCACACTGGCTTTGGAATCTCTGAATCTTTAGGCACTTAAATACATTTAAAAATCTGGCCCCAGAGTCCCTTGCTAACCACCTCGGGCTCCTGGTCAACTTGCCATGAAGGGCTTATCTACAAGAGAGAGTTCCCCTGGAGTTAATTGATTGCCCATGTTTGTAAGGATGGGCAGGACTCTGTACCATGGATAACATTTGGGGAGAGTCCACACCAGCTTTACAATAATTAATTAGGTGCAATTAATGCCCCATCAGTTAACTCCAGGTAAAATTCTGCATCAAGGATATACCCTTAGGGCTTGTCTACACTTACATTTTATAGCACTCTAACTTGCTGGCTTAGGGGGGCACGCTCCCCCCCCCCCCCAGTTCCTTCTTGCCAGACAATGCTGACAGAGGGGAAGAAGGGCAGGACGTGGAATAGACGTGAGCAACACATCTTGAAGAACACAAGTTACCGACAAGGTAACTGTCTTTTCTTCTTCAAGTGATTGCTCAAGTGTATTCCACAATAGGTGATTCCAAGCTATATCTGTTGGAGGTGGGTAGGAGTTCACAGAGACTTGGGATGGAGCACTGCCCTGCCAAACCCTGTGTCTTCCCTGGTCTGGGAGACAATTGCATAATGTGAGGTGAATGTGTGAACTGAAGATAACTCCTTCAGATGCCGAGACTCATCAAGCCCTCGGATCGCTACCCCTTCCTGCTTCTCCATGTGGGCACCAATGATACTGCCAAGAATGACCTTGAGCGGATCACTGCAGACTACGTGGCTCTGGGAAGAAGGATAAAGGAGTTTGAGGTGCAAGTGGTGTTCTCGTCCATCCTCCCTGTGCAAGGAAAAGGCCAGGGTAGAGACCGTCGAATCGTGGAAGTCAACGAATGGCTACGCAGGTGGTGTCGGAGAGAAGGCTTTGGATTCTTCGACCATAGGATGGTGTTCCAAGAAGAAGGAGTGCTAGGCAGAGACGGGCTCCACCTAACGAAGAGAGGGAAGAGCATCTTCGCCAGCAGGCTGGCTAACCTAGTGAGGAGGGCTTTAAACTAGGTTCACCGGGGGAAGGAGACCAAAGCCCTGAGGTAAGTGGGGAAATGGGATCCTGGGAGGAAGCACAAGCAGGAGAGCGCAAGAGGGGAGGACTCCTGGCTCATGCTGAGAAAGAGGGAAGATCGAGGAGTTATCTTAAGTGCCTATACACAAATGCAAGAAGCCTGGGAAACAAGCAGGGAGAACTGGAAGTCCTGGCACAGTCAGGGAACTATGATGTGATTGGAATAACAGAGACTTGGTGGGATAACTCACATGACTGGAGTACTGTCATGGATGGATATAAACTGTTCAGGAAGGACAGGCAGGGCAGAAAAGGTGGGGGAGTTGCGTTGTATGTAAGAGAGGAGTATGACTGCTCAGAGCTCCGGTATGAAACTGCAGAAAAACCTGAGAGTCTCTGGATAAAGTTGAGAAGTGGGAGCAACAAGGGTGATGTCGTGGTTGGAGTCTGCTATAGACCACCAGACCAGGGGGATGAGGTGGACGAGGCTTTCTTCTGGCAACTAGCAGAAGTTGCTAGATCGCAGGCCCTGGTTCTCATGGGAGACTTTAATCACCCTGATATCTGCTGGGAGAGCAATACAGCGGTGCCCAGGCAATCCAGGAAATTTTTGGAAAGTGTAGGGGACAATTTTCTGGTGCAAGTGCTGGAGGAACCAACTAGGGGCAAAGCTTTTCTTGACCTGCTGCTCACAAACAGGGAAGAACTAGTAGGGGAAGCAAAAGTGGATGGGAACCTGGGAGGCAGTGACCATGAGATGGTCGAGTTCAGGATCCTGACACAAGGAAGAAAGGAGAGCAGCAGAATACGGACCCTGGACTTCAGAAAAGCAGACTTTGACTCCCTCAGGGAACAGATGGGCAGGATCCCCTGGGAGAATAACATGAAGGGCAAAGGGGTCCAGGAGAGCTGGCTGTATTTTAAAGAATCCTTATTGAGGTTGCAGGAACAAACCATCCCGATGTATAGAAAGAATAGTAAATATGGCAGGCGACCAGCTTGGCTAAACAGTGAAATCCTTGCTGATCTTAAACGCAAAAAAGAAGCTTACAAGAAGTGGAAGATTGGACAAATGACCAGGGAGGAGTATAAAAATATTGCTCAGGTGTGCAGGAGTGAAATCAGGAAGGCCAAATCACACTTGGAGTTGCAGTTAGCAAGAGATGTTAAGAGTAACAAGAAGGGTTTCTTCAGGTATGTTAGCAACAAGAAGAAAATCAAGGAAAGTGTGGGCCCCTTACTGAATAAGGGAGGCAACCTAGTGACCGAGGATGTGGAAAAAGCTAATGTACTCAATGATTTTTTTGCCTCTGTCTTCACGCACAAGGTCAGCTCCCAGATTGCTGCACTGGGCAGTACAGCATGGGGAGAAGGTGACCAACCCTCTGTGGAGAAAGAAGTGGTTCGGGACTATTTAGAAAAACTGGACGTGCACAAGTCCATGGGGCCGGATGCGCTGCATCCGAGGGTGCTAAAGGAGTTGGCGGGTGAGATTGCAGAGCCATTAGCCATTATTTTTGAAAACTCATGGCGATCAGGGGAGGTCCCAGATGACTGGAAAAAGGCTAATGTAGTGCCCATCTTTAAAAAGGGAAGGAGGAGGATCCGGGGAACTACAGGCCAGTCAGCCTCACTTCAGTCCCTGGAAAAATCATGGAGCAGGTCCTCAAGGAATCAATTATGAAACATTTAGAGGAGAGGAAAGTGATCAGGAACAGTCAGCATGGATTCACGAAGGGGAAGTCGTGCCTGACTAACCTAATTGCCTTCTATGATGAGATAACTGGCTCTGTGGATGAGGGGAAAGCAGTGGATGTGTTATTCCTTGACTTTAGCAAAGCTTTTGATAAGGTCTCCCACAGTATTCTTCCCGCCAAGTTAAAGAAGTATGGGCTGGATGAATGGACTGTAAGGTGGATAGAAAGCTGGCTAGATCGTCGGGCTCAACGGGTAGTGATCAATGGCTCCATGTCCAGTTGGCAGCCGGTTTCAAGCGGAGTGCCCCAAGGGTCGGTCCTGGGGCTGGTTTTGTTTAATATCTTTATTAATGATCTGGAGGATGGTGTGGACTGCACTCTCAGCAAGTTTGCAGATGACATTAAACTAGGAGGCGTGGTAGATACACTAGAGGGTAGGGATCGGATACAGAGGGACCTAGACAAATTAGAGGATTGGGCCGAAAAAAACCTGATGAGGTTCAACAAGGACAAGTGCAGAGTCCTGCACTTAGGACGGAAGAATCCCATGCACTGCTACAGACTAGGGACCGAATGGCTAGGTAGCAGTTCTGCAGAAAAGGAACTAGGGGTCACAGTGGACGAGAAGCTGGATATGAGTCAACAGTGTGCTCTTGTTGCCAAGAAGGCTAACGGCCTTTTGGGCTGTATAAGTAGAGGCATTGCCAGCAGATCGAGGAACGTGATCGTTCCCCTTTATTCGACATTGGTGAGGCCTCATCTGGAATACTGTGCCAGTTTTGGGCCCCACACTACAAGAAGGATGTGGAAAAATTGGAAAGAGTCCAGTGGAGGGCAACAAAAATGATTAGGGGTCTGGAGCGCATGACTTATGAGGAGAGGCTGAGGGAACTGGGATTGTTTAGTCTCCAGAAGAGAAGAATGAGGGGGGATTTGATAGCAGCCTTCAACTACCTGAAGGGGGGTTCCAAAGAGGATGGAGCTTGGCTGTTCTCAGTGGTGGCAGACGACAGAACAAGGAGCAATGGTCTCAAGTTGCAGTGGGGGAGGTCCAAGTTGGATATCAGGAAAAACTAGTCCACTAGGAGGGTGGTGAAACACTGGAATGCGTTACCTAGGGAGGTGGTGGAGTCTCCTTCCTTGGAGGTTTTTAAGGCCCGGCTTGACAAAGCCCTGGCTGGGATGATTTAGCTGGGAATTGGTCCTGCTTTGAGCAGGGGGTTGGACTAGATGACCTCTTGAGGTCCCTTCCAACTCTGATATTCTATGATTCTATGATTCTATGAAGGCCATGTGGCAGCCCTGCAAATGACTTGAATGGGGACAGGGGCTAAAAAGGCAGCCAACTAGGTCTGCGCCCTAGTTGAGTGCACCCTCACAATTGGCAGTGAGGGATTCCTGCCAGGTCATAACAGGTATGGATGAACGAGGTGATCCAGTTGGAGAGCCGCTGAGTGGAGATTGGCTGACCCTTCATGCACTCGGCCGAGGAGATGAACAGCTACAAGGACTTCCTGAATGCCTTAGTGCACTCCAGGTAAAAAGCCAGAGCCTGTCTCAAATCCAGCGTGTGGAGGCGTCGCTCCTCACTGGACCCATGGGGCTTGGGGCAGAGAACTGGCAGGAAAATGTCCTGACCCATGTGGTAGGCAGAGTCCACCTTCGGGAGGAACAAAGGATGTGGGCGGAGCTGGACCTTATCCTTATGGACCACCATGTATGGGGGCTCAGAGGTCAGGGCCCTGAGAGCAATCTAAACTCGGATGCACTGGCCAGGTAGACAGCTGACGTGATCACCACCACGAGAGATGCGACCAGAAGCACATAGCTAGTGGCTCAAACAGGGGGCCTGTGAAGCGGGCCAATACCAGGTTCAGGTCCGACTGGGGGACTAACACACAGGAAGAGATGATTGAATCCCTTAAGGAATAGGCCAGTCATAGCATGGGAGAATACCATGTGGCCCCCCGCACCAGCAGATGGAAAGCAGATATGGCCTCCAAGTGCACCTTAATGGACGAGGGTGCCAGGCCCTGGGCCCTAAGGTGAAGGAGGTAGTCCAAAATTAGCTGTATTGGGGCAGCCATGGGGGAAACATCCTGCTCATCCGCCCATCGGAAAAACTGAGACCACTTTGCCAAGTAGGCTCAGCACATGAAAGGTCGCCTGCTTTCCAAGAGGATGTGCTGAACCCCTTCCTAGCATGTCCTTTCCTCCAAGCCTAACTGCCTGCTCCCCTATGGGTACTGCTAAGGAAAAAGCTTTCGACTCCGATGCAGCACGCACACCTACTGTGGAATACAAATGAGCAATCATTCAAAGAAGAAATACCAGTGTTCAGGCTTCTGCGTGTGGGGCCTGACCCCTGACCACTAGGGGCTTGTTGGTGTCACTAGGCATAACCCTAGGTAACTCGGGAGGGTGGAAGGCCACTAAGGCCTGGTCTACACTACGACTTTAATTCGGATTTATCAGCTTTAATTCGAATTTACCCTGCAACCGTCCACACAACGACACTATTTATTTCGATATAAAGGGCCCTTTAAATCGATTTCTGTACTCCACCCCGACGAGCGGAGTAGCGCCAAAATCGATTTTAACATTTCAAATTAGGGATAGTGTGGCCGCAATTCGATGGTATTGGCCTCCGGGAGCTATCCCACAGTGCATCATTGTGACCGCTCTGGACAGCAATCTAAACTCGGATGCACTGGCCAGGTAGACAGGAAAAGCCCCGCAAACATTTGAATTTCATTTCCTGTTTGCCCAGCGTGGAGAGCACAGGTGACCACAGATAGCTCATCAGCACAGGTAACCATGCAGGCCGATAATCGAAAAAGAGCACTAGCATGGACCATACGGGAGGTACTGGATCTGATCGCTATATGGGGAGAGGATTCAGTGCTTGCAGAACTTCGTTCTAAAAGACGAAATGCCAAAACTTTTGAAAAAATCTCCAAGGGCATGATGGAGAGAGGCCACAATAGGGACTCAGATCAGTGCCGCGTGAAAGTCAAGGAGCTCAGACAAGCCTATCAAAAAACAAAGGAGGCAAACGGTCGCTCCGGGTCAGAGCCGCGGACATGCTGCTTCTACGCCGAGCTGCATGCAATTCTAGGGGGGGCTGCCACCGCTACCCCACCTGTGATCGTGGATTCTGGGTCGGGGATAGTCTCATCAGCTACACCTGAGGATTCTGCCGATGGGGGAGAGGAGGAGGAGGAGGATGAGCTTGCAGAGAGCACACAGCACTCCGTTCTCCCCAACAGCCAGGATTTTTTTCTCACCCTGACTGAAGTACCCTCCCAACCCTCCCAAGCCAGTATCCAAGACCCTGACCCCATGGAAGGGACCTCAGGTGAGTTTACCTTTTAAAATATAAAACTTGTTTTAAAAGCAAACGGTTTTTAATGATTACTTTGCCCTGAGGACTTGGGATGCATTCGCGGTCAGTTCAGCTACTGGAAAAGTCTGTTAACGTGTCTGGGGATGGAGCGGAAATCCTCCAGGGACATCTCCATGAAGCTCTCCTGGAGGTACTCCAAAAGCCTTGCCACAAGGTTTCTGGGTAGTGCATCCTTATTCCGTCCTCCATGGTAGGACACTTGACCACGCCATGCTTGCAGCAAGTAATCTGGTATCATTGCCTGACAAAGCCTGGCAGCGTATGGTCCCGGTGTTTGCTGGCATTCAAGCAACATCCGTTCTTTATCTTGTTGTGTAATCCTCAGGAGAGTGATATCACTCATGGTAACCTGGTTGAAATACGGGAACTTAATTAAGGGGACAGAGGTGGCCGTTCCTACTGGGCTGTTTGCCTGTGGCGAAAAATAAATCCTTCCCTGCAGTTAGCCAAGCGCAGATGGGAAATTGGCCCTGAGCTTTTCGCGTTTGGCTAGCAGGGATCTTCCCTGTTACCAGCCACGTGGTGGGGGGAGGGGTACCGTGATCATCCCAGAGAATTTATGGCAGGAGGGGGCGGCGGGGGTGGTGGTGGTTAGTTTGGTTCCTGCAGGGATTTTCCCTGATACCAGCCACGCGGTGGGGGGAGGGGTACAGCGATCATCCCAGAGAATTCATGGCGGGGGGGGTGGGGTGGTTAGTTTGTTTTCTGCTGCTGCTGAATGTTAACAGAAAAACCGCAGCACTCTACAGGCTATGCTTGGTATGTGGGAAAGGAGGGCGCAGAAGCTGTAAGACAATGGCTTACCATGGCCGCATGCAAGCCGAATTCTGTTGCCCAGACCTGTGATCTCTAGCAGCAAAGCCACAAGCACTCAGCATTAAGAGGCAAAATGCAACCTTGCACAGAAATCACATGTGCTATGTAATGTGAATAGTGTTGGTCACCGTGAAAGAGTATAAGCATTGTTCTGCAAAATGTATCTTTTTAAACAATTCTCTCTTTTTTCCCCTCCCTACAGCAGCTGCAAATTCCTCAAGCCTCCCTCCTCCATCCCGAAGGCTATCACAGATAAGGCGTCGTAAAAAGAAAACGCGAAACGAGATGTTTTCAGAAATTATGGAATCCAGCCGCAGTGACAGAGCTCATCTGAATGAGTGGAAGGAAACGGTTGCAAAGTATAGGAAAGAAGCCATTGAACGTGAGGACAGGAGGGACCAACGTGAGGACAGGAGGGACCAACGTGAGGAGAGGAGAGACGCTCGAGATGAGAGGTGGCGGCAGGAAGATCAGAGGAGGCAGGATGCAACGCTGGGGCTGCTGCGTGAGCAAACAGACATGCTTCGGCGTCTGGTGGAGCTTCAGGAACGGCTGCAGGAAAACAGACTGCCGCTACAGCCCCTGTACCCCCCTCCCCCCTCCCCATGTTCCGTATCCTCCTCACCCAGACGTGTAAGAACGCGGGGAGGGGAGGCTCCGTACACCTTCCCATTCCACCCCAGTAGACAGCCCAAGCAAAAGGCTGTCATTTTTTTAACCTTTTTTTAGTGGCCTTTTCCTTCCCACCGATCCTCCTCCCAAATCCCACCCGGGTTCCCTCCCTCTTTTTCTAATCTATTAATAAAGAATAAATGATTTTTAAATGATAGTGACTTTATTTGGTTTGAAAGAAAGCTGGGGGAAGGGGGAGGGTGGGTTCCTTACAGAAAATCAGTCAATAAAGGGGGCGGGTTTTCATGAAGGAGAAACAAACAGATATTTCACACGGTAGCCTGGCCAGTCATGAAACTGGTTTTCAAAGCTTCTCTGATGCACAGCGCTTCCTGGTGTGTTCTTCTAATCGCCCTGGTGTCTGGCTGCGCGTAATCAGCAGCCAGGCGATTTGCCTCAGCCTCCCACCCCGCCATAAAGGTCTCCCCCTTACTTTCACAGAGATTGTGGAGCACGCAGCAAGCAGAAATAACAATGGGGAGATTTCTTTGGCTGAGGTCAGAGCGAGTCAATAATGATCGCCAGCGACCTTTTAAACGGCCAAATGCACATTCTACCACCATTCTGCACTTGCTTAGCCTGTAGTTGAACAGCTCCTGACTCCTGTCCAGGCTGCCTGGGTATGGCTTCATGAGCCATGGCATTAAGGGGTAGGCTGGGTCCCCAAGAATAACTATTGGCATTTCAACATCCCCAACGGTTATTTTCTGGTCCGGAAAGTAAGTCCCTTGCTGCAGCCCTTTAAACAGAGTAGTGTTCCTGAAGACGCAAGCGTCATGAACCCTTCCCGCCCAGCCTGCGTTGATGTTGGTGAAACGTCCCTTGTGATCCACAAGTGCTTGCAGCACCATTGAAAAGTACCCCTTGCGGTTTATGTACTGGGTACCCTGGTGCTCCGGTGCCAAGATAGGGATATGGGTTCCATCTATCGCCCCACCACAGTTAGGGAATCTCATTGCAGCAAAACCATCCACTATGGCCTGCACATTTCCCAAAGTCACTAACTTTCGTAGCAGCACCTGAGTGATTGCTTTGGCTACTTGCATCACAGCAGCCCCCACAGTAGATTTGCCCACTCCAAATTGATTCCCAACTGACCGGTAGCTGTCTGGCGTTGCAAGCTTCCACAGGGCTATCGCCACGCGCTTCTCAACTGTGAGGGCTGCTCTCATCTTGGTATTCTGGCGTTTCAGGGCAGGGGACAGCAAGTCACAAAGTTCCATGAAAGTGCCCTTACGCATGCGAAAGTTCCGCAGCCACTGGGAATCATCCCACACCTGCAACACTATGCGGTCCCACCAGTCTGTGCTTGTTTCCCTTGCCCAGAATCTGCATTCCATGGATAGAACCTGCCCAATTAACAACATGATCTCCAAAGCACCGGGGCCCGCGGTTTCACAGAATTCTGTATCTGTGTCCATGTCCATGTCCATGTGCATGTCCATGTCCTCATCACGCTTGTCGCTGCGCTGCCGCCGCCGCTGCCTCCTCGCCTCGTTTTTCTGGTCCTGGCTCAGCATAAACTCCACGAGAATGCGCGAGGTGTTTACAATGTTCATGACTGCTGTTTTGAGCTGAGCGGGCTCCATGCTTGCCGTGGTATGGAGTCTGCAGTGTTCACCCAACCAGGAAAAAAGGCGCAAAATGGTTGTCTGCCGTCTGTTGCTTTCATGCAGGGAGGGAGGGAGGAGGTGAGGCTGTACCCAGAACCACCTGCGACGATGTTTTTTGTCCCATCAGGCACTGGGATCTCAACCCAGAATTCCAATGGCCGCGGGAGACTGCGGGAACTATGGGATAGCTATGGGATAGCTACCCACAGTGCAACGCTGCAGAAATCGACGCTAGCCCCGGTACTTGGACACACACCGCCGAATTAATGTGCTTAGTGTGGCCGCATACATTTCGACTTTATACAACCTGTTTTCCAAATTCGAATTATATAAATTCGGATTAATCCCGTAGTGTAGACATACCCTAAGTGTCAATGAAGCCTTCCTGCACTAGGCCTATATGAACCAAACTTCTTCCACGTTTAAACTCTAATCAACCTCAAAAGCCAGGTGCAATTGGAATATGTAAGCAACCAGTTATCTGTGTGCAACCTCCTGCTCACACCGGTATCAAGCAGTAATAATGAGGCCTGCATGTTTCTGGCTGAAGGGAAAAAGGACAAGATAACAGTTTAAAGAAGTTACTAACAAGCTAGGCTTATAGCTGCCAAGAATGACTTAACTGCTTAAATGTAATCGTTATTTGCTTAGTAACTGTTACCAGGGAAGGGAGGGGTAGAAGGGGAGGAAGGGAGGGGAAAGGGGTGGGGAGTGAGGCTTAACTGCAAAATGTATAAAAGAAGAAAAACTGTTCCTGTTAGTGTGCTTGATTTGAGACTTGCCAGTCTCCTCGCACCGCTTTGGGATCCCAAATAAACTTTGTTTGTTTCTCCACCCCTGGTGTGTTTATTGGCGTGAAGCACACTGGGCAATGAACCCCGCTGTTGCTGTCCTCAGGCATGCTGTGCCGGCAACAGGCTGGCAATGCTGACACTGTTCAGGGGGAAGCAATTCCAGGTGTAGGGAATGGAGGGTGAGGGGGGTTCTCACCACACAAGTGCACCCAACCGAGTGTGCTCATGCTCGGGCAGTAAGGCCCAGACCTTCAAAGCTATTTAGGCTCCTAACGCCAACTGACTTTAATGGACATTGGGAGGCAGCCCCAGTACCTTTCAGGATCTGGGCCTAGAAGCCTTAGCACTTAAGGAGGGTGAGACGCAGCTGCTGCTGTTGAGGTGAGCTCTAGCCATTAACTCAGTCAAGCTGGAGCAGGGAGCTATTCAATCCCTGCCTGTTAAACGAGGCCGTATCCAAAATGGGCCTGTAATTCTGAATGCCTCTGTCTCTGGAGGCCAGCTGGGCCAGCTTTTGCTGAATTGTCCACAGTTCTGCACATTCACAATGCCCGCACCCAGCAGAGAGCTCTGGATAAACCCCCATGCCATCCCCACCCCCAACTATTCTAGTGCCCACACCACATTGAGTCACTCAGCCATAGACAAATCTGCAGCCAATTCAGTCATGCAGCGCGCTGCCTCCTGCCCAGAGACGCTAAGTACCACCCAATGCGTGGGGGCCAGTGTTCACCCCCAACTCTCATGCTGCCACTAGGTGGCTGTAGGGGATACCCCCTGTCACCCACGCTCAGCCCACCCTGCGTCATAGAATCATAGAATCATAGAATATCAGAGTTGGAAGGGACCTCAAGAGGTCATCTAGTCCAACCCCCTGCTCAAAGCAGGACCAATTCCCAGCTAAATCATCCCAGCCAGGGCTTTGTCAAGCCGGGCCTTAAAAACCTCCAAGGAAGGAGACTCCACCACCTCCCTAGGTAACGCATTCCAGTGTTTCACCACCCTCCTAGTGAAATAGTTTTTCCTGATATCCAACCTGGACCTCCCCCACTGTAACTTGAGACCATTGCTCCTTGTTCTGTCATCTGCCACCACTGAGAACAGCCGAGCTCCATCCTCTTTGGAACCCCCCTTCAGGTAGTTGAAGGCTGCTATCAAATCCCCCCTCATTCTTCTCTTCTGGAGACTAAACAATCCCAGTTCTCTCAGCCTCTCCTCATAAGTCATGTGCTCCAGACCCCTAATCATTTTTGTTGCCCTCCGCTGGACTCTTTCCAATTTTTCCACATCCTTCTTGTAGTGTGGGGACCAAAACTGGACACAGTATTCCAGATGAGGCCTCACCAATGTCGAATAAAGGGGAACGATCACGTTCCTCGATCTGCTGGCAATGCCCCTACTTATACAGCCCAAAATGCCGTTAGCCTTCTTGGCAACAAGAGCACACTGTTGACTCATATCCAGCTTCTCGTCCACTGTGACCCCTAGGTCCTTTTCAGCAGAACTGCTACCTAGCCATTCGGTCCCTAGTCTGTAGCAGTGCATGGGATTCTTCCGTCCTAAGTGCAGGACTCTGCACTTGTCCTTGTTGAACCTCATCAGGTTTTTTTCTGCCCAATCCTCTAATTTGTCTAGGTCCCTCTGTATCCGATCCCTACCCTCTAGTGTATCTACCACGCCTCCTAGTTTAGTGTCATCTGCAAACTTGCTGAGAGTGCAGTCCACACCATCCTCCAGATCATTAATAAAGATATTAAACAAAACCGGCCCCAGGACCGACCCTTGGGGCACTCCACTTGAAACCGGCTGCCAACTAGACATGGAGCCATTGATCACTACCCGTTGAGCCCGACGATCTAGCCAGCTTTCTATCCACCTTACAGTCCATTCATCCAGCCCATACTTCTTTAACTTGGTGGCAAGAATACTATGGGAGACAGTATCAAAAGCTTTGCTAAAGTCAAGAAATAACACATCCACTGCTTTCCCCTCATCCACAGAGCCAGTTATCTCATCATAGAAGGCAATTAGGTTAGTCAGGCACGACTTCCCCTTCGTGAATCCATGCTGACTGTTCCTGATCACTTTCCTCTCCTCTAAATGTTTCATAATTGATTCCTTGAGGACCTGCTCCATGATTTTTCCAGGGACTGAGGTGAGGCTGACTGGCCTGTAGTTCCCCGGATCCTCCTTCTTCCCTTTTTTAAAGATGGGCACTACATTAGCCTTTTTCCAGTCATCTGGGACCTCCCCCGATCGCCATGAGTTTTCAAAAATAATGGCTAATGGCTCTGCAATCTCACCCGCCAACTCCTTTAGCACCCTCGGATGCAGCGCATCCGGCCCCATGGACTTGTGCACGTCCAGTTTTTCTAAATAGTCCCGAACCACTTCTTTCTCCACAGAGGGTTGGCCACCTTCTCCCCATGCTGTACTGCCCAGTGCAGCAATCTGGGAGCTGACCTTGTGCGTGAAGACAGAGGCAAAAAAATCATTGAGTACATTAGCTTTTTCCACATCCTCGGTCACTAGGCTGCCTCCCTCATTCAGTAAGGGGCCCACACTTTCCTTGATTTTCTTCTTGTTGCTAACATACCTGAAGAAACCCTTCTTGTTACTCTTAACATCTCTTGCTAACTGCAACTCCAAGTGTGATTTGGCCTTCCTGATTTCACTCCTGCACGCCTGAGCAATATTTTTATACTCCTCCCTGGTCATTTGTCCAATCTTCCACTCCTTATAAGCCTCTTTTTTGCGTTTAAGATCAGCAAGGATTTCACTGTTTAGCCAAGCTGGTCGCCTGCCATATTTACTATTCTTTCTACACATCGGGATGGTTTGTTCCTGCAACCTCAATAAGGATTCTTTAAAATACAGCCAGCTCTCCTGGACCCCTTTGCCCTTCATGTTATTCTCCCAGGGGATCCTGCCCATCTGTTCCCTGAGGGAGTCAAAGTCTGCTTTTCTGAAGTCCAATGTCCGTATTCTGCTGCTCTCCTTTCTTCCTTGTGTCAGGATCCTGAACTCGACCATCTCATGGTCACTGCCTCCCAGGTTCCCATCCACTTTTGCTTCCCCTACTAGTTCTTCCCTGTTTGTGAGCAGCAGGTCAAGAAAAGCTTTGCCCCTAGTTGGTTCCTCCAGCACTTGCACCAGGAAATTGTCCCCTACACTTTCCAAAAATTTCCTGGATTGCCTGTGCACCGCTGTATTGCTCTCCCAGCAGATATCAGGGTGATTAAAGTCTCCCATGAGAACCAGGGCCTGTGATCTAGCAACTTCTGCTAGTTGCCAGAAGAAAGCCTCGTCCACCTCGTCCCCCTGGTCTGGTGGTCTATAGCAGACTCCAACCACGACATCACCCTTGTTGCTCACACTTCTCAACTTTATCCAGAGACTCTCAGGTTTTTCTGCAGTATCATACCGGAGCTCTGAGCAGTCATACTCCTCTCTTACATACAACGCAACTCCCCCACCTTTTCTGCCCTGCCTGTCCTTCCTGAACAGTTTATATCCATCCATGACAGTACTCCAGTCATGTGAGTTATCCCACCAAGTCTCTGTTATTCCAATCACATCATAGTTCCCTGACTGTGCCAGGACTTCCAGTTCTCCCTGCTTGTTTCCCAGGCTTCTTGCATTTGTGTATAGGCACTTAAGATAACTCAACGATCGTCCCTCTTTCTCAGCATGAGACAGGAGTCCTCCCCTGTTGCGCTCTCCTGCTTGTGCTTCCTCCCAGGATCCCATTTCCCCACTTACCTCAGGGCTTTGGTCTCCTTCCCCCGGTGAACCTAGTTTAAAGCCCTCCTCACTAGGTTAGCCAGCCTGCTGGCGAAGATGCTCTTCCCTCTCTTCGTTAGGTGGAGCCCGTCTCTGCCTAGCACTCCTTCTTCTTGGAACACCATCCCATGGTCGAAGAATCCAAAGCCTTCTCTCCGACACCACCTGCGTAGCCATTCATTGACTTCCACGATTCGACGGTCTCTACCCCGGCCTTTTCCTTGCACAGGGAGGATGGACGAGAACACCACTTGCGCCTTAAACTCCTTTATCCTTCTTCCCAGAGCCACGTAGTCTGCAGTGATCCGCTCAAGGTCATTCTTGGCAGTATCATTGGTGCCCACGTGGAGAAGCAGGAAGGGGTAGCGATCCGAGGGCTTGATGAGTCTCGGCAGTCTCTCCGTCACATCGTGTATCCTAGCTCCTGGCAAGCAGCAGACCTCTCGGTTTTCCCGGTCAGGGCGGCAGATAGATGACTCAGTCCCCCTGAGGAGGGAGTCCCCGACCACCACCACCCTCCTCCTCCTCTTGGGAGTGGTGGTCGTGGAACCCCCATCCCTAGGACAGTGCATCTTTTGCCTTCCAATCGGTGGAGTCTCCTTCTGCTCCCTTCCCTCAGATGGGCCATCTAGTCCACTCTCCGCATTAGCACCTGTAGAGAGAACATGGAAACGATTCCTCACCTGTATCTCCATTGCTGGTGCATGGACGCTCCTCTTTCTTCTTCTGGAGGTCACATGCTGCCAAACCTCCTCACAATCCTTCTGTCCCTGCTGCGCCTGCTCTGAATCTTCAGAATATTGTGGCCGTAGAAGCATCTCCTGACGTCTGTCCAGGAAATCTTCATTTTCCCTTATGCAACGCAGAGTCGATACTTGTTTCTCCAGCCCTCGAACCTTCTCCTCCAATATGGAGACCAGCTTGCACTTTGTACAGACAAAGTCGCTTCTGTCCTGTGGAAGAAAGACAAACATGGCACAACCTGTGCAGGTTACAACAGCTGATCGCTCACCTTCCACATCACCGTCCTCTTAAGAACTTCCTCAACTGTTGCAGGAACTACTCAGAGAAACCTGCAGATGAAAGCCTCAGTGAGCTCTCCCCAAGTGAACTCCCAGGCAAACTCCCGCTGTTAGCCTCTGCTGTGCGCCGCTCAGCTGGTTCGCTGCTGACTGCCCTTATATACCAGTCGCCCACTCAAGGCCCACCTGGAACAAAGCACTCCCAATTCACACTTTTCAAACAAACAAGCAAGCAATCAAGCACACGGTCAAACTGACCAACTGTCCCAGCAGCAGACACTCAGATACTCACCAACACAGCCCCCCTAATGCAGCACTTAGCATACCTCCTCTCGGACAGCTCCCAGGCGAACTCCCGCTGTTAGCCTCTGCTGTTCGCCGCTCAGCTGGTTCGCTGCTGACTGCCCTTATATACCAGTCAGGCCCACTCAAGGCCCAGCTGGAACAAAGCACTCCCAATTCACACTTTTCAAACAAACAAGCAAGCAATCAAGCACACGGTCAAACTGACCAACTGTCCCAGCAGCAGACACTCAGATACTCACCAACACAGCCCCCCTAATGCAGCACTTAGCGTACCTCCTCTCGGACAGCTCCCAGGCAAACTCCCGCTGTTAGCCTCTGCTGTTCGCCGCTCAGCTGGTTCGCTGAGGACACCACGCATGTGGCTTAGTGAGGCTTTGGGTGGAGGCCACCACATTTGGGCTCCTGCGGGAGTCCCAGGTCAGAGCTCAGCTGATCCATCTGAAAAGGCCTCTCCCCATTGCTCCATCAGCAGCCTGGGTCCCTGCAACCAGGGCTACTGGGTCAGTTCTGTCCTGGGCCGGTTCCAGCCACCCCTCCTGCTGCACCCCCAGATCCTGACCTACTTCAGGAACACCAGCAGGAAGAAGACAGAGATGATGAGGATGAGGATGCCCATGGCGAAGCACAGGCGCAGATTCTCCACTGAGGAGATGGGTGGTTGAGCATCTGCAGATGCCGCTCGGCCTGGGAGCCCCACCAAGAAGGCGTTCTGCACCTCCTGCATGTGGAGCCCGCTCAAGGCCGTGGGGCTGCCCAGTACCACCAAGCCGTACGGGGACACCACGCTGCTTATAGTGAAGACGGATGAATGGGTCACGTAGTTAAACTCTATGTCCAGGGAGAGAGAGGAATCGCTTGTGGAGTACTCCAAGGTGCTGGGGGCCGCCTCTTCCTCCTCCTCCTTCTCCTTCTCCTCCTTCCCTGGGGCCGAGCTGGCCCCCGCCAGGACCCCGGGGCTGCACAGGCTGCACAGGCCGATGCCTCCCGCAGAATGTCCTCGTCGTTCTGCAGGGCCTGCAGCCCCTGCTCGGGCACCAGGGTCACCATCCTGCTAGGCTCACCAGCTTCCTGAGGCAAGAGAAGCACAGTGAGTGGTGGCACAGCAGCAGCTTGGGCACCTGCCACTTGGAAGCCGCTTTGTAGGCCTCGTAGCAAATCCCACACTCCCTGGCACACATGTCCAGCAGGACATCAGCCGGAGCCAGCGCCATGAGGCCTCGGCTGGGGTGGGACCTGCTGCCTTCGAACTTGTCCTGGGGAAGCAGCAGGGTTCTAGCTGAGCTCGCTGGCTCAGGCCATTACTGAGGGCCCATCCCCAGGGCTGCAGGAGCTGGACTGGCCTTGGCTCCCGCACCAGAGGAGCTGGGTGCTGAGGAAAGTTTCCCCCAGGGATGAAATCAGCCAGTAAGAGAGTCCTGGCTGCCCTGCTGGCTGTCTGGGTCCTCGGATCCTACCCTGAGCTAGCCCCTGGCCTGTGGCTTTGCCGCTGCAGAGAGCACAAAGTCCCCGAGGCGAGCCAAAGCCAACACAGGCAGGGGCGGCTCTATGTATTTTGCCACTCCAAGCATGGCAGTCAGGCAGCTTTCGGCGGCGCGCCTGTGGGAGGTCCGGCTGGTAACGTGGATTCGGCGGCATGCCTGCGGGAGGTCTGCCGGTCCTGTGTCTTCAGCGTAACCACCGCTGAAACCGTGGGACTGGCGGACCTCCCGCAGGCATGCCGCCGAAGGCTCCCTGATTGCCGCCCCCACAGCAACCGGCAGGCCGCCCCCCCGCGGATTGCCACCCCAGGCACGCGCTTGGTGTGCTGGTGCCTGGAGCCGCCCCTGAACACAGGCAGCGGAAGCAGGAACGGCATGGCTGCCTCAGCTCCTCGCTGTGACCCACCCGTGCTGGCAACAGCCCTAGGGAGCCAGCAGTGCCTTGCAATGGAGAGACCTGCCTGGAGAAGCCAAGGTGCTTTCTGAGCCCAGCAGGAGCGTTTCAGTGTAGACGTCACCTTCGCTGACCAGAGGGGTTCTCCCATCAGCATAGGCAATCCACCTCCCTGAGAGGCGGTTGCTAGGGCAACAGGAGAATTCTTCTATTGCCCTAGCACTGTCTACACCATGGGTTAGGTTGGCTTAACTACTCTATTCAGGGGTCTGGATTTTTCACACCCCTGAGCAACATATTTAGGCCAACTTAATTTTCTAGTGTAGACGAGGCCTGAGGCTGCTGTGCTGTAGCTGTGCCACTCAAGTGTAGACACTTCCTATGTTGAGGGAAGGGGATTTTCCAGTGCAGTGGTAGATCCACTTCCTCCAAGATGGTAGCTAGGTTTAAGGTGGAAGAATTCTTTCATCCACCCCAGGCTAGCTCAGTCTAATCTCAGGACTCAGAGCGTAACATTTCTGACTGTTCTGACCAACGTCATTTCTAAGCGTAGTCCAAGTCGGAATAACAGGCCAGGGCTGGGGAGTCGCGCACCTCAGGGCGCTGTTTGCACAGGGCCAAAGGCTGGAAATGGGACTGGCTGGTCACTGGCTTAGCCAGGCTGTGTTAACAGCAGTCACTGATATGTTCAGCTTCATTGCCCCTCCTTAGTGGGGCCATGGTGTATCCACACCAATCTGCACCCTGGCAGCTGTGACTCCTTGGGGGCGGGAGCAGAGTTTAAGAGGAAAATGCTGGCCAAACAAACACAACCAGCAAAGTATGGAGGGGGAGGCTGAGCTGGATGGGGTAACCCCCCCCCCATTGTCAGACATACGTGTGTGTGTGTTCGTGTTCATGTTTGTTCTCACAGCCCTCCTCATTGCTGGTATTCCCCGCAGTTAACCTGGAACAGACGATGCCTGGCTGGTGTGGCTTATTGTTATTATTTATTGTATGTCTTACCATCAATCCTGTGAGTCTCTGCCATCAGCCAGGGTGCTAGGCGCCATGCAAGTACAGGACAAAACATCCCAGCCCCAAAGCGCTGACACTCGAAGCAGCCCAGACAGACCCTGGACGGGGCAGGGAGAGCAGAGAGCACCTGAGCAGGGACAGTGGCAAATTGCATGGCAGTGCCATGTTTTTTTTTGTGGGGGAGTGCGATTTGGAAGGAATAAGCTAAAGGGAAGGGAGAGGAGCCCTGAGGGGAAAAGGGTGAGTGGTTGGGGCGGCAGAAAAGAGTAAGGGGAATGATGCTGAGGTGATGTGGCTGTGAGGGAGGGAGCAAACAGGTAGTCAATCAACACAGGGCAGAGAAGTCATAGAATATCAGGGTTAGAAGGCACCTCAATGTTTTGCCGCAGATCCGTAAATGGCCCCATTAGGAATTGAACTCACAATGCTGGGTTTAGCAGGCCAATGCTCAAACCACTGAACTATCCCTCGCCACCACCACACGGGGAGGCACCTGCCAGGGTGGATTCCCTGCCACATTTCCCACTAGTCTGCTTCCTTTCCCCCCTGTGCAGGGCTGTTTGGTGCAGTATGGGACTTGGCCTAATGCCACAGCCTTGAGCTCACTACAGATTAGTACGTCACCCCTCCCCCGCAATCCCCAGCAGCCGTTTCAGTTCCGCTCCCTGCCCTGTCCCGCTCCCCCAGATTCAGCCGGATCTTGCAAAGCCCTGTCTGTCAGACCCTACTCGACATACTGGCCGTTAGGAGCAGAGCTGGGAAGGGGGTGAGGCAGCTCAGAAGACCTGGCCCAGCAGCAAAACCGGTGGGTCTTTGATCCAACAGCCCCAGGTCCCTACTGCTGTGGGTGGGAGCACACGCAGCAGCCAGGGACATGCTTTTGCCCTTACCTTTCCAGCAGCCATCCCAGCACCAGCATAGCTGCTGAACAGAGTCAAGCCAGCCAGCAGCAGGTGACACTCTGAGGAAACTGCTTCCACTTGCTGGGGCTCTGCGACTGCGCTCCCCCAAGCTGCCAGCCCACCCATCTGGCACTTGGTGCAAAGGGCAAGGAAACACAGTATTGCATTGGGAGGAGCCGCTCCCCAGTCGTGGGAGTCATTGATTACCGTGTGTGTGACAACAGCCTTGGAACAGGGAACGTTCAGGGAAAGGGGAAAGCCCTGGACCACTTCTGCCATCCTCTCGTCAGCTCCCATATTGAATCCAGCCCTGCCCCCACGCCGGGAGGGTGATAGCACCTTTGGGTTCAGCGGTAAACCCCCATGTGTGCTGCATGCTGCAGTACAGGCTGGAGGGGGCCTGCAATGAGGGGTTCCTGGGCCACAGTGGGCTCAGGAAGGGCCCCTCTCCTCCACCATGGCTGGAGTCAGAGCAGTTACCTCAGCTCTGCTCCCAGGCTTTGCTTTGACCCCCTCTACTGCCCAGGCGTGGGGTGGAATCCTTCTCCCTCTTTCCTCACCCCCAAGTGCCTAGCTGGTTATCTGCAGAAGGCAAATACAGCGACTGGCTGAGATGGCTCAGGCCTGGCCCCACTCTTTGTCCCCTCCCCGCCCCCACCAGGCAACTATTGACATGAGGATGTTGAAATCCAATTTCTCCTCCCCAGAGATCCTGGGGTTGCAGGACAAAGCGTTGCAACAGTGACCCTCTACGTGCTGCAGCACATGCAGGGCTCAGGCGGGGGTGGGGGGTGGGGCAGCATAGCACTCCCAGGCCTCAGCTTGCCCCAGAGTTTATGGCTGCTCTGAACCTCCAGCTCTCCCCCATCAGGCATTTCAACCAAGTGCCCAGAGGTGCTGGGTTGGCACAGCCGCTCTCTCCCAGGGGACTGAGTCTCCATCCAACAACTGCCTCCAAAGAGCATCCTGAAGGTGCAGAATCAAGCCCTCAGAATCAGAAATCAGTTGCCTAGGCTACCTTGACCCACCCTGTGTGTATGCACCAGGATTCAGTCGTCACAGGCTCTGTTCTCCACAGGCACCTCCTTATTTCTTTTATCCATTGTGGTCAGCAGGCAGTCCTGGGCATTATTTACCACAGCACCCTGCACTGAACACAAGAGTAGTTGCTTCCTCAGGTGCTTTGCTATGTTGCTTTCACCACAGCACCTCAGTCCAGCACAGCTATTCATGAATTCAGCTTCACACCACCTGCAAGTAGGTGGTAGCGTCATCCTCCTCATCCAGTTGATGAACACAGCACAGACCACGGAAGGCCAAAACCGTCAACAGTGGACACTCGCTTTGGTCGCCCAATTTGTGACACAGATCCTGCTTTTCCCGGCCAGTTAGTGTTTTTATAGCCCGTTCTGTGTGCGAAGCAGACTGCCAATTGACCTCAGCTGCAGCAGTTGCAGATCCAGCCCCAGGGTACAGGTGGCGGGGGGCTATGGCTAGTGGGGGCTCAGCCCCCCCAATCTATCAGCCCAGCTCCCCAACTGCCCCTCACATGCATGTCCAGCTTGAGGGGAAGCCCTGACCCAACCTGTGGTGAGAAAGAGCCAAAAGGCTGGGGGTGGGGGGAAGCCAGGCTCAGGCCAGCCCCCTCCATGGGACAGGACATAGCTAGGAGGGCTTGCTCTGCAGCCCTCCTGTGGCCATGGGATAGGAGCCAGCGCTAGCTTGCTCTCCGACAGCCCCCAGTGAGTGCAGGACCCAACGAGCTCACTGTCCTACCCCCACCCTCCAGGTAGCTGTTAAGTGTTAGCTTCCCCAACTGTAGTCACCCTCCCTCCGCCTATGGGCCAGGGGCGTGCGCTGGGCACCCAGAAAATGAACTGTGAAAAGATTGGTGTAAGTGACATACCCATCGCCACACACGAACTCTGTGGCAGAGACAGGGATAGAATTGAGTCCTCCAGGGCAGCATTCAGCTGCCATAACCACGAGACTCTTTTCTCTTCCTACAGCCTTGCCTCATGCATGGCACAGCGCCCGACTTCTGCACCGAATGTGATCATGAGAACACTGTATATGCACAAGGAGGCTGAATACTCCGCACCCCCAATCATTCCCCTTCCAACCTCCGTTCTGCACTTCAATTAGGCTGTAGGAGTGACAATCTTTGCTCTCAGTACTCGTGCCTGGCCCCCCAGCAGCTGGGAGCAGCAATTGCAGGAGAAGTCCTGCTCAGCCCTGATAGCTCTTCACTCAGAGAGAGAGAGAGAGAGAGAGAGAGTGTGTGTGTCTCTCTCTCCCCAAGGCCACCCCCTGCCACATTTCACATTCCTGCTCCAGAATGAAACGGGTCAGAGTTTTTGATTGACATGGGCACAAGAATGTATTTTACCTGATCTCATTCTGAGAAGTGGCTGAAGCTTCCCAAAATAATTCAGCCTGAGGCATACATGGGCCTGGGAAATATCAGTCCAAATGCATAACGTTTGGCAAAGTTATAAGCACTGAAAACAGGGTATTGTAAAGGGAAGCATCAGGTCACCTTAACAATAGGGGGCACTGGCAACTCTGTACAGCATTGCAGGGAGGGGTCGTGGGGAAGAGCATCGGTATTAACTGACTCCAGAGTAAATCTGCTTTGTTTGAAAATAAAGAAGTCTCTTTCCTAGCCCCAACCCCTAGGATCCAAGAACCAAGCCAGGCTCCATCATCTCAGGCATGAGGCACAGACAAATCCAAACCCTTACTGATACAGGTACACCTACCCGTGCTGCAGTCACACCTTGAATTGCCCCCGAGGGCAGTACAGCCACCGCAGTCTTAGCAGCATCAGCTCTGCACGGCTAACAGGAGAGAAACGCAGGGACAATGTAGCATAGCCAGTTAAATCTGTACATCTGGGAAGGATGAAGGGCCAAGGACCAACTGAACATGCACTCCCAGTGCGATACTGTTGGCTAACACACTATGGAAGGGAATAGTTAGGAGGAGGGAGGTGGTATTACCTCTGTACATGGCCCTAGTGAGACTATCACTGGATACTGCATCCAGTTCTGCTGTCCACACGTTAAAGAAAGGTTTAAGATTTGGAAATGGTTCAGCAAAGAGCTACAAGAATTGCCTGGGGTCTGGAACCCCCCCTGAGAGCTCAGTGAGAGACTGAAGGAGCTCAATCTATTTAGTTTATCCAACAGAAGGGGCAGAGGTAATTTCTTCATGGTCTCTCGGTACCTACATCGAGGTCTTGCTGATACTACGGGGCTCTTTAATTGAGCAGACTGACAAAAGCAAAATAAGCTGCAATGGCCAGAACTTGAAGTCAGCAAAATTCAAACTGAAAACAAGATGCAAAATGTAAAGGAAGTGTAATGAGCCCAGGCTGCTTCCTCATCACTTGGTGTCTAAAATCAAGACTGGCTGGCTTTCCAAAAGCTGCACTTAGGAATTGAGCTAGATACACAAACCACTGGGTTAGGTTCTGCAGGAGCTCTGACTAGATGATCAGCACGCTCCCTGCAGGTCACAGAGCTGCGCAATAAAAAGGTACCATTTTTACATCAGCTCTTCCAACAGTAGCTGTACTCTGAGAGGGTCTTTGGCGAAATTCTCTCCAGTATCTGTCCAAGGCTGGCAGCAGGAGGTTGGCCATAAAGGGCTGGGGATGGCAGGGCACCATGGAACCAACAGGGAAAGGAGGGAAGCTGGCAAAGAAGTAGGCAGCCTGCTGGTGGGGGAGGTAAGGTGAGGTGGGTAGGAGGGAGGCTGCTGAGAGGGAAGATCCGTCCATTGTCTGCAGGACCCACCTTCCTCTCTAACTTACAAGGTGTGACCAGAACACCCAGGGTGCAAGGGAGGCTTCAGGTGGGGACATGAGGCTTGACCTGTGTTACCAGCATAGGCCCCCCCACAATGGCATTGCCATAGCCCAAGATGCAGAGCCTTAGCTGTTGCAGCTGCCACGGGCTGTGGAGGGAGTGCTAGCTCCTAGCAGGGCCCTTGGTTTGTTATTTTTCAGTTTCATGCTCCTTTCTTTTCTTTGCCAGAAACAAGACACAAATAGGTTTGAACAACCAGCAGCCAGCAATTCCCAGCAGCGACAGGCGAGACTCATTCCCACAGTCCAATCCCAGCTACCACATGGGGGGAGGGCCAAGAAACACCTTCTCCTAGCTCTGCATTTTCCAAGGACCTTTGGCTTGAGGCTTGTTTATGGGCAGGCTGTGGACCTTGCTTCTTGGCTTGGTCATTCATTACCTCTGCCTTACCTTTGGCACAGGTGGCTGGAGAGTGTTACAGAAACACCAGTGATGCTGCATTCACACATGCCAGGCCTTGCCCCCGGAGCAGCAGCTGGAGGATCTAACCTGACAGTCCCAGGGCAAAGACACAACAATGGGACGCGGGCCTTTCCCTACAGACACTGCCACGTTTCCAGCAAACAGCTGCACGTAAGGGCTTGTCTTTGCTGGAGCCTCCCTCCCTGCCCCCAAATACACCCCGGTTCACAACCTGCCTGAGCTTTGAACCTGCCAGAGCCACAGGGGCACTCTCCTCCCCCTGCCCCTCTGAGGCGCTCGCAGTCCCTGGGGCATGGGAGCCAGGGGCAGGAAATTCAATCCAGGCTTTGCCAGGACCCATCCTTTGAAGGCATTTATTCACATACAGGCTCAGTAGTGAAATACATACGTGTGATGGCTATACTATGCTCTTAGCCTTCCCCAAGGGCTTCAGGCACCTCAGTGCCACTGGGAAGCGTGCTGTGGAAAGGCCTGGCTCACAGGCTGGGGGCAAGCACGGCAGGGGAGGGAGCTTTTCCAAAGACTGTGAATGGCTATCCAACTACAGAAGCAGTTTCTCCTCCCTGGTGTTCACACCTCAACTGCTAGCAGAGCAACTCACCCTCCCTGATTGAACTAACCTCGTTATCTCCATACTGATTTATACCTGCCTCTGGAGATTTCCATTACTTGCATCTGAAGAAGTGAGGTTCTTACCCACGAAAGCTTATGCTCCCAATACTTCTGTTAGTCTTAAAAGTGCCACAGGACCCTCTGTTGCTTTTTCCAAAGTGGGTGGGTGAGGTGGGAGCTAGTAAACAGGTGCAGGCTGGGCAGCTCTGGCTACTGAACTCGCAAGGCCCATAGCACCATGTTCTACAGATCGGCCCCAAGGGTCAGTGGGGAGATGGCACTGGGGGCAGGGGGAGTTGTGGGACACAGGCTCCAGCTCATTGGGAACTCAGACCCCAGACTCATTTGCGAGGGTCAGTGCCAAGTTGAGCTGGATGAGACATGGGGATGAGGTGCTGTGCATGCTGCTGCCATTGCCATAAGCCCATGCCACCTTCTGACCCCCCTGCCCCACGCTGGGGGCACAGCAACTGTTCTGTGAGAGGGGCTCTGGAGAGCGGTCAAAGCCGCTTTCCTAGACTGAGCCAGGGACCAGCCTGCTCTCTGAGGCAAAGGCAGAGGGGCCTTTGGGTTTTTTTTGCCTAGACCCAATGCTGACTTTGGATCCCCAATCAGACATGTCCCAAGATGCACCTCCTCAGAGTCCTCAGCCTGGAACCACCCCCACATAGGGTCCTGGAGCCTAGAGAGAGCGGGACAGCTGGGGAAGATACCAAAGGAAGCTCCAGCATGAACCTGCTGTTCCAGCACTGAGCCCTGTATCAGGGAGGAAGGGCCCGATCCTGCCTCTCCCCACTCCACCTCCCCACAGAAGGCCCTGGGAGCGAAGGGGACTCAGCCACCCACAGGATCAGGACCCAGCAATAAAAGGCCCTGGGGATGGGGTGAGTGACCTCTGTGGGACCCCTGCCCCATTTCAATCTGAGTTCATTTAGGCAGCTCCTCCATGTCATTGGTGTGGGTAGTGCCCCCCTGCTGTGCTGAGAAACAGGCCCTGGGACCCCACTGACATGGCCCTTCTTCCAGCCCTCCTGGGTCCCTCAGATGGGAAGTGACTCCCCCCCCCCCCCCCAGACCAGGGATGCTCGTAATGCCACCTGACCATGGCACAGAGAGAGCATGCAGCTCCCCCAAGGCACGTCTCGCAGCCTTGGGCCCATCAGCCTTCCACTGTTTTGCCAGTCATGGGGCCGGGGCCAGAGAAGCAGCCAGTGGGTCCTACATTCCAGAGCCTTCCTCCCAGAGCTCAGCCGCTGAGCAGATCAGTGAGGGAACTGCCTAGTGCTGCTCTGGAGAGCCAGGCCTGGCATCAGCAGGTCTAGCTCCACCTACACTGTAGTCCTACAGCCTCCTATCCCAGTCCTATGCCATGGCCTTCCCACACCCCAGCTCTGCCGCCACCCTGCAGTGCCCCCTGCTGGTCTCTGAGGGGCAGGTGAGCCAACACCACCAGCTCTGAGGAGCTGGGCTTTGCTGATGCAGACAGATGAGGATAACCAGTGAGATCCCAGCACTCCCATTGCCATTGGGGATCCAAGACAGGCTTTGAACCTCGGCCCATGGAGGTAAAAGGCCAGTACCCAACACTGAGTCACCCTTCAACTGCCCTCACACTTAAGAAAACATGAGTAAACAGCCATCAGCACAAACCAGCTGCGCCCGGAGGAACGAGACAGGCTGGTTCAGCTTGTAGGTTAAGGTCTAGAGAGCAGGGACTTACTGAAATCGTTACTTATTAATTAAAATGGAGAAGCAATTAACCAAATGCCCTGCTCCCAATGCAAAGCTGCCAACAGTTCCATCAAGAACATCACCCCATGCATGGCTAGCTCCCGCCCGTAGCTTTGGCACGAGTGCCCTGCTCTCCCCCACCGTGCTGGCTCAGGGCGACAGCAGCGGCCCAAGGAAATCAGAGCCTTAGCTCGGAGATGCACATTTATTTTCAGCCAGGACCTGGCAGGGCTGGACAAATGGCCCCACAATTCCAGCGGGACCACCTGTGCAGAGCAGCTGTGGGCCCCATCCTGCAGGGTCATCTGCAAGTTCTCCAGTCACATCGCTGACGGATGCTACTTGGTTTGTCCCTCCCCAAACCCAGTGACGGGAGTGGGCCCTCCCACTCCATGCCTGACCTGCGCTATCAGCCTGCAGTCCAAGGTGCAAGACTGGAGCAGCCACTTAAATTCAGAACCAGCCCCCACTATGTCTAGCTAGCAGATCCAACCTGACAGACAGCTCCTTGCCAGCAGACACACGGGCCCTCCCCCTGCAATGGGAGCTGGGTTAAAGTGTGTGTGTTGGGGGTGCTAATCATGGTTCTCCCAGCATGGTCAGCTGGTTAAGGGTCAGATCCCTCCGGTGCAGGAGTGTGAGGGCTTAGAGCAGTCGGGTTGTGAGGGCCTGACAGGGCTCCCAGAGAATCCCATGCTTGCTGCCAAGTGCTTGTCCTTTCCCAGCAACAGCACCCCCTGGAGGAGCTCTGGTTTCCCAAGTGCCCGGGTCCATGCAGAAAGGGAGGTACTCAGAGCACAAAAGGAAGCTACTGACTGAACCAGTCTTCTCTGGCTTGGAGGAAACAATGTAGTGGATCATGTTGCTGAAGGCAAATAAATACATTAGACAGGGAGGGGACGGGCTTGCAGCCCCCCAGGCATCTTGGGAGCACACAGACAGGCAAGGCAAGGGAGGCAGAAATCCATCAACACTCATGGGGACTTGAGACAGACCATGAGTCACTCAGCAGTGTCTGCTTCCATCTGCATAGCACAGGGGGCGATTGCAGGGGTTACTGTGGGGGGAAGAGGGGTGTGGCTAAACATGCCTACAAGAGCATATGAGAACATTCAGCCCCGGAGTTACCCCTCCCTCCCCAGGACATGAGGGGACAGTGCACATTCCAGTCCTCCCCAAAGCAGCCTCACAGTCACAGGCTCTGAGCAGTGCAAAGTGTACACGTGACATTGGGAGGGGCGGTTGATACGCTGTGGCATGGGGATGAGCAGATCTCCGAGGAACCTTGGGCAGCAGGCCTTCCCAGCTGATGGCTCTTCCAGCCCCAAGAGCCCAGCAGCTGCTCCCTGGCTAGCTGCTGTGGAAGATGCGGATGCGCTGCACGATGTCTTTGCGGCAGAGGGGGCAGATGCGCAGGGTCTCGCAGCACGTTTGGCAGCAGCACACATGACCACAGTTCAGGAAGATCATCTGGGCCTGCAGGAAGGAGGCAGAGTGGAGATGGGGTTCATACTGCTCCTGCCCCATCCACCGCACAGCAGAAAGCCTGGTGCACACAATCACCAGCTAGGCCTTGCAGCACCCTCCAGGTAGAAGAGCAGTGTCACTCCTCTTTTATAGAGGGGAAACTGAGGTACAGAGCGGGGCTGTGAATTGCCCAAGCTCACTCAGTGAGTCCATGGCAGAGCTGAGACTAGAATCCAGGTGTCCTGATCTCTGGTCCCTTTCTCTAAGCACTGCATGTTTCTATTGAAGCAGATCCAGTGTTGGGCCCAGCTTTCACTCTCCTATGTTCCTGAATACACTGAGCAAAGCAGGGCTCGCGAAGCAGAGAGCTCAGGCACTGCCACTCTGGAGAGCTGGGGTTGGACAGAGCTAGTCTGCGGGGATCAGGGCTGTCAGCAACCCCCGCCTGACCCTGTATCTTGCCCTGCCCCATTTTCAGGGATAAACCCAGGTGAAAACTCAAATCTCTCCCCCACCTGCCAAGTGACTCATCCTACTCCCCCATCCCGCTTGTGAGCACCCCTTGGAAGGACACCAAGGTGAGCAGGGTCAGCATCTCCACTCGCTGCTCTTCTCAGCCAGCTGTTTGGCAGCCCAGGGCTGGGCTCGCAGACGTGAAGAGGACACACTGGGCTCTTGGCAAGTGCCGAGGATCAGAAGCAGCTCCCTACAGCAGCCAGCTGTTGAGGCAGGAGGTGGTGTCGTGTGCCTTCCAGCCTCCACAAAGGGAGAGATGAGAGGGCCCTGCCCTGGGCTAGGCTGCTGAGCCCACCCAGTAGGTCAGCTCCGGGAGCTCCCTGCTATACACTGCTGCACAGCTGCAGCATTCTAGCCATCAGTCCCTCCACCAGCTCCAGGATCTCACCTCCTGTTCCATGCAGACCACGCACTCAGACTTCCTCTCGTCCAGCTGCAGCTGGGGTGCAGAAGGGAGGATTTCTTCAAGGGGGGCGCTCGGCTCTGGGGCAGCAGGGCCCTTGGTCTCAGTGCTCTTCAGCAGCTCTGCAGTCAGCAGGAGAAAGCATGAGTGCCAGCACTAGCCTTCTCTTAACACCAGCCCCCAGGCCAAGCAGTATATCACGGAGCCCTTCCATCTGAACAGTGGGAGGCTGCAGCAACAACAGGCTCTGCAGCTCCTCCCTGGTCTGCCTCTTCTCCAGCTCCCATTCAGCCCTGCACATTCCCCACTCCCCACTTGGGCTGTCCAGTGCCTGCACAGAGCTGCAGACCTTCAGCCCAGAGGACTAGGAGGCTGCTGGACGCTTATAGAACACTGAGGCAGAGGAATAAGTTGGTGGTACCTGGGATTGTTTTAGCCACAGCCAGGATCTCCTGGGCTCGCCTGAGGATCGCGCGCTGCAGGCCAGTTTCTGTGATTCCAATCTGCAACACAAGGAGAGGCCAGTTAGCTCTGAGAGGCCAGGGCTGAGAACAGAGCCCCTGGGGAGGCAGAGCGAGAGGGAGGCCATGTTTCCCCAAGCAGGATACACAGCCTGGGCAAGGCTCGTCGGCTTCATGCCGCAATGCCTTGGGAAGCAGGCGATGCCTTCCTGCGTCTCCACTAGGCCCTGGAGCAGAACAGCATTTATTGGCATGGGCCAGCAAAAGGCCCGGAGAGCACTCAAGGGAGGATGAAGGTGCCAAGCCAGCTGTACAGATTCCTTCCCAGCAGATGCTGCAGGGGGTAGCTTCTGCACAGCAGCAGCCGTTTGGTAAGGCCCCTGTGTCAGGGGACAGGCCCTTGGAAGAGCACCCAACTGGATCTGGCACATGGGACTGCATGAGGCACTCCATCCAGCCTCCTCTTCTCTCCCCCCCGCACACACAACAGTAAGCACAAAACCCAACAGGGCTTCCCTAGGCTGCCCAGGCCCAGGGCCATGGCAGGATCAGCCCCTAGAGTGCAGGGCAGAGGCAGGGAGTGACATTACAGGGGCGTTTGCCATCATACCTTTGCCAGGTCGCTGAGGGTCATGGTGCTGAGCATTTCCAGCGACAGCCGATGATGGGCAAAGATTGGTACGTACTGTTCAGCCGACAGTTCGATTAGCAGGTTTATCAGCTGCCTCTCCAAGCCCTCCTCCTGCAAAAGACAAGGCAAGTCCCAGCCATCCCCCGGCCAGGAAGCGCGCAGGGTCAGCCCCCGGTCAGGAAGCGCGCGAGGTCAGCCCCCGGGTCGGGGGGAGACCCTGTTCCAAAGTCACATAAGAGGAACAAGCACTGCTCCCAAACCGGCTCTCTAGGCCAACCCCCTGCTCTAGGTAATCACTGGTTAGAAGCCTTCCTCAGAGGTATGTTTGCTCCCCAAGAGATGCTGGATCCCTGGAAGCACTGCTGCATCTGAGCAGCATTTGCACCTTTCTAGTTTACCTGCCACGTCCCAAATGTTCCATTTCTGGAAGAGTAAAACCAAGGGTTTGACAGTTCCATTCTGGCAGGTACCTGCCCTCCCAAAGTGCTTTACAAACTCCAGTCGATATGCAAGCCAACCGGGATCAATTCAGCCATTGCTGAAATCAGCCACCCGAGCCACCACTCCAGCAGCTCTGTAACAGTGCACAACACAGGGCAAAAGTTATGGGCAGGAAGTGAAAAGACTCCTGCATTCAACCGAAATTGCAGGGGGATTTGGGGAAGCTGAATGCAGCTACCTGAGCTGAAGTTTGGCTAAGACCAAAAGTCCTATTCTTAAAACAGCTAACAGTGTAATCACCACCAGGAGCTAAAAATTCAGGCTGAGGCCCATCCCTCTGGCAGCCCAGCGCCCCCAGTGCCATGCTGGCTTTGGCTCACTGCAGGCTCAAAGGGAAGAGCATCTCCTCCTGACAGGCGCACTGGGATTTCTGTGGAGATGCTGAGCAGCCACAGGGCAGGGAGGTCTAGCAAGGCACCGCACAAGGGGATCAGAGGAAAGCAGATCTGGTAGCGTTTCAGCCGTTGTGGTGACACTGCTAATGGAACCGCTCTCCAGCCCTAGCTCCAGCTGAGCACGTGGGCAGGGCAATGGAAAGTGCTTGTTACCGGCTTAGATTTGGGGCAGCACCTAGTACCATGGCCCCCAGGACTACCACAATCCCAGCACTACCCCGCAGTGACCTGGAGTTTCAGTGAGAGAGGTTTCTGGTTCAGCAGACGCTGATACTGGATCAGCCAGTAGTTCTCCTGCTTCGTTTCACTTTTTGCCTCCATCTCCAGCTACAAGAAAAAGAAGGTGAATTAGAACCCGGGCTCTAGGGAGTTTGAATTGCAGAGCCAAAGGGGAAGCCAACAGCACCGTCAGTGTGGAGCAAGCTCAGAGCCCCCGATGGTAGCTCACATTGCCATGGAGCGCCAGGGCTGGAACCTTAACGGCCTCCTGGGGCTGGCTCTGCTTTGATCCCCACATCCCTCCTCTTGCTCACCCCCAGGATTCTCCATCTCCCTTCTGCCCCCACCCTCCAGGCACCCTTGTCCCACACGCTGGGACCAAACTGTGCTAAGGGGCTGCCAGTGGCTATGGCTTGAGAAGATGAAGCACGTCGGCAGGCCATGGATATCGCATAGGGTCTTGGTGTCCTACTTCCCTCCTCCCCTAGAAACAACCACTGCAATGGTAATCACTGGTTAGAAGCCTTCCTCAGAGGTATATACCATTGCTCTGGCAGGGAGGGAGTATGCATGATGACCTCTGCCAAACACAGTGCCCACACTGGTCCAGAGACACTAAGAGCCTGATTCAAAGCTCTCCAAAGTCACTGGCAAGGCTCCCATTGACACTAATGGGCCCTATGAGCACAGAATATCACATCCCTCGTCTTGGTCCCCTTTTCTCCCCCCTGGCCACCCCCCACATAGCACTGCCTGTTGCTCCTGGTCTATGCAGAGTCATTAACAAGTCCCACCACATACCAGGATTTGTTGCAGTTCCTCTTCCCTTTGCTTCTTCTCCTTGAGCAGCTGTTGTAGCATGTAGCTCAGGGCTCGGCGTTGCTCTGTGATCACCTCCTGCAGCAGAAGCAGAGGCAGCCCTGTCTCCAGACCACATGGAGGCTATGGCAGGGGTGCAGCTGCAGAGCTTTGTCCCTCAGCCACACCCCACAACCTCCAGTGGGCAGAGCATTTATTTTGCTCAAATACTCAACCAAAGTTTTTGAGCCATGTCCAACTGAACCTCAGCAAAGCTGAGCAGACGCCCAATCCCACTCTTGGGGAGATCTCTGCTGGGGGCCAGGGGTTGCTCCCGTGCGCATTAGACCCAGTAATGGCAGTTCGCCCATTCTCAACGTACCGCCCTGCACTTGTCCATTACCCCAGTCCTGCCACACGCTGTGCAGAGTGACCAGACTCACTGAGGCAGCCCTTCATCCATAATCCACCCGCACACTCCAGCTGGTGACTCTGCCTCGATCTATAGCAACAGGAACAACTGTATTCCCCTTCCTTATCTGCAGCAAGGCCACAGAGGCTGAGCTCTGCAAACCTGCCAGGTACCCAGGTGGATGGGGACGGGCCTAGGCAACAGCATCTCCATGGCCTTGGAGATGGTTGGACTCCTCGAGATCTCATGAATATCAGATCGAATCAGGCCCCATGGCAGGGGGCTTGTTTGGTTTGATGGAGCTGTATGTCACGGGGCTGGGATTTGATCTTCATTCTATTGTATGCTGCCCTGAGCTTGGGGCTGTGGGGGAGGGGAGGATGCTGTAGAGGTGCAGTCCTCATTGTAAACCATTGTCATCAAGGACAGTGATGACAGCAGAACAGCTGGAATACCCCTGGGACATTACAAATCACAGCGCCTCTCGTTGGTCACGACAGGGGTGCAGCTGCAGAGGTTTATCCCACTTAGCTCTGTGTTAGTTTGGTGAAACCAAAAGAACACTGGATCTGGAAATTTTAGATGGCTGGGACCAAGGTGCCAGCAACATTATTTGGAGCCAAGCCCCCAGAAGAGGCCTGGGGAGCAGACAGACGCTCTCATCAAGCATGGCCTTGACAGGGCTAAGACACATTGCTGGCAGGAATTTCCTCTGACAGGAACAGGGGCGGGTTCTGGTCGCTGCTCTTGCGTAACTCTTGAGGGGGTTATGTCTCAGCAGAGGATTTAATGACAGAGCCCCCTAACCCTGGGTGGTGCAGCAGGAGTCTGCAGACAAAATGTGGGCAGCAGCTTCCATGAACGTGGTGAGTGTCTGAGGTCTGTGAAATACCCGCTGACTTCCTCTCTGTCCCAAAGGAAGGCTACTAGGCATGGGACACCAGCCACACAACCCCTCTGTCTTGTGCTGATCTCATTTGGAGAAGACATTTCCCTCGACACAGAACTGTTGTATTCATGTTTGTTTGTAACTGTTGATTTCTTTCATTTCCACAGAGACACAGATCCAGGCACATGGATTCTGTGAGCAAGAAAGGGCTGGTTTGGAGCACAGAACTGATCAGCTTCCCTGAAGGTCATAAGACAACTACCCTGGAGAGAGCCACTGGAAAGCTCTGCTGGAAACATACCTCTGTGAGCAATCCGCTCCCGTCCCCGCCATGCTGTCCCACTACCCTGGAGAGAGCCCCTGGAAAGCTCTGCTGGAAACATACCTCTGTGAGCAATCCACTCCCGTCCCCGCCATGCTGTCCCACTCCAAGCGGTTTGAGCCTCTCCCCTTTGCTCAGCGGACAGGGTAAGTAATAGCTCTGGAGCTTTAGCCACTGATGCATGGCTCAGAAGCAGCAGCTTAGCTCTCACATGACAAATACAGCCTGGTGCTCCCCTCCCCGCATGGCCAGCTTTCCTTGGCCAGTTATTCAGGCCTTCTCTTAGATTCCTCACAGCCCCCAGGCATGCCCAATGTACCCACTTCACGGAGGCCCCGCCGGGGAGAACATTCAAACGCAGTACCGATTCAGGAGGTTAGCCCCCTGGAGCACATGTGGCTGGAGTGCAACCACAGAGGTCTCCAATGCTGCTCTCCAGCTACCCTGGTTGGTTGTGGCCTGCACAGACTGCAGCTCGCACCAGCTGGAAGGGTGCTCAGGCCAGTCACTGTATAATGGGACCTAGCGTCTCTTCAGGCAGCACTTTGATACCAAAGAGGGTGGCAGCTGCAGTCTGCTCCACTTGATGCTTATCTAGTGCAACGCTTGGGCTTCAGGTGAGTTCCTGCTGCACCCCATTTTGGGCATTGATCCTGCATTAAGGGTTCAAGACAATGCATGAAACTACTGTAGAATCATAGAATATCAGGGTTGGAAGGGACCTCAGGAGGTCACCTAGTCCAACCCCCTGCTCAAAGCAGGACCAATTCCCAACTAAATCATCCCAGCCAGGGCTTTGACATTAAAAACCTCTAAGGAAGGAGATTCCACCATCTCCCTAGGTAACCCATTCCAGTGCTTCACCACCCTCCTAGTGAAAAGTTTTTCCTAATATCCAACCTAAACCTCCCGCACTGAAACTTGAGACCATTACTCCTTGTTCTGTCCTCTGGTACCACTGAGAACAGTCTAGATCCATCCTCTTTGGAATTCCCATTCAGGTAGTTGAAAGCAGATATCAAATCCCCCCTCATTCTTCTCTTCTGCAGACTAAACGATCCCAGTTTCCTCAGCCTCTCCTCATAAGTCATGTGCTCCAGCCCCCTAATAATTTTTGTTGCCCTTCGCTGGACTCTTTCCAATTTTTCCACGCCCTTCTTGTAGTGTGGGGCCCAAAACTGGACACAGTACTCCAGATGAGGCCTCACCAATGTCGAATAGAGGGGAATGATCACGTCCCTCGATCTGCTGGCAATGCCCCTACTTATACAGCACAAAATGCCATTGGCCTTCTTGGCAACAAGGGCACACTGTCGACTCATATCCAGCTTCTCGTCCATTGTAATCCCTAGGTCCTTTTCTGCAGAACTGCTGCTTAGCCATTCGGTCCCTAATCTGTAGCAGTGCATGGGATTCTTCCGTCCTAAGTGCAGGACTCTGCACTTGTCTTTGTTGAACCTCATCAAGTTTCTTTTGGCCCAATCTTCTAATTTATCTAGGTCCCTCTGTATCCTATCCCTACCCTCTAGCGTATCTACCACTCCTCCCAGTTTACTGTCATCTGCAAACTTGCTGAGAGTGCAGTCCACGGCATCCTCCAAATCATGAATGAAGATATTGAACAAAACCAGCACCAGGACCAACCCTTGGGGCACTCCGCTTGATACCGGCTGCCAACTAGACATGGAGCCATTGATCGCTACCCGTTGAGCCCGATAATCTAGCCAGCTTTCTATCCACCTTATAGTCCATTCATCCAGCCCATACTTCTTTAACTTGCTGGCAAGAATACTGTGGGAGATCGTATCAAAAGCTTTGCTAAAGTCTAGGAATAACACATCCACTGCTTTCCCCTCATCCACAGAGCCAGTTATCTCCTCATAGAAGGCAATTAGGTTAGTCAGGCATGACTTGCCCTTGGTGAATCCATGCTGATTGTGCTATGGGCTTGTTTATAACCACGCTGGCTAATGGGTTACCAGGGGGAATGTGGCTCAGTTGTAGTTTCTAAGCGGTCGGTGCTGAGAGTAGCTGACAATTAGGGTAAAGACACCATTCCTGACACTTTACCGACATCCCTGGCACTGCCAGAGTTTGCCTATACCCCAGTCCCGTCTCATTCGCTTGACCACAGGACTTCTCACTCTTTCCCCTTGTAGCCGCTACTTTGCAACTAGCTGTGCCATGATCCTTGGGCTGTGTATCAGGTGCGTAGGGATGTGCCCAGCTCTTAACAATCTACAGTGAGCTATCTGGCAGCCTCCCAGAAGAGAGGAAATTCTGACTGGCTTGCTTCCCCAGGTATAATGAGCCTGGAGGGTTCCCTGCCACCAGAGGTCAGTTATTGGGATGTTTTATGACTAATAGTATTTACAGTCACACACACTGAGTAAGTGGCAATCGAATCTCATGCTTCAGGGTGCCAACTGATCAGTGCAGGGTGTACTAAGCAAACTATATTCCTTTGACACATCAGCTATTGGTTACAGATACCAGACTTACTGGATCAGTGACCTGAACTGGCAAATTACCCTGTGGGGTAATTCACATAGGCTAGGTCTACACTACCCGCCTGAATCGGCGGGTAGAAATCGACCTCTCGGGGATTGATTTATCGCATCTCGTTGGGACGCGACAATCGATCCCCGAATCGACGCTCTTACTCCACCAGCAGAGGTGGGAGTAAGCGCCATCGACGGGAAGCCGCAGAGGTCGATTTTGCCGCCGTCCCTACAGCGGGGTAAGTCGGCTGCGATACGTCGAATTCAGCTATGCTATTCGCGTAGTTGAATTTGCGTATCTTAAATCGACTACCCCTGTAGTGAAGACCTGCCCGTAGCAAGACAATTCCTGCAAAGGCACATGAAAGAAAACTAAAGCTAAGCTGCTTTAACCCAACTTGAGCTCAATACAGCTGGATGAATACTGCCCTTGGGATGGGAGGCTGGCTGGCAGAGGGGATGCTGTGATGACCTTGGAGACATGGCTTAGAAAGGAGGACAAGAGAGGTGTGGGTCATTTTGGCAGATATTTAAACAAATTAAAATAAAAAAAAACAATGCAAGAAAACATGAGATGCTTGGAAGATGTGTGCTAGGAGATGCTCCTGCCCTGCCCAATGAGCCTGCTTCTGCCAAGTTTTCAAACTGAAAGATCTCCAGGAGCAGCAGCAACGTTTGCAGAAAGCAGCAGGAGAGGGGGAATTTGGGGAACATCCCCTTCTGACTAAGCATGAAACCACCTAGAAACTGCAAAGAGCACAGGAAGTGAGCAGAGCTTCTGAGACCCCAGAGCAAAGGTACAGGGTAGGAGAGGGGGCAGCCCCGGAGCCCTACATACCTGCAGTGTCTCTGTGTCCAGTTCTTGCCTCTTTAACTCCAGCTGTGTCAGCTGCAATAACTCTGTTTCTATTAACTTAATCTAAACAGAAGATGAAAGAGTTTTTTACTGACATTTGAAATGACTTTTATTTAGCTGCTTTAGCGCTGGCCTTAACTGCACAGCTGCCCTTGGGGAGACAGGGGGCTGGACTGCGCTTTGGGAAGCCTGTCCTCTCCCTTTGTTCTGTCAATTCTCCAGGGCCAAGTAAACAACCCACAAGCTGCCTTGCACTGCACTGCCTGCATGACTGCGCTGCCAGCTACTCATGCTTAGTCTCTTGCCTGATGCTAACTAGCTGTGTTCCATCCCCACACAACAGAACGCGCTTTATGTGCCTGTCTCTAAGCACCTTCTATCCTATGGCCCTGAAGTGCTTTGCAGTCAGTTGGCTCATTCAAGCCTCTCAGCCAGCCTGGAAAGTAGGGACACATTAACTCTGTGTTAATGCAGCTCCTTAGATTGTAAGCTCCGTGGGGCAGGGCCCACCTCTTTGCTAGGTGTTTGTCACCTCTTTGCTAGGTGTTTGTACTGGGCACGCAACATTTGGCTTCTAGGTGCTACTACAATACAAATAACAGATACTATTGATGGGGAAACTGAGGCACAGAGAGGCAAAGTGACTTGTCCACAATCCCACAGCAAATAAGTAGCAAAGCCAAGAACAGAGCCCAGATCGCTTGTCACTCAGGCTTGTACTTGAACCATTTTTTTTTTAAAATGGAAATATACCTATCTCATAGAGCTAGAACGGACCCTGAAAGGTCATCAAGTCCAGCCCCCTGCCTTCACTAGCAGGGCCAAGTACTGATTTTGCCCCAGATGCCTAAGTGGCCCCCTCCAGGATTGAACTCACAACCCTGGGTTTATCAGGCCAATGCTCAAACCACTGAGCTATCCCACCCTATTTTATCTACTGCCATACATCCCACGACCATCCAGGAAGAACACCCTTGGCATGCAGCTGACTGCTCCAGGGGCATCCTAACACTGCATTAGGTGCACAGCATGCCAATGGAATGCAGGGGAAGTGAAGGCCCAGGAGCGAAGCGTTTAACAGAGAGGAGCCCAGCAGTGAGGCCTGAGGGCCAGACATAACCCAAAGACGCCCTAGGACTGTAGACCAGGGATAAGTAGACTGATCATCCACAAGGTTTCTTGTTGCTGGTGAACTCCAGTGACGGTACCTTGCAAGGAAGGTACAAGTTCAAGCAAAAAGCACATTTGTGTGATCTGATCACTGGCGAGGCCTGTGGGCTTCCCACAAGCTACAAAGACTGGCCCTGTTTAGCTTGTTATAGCAAAGCAAAGCCGTTCAACTTCTCCTCCCCATCTTCTACACCGAGCTCCTTTCCTAGGGTCAGAAAGGGGAAAGCCTGGAGCACTTCGCTGAGAAACTGGCCAGGTCCTCTCTGTCGCTTAACCAGAGGGGCATCCTGGTGCCGTGCTCCCCAGAACTGTCTCCACCACCCACCCCCAGTAACATGCTTCATCTTTAACAAAATGGAGATCAAACAGCAGGTTGGCAACAGAAACAAATAATAATGAGCTCATGCCGCAATGTGCAAGTCTAATGGTCTGGATGGAGATGCAATGGATTCTTATGGAGACAGCAGCCCCGCTCACTATGCAGCCTGTCACATGGCGGAGGCCTGGCTCCCTCTGGCTCATCCCTAGAAGCCAGTGCAGGATTGCTCTCTATAACCCATTCTCACGTGCTTTGGCTAGTTGAGTTTCAGATGACTCAAGTAATGGGGATTCCACCATTTCCCTTGGATCTATTAGACCTCACCGTCACTCCTCCATGGTGGAGAGAAGTGTTGTTAAATCAAATCAGTGCTGCCTGACATTTTGTGTTACACAGCCCTACAGAGACAGAAGGGTCCTTGGTTTTCCTCAGACCCTGCTCTACATATGCAGCACTGCAACTTTCCTTGCAATGGTCTCACCATTCAGATGAACAAGCTGAATCTTTGGTTGCTTCTGCTCTGCCAGTGCCAACTCACCTGGTTCCTGATCTGCCGGTGCAAGAGATCCTTCTTCACCTGAAGGGCTTCAAAGGCCGCTTTCTGCATTTCACTCTATGAAACATTACATTCTGCTTAACCCAGGAACAAGGCCCAATCATGGGGACGCAAACACACCAGCAACCCTCAGTACACTGAAATGATCTGATTTACAAACACTTCCCTGGTGCTCACCCCTGCAGAATTTGGGTGCCTCCTCACAATCCCAAGAAAGAAAACACAATTGCCCCATTTTACAGTTGGTAAACTGAGGCACGGATAAATTAAGGCCAAACATTTTCAAAGCAGGTGTTAACAGCTGGGGGCTGATTTTCCAAATGCTATCAGCAATCTGCAATCAGGGAGAGCTGAGGGGGCTTAGCACCTCTGAAAGTCAGGCCCATAGCATCTTCCCTGGGCACCCAGAGTTAGTGGTTGCCTTGAAAACATTGGCCTGTGACTCGCTCTAGGTCACCCAGCCCCAAAACCATGTCTCCTGCCTCAGTCACCTGACTGTCTTTGCTTCCCATGATCTTCATCACCTGCCCTCCTCTCACAGATGCCTCAAAGCTTCCTCCTGGCTCTTTGGATAGAGAACAAGTCATTACATAGCTTCCCTTTAGCCACTGCAACCAATTATCCAGATTGCCAGAGATTTCTGCACCTAACTAACTATTTTTAACAAGGCTTTAGAGCAGCCAATGTGCTTGTCATGCCAGCTCTATTCCCCACCCCCATTACAGCATGCACTTAGCTTCCCTGGTCACAAGCCTACCTCTTCCAGGATCTGACTTGTGGCCTTGTTCTGATCCAGCTGTTGCCAAGCCAGGATTTGTTGGAACTTCTGATCCATCTCTGCCAGGCTGCAAGAGATACATAACCAGGGGATTTCTACAGGGTCTCAGACTGCAATGCAAATAAGAGGTCAAGCTGGCCATGGAAATGAACTCAGAGAAATCCAAGAATGGGGACTTCCTAAAACAGGAGAGTTTATTACTGAGCATGGGTGGACAGCCAGAGCTCTCATACTGTGCCATTCATGGGACTATTTATACAAAGTCTATTTATAAAAGTCTATACAAAGTCTATACAAAGACTATTTATCTAACCTGCAGTTGGCAGGTGTGTAAACTCCTTCCCACCAACCAACCCCGGCTGATAAATGAAACAAAAGCAGAGGCATAACTTACTGGTGCACCTGCTGTGAGTGACTCAGTGTCCATGCCCGACAGCTTATAAAACATCAAAGTGTGGGGATCATATTCCCCGGATGTAAAGTGTGGCCTCTGCTCCAAGAGGGGACTTTGTATAAATAGTCCCATGAAGTGCATTGCCTCAGTGATCGCAGAGGAAATTGTCTCAGTTCTTAAGTAAAAAGACATCCCAGTGGGTTATTTGTACTGTCACTGTCAGAGCAGAACTGCGCTGTAAGTGCAACTGATTGACGATCAATGAGAGAACTGCTCTGGCTGCTTTCAAGGGATAAGAACCAACATTCTCATGCTTTTCCTCTCCCCAAAGTGCCCCATGGATTCCAGGCCACGCAGAGGCCCCCCAAAGAGCATTGTGCGACTGCATGGCAGTGAAAGTGACTAATCAAAAATGAAATGACTGGTTTCATTATACCGTTCTTTCAGTTCTTACTAATCCAGAGCATTATTAACACTCATATTCCTCGTGTTTAAATGTAAGAGCTCTATCTTGGTGGACCCTTTTGTTCTTCAATTTTTAGTGCTGCTGTGTGCTGTTAAATAGCTGTTGTGCTCCACTCCAGAAATGGCTGCAGAGATCCCTGAGTGTATGTCTCAGAATTGTGCTGGGGCCCTTTGGAGTGAAAGGGGTTCTATAAGATTGCTACCAGTCACACTGCTCTCTCTAGGTACCTGGAGCAGGCCTGGTTGACGAGGTCTTGCCTTCGAGATTCGGAGGTCATGTGGATGAGCTTGTTCTTGTAGCTCTCCGCCAGCATTTGTTGCATGGCAGCTGGGAGACACGAAGAGGAGTGATTAGTGCTAGAAGCAGGTTAACTCTGTGTCCAGCATCGTTCCTGCTCCCCACTCAGCTACAAGAACATGCTAAAATTGGGGTCCCCCCTCCAATTTTTATTCCATTCCTGTTTCCATGTAAAGCTGCACCCTCCCAATGGGCAACCACTAATCAGGGCTTGATGAGAGGCCAGCCAGGAGAGTGCCCTGTGGAGTCTGCTCTACACAGACAACGCTCAGCCTCTGCAGGGCACCACCCCAGTTTCAGCTCCCCAGCAGCTGCTTGCAGGAGCAGAGTCACAAACTAGTGGTCTCACTGGGCTGCAGGTCTGATCTCCCCGCTGCAGCCTGGGGCCTCCACCCAGCTGCTGAAGGAGAGAGAACTAGAGAGATGGGTGAAAACTTTGCCATCCCACCAAGGCAGGTTTAAGTCACTGCTTTGAGGTTTGAAATACCCACGAATAGGGGCTGAGGCAGGAGACTGGCTCGGAGGTAGCTTTAGCTGTCTCTGTCGCAGCAAGGCACACGCTTGCTCCTGCACACACACATTTTAATCCCAGCAGCAAGTGCCGGCAGCACAGGTGAGACGTGTGTCTCTGTGTAACGAGCGCACACACTGGGCTGCTTTCCAAACTTCAAAATCAGTTTCTTCCTGCTCCTATACGGCACAGCAGGATCCAGGCAGCACCCCCAAACCCCACCCCCCCAGGTACAGTATTTACCCGTGGTAACTTTTATGCAGGCCTGAGCCCTGCCTCATTCACCTGGCTGGTTGCCAGTTGTAGCTGGTTTGAATGTACAACGTGCTATGTGTGTGCTGGGGACTGATCCCTTGCCAGATCTCTCACTGCTCCAGCCATGGTAGTGGCCAGAGGGATGTGACTCCCCTGGGATTAGTGGTGCAGTGCAGGAGGGTAATGGATGAGCTGGCATCCAGGGACCCAGTGCTAGCTACACACCTGCTCACACCACTATTTCAGGCAAGCTATAGCAGTAAGAGTCATGTGTAGTGAGGAGCCACTCCTAGGAGGATATGGCCCTCCCTTTCCCGTTCCCCCAGAGAATATGGCCCTCACAGCCCCTACTCCCGATTCCCCTAGAGGATACGGCCCTCACAGCCCCCCCCCCACCGATCCCCCTGAGAATACGGCACTCTCAGCCTCCCCCCACCCCCCCAGAGAATACAGTCCTCTCAGCCCCCCTCCACCCCCCAGAGGATATGGCCATCTCAGCCCCCCGCATCCCCCAGATGACCACCACAACCCCCTTCCCTTGGACTTACAGGCCACTTCCCTTCTGCGTAGCTGCTCTGTCTCCTCCTGTGTTATTGCCATCAGCTGGTCCATCCTTATTCTAAGAAAGAAGCAGGTCCATTCAACCACTGCTTCTGCCAGAGCCACATTTCATCCTTGCCAGCCAGCCATGCCCTCTCCACCCTCCTCAAAGCTGCACCCTGGGCTTGAATGGCTGAGTGATTCCATCCGGTCACTCATCCGTGTGAGCGAGAGATGCCAGGAGGAGACCTGCAGAGGCTCAGGAATCTCCAGCCACAGACAGGACGCTGCCACGGGGGAGGGTGCCTATGTTGCTCCCAGCAGGGCCGAACCAGAGGGCATTGCCAGCAGGCTGGCTGCCTTTGGGAAAACCCAAGGGAGTAAGAAATAAGTGAAACAAAATAACTTCTATGAAACCTCTATTCCTCTCCCTAAACAGTGAGCCCCTCCTTTTGCTTCCTGTTCTCTGGGGTCCCCCCATATACACTCCCCCCCAGCCTCTAGAGTGCCAAGGACTCTGTATCTCTGCCTTGCTACCCACATCAATGGCACTGCATAAACAACAAGGATGGTGGTGATGGATGGCCCCAAAGCCATTCAAACCAGGCCAAGACCCAACAAACTCATTGTACACAGGCCACCCAATGGCTGCCAGATGCAAACAACTTTCTATCCCTGCTGACTTGAGCTTGATTCAGAATCATGGCCTAGAGGTGAACGAGTCCATCCCTCCATCCCAGCCGCTCGCCCTTGCCCAGAGGAGCCTATCCTAGGCAGGGCACTTACCTTTCGTTCTCCAGGGATTTCAAAATTTCTGAACTTTGTTTCTGCCTAGAAAAATAAAGCAGAAGGTTTTTATTGCAGAGCAGGGCACCCCTCTCCCCAAGGAGTGGAGTCCTCCCTGAGCAAGCCACAAGCCACTACCACCAGTCCACTGGCTTGACCACTGTCCCTGCCTCTGTGCTGGTGGAGCTGTCAGCTGCAGCCAGGGTGCAGTCCTGCTACATGGGGGCAGGAGCTATGTGAGCTCCCCCTCCCCCCTCAGGGCACAGGCATCAGTGGAAAAGGCAAGGGGCTGGGCGACACTACCTCTGGGTAGATCTTCCCATCCTCGCCCTCATGGGGGAGCCACTGGGAGGCCAACCCCATGATGGGAGGAGTGGGGGTGGAGCAGGATTCCTTCCTTGTACCTATTTTCCAAGGGCTTGGGCTAGGCGCTGGCCAGAGGATTTACCCCTTGGAGCATGGAGGAGCTTGGCAGCCTTCCTTACCGTTGGCAGCCTCATCATATAACTCCATACACCACACACACTAGCTGGTGTTCCCCCCTCGTGCAAAGCAAGAGGACACACAGTTCCTGGGATACAGCACCTCTGCAACATTTCCCTCCCCTCAGTATCTGGGCTCAGGTCAGCACCAATCTATCTGCAGCTCTGTGCCGAGCAGATTCAGGACAGGAATTCTGGGCTGAAAGTTTAGGTTTGTCCCCCGTTTGCCAAACACATGTGATCACGCCGCCTTCCAGTGGCCAGTCCCAGTGACAACTGCCTGTGGCTGATTTGCACCTAACAAATTTCAGAGTTCAGACTTGGGGCGGCAGGACCATTTTGGTCATTCAGTCGGACCTCCAAAAACCTCACTAAAGCCAGAGAAGAAGCAAAGACTAGCAGGGCTGGGAAGTGAAACCAAAGCTCAGGTCCCCGTGAGGTGTCTTAAGCCCAAGGCCAGCGCTCTGGGGACAAGGCATAGAGACACCATGTAACTGTGTCCACACTAGAGGCTTATATCCATAGAAAGTAGGACACCTTGGATGTATGGACAAGGCCTTAGGCACATTGGCTAGTTTTGCCCACAGTCTGTACCAGGAAGGCTGTGATAGAATGTGCCTCCAAACAAGGATTTGCAGCACGGAGGGTTTCCCTTGGGGTTGTTCTCCAGCCTCACCCCTGCCCGGCCACAGCACCACAGGGATTCACCCTCACTGCTATAATACTATATGGAGATATACCTATCTCATAGAACTGGAAGGGACCCTGAAAGGTCATCGAGTCTAGCCCCCTGCCTTCACTAGCAGGGCCAAGTACTGATTTTTCCCCAGATTCCCTAAGTGGCCCCCTCAAGGACTGAACTCTCAACCCTGGGTTTAGCAGGCCAATGCTCAAACCACTGAGCTATCCCTCCCCGCACCCCTTTCAGTCATTTCTGTGCTGCTTGGGGAGTGTGACTATGGAAAAACCTCAGCGAAATGGACAGGTCACAAGCAGCAGGTCAGCGCAAAATGGGACACAGAGAACTAAATGTGCAGAAGGGCAGCGCTGATGGCAAGGTGTCCAGGGAGGAGGCCAACCTCCGATTCTCCTCCAGAAGCTTCTGAATTCGGCTGGCAATGCCCTGCTCCGTTTGCTTCAGTTGCTCCAGCAGCTTCAGGTGCTCTCCCTCCAGGTTGCGCTGATGCTTTGTCAAACCTTTCTCCAGCCTCACCTGCTCCTGTGGCAAGGGGAAAAGGGAAACTAGCCGAAGGGAGAAGTGACAACTCTGCTGAGCTGTGCCCACAGCCCGTGAGAATCGCTGAGGATGGTGTTTTATTACAAGGAGCTGAAAGGTTCCAAGAGGGTGGACAGGGAGCCTATCCAGAGCTTACACCGACACTGACAGCATCACATGAAAGCTAGAGACACTAGAGAGAGCATAGACATGCTAGGTCACCTCTAGGCCAGTGCAGGACTGTCCCTGCAGTCCCTGAAAGACCCTCTGGAGAATCAAAAGGAGAGGAGAAACTGGGAATAAAAATGACAGAGAGCTGAGAGGAGCCCTGTCAGTGCTGCCTCTGGGGGCCCCCTCTGCATGGGTGGGGCCCACATGTCGATACATGAAATGCCTGTTCTGAAAGGGAGCAGGTGGGCAAGGGTCAAGTCTGTCCAGAGCAGGACAGATGGACAGTCCTGATCAAATGTACTCCTCAGCCACAGGCCGGGTGCCAGAGCCTGGGCCCCAGCTGATGTACCTTCTTCACAGTCTGCAGAATCTCCTCCTTCTGACTGCTGCTCTGCTGAAGAAGCTGAGCATGCTCCCTCTGCCCCATGTCCAGGCGACGCTCGAAATCCAGCTTCTCCAGCATCTTCTCTTCCTGGCAGAGGAGCGAGAAGCAAAGTGAGGGTAGGGATCGGCAGCCTGCAGACTATGCCACTATTCAAACCAAGACCCAGGCTGATGAAAACAGTATCAGGGCAATGAGATCCCAACTGTACGTCTAGGCTAAACCAGCCAGGGAGCTGGAGTGCTCAACTAGAAAAATCCACTGAGGAATACACTAAGAAACTGCACCATCTACTCAGGACACTCCCTACATTAACACAGGAACAAATCAACATACCCTTAGAGCCCCCACCGGGGTTATTCTATCTACTACCCAAGATCCACAAACCTGGAAATCCTGGACGCCCCATCATCTCGGGCATTGGCACTCTCACTGAAGGACTGTCTGGATATGTGGACTCCCTACTCAGACCCTACGCCACCAGCACTCCCAGCTATCTCTGTGACACCACAGATTTCCTGAGAAAACTACAATGCATTGGTGACCTCCCAGAAAACACCATCCTAGCCACCATGGATGTACAGGCTCTCTACACAAACATCCCACACACAGATGGAATACAAGCTGTCAGGAACAGTATCCCTGATGATGACACAGCACAACTTGTTGCTGAGCTCTGTGACTTTATCCTCACGCACAATTATTTCAAATTTGGTGACAATATATACCTCCAGACCAGTGGCACCGCTATGGGCACCCGCATGGCCCCACAATATGCCAACGTTTTTATGGCTGACCTGGAACAACGCTTCCTCAGCTCTTGTCCACTCACGCCCCTTATCTACCTACGCTACATTGATGACATCTTCATCATCTGGACCCATAGGAAGGAGACCCTGAAAGAATTCCACCATGATTTCAATAGCTTCCACCCCACCATCAACCTCAGCCTGGACCAATCTACACGGGAGGTCCACTTCCTAGACACCACAGTATAAATAAGCGATGGCCACGTTAACACCACCCTAGACCGAAAACCCACCGACCGCTACGCCTACCTTCATGCCTCCAGCTTCCACCCCAGACACACCACACGATCCATCGTCTACAGCCAAGCGCTGAGGTACAACCACATCTGCTCCAACCCCTCAGACAGAGACCTACAAGATCTTCACCAAGCATTCTCAAAACTACGATACCCACACAAGGAAATAAAGAAACAAAATCAACAGAGCCAGACGTGTACCCAGAAGCCTCCTGCTACAAGATAGGCCCAAAAAAGAAACCAACAGAACTCCACTGGCCATCACCTACAGTCCTCAGCTTAAACCTCTCCAACGCATCATCAGTGATCTACAACCCATCCTGGACAATGATCCCTCACTTTCACAGACCTTGGGAGGCAGGCCAGTCCTCGCCCACAGACAACCCGCCAACCTTAAGCATATTCTCACCAGAAACCACGCACCGCACCATAACAACTCTAACTCAGGAACCAATCCATGCAACAAACCTCGATGCCAACTCTGCCCACATATCTACACCAGCAACACCATCACAGGACCTAACCAGATCAGCTACAACATCATCGGCTCATTCACTTGCACGTCCACCAATGTTATATATGCCATCATGTGCCAGCAATGCCCCTCTGCTATGTACATTGGCCAAACTGGACAGTCACTACGTAAGAGGATAAATGGACACGAGTCAGATATTAGGAATGGCAATATACAAAAACCTGTAGGAGAACACTTCAACCTCCCTGGCCACACAATAGCAGATGTTAAGGTAGCCATCTTACAGCAAAAAAACTTCAGGACCAAACTCCAAAGAGAAACTGCTGAGCTCCAGTTCATTTGCAAATTTGACACCATCAGATCAGGATTAAAAAAAGACTGTGAATGGCTATCCATCTACAGAAGCAGTTTCTCCTCCCTTGGTTGTTCACACCTCAACTGCTAGCAGAGCACCTCACCCTCCCTGATTGAACTAACCTCATTATCTCCACACTGATTTATACCTGCCTCTGGAGATTTCCATTACTTGCATCTGAAGAAGTGAGGTTCTTACCCACGAAAGCTTATGCTCCCAATACTTCTGTTAGTCTTAAAGGTGCCACAGGACCCTCTGTTGCTTTTTAGAAAAATCCAATGATTCCTACACAGGAATCCAAACAGCATCAAGATGAAACTGCTGTTCCAGCTGCCTTGCTATCGACATTTCAGCATGGTCAGAAAGTCATTTCACTCAGCGAGTTCACCCTCTCCCCCAGCCCCACAACATGCTGTATGGAAGAGAGAGATGCAGCAAGGTACTGTTTAGGGTTACCATATTTAAAAAATAAAAAAAGAGGACACTCCATGGGGCCCTGGCCCCGCCCCTTCCCCACTCCACCCCAACTCCGCCCATTTCCCGCCCATTCCCCAAAGTCCCCGCCCTAACTCCCCCTCCTCCCTCCCAGCCACGCGAAAAGGGCTGCCCAAGCACTACCGGCTTCACGGTTTGCCGGGCAGCCTCCAGACCCTGCGCCCCCGGCCGGCGCTTCCCCAGCACAGCTGGAGCCCGGGAGGGGAAGCGCCCAGCCGGGGGTGCAGGGTCTGGAGGCTGCCTGGCAAACCCGTGAAGCCGGTAGCGCTCGGGCTTCGGGCAGCCCCCTTGCCTCCGGACCCTGCGCCCCCGGCCGGGCACTTTCCCTCCCGGGCTCCAGCTGCTCTGATCCTCCCCTGACTCTTCGGCTCTGTTTAAGAGCCGAGCTGCCCGAGCCAGTGCTACCGGCTTCGGGCAGCCCCCTTGCCTCCGGACCCTCAGCCGCCAGAGCAGAACAGCTGGAGCCGGGGAGGAGAAGTGCCCAGCCAGCGGCTCGGGGTCCGGAGGCAAGGGGGCTGCCCGAAGCCGGCAGCTTGGCTCTTAAACAGAGCCGAAAGTCAGGGGAGGATCAGAGCAGCTGGAGCCTGGGAAGGGAAGTGCCCGGCCGGGGGCGCAGGGTCTGGAGGCTGCCCGGCAAACCATGAAGCCGGTAGCACTCGGGCTTCAGGCAGCCCCTATGCCTCCAGACCCTGCGCCCTCGGCCGGGCACTTCCCCTCCCAGGCTCCAGCTGCTGTGCTCCTCCCCTGACTCTTCGGCTCTGTTTAAGAGCCGAGCTGCCCGAGCGCTCCGGCAGCCCCCTTGCCTCTGGACCCCAGCCGCCGGCCGGGCACTTCTCCTCCCCGGCTCCAGCTGCTGTGCTCCTCCACTGACTCTTCGGCTCGGTTTAAGAGCCAAGCTGCCCGAGCCAGCGCTACGGGCTTCGGGCAGTCCCCTTGCCTCTGGACCCTGCGCCGCCGGAGCAGAGCAGCTGGAGCCCGGGAAGGAGAAGTGCCCGGCCGGCGGCTGGGGTCCGGAGGCACGGGGGCTTCCCGAAGCCGGTAGCGCTGGCTCGGGCAGCTTGGCTCTTAAACAGAGCCAAAGTCTGAGTCAGGGGAGGAGCAGAGCAGCCGCGGGAGAGGAAGTGCCCGGCCGGTATTTTTCCCGGACATGTTCGGCTTTTTGGCAATTCCCCCCGGACGGGAAAAACCGGACGTATGGTAACCCTAGTACTGTTAGGCTCTGGAAGGCCAGAGAAATCCCCAGGAACTTCAGAATGCCAGCGGAGAAGGCCGTCAGCAACAGAGTGAGCCAGTCAGAAAGTCTGAGCTGAGGGAGGGGGACTGGGTGACACACAGAGTGAGTGCAGAACATTCATGGTGTCGGCCTAGCAGCGAGGGCAGGAAATAAAGTGAGATGTCACTGGGAAAAATGCATCGGGGGAAAGAATCCCAGAGCCAGAGGCTCAATGAGAGGTGGAAGCCAGAAGAGCAGTAATGTCAGTCCTGGGGTGACAATTGACAGCAAATCAGCACTCTGGCTGCAGAAAAGATCACTGACATTTTAGCTGCATGTGCAAAGGAGTGGAGCAGCAACAAGGGCTCTCGCTACAGCTGCAGGTCTGGCTTGGAGGTGCACTGGAAGAGCTATATGGTAGGAGGGAGAGGGTCAGGAACAGCAGCTGCTGTGGGGCAGTACTGAGGTACCTCGGCAGAATGGGGCCCAGGGCTGGAGTAGCAGGAGGCTGTAGGTCAGGATGCGAGTGCTCTGGCACAGCTGAGTGTGGATACGTGTGGATCTAGCTAGGCACCAAAACTCCTGAAGCTTAGAGAGTCGAAAAGAAGTGATGAAAGGGTTGGGAGGGCTTCAGAAAGCATAAGCACTAGAAGCAGCCCTGCTTCTTCCACATGGAGATGGACACATGTTTAACCTGAACTGGGACTTCTCACGCAAATATATGCCACGGCTGCCAAAACAAACTGATCTGAAAGGAAAACAACTAGTCCGTGTCAGGCAATTCCTGCCTTCAGAGTCAGATGTGGAGTGTGTGTTCTGACGCCTCTCTCACTCAGAGAGCGGGGGGGTTGCAGAGCTCCGGGTTTCAAGGCATTCAGTGCTGGTTTGCTCAACTGGACAGAAAGAGAAATGAGCACATTCAGAACTCCCAGAAAAGGCTTCTACAGGGACTCTTCCTTACCTTCCTCTTCTCATAATCCAAGAATTTGTTCTGAAAAATAAATGAAATTGTTAAGAGAGAGGTATTTAAATCAGGGGAACCACATTCTCTAGGTAATGTTAGGGCACTCCGTTCCCTCTTCCTCGACTGAGGCTATGTCTACACTACCACTTAATCAGTATAACTTATGTCACTCAGGGGTGTGAATACTCTCCCCCTGAGTGGCATAGGTTATACTGATGTAAGTACCGGTATGGACAGCGCTATGTTGGCAGGAGAGCTTCTCCCACCAACACAGCTACTGCCACTTGTTGGAGGTGGCTTAATTATAGAGCGGCTACCCTGGAGATTTTACAGCGGCGCCACTGTAGACTCTCTAGGTAGACATGGCCTTGTCTACACTTGCTAGGTTGACATAGCTACAGTGTTTCACACTTGTGAACTCTGTAGCTATATCAACCTAACCCCTGGGGTAGATGCAGCTAGGTTAATGGCAGAATGCTTCTGTCCACCTAGCTACTGCCACTCGGGGGTGTGGATTACCTAGACAGAAATACCCTTCGTCGCTCTAGGAGGAAGCAGCATAGCTGCTGCTGTAGCGCAGACATGACCTGACAATCTGTTAAATCTGATCAAAGAGGAAATGGTTCGACCCACAGTCACTATTCTGAGAGCATGCTGCCCCTGCCCAGCCACACTTGGGAGAAGTGCCCGTCCCAGCCAGGTGCCACTGAGATTCAGAACCTGGTGGAAAGCAGCATGCTCTGGGGCCACTGAAGATTCAGGGCCAAGCCTGTAAGGGGTGCCTCAGTTCCCTCTACCAGTGCCCGGGGCCAGATTCTCTTCTCACACCGGTGTAAGTCAGGAATAACTCCATGTCCGTGAAAGGAGCCACACTTGGTGCAAAGGAGGAAATTCAGACTCTGAGTCCCAGAAGAACCCAACTCCACGGAAGAGGTGGGCAAGGGCTGTGAATATGCAGAGCTCCCCATTGATAAACCGGGATAAGGAGGCTCATCCCCCTTTGTAAAGAGACTGGCAATCTAAGGATGCAGATATACCATAGGGAAGCTTAGCATTATTGTTACATTTGTACAGCTTGCAGCCGAGCAGTCAGTTTGTCACTTTCGGGTTCTCATGCCCTAGGACAAGGCTGCAATGTCGGGATTGCAGATAGGGGAAATACAAATACAAACAAATCTCTTCATTATTACAAAAAAATAAACGAATACGAGGGTTTTACAGCTACCTACTTTCACGCAGTAGATTTCCCAGCTAAGCTCCCAGAGGGAACCTGTAACTGAAAAGATATCTAGCCCTACCCTAATAGCTAAAGCTGGTCCAATGAAAAAGCTCTTCTCCACACAGCCCTGTACAGGGCTGACCCTGCATGCCCCATACTACACCTCTACCCCGACATAACGCGACCCGATATAACACAAATTCTGATATAACGCGGTAAAGCAGCGCTCCAGGGGAGCGGGGCTGCGCACTCCGGTGGATCAAAGCAAGTTCGATATAACACGGTTTCACCTATAACACAATAAGATTTTTTGGCTCCCGAGGACAGCGTTATATTGAGGTAGAGGTGTATGTCTAGAAATCTGGGTCCTCAGTTTGCAGTACTGTGGCCCATCTAAAGCCAATGCCAATTAGTTACCATGGAAAGGTTTGAGATGTTAGAGACAGAAGCTGATGGGCCAGATTCTGCTCTCATGTAAATCTGTTGACCACGAGCAGTGATTCTGGATTTACACGGTGGTAAACTGGGCCTAATTAGGCACGTTGGCCTCAAATGAGAAGCAAGCAGCGGGGCATGCTGGTTTGTATACAGTACCCCAAGGGTTCAAATAAAACACAGTAGGGCTTACAGGAGAAGGATTCTTAACAGATCTCCCAGCACACTTGTCATGTGGCATCAGTAGCTAATCAGTATCAAACTGAGGTCTACAGAGGCTTACTCCACACTTCTTGGGTGGAGCTGCAGGACTTCCCATTCTAAAGCCTGACCTTTGAATGGGAAAGTCGCCTATATGGAGACTTAATGCTTCCATTGATGCCCCTTGGAGAAGACTCAGAATTTCCCAGTATTGCAATGCCAGGCCACACATCGCATTACACTCTGCGCGTCCCTCTAGCTATCCTGCCTCCTTGCTTTCAAGATGATGACCTAAAATGAAGGTAGTGCAGGAAAATACTAACATGAATATGTATAATGTGCACTGGAAGCCAGTTGCATAGAGCACTTTGAACACCCTGAGCAGCAGGGCTGTGGTGATGGAGCTGTGTTCCAGGGCATCAGGGCTCCGCCACCGACTCACTCCATGACCTGAGTGACTCCGTTTAGCCAAAGGATGTAAGGATGATGCTTCCATACCTCCCAGGCGTGAGAGATCCTGAGGCTTAGTGAGCTAAGGGCATGGAAATCCACAGATGGAAGGTGCTGCAGAAGTGCAAAGTGCCAGTATTCTGCTCTGTATGTGGCTGAGATCCTCACCTGCCACTCACTCTCTTCCTCCATGTATTTATGCACACGTCTGTCGACACCATCCACTGATGTTTCTCCTCCATCACTTTCCAGCACCGGAAGAAGATACTGGGAGGGAGGGCAGTATTTGATTCCCGACTCTGGAAGACACCAGACACTAGGCAAATCACACAACATGTGGGTCAGGGCTGGCCCAGGGAGACTCTGCTTCCAATCACGGTCTCTCACTCCCCACCCTGGTAGAGTGCCTGAAGGAGCTCGCTGATCCCTGGAGCCAGCTAGGAGCTGGCAATGGCAGGCTCTGAAGGAAATGCTGCAGCTTTGTTCTCACCTAGGAAGATGGCAGCTGTGATGAATGGTCTCAAGCACTGGGGTGGGAGGAGCATTAGTGTCCCCTTCTCCTCAGGGACAAACAAGGCTACTCAGAGTCACCAGACCCACTTCGACTGGGCTGCATGGGGATCAGCCGAGGGGGAGATTGCGCCCAGTTGGAATTACAGTAATTTTACAGTTCTGACTCTTGCCCTGATCGCTCTTATCGCAGGGAGTTCAGCTGAAAGTCTGACTCCATTTAGCACCCCCCATATTGGCTATATAGCTTACATACACAAGCAGCACTTCCTCCCTCGCCCTCTTCTCCCCTAGCAGGCTTAAATGTTTGTGTTTTAATACCAGTCCCTTGTCCTTCTCCCAGGGCCTCCAAGCCCTTTGTGAAATAAACCTGACATCCTCCCATGAGGAAGAGAAGTCACATTGTCCCCATTTTATGGATGAGAAACAGAAGATGCAGAGACCGTGTCTTGTCCACAGTCACACAGGCAGTAACACAGCCTGGAATAGCAATCCGGACTCCATGCACCTAGATCTCTCCTGGGCTCAGGACAGACCACTACAGAGTCCTTGGGCAGGTGTAAAAAGACAAAAGGGTTTTATCGAGCTGTCGCCCCTTTCAGGCGGGGCAATACCTGCAGCCACCTGCTTCTGCAACTGCAGGCGAGTCATCAGTAGCAAATCAGAACAGTCCTGCATCGGGCCCACCTTTCCCCGGGAAGGGTCTGGCAGCCAGCTGTCTTTCAAGCAGTCTGCAGCCCCAGTCAGGCGCCTCTTTCAGAGTGAGAGCCTATTGCAGGTGGAGTGGGGCAGGGCTGACTGAGCCCACAGCAGCTCATTACCCTTTCCTCGCCAGTGTGGGGTCAGCATATGCCATCCCATTCCCACGCCTATGCTTTAACCACAAGACCAACCTTGCCCCTTTCAGAAATTGGTCATTGTTAGGATATAGATATTCAGGCCTGTCTGTAAAGGCCTATACTTTAAGAATTTAGGTGTATTCTTATCATTTAGCTAGTTATAGAGGTATAAAAGAAAGAATCAAAATCACTTTCTGTATGTGTAAGAGCCTTCTCTCACTGTAACAGTCTGAGGCCTGGTTCTTAGGCTAAGACCTTCGGCTAAGCAGCAGAAGCAGCCATAAACTGGGAAATGTATGGTCACATCCTCACATTCCAAACTAGTCACATGGAAATAAGGTGCTATTGGGCTGTTAGGAATACAATCGTGTTCTGATTCCTATCACCTCCAGAGAAAGGGAAGAGCCTAGAAGATATAAAAGGAAACTTAGGTTGATAGTTTTCTGTCTGGTAAGATCTCACTTATCAATAGACACAGCTGGAAAACGCTTATGTCTGTGTAAGCAGAGTCAGGATGAGCTCTACCCTGACATCTGGTGGTGAATTATGGCGAGTGTGGAAAAGAACTCCAGGGGCTGATCTTGTTTGCATAGGCACACCCACTCGCCTGGCATGAAACCACAGCAACTCAAAGTGGTTACTTTGGCTGGTGTGGGATCCCCAGTTTCTCTGTTATTGGGGCAGGAAGAATAAAGCTTTGTTACCCTGATTCTGTGAATCAAGGCCAGTGGAACTGTTGTATGACAGAAGGACTGAGTGAGTCATTCACCATTACCTAAGTAGCATTTGCTTGTCAAGGGGCACGGGTTACAAAACCCAGTGAATTGAGAGAGGATGGGGACAGGTATTGGTACCTGGTGGTGTGGGTCCCTTTTGTGGGCCTGAAACACCAATTGCACCTCCTCTTCTCTCCACTGTTGAATGTCAGAGCTAACTTTGATTCCCTTAGGAGTCTAGTTACAGACTGCTGAGCTGAGTTCACTTTGGGCCCATAGTGTGCCAGCACTGGGGCTCCCCTACTACTAGCTGAAATCACTAAGAACTGAAATCACTAATTGCTGAAACCACAAAAGAGCTAAAGCTATTTAAGAGCTGAGATCACTGAGGCTGTGTTAACTAGTGGGGGAGCCTGAAGCTATTGCTAAGCTAACTTAGGGGAGGGGGGGGAGAGGAGTGGCTGGAGGAGCAGCAAGCAGAGCAGAGCAGAGCCTTGCGGGAGCGGCCCAAGGGACAGCTGAAGCGGAGCGGCTCACAGGTTGGTGAGCGGAGCGACGTGGCTCACAGGTCGGGGAGCAGAGCGGCTGCCAGAGCAGTTCAGGGGACGGCAGGAGTGGGACTGCAGGTGGAATGGAGCAGTTCGTGGTGAAGGCTGCGGTGGAACCCCACGGAGAAGCAGCCGGTTGGCCTCGGATCACATAAGGTGCCCCTTAACACCCTGCTCACCCCCCCCCCTTTGAACTCTGGGGCTGCACTGATCATGGACAGAGACTTTGGGGGGTTGTCGGACTTTTGGGATTCTTGGGTTGCTGGACCCAAGAGACTTTGGGATTGGTGGACTTTTGGGACTTTGGTGATTCTTGGGTCGCTGGTTTCAAGAACCAATGGGAGAGGACACGGCCCAATTTGCTGGGGTGGGTCTTCGCTCATGGTTTGGTCTAAGAACTCTAGTTCTGGTGTTTTTCCAATTTAATGCTGATGTTGTTTACCTCATGTTATTAAACATTTTCTGTTACACTCAGACTCCGTGCTTGCGAGAGGGGAAGTATTGCCTCTTAGAGGCGCCCAGGGGGTGGTATGTAATTGTCCCAGGTCACTGGGTGGGGGCTCGAGCCGGTTTTGCATTGTGTTATTGAAACGGAACCCCTAGATACAGAACCCGGCCCTTGTTGCTGCCAACTTAGATGGGCAGAAGGGTTACATCTGTATAGATGTAGTTGTGAAATCCTCCCTTCTGTATTGTTTTGTATGTTTATTTGCATGGTCTCTGTCTGGTTCTGTAATTGTTTCTGTCTGCTGTATAATTAATTTTGCTGGGTGTAAACTAATTAAGATAGTGGGATATAATTGGTTAGCTAATCATGTTATAATATGTTAGGATTGGTTAGGTAAATTTTAGTAGAATGATTGGTTAAGGTATAGCTAAAAATATTACTATATAAATTAGGAGCAAACAGGAAGTAAGTTGGGATTCGAAAATAAGGAAAAAGGAACTTGGATTTAAGCTTGCTGGAAGTTCACCCCAATAAACATTGAATTGTTTGCACCTTTGGACTTCGGGTATTGTTGCTCTCTGTTCATGCGAGAAGGACCAGGGAAGTGTGAGAGTGAAGGAATAAGCTCTCTAACATCTTGGTGCCACTGACTCCGATACGTTGCATCGGATAGGTGAGTGGCAGCCTGTAAGTCCCCCTCCCCAACAGTCCGCGCAGCTGCTTGGTGGGGGTATAGTGAACTCTCATGATGGTAGTTGCAGGTTCTGGCAAGCTGGGGTAACGGATTTTTTGACCAAATGGATAAGGAAGAATCAGGGCCCATACCAGGTGCAGGGACCCACCTGGGATGAGATTGAGAAGGAGATCCTGAAAAAACACTCTACCCAACACTGCCAGTGGACGTTGTAAGCCGGCGATCCACAGTTACAGCCCCTGCGAGAGAGGCTACCCGGGAGGAACTACAGGAGGAAGGAATAGTGGCCCCAGTTGCAGTTTTGGGAGACCCCAAGGGAAAGGAATGTAGGAAAAAGGGAATGGTATTACAAGGTTTGTGTGCTGGGATGGCATACTGGGTAAAAAGGGAAGCCGATCTCCTCCAACACATTAAGGATTTGGAGGGGATTGTGGATCAGCAACAGATTTTAACAGAAAAATCCATGTTAGCAGTAGAGGTAGTGGATTTGAAGGCACGGGATGCTGCACGGACAGAGAAGTCTTGTGAGGCAATCCGGAGAGAGAGGGATGAACTGCTGGGGAGATTAGGAGACTTAGAGGAGGAATTGTATCAATGTAAACATGGGAGCAATGGACTTGGGGACCCCAGACCATCCGCCCCACTAATGGAGCTGAAGGAGACACCTCCACCACCCTATCCTGAAAAAACACTCTACCCAACACTGCCAGTGGACATTGTAAGCCGGCTATCCACAGTTACAGCCCCTGCGAGAGAGGCTACCCGGGAGGAACTACAGGAGGAAGGAATAGTGGCCCCAGTTGCAGGGTGGGGGGGATCATGCCCCACAAGTAGTAGAACAGGCCCCTTGTCCCTGAAGGACCAGGAGGCAGTACTGGGCTGTTTGGGAAAGGTACCCCGGGAGGATTGGGATCAGTTTGTGCTGTGGCTAGTGGAGGTGGGCAGGGAGATGTAGGGTCTAACTCGTGAGGACCAGGTGATCATATGGCGTAGTCTTTTGGGACGGGGCACCTTAGGAATCGATGTGGCAGGAGTGGCACACCCATTTCTAATCCCTGAACAGGTGGCAAAACAGTTGTTTGGGGTGTACTCTCATACCGTGGGGATGAATAAGATGAAGCGAATCCCTGGGGAAACAGGGCAGCATGGAGGTACTGCTAGAGGGAGGGGACCCTCCCCCACAGAAACAATATTCTATTCCTCGGGAGGCATTGGCAGAGGTGGGGGCAACTATTGGGGAATTGGAACAGAGGGGACTGATTAGAGCAGTTGCATCCCCTTGTAATGTTGCTGTGTGGCCAGTGAGAAACAGCACCTGGCGCCTCACTGTGGATTACAGGGCACTAAATGCTCTGGCCAATTCACCAGCCTCAGTAGTGGCAGCGTACCCTGAAATGCTAGCCCGCATTGGACCAATTCCGAATTTTCACGGTGTTGGACATAGCGAATAGGTTTTGGTCTCTGCCACTAGCTACCTCGTGTCAGTATAAAACTGCATTCACATGGGAGGGCAGACAATTCTGCTGGACAGTCCTACCCCAGGGATATCGAGACTCCCCTGCAATTTTTCCACAGATACATGAGACAGGCTCTGAAGGGGGTGGATTCAGCAAGGTGCATACAATATGTAGACGACCTGTTGCTAATGTCACCGACAGAAGAGGAAGACAGGGAACTAACCGAGCAGGTCCTGCAAGCTTTGGCAAGAGCAGGGTTTGGAAGGTCAATGGGAAAAAGGCTCAGATGGGACAGACAAGAGTGACCTACTTAGAAGTGGAAGTGTCCCAGATGGGAAGGGAAATCGATAAGGGACGGGTGCAACTGATCCAGACCCTGCCACTGCCTACGGATGTTAAAAGCTTGCAAAGTTTTCTGGGTCTAACTGAATTTTGCAGGGATTTTGTGGCCAATTATGCAGAAATAGCCCAGCCTCTATTTGACCTAACCCAAGCCTCAACTTGGGAGTGGTCAGAAGAGTGTACTGAGGCAATGAGAGTACCAAAGGAAAACCTGGCCAGTGCTCCAGTGCTGGCCTCCCCGGATGGGGAGAAACTCTTTTATCTGTACCCTTTGGTATCTGACACCACCATTGGTTGTGCATTAACACAGGAGTATGGAGCAAAGGACCGACCTGTGGCCTTTGCCTCTCGACTTTTGAGTGCTGTGGAACTGAAGTATGGATGGTGTGAAAAGGTGCTGTTGTGCACCTACTGGGGGGTAGGAAAATTCAAATACCTCACGGGAATGCAGAAAGTAATAGTCTGATCTCATCATGACCCCCTGTGGCTGTTAAACATGCATACTATCTTACAGGAACAAGTGAGTGGGCAGCGTATTGCCAAATGGTTGCTGGCTCTACAGGCAGAAAACATTAAAGCAGAAGTGTTAAAGGAACCCATAGTTTGGGTAGCTGGATTACCAGGCACAACCCACCTCACAACGTGCTAAGGGAAAAATTAATGAGACAAGCCCCCAGGGGACCTTGGGAAAGGATACAAATTGATTACACAGGACCCCTACCACCAGATCACAGGAAAAAACGGTTCATGTTGGTGGTAGTGGATGCTTTCAGCAGGTGGGTGGAAGCTTTCCCCACAAAGTATCAAACTGCTCGGGTAACTGCTGAAATACTGGTAAATGACTATTCACTCGCTGGGGGGTCCCAAAAGTGATTGACTTAGATCAAGGAGCTGCTTTCCAGTCATATCTGTTAGGGAAGCTATCAGCCCTCACTGGAATCACACAATTGTTCCATATTGCTTATCACCCACAGGCTGCGGGGCAGGTGGAACGCATAAATCGCACCATTAAAAGTGAGCTAAGAAAGGGAGTGAAAATGGAAGGAAAAAACTGGTCACAGTTACTGCCCTTTGTCTTAATGAAAATAAGGGCCCGAGAATCAAAGGGCACAGGATTTTCTCCATATGAGGCTCTCATGGGAAGGCCCATGGAACAGTGGAAAAATCTACTTACCCCAGTACCTGGGGAAGTCACTACACACGGTTTAACACAAGAATGGATTTTAACTCTAATCGACCATGTAAAACAGGTACAGCAGACAGTGGCCTGCCAAGACAAGCAAGGAGCAGCAAAAGTCAAAGCATGGTATGACCTGCCCAGGGAGCATGATTTACCCATGGTGGGAGATCTAGTGATATACAAGATTCCAAGTCAACACCATCCATTCCCATCTCCTAAATGAAAGGGCCCCTATCTTGTCCTTGACCAATTAGGGCCCAGTCTGCTATTATTGGGTACAGAGAATGGAGGATGGGAGTGGGCTCACTGCACGCAAATAAAAAGGCATAAACAGGGGATTGGGAAAGGGGACGTGTAAATTTTATGTGTGTATTACAGGTTAATTCGAAAAGGATGAAAATTTGCTGGCCCTGGATGGAACAATTACTAACTAGTGCTAACCACAATTGCCACATTTACAAATTCTATTCAGATCCCACAATGTGAAGTGTCAAAAGGAGGAAACACATGAACGGTTACACATGCAACCTGTGGTAATAAAGCTAATGAAGACTATAAGAATCTCCCCCATAGAAAGATGTGCCACTAATACTCCAACAGGAATTTAGCAGTGTCGGTACATGGTTTATGGATTAGATGGGGGAATCCCAACCCAGTGGAGAATATCAAATTTATCAGGAAATATTGCATGGTACTCCCTGGGTGCTGCCATGATTAATGATAGTGGGAAACACAGTTACCCAGCTATGTGGTTTGTTACAGAGGGTCCAAAGAATATAACCCTCTGGTCTCCTGAAGCAAATGAACCCTCTGGGGAAAATAGGGCCCCACATTTAGGGTGCGATGTTACCATATGTAACCACAATGGTATTTCCATGGAAAATAATCCCCAAAGGTGTGATTGTTATGTACATATTACATTGGGCGTAAAATCCCCTTTGGGACGCTGGGTGTATAATGAGTTAACCATTTTACAGAATGTAACCCTATAGGTAATATGGATGCCAAGTTGGAAGAATCCAAATTTAAAGTGGCCACAGACTGGAGCCGAGAATATTCCCCAACGAGCAAATGTGTGGGAGCACTTTTTAACGTGTCCTTTCACTCTATTACACGGGGACTGTGGGCAGCGGGGAACACTATGCTGGGTACATGGAATCTGGGGGACGAGTGGGTAACCAAACAATTAGTAAGCCAAAATGTAAAATTTCAACAACAAATTAATGAATTAATGGCACAGCAACAATCGGCAGTTGCCACAGGGTGGAGAACAGCAGTAGAGGTAAACCTGCAGTTAACTCATTGGGCAGGGGATCTGGTGACATGGGTGGGGGATGGTTTCAGAAGATTAACACGGGGAGAAGTGTGTGTAGGTATTCAAAATGCTCAGTTAGTAATGTTAATGGATATTATGAGAGATGCTTGGTCAAAACAATGGCCTTCGGTATTAAATATTTATCCACTATTGCAAAAACATACCCATCTACCTGGAAAATAACATCCTCCACCTGTGGGGAGAGTTCTTGTGTAATTGTTACTATGATACCATGGGAAAAGAAATGCAAATAAGGTGGTCCCTTTAAACCCTATGGGAGTAACTAGGGAAGGGGGAGCACGTTGGGAGCCATTAGGAAATAGGTGTGTGTGGGGGGGTGGAATGGGGTAAACTGGACTGTCATCACATTAAGCAGTTGTATATCCAGAGGAGGAATATGGATGTGCCCCTCTCCTATGACTATGGAGAGCAGGATCAATGGCCTATTGCAAAAGGGGGGCATTTAGGGGTAATGTATATGGGGTATGGGGTATTCTGTTGGCACTGTATGCAATCCTGCAATGTAACACTAGGAGGCAAAATCCTTCCAGTATATGACCAAATTATGAACTTCTATACACTGCCACCTGGACTATGGTGCACCAATGCATCAGTGGACTTAATCGTTGTAAACAATCAAACCAGCACCCACTACCCCATGCCGTACCAAGTAGTTGAACTGGTTTGGACAATACCAAATTTCAGTGTGAATATTCAATGGGCACACAATATGGACAAAGGTACACGAAGATTACAAGAGCAACTTGCTGCAAGCGCCAACAGTTGGACACACTTACAATACACACTACAGGATGGCGCTGACAAAATTTTAACCCTATCAAAGGAGGAGAAACAATGTTTTTGGTGGTGGCCAGGATGTTGGACCATACTGCAGTGGTCAGGACTCTCGGTGTTGCTGTGGATTATCATAGCAGCTGGTGTATTGTTAACTGTATTTGTGTTACGTTGTATATGGAAACAATTAAAGGGGGCACAACCTCCTAGTGAACAGCCACTAATTATAACCTATACATAATGTAGTAAGCCCTCCCCCTCAGTGTACTAGACAACCCGGACCCAACCTTCTCGGGCCCAATATAATGGGAAGTCTGGAACACTAATTGGAATAGATGTAGTATGCCTGTACGAGAGAAGGTGCAGGGCACTGTACTACACAAGGGGCAGTGGGACAAAAGGAGCATCGACACCTTCCACCTTGATGCCTGGCCCTATCAGGAAATGTGTCGCCATATGTCCTATGCTTTTCCAGGGATACCTGGGCAGGAGGATCCCAAAAGAAAAAAGGAAAAAAAAAAAGGGGGTGGAGTGTTAGGATATAGATATTCAGGCCTGTCTGTAAAGGCCTATACTTTAAGAATTTAGGTGTATTCTTATCATTTAGCTAGTTATAGAGGTATAAAAGAAAGAATCAAAATCACTTTCTGTACGTGTAAGAGCCTTCTCTCACTGTAACAGTCTGAGGCCTGGTTCTTAGGCTAAGACCTTCGGCTAAGCAGCAGAAGCAGCCATAAACTGGGAAATGTATGGTCACATCCTCACATTCCAAACTAGTCACATGGAAATAAGGTGCTATTGGGCTGTTAGGAATACAATCCTGTTCTGATATTCCTATCATCTCCAGAGAAAGGAAAGAGCCTAGAAGATATAAAAGGAAACTTAGGTTGATAGTTTTCTGTCTGGTAAGAACTCACTTATCAATAGACACAGCTGGAAAACGCTTATGTCTGTATAGATGTAGTTGTGAAATCCTCCCTTCTGTATTGTTTTGTATGTTTATTTGCATGGTCTCTGTCTGGTTCTGTAATTGTTTCTGTCTGCTGTATAATTAATTTTGCTGGGTGTAAACTAATTAAGATAGTGGGATATAATTGGTTAGCTAATCATGTTTTAATATGTTAGGATTGGTTAGGTAAATTTTAGTGGAATGATTGGTTAAGGTATAGCTAAAAATATTACTATATCAATTAGGGGCAAACAGGAAGTAAGTTGGAATTCGAAAATAAGGAAAAAGGAACTTGGATTTAAGCTTGCTGGAAGTTCACCCTAATAAACATCGAATTGTTTGCACCTTTGGACTTTGGGTATTGTTGCTCTCTGTTCATGCGAGAAGGACAGGCGAAGTGTGAGAGTGAAGGAATAAGCTCTCTAACAGTCATCAATTTCAAAAAGCCAGTAAGAAGTCAATACCCAGCCCGTAGCTCATACTCTGGCTGTCTGCCAGCTACGGCTTCCATGCTGTCTAATGTATCTGTCACATGAGCAAAAACACCAATCAAGAGCTCCCTGAGGTACCAGGTACAGCTCATGAAGTACCAACTGCCTTTGGAACATCACACCTTCACAGACACATTCCTGGAACTCGGGGCAAGACCCGATTGGTATTTAGCTGCAGGTACGCTGTGCAGCAGACCCTTGACCTTTTACCCCCATCTACAGGCTGCTCCCCTTGCTTACCTTTGCACAGGAACTGCTGGACAGACTCTGTGCCAGCACTGCAAACATCATATGGCGGGTAGGTCATGGACGAAGCATCCAGCGTCAGAGTCTCCAAAACAAAGAGCACACAGAGCTCCAGCTTTCATTCACAATCTAACAACCCAGACAGAGTCCCACTGGCTCAAAGCCAGGGGGTCAAAGCAGCAGAAAAGGACAGTTTCACCCTAGAGATTGATCTGCCAGACTTTCATTGCACCTCACCATAACTGAATGGCAAAATGCTTCTGCACTAGCAGGCATCACCTGCAGCCAGCGTGATCTCACATGCACTGTGCATAGAGGATGCCATTCTGTAGAGAAAAAATGGAATCATCCGCACAGTAGGGTGTGTTCCAGCTCCGCTGCAACTGTGTTTGTCACCAGGGACAAGTAACTGAGTCACCATATCCGGGGTCCTCTCACTGCCTCGGGGACCCTTGCAGTTGCCTGGATTATGGCCTAACGCTGCCATTTGTATGTAGGGGTTGCATACCTCCAGCGTGCGGATGTGAGCCAGCGCCTGGGGCAATTCCTGCAGCAGGTTCTCACTGACATCAAGGGTGCGCAAGCTGCGCAGGTCACCCAGGGTAGAAGGCAGTTCCTTCAGCTTATTACCTAGGGAGAAAAGGGACGCTGATTAGTCCACCCCCAAAATCAACCCTCCAGAGAATTCACTCCTTTGAATTGCAAGCCCCTCAGCTGCCAGCTAGTTTGGTATTTTCAATACACTGACTTGAGATTACACTAGTCTGTGAATAAAAATCACTTTGTCCCTACATTATGTACCATACATGAGGGGATCTCAAAACTTGGTGCAAGCTCAGCACATTTTAACACAGAGACCAATGTAGATGCCTCCCTCATAGTCAAGATCGCTCGCCAGCAATGCCACATAACATCCCTGAGGTCACTACAGCAGTTGCTTCCCTGGGAAGGTCACAGTGGGACACAGCCAGCTGGAAGCCAACACCATGTGACCAGCCAGCCCCTTACAAAAGATATAGGGAAGGTGGTCCCTGGCCTAAGAGGTTGACTAGCTACAATCCAGAACAAAAATGTACCAGGTTAAGGACTCAGTGGATTGAGTGTGAGGGGCTTTGCGGAGAGGCAGGGTTTGACCCCTAAGCAGAGGGAAGGGACTCCAGGCTTAAGGGGCAACATGAAAGGAACAAAAGTGAAAGTGGGAGAAAAACGCACAAAGGGAATTCAGGAGGCAGGAGGGGAGCTGGAGGAAGGGGTGGAGCTGGTCAGGGCCTGGCAGGGGAGGAGTAGAACAGGGCACTGGAAGGGAGTGGAAGACAATTGAGGGATTCCAAGAGGAGAAGTGCCCAGGGCTGAGCAGCTAGGAGAGAGGGATTTTGGCAGCAGTGTCCAGATTGGAGAGGATGGGTGCGGGGGGCAGGGCAGTGAGAATGTCACCGTATGGATAAGAGCAGGGGAGAGGCTGGGGCATAGAGACTGTGGACAGCCACAAATGACAAGACTTGCCAACAGCCATGATGGGGGCGAGGAGCCTAATGTGACAGCGAGGGCACATGGGGAACAGATGGGGAGGAAGCCAGGAGCAGGCACAAATGCCCCCAGCCCCTGACAGAGGTATTAACATTTAAAGGGACAGTACACATAGAAAAGTTAGCCTTTCCAAACAGCTAAACTGCTGTTCTTGGTCATTTGAGTGAAAACAGCTCTGCCAGCTACCTAGTTCAGAGTGAGACCTAGTCTTTGAGCTTGTGGGACCTCTTGGTTCCAGACTGTTTATTAAACTACACAAACTGTACACACACTCTGGTATGGTTAATGCTTTGTTAGATGCCTTAGCTGGCCACAGCCAGCAAGGTCATCAGGGCCTATCCTGACAGCCCCAGCCTGAGGCTTACCAAATCAGCTATTCCTAAGCACTACAATGTGCTGGGCAGTTCAGCACGCACAGAACCTCCTTCCTTAGTCACATTAGGATCTGTGGGCAGCGATTGATCCAGCAGGGGTCGATTTATTGCGTCTAGATGTGATAAATCGACCGCTGAGCGCTCGCCCGTCGACTCCGGTACTCCACCAGAACGAGAAGCACAAGCGGAGTCGATAGGAGAGCGTCAGCTGTCAACTTACCGCAGTGAAGACACCACGGTAAGTAGATCTAAGTACGTCGACTTCAGCTACGCTATTCACATAGCTGAAGTTGCATATCTTAGATCGACCCCACACAGTAGTGTAGACAAGCCCTTACTGAGACTTTGAGTCAGTGGGTACATCTCTGCAAAGGGTGAGGGTCTCAGAGTCCAGGCTCCAGCCCGAGTGGGAACATCTACACTGCTAGCTTTAGCCCTGCAGTATCAGCCTGAGTCAGTGGACCCAGGCGCTGAGACTTGCTGCTGTGGGGTTTTTTTGCAGTGTAGATGTACCTTAAGAGAACTACACGCGGTGCTGGAACATCTTAACTCCACTGCAAAGACATGGGATGGGAGGGAAGGATACTGATTATTGGCCTGTGCATCTAAGGGGAAAGAGGCCAGGGTTTCAGCTGAACACAGCAATTACTTAAGCTCCCACACACTCCAGTCCAATCCCTGCTTCACAATGTTCCCTTTATCAGAGTGTTCTCGTGGGTTCTCCTAAGCCTGTGCTGCTCTTTAGGGACATTGGCCCACTGTGGCCAAAGCAGAGATACAGGCCTGGCGAATCCAGGAGGATTATTTGGCTGCTGAGTTCTGGTGGGCCTACCTTAAAGCTTGGCTAGCGCAAGTTATTTCCAGGCAGCTACTTCTGCTTGTTACAACACCTGACCTACCCCTCTGCTGCTGCCCACCTCTCTCATTACCTTGCTGCTATACATAGTGTCAGAGACAGGTTTTCTGAGAGATTTCTGTATTTATAGCCCCTCACTTCTCTTGTTGCCAGAAATTAGTCTCACAGCACAGAGTCTAGCTCTTCCCATCCCCCACAACACCACACCAAAAGCATTGTCACAACTAAACTAAAATGGGGGTATTTCAATAGCCTACAGCAGATCTGTCAATCCTACCCTTTCTACCAGCCTAGCAGAAAACTGAACCAACCTAGCGCCTGGTTCAGAGCAGGGGGATTTCATAGGAGATCACGGAGCAAGAGGTGCATCAGCGTGTTTGAGAAACAACCCCAGCACTCAAATATTTAAGAGTCATCTTCTGTTTGCCTGACTTCTCCTGTCATGTCCATCATCTGTATTAAGAGTCGCTACATGCGCTCCCAAAACATAGCACTAAGGCCTGGTCTACACTACTACTTTAATTCGGATTTAGCAGCGTTAAATCGAATTAACCCTGCACCCGTCCACACAACGAAGCCATTTAATTAGAAATAAAGGGCTCTTTAAATCGATTTCTGTACTGCACCCCGACGAGCGGAGTAGCGCCAAAATCAATTTTATCATTTCGAATTAGGGTTAGTGTGGCCACAATTCGATGGTATTGGCCTCCGGGAGCTATCCCACAGTGCACCATTGTGACCGCTCTGGACAGCAATCTGAACTCGGATGCACTGGCCAGGTAGACAGGAAAAGCCCCGCGAACATCTGAATTTCATTTCCTGTTTGCCCAGTGTGGAGAGCACAGGTGACCACAGATAGCTCTTCAGCACAGGAAACCATGCAGGCCGATAATCGAAAAAGAGCACCAGCATGGACCGTGCGGGAGGTACTGGATCTGATCGCTATATGGGGAGAGGATTCAGTGCTAGCAGAACTTTGTTCAAAAAGACGAAATGCAAAAACTTTTGAAAAAATCTCCAAGGGCATGATGGAGAAAGACCACAATAGGGACTCAGATCAGTGCCGCGTGAAAGTCAAGGAGCTCAGACAAGCCTATCAAAAAACAAAGGAGGCAAATGGTCGCTCCGGGTCAGAGCCGCGGACATGCCGCTTCTACGACGAGCTGCATGCAGTTCTAGGGGGAGCCGCCACCACTACCCCACCTGTGACCGTGGATTCCGAGGCGGGGATAATCTCATCAGCTACATCTGAGGATTCTGCGGACGGGGAAGAGGAGGAGGAGGAGGACGAGCTTGCAGAGAGCACCCAGCACTCCGTTCTCCCCAACAGCCAGGATCTTTTTCTCACCCTGACTGAAGTACCCTCCCAACCCAGTATCCAAGACCACGACCCCATGGAAGGGACCTCAGGTGAGTTTACCTTTTAAAATATAAAACTTGTTTTAAAAGCAAGGGTTTTCAATGATTACTTTGCCCTGAGAATTTGGGATGCATTTGCAGCCAGTACAGCTACTGGAAAAGTCTGTTAACGTGTCTGGGGATGGAGCGGAAATCCTCCAGGGACATCTCCATGAAGCTCTCCTGGAGGTACTCCAAAAGCCTTGCCACAAAGTTTCTGGGCAGTGCAGCCTTATTCCATCCTCCATGGTAGGACACTTGACCGCACCATGCTTGCAGCAAGTAATCTGGTATCACTGCATGACAAAGCCTGGCAGCGTATGGCCCCGGTGTTTGCTGGCATTCAAGCAACATCCGTTCTTTATCTTGCTGTGTAATCCTCAGGAGAGTGATATCGCTCATGGTAGCCTGGTTGAAATACGGGAATTTAATTAAGGGGACAGAGGTGGCAGTTCCTACTGGGCTGTTTGCTTGTGGCTGAAAAGAAATCCTTCCCTGCAGTTAGCCAAGCGCAGGGGGGGGGGGGGGAATTGGCCCAGAGCTTTTCGCGTTTGGCTAGCAGGGATCTTCCCTGATACCAGCCACGTGGTGGGGGGAGGGATAAAGCAATCATCCAGAGAATTGGATGCGGGGGGGTGGTTAGTTTGTTTTCTGCTGCTGAATGTTAACAGGAAAACCAACGGGCTTTGCTTGGTATGTGGGAAAGGAGGGCGCAGAAGCCGAAAGACAATGGCTTACCATGGCCGCATGCAAGCCGAATTCTGTTGCCCGGACCTGCGTCTGTGATCTCTAGCAGCAAAGCCACAGGCACTCAATATTAAGAGGCAAAATGCAACCTTGCACAGAAATCACATGTGCTGTGTAATGTGAATAGTGTTGATCACCGTGAAAGAGTATAAGCATTGTTCTGCAAAAAGTATCTTTTAAAAAAATTCTCTCCTTTTTTCCCTCCCTCCAGCAGCTGCAAATTCTTCAAGCCTCCCTCCTCCGTCCCGAAGGCTATCACAGATAAGGCGTCGGAAAAAGAAGACGCGAGACGAGGCGTTCGCAGAATTCATGGAATCCACCCGCAGTGACAGAGCTCATCTGAATGAGTGGAAGGACACGGTTTCAAAGTATAGGAAAGAAGCCAGTGAACGTGAGGACAGGAGGGACCAACGTGAGGACAGGAGAGACGCTCGAGATGAGAGGTGGCGGCAGGAAGATCAGAGGAGGCAGGATGCAACGCTGGGGCTGCTGCGTGAGCAAACAGACATGCTCCGGCGTCTGGTGGAGCTTCAGGAACGGCAGCAGGACAACAGAGTGCCGCTACAGCCCCTGTATAACCTCCCTTCCCCCTCACCATGTTCCATAGCCTCCTCACCCAGACGTGTAAGAACGCGGGGAGGAGGCTCTGTACACCTTCCCATTCCACACCAGTGGACAGCCCAAGCAAAAGGCTGTCATTTTTTTAACCTTTTTTTAGTGGCCTTTTCCTTCCCACCGATCCTCCTCCCAAACCCCACCCGGGTTCCCTCCCTCTTTTTATAATCTATTAATAAAGAATAAATGATTTTTAAACGATAGTGACTTTATTTGGTTTGAAAGCAAGCTGGGGGAAGGGAGAGGGTGGGTTCCTTACAGAGAATGAGTCAATAAAGGGGCGGGTTTTCATGAAGGAAAAACAAACAGATATGTCACACTGTAGCCTGGCCAGTCATGAAACTGGTTTTCAAAGCTTCTCTGATGCACAGCGCTTCCTGGTGTGCTCTTCTAATCGCCCTGGTGTCTGGCTGCGCGTAATCAGCAGCCAGGCGATTTGCCTCAGCCTCCCACCCCGCCATAAAGGTCTCCCCCTTACTTTCACAGAGATTGTGGAGCACACAGCAAGCAGAAATAACAATGGGGAGATTGGTTTGGCTGAGGTCTGAGCGAGTCAGTAACGATCGCCAGCGACCTTTTAAACGGCCAAATGTACATTCTACCACCATTCTGCACTTACTCAGCCTGTAGTTGAACAGCTCCTGACTCCTGTCCAGGCTGCCTGGATATGGCTTCATGAGCCATGGCATTAAGGGGTAGGCTGGGTCCCCAAGAATAACTATTGGCATTTCAACATCCCCAAAGGTTATTTTCTGGTCCGGAAAGTAAGCCCCTTGCTGCAGCCCTTTAAACAGAGTAGTGTTCCTGAAGACGCGAGCGTCATGAACCCTTCCCGCCCAGCCCACGTTGATGTTGGTGAAACGTCCCTTGTGATCCACAAGTGCTTGCAGCACCATTGAAAAGTACCCCTTGCGGTTTATGTACTGGGTACCCTGGTGCTCCGGTGCCAAGATATGGATATGGGTTCCATCTATCACTCCACCACAGTTAGGGAATCCCATTGCAGCAAAGCCATCCATTATGACCTGCACATTTCCCAGAGTCACTACCTTTCGTAGCAGCACCTGAGTGATTGCTTTGGCTACTTGCATCACAGCAGCCCCCACAGTAGATTTGCCCACTCCAAATTGATTCCCGACTGACCGGTAGCTGTCTGGCGTTGCAAGCTTCCACAGGGCTATCGCCACTCACTTCTCAACTGTGAGGGCTGCTCTCATCTTGGTATTCTGGCGTTTCAGGGCAGGGGACAGCAAGTCACAAAGTTCCATGAAAGTGCCCTTACGCATGCGAAAGTTCCGCAGCCACTGGGAATCATCCCACACCTGCAACACTATGCGGTCCCACCAGTCTGTGCTTGTTTCCCTTGCCCAGAATCGGCGTTCCATGGATAGAACCTGCCCCATTAACAACATGATCTCCAAAGCACCGGGGCCCGCGGTTTGACAGAATTCTGTGTCCGTGTCCATGTCCTCATCACGCTTGTCGCTGCGCTGCCGCCGCCGCTGCCTCTTCGCCTCGTTTTTCTGGTCCTGGCTCAGCATAAACTCCACAAGAACGCGCGAGGTGTTTACAATGTTCATGACTGCTGTCTTGAGCTGAGTGGGCTCCATGCTTGCCGTGATATGGAGTCTGCAGTGTTCACCCAGGAAAAAAGGCGCGAAATGGTTGTCTCCCGTCCGTTGCTTTCATGCAGGGAGGGAGGGAGGGGTGAGGCTGTACCCAGAACCACCTGCGACAATGTTTTTTGTCCCATCAGGCACTGGGATCTCAACCCAGAATTCCAATGGGCGGGGGAGACTGCGGGAACTATGGGATAACTATGGGATAGCTACCCACAGTGCAACGCTCCAGAAATCGACGCTAGCCCCGGAACATGGATGCACACCGCCGAATTAATGTGCTTAGTGTGGCCGCATACATTCGACTTTATACAATCTGTTTCCCAAATTCAAATTATATAAATTCGGATTAATCCCGGAGTGTAGACATACCCTAAGTAGAGAAGAGTTTTGTGCCTGAATTTACGCAAAGGAAATTTCCACACAAAAACTTTGTTAACAAAGGGTTGAGGTGTCAGTGGGCTTTGTACATCAGTAACAAGCCCACAAAATAGAGGAAATGACCGGTTAAGTTGGCATGTGATCTACACCTCCCCTCCCTGAGAGATCACTAGTATCCCACCCAGCATACACAGCATTCCCACTCCCCTGCCCTCTAGTCCTCTTCTTCCGGCCTAGCACCACTGGCATCTGCAGAGACAAAGTCACCAGGCAGAAAGAGATTACTTTGGTTCTCTGACTGTATTTCCCTCCACGGATGCAGGCTGCCCTGCTCTCCTCCCCTCTATGCTTGGGAGATTCAAGGGATGTATAATCTAAATCAGGTGCCCAAAGTGCAGCCATAGGGCGAAATATAGACTGGGGAGCTCTAAAATGCAGTTGTCCATTGCTCTCTCCCTATAACTACTGGTCTGAGCAGGCACAGGACCATTATTTTGAATTGCTGGAGAGCTTGAACAAGCAACATTTTCTGATCATCTAACGAGGAAGATACAAGGACAAGCAAGAACCATGGGTGTGAGAGTTCAATATGGTTTTAAAACATGTAAATTACATGCAAATTAAGAGTTGGGAAGTTGTTATTGATGCTCTTCTGGTGGCCAGCCTTAGAAAAGTTTGCCATACCTTTCACATTGAGGGTCTGGAGTTGGGCGAGGTCCCCTATAGACCATGGAAGAGATTTTAAGAGATTCCTTTCAATGTTTAGGACCTAGGATATTAAGAGAGAGAAGATATTCAAGCGATTCATTCTGTAAGCCTCAGAACCTCTGCTTGCTTATGCTGTGTCTGAGTGCCCACGAGCCCAATGGGTTTAAGAACAACTGTTCGGGTAACAAAGCTCTTGGAAAGAGCCATTGGCCAATCACTCAGGGAGACTTGGGAGTCTGCAGCTGACCAGAAGACAAGAGCACAGTTTTGGCCTAGCTGGGAAGAGCTGTTCTTGGAAGCTCCCACTGAGTCACTTTAAGAGGATTTGTCAATTTGCAGTCCCTAAGGCCATGTCTACATGGACAGCATTGTAGTGGTGCAACTGTACCGATATAGCTGCACCGCTGCAGCGCATCTGGTGAAGACATTCTATGCCGACGGGAGAGAGCTCCGCGAGCATCATAAGCTATATTGGTAAGAGAAGTTCTCTCACTGACATAGTGCTGTGCATACAAACACTTATGTTGGTGTAACTTATGTCGCTCGGAGGTGTGTGGAATATTCACACCGTGGAGCAACATACATTTTGCCGACGCACAGGCTGTAGTGTAGACATGGCCTAAGGGTCTGGCTTTGCTAGTAAGAGACCCTGCAGAGCTGTCCTTTAGGAGCAAGACCCAGAGCATGTCCATTTACTCAGAACAATGGTGATCCCCATTCATTGGTGAAAGTAGAACACAGAACTGAGTCCAGGTGCAGCAGGTGGAAAACAGACTGACCTTCTGCCATGGCTAAATGCCCACCTTTTCCCTTTGTTTGCACAGAAAAATAATCCAGATATGATCAGATGAGTGCTATATACTGCCACATAGGCTGAGGACCCAGTAACCCATAACAGTCCATGGCTGTCCCAGACTCCTCGGAGTTACTCTTGGGGGAATTCTGTGCTAGCTGTTTTGGTTCCACAGTGGCCTCTGCTGGGCAAAGACAGAACTGCAGTACTTCTGGGACAGAAATGTATTTTCTGCTGAAAAAAAAAAAATCAGCAGGACACATGACTTCTGCATACGCATAATAGAGCAGAATTCCCTGAAGAGTATTAGGGTCAAGGACAGGGGTAGTCAATTTTTTTGTGTCAAGGTCTACATTTCTTGGCCAGGGTACAGTCAAGGTCCAGACTTCAGAGAAACATTTTTCACACCACAAGTGCCCCTGTTCAACACATACAATGCTGTGTAATACACCCTGGGCCTATATTGCTAGTGCACTGTATAACCTAAAAATAACCTCCAGGAAAGATGTAATAAATTAGATCTGAGACTTTGAGAAAATACATCGATAAAATGTCAGATGCAAATATTAGCATTAAAACATTTTCAGACAATTGTTTTAAGTGTGAATTTGTTTTGAGTTTACAAGGAGTATTAACTTTGGTTTGTCAAATAAAATTATTGTAGGCATATAACCCCGCCGATTACCCCGTGACGTTGTGCAGTCTATATGGTTTTATAAAAATATAGTAATGAGTGAATATTAACTGGAATATGCTTCATGAAAAAGGTCTCTTGTAAGGTATCATTACAAAGCTTATAATCTACTGAGTGTGATCGTCCTATTTGTATAAATGTACCACTCTTGTATCTGGGACTAGAAATATGAAATATAACTCATGAGGGCCTATTGTAATTATGCAAAGTATGGGCCATTAATCGTGGTTTGGAATCTTAGTGGCTCCAATCAACCAGGACAATTGACTGAGGCTCTGTTTGCTAGCAAGCCTTTCAGTGAGTCAGGCTGGGAGGAATGAAGGCTTGGGGTCTTACCGTGACATGTGATCATGTCACATGAACTGGAATCCATCTTTAACCTGGTGCTTTTCCAGTGAGGGGAGGTGGAAACCCAGAGAGAGACAAAGGATTCCCGCCTTATGCAAAAGATATATAAAGGGGTGGAAGAGAAGAAAGAGAGAGAGCCATCATGAAGAATCCCCTAGCTACCGCCTGAGCTGGAACAAGAGCTGTACCAGGGGAAAGAATTGTGCCTGGGCCTGGAAGGTGTCCAGTCTGAGGAAAAAACTTACTGAAGCATCTCTGAGGGTGAGATTATCTGTATTCAGTTTGATTAGACATAGATTTGCGCATTTTATTTTATTTTGCTTGGTGACTTCCTTTGTTCTGTCTGTTACTACCTGGAACCACTTAAATCCTACTTTCTGTATTTAATAAAATCACTTTTTACTTATTAATTAACTCATAGTATGTATTAATACCTGGGGGAGCAAACAACTGTGCATATCCTCTATCAGTGTTATAGAGGGTAAACAATTTATGAGTTTACCCTGCATAAGCTTTATACGGGGTAAAACGGATTTATTTGGGTTTAGACCCCATTGGGAGTTGGGCATCTGAGTGTTAAAGACAGGAACACTTCTGTTAGCTGCTTTCAGGTAAACCTGCAGCTTTGGGGCAAGTAATTCAGACCCTGGGTCTGTGTTGGAGCAGACGGGAATGTCTCTATAATGTCTGGCTCAGCAAGACAGGCTGCTGGAGTCCTGAGCTAGCAGGGAAAACAGGAGCAGAGGTAGTCTTGGCACATCAGGTGGAAGCTCCCAGGGGGTTTCTGTGATCCAACCCGTCACACTCCCCACCAGCTCCTCTCCCCTTACTGCCCCCAACTGACCACACCCAGCTTAGGGTTACCATATTTCAAGTTCCCAAAAAGAAGACATTGACAGAAGGGGAGGGGAAGCTGGGGGTACAGTTGGGGGGTGCTGGAGGGAATATTTGGGGCAATGAGGGAGGAGTGTGTGTACTGGGAGGGGGTAACTGGGGGTGCTGGAGGGGTGTGTACTAAGAGGGGATATTTAGGGGTGCAGGAGGGGTGGGTGCACTGGGAGGGAGAATTTGGGGGTGCTGGAGGAGTTACGTGGTGGGGTCTGTGTACTGGGAGAGGATTTGGGGGGTGCTGAAGGGAGTATTTGTGGGGGTACAAGAGGGCTGCGTGTATTGGGAGGGGGCATTTGGGAGTGTTGGAGGGGGGGTGTATACTGGGAGATGGCATTTGAGGGGTGCTGGAAGGAGTTCCTGGGGGGTTCTGGAGGGTCTGTGTACTGGGAGGGGGCTTTTGCGGGGTGCTGGAGGAAGTATTTGGGGAGTGCTGGAAGGGGCACCTGGGGCCTCACTCTCAAGGTGGGGGGCAGTGTTGCTCCATGCCATGGTGTCAGGGTGGCTGGTGCAGGCCTGGGACCCAGTGCCAGCCCATCAGTCAGCGCTTCCCTGCCTCTCCCCTTCTCCAGGGTGGGGAGCTGGGGCCTGGCTCTGAGGCCCCGTGGTGGGGCAGGTGATCTGGCTGAGAGATGCATGGCAGCTGCGCTGACCTGGTGGGCTGGGTGACCCAGCTCCCCACAAGTCCCCAGATTGCCCACCAGGTCCCTGCCCAGAGAGGCTCCCACTGCCCCACTCACTGAGCCCAGATGCCAGTGCCTGCTCATTCACCCATATGGCCCACTCGCTCCATCCCTGTGCTGCTGCCAGCTGGTGGAGGATGGAGCTGGTGAGGCTGCAGCTGCACCAAGCAGCCGCCTGGAGACACAATGTGCCCAGCAGCCTGGCCCAGCCACCCACCCCTCCCCATGGATCCTGCCCTGCTTGGCTTCAGCCAATTTGACTTTTACAGTCCACTCAAAAGTGTCTGGATTTGGCCCATGGTCTGCCTATTGACTACCCCTGGTCTAGGGGCATGAAACCCAGCTGAACCCTCTACCAAAGCTGGTGTAATCAGAATGAATTTTGTTGGTTTATTCATATTTTATATGGCATCTCGCAATAATGGAACTAAGTCCACATACCAGGCAGAGGGACCTAAAGATCAGCTAGTAACTTCCAAGAGGGCCAGTCTATCATCGTTAGCATCTAAAGATTAATTAGCCATTGCTTAGTCTATTTTTCAGGAGACACTGCAACCATTATTCCCTGCCTGGGACTACTGTGGAATCTCAGTGTTTACTAGGGGGTGGCTCTTATCTAGCCCCCCAGTCAAAGCATGGAAAAAAGTCCCATCCCCCCTCAGACTGGCAGATGCTGATTTATTTCTTCCCCATCTGGAACATATTTCCCAGCCTCCATTGCTAGAGCACCAACTTCCCAACAGAAGGGCAGAGCATACAACCCAATCAGAGCATGCGGCTGAGGTCTCAGTTAGTTTGTTCACATAACGGTCCAATCCTGCCCTACCCACGGAGACCATCTCCCTCCTCCACAATGCACAGCTTCTCATGGTCTATGGAACAGGGCTCCCAAAGTCACTGCTGAGGGCAGGTCTCTCACAGGCTGCACAGGACATGTGCCCCCTCCATATTATGTACAATACACACATACTTTAAGTCTTGTAATGCTCTTCCTCATTTCTCAGGAGACAAGATCCCTATGCTCCAGTGGGTTCTCATAGTGGAATGTCCGGTAACTTCCTAGAGCAATGCCCTCTGCAGCAAGAGCGCAGAGCAGGAGGGGAGGACTAGTCTCTTTCTTCAGTGGCAACTGGTCATCAGAGTTACAATAGGCACTCCGGGACTGTCTCTCCCAACACATTCATTGGCGGGGAGGGATAACTCAGTGGTTTGAGCATTGGCCTGCTAAACCCAGGGTTGTGAGTTCAATCCTTGAAGGGGCCATTTAGGGATCTGGTGCAAAAATCTGTCTGGGGATTGGCCCTGCTTTGAGCAGGGGGTTGGACTAGATGATCTCCTGAGGTCCCTTCCAACCCTGATCTTCTATGATTCTCTATGAATAGGAGCTGCAGAACCTGAGTATTTCAGAAAGGCAATAGGACTGGAAACTTCTGCTTCTGGCACATGGTTGGTGACCTGGTTTGCTAGCCGTTGCCCTAGCCTGAAGGCCAATTATAGCAGAGTGGTGTAAACTGGCACCAAGAAATGTGAAGCGTCTGCTATGCCCCATACTGCCATTTTCACTGCGATTAGCCTGGCTCTTGGGGAAAGTGATAAGGATCCAAGCCACTGACAACTATCATTTAAAATACTAGTTAGCTATTTAATAGCAATACAAATCAACCATGCTGAAGAGATCCTAAAGCAGGCACCCAGGACACAACCCACAAACCCTTTACCTGGAGATATGTCAGCTGGCCAATATCATCAGGAAGCGATGTCAGCTGGTTGTCATGGAGATCTAAAACCTAGGACAGGAGGAGAAGATTCCATCTCAACCAAGCTTGTGGTGAGGTGTCACATTATAAGCACGAAAGGAGAGCAGTTACCCAGCAGTGAAAGTCAGTCTGCCAGGCTGCAACTTTCAAAGGGTCCTAAGAACATCAGGCATCCATTTCCTATTGACTTCCAATAGGAGTTGGGCACCTTACCCCCATCAGTGATCCATTGTTCTCCATGTCCAGCAAAGGAAGGACAAGAAGTAACCTGGACTCAGGTTGGACCAAGGGAGACTTAGGTTAGATATTAAGAAAAGCTTTCTAACTCTACAGATAGTTCAGCACTGGAACAGGTCAACCAGCTTGTGGGGAATCCCTGTCACTGGAGGCTTTTAAGAACAGGTTGGACCAAAAGCTGTGAGGGATGGGCTAGGTTTACTTGGTCCCGCCTCAGTGCAGGGGGCTGGACTTGATGAACTCTCCCGATCCCGTCCAGCCTTGCATTTCTATGGCTAAGAAAAACCCAGCCTCTGCAAACAAATGGATTCACGGTAGTGCCAGCGACAATAGCTCAACAACCACCAGATGGTAAAAACTTCCTGCCACTGCCTCCCGGGGATGAAACTGAAGAGATGAGCTCAGTGAAGAAGCCTTTGCACCTTGCTGCCAGTCCCTAGAGGCGAGAATCAGTTTGATGGGTAGGGGGTTTATTTGGTTTACTCTGCAGAACAGAGACACTGTTACAGGGTCACAGGTTACCTTCACAGTTATGAGATTCAGGAGACTGCAGGACTTTGGAACCAGAGATGTTAGATTATTTGTATGAACAATCAGCACCTGAAAAGAAAAATAACATTGGAATAACATCACAGGAGATATTACAGCCTGAACAACCACATCCCCGTGGATTTCATTCTGTATTCAATTATTTTATTTCTGTAAGGGGTTCAGACCTGATTAGATTAAATATTAAATAAAATAATTATTTGCATGAGTGGAACTGGCTGCCACAGGAGACCAGAGTCAGATATCACAGCTGGATTTAAACAGGGTCTGGATAATTTTCTGATCAATAATACTTGAGGTCATGCCAGCTAAGACAGCAGGAGATTTGATTCATTCTAAGTTAACTCCTGTAGGGGTTCAGCAAGAATTCCTACACATTCTCCTGTGAAACAGAGGCCCATTAGTGGTTCACTACTCTCTGATAGCAACTCCTATCAGGCTTGACAAACTCACTACACCTAACATACTGCTATCGTAGTATTTGTCTGTAAAGAAGGTCATGTGAGGTATTACATGAAAGCTTATAGCAGCAGTCCCCAAACGGGGGACCCCAAAGCGGTCAGGAATGGAGCCGCAGGTCAGGGGGAGGGATGTGGACAGGGGTAAAGGGGCCAAGGCTGGGGCTGCAGCCAGGGGTGAGTCTGGGGCTGGGAGTGGGGCCGCAGCCCAGCTGTGGTGAGGGTGCTGAGGTTGGGGACTGGTGCGGGGTCAGGAGTGGAGCCACACCTAGGCTGGGGCCAGGGCCAAGCGTGGGGCCGGGAACGCCTGGGGGCAGGAGCAGAGCAGAGCTGGGGGCGGAGAGGGGCTGGGTGGCATTCCCTCCCTGCCCCCATGGCAGCTGGCCTGGGCCCCACAGCACCCCCCGGATGTTCCTCCATGCCCCCATGGGGAGCACGTCCCACACTTTGGGGGCCTCTGGCTTTATGGTATACTGGTTATCGTAGGCGTTGTGAGATGTATATATGGGTGGTAACTAAGAAGTTGTACGTATGTGTGTGACATTATTAATATAATCTGGGACCATATAGATCATTGTTGCAACCAAAGTCCTGTAGTGGCACCAAATCTTGTATAAAGGGGGTCAAATGAGGTGTCTAAGACAAGGATATGGTTTGCTGGTTATGATTATGCTGTCTATATGTGTGTATCAATTTTGTAGTTGAAGTTGTGAATATTGGCTCTATACTGTTTGTATTTCAAACTTATGCTATGCTTCTCGGAAACTTCCCAGACAAGTTGGTGTTAGCTCTGCCTAGCCTGCTTGATGGCCCATTAAGGACCATCAGCTATGCAACTGACCCATTGAGAGAAGGCAAATATGCCTTGCAACTCAGCAAAGTATGCAGGGACTGGCCCATGTGACTCCAGACTCCATTTTGCTGTAATTTTCCACAGTAAGGACAAAGAGATGTTCTTACACCTGGAAAAGACTATAAAAGGCTGATGCATCTCCTCCATCTTGTCTTCAATCCTGCTTCTTACCTCTGGAGGGACTTTGCTACAAACAGAAGCTCTGAACAAAGGACTGATGACCCATCCCAGCTGGGGATGTATTCCAGAGACTTGATTTTGAACCTGCAGTTTATTTCATCACTGCTACAAGCCTGAACCAAGAACTTTGCCATTACTGTATGTAATTAATTCCATTTAACCAATTCTAGCTCTCATCTCTATCTTTTTCCTTTTATGAATAAACCTTTAGATTTTAGATTCTAAAGGATTGGCAACAGCTTGATTTGTGGGTAAGATCTAATTTGTATATTGCCCTGGGTCTGGGGCTTGGTCCTTTGGGATCGAGAGAACCTTTTTTCTTTTATTGGTGTATTGGTTTTCATAACCATTTGTCCCCATAACGAGTGGCACTGGTGGTGATACTGGGAAACTGGAGTGTCTAAGGAAATTGCTTGTGTGACTTGTGGTTAGCCAGTGGGGTGAGACCAAAGTCCTCTTAGGCTTGGTCTACACTAAACCCCCAAATCGAACTAAGGTACGCAACTTCAGCTACGTAAATAACATAGCTGAAGTTCGAAGTACCTTAGTTCGAACTTACCTCGGTCCACACGCGGCAGGCAGGCTCCCCCGTCGACTCCGCGGTACTCCTCTCGCTGAGCTGGAGTACCGCAGTCGACGGCGAGCACTTCCGGGTTCGACTTATCGCGTCCAGACAAGACGCGATAAGTCGAACCCAGAAGTTCGATTGCCAGCCGCCGAACTAGCGGCTGGTATAGACGTACCCTTAGTCTGGCTGGTTTGGTTTTCCTTAGAGGTGGAAAAACCCCAGCCTTGGGCTGTAACTGCCCTGTTTAAGCAATTTGTCCTGAATTGGCACTCTCAGTTGGGTCCCACCAGAACCAGCATCGTTACAGTGTGCTACAAATGTGTTCAAACGACATGACCAGGCAGGGCTGATGAACAAGTTTGTCGCAGACAGGAATGTTGGTTTACATCAGAGACCTTGGCAGGCAGGTAAATCAAGCAATGCAAAAGCCAACATGATGGGAGCTGCATTTGCATGCAAGTCAACAGGAAAAGCCAGGCTGACCGGGGAAGCGGAGAGTATGAAATCAGCCTGGGAAAGCACTGGAGACTAAAACCACTGGGGGGTTGTCTTGTCTCTGGGGTCAAAACAATGAGTTTTGGGGAAATATAAGGAGAAGCAAAAAGACATTTTGTTATTCATGCCCCTGGCAGAGTGGAGTGATTCGTGACCATTATGGATCCTGGTTTTGACTGAAAACCAGCAAGCTCTGCAGACAGATTTTGAGGGTGAGAAAACTGCTTTAGCCAAAGGACTGTAGCCTGCTAAAGTTATGTTTAGTCTCTTAGAAGTGCGTGATATTTTTGTTTTTATTTTTAACGAATTCTGTTTCCATTACCTTTATGCAGCATCACTTAAATCTTTCTCTTTGTTAATAAATTTCTCTTGATTTTATCATAAGTACATCTCAGTGCTGTAATATTAAGCAAAGTGTGAATCCTTAGTTGAATCAAACTGGCTGGTGTGTGCAGTGTCCCTTTGGAGATAGCGAACTTGGTAATTTCTGTGAGAGTCCAGTGACAGGGGCTGGATACTGCAGGGAATGCCTTCAAGAGGGATTGGAGTGCACCTAAAGTTAACTGGCACGGTAAAGCAAGGCTAGCAGAGCTTCTGAGTAGATTGTTTGACTACAGTGATAGGGAACTGACACCACATTTAGCACCAGCAAGTCTCTCTCTCTCGCTGAGGCAGGGGAGTAACAAGATAACAGAATCCTGGGTGCCCCAAGAAAACATCACAAAACCCTCTATATATATCATTGCACAACTGGCCAAGTGCATTAAGGACAGAGATTTCACCTTCCTCTGAAGAATCATCTAAATGCCCATATACGCTACACAGGCACATCACATACTGTAATAACACTTAGTATTTAGACTTCTCTTACCTTTTTTTGCAAAACTTTACATGTTGCAAAAGCGCCATAAGGAATCTGAAATCAAGCACAAAAATAGCTCAGTATATCACAATGATACATTGCAATGTGCCATTACTTTTCTAAGCACTTCTAAAGTATCCATCCACAGGATTGAACAATCCGCTTTCATTAAAAACCCCACTGATTCTAAGATTACTGGTCTCTGTCATTAGTCAATAGCTGGTCCCCAGCACTTCACTGCACTGCTGTGAACATCAACCAGTGGCTCTGGGCAGCAACAGGGACTTCAGGCTAACAGAGAATGTGCTGCTAGGTCTGGGCAGCTGTCCAGGACTTGGGCAGCTTAACAGGCAGTGTGCAGATCCCTCAGGAGCCCAGGCACATTCTAAATGAGTCACTATACAAATGGGGATCCCAGCATGTCTTTGTAACCCCCAGCACACACCCTGGCCAAATGGGAAAGGGGAGAGGATAGATGCCTTTACATATATTGGCAACTGTACACAGGGGGCAGTCAGAAAACTGAGATCAGCGCACACTTTTAGCCAGTACCAAGCACCATGGCACATTTGGAACCACTGATGCTTTGACCTGTCTTGTTCACATGAAGGTGAAACATCAGTGGGTTTGCATCTCACAGACTATCAGGGGGCCAGAATGTGAAGATGTGTCTCGCTAAAGGGCGTGGCAATTCCTCACTCACTATTACTGTCCTCGCTTTTCAACATCTGGGTTGTTCCAAGTTTGTGGGAAGCCTAGAAGAAGACAAAGCTAGGAGAGGGGCCTTGCTTTGCAGTTAGGATTTTTCTCTCTTCTTAAAGCAGCTGGCTCTGGGAGGGGGCTCAAGGCTGGGGCTTGGGGTGCATGAGGGGGTTCGGGTTGCAGGAGGGGATATGGGGGTGCTGGCTCCGGGAGGGGGCTCAGGACTGGGGCTTGGGGTGCAGGAGGGGGCTCGGGGCTGAAGGTTGGGGTGCGGTCTCCCGCTGGGCAGCACTTACTTCCAGCAGCTCCCAGTCGGCGATGCAGTGTGGCTGCCACTAAGGCAGGCTCCCTGCCCACCTCGGCCCCATGCCACTCCTGGAAAGCGCCAATTCGCCCCTGCGGCCCCTAGGGGGAGGGGGCGGGCGGCACGTGGCTTTGGGCGCTGCCCCTCTCTGCAAGCACTGCCCCCACAGCTCCCATTGGCCACAGTTCCCCATTCCCAGCCAATGGGAACTGTGAGTGCGATGCTTACAGGCAAGAGCAGTGTGGTGGAGGGAGACCTCTGCCCCCCGACCCCCCTGGCTGCTTCTGGAAGCGGCATGGGTCCGGGACAGGCAGGCAGCCCTGCTGTGCAGCTGGAGATCACAATCAACTGGGAGATCCTCCAGGATCGACCAGTCGATCACAACCGACCGGTTGGTGACCACTGCTCTAGACTCATCAGAGTATAACGACGGAAGTTCAGTACTGGGAGGAAATGAGAGAGCTGGACAGGTCCCCTCACTCTGCAAATCACATACCTCGGAGAGTTCACATTTAGATATATCAAGAATGTCATCAGCACCAGCTTCTTTTGCCTACAGAGCGAGAAAGAGATAGAGATATGTGCTGCAGCTTTAGAATGCTTAGAGAGACAAGTGGCCTCTTGTTGGCTAAACTACCCTGCTAACATAGAAATTTAATCACAGCTCTTTGTTATGGCCACCACAATCAAGGGCAAGTATTAGATGCAAAGTATATTCCATAGTTATACCCGCAGCCCTGCTCATGCAGCAGCAAAGTGAATTTTGTATCAAGAGCAGAGATGTCACTTGTGCGAGAAGATTTTAACAGAGAGCATATGAAAGTGTGTAGTGACATAATTCCTGGTTCTCTAGGACTGGAGAGAAATAGATCATGCCATGAATGAGAGGGAGGCTCTACTACATAGAGGGACTACTGTAAAAATGACACCTCTTAGTCATCAGACTTACTCCCTTTGTGCATTGAGAATCAGATTCTGCTATCTATAGGAACAAAAGTAATTGCTGCTGCTTTCTATTCCTGCTACAGGGCTAACTCAGCTGCTGAAAGGGGAGCTGGGATTCATTCCTTCTTGTGTAAAGCGGTTATGTTCCAGTTAGTAGCACTTGTGTAAACCTGTTGCTATCACTGAAGGCAATAATGAGGTTGCACCAGTGAGCATAACTTGGCCTCTCAAACTTGTTATTATTAGTGAGGCTCATAGGATGGAAAGAGTAAAGCTTGACTAGGAGCCAAGACTGAGTCTACCGGGATGGCAGTTAGAAAAAAAATCCTTTCACTTGGAGACTAAGCACAGCCACTATGGCAATAATCCTGGGACAACAAACACCAGGCCCCACAGTGCTAGTTTTACTGACACTTTTCCAGAGCAGAGACACACTTCGGGCCTGACCCTGCACCACTACAAGCAGTAGGAGTTTCACCACTCACTTCAAGGGGGGATGGATCAGGGTCTTCAAGTGCATAAGCACCTAGGCCCTGATCCAGGAGGATATTTAAGTACATGACTAACTTTAAACTCGTGAATAGTCCTACTGACTCAAAAGCTCTATCGTGCTTATGCACCTTGCTGAATTGGGGCCCCTCAGACAAGTTTCAAGGAGCAAAAAGTCAATTCCAAACACCATCTAAGCTTTATCGGTGAAGGTGAAAGTTTGAATGAATTTTAGGGATGGTGGAGAAACAGATTGATAGCCCTGGAGACCAAAGTTCCCATTTATTTCCAGAACAGGTAAAGTCCCAGCAATGCCCAAGGCAAGCTGCCCCTTTACTGCCCCACCAATATGCCAATCCTGACATGGTGCAACCATATCTGGGGTAAAAGGGTAGGTTCACTGTCCTTGGCCTCTCTGCTGAGACTGTCAATAAGTGACCATTTTTGAGTATTTTGTGACATGTACACCTGTCCCACTAGGAACTAGCCAAAGACCCCCTCCCCACAAATTCATTTCACACAGTCTACTGAAATGAAGGCAGCTTACATGAACATAAAAGTGAAAGGGAGTTGTGATTGGGAACCCGACAGAGGCTAACAACAACTGCCAAGCCAGTCCAATTAGTTGATTGGACTCTGAACAAATGAATCACGGTAATGTTCAGACACAAAGAAAACCATCACTTTCACTGGTCAGGCTGCTGGGGTTACTAGGAAGAATTAGAAGCAGCTGCAAGTCACAAGAGCAATTCTTCATAACACTCAGCATCCTCATCTGAGCTATTAAAAGATACAATGACCAGTTGGAAGAAGAGTTCTTCTAGTCCTCTGCAGCTTCTAAGGTAAATTACATTTTGGGGGTCTAATCATTTCCAAAGTAATGACTTCAGGGAGTAGCGTTATTAATACATATTTAATCATTCCTGTTTTCACCAGACAATTAGATGTAACTACTGTTATTAACCCGGGTAGTGAAACTGATGTCATGCAGATACGTGTCAGAAAATACAGGGGCCAAATTCAGCTTTAAACGAAGGTTTTAGTGCAGAGCAAGATAGCAGGAAGTGCTTAGAGAGGCAGAGCTTATACATCATACTAGTTTAAAATACACACATTGGATGCAGACATCCAAAGCAACATTTGATCCTTTGGCTAGTTAGTGTCTCTAAATGATTAAAATTATGAATAGGGAAAAAAGGCTAAAACCACTCATCTCTTCTCAGTTACACCAGCTACACCTCATACAGTGCATAAGGCCTTTCATCCTGAAGCACTTTGCTATCTGCTTAAATAGGAATCAATCTCCCGCTACCGAAATGTGGCAGCCTCTGGGGTACAACATAGCAGTCATCCTATGCCAGCACCACTCTACAACTACTTTTAGAAGTGGTGAAAAAACTACCTGGGGATTGTTTTAAGGAAGCAGAATATAAACCAGGGGACAGACCCTCAGCTGGTATAAAGCATTGTAGTTTCATTCACTTCAATGTAGCTATGACAACTTATACCAGTTGAGGATCTACCCCAGCTGTCCTGGCCAAATCACAGTGCAGGTAAACACCTGGACTTTCATTCATTATTATTATTTGCACTGCAGTAGCACCTAGTAGTGAAAGTGGCATAGAATCTGTAGTTACCAGTGGTTGGGAGTTCAACTTAGCACCCTTATCCAAAAGAGTGATACAGAAAAGGGAAAAGCACCACCCCAAAGCTTACCAGGCACATTTGGTATTCAAGGCGCTTCCGGGCCTCATCACTGGGTTTCCTTTTACGGAAGAACAGCAGCATCTTTAGCTTTTCACTCCAGATCTGTCTCAGTGGCAGAAAACGATCAGTGTAAACAAAGGCAGAAGAGTCAGGGAGTGTATGTAACAGGTGTTGACAGGGAGCCTGTGTTAAGGAATTTCACTCTAAGTAAAAAGAAGAGAAAATCATCATCTCTGCATTTGTCTTTGTTTAGGCTCTGACTCTGCCAGATGATCCCCATAAATCAATGGGACTCCATGTTGGCAGAAGGATTAGAGTGCCCAATTTGATGCTTATTTTGCATCCAGGCAGTATCTGCCATTACAGTAGATTATTTTATGCTTTTAAACCCCACCTTTGCCTTGTGCTAATATAATACTTTTCAGGCACTTGCTTTTTAGACAGAAATACAGAATCCAAGTAGGATACTTCTCCAATTTAATCACCTAATACTTTTGCTTAAAACATCTAGTAGTTTAAAGCCCATTTTCAGTTGGCAGACTTTTCAAGAGATAATCACTTTCATTCTGACCTATGTTAACGCAAGTGCACCTAAACTTTGCCCATAAAATCAGAGTTGATTGCCACCGAGTTAGTCATATGCAGTGGCATGGGCTGCAGAGACGATAAATTCCAAACTGCAGTGCCCGGAGGACAAGCCTCTCAGCTCAAGCTTGAGTATTGATGCTGCGACCTGTAGTTTTTGCAGACAGTCTTGCCATATTAAACACTAAGGTGGCCTTGTTACACCGAATTATGGACTCTGTGGGACACATTTGGCCAATCCTGAATTAACCAGCAACTATGCAAACAATACCGCAAGTCATGTAGCAACAATAGCAATAAGGTGATAGTGTTGTAGTACACCAAGACCATTCCTATCTTCAGAAATGAGGCCTGCATGAACTAACATGTACTGGGGGTTACTACCATTTGGAGATAATGTACCAAAAACCTCAAAGAGCTTTGGGATACAGGGTTGCAAAGAGTAACTGAATGGTTCTTTCTCAGATGAGCTGTGACTGGAACTATGTATTACTGATGTATTACTATCTGCTATACATGCACATGGCAGATACAGTCCCATCAGAGGGAGCACCACAGCACCAGACATTATTAAGATTTATAATATAAACAACAAAATAATGACATTAGTTCATGAAAAATATGGCAGCTTTCATTCCCTCAGAATAACCTTAAAATGGAAAAGTCCAGCAGTCAGAACTAAACTAAGAGCAGCTAGCACCAGATGCAGAATGAGAGAATTAGGAATATTCAGCCAATCCAGATCTGGCTGTTTGAATGGCTCCTAATGCTTTATAAAATGATACTCTACGTAGAAATTTACACACACAATACACAACGTTACTGGTCCATTACAAAGGTTTTATTGGCTGATGTTGGGGTAGCTGCATAACTCACAAGCAGTGAAGGCACAAGTGAGTCAGGGAAGGCAGGGTTTCTTAATGCCTACTGTATCCCCACATATATTTTATATATGTCAAACACTGTAAAAGTGTTTGCAAGATTTTAGGTTTCTAAACTGATACAATGTTCAGGGCCTTTCACTAGTCCAAGACTGAAGATTGCTGTGAAGGGCAGTTTAGAAGGAGAAATTTCAACCGGTTGTCTGGCAAATTGGGTCCTTTAAATGGCAGCTGCTTGGAAACTGCTCAGAAATTCAGGAAGTCATCCAACAGATGTGGGTTAGCTGGCACACAGCACATGACCGGGGTGCATGATAAACAGAACGTATTACATGACTATCATTTTTCCATAGGTGCTGTGTACATGAAAGCTATCTCATCACTATATTATTGGTGGGCTGGTAGTACTGCCTATTAATGTTGCCTGACACATCCCATTATAACACTCTATTTTCAATTGTTTATAACTTTGCCAGATTTCAAACATTTAAGGTAAAGTTCTCCATGCCAGGTGTCTGTCACAGACTGAATTATTTTCAAAAATTTCAGCCAAAATGGTTCAGCCATTTCCAAGAACAATGCTAGGGAAAAATAAGTCCTTTTGCAATGTTTAAAAAAAAATCTGGCGATCTTTTGACATGCTCTAGTGCCCTCATGCTTTGGAGCTGGTGACATTCAGCAAGGAGATGGCACATTGCTGACCCAAAGGCTTTTTGTCTTCCGTGTGAAAATCCACCCAAACATGGCTGAGTTATAAGCCTTTTGAAAAAAATCACAATTCACATAGGTTAAACATGTGCCATCCTCTCACAACTTCTACCTGTGACCAGATTGCGCTTGGGCCATCCCCACAAAGTGACTGAGCATGCGCCAATCCAGGGCTACAGTGGAAAAACTGGACTTTACTGCTCCAGACTGGGGCGGAACAGGTCACTGGAACTGAGAGCACGGAGCTCTCAGTGTCCTCAGAGTGTTCTCAGAGACACCACCACCTCGCTGGCACCCAGGCTGTGTGGAGGATCCAAATACAGAAGGGACAAAAGCTGGACCATGGGGGTGGGAAAGGAGTCGACTGGGGCAAGGAGTCTGGTGAGACTGGGACTGGGTGGGGAACAGATTGTGATAGGAAGTTAAGGAGAGACTAGAACTGGCTGGGCAAGGAGCTAGACTGAGAGTCAGGAAGGAAGGGGAGGCTAGGACTAGTTTGGCAGGGAGGCTGGCTGGGCAAGAAGGCGTGGAGCTGGTGTGGGGAGGATAGGCTGGAATTGGATGCACAAGGAGACTGGGACTGAGATGGAGGTGGGTGGGGATGGAGAGGAAAATGGAACTGAGAGCCAATGAAGAAAACAGAGGGTGGAAAGGCTGGGAGCCAGTTGGATGGGTGGAACACTCAGATCACATGAAGACCACTAACTGTGGTAACCTATCATTTAAATCAGCTTCTGTACCAGATGACTGGAAGATAGCTAACGTGACGCCAATTTTTAAAAAAAGGCTCCAGAGGCAATCCCGGCAATTATAGGCCGGTAAGCCTAGCTTCAGTACCAGGCAAACTGGTTGAAACTATAGTAAAGAACAGAATGATCAGACACATAGATGAATACAATTTGTTGGAGAACAGTTACTATGGCTTTTATAAAGGGAAATCATGCCTCACCAATCTATTAGAATTCTTTGAGGGGGTCAACAAACATGTGGAAAGGTCTATAAAATCTTGACTGGTGTGGGAAAAGTGAATAAGAAAGTGTTATTTACTCCTTCACATAACATAAGAACCAGGGTTCATCCAATGAAATTAAAAGGGAGCAGTTTTAAAACAAACAAAAGGAAGTACTTTTTCACACAACACAGTCAACCTGTGGAACTTGTTGCCAGGGGATGTTGTGAAGGCCAAAACCACAACAGGATTCAAAAAATAATTAGATAAGTTCATGGAGGATAGGTCCATCAATGGCTATTACCCAGAACAGTCAGGGATGCAACCCCATGCTCTGAGTGTTCCTACCCTCTGCCAGAAGTTGGGAGTGGACAACAAGGGATGGATCACTCGATTGCCCAATCTGGTCATTCCTTCTGAAGCACTTGGCACTAGGCCATTGCTGGAAGACAGGATAGTGGGCTAGATGGACCATTGGTCTCACCCAGTATGACTAGGGTTACCATATTTTGTGCCTCCAAAAGGAGGACACTCCACGGGGCCCCGCCCCCGCCCCAACTCCGCCCCTTCCCCAAAGTCTCCACCCCCTCCCCTGCTTCCCGCGAACATTTGATTCACGGGAAGCCTGAAGCAGGTAAGGGGGGTGTGGGGGGAGGAGGCGCGGCCCAGTCTGGCCCCCCCAGCATCTCCAGCCTGGGTCAGCTCGGGCCCTGGGGTGCCGGCCACACTGCCGGCCCGGCCCCCGAGCCCCCGGCTCGGCACCGCCAACAGCCGGCCCGCCCCCCGAGCCCCCGGCTCGGCACCGCCGACCCGCCCCCCGAGCCCCAGGTTCGGCACCGCCGACCGCCGGCCCGCCCCCCCGAGCCCCAGGCTCAGCACCGCCGACTACCGGCCCGCCCCCCGAGCACCCGCACCGCCGGCCCCGCATGTCCCGATTTTCCCGGACATGTCTGGCTTTTTGGGATTTCCCCCCGGAAGGGGATTTGGAGCCCAAAAAGCCGGACATGTCCGGGAAAATCCGGATGTATGGTAACCCTAAGCATGACCATTCTTATGTTCTTATTCTCCTCCAGTGCACAACCTGCTATCAGTTACTCCATTAGCTCAAGTGGCCGAGGTCTATGTGGTGGATCTAAAGGTTCTAACCACACTGATGACACATGTGGGTGTCAATATGTCAAATACCATATGACCATGTAATTACAGACTGTATCATACATACACACAAGGAGGTTGATTTAAGGTTTCACAAGCACTCTTTCATACATTCCAAGGCCAGCAGGGACCATTGTGATTAACTAGTCTGACTTTCTATACAACACAGACCTGCCCCAAAATAATTCCTAGAGCAGATCTTTTAGAAAAATAGCCAGTCTTGATTTAAAAATGGTCAGCGATGGAGAATCAACCACAACCCTTAGTAAGTTGCACCAGTGGTTAATTACCCTCACTGTTAAACATTTACACCTTATTTCCAGTCTGAATACTGGCATTTCCTAACTTTGAATCATGCCTGAACTTCAAACCTTTAATAATGTTCTTTTTTCAGAATAACAGCCGTGTTAGTCTGTATCCGCAAAAAGAAGAACAGGAGTACTTGTGGCACCTTAGAGACTAACAAATTTATTAGAGCATAAGCTTTCGTGGACTACAGCCCATCCGAAGAAGTGGGCTGTAGTCCACGAAAGCTTATGCTCTAATAAATTTGTTAGTCTCTAAGGTGCCACAAGTACTCCTGTTCTTCTTTTTAATAATGTTCTTGTAACAGTTTTCTGGGTATTATTTGCACATCACACCTGTGAGCATGCTAAGTTGCACGGCCTTGTGATACACTTCTTTTATCATGTACCTTATATCACCTGCGATGTGCAAAGGGTGACTGTGCCAGCCTGTCTCTGAAGATACTGACAAGCCCCGAGCCAGCCACTCAGCTGTGCAGCCAGAATCTCCCCTGGGTGCAGAACCCATCAGAGGCAGGAAGGGGCCTTCGCCAGGACGGAGAGGACGGGAGGCTGACGGGCAGTTTGAAAGAGGGGGCAACGCCAAGGCAACCAGCCGCTCCCCTCCCAGCTCAGGCCGAACAGCGGGGCCGGGAGGGGGAGCCCTCCCCCCAGCTTGTCACGGAAACCTCTGGCGGGGGAGCCCCACGGGACCTTGGCAACCTGCGCGGTGGTACAGCCAGCCCAGCCTCAGCGAGCCCGGGGCAACGCCAGGAGCCCCAGCCGGCTACAGCCAGAGGCGGCGGGGAGCCCCACAGACAGCCTCTCCCCGCCCCCAGGCATCGCCCCAGGCGGACTTACCTCATGCCCGATCTCGCTCCCTTACTCACCACGTTCCGCTGTCATAATAGGGACTTCCGGGTGCCCCGCCCCCTCGGCTGCGGGGTCACATGACCTAACCTACCCGCCATAGAGATGAGCCACAAGAGAGGCCAGAGCGTCCCATTCGCTTGGGCCTGGCGAGGGCTGTGCTTACACAGCGAGCCACTCCACGATGCGAAGTCATAGGGACCTGCAGCTAGACGGGGGATTTGTTATCGTGCGACCCACCCGTTCCTCGCTAGGAACCAGGGCCTGATGTGAGGGAAGGGGAGAGACCTAGGCCCCCGCTTGGCCTTCCCTCCTTGGGGGCCTTGCCCACAGATAACATGGCGGCTGGGCCTCTCCCTCCGCGGAGTTCTGTGCCCACACCTGATACGGCGACTAAAACCTCCTTGCTGGGGCCTTTGCCCACACCTAACATGGCGGCTAGCTCGCCTCTGGGGGCCTTGCCCACACACAACATGGCGGGTGAGCTCCCCCGCCCTCCTGGGGGCTCTTGCCCACAGCTAACATGGTGGCCAGGGTGTGGCTTGCATGTGTCTCGCGAGATCTCGGCTAGTATATGTTGCGCGATCGGAGGCGGTTCCGGTCTCTTGTGCGCGCTATCCTAGGCCGGGCGGTGACGGGAAGTTGCCTGTGTCTCGCGCCCCCGATCCGGCTCCATCTGGCTCGGGCCCGCCGCCACCATGCCGCCCAAGTTCGACCCCAACGAGATCAAAGTCGGTACGTTGGGGGGGGGGCGGGAGATGCAGGCTCTGGGGCCGCTGTGCCCGGGCGGGGAGCAGAGCGCGGCGCTCCCGGAGGTGTTCTCCGCTGCTGTCTGACGTGGGGCGGCCTGGCGCGCTCTGCTTTGCCGGTGCCCGGCCTGGGTCCTGAGCGCGCCCCGGTCAGCCGGGGGCTGTGCAGCGTTACAGCCGATCCCCTCCCGCCTGATGAGACACGGCCAGCCGGTGTCCCCTGCGCAGCTGCCGCCTGGCTGGGGCCTGGGCTACGGCCCTGGTGCCACGTGGCTGCTGTTCTCCGTGGGCAGCTCAGGCTGCCCGTGCTGCGTTTGGGTTCGTTAGTGGGTGCAGGTGGCTATAGCAAAGCCTTACAAGCGACCGCGGGCTGTGTGAGCTCCCTGACCTCTCCGTATTGCTTTTACCGTAGTGTTCCTGAGATGCACTGGCGGGGAGGTCGGTGCCACTTCTGCGCTGGCACCTAAAATCGGCCCTTTGGGTTTGGTAAGTAGTGCTGGGAAAGATGTTGCTATATGTAGCTCACGGTATTAAAACAGATGCTGCTGTAACTGATACCTGGATGGCTAATCTATTAAAAGGGTATAATTAGGGTTAAATTACTTTAGTCTAAGCTAGAGATTTTTGTCCCAACGTGAACCTCTAAAACCCCACTGCAGAATAGCCATGAGCTGAAATCTAACTATGTGTGAGTCCTGAGCTAGACTGAGTCGATTGCCTCTTTAACTACAGGAATCCAGTGTACCCACTTCCCTTTTAGCTAGGAATTCTGTTTACTTCCTTAGCAGTCTCTGTAAAGTGTTCAGCTACTCTCAGTGCATGAAAATTGCTCTACATAAAAAGCGTTGGCTCTTCTAAAATGCTGTAGGGTTTGTCATAGATGTGAGTTTGATACTTGTGATTGGGCTGAGAGCAAATGTGCAAGAAATTGAATTTAGCATTGTTTTTGTATAACTGGACTATTGTATCTCTTTGGGTGTAGTGTGTGAACATGTTAGTGTACCTCCCTGTGTGTGAGGGGGCTGTGATATTGAGCTGGGGTTTTTGAGGGGGGAGGGGAGGAAGATTAGCAAAATAAAAAGGCCATTGAAGGGAGTGAGAAGTGTGATGGGGAATGACTCAGGCCTTGGCTCCACTTGGGAATTCACAGCACTGCCGCGGCAGCGCTGTGAAGCGCAAGTGTAGTCACGCCACCAGCGCTGCGAGAGTTCTCACAGCGCTGTACGTACTCCGTCTCTCCGAGGGGAATAGCTCGCAGCGCTGTACGTACTCCGCCTCTCCGAGGGGAATAGCTCGCAGCGCTGTACGTGCTCCGCCTCTCCGAGGGGAATAGCTCGCAGCGCTGTACGTGCTCCGCCTCTCCGAGGGGAATAGCTCGCAGCGCTGTACGTGCTCCGCCTCTCCGAGGGGAATAGCTCGCAGCGCTGTACGTGCTCCGCCTCTCCGAGGGGAATAGCTCGCAGCGCTGTACGTGCTCCGCCTCTCCGAGGGGAATAGCTCGCAGCGCTGTACGTGCTCCGCCTCTCCGAGGGGAATAGCTCGCAGCGCTGTACGTGCTCCGCCTCTCCGAGGGGAATAGCTCGCAGCGCTGTACGTGCTCCGCCTCTCCGAGGGGAATAGCTCGCAGCGCTGTACGTGCTCCGCCTCTCCGAGGGGAATAGCTCGCAGCGCTGTACGTGCTCCGCCTCTCCGAGGGGAATAGCTCGCAGCGCTGTACGTGCTCCGCCTCTCCGAGGGGAATAGCTCGCAGCGCTGTACGTGCTCCGCCTCTCCGAGGGGAATAGCTCGCAGCGCTGTACGTGCTCCGCCTCTCCGAGGGGAATAGCTCGCAGCGCTGTACGTGCTCCGCCTCTCCGAGGGGAATAGCTCGCAGCGCTGTACGTGCTCCGCCTCTCCGAGGGGAATAGCTCGCAGCGCTGTACGTGCTCCGCCTCTCCGAGGGGAATAGCTCGCAGCGCTGTACGTGCTCCGCCTCTCCGAGGGGAATAGCTCGCAGCGCTGTACGTGCTCCGCCTCTCCGAGGGGAATAGCTCGCAGCGCTGTACGTGCTCCGCCTCTCCGAGGGGAATAGCTCGCAGCGCTGTATGTGCTCCGCCTCTCCGAGGGGAATAGCTCGCAGCGCTGTATGTACTCCGCCTCTCCGAGGGGAATAGCTCGCAGCGCTGTACGTGCTCCGCCTCTCCGAGGGGAATAGCTCGCAGCGCTGTACGTGCTCCGCCTCTCCGAGGGGAATAGCTCGCAGCGCTGTACGTGCTCCGCCTCTCCGAGGGGAATAGCTCGCAGCGCTGTACGTGCTCCGCCTCTCCGAGGGGAATAGCTCGCAGCGCTGTACGTGCTCCGCCTCTCCGAGGGGAATAGCTCGCAGCGCTGTATGTGCTCCGCCTCTCCGAGGGGAATAGCTCGCAGCGCTGTATGTGCTCCGCCTCTCCGAGGGGAATAGCTCGCAGCGCTGTACGTGCTCCGCCTCTCCGAGGGGAATAGCTCGCAGCGCTGCAGGCGCTGATTACACTGGAGCTTTACAGCGCTGCACTTCGGGGGGGGGGGGCGTTTTCACACCCCTGAGCGCAGCAAGTTGCAGCGCTGTACAGCGCCAGTGTAGCCAAGGCCTGAGGGTTGGAGGGGCCTGGTGCAAATGGCCAGTCAGGGCAGAGGAAAAGCTGCCGAAAGCTGTCTAATGTGTGTCCAGCAGTCCCTGCTGGCACTTCTGGGTTTGTGGCTTGCTCTGCTGAGGCATTTCTCTCTCCATGAGATTGCAGAGATACACAGGAGGGTTTGTATTTGCTTACATCAGTGAATTTAGCTGGCTGTTTGGCAAGAGGGGAATCTTTCAAATACAACAATAAAAATAACTCCAGGTACAGGGCATGAAGTGTACAACATAATACAAGAGCTCAAATAAATGAGTGTGTTGGAAAATGTCATTCTGAAGAGAAAAAGTCAATTAAATGCTTGTTCTTGTCTTCAGTCTCCCAAAAAGGTTGGTGATGACATCGCCAAGGCAACAGGTGACTGGAAGGGGCTGAGGATCACAGTGAAACTCACTATCCAGAACAGGCAAGCTCAGGTACTAAACGCCAGAAGGGATGGCTTAGTGGTAGAAGCGCCAGGCTTGAAACACCTGGATTAGCTGGAACCACAAATGTCAATCCCGGCAGGGTCGACTCAGCCCTTCATCCTTTCGAGGTAGATAAAATGAGTTCCATGCAGTTTACTGTGTGGGGGTCTCCTGGACAAGACCTTAAAAACAAAGTCCTTCCTAATCTCTGTAGGCTCTGAAGAGCTGGGGAGTATCCAAGACCAGAACTGCCTCTGGCCCACCATCCAGAGGCGGCTGCATTTCAGTGTGTAATTCAGGGCTGTCTAGACCGACGGTGCTGTGTTTTTCACTGTGCTCAGAAATAGCTGTGTGTGTCTGAGTCAAGAGCAGGCATCAAACTGACCATCAAGGTTAATGACAACAGAGCGGAGAGAAACAAATGGGTTCATCGGTCTGCCAGGGTTGGTATCATATTAGTGTTGTCATGGTTCCAAGACCATTGAGAGAGTATTTCAGGTGTAACCTTTGACTGATAAATACTGGAGGTGGGAGGTGGAGAGCAAGTTTTTAGACCAGGGGAACACTGTGCCAAACCAAAATATTCCAACGGCTCTTTAGTATACTTGTAGCCACCTACCACCATACCTGTCTTGTACTGAAGTGACTGGTGTACTCCAGTGGTGAGCTGAGAGGAATCCCCAGCTTAGGAAGCAGGGCTATTCTGTTTGTGGAGAGCTCTGTGCCGAAAGGCTGGGAACATTGAGTCACGCGTCTTTCCATAGAGAAGAATAGTAACAGGCATGTCCAGTACACACAGGTGGGAGGGTGATTGTAATTATTTTCTAGTAAATACAATGTATTTAGGTTAATTACAATTCTGTGTGAGTCAGAGGATGTGTTTAGTTAGCTCTGTCCTGAGACTGACTAGTTCTTCTGTCAAGGATTCTGCCTTTGCTTTCTGACCTCAGTATCTCCTAAAGAAAACATGTGCCTCTCCCCCATTTAGATTGAGGTTGTCCCTTCTGCCTCTGCTCTAATCATCAAAGCCCTCAAGGAGCCTCCTCGTGACAGGAAGAAACAGAAGAACAGTAAGATTAATTTATAATAATAATATAATATATAGAGATACCTATTTCATAGAACTGGAAGGGACCCTGAAAGGTCATTGAGTCCAGCCCCTTGCCTTCACTAGCAGGACCAAGTACTGATTTTGACCCAGATCTCCATGTGGCCCCCTCAAGGATTAAGCTCACAAGCCTGGGTTTAGCAGGCCCAATGCTCAAACCACTGAGCTATCCCTGCCCCCTAAGATTTCCGTTTTGCTAACTTCCATTGGTTACTAGTGCTAAGTGGTGCATCCAGCCAGCCCAGATCTGGCTGGCTGTCACTTAACTTGCCTGCCTCCAGTTTACTCCTCTGCAAAATGGGAATATTTGCCAACCTTGTAGGGGATTGTGGGTCTTCATTAATGTTGTGAAACACTTCGAGATTCCAACCTGCAAAGCACAGAAGTACAATCCAAATCTATCTGAAGGGAAAATTACTCCCTAGGATGCAAGGAATTGAAATGATCTGCCTGTGGATGATGTACTTGTATGACCCGCTCAATGGTTCTCAAACTTTTGTATTGGTGACCCCTTTCACACAGCAAACCTCTTGGGTGTGACACCCCCCCTTAACAAATTAAAAACACATTTTTATATTTAATGCTATTATAAACGCTGGAAGCAAAGCAGGGTTTGGAGCCTACAGCTCGTGACCCCTTGAGGTGTCACAATGCCCAGTTTGAGAACCCCTGGACTAGCTGGAGATTGACTTGTCTAAAACTTGAGTAAAACAGCCACCTGCCACTGTACCTGTCTAGTATGAAGTGGCTGGTACAATCCAGTGGTGAGCTGATAGAAAACGCCAGCTTAGGAAACAGGGTTATTCTCTCTGTGGGTAACTCTGTGCCAAAGTCTGGGAACACCCGATGATAAAACCAAGACCTCATAAGGAATGAGTGTGCTGGTGTATTATCCCCCTACCCTCTCCACTCCCAGGGCTGAGAAGTTGAACTGATTTGGTTAATACTTTTCAGAGAACTCAGGGGTGGTTTGATTTTGTTCACAGTTAAACACAGTGGCAGTGTCAGCTTTGATGAGATAGTAAACATCGCACGCCAGATGAGGCACAGGTCCTTGGCCCGGGAGCTGTCTGGTAAGAGCAGTATGCTGCTAGTGGGTTACTAATGTGGTGGCTGCCATAGGCTGGTCCTGAGTGCCTGAACCAGCTCTGCCTTCTGAACTCAGATGGGCTGCAGAGGCCCTCATCCTGCTCTTCTACCCACTAGCTGGCCTACAGTGCAGCTCTGGGCTCCATGCCAGCAACTTCAGCCTCTGCTGTAGGTTTTCACTTACAATACTCCTGGTGTGAAGTGGTAGTTTCAGAGCATTGGACAGTCAAGCTGGCAGAGGCAGAACATGTTTTTTTCCCCCATACTTCTGACCCTGTCACAGTGCAGTCTGTTCCCAAAGGGGACTAACTGGTCCTCTGCTGACAGGTACCTGGGCATTACCTAGCTTCCTAAAGTACAATATAAATCCTCTTGAGTAGCTTGCATATCTGGTTCAGTTTCTCAAGATACCTTAGTCTTAGAAGTTGGTCAGACCCATTTAGTAACAGGCCTGTCTTACATTCAGCCAAGTCAGCTATTAAGGGGGATTATTAATGGAGATATCCCATCTCCTAGAACTGGAAGGGACCTTGAAAGATCGAGTCCAGGCCCTGCCTTCACTAGCAGGACCAATTACTGATTTTTTTTTTTTTTTTTTTTTTTTTTTTTTTTTTTGCCCCAGATCGCCAAGTGGCCCCCTCAGGGATTGAACTCACAACCCTGGGTTTAGCAGGCCAATGCTCAAACCACTGAGCTATCCCTCCCCCCCAAGGGAACTTGTGAATGTCCTTCTGGAAGGTTCCATGTACCTTCCTGTCTGTCCTGAAACATCAGTGACCTTTCTAGGTTATCTCCTGGGTATGTCAATGCTCTGCACTCATGCAGGAGACCCACATTCCAGGATCTGCTCATTAGCCCCTCAGCTGTGAATCCTGCTAATGCACCTTGCAGACCTCTGAGAATGGAGGTTATGGCTTGTATAGGTAGAAAAATGGCATAGGGCAGTAGCTTTCAACCTGTGATTCCATCAATCCCTGGCGATCCCCAGACTATGCCTAAGATTTCCACAGGGGTCTGCACCTCCATTTTTTAGGGGTCACTGGACCCCAGGAGCATCCCATATAACACATGCCAAGCCTCCTTGCACGCATTCATCAAACACTTCGGAATTTAAGACTTCCACCAGGTGGGAGATGTGCACAGGAAGTAACATGCTGTCATAAGTCACTGATTGCTGCTACCAACATACCTAGCAGGGGCACTTCCCTCCCTCCCTCTCCCACTCCCCCCCCATATTCTTCTAATGGAAAAAGCTGAACTCTGAAAGCAAGTCAGGCTTGGTCTATGTCACACCACTGTGTTGTGGGGTGGGGCTAAGATGTAGTCTCTCTGTTACAGGAACCATTAAGGAGATTCTAGGAACTGCTCAGTCTGTTGGCTGCAATATCGATGGCAGACATCCTCATGATGTCATTGACGACATCAACAGTGGCACAATAGAGTGCCCAGCTGTGAGTCTCAAACTTCAGTTGAAATTGACTAGCATTGACTATGAACAAATATCTCTTTACTAATGGGAGGCTTATTTTTTTTTTCTTTTTTTCAACAGAACTGAGACAGAAGCCAAGAACTCACAACATGAAAGTTAATTAAGATTTTTTTGTAACAATTATGAAACCTCAATAAAACCTGCAGTTGTCTGAGAATGGTCTGGTAGTTTAAATACAGGATTTAGGTTGTCATCTGAAGGTGCAAAATGCTGGAATCCAAACACATGGTTGGTTCCAGACAGTCTGTATTCTGCCACATGCCACATCAAGATTACAGGATTTTTTCTGGTCACACAGTGAACTAATATTTACTAGCTACGCTAACTGGTTGTACTTGAGACACCCCCTGCATTTTGGAATGGAGAAAACATGCTACAGAAATGTTACAAAGGTTAAAAGTGGAGATAGTCTCCATTAGAATTAGAGACAATACCTCATGTTGTAGAACATAAAGTGCCACTGTACTTGAACTGGCTTTGCTTAACTCCTATCCCTCTTAAAACTTGCCATCATAAATATATGTACTGCTTGTCAGAAGTTACTTAGTCATATTTGCTATGACACCAGCAGGTGGTTTATTTAGAATAGTAAATCTGTGCAAATCTTAACTTATGCTCAAGTGCTATGTGTACCTAGCAGCTAGAAGAGCATAAATAATACTGATATCTTTGCATGTGTAGGCTATGGAGAACTGCAGTCATGGTTTAAAATGTAGTACAGCCTGCAGGCAGATTGTTCAGGTGGCTAGCTTAAGCACTAACTCATTTAAATTATGAAGCTTTTATGCATGGTAGTGATGAAACAGGATACAGTATGATCCTGACATATAACGCTACCCTCTTAAATGGAAAGTTTCTCCTGAACACCCAGCCATGTTAAATATACTTGGACAAATCAGTTTTAATAACAGGTGAAAAAGAGTGCTTCCCAATGCCTCAACCTGAGTGGTAGTGAAGGCAGGCACCCTCAGTCTTGGTGTGTAATAGGCACCTAGTCCAATTCAAATATTCAGTTTTCAAGGGTTTATTACTAGTAAGTGTATGGTGAATGGCAGCATCCTCAATTTCTAACAGCGAAAGCTACCCATTATTACAGTACAGCTCCAGGCTTTTTAGGTGTACTGGGCTTGTTCTTCTGCCTCTGAATTAACAGGTAGTTTCTGATCAGAATCACAGTGTAGGGAGGTGACTTAGTAATAAAGTATACGGCATAATGAATCTTAGGCTGTTAACTTTGTGAGCCTCTTTGATGAACATACTACATTGGCTGCTGTCAAGCAGATGGAAATTGAGCAAAGTTTGGTCTTTGCAGCTCCTGTTCAGAGAGTTGTGAAGGGCCCAGTTTCATGTCTCTTAGGTCTTCTGATGCCCTGGATGATGACACTTGGGGAGCTGGGCAAACGAGCTCTGTGCCCCTTCTCAACATCATATAATCCTGGTCCTGGCGTGTTCCCTGAAAGGAAGAGAATCCAGCAGCTGGTACATTTTAAACTTGTGGACTATCTGCCCTTCTCTTAGTACTAAAAGGCTCCCTCTAAGAGTCTCTGCTCAGCATTTCACCAGTGGCTTTCCTAACAACATGAAAACAGGATCTTAGTGCTGTGTCCATGAATTAATTACTAGCATGTGAAATGCATCTTACAGCTGTAGGTGAAATCCTCAAGCTCATAACAACCAACTCCATAGCTGCTTCTGCCCCACTTGATGTGTCTGGGTTGTTTAGATGTAGAGAGACCCAATGAAATTCAGATGCTGCAGCCTGCTTGTTTTAATTTAAATGTTCCAGTTATGAAGATACCCTAGTGCAGGAGCCTACATGCTAGAATAAGTGAACCACCCCTTCAATGGAAAAGTACTAATTTAAACAATGCTTGAAGAGCTAGATTTCCAGAGAGCTTAAAATAGTAATTTTAGAGCTAGGCTGGGTAACTGCACATAACAATAGCCAAATACATGAATGGCAGGAATAGGGTGACCAGACAGCAAATATGAAAAATCAGGACAAGGAGAGGGGGAGTTGTAGGAACCTATATAAGAGAAACATACAAAAATCAGGACTGTCCCTATAAAATTGGGCTATCTGATCACCCTAGGCAGGAACACCAGTGCATGTTTTCGGTGATTTGTGCCCAGTGCACCAGTAACTTTGGGCCATTCCTACTTACAATGGCAGTTTCACCACAGAATTTACTCCTAAAATATTTAGTCTGTGTGTAAGAGCCACATTCTGTACATGGTTTTTGTCCTGGCTTCCTCATCTCAGTGTAACATCCACTCCTATCGGGCCAATTATACAGTCTGTCTGAACCAGGCTACAACTTGTAACTCAAAACACAATGCAGCCTTTGCTGGGTAACTCCTGAGCTAGAACAGCCTACTCTTCATGGTGTGAAGGTCAGGGATGTGTCTCTGGAAGTATTTACAATAGTGTGTGTGCAATGTTGTGCATCTCCTAAATATGAACAATAGTCAACTGTCCAGCCTTTCATGTTCAAAATACTTTGCAGCTGTTACCTAGCACATGTGCTACCTCCCACCCCAGCTCACCTCTCCAGTTTACAAGGGGAAACTGAGCCAGAGAGCTCAAGTAATTTATCCAACCTGGCTGCTGAGGTGGTGTCAGCTGGGATTAGAACAAAGCAGTCCCTATTTCCATCTTTCTATCTCAGCTTCCCTTTTTCGGGAGAGAAATTCCTGTGTTCTGAGGTCAGATTTTCAAGGGGATGCTGAGCAATCCTAAAAACCTTGCTACTTCTTGAGGTACCTAAATAGGAGCTAAACTCTTGACAATCTTGTAAATCTGAAAATTCTCTGGTCCAAATGCCAACCAAGGCCAGCTCTACACTTCAGCTACTATAGTAATGTGGGTGGGGGGAATGATTTTTTTTTTTTTTTAAACCAGCACAGAATTGTCAAAAAGACAGTGCAGAAAAATTGAGTCATGACCCATAGTGAGAACCACTGGACTAAGTCAAAACTGCTTATTTTGCTGTGGGTACTTTCCCATGTAGAATAGAACTGAATGTTTTCTAGTTCATACTGAACTTTGACAAAATATGTGGTCCCCAGGTTGGCTGCTGCTATCTGTTTTATCTTCATAAAGGTTGTAACTTCTGCTCGATCAGTTTTCACTGTTACCAATGAGTGTGGAAATTATTAGTGTCCAGCTTGACAGGACCTACTCCCATGTTTTCAACAATGGCATCTGTCTGCTCCGTCCCTTCCCCTGAAAAATCTCAGAGAGGAAGAGAAATGGGAACATGGTAAGAAGAATAGGGGAGGGGGGGATAGCTCAGTGGTTTGAGCATTGGCCTGCTAAACCCAGGGTTGTGAATTCAATCCTTGAGGGGGCCATTTAGGGAACTGGGGTAAAAATCTGTCTGGGGATTGGTCCTGCTTTGAGCAGGGGGTTGGACTAGATGACCTCCGGAGGTCCCTTCCAACCCTGCTATTCTATGAATTGCAATAATGCAGGGAGTGTGTGGGGAGTTAAAAGAACAAGGAGTATGCTGTAGCTAACTGCTGTTCAGCGTGCATGGTGAAGTGTATATGCAGCCAGAGAGCAATAGATTTAATTGCAGAGGGTTTTGATGTTTCTTTACCTGAACTGTCCCATTGATGAGTCCCCTGTGGCCGGCTTCTTATAGAATAAGAAGGTGAGGTCTGCAACACCTGGAAATACGCTGGTGTTGTGTCATATTTATTTGGTGCTGGATTAATTTGAGCATCTGGAAAAATAAATGGGAAAGTATGACACCAAACTCAGGCCTAAAACAAAATCTGGAGACACTTCGAAGAGATAGTGGTGTTGGGGGTCTGCCCTATTGTCTTGCTAACAGCTTAGAATCAGGCCCTAGGACTGTAGCTCCCATAATATACAGGTGTTGTGACTTTTCAACAACCAACTACAGTGTACAACTCCTGTGTTCACATGTAGCTCTACAGCAACAACGTGCTGTGTTTGAGCTAACAGGTTTTTGGTTTGATGTGTATTTTACCTGCCTTGTCAAGTCACACCCCTCCTTGAGTGGGCAAAATTTTATGAGGCTGAGTAACCGTGAAGAAAAAGAATGGGAAAAAAAATACTTTAACCATGTCCTTTTAAGAGGTAAAATGCCAGCTCTTCTCAGTGTCTGCATGGGGGACAGCTAGAGAGTTACAGTAGAATATATTTTTTCACTTCAAGGTCCCAGAAGCAAAGACAAGGTTTTCATCTCAAGGCCAAAAGACCAAAAACATCAAGACACTTGATCATGGCCTTGGATAGACCAAGAGACTACAGACACTTGGTGTTGGGAAGCACGCTTCTTAAATGAGGCCTTGAACAACAGAGTACTGCTAATGCTGAGAGCTGCACTGAGATCAGCTAGGCAGAAGAGAGGGACCCATCCATCGCAGTGAAGTGTAAGCCAGCAGCTCAGAGAGTTGTGCTGGGGAAGATGGTCAGAGAATTAAGAGGAGCCCACCTTACTGGGCACAGGAACTTCGGAGGAGTCGGTCTTAATAGCAGAGCCGTAACTAGGCATTTTAGCATCTGGGGTGAGTGAGCATATTTGGGCCCCCTATGGGGTTTTTTTGGTCATTTTTCCACTCCCATGGCTTTGTGCCCTGGGCTGCTGCCCTGCTTCGCCCACCCGGTTATGGCCCTGATCAGAGCACTCACCTTTGCTGACCAGGCTGAATTTCCCCTTTCTCCCAATGCTGTAGCTCGGGTACCCTGGTCTGCTGGCCTGCCGGGGGCCCAGGGTCGAGGGCTGAGTGTAGTGGAATGGAGACGGCCACTACCGGAACAGAGTTATTCTTATCAAAGCACAGAGCTAAGCAAAGCAACAGACATTACTGTGCAGGGCAGATCCCACTGCAGCAGCATCAAGGAGACTCGTGCACCATGGGTCTATGGGGAAAGAGGGTCTAGAACACTCAGGGACCCCTCAGTTAACAGAAAGGGTGAGGTCATGGGTGGCTAAAGTGATGGTCAGGGTGATCGTTAGTGAAGAGGAGCAGCCTGCAGACTCCAAAGCCTCAGCTGCTGAGGCTCCAGGCTCCTCCACTTCTACTGGGTGATGTAGAGCTCTTTAAATGCTGTGACTACACTCAAATGCTGATGCTCTAATAAATTTGTTAGCCTCTAAGGTGCTACAAGTACTCCTGGTTCTTTTTGCGGATACAGACTAACACGGCTGCTACTCTGAAACCTGTGACTACACTGTCTATCTTTGCCATCTGCTTCCCCTACTGCCTGAGGTATCCTCCCCATGTGACTGTGACTGCCTGTGTCATCCTGCTGGCCACAGGCTCAACTGGAGTCTGAGCCTCTTCCATCCCTGCCCTGTGCCTTGGACAGTCATGTACACCAGTGTAAAACTCATGCAGAGTGGATGTAAAATGCTACCAGCTCCCAATGGCAAGCCTTTTGCACTGGCTCTGGGCTGCTGTGAATGGCTGCACAAGGTCCGGGGCCATGCAATAATCTTTTTTCCCCACCATGAAGGCTCTTTGCACCCAGAGGAGTGAGAAACACAGTCTATGCCATGGCTGCTCATTCTGTCTCAGATGGGTGGGGCTGGCAGAGGACAGAGCCTGGGAGAACACCACCTCCTGTTTTTTCCAGTCTGAGCTCTGTTGGGGGAGAGGAATTTGTAAAGATTCAACCAAAGAGAAAAACGAGCATCACCTACATTGCTCTCAGTGTTAAAATCCGCCTTCCTGGTAAAGGGGCTTTTGCTCTGGAACCAGGACTTCTGCCAGGATCTGCGGCCTCCACCCTCTGGAGAAAACAACCAGCAAAGGGTACGTTTGGGGAGCTGTTCCCTTCATCCAGGAGCCCTTTGCTCCACCTATACAAGCTCTTGATAGGACTTGGGAAGAGCTGACTGAAATAACAAATCCACCAAGCCACAGCGGTGCAGTTCACTACTCCCTGTCCCAGGGCAAAAAGTTAAACATACCAGTATTGTTTGGATTTGGGTAGGATATAGCAGGCCCAGTCCTGGGCCAGGACACCATGGTGCTAGGTGCTGTCCAGATACAGAACAAAGACACAACTCATGCCCCAGGGAGCTAGGGGAGACATCTCGTCAGTGACTGAAAGCAGGTCATCCCACTGAGTACCTCTAGGGGGTGTCTTCCTCCCAAAAGTGTAGGCTGGAGCACTGCTCTCCCTGCAGCTCATGGTGGGGGGCGAGTAGGCAGCTGGTCCAGGGCTATCCACATTGATGACCAGCGGTGGCCGGCTACCCGTTGCCTCTCTGTAACCTAGGAAAACAGCACAACGTGGTGAAGGAGCCAAGCTCATTGGGGTAAAGGGCCAGCTGCGTGGTCCACGCCCCGTCTGTAAGTTACATGCTCCAGGGCTGTTCCAGAGCTGGCTGGACTTTCAGGGGAAGCACAGCTGCCAGCAGCCCTCATCTGTTCAGTACCGTCCCCGGTTTTAGCAATCAGATCCCTGGGTTGGTTCAGCCCAAGCCAGTGCCCTGGCATGTGGGAGGTGGCTCTAGCACAGCAATGCTACGCCTTCTAAACACTATAGAGCCACTCGTGGCTACACAGGAGCCCCGAGCCCCTCTGCCAACTGCCTCTCAGCTGGACTCAGCAGCAGCACAAGGCACTGGGGCACAGTGCTAGCAAGAGCCTGGTGCTTCTGTGGGTGGAGGAGGAGGAGGCCACTCTCAGCACGGGCTTGGAGAAGTCTGATCCAACTGGTTGAGAAATACCCAGAACTAGAGCCTGTCCCAGTGGGGTGGGGAGGAGAGTGGGAGCAGATAGCTTTTTGGGGAGTGAGTGGAAGGGTGAGAGACGAGGAGAGGCCTGTCGTGGAAAGCGGGGGTATGGTTTGGTGAGAAGAGAGGGGGGTCCCCTGTGAGGAGAGCTGGGTGAAGACAGAGCTGGGTGGATCGTGGAGGACAGCAGGAGCAGCTGTTCCAGTAGATGTGCAGTAGGAGGGTGAGTGACAGGCGTAGGTTGGCCTTGCCTCACAGACCTTGTGCTCTGGGCACCCCCCCTGCCCTGGCACAGTGGGGCGGGCTCCTGGCATGGCTGGTGCTGCAGAATGCAGATACCTCCCTTGTGACCTCAGTGTACGTTTGGGCTTCTGGATCCTAGACCCAAACCATGGGGGTCTCTCCTCCCTGTGCTCAAACACCAGGGACTCTTCTGTGGCGGGGACCACAGGCCTTCATGTTAGAGCCAGCGGCAGAGCGTTTTAGGTTGCGACTGTGGTTGCATTGGGCAGGTCTGGAATGTTGGGAGAAGTTTCCTCCCCACACATGGGCTGGCTAATCTGACTGGAGCTTTAGGAATCTAGCAATGCTTCCTCCTGGGACGTGGTCTCGGGCAGATGGGCGTGCAAATGGGGAGCCTGGCTATTTGTGCTACTGCTAACCTTTCTCCCTCTCCTGCAACTGTGTGCTGCCAAGTGCTGCTCCCCAAACCCCAGTGAAAGCCCCCTTGGCATGCCTGTTCTTGGAGACCAGTAGGAACTGGAGATGAACTTGGGGTGCTCAAATCTGGCATTTTGCCCCATAGCCATATTGAGTAGGGGCCAGAATCTCAGCAGGGATGACGATACTCGGAAGGGAGGGAGCCGGCCTCCATTGCCTCCTGCGGCCTGACTATTGTAGCCACCGACATACCATAGCCACCCGGCACAGTGCACACCTGCCTCCTTGGTATCCCAACAGGAGGAGGGCAGGGGATACAAGGTTGGCAGCAGGGGAGCATCGGGTGACGACAGGACGGGGGCTTTTGCCGGCCTGGCTGAGGGAAGGGAGGGCCCCGCTTTCCAGCAGCAGCCATTTGTTAATAAATAAAAAGGAGTAGTTGCTGGCCCTAGGATAAAGCATTTCACTGTGAAAATTCCCCGGAAAGCTTGTGCTGAAGAGAGTATTGTCATTCCTGCTGAGATTCTCATCCCTACTAGATATGGCTATGGGGCAAAATGCCGGATCTGAGCACCCCAAGCTCGGCTGAGCTAAGTAGTTTGAGCTCATCTCTGGTCCGCAGCACCGTCGAAGGCAGGATTCCCCCTAGCCTAGGCCACTGAAGCACTGTACTTACTGCTGCCCTTCAGCGCGCTGATCTGCGGGAACAGAAGCGTGCTGGGTTCTCTATTCAGGCGACCCCTGCAAACAAGACACACATTGAGCGTCAGTCCCTCCCCACAGCCTTGGGCAGCGCTGAGCCCTCTCTGGGAGGAGCTGCCCCCGTGACACACAGAAGTGACAAGGTGAGTATTAAGGTACGGAGCTGATACCAGCTTCAAATACAGATCAAATAGAATCATACCAGCTGTGTTCAAAGAGTGCGCCTTTGAGCATGTGGGGAGCGGCACAAACAGACTATAACAGGAATCAACAGAGACAGCACAGAAAACAGTAAAGAACTGGGTCTGTGGCCAGCCCTTGTGCACAGGGCCTGGCCTGGGATGTTGCGCTAGGGAGTGACAGAGCATTCAATGCTGGTTTCAGGCAGCAGTAATCTTCCCCACCCAGCCCTGAGATGAATCATGGAGCTCAGTCACACTGGGATTGCAGACAAGGGTGCCCATTGGGGTGGAAATGGCAGATTGAGGGAATGCCGTGACTGGAGACCACCAACCTCGCGGCTGCCCTGCCACTGAACAGCTGTCAGGTTGTGATATGTTTGGTTGCTATCAGTCTGGACTTACTAAAATCTGTGATCTGAATGTGAATGGCATAATGTCCCAGTGCCATTCCCCGGAACTCCTGGTGAACCAAAGGGAAGGGGGCTCTAACAATGTCATGGAAGTGTCCTGTTAGCGAATAGCTCAAACCCAACACCTGAGTTAACTCTTCAAACCTGAGCTCAGCATCAGAATCTCATGATTCTGTGGGCAGAATGAAAACCCTCAGATGGGCACCTCCAGAGTGTGTGACCAATCCTAAGGGCAGAACCCCTGGGCACACAGGAGCTGCCCCAGCAGACGGGAGGGCACCGAGAAAATTCCCCTTCTTTAAACATGCTTGCCCAACATTACCAGTGATACTGTGAGTGCTGCTTGTTAAGCAATGGTTTCCCATGTGGTTTCCAGTGCTGGTTGCCGTTCATGTAGTATTGGGCCAAAAATTTGGTGAGTTTTTGCTGATATTCCATTTCTGCGACGGATTGCCCTTGTGTCTGGGGGGGAGGGGGGCTGTCCTCCAGCCATTGGGTGGAACAATAGCTCCCCTCTGTATGACATCAGCATGTCCCTGTATTCTGAAGATTTGTAGGTTCCATTCTCCCTTATTGCAGCAGCCCTGGGGAGCTGGAACCACTCTGCTAGCCTTCCTGTGTGACCTTGTGGAAGGCACTTCCCCTCTCTGCCTTGACCTTGTGGAAGGCACTTCCCCTCTCTGCCTTGGAGCCTGGCTAGACTAGGGGACTCTGCCCCAGCAGTTACATCAGTTCAAACCTCTAGTGTAGAGACACTGCACCAGTGCAAAGCAGGGCTCCCGTCAGAGAGACTTAGGGTACGTACACATTGTGATGTAAGCCTGGGCTCAGACCCAGGGGCAAGCCCAACCCCCCGTTAGTTTACACACAATTCTGTCTGACTTGGGCCTGGGCCCAGAACTCCACAGGGGTGGAAGGGTCAAGTCTGGTTCCCCTGGGGGTTCAGGCCCAAATGCCATCATTTTGCAGTGTGGACACAGCTTGGGCCTGGGCCAAGGCCCCCCCAGATGATGTGACGGAGCAGGGAGCAGGGCAGATTTAACCTGGGAATGTTGCAGGGGGGTTGCAGTGGGGATGTGGGACTTCCCTTGAAGGGAGCTACCTGAGCTGTAACCTGAGCCAGGAACGGGGGTGGGGAGAATTAACACCTTCTGCCCGGGAGACTGAACAAAGGAGAGGAGCAGCGGGAGGAGTTTGGAGTTTAGTTTTCGGTGGGGGCTGGGTGGTGCAACGCAGGGAACCCCAAGCTGGGGTCTAAGCTCCCTGAACCTCCCAGAGGGACCTAATTGAGGGGGTCTGGTCGGACCTACACGCTCTGCTTGAGACTGTGTTCCTGTCCTTAAATAAACCTTCTGCTTTACTGGCTGGTTGAGAGTCGCAGTGAATCTCAGGAAGAGGGGTGCAGGGCCCTGACTCCCCCACACTCCGCAACAACTGGTGGCAGCGGCGGGATCTACTGCACCCCGTGGACGGCGCTTCCTGCAGTAAGTGACTGGGGAGCAGTAAAACGAAGGGGGATTGACGGGGACCAGGCGTGCTGAAGAGTGAGAGAGAGACGGTTATTACCCCTGGGAGTGTGTGACCAGCGAGAAGGACTTTTGCGGTAACAGGGTCCCCCGGGGGGATCGCAGCGAGTGGTCCCAGGGGCGGAGAAGTCTGCAGCTCGACCCTGGCAGAGAGGTGGTGACCTCGAGAAGGGCTGGCACACTAGGGGTCTCCCTGGGAACTGTGGGGAGCTGTGAGCACACAGGCCGGTGAGTGGCCAGCAGGAAGATGTATGCCAAGCGGCTTAAGAGCGACCTGGTGGAGCTGTGCAAGCAGAGGGGGCTGCGCATTGGGAGGCTCACCAAAGAACAGCTCATTGCCCGGCTGGAGGCGGAAGATCGCGCGAATGAACTGATCCCTGTGTCTCAGGGAAGCAGCCTGGCAAATGCAGCGCAGGCACCAGCGTCTGTCCCAGCTGGGAGTGGTCAGCCGGCTGCTGAGGGCTTCCCGAGACCCCTCCTTCCTATGCCTAGGGGAAGGGTGGGGAGGAGCCCAGCAAATACCAAGGGCGCCGTGACCCCCCCGGCCAGCAGGGGATCCTCCCAGAGGGACCTAATTAAGGGGGTCTGGTCGGACCTACACGCTCTGCTTAAGACTGTGTTCCTGTCCTTAAATAAACCTTCTGTTTTACTGGCTGGTTGAAAGTCGCAGTGAATCTCAGGAAAAGGGGTGCAGGGCCCTGACTCCCCCACACTCCGCAACACTCAGGCCTTGAGAGTTTGCTGACACTGTTGTGTTGTTTAGCCTCTCTATCCCAAGAGTGGTAAATGACTTCCAAGACACAGAAGTGGCCCCTCTTGGTCTAGTACAGTAGCTCGGTGTTTAACCCTTTAATTTTATTCTGATTGCTGAGCTGCAAACGCATTGAACCTGCTCCTGCATTTGCAATGGCCACCACCAGAACAAGTCCTTTGCCAAGCACACTGCTTCCGGGTCATAGGCACAGCCAGATTTTGGTGACTCTCTGGTTTGAGATGAGCAAAAAGTGTAATTTTAACAAGAAATGACCATGTGTACCAGGAAATAGTGAAGAAGCTGGCAGCATTGGGGATTCACCAGCCTGATGACCAGTGCAGAGAGAGGATTAAGCAGCTCGTGACCAACTACTGGAAAGCCAGGGATGAGAACCACACCTCTTGGAATACACCATCATCCTTCTCCTTTTTACGAGGAGTGCTGGATACTGCCTCAAGCACAGAACCACCTGTCACACACAGGGATGTAGGCAGTGCTACCCAGTGGTTGGAGCAGAATCAGAAGGCAGAGCCAGAATCATAGAAGATTAGGGTTGGAAGAGACCTCAGGAGGTATCTAGTCCAACCCCCTGCTCAAAGCAGGACCAACCCCAACTAAATCATCCCAGCCAGGGCTTTGTCAAGCCGGGCCTTAACAACCTCTAAGGACGGAGATTCCACCACCTCCCTAGGTAACCAATTCCAGTGCTTCACCATCCTCCTAGTGAAATAGTGTTTCCTAATATCCAACCTAGACCTCCCCCTCTGCAACTTGAGATCATTGCTCCTTGCTCTGTCATCTGCCACCACTGAGAACAGCCTAGCTCCATCCTCTTTGGACCCCCCTTTCAGGTAGTTGAAGGCTGCTATCAAATCCCCCCTCACTCTTCTCTTCTGCAGACTAAATAACCCCCATTCCCTCAGCCTCTCCTCATAAATCATGTGCCCCAGCCCTCTAATCATTTTTGTTGCCCTCCGCTGGACTCTCTCCAATTTGTCCACATCTTTTCGGGGACCGGGGGGTGGAACTGGATGCAATACTCCAGATGTGGCCTCACCAGTGCCGAATAGAGGGGAATAATCACTTCCCTCGATCTGCTGGCAATGCTCCTCCTAATACAGCCTAATATGCCGTTGGCCTTCTTGACAACAAAGGCACACTGCTGACTCATATCCAGCTTCTCATCCACTGTAATCCTCAAGTCCTTTTCTTCAGAACTGCCACTTAGCCAGTCGGTCCCCAGCCTGAAGCAGTGCATGAGATTCTTCTGTCCTTCGTGCAGGACTCTGCACTTGTCCTTGTTGAACCTCATCAGATTTCTTTTGGCCTAATCCTCCAATTTGTCTAGCTCACCCTGGACCCTATCCCTACCCTGCAGTGTATCTATCTCTCCCCTCAGCTTAGTGTCATCTGCGAACTTGCTGAGGGTGCAAGCCATCTCATCAGAGTCAAATACAAGCCAATGGTTGGAGCATTAGAAATCAGGAGTTTGGAGGCAGGCAGGGACTGACTCTGTAGAGGACAGAGAAGGACGGGAGCAAGGGCTGGACAGGAAGCAGGTCTGGTGCAGCTGTGGGTGTGGAATGCATTTGTAAGGGGACTGTTGCCCCCGTACTAACACTCAGTGGGGGTGTTTTGGTTGGCTGCTCCCAGCACTAAAAGGGGAGGGGTCGATGGCAAATCAGGAGCCTGAGACGGACAGTCCCCAGGAACAATGGGGAGAGGCCAATGCTCCAGATCAGCCTGATTGACAGGGCAGGCAGCTAATCAGAGAATCAGGAGGCTGGGGCGTCCCATCCTCCGTGTGAACTGGAATTGCCTGGGTCAGACAGAGTGGGGCCGAGCTAAGGAGAGCGCAGGGGCCCGAGCTGAGCTGCTGGGAGCAGAGCTGCAGCCCCAAAGCCAGAGCACAGCCCAGAGAGAGCAGAGCTGCCCTGGGAGCAGAGCTGCAGCAACCAGAGCCAGACAAGCAGCCCAGGGAGCTGAAGGCAGAGCAGCAGCAGCAGCCGTGCTGAGACCGAGTGGGGCTGGGGCTGGGGCTGGAGCTGGAGCTGGGGCTGGAGCCGTCCAGAGCTGGGTGCGGTGAGCAGCTGGGGAGAGGAGGGGGACCCTGGGCAGTGGGCCCAGCACAAGGAGACGCCTCAGCCAAGAGGCTCTGCAGGCCAGACTTGGAGGGGGATCGTAACCCCGACTGGGCAGGGGCGATGCTGGAAAAAAGGGTCCTGCCACCTAGAGCCTGAGAGCGTGTGGCCACCACCAGAGCAAGTGTCCGACCCGCAGCGTCTCTGCAGCACAGCCAGGGCCTGAGAACGAGCCTGGGACCTACAAGGAACAGACTGAACTGCCCTGACGTTCCAGAGACACTGTTTGTGATGTTCCCTGCCACAGAGTGGGGTGATGTGTTTTCCTTTAACCTTTCCCATTTTTCCTTATTCTTTTTTAAAATTAATTGTTAATTAAACAACTTGTATTTGCTTTAAATTGTATGAAATGATCAGTGGGTCAGGGAGGTGCCCAGTGCAAAGATAGTACCCCAGAGTGGGGACACCCTAGCCCCTGTTCTGGGTGACCACAGCAGGGTTGGGGGTCGAGCCCCCCAGGAATCCTGGGCCCAGCCTTGTCGGGGTTTATGAGGACTCTGCCAGACAGAAGAGTGGAAGGGGAGTCCTGAAGGGCGGGGAGGCCTCTGGGTAAAGGAAGTGGGAGCGAGGACTCAGATCCTTTCGCTAGCCCACTTCACCGGGGTAGTGCAGAAGCCAGGAAAGTTCCCCACAATAGTGGGACCATTCCCCCGCTTACACATTGAGCAGCCATCAGGGTGTTGTTACTACCAGGCTTAAATAGTGATCTGTTGGCCCTGCTGTCCAATCAGGGAGCACAGTCATTGTGGCCATGTCTACCCTACAAACTCATCTCGATGCAAGTTATGTTGGCATAAAGCCACCACAGTTACTATGCGTGCATACTTGGCTCTGTGTGTGTATGTGTGTGCGTGCGTGCGCTCACCAGGAGTCTCTGTCAATGCACAGTGCAGTGAACCATGACAAGGTATCCCACTGTGCAACCCACCACCATCCAGCACACTGCCTTTTGGGAAGTTTTGGCAATGCATGGTGGGAACAAAATGAGTCACCTGAGTGACTGGAAGTGTTGGTGTCAACTTCCCAGTTTTCAACTGTTGCCATCCCATAATGTCATCTGTATCCCATAATTTTTGTATCTTTTTAAAAAATCCCACAAACCTGTGCAGCCCTCTTTGCTGTCTGCCAGCTCTAACAAAAGCATGGAGCCTGCACAGCTCTGCAATATTGTCATAAGCGTTGCAAGAACTGGGTGCAAGATCCTGGAGTATTTGCAGAGCGGCAAGAAGAACCAGATTAGTGGAGGACATGACAATTTCTTGCAGAACAAATTGCTGTGGGACAGCGAAAACCAATTCATGGTTGTTTGTGGCATTCATGGAGCAGCTGCAGATGGTGGAGCGCCACTTCTAAACCTGAGAAAAGAGCACTGACTGTTGGGATTGCATGGTAATGAAGACTTGGGATGACAAGCAGTAGCTGCAGAACTTTTGGATGTGCAAGGCAACATTTCTGGATCTGTGAACTGAGCTGGCTGCAACCCTCCAGCACAGGGATACCAAAAGGAGATCTGTACTGACAGTGGACAAGTGAGTGGTGATTGCACTGTGGAAACTTGCAACACCAGATTGCTACTGGTCAGTCAGAAATCAATTGGGAGTTAGGAAATCCACAGTGGGGGCCATTAATCATCTCCTGTGCAGGACTGTGACTGGGCAATGTGCAAGACAGCGGATGGATTTGCAGCAATGGTGTTTCCAAACTGCGGTGGAGCAATAGCCACCATGCATAGGGTGACCAGATATCCCGATTTTATAGGGACAGTCCCGATTTTGGGGTCTTTTTCTTATATAGGCTCCTATTACCCCCCACCCCATCCCGATTTTTCACATTTGCTGTCTAATCACCCTAACCATGCATATCCTGAGTTTGACACCAGTCCACCTTGCTGCAGAGTACATCAACAGAAAGGGCTACATTTCTATGGTTATGCAAGCATTGGTGGATCAGCAGGGACGCTTCACCAACATCCGTGTAGTCAGGGAAGGTGCATGATACTCACATCTTTAAGAACACAGGACTGTTCAGAAAGCTACAAACAGGGACTTTTCCAACCAGCAGATTGGGAATGTTGAAATGCCAATAGAGATCCTGGGGGACCCAGCCTACCCCATGCTCCCCTGGCTAATGAAACTGTACATCAGCCACCTCAGCAGCACCAAGGAATGATTCAACTACCAGCTCAGCAGGTGCAGAATGACAGTCAAATATGCTTTTGGTCATCTGAGTATTGTTTACTCATGGCATTGGACCGCAATGAGAAAAATATCCCCATGATTATAGCTGCCTGCTTTGCCCTGCATAATATCTGTGAAGCAAAGGAGGGGGAAACTTTCTGCCAGGGGGTGGAGGTGGCACAGCTGTCTGCTGAGTTTGAACAGCCAGACACAAGGGCAATTAGAAGAGCTCAATGCGGAGCTATATGGCTCAGGGAGGCTTTGAAAGGCCATTTTAACAGTGAGCCATAGTAATGCATTTTGTTATACTGTGCTCTACCTGGTCCTGCTCTTTTGTGGCCTCTTAGGAATTGTGTAGTGATTGCTGTACATGTAGGCGTATAAGATTACACTGCTATACAGCCAAAATGCTTCTGAAATAAATGTAGTCAAACTTTACTAATTCTGGGTCACTGAGAACGAAAATGATGCTTAAAATTATTGATTGTCTCTAGTTTTCAAGATATGCTATTGGGTCAGTATATACGACCCTTGACTTGGGAATGGCGGAGGATAAGTGAGTTATAAAGGGAAGGGATCTCAATTTAAACCAGAAATGACTAAAATACATCTTTGACTGGATCTATGAATAAATCTATGACTGGGTTTGGACAGTACTTGCTTTTTAGGCAAAACAATGAATGATGCAATCTGAAGCTGGTATTGCGACATACATGATATGAATTGCATCATGTTATTCCTAGAAGTCATGGATGATGCAATCATAACGAAGCTTACATCACTCTGCTGAACAAATTGCCCTATATCAGCTCTAGAAATCATACAGTGTCGTGCTCTCTTATTTGTCAGTGTTTGATTTTGCAAAGGGACACATTTCTGTTTAGCCAAAGTGAGCAGAGATGCCTCGTACTTGTGTGAACAGTGCAGATAACTTCTGCTATGTTTGTGGTGAAGTGACTTTTGCATCACATAAGCGCAGTATAACCACTATGGTTAAGAAAGCCTATCACCTTTATTTTGGCTGCAAAATTGGAGATCAGGACAAGAGGTGGTTCCCACACATATGCTGCAACACTTGTGCAACAAATCTTCGCCAGTGGTTGAACAGGAGAAGGCAATCTATGCCTTTTGCAGTGCCAATGATTTGGAGAGAGCCAACAGATCATACCAGCAATTGTTACTTCTGCATGGTGCCTCCAGTTGGGAAAGGTGTGTCAAAGAAGAAAAAGTGGACCGTGCATTATCCCACCATTCCATCAGCTATACGCCCAGTACCCCACGGAGAAGGACTGCCGGTTCCTGATGCACCAGAATCATTCTCACTTGAGTCAGACGAGGAAGAGGATGAAACTTCTGGTCCTGAACCATCAATGTCACAGGACCCACATTTTCTCCCATCCTCCTCCTCTGAACCACACCTCATAATGCAAGGTGAACTGAATGACTTTGTCAGGGATTTGGAACTACCCAAGAGTAAGGCAGAGCTGTTGGGCTCCAGACTACAGCAGTGGGATCTCCTGGCAGGGGTTGTTAGGGTTTCCATGTTCCGTTACCGTCAGAAGGATCCTGTCCCATTCTTCTTCATGGAAGGTGAGCTTGTAGCCTGCAACAACATCAATGGTGTGATGGCAGCCCTCAACATCGTTCACGTTCCAGATAAGTGGAGACTGTTCATTGATTCATCGAAGACGAGTCTTAAAGCTGTTTTACTGCATAATGGCAATGTTTTGCCATCAATTCCAGTTGGTCATGCAGTCCATATGAAGGAAACCTAGGACAACATGAAACGACTTTTGAGGTGCATAAACTATGACCAACATCAGTGGCAGCTTTATGGTGATTTGAAGGTTGTTGCTCTCTTGCTTGGTCTGCAGACTGGATACACAAAGTACTGCTGTTTTCTCTGCGAATGGGATAGTCGTGCAAGAGATTCCCACTACATCAAGAAAGATTGGCCACTCCAACAGTCATTGGAGCCTTGGAGAAAAAGTGTTCAGCATCTTCCACTTGTTGAATCAAGGAAGATTTTGTTACCACCCTTACACATCAAGCTGGGTCTGATGAAGAACTCTGTCAAGGCCATTGACAAAACACAAGCAGCTTTCAAGTACCTCCGTAGAAAATTTCCAAGGTTAAGTGAAACTAAGATAAAGGAAGATGTCTTTGTTGGTCCTCAGATTTGTGAACTTCTTCGAGATGATGCATTTGACCATGCACTGCTTGGCAAGGAAAAGGCGGCATGGAAAGCCTTCCAGTTAGGGGCAATAAATTTTCTCAGAAACAACAAGGCAGACAACTACAGGTTGTTGGTGGAAAACCTCCTCAAGGCATACAAAAGCCTTGGTTGCAACATGTCACTAAAGATATATTTTTTGCTCTCTCATCTAGATTTTTTTTTCCACTGAACTGCGGAGCAGTGAGCGACGAGCACGGCGAGCGATTTCACCAGGACATTGCAACAATGGAGAAACGCTATCAGGGCAAATGGAGCCCATCAATGCTTGCAGACTATTGCTGGACAGTGACAAGAGATGCTCCATTTAATGAATACAAGAGACAAGCCAAGAAGCGCCGAGTAGACACTGAATAGGACTAAACTATGTACATAATAGTTTTTTGCCTTTTGTTTCATAATAAATTTTATTTATATAACCCTTTTGCTGATTTTTAAAGTGTTACATAAACAGGACAGGTGAAATATTATCATGTAAAGCAACCATAAACACATGAAAAGACCTAGGTTTACAATTTATGATTAAAACTCTACTACACAATATATATAGACATAAAATGTAAAAACTTAAATATCTTAGAAACAGTAGCCAATCAGTTGTTTTAATTGTCATATTTGAATTCAGCACATCAAAATACATAATAAATAGCACATTTTATCTCTGAAGAAGACGACTTCTCAAAAATTGTAGACCAGTGTTATCAATCAATACAGCTGTTACTTTTGTTTATGAATGAGCCTATGAATTGTGTGACACTGTGCAATAACAAGTACATGGTTGCTTTCAGACCTGTTAAGCACTTGATAGCAGTTGGTGCAAACTAAAAGATGAGTTAAGTTTTAAATAGACATTTCCTAACAAAGTTCAGGTTTCAGAGTAGCAGCCGTGTTAGTCTGTATCCGCAAAAAGAACAGGAGTACTTGTGGCACCTTAGAGACTAACAAATTTATCAGAGCATAAGCTTTCATGGACTACAGCCCACTTCTTCGGATGCATATAGAGTGGAATAAATATTGAGGAGAGATATATATACACACATACAGAAAGCATAAACAGGTGGGAGTTGTCTTACTAACTCTGAGAGGCCAATTAAGTAAGAGAAAAAAAACTTTTGAAGTGATAATCAAGATAGCCCAGTACAAACAGTTTGATAAGAAGTGTGAGAATACTTACAAGGGGAGATAGATTCAATGTTTGTAATGGCTCAGCCATTCCCAGTCCTTATTCAATCCTGAGTTGATTGTAAGATCTTATAACAGAAAAACTTCAAAAACAGACTCCAACGAGAGACTGCTGAGCTGGAATTGATATGCAAACTAGATACAATCAACTCAGGATTGAATAAGGACTGGGAATGGCTGAGCCATTACAAACATTGAATCTATCTCCCCTTGTAAGTATTCTCACACTTCTTATCAAACTGTCTGTACTGGGCTATCTTGATTATCACTTCAAAAGTTTTTTTTCTCTTACTTAATTGGCCTCTCAGAGTTGGTAAGACAACTCCCACCTGTTTATGTGCTCTGTATGTGTGTATATATATCTCCTCAATATTTATTCAACTCTATATGTATCCGAAGAAGTGGGCTGTAGTCCATGAAAGCTTATGCTCTAATAAATTTGTTAGTCTCTAAAGTGCCAAAAGTACTCCTGTTCTTTTAACAAAATTCAGTGCAAAAAAGAAACCGTGACACTACATTTTAAAACAAATATATTTTAAACTTACTAAAATTTAATAAATAAAAATAACAGAACCTATGAAGGGGAAAGAACATTCCTGTCCATTTTAGCTATACCTACACCATCCATGGCTTTCACAGGTCAGTGTATTTGAGGCTGTGATAGTCTTTAATGTCCCCCAGGATGGAATTGTAGGGATAGTGCAACGGGCCCTGATGCCACGTGGAAGGTTGGAGGGGATAAAGGGAGGTCCCGATATTGAGCTCTCAATGGGCTGCAGAGGGATGGGAGCCTGTGAGTTTTGAACTTGCAGGTCAAGCAGAGTCTACAGTATCTGTGTTTGCTGCCTGAGAAGTGCCGTTATGTTGTGTTGCATCTCCCTCTCCTTTTCCTTCTGGGCATCCTGGGCCTCTCTCCTTTCTGCCCTTTCCTTCTCCATGCTGTCCACTCTCCAGGCCCTGTGCTCAAAGTTCAGACTTGCAGTATTTCATTGAACATGTCAACCCAAGTCCTCTTTCTCCACCTTATCTGGCTCAGGCATTCCACACGTGTAGAGGGGAAGACCCTGAAGGCCGTAATGGCAGAAGTTGCAGATAAAACACACAGGTATCATTGTCAGCATATTCACTATGACCAGTGAAACTGGAGTATGGCCCACCAGTGGTTGGGGAAATGAGAAGGGAATTGCTTGGGTGCATGAAAACTAGTAGCACAGGGCATTGGCACTGAAGACTGGTGCCATTTTCCACAGGTGGTTGTGATTTCAGCTGAGATCTCACTCCTGAGGCCTACACAGGCAGAGAGAGCACAGCTGCTGCTGGCATCCCAAAGCCGTCCTGGCCAGTATGCTGCTGTCCTGGTTATTGTAATGGTGCCCGCCAAAGTTATCGCTGACTGGCATGGGAAAGTGTCCTACCACAAAGGAAGAAATAAGGCAGCCCTCCCTAGAAACCTTCGGCAAAAGCAGGTACCTCCATGAAAGTTTCATTGAGATCAAGGGACATCCCTGTGTACATAAATAAACTGCTCCGCATGGCCCCCACCTCCTGCCTCACTCTTGGGGGGGGGAGGAATGAAAAGCATAGCACCCTCCCTCTTCTAGCACAAGTAAATTGATGAAAAATCAAAAGCTGTATCCTGCTATTCTGGGGGGGAGGGGGGCACCCTTGTAATGGTAAATTTATGTACACTCTTACACTCTTCCTCTCCATTGGGCTCACCTGTGCTTGAGTGGCTGGACTGTGGTGGAGTCAAAAACAGATCCTAGCTCGCTGCACATCTGGATCCCCCCCGCCCATTACCTTCCCCTATACCCCTGCTCCTCATCTGCCTCCTACTCCTCCTTGCTGTACATGGCAGAGGCCTGTAACTTGGGCTTCTCAGAAGTATCAATAGTGTGATGTGTGCGCAAAGTATGGCATGCAACTCATTGTAAAAGCAGCAGGTCCCACACTCGTCCCCAGATCAATTGCTGGCCTTCTAATATTCCTGCTGCAGCTCCTTGGCTTTCATGTGGCACTGCTGGTGGCCCCTGATGTGCCCCTTTTCCTGCATCCCCCAAACAAGCTGCTCATAGATATCCTCATTTCTACAGCTGGTTGGAGCTGTGCCTGCACAGCCTGTTCTCCCCATAGGCCCAGGAGATCCAATACCTCTTGTCTACCTCAGGCAGGAGCACGTCTGGAACACATAGCTGGCATCATTAGCTGGGCAGTTGCACTCAACAGTGGAGAGCTGGTAAGTGTGCTCACCAAACCAGGCAATCAGGAACAGGAATTTCAACAATTTACAGGGCTTTAAAGTGGGGTGGGACAAGGGGGCTTCCAGTCTCTGTGACCCCTGGGCAGTGGAGTTCATAATGGTCACCCTGGAGAAGTCAGTGTGGGGCATTGTAGGACAGCTGCTGGAGAACTGTTAGAATTGACATAGGTACTGAGTCAATCTCCATACATCAACCTTGGCTCAGTGCCTCTCAGGGAAGTGGTGTTACTATGCTAGCGTAACAGGCCACTTACATAGGTGGGAGACAAATTTACATGTAGACACATGCACAACTAGGTCAATACAAGGTGGTGACGTAACTTTGTAGTGAGGACCAGGTCTTCAAAAGGGTTTATTGGGCCCAGCTAAGTACATTAGGTTGCTGGGCAGCCAGGCCTAGAGTTAACTGACTTCCTGACAGCATCCCCCTTGAGGGCTCCTCCTGGGGCCCTTGGCTCTGGCTTGTCAGGGTATATTTGGTGAAATTCCCTCAGGAGATCAGGAATGTGAACGTTTTCTTCTGGTTCCCAGAACTGTTCCTCTGCCTCGCACCCCTTAGGGTTGCCAACCCTTAGGGTTTCACTGGGAGCCTCCTGGAAACAGGCCCTATCTCCCAGAGACTACTGAAGCCAAACTGGGAGATTTTAGATGCTTAAAGTCCAGTGGTGTAGCAGGATTACCTACCTGCCTTGGCCCTGCCCCGCTCCCAGAAGTGGCCAGCACATCTCTGCAGCTCCTGGGAGGGGCCGGGGGTCTCCGCGCACTGCCACCACCCCCAACGCCGACTCCGCAGCTCCCATTGGCCTGGAATTTATGGGGACAGGAGCCAACTCTGAGCATGCCACAGGGGCAGGGAGGGGGCGCTCTGGCTCGCTCGGCCTCTGGCCCCAGAAGCTGAGCCTGGGTGGGGGGCAGCCTGCTACTGCTGCAGCCAGGTGCTCTCCAAGGCAGCTGCTGCGCTGCACCAGGCAGTGTCCCAGTGTGGCTGGAAGAGGTTCTGACCCTTCCATTCTGGCTCTAGCCCTGCTGCTTCCGCTCCCTGCCTGGGCCAGCTGCTTGTGGGGCACTTCACCCTTCCCTTCCACCCCACCCCCCTGACGAGTTGCCTTTGTGAGTATGACCATCAGTCTGTAGATGGTAGGCTGTCAAGGAGAGGAGATTTGTGCCTAGAAGGTGAGGAAATTCCTGCCAGAAATGAAAAATGAATTGTGGGCCTCGATCTGAAATGATGCATGTCTGCATGCCATGGTACTGAAAGACATGCCAGGAAAGCTTGTGTGGTTTCATGGGCAGAGTGTACAGTGTGGCAGGGAATAAAATGGGCTATCTTGTCCAGGAAGTCCATACAGTCAGGATAAATGGGTGCCCTTGAGAGCATGGTAACTCCACAATAAAGTCCATTGAGAGGGTGCAACCAAGGAAGCGGAGGTGTGGGGAAGGGCTGAAGGAGTCCCACAAGCTTGGCTCATGGGTTCTTTGTATGGGCAGAGGAATCACAGGACTGAGCAGTTTTTAATAGCAGTTCTTCGGGTCATCCGCCAGCAGTATCTCGTGATCAGTTACCAGGTTTTAAATTGGCCAAAATGTCCTGCTATGGGTAGGTCATGGCACAACCTTAGCACCTAAAGGCAGGAGCTGCCCTCAGGAATGTAGAGGCGATCCCTCTGATAAAGGAGGTCTTGTTGCAGGTGAAACCTTGAATCCGGGGAAGCACTGTTGGTTCTTGGGCTGGCATATTGGGGCCACAAATGGGTTGCTTGGCAGCAAAGATTGGAAAGTGGTCGTCAAGTGACCAGAGAAATTCCCCAGATTGCATTTTGCATCCCTGACCTCCATTTTGAGTAAGCAAGAGTCACTCCACCATTGGAAGCTGCAGGTCACATGCTATTTACTGAGCATGTACAGTCAAAAGTAGGGGAAAGGTCAGCAGATCATAACTCTGAGGAAAATGATGGCAGTGAGCATGTGTGGAATGTTGGTACTGGGCATGTGCAAGCATGTGTAGTAAAACAAAAATAAAGATCTGATAGAAAGATATTATCAAAAGCATCTAGAATGTTTTGACAGAACTGTATAAAGGTCATTGTGCCAGTGGGCAGCCTTATTGAGGTTGCAGGAACAAACCATCCCGATGTGTAGAAAGAATAGTAAATATGGCAGGCGACCAGCTTGGCTAAACAGTGAAATCCTTGCTGATCTTAAACGCAAAAAAGAAGCTTACAAGAAGTGGAAGACTGGACAAATGACCGGGGAGGAGTATAAAAATATTGCTCAGGCGTGCAGGAGTGAAATCAGGAAGGCCAAATCACACTTGGAGTTGCAGTTAGCAAGAGATGTTAAGAGTAACAAGAAGGGTTTCTTCAGGTATGTTGGCAACAAGAAGAAAATCAAGGAAAGTGTGGGCCCCTTACTGAATGAGGGAGGCAACCTAGTGACCGAGGATGTGGAAAAAGCTAATGTACTCAATGATTTTTTTGCCTCTGTCTTCACGCACAAGGTCAGCTCCCAGATTGCTGCACTGGGCAGTACAGCATGGGAGAAGGTGACCAACCCTCTGTGGAGAAAGAAGTGGTTCGGGACTATTTAGAAAAACTGGACGTGCACAAGTCCATGGGGCCGGATGCGCTGCATCCGAGGGTGCTAAAGGAGTTGGCGGGTGAGATTGCAGAGCCATTAGCCATTATTTTTGAAAACTCATGGCGATCGGGGGAGGTCCCAGATGACTGGAAAAAGGCTAATGTAGTGCCCATCTTTAAAAAAGGGAAGGAGGAGGATCCGGGGAACTACAGGCCAGTCAGCCTCACTTCAGTCCCTGGAAAAATCATGGAGCAGGTCCTCAAGGAATCAATTATGAAACATTTAGAGGAGAGGAAAGTGATCAGGAACAGTCAGCATGGATTCACGAAGGGGAAGTCGTGCCTGACTAACCTAATTGCCTTCTATGATGAGATAACTGGCTCTGTGGATGAGGGGAAAGCAGTGGATGTGTTATTCCTTGACTTTAGCAAAGCTTTTGATACGGTCTCCCACAGTATTCTTGCCGCCAAGTTAAAGAAGTATGGGCTGGATGAATGGACTGTAAGGTGGATAGAAAGCTGGCTAGATCGTCGGGCTCAACGGGTAGTGATCAATGGCTCCATGTCTAGTTGGCAGCCAGTTTCAAGCGGAGTGCCCCAAGGGTCGGTCCTGGGGCCGGTTTTGTTTAATATTTTATTAATGATCTGGAGGATGGTGTGGACTGCACTCTCAGCAAGTTTGCAGATGACACTAAACTAGGAGGCGTGGTAGATACACTAGAGGGTAGGGATCGGATACAGAGGGACCTAGACAAATTAGAGGATTGGGCCGAAAAAAACCTGATGAGGTTCAACAAGGACAAGTGCAGAGTCCTGCACTTAGGACGGAAGAATCCCATGCACTGCTACAGACTAGGGACCGAATGGCTAGGTAGCAGTTCTGCAGAAAAGGACCTAGGGGTCACAGTGGACGAGAAGCTGGATATGAGTCAACAGTGTGCTCTTGTTGTCAAGAAGGCTAACGGCATCTTGGGCTGTATAAGTAGGGGCATTGCCAGCAGATCGAGGAACGTGATCATTCCCCTTTATTCGACATTGGTGAGGCCTCATCTGGAATACTGTGTCCAGTTTTGGGCCCCACACTACAAGAAGGATGTGGAAAACTTGGAAACAGTCCAGCGGAGGGCAACAAAAATGATTAGGGGTCTGGAGCACATGACTTATGAGGAGAGGCTGAGGGAACTGGGATTGTTTAGTCTCCAGAAGAGAAGAATGAGGGGGGATTTGATAGCAGCCTTCAACTACCTGAAGGGGGGTTCCAAAGAGGATGGAGCTCGGCTGTTCTCAGTGGTGGCAGATGACAGAACAAGGAGCAATGGTCTCAAGTTGCAGTGGGGGAGGTCCAGGTTGGATATCAGGAAAAACTATTTCACTAGGAGGGTGGTGAAACACTGGAATGCGTTACCTAGGGAGGTGGTGGAGTCTCCTTCCTTGGAGGTTTTTAAGGCCCGGCTTGACAAAGCCCTGGCTGGGATGATTTAGCTGGGAATTGGTCCTGCTTTGAGCAGGGGGTTGGACTAGATGACCTCTTGAGGTCCCTTCCAACTCTGATATTCTATGATTCTATGACAAGGAGTAGGAGCTGAGGACAGCAGAATGAAGATGAGTGGATGAGAGTGAAGCAAGGCAAAGAAAGAAAGGAGACCTGAAAGAAGCAAACAAGAAGGCAGCAGCACCAGAAGGAGTCCTGTGTCAGCAGACAGTCAGCTTGTCAGTTAATCCTATAGTATAGTGTGTGTATTAATAAAGATGTATATATGTGTGTTGATAGTGAAAGAAATGTATAAGATTCAAAGCGTTTCGCAATTAAAATTAATTACTGTCAACAACCTGTGACAGATTGTCCATCTGTGACAAGGTGCAACCACTTAGAATCATTTCAACTGTTTGGAATACTCTAACTTGTTATAAGGGAATTTCTGTTCTAGATTATTGTTGCGTTAGGCATTATTATTATTATTAACAGCACCAATAAAGAGGTGCCTTGTTTTGGAAGGAACACTGTCTTTGTGTCAATCATTTATCAGAAGGCTGAACCCATGTCCTCTGGGCATTTCCTGAGCCACCCTAGAGACCCATACCTGAAGGAAACAGTTTGGTAGTAAAAAGTGGTGTTTTGAGGGAACTCCTTGTAAACCCAGGAGGAGGCAATAGATTAGTTATATTCTGGGGGTACCCTAAATCTGCTTTCAAAGTAGCAGCCCCCAAACAAAGTGGGAAGGTTTAAGAACAGTGGTGAGGGCTGCCTGCTCCACTTCATGATAGTCATCCTTGCAGGTTCTTAGTCCCAGGATAGTACATAAGCATAAAGTCAAATCTGAAGAGGAAAGAGAATCTGATGTTGGTTGAGTCATCATGTTGTCTGTAGATGCTCCAAATTCTTGTGATCTATCCAGATTTAGGAAGTTTTTCCTAATGTCCAACCTAAACCTGCCTTGCTGCAATTTAAGCCCACTGCTTCTTGACCTATCCTCAGAGGATAAGAACAACAATTCTTCTCCCTCCTCCTTGTAACAACCTTTTATGTACTTGAAAACTTTTATCATGTCCCTCTCAGTCTTCTCTTCTCCGGACTGAACCAACCCAATTTTTTCAATCTTCCCTCATAGGTCATGTTTTCTAGACCTTTAATCATTTTTGTTGCTCTGCTCTGGACTTTCTCCAGTTTGTCCACATCTTTCCTGAATGTGGCACCCAGAACTGGACAAAATACTCCAGTTGAGACCTAATCAGCAAGGAGTAGAGCGGAAGAATTACTTCTTATGTCTTGCTTACAACACTCCTGCTAAAACATCCTAGAATGATGTTCATTTTTTTTGCAACAGTGTTACACTATTGACTCATATTTAACTTATGGTCCACTATAACCCCCAGATCACTTTCTGCACTACTCTTTCCTAGGCAGTCATTTCCTATTTTGTATGTGTGCAACTGATTGTTCCTTCCTAAGTGGAGTACTTTGCATTTGTCTTTCATCCTATTTACTTTAGACCATTTCTCCAATTTGTCCAGATCAATTATAATCCCATCCAAAGCACTTGCAACCCCTCCCAGCTTAGTATCAGCCACAAACTTTATCAGTGTACTCTCTGCCATTATCTAAATAATTGACCAAGATATTGAACAGAACCAGACCCAGACCTGATCCTTGCAGGACCCCACTTATTATGCCTTTCCAGCATGACTGTGAACCACTGATAACTGCTCTATGGGAACAGTTTTCCAACCAGTTATGCACCCACCTTATAGTAGCTCCAGCTAACTTGTATTTCCCTAGTTTATGAGAAGGTCATGCGAGACAGTATCAAAAGCTTTAGTAAAGTCAAGATATACAACATCTACTGCTCCTCCCTCCCACCCCCCATCCACAGTGCTTGTTACCCTGTCAAAAAGAGAGCTACTAGGTTTGTTCTTGACAAATCCATGCAGGCTGTTATTTTTCCACCTTCTAGGTGTTTGCAAATTGACTGCTTAATTATTTGCTCCATTGTCTTTCTAGGTACAGAAGTTAAGATGACTGGTCAGTAATTCCTCGGGTTGTCCTTATTTCCCTTTTTATAGATGGGCACTATATTTGTCATTATCCCATATGTCATAATTTCTCTCAGCAGAAGTCAGTTTTCGAGAGAAGAAGGCATAGGGATGAAACAATTGGCGAGGGCCTGTACATTGTGAGAGGATCACACCTATCAAAGTCTGAGGTGCTGGTCTCAACTATGAAGACCTCTGTAGAGTCTGGATGAGTCAAAACAGGGGCAGAAATAAATGCCCTTTTCAAGAAGTCGAAAGCCACCTATGTGTCAGAGGACCAGTAAACTTAGCCCCATAACAACCCCCCTCAAGAAGGGGGTTAACAGGTCAGAGAATCCTTGGATAAATTACTAGTAAAAATATGTGAATCCAATAAACTGCTGCACTCCGCATGTATTGAAGACTGCCTTCTAGTTGGCGATAGCTGTAATCTTGCATGGGTCCATGAGATGACATAGCCAAGAAACTCCACAGTTTATCAAATTCACATTTCTTGGGTTTCATGTGAAGTTGGATTTTGGTGAAGCCGATCAAGAATGGTGTGCTTGTGGTGGTCATGGAGTTATTGGCTTTCTTGGGGAAGGAGGGGAAAAAAATATCTAAGACAATTATTAAGAATGGGTCGAAGATTTTTCTGAAGACATTGTTCATGAAATGCTGGAGAGTAGTGGGGGTTTACATTGATCAAATAGCATGATCAAGTATTCAAAATGGCAGCATCTGGTTTGAAATGCTGTCTTCCAACTTATCCCCTTGTCAGATTCTGACCAGGTTGTATGCTCCATGCAGATCCAGGAACTAGGGGTTACAGTGGACAAGAAGCTGGATATGAGTTGACAGCATGCCCTTGTTGCGAAGAAGATTAATGGCATTTTGGGCTGTATAAGTAGGAGCATTGCCAGCGGATAGAGGAATGTAATCATCCCCCTCTATTTGGCATTGGTGAGGCCTCATCTGGAGTACTGTGTCCAGGTTTGGGTCTCACACTACAAGAAGGATGTGGAAAAACTGGAAAGAGTCCAGTGGAGGGCAACAAAAATGATTAGGGGTCTGGAGCACATGACTTATGAGGAGAGGCTGAGGAAACTGTGATTGTTTAGTCTGCAGAAGAGAAGAATGAGGGGGGGGGGATTTGATAGCTGCTTTCAACTACCTGAAAGGGGGTTCCAAAGAGTATGGATCTAGACTGAACAAGGAGTAATGGTCTCAAGTTGCAGTGGGGGAGGTTTAGATTGGATATTAGGAAACACTTTTTCACTAGGAGGGTGGTGAAGCACTGGAATGGGTTACCTAGGGAGGTGGTGGAATCTCCTTCCTTAGAGGTTTTTAAGGTCAGGCTTGACAAAGTCCTGGCTGGGATGATTTAGTTGGGGATTGGTCCTACTTTGAGCAGGGGGATTGGACTAGATGACCTCCTGAGATCCCTTCCAACCCTGATATTCTATGATTCTATGACCCTGACAGAGGGCATGGAGAGCAGCTTTTGTGGTACGATCTTGATTAGGGTTGTCAAAGATGCCAACCATTGCCTGTACAAAGTTCTCAAAGTGTGCAAGGAGAGGTCTGGACTCCTCCAGGAGTGGGATGCCCACTTCAGGACCTCTCTGCTGGGCAGACTAAGTACTAATCCCACTTGGGACCGATCCAAAAGGTATGACTGTGGTTGGTTAAGGAACCAATAAAACTTGGCACGATCCCTGTTGAACTCACTAGATAGAGGCATCCCGGGCTTGCATAAAGTGGATGCGAGTGTTGGGGGAAGAGAAGATGCAGCCTGGGGCTGGAGGATTGGATTTGGGTCACATAGTGGGGTGACTTGAGCCTGTGGGACCCAACAATGTCTGAGAATATGAGTTGGGCTCCTGCTGGGACTCTTCCAGAGGGGAGCCCCATGCGATAGGGTGAAGTCACCCCTTATCTTCTAGTGGGCTGCTCAAACGGTCACATACTGATGTGTAAGCAGTGTGACCTACTAGTCAGAGCAAAACCAGAGGGCAGCACTGGAGGCAAGGTCAGGAGGCAAACAATGGTCAGTAACAGGGGTTAGGAGCCAGAACAGAACCAACAGGCAGATCTAGAGCTGTGGCCAGGAGACAAGCCTAGATCTGCCTGTTGGTTCTGTTCTGGCTCCTAACCCCTGTTACTGACCATTGTGGTGCCACTGCACCCCATATTCATTATGGTGATATAATTATGATACGTTTTGTACAAAGTATGCCTTCTGGAGTATCATTTTAAGTCTTAAATCTGTTGACAAATTAACAGGATATTAATTGTATGTGCTATCATTGTATATGAAGTTTTGCTGTGTATGTGCCACTGAAACATTGGGAACAAGGAGGGAGGTTGCTAGATAATTAAGTGGGGAGGTGGTCCCTCTGTGTGGCTTTGCAGAGAGCGGCAGAAGAGGGCACCGGAGGGGTTTGTTGCGGGAAAGTTCACTGGCGCTGAAGATGACCAGGAGCACCCAAGACTCACCACTGGACTGGAACTTTGCTCAGGACCCCTGACCTCTGTGTGCAGACACATTGCTCAGTGTCTGCCCTTTCAGACTGCGCTACCAGTGGGCCCGTGGGGCCTTGGTTTTAATGCAACCCTGTTTTACTGCTCCCCCTATATTTCCCCTTGTTGTTTTTCTCCTCTCATCCCTCTGTAAATAAATATCTCCCTTTCTTATATCCATTGTACTTTTCGTGTGTGTGTGTGTTCACTCTGTGGGGTTTGGAACAGGTGCCCCTGGGGTGGAGGGGATTTTTCCTGCTGCATTCCTGTGTGCACTTTCTCTTGGCCAGAGCTGCCTGCAGAGCAGACTCCATCTTGGCCACGAGGGCACTAAAGTTACACTTGGTGGCCCGTACGGGGACTTTGCAGTACACACACGCACCCTGGGTTCTCCTTCACAGAGCAAAGAAACTCCTAAGTGACTTCCATCTCAGTTTAAAAAAAAAAAAAAAGAAAAATGGAGAGAGGATTACTAGAAGACCTGTGCCAAGGGGCATGAATCCCAGTAACCAAAGCTGTGCTGGTGGTGGTGTTCCCAGAAGAGATGGAACCAAACAAAATTGAGGAGAGCCTAGATACAGCTGAAATACTGGGGAGGGTAAAGGTCCACACCCATATTTACAACCACAAAGTGAAGGACATGGTAGCACTATGTGCTCACTCCAAGGAAGCAGATCTTGATAAAGCGCCCAAAGAGGTACAAGTAGAAGGTATCCCCTGGACAATTCTGGGGGCAGAGCAGTCCCCTCCTAGTGTGCCCCTGTCACTTGAGGTGGATTCTTTGGGCCCACCCATTCTTTAGCGCAGAAATTGCAAGCTCTGATGGTAGATGAGAAGTGGACAAGAGAAGAATTAATTTTGGCATTAGGAGGGGCTCCAACACCTGCAGCACCCAGCCTGGTGGGATGGGCCAAAGAGTTGGGAAACGCTCTCAAAGATGCATTGAAGCCGGCATATGAAAGTGCTCCATACAAGCGGTTACGTTCTTTCTCGGGGGTGTCACCTGTACCCTAAGGGGAGGATAATTACGAGACCTGGAGGGATTTTACGGTGCCACTTGTCCAAGAAGTTCTGATGCTGAGAAGCGGAAACGTGTGCTTGAGAGTCTGAGGGAACCTGCCATGAGAATTGTCCGAGCCCTGAAAGATTCCCAATCAGCTGCCACAGTGCAAGACTATTTAACCACTCTTGAGAGTGTCTACGGTACTACTGATAGCAGTGAAGACCTGTATTATCGTTTCCACCATACCTATCAGGAGCCCCACGAACGATTGTTGGATTTCATCAGGAGACTAGAGGATTTGCTACAGCAGGTAGTGCGGAAGGAGGGCATCCCCACCAAGCGCATTGATTCCGCTAGGTTGGACCAAATCCTTTGGGGCACCCGACAAGATGGGTTAATGTTGTGGCAACTGCAGCTGACAGAGTGGGCCCAAAACCCACCCCCATTCCACAAGCTCATTTGAGAGATAAGTGAAGAGGAGGAGGGATTGTTGCAAGTGGATGCAGTGGTGCAGCCGAAGAAGACAGGGAGTCGCACCACCACAGTGCTTGGAGAGATGGAAGAGGCCCCACCAGTGGCAGCAGCACTGAGAGATTTGACCAGAGAAGTGACCATGATGAAGGCTCAGGGACATACTGTGCAATCCTCAAGAGGGGAGAGTAGCAGGAGGGGTGATAGCCGGCGAGAAGGTTTCCATTCTGTGGAAGATGGTCACTATGCCTTGGACTGCTAAAACAAGACAGATCATGCAAGGGTATCTCAGAGATTGCAGCAAACCATTAGGAAGCTTCAGGGAAACACCAACAGGGCTTGGGGAAGGAGGAACCCAAAGACCCTGAAATTCCAAGGCTCCCCAGAAAAAAAACATAAACAGGGGTTACCTGGATGGGGACACTATTAAGGGCCCAAAAGCAAGCTATTCCGCTGGTTAGGAAAGATAGAAAATGTGGCAAAAGACCACCTTGGCTTAACCACGAGATCTTGCATGATCTAAAAAATAAAAAGGAGTCATATAAAAAATGGAAACTGGGACAGATTACAAAGGATGAATATAGGCAAACAACACAGGATTGCAGGGGCAAGATTAGAAAGGCAAAGGCACAAAATGAGCTCAAACTAGCTACAGGAATACAGGGAAACAAGAAGACTTTTTATCAATACATTAGAAGCAAGAGGAAGACCAAAGACAGGGTAGGCCCACTGCTTAGTGAAGAGGGAGAAACAGTATCAGGAAACTTGGAAATGGCAGAGATTCTTAATGACTTCTTTGTTTCAGTCTTCACTGAGAAGTCTGAAGGAATGCCTAACATAGTGAATGCTAATGGGAAGGGGGTAGGTTTAGCAGATAAAATAAAAAAAGAACAAGTTAAAAATCACTTAGAAAAGTTAGATGCCTGCAAGTCACCAGGGCCTGATGAAATGCATCCTAGAATACTCAAGGAGCTAATAGAGGAGGCATCTGAGCCTCTAGCTATTATCTTTGGAAAATCATGGGAGACGGGAGAGATTCCAGAAGACTGGAAAAGGGCAAATATAGTGCCCATCTATAAAAAGGGAAATAAAAACAACCCAGGAAATTACAGACCAGTTAGTTTAACTTCTGTGCCAGGGAAGATAATGGAGCAAGTAATTAAGGAAATCATCTGCAAACACTTGGAAGGTGGTAAGGTGATAGGGAACAGCCAGCATGGATTTGTGAAGAACAAATCATGTCAAACCAATCTGATAGCTTTCTTTGATAGGATAACGAGCCTTGTGGATAAGGGTGAAGCTGTGGATGTGGTATACCTAGACTTTAGTAAGGCATTTGATACGGTCTCGCATGATATTCTTATCGATAAACTAGGCAAATACAATTTAGATGGGGCTACTATAAGGTGGGTGCATAACTGGCTGGATAACCGTACTCAGAGAGTTGTTATTAATGGTTCCCAATCCTGCTGGAAAGGCATAACGAGTGGGGTACCGCAGGGGTCTGTTTTGGGACCGGCTCTGTTCAATATCTTCATCAACGACTTAGATATTGGCATAGAAAGTACGCTTATTAAGTTTGTGGATGATACCAAACTGGGAGGGATTGCAACTGCTTTGGAGGACAGGGTCATAATTCAAAATGATCTGGACAAATTGGAGAAATGGTCTGAGTTAAACAGGATGAAGTTTAACAAAGACAAATGCAAAGTGCTCCACTTAGGAAGAAAAAATCAGTTTCACACATACAGAATGGGAAGAGACTGTCTAGGAAGGAGTACGGCAGAAAGGGATCTAGGGGTTATAGTGGACCACAATCTAAATATGAGTCAACAGTGTGATGCTGTTGCAAAAAAAGCAAACATGATTCTGGGATGTATTAACAGGTGTATTGTGAGCAAGACACGAGAAGTCATTCTTCCGCTCTACTCTGCTCTGGTTAGGCCTCAGCTGGAGTATTGTGTCCAGTTCTGGGCACCGCATTTTAAAAAAGATGTGGAAAAATTGGAAAGGGTCCAGAGAAGAGCAACAAGAATGATTAAAGGTCTTGAGAACATGACCTATGAAGGAAGGCTGAAAGAACTGGGTTTGTTTAGTTTGGAAAAGAGAAGACTGAGAGGGGACATGATAGCAGTTTTCAGGTATTTAAAAGGGTATCATAAGGAGGAGGGAGAAAACTTGTTCACCTTAGCCTCTAAGGATAGAACAAGAAGCAATGGGTTTAAACTGCAGCAAGGGAGGTCTAGGTTGGACATTAGGAAAAAAGTTCCTAACTGTCAAGGTGGTTAAACACTGGAATAAATTGCCTAGGGAGGTTGTGGAATCTCCATCTCTGGAGATATTTAAGAGTAGGTTAGATAAATGTCTATCAGGGATGGTCTAGACAGTATTTGGTCCTGCCATGTGGGCAGGGGACTGGACTCGATGACCTCTTGAGGTCTCTTCCAGTCCTAGAATCTATGAATCTATGGGCTGATAGGCCCCCAGGCTATAGTACCCGTTTGTATAGAAGGACGATTGTGTGAGGCATTGCTGGACAGTGGATCACAGGTCACCATACTTTATGAATCTTACTACCGAGAACACTTGCAGCATTTACCCTTGCGTCACCTGTCTGGCCTGACAGTCTGGGGAATTGGCTGTGACTCCTGCCCCTATCGGGGATATATCCTGTTAAATGTCCAATTTCCAAAGAACGTTGCGGGGGTAAACCAGGAAATAGGAACATTGGCACTGGTCTGCCCAGATCCAAAGGGAAGAGAGTATGCACCTTTAATCCTCGGGACAAACCTGTTCCAGAGATTGGCATGGAAATGCCGTGAGATGGCAGGGACCAAACTATCTGCAGGAGCTGCCAATGCACGCTTTATGTAAAGCCACATACCAGCGAGCGAGGGAGGCCACATCCCAAGAGGAGACCAAGGTTAGACCTTTTGGGTGGGATAGTTTCCAGTTTGGGGATTCCCCCATTCCTGCTGAGAGGAAGGACCACCTGTGTGAGAAGTTAGTCAAGAAGAAGGCTGTTTTCTCTATGCACGAATGCACATGGCCTTTTCGAGAGAGATCAAGACCATTATGCCCCGCTGATATTAAAGATGTGAGGCAGCACCTACAGAAACTGGCTCAAGCAGGTATCATTGGGGAATCCAGGGAATCTACACATTGCCAATTGTTGTAGTATGAAAGAAAAGTGGAAAGGTGCGCATGTGCATCGACTATTGCACTCTGAATTGGCGGCCAATCCCTGACCAATACACAGTGCCCCGGGTAGATGACGTCTTGGATAGCCTGAATGGTAGCTGCTGGTTCTCTGTCCTTGACCTCCGCAGTGGATACTATCAAGTGCCCATGGCACCAGAGGACCAGGAGAAGACAGTGTTCATCTGCCCTTTAGGGTTTTACCAATTTAATCGCATGCCCCAGGGAGTATCTGGAGCTCCAGCCACGTTTCAGCGACTCATGGAGCGGGTGTAGGGTGACCAGACGGCCCGATAAAATCGGGACCGTCCCGATATTTAGGTATTTGTCCCGCGTCCCGATTGATCTTCGGTCGGGACGCTGCACTCCGCTTTTTTTTTTTTTTTCCCTCCGCCGGCAGCACTCAACTGTTCTCTGTTGGTTTTTTTCCCCCGCTCCTAAAAACCAGAGGCTGAAGGTATGCATACCTAAGGAAGGGTGCATAATCTCCTCTGACTGCCCGCAGCCCTGTGCTGTTCTCAGCTCCCGCCCCCGACTGCCGGCAGCACTGGGTCACAGTAGGGAATTGGGAGAGGGAGCTGTTTGTGTCCTTACACCGGCAGCACTCGGTTTTTTGTTTTTTTTTGCTCCTCGTGTCCCGATATTTTCTTCCTGTCATCTGGTCACCCTAAGCGGGTGGTAGGGGACATGCATCTGTTGGAGTGTCTGGTGTACTTGGATGACATTATAGTGTTCGGGCGCACTTTAGAAGAACATGAGACTCGGCTGTGCAAAGTCCTGGATCGTTTGGTACAGGCTGGCCTCAAGTTATCCTTAGACAAGTGCATCTTCTGCCAGACATCCGTGCGGTATGTGGGACACATAGTGTCTGCAGATGGTATAGCTACAGACCCAGAGAAGGTGAAGGCGGTGACCACCTGGCCGAGGCCCAGAACTCTCAAGGAATTAAAGTTGTTTCTGGGATTCTGTGGCTATTACCGCAGGTTTATCAAGAATTTTTCGCACATCATACATGCACTCACAGAGCTCTCCAAGGGATACCCCCCCACAAATAATAAGAAGGGGAACTCACCTTGGCATCAATACTTTAATGTGAGTACACCTTTTGGAAAATGGTGGACTGCTGAGTGTGAAGAAGCTTTCTGTAAAATCATTCAACAGCTCACGCAAGCACCTGTTTTGATGTACGCTGATCCCACCCAGCCATATGAACTTCATGTCAATGCAAGCTACACCGGTTTAGGCTCTGTCCTTTACCAAGAGCATGAGGGCAAACTCTGACCGGTAGCATTTGCAAGTCGAGGTCTCACACCACCTGAGAGAAACTACCCTGCTCATCAAGTGGAGTTCCTGGCATTGAAATGGGCCATCACAGAGAGGTTCCATGACTACCTCTATGGGGCCAAGTTCACTGTAAAAACCGATAATAACCCTTTGACATACATCAAGACAACAGCAAAATTATCCGTAGCAGGGCACCGGTGGTTAGCGGCACTCTCTGCCTATGATTTCACTCTGCAGTATCAACCAAACATGGATGCAGATGCCTTGTCTCGGTAGCCTCACTCTAAGGATTTATCACCCAATGATCAGATGAATGTGGGGACCCCTGAATTGAGAGCTTTATGCCAACGGGTATCCGTTGTGGAGGAAAAAATCCACAGCCAATGGAGAATGAGAAATTGAATGTCTGGGTGCACCACCAGAAGCCATACCCATAGTCTACTCAAGTTTTACTAGAGTACAGGACCCTCAGCTGCCCAAACTAAAAGATCGAGAGGTGGAGCATGCCCAACGAGCTGATCCACGGATGAAGGACATCCTTTATGCATTGGAAAGGATCCCCGGGCTATTCAACTGAGTCACCCAGAGGAGGCCCTTTTGCTGAAAGAATGGGATCGCCTATTGGTTCGGGATGGACGACTTTACTGAGGGCAGAAGCATCCCCAGAGGCCTCACCATAAGCAATTGGTGCTACCGCAGAAGTACCAGCGAGGCGTGTTAGAGGCCTGCCACGATCAAATGGGGCATCTGGGAGTCGAACGATTGGAGGCCCTAGTTAAGGCAAGATTCTATTGGCCCCGGATGGGAACTGACATCGCCCACCATATTCGCACCTGCACCAGATGTATCCAACGAAAGACTCTGCCTAAGCAGGTGGCTCCTCTTGTCAGTATCACAAGTTCTGCACCCATGGAGCTTGTCTTTATGGACTTTCTGTCATTAGAGCCTGACCACCGGGATACTGCAAATATCTTGGTGGTCACTGGCCATTTTACTTGTTATGCCCAGGCTTATCCCACCTGTGATAATGTTGGGACTCACCACCGCGGCGCCTCCTACTGGTCGTCTCGGGGAATTGGTTCGATCCAGTAGAGCACCCCCTTCTGGTGGGTGTCCTGTCTGTTGTCCCGCCTTTGGTTGGCGCATGGACCCGCGTTGCTCCCGACGCACGGTGTCCTCTTCTGGACCACAGCATGCTTTTGTCCATTCACACCCCCTTCTGGCGACTGGATGATCAACAGTCCTACACCTCCAAGTCCGATCCCTACAGTCCAGGATCTGGTATAGTTTTGGCTGGCCGCTCCCTGCAGCCTATGGCTGGGTGTACTGCCAAGGGGGATAAAGGAGGGGGGGACCCAGGCCCGCCCACTACTCTGAGTCCCGGTCCAGAGGCCCTCTAGCGACAGCCTCGCTGTCCTCCTTCTCCTTCCTCCTCTGTCTGTTCCTCTGGACCGCTTCCCCAACGGCCCTTCTTCCTGCTAAGCCCTTTCCTTTAAGGCCTGCCGCCTGGCAGGCTACGGAGTAGGACCTTCTCCCGCTCTCCAAGGTTGGCCTGCACTGCGCTGTCCATGGTGCTGGCCTCCCAGCTCTGGAGACAGACCTTCCCCTCTGAAGGCCTGGGACAGACTGCTCGCTCCCTGAGCAGTCTTTTATATGGTTGAACTTGGCCCTGATTGGCTTGCAACAAGCCCTTCTCTTATTGGCTGCCAGGATACACCGGCACCCGGGCCTGCCGCAGCCCACACTCTCTGGGCGTGGGGCAGCCGCCCCACCACACCACCAAAGATCAAAAAGCTTCCACGGTTGCCAAGATCTTGTGGGAAAAGTTCTTCGTTCACTATGGGTTGCCCACCAGACTACACTCAGATCAGGGACGGGATTTTGAAAGTTGGTTAATAAAATAACTTTGTAGGATCATGGGGATCAAGAAATCACACACAACCCCTTACTATCCCCAAGGGGATCCACTACCAGAACGATTCAACTGCACACTACTGAACATGCTGGGAACTCTGAAGCCTCAGCAGAAAAAATACTGGAGCCAGCACGTGGAGCATTTGGTACATGCGTATAACCGCACTCGACACGATGCAACTGGGTTCACACCATACATGTTAATGTTCGGTCAAGAGGCCCAGTTGCCGGTCGATCTCTGTTTTGGAGTGTCTTCAGATGGAGCACTCCCAGAAACATACTTGGGGTATATGACTCGCTTAAGAGATCAACTGAAGGAGGCATATTGGATAGCGACGCAAGCAGCTGGTCACCAGAATCAAAAAAATAAAACCCGATAAGATCAGTGAGTGAGGCAACAGGAGATTCAGGTTGGTGACCGAGTTTTGGCCCGAAATCTCAGACTACAGGGAAAACACAAAATTGCAGATCGTTGGGAGTCACACCCATACATTATAGAGAAGAAACTTGGGGATCTACCAGTGTATTGCATACATCCTGAGGGCAGTCTCGGCCCCACCAAAACCAAAAGTATTGTTTCCCCATAAGGATGTTTCCACATGTTGCCCGCCCTAAAGAGCTCGAGGGGACAACAATGGTCCGTCGTCCGGTGTGCTTGGCACCAATAAAGACACCGAGGGGAGAAAGCAAGCCAAGTTTATTTCAGAGCTCTGAAATGGCACTAGGAGACCAGCATGTCTCAAATCTAGTGCAACAAATACAAACAAATTTTACCTTTTATACTCCAAACTATTTGCATACATCTCTTTGTCTGGCTGTTCCCCCTTACCCCTCCCTTCCAGACAACTGTTACAATAAGCTCTACATAAGCTTGTGAGAAAACTTTCCCAGTCTTTGCGACCTTGTCAGGGGCCGCACGGCTGGTGAAGATACCCTTTATAATTGCCTCAGTTGCCTGATCATCTGGGTTTGCACTAGTAGTTTGCCTGATGGTATCCCGAATTCGCTGCAGGAAAACCCCTGGACTTTCTTTCGAGTCCTGGATTAGTTCATAAGGCTGTCCAGTTCTGGGTGCCACATTTCAGGAAAGATGTGGACAAATTGGAGAAAATCCAGAGAAGAGCAACACAAATGATTAAAGGTCCAGAAAACATGACCTATGAGGGAAGATTGAAAAAACTTGGTTTGTTGAGTCTGAAGAAGAGAAGACGGAGAGGAGACATAATGATAGCTTTCAAGTAAGTAAAAGGTTGTTACAAAGAGGAGGGAGAAAAGTTGCTCTCCTTAACCTCTGAGGATAGGACAAGAAGCAATGTGCTAAAATTTCAGGAAGGACGGTTTAGGTTGGACATTAGGAAAAACTTCCTGACTGACAGGGTGGTTAAGCACTGGAATAAATTGCCCAGGGAGGTTGTGGAATCTTCGTCATTGGAGATTTTTAAAGGCTAGTTAGACAAACACCTGTCAGGGATGGTCTAGATAAGTGGTGCACGTAAAACTCATGTCTTACCAGTACAGGGGTGGGAGCACCAGCTAAGGGGGGCATGTGACCTCCCCATGTGACCCTCCATGTGACTCCTCACCGCCTAGCCTGGGGCCCTCACGCTCTTTCCGTCCCCTCCCCACATCCATCCCATGTTACCTGGGGTGGGAGGGGGCTCTGTCCTCCTCCTGCTGCACAGGAGACAGGGCTGGGAGGGGCGAGTCTGGCAGGGCAGTACAGCCACTGGAGGAGCTGCTGGCATTCTGCTCCTTTCCCCGCTGCTGCCCCTGCCAGCGGGAAAGGAGCAGAACTCCCAGCCCTCTCCTCCAGACAGGCTGCTGCTGTATCTTTCTGGTACGCTGTACTGGCTATAAATAGCTTGCTGGTACGGCATACTGGAGTGTACTGGCCTACTTGCACTGCTGATCTAGATAATATTTTGTCCTGCCATGAGTGCAGGGGACTGGACTAGATGACCTCTCGAGGTTCCCTCCAGTTCTATGATCCTATGATTCTCTGAAGCAGGAAGCAGGTATGATGCAGCTTCAGATGTGGAGCACATTGAGCAGCCACTGTGCTGATGTTGGTACCAGGCTTAAATAGGGATCTATTGGCCCTTCTGTCCAATCAGAGAACACGGTCACTTACCGTGATTTATGAACCAATGCAAATGTTATTACCAGCTGCAGGTAGCAGCGTGCATCTGCTAATGGCAGATTGCATGCCATTGGCTTAGCATCCCCCTGCTCCCACCCTCCCCACACGGAATTCAAAATGGAGACTGGGAAGTGCAAACCATGAAACAAGCATTTAAAAATGAAGTTTTAGTAGAAACTTGAACGTTCTTGCTACAATGTGCTGGCGTGTTAAAAATATGAACTCTATATTGCCCTCCCTGTCACTAAGCCTCTCCATACCAGCCCAACAATTTCCTGAGCCACCTGTGAACAGGAGATATGTGTGAAATGTAGTCCATTTACAAAGGTAGTGCATTTAAGCTAACTGTAGTCCATGTAGCCCACGAGTGACAAAATCATTTATCCAAATTGTACTGGAGGAGGGGGGCAGCTGTGGAGGTCTTGTCAAGTCCTTATTAGCTTGTGTATTTGCATGCAGTCATAACAGGCTGTATCAGAAGCCATGTGTGGCATTGCACTCCATAGGCTTTATGGAAATATGATTATGAATATGACATAACTGGAATATGCTTTATGCTAAATACCCCTTGTATGGTGTCATTAGAAAGCTTGTAATCTACTAAGTGTATTCATCCTATTTGTTTGCTTGTATTATTTCTATATCTGGAGTTAGGAGGATAAGATATAAACTTGTATCCCTGATGTAAACGTATTAAGTGGGGGCCATTAAGGGTGCTCCAGAAACAATCAGTTGTAAATATCCTTAGTTACTTGAAAGCCTTCCTGTGAACGAGTGGGCCAGCCCATGGGGAATGGAGACTAGGGGTCTCACAGTGACATGTGACCATGTCACCTGATAATGAAATCCATCTTAAATCTGGTACTTTTCCATTTAGAAGAAGGGGTGGGGACCCAGAGAGACAAAAGATTCCCGCTTTGTGCCAAAGCTATAAAAGAGGGTGGAGCAGTACAAAAGGGGCGGCTAGTCCTGAGAAAACCCCTGCTTACCACCTGAGATGTCTGTTGGAACTAACAAGGACTGTACTGGGGAAAGGATTGGGCCCAGACTAGGAAGGAGTCTAGTTTGTGAAAGAAGCTTATTGGAACATCTCTGAGGGTGAGATATTACCTGTAGTCAGTTTCTTAATGTATTAGGCTTAGACTTGCGTGTTTATGCTTTATTTTGCTTGGTGACTTACTTTGTTCTTTCTGTTGTAACTTAAAGCCACTTAAATCCTACTTTTATACTTAATAAAATCACTTTTGTTTGTTAATAAACCTAGAGTAAGTGATTAATACCTGGGGGAGCAAACAGCTGTGCATATCTCTCTATCAGTGTTATAGAGGGTGAACAATTTACGAATTTACCCTCTATAAGCTTTATACAGAATAAAATGGATTTATTAGGGTTTGGATCCCATTGGGAGCTGGGTTTCTGGAGATAGGTAACCTGCTGAGCTGTTTTTAGTTAAAGTCTGCAGCTTTGGAGGCGTGAACCAGACCTGGGTCTGTGTTGCAGCAGGCTAGCATGTCTGGCTCAACAGGCAGGTTTCTGAAGTCCCAAGCTGGCAGGGAAAATGGGCTCAGAGGTAATTCCAGCACATCAGGTGACAGTCCCAAGGGGATCTCTGTGACCGAACTTGTCACACCATGGAGAGGCATGCTGTTGATTACCCCACAAATTTTGACCCAATCCTGGGTGCTGATAGCCGCAAACTTTTCCTGTAGCAGGAACTCTAGCTAGATAGTCACATTTCAGGGAAGGGCATATTTTGGGGTGCCACCTAGGTATGTGACCAGCTCACACCATTCAATCACCATAAACTTAAAAACTTCTGTGGAATATATGGCTGGCTTGCCACTGAGCTTGGAATAAAATATCCCTTTGCCATTCTAGAACCACAAAAATTGTTATATCCTCCAAAATGTGGAATGCTTGAAATGATAGAGAAGGCTTATGTAAGGCACGCTCCCCCACTACCCCCCAAAGCCCAAAGTGGTCTGCCATTTCTAAACAAAACCAATTGTGATTTTTAACTTACCATTCTTTGTACACTCTTTTCAGCTCCTGGGGTCTGAGGCGTTCCACTCACAATATACTGAAATTCAGTTTTACAAAGTATCATTTTTTGGTCTTGAGATTCCAGAGATGTTTCCTGTGCTTACACACTGAACCATCTGTGAATTACTACAACAATAATGTTCTCTTTTATGTCTGCTTTCAGGTCCCTCAACCTCAACTGGACTTTGTACCCTCGGCAGCCTATGCACACTCTAGCAGAACCCTGGGTCTCCACACCATCACGGACCAGTCCAAGAGGAAGTAATTCCTTAATTAACTCATTGACACTCTGGACAGGACCAACAAGCAGATCCAATACCAATAGGGTGACCAGATGTCCCGATATAATGTACAAATGCCTAAGTGTCAACGATATGAATTTATTTTGGTTATGGTATGTTTATTTTCTGGTTGGATTGAAATCTTTCCTTGTCGCAAGGCTGACTCACTGTTTGTTGCCAAATGTTTGTTAAATCATATTATGCCTGCCAAGGGAATTCCTGCCACTCTGTCCAGTGACCAGGGAACACATTTTACCGGACAACTTGTTCAGCACCTGTATTACATATCACACACCTATTGTACTGTCCCTACCACCCACAGAGCGCAGGTGTAGTTGAAAGACGAAATGGTGTACTTGCTAAAATTTGTGACTCTACAGGGTTAAGCTGGCCAGCACCCTTACCGTTGGCCCTTATGGAAATGCGGTCCACTCCATGCCAAAGGCATAAATTGAGTCCTTTTGAAATTGTTATGGGACGCCCTATGCGAGCTATGGCTACCATTACTCCAGTCCCAGATTTGAACTTGACTCACAGTACGCTCCTTCAATATTGCAAGGGACTAATGCAAACTGTAAGACACTTCCATTCACAGGTTCGAGCCACCTGGCCGATGGAACCCACCTCTGACGCTTGCCACGACCTCGAGTCAGGTGATTGGGTACAACACCACCATTGAAAACACGCCTTGGAGCCCCGGTTGAAGGGTCCTCATCAGGTACTGCTTACTACCCAGACAGCTGTTAAACTATCTGGCATCGCAACGTGGATACATGCTTCGCAGTGTAAAAAGGCACCACCCCCAGCGAACCAATCATCACCTCAGGACCAAGCAGAGTCAATTTTGACTCCAGAAGAAGACGTAGAGGAACAGCCTGCAATCTACCTTACAATCTATGCTCTCGTAAAGGTTGCCAGAAGCAGACGACGACCTAAAGCAAGGCCCAAGAAGGAGCAGTAGTGAGCTAGCGCCTGCTGCCTGGTGGACATAAAACCGTGACTGCGGTTCCCTCAGTTGAGATTGTCAGAACCAGAAGGGCCTTGCCTCCAACATGCGCCTCTGGTGGCGCCTGTTCCTCGGCTGCTGGTGTCTTAAGGTCTGAGGAGTCCACAATGACAATTCTTTTATCCAGCAGCAAGTGTTGATACCTCAGACCCTTAATATCTCTAATTGCTGGGTCTGCAGCCACATCCCAGCCCACTCTCAAGCTGATGTTCCTGTCCTGGCAATCCCACTCAATTCCCCAGACCTCACTGGAGGACCTCGTCTGTTTAACAAAACATGGAACAGCAATGACAATTGGGAAGCAGTGGGAATAAATGTATCTAAATGGATAAGTGTGGTGGAGGGAAAAGGTCATTGGGTGTTGGGTGTATAATGGGACAGGTGACCTGGGAAGGAGCAGTTGCCTTCAGCATATTGTGACCAATGGTGTATAGGATTATTCGAACAAAACTAAAAAGTGGCGGTCCGGGTATGGGGATATGACTTTTTTCTCAACTTGGATCAAATAGAGAAAACAATCTCATGTTCCCACAACAGTAACCTTAGTGAGAACAATACAGTCTTTCAATGTCATGCAAATAACACCACTCCTTGTAAGGAGAATTACCATGTGCCCTTTGGGAGATATTATTCCTCTTTTGCAAGCACCTACATGGCAAATGGGTGCAACCGACCCTTTCTGGCCTTGATAGGGCATCATTGGGTTTGTGGGACCAAAGCTTATACCGTGTTACCAGCTAACTGGTCAGGTATCTGTTATCCTGCCCGACTCTTCCCACAATTCCGAGTGCTAGAGTCCTTCCCATGAGAACGCCTCCGTAATGTCAGGCGGAAAAGAAGGGACTTATCAGATGCCCAATGGTATGTAAATAACATAAGCCCCTTAACCTGGGAAGAGGCTATTGGCAGTTCCTTTATCCCATTTGGGGGAGTAATACACCATGCAAAAAGGCTCCTGAGGTTACAAGCAGTAGTCGAAATAATGGCAAATGAAACTGGAGAACGTTTAAGAGCCCTGGCCAAAGAAACAGGGGCAATCCAACAGATGGCCCTCCAAAACCGTCAGGCATTGGACATAGTGCTGGCAGCCAAAGGAGGGACCTGTGCTCTCATTGGAAAAGAATGTTGTGTGTTCATACCTGAAAACACCAATGAGGTAATAGATCATGCTAGCCACTTAGAACAGATTGCATATCTTCCCCATGAAGAGCCGAGTTCTTTATGGAAGTGGCTAAGTAACCTGTTTAATTTCTCTGGCATAGGAGGCTGGTTGTTTCAGGGAGCCTTAACTATCCTGTTTGGAATCCTAATGATTTTTATATGTTTTCAGTTAATCTCCTGTTGTATCCAAAATTGTGTAAGACATGCCACGCAGGTAGCTGCCCCAAACCAGGATTTGATTATTCTAAATATCGCTGATGAACAAAGAGACAAAGAACGGTTGATATGTGGAACCCAGTCATTGTTGGTCATTGCATAGCTTGACCAAAAGGAGGGATTGTGAAAGAATGAATTATATTGTAGAAGTAGAATGAATTAAAGAAATGCTGTATGTTCCTTTAAGCGGAATGAGGAATGTTGAGATAAAGTTGTCAGGAAGAGGAACATTAAGATATTGAACAATGGGTCCACTTAAGCTGATGGTGGGACATTAACAGGAGATTGGTGAGAGTTAATAAGGACATGAGATATGTGTCTAGCCCCAGGTAAACTTGTCAGTTCTGCTCCCTTTGTAATCTTGTTAATTTCGTGCCCTTTTATCTGTATAAATAAGGTGGTTTGAGCCTTGTATGGCGCTCACATTTTCTGTGTGTATTAGCAGAGCACTTTTGCTAATAAACAGAGTGGTCTGACAAATTGTGAGTCCTGAATCTGACTTTGACACTTGCTAAGCAGGAGGTAGGGATGCCAAATCCCAGTGACAGAAAGAGAGGGGGTGAGGACAGGTGATGCTACCTGGTGTTGTGGACTCTGCCCAAAGAGTCCAAACACCTTTTGACTTTCCCCTCTCTGGTGTTTAAAACAGAGCTAGTTAAACTCAAATGTGAATCATTGTTTCTGTTCAGGGGTTACCAGAGCTGCATCACTGATAAGCAGGTCTAGGGGCTATGTTGGGACAGTGGTAAAAGGAGAGACAACACAGAGGCTGAACTGGCAGTGAGGTTCCCTGCCACCCAGTGAAATCACTAAGAGCAGAAATCACTAAATACCTAGGTTAAATGGTGGAACCTCAGAACATCGTATCGCGAAAGTCGCAGTCTTGTAACCAGTTACTGATTCATCAGAGAACTTTCCCTCTTATCCCATGACTGCTTATTTTGCTTAAGAGCCTTTGATGAGAGAGCTTTTCGAAGGCTTTCTGAAAATCCAAGTTCACTATATCCACCTTTGTCCACGTTTGTTGATCCCCTCAAAGAATTCTAGTAGATTGGTAAGGCATAATTTCCCTTTACAAAAGCTGTGTTGACTCTTCCCCAACACATCATGTTCATGTATTTATCTGATAATTCTGTTCTTTACTATAGTTTCAACCAATTTGCCTGGTAATGAAGTTAGGCTCACCAGCCTGTAATTGCCTCTGGAGCCTTTTTTAAAAAATTGGCGTCACATTAGCCATCCTCCAGGGCTACCTGGGGCCCTGCAAGTCCCCTGAGGGCACTCTCTCTTCATGTGCCCAGGCTCCTTACAGGACCAACATGTTTGGGGCCCCGCTGTTACCCTCACAGGGGGCACTCCCTCAGTTCTTTCCTTGTCAAGGTGGGGTCTCTGTGCCTCCACCCGGTAGGGGCACTCCCGTTGGTAGTGTCCTGGATGCCCATAAGCAAAACAGTCTTTAGGCCCCAGCACTGGCCTCCAGCCCCAGATGCCTGGCCTCTGATGAGGTCCATGTGCCCTCCCCTGCAGCACCTGAAGCAGTCCCACTTGCTGCTCGGCGAGCCAGCCCACACAGGCTTTCCAGTACCAGTCCATCTTCTCCACTCTTGGTCGCTCAAGTTCTGGATCTGAGCAATAGTCCCACAGTTCTTGTCCTGCCCCTTGTATCAGGGGTGGACCACATATGCTCACGTTCTCCACCACATCTAGCGAGGCAACGACTCGCTGGCACAGCACCTCCTGCTGGTTGTCCTGGGAATTAGCTCATCACCAGCTCCAGAGCGCCCTCTGCAGGCCGGTGGCTCGCCTGTCGCTGGCCGCTCCATGTCCCTCCCAGACCGGTAAGTCTAATGTCAGTACCGGGCAAATTAGTTGAAACAATAGTAAAGAATAAAATTGTCAGACACCTAGAAGAACATAAATTGTTGGGCAAAAGTCAACATGGTTTCTGTAAAGGGAAATCATGTCGTACTAATCTATTAGAGTTCTTTGAAGGGGTGAACAAACATGTGGACAAGGGGGATCCAGTGGACATAGTGTACTTAGATTTCCAGAAAGCCTTTGACAAAGTCCCTCGCCAAAGGCTCTTACATAAATTAAGTTGTCATGGGATGAGAGGGAAGATCCTTTCATGGATTGAGAACTGGTTAAAAGACAGGGAACAAAGGGTAGGAATAAATGGTAAATTTTCAGAATGGAGAGGGGTAACTAGTGGTATTCCCCAAGTGTCAGTCCTATTCAACTTATTCATAAATGATCTGGAGAAAGGGGTAAACAGTGAGGTGGCAAAATTTGCAGACGATACTAAACTGCTCAAGACAGTTAAGACCAAAGCAGACTGTGAAGAAGTTCAAAAACATCTCACAAAACTAAGTGATTGGGCAACAAAATGGCAAATAAAATTTAATGTGGATAAATGTAAAGTAATGCACTTTGGAAAAAATAACCCCAACTATACATACAATATGATGGGGGCTAATTTAGCTACAACTAATCAGGAAAGAGATCTTGGAGTCATCGTGGATAGTTCTCTGAAGACATCCACGCAGTGTGCAGCGGCAGTCAAAAAAGCAAACTGGATGTTAGGAATCATTCAAAAAGGGACAGAGAATAGATGGAGAATATCTTACTGCCCTAATATGAATCCATGGTATGCCCACATCTTGAATACTGCGTACAGATGTGGTCTCCTCATCTCAAAAAAGCTATACTGGCATTAGAAAAAGTTCAGAGAAGGGCAACTAAAATGATTCGGGGTTTGGAACGGGTCCCATATGAGGAGAGATTAAAGAGGCTAGGACTTTTCAGTTTGGAAAAGAAGAGACTAAGGGGGGATATGATAGAGTTATATAAAATCAGGAGTGGTGTGGAGATAGTGAATAAGGAAAAGTTATTTACTTGTTCCCATAATATAAGAACTAGGGGCCACCAAATGAAATTAATGGGCAGCAGGTTTAAAACAAATAAAAGGAAGTTCTTCAGACAATGCATAGTCAACCTGTGGAACTCCTTGCCTGAGGAGGTTGTGAAGGCTAGGACTATAATGGGGTTTAAAAGAGAACTAGATACATTCATGGAGGTTAAGTCCATTAATGGCTATTAGCCAGGATGGGTAAGGAATGGTGTCCCTAGCCTCTGTTTGTCAGAGGGTGGAGATGGAGGGCAGGAGAGAGATTGCTTGATCATTACCTGTTAGGTTTACTCCCTCTGGGGCACCTGGCATTGGCCACTGTCGGCAGACAGGATACTGGGCTGGATGGACCTTTGGTCTGACCCAGTATGGCCATTCTTATGTTCTTATGTTCTCTAATCTCCCAGAGCATTTCACAACCACTGTCACCATCCTGGTCAGGTGGCCAGGGCCGCCCAGAGGGGATGGGGCAATTTGCCCCAGGCCCCAGGCCTCACAGGGGCCCCACGAGCCCTGGCCAAGAATCCCTTCCCTGGCTACTCATCTGGCGGTGGTCTGGGTCTTCAGCGGCACTTCGGCGGCGGGCCCTTCAGTCACTCCGGGTCTTTGGCGGCATTTTGGCGGCGGGTCCTTCAGTGCTGCCGAAGACGTGGAGCGAGTGAAGGACCTGCCGCCGCAGACTCAAAGCGCCGCCCGGTGAGTACAAGTGCCACAGCGGGTGGCACCTTTTTTTATGTCCGCTCCCCCACTTTGCCTCAGGCCCCCTGAATCCTCTGGGCGGCCCTGCAGGTCGCCGGTAGTATATTCCTACTGCTAGACTTATGGAATTTCTATCTATAAAGATTCTCTGATACTGTTTGATTCATTTAAGATTTTTACTCTATTTGACTCTAATAAAGATAACAGGGACATTGTAGCACAAGCACTGTATCTATGTAGAACAATCCATAATACAAATGCACAGCACCCCCTACATAAACCATCCACAAGAAAAATTCATAATACGCAACTGCCTATTCACGTCACACTTTCATTGTGTGATGGGACAGTACCTCATGTACTGTAAGCCCTACTGTACAAAAGCTTTCATAAACTTACTATACTCCCTCTTCCATTGGCCCATACAAGTCCATAATGTGGAAGAACAGAGCACCCTGATTTCTGTTGCCCAGGTGCATCCTGGCCCAGGTGCGACAGGTACACTCTCTGGCTGAGTGCACTGGTTAAGCAGTCCATTGCTGTCATGGCCCCAGTCAGGTTGACTGGCTCACCCTGGGCTTCACAAAGATTATGAAGAGCACAGCAGGCCACAATACTGCGGTCATCATTGATGACACAGGTGTCCAAATGTGTCTATAAACAGCACCCAGAAGATTCATTCAGTGGCAATCATCAGCAAACCCTGGCATCCTGAAATTTTCCAACACACCACATGTTGGCATCAATAAATTGGCTTCTGTTGTCCACAAGGGCCTGCTTAACAGTGGAGTAATACCCTTTGTGGTTTATGTACTCATGTGCTTCTTGAGGATTGTAAACTATGGGCACATGAGGTCTGTCAATGGTCACAACAGATTTTGGAAAGCCTACTCTCTCCAAACTGGCAATTACTTCAGCAATATTGTGTATGCCCACCACCACTGGGTAAAGCACACACCTGAGTGCCTCAGAAATCTCTGGCACCATTTTACCCACCATTGATTTTCCAACACCAAACTGTTTAACAATGGACCAGTCCCCACTTCAGGACCAATATGGCCACCCCCATGTGTGTTCTGTGAGACTGGGTGGTCAGGGAAAAGTTCTTACAAAGTTCCACAAATGTAACTTTCTTCATGTGAGAGTTCTGAACCCACTGTCCATCCCAGGTCCATATGATGATGTGATCCCATCAGTCTGTATTTATGCCTTTGCTCCAGAAGCGCCAGTCAATGAAGAGGGCATCAGCAGCTACACCGAGAGCCATGGGCAGTGTCAGCAAATTCAAGTCTCCCATGTTTATACTTGCATGGTGTCAAGTATCAGGGGTAGTCATGTTAGTCTGTAACCACAAAAACAACAAGGAGTCCGGTGTCACCTTAAAGACTAACCAATTTATTTGGGCATAAACTTTCGTGGGTAAAAAAACTCATCTTCTTCAGATGCATGGAGTGAAAATTACAGATGCAGGCATTATTATACTGACACATGAAGAGAAGGGAGTTACCTTACCAGTGTTGATGGGGGCAATTCAATCAGGGTGGATGTAGTCCACTCTCAATAATTGATGAGGAGGTGTCAGTGCCAGGAGAGGGAAAGTTACTTTTGTAGTGAGCCAGCCACTCCCAATCCCTATTCAAGCCCAAATTAATGGTGTCAAATTTGCAAATGAATTTTAGTTCTGCAGTTTCTCTTTGAAGTCTGTTTTTGAAGTTTTTTGTTGAAGGATGGCTACTTTTAAATCTGTTATAGAATGTCCAGGGAGACTGAAGTGTTCTCCTACTGGCTTTTCTATGTTACCATTCCTGATGTCCGATTTGTGTCCATTTATTCTTTTATGTTGAGACTGTCCGGTTGGGCCAATGTACATGGCAGAGGGGCATTGCTGGCACATGATGGCATATATCACATTAGTAGATGTGCAGGTGAATGAGTTCCTGATGGTGTGGCTGATGTGGTTGGGTCCTCTGATGGTGTCGCAATGGACTGCTGAACCAGTGCACTCAGCCAGAGAGTGCACCTGTCGCACCTGGGCCAGAATGCACCCGGGCAACAGAAATCAGGGTGCTCTGTACTTCCGCATTATGGACTTGTATGGGCCAATGGAAGAGGGAGTATAGTAATCTAGATGACCCCTCAGTTTCTCTATCTGTAGAAGATAATACTATTTATCTATCTGACAAGGGCAATGGGAGTAAGTCCTAAAGCTAAATGCTAATGTCCGAAATCCTTAGGCAGCGAGTCCTATTAAAATACAAAGTGCGTGTCACCAAGACTGGAGCTCACATGTACTGAACTACTGAGGACAAGGGCTATTTTTCAGCATTCAACAGCGTTAGTCACTCTTTTCAGTTGCTGTTTCTTTTTCTATTCAAAACACCTGGTCAGTGGAATCTTAACAACTGGAGATAGAGAAGCCCTTGGAGGGCATCTCGTCCTTCCCCCAGCCGGCCAATGCAGAATTATTAGACTACAATATATTCTTGACTACTTTGTCTGGTCTAGTTTTATAGATGGGGCTTTCACCTCTGTCCTGTGGAAATTATCTTGAAGTCAAATGGATTATTAGGGACTGTTTCCTGAGATTCATCCTAGATTTACCTTTGCTCCTGGTTAGATGCTTCTGGTACCACCTTAAACAATTTTTCCTCATTGTTCATAACCTTCATATACACAGTTGTCATATTCACACCTTAGTCGTTGCTTAGCCAATTTATTCAAAGGTAGCTCTTTTGATCTTTCCTTATTAATCGGTCCCTTTAGCCTCTTAACACATTTGTTTGCAATTTGAAGTCTGTTTTCTCTGTCTGTTTCAAATGTTATTTCAAGATGCTACTGCAGTCAACATTTTAATCAAGAAAACAAGTTTTGAGGATTTTTTTTTTCTTTTTCAGGGGCACTCTGGCTTTATATTCTTTATTGAATGTAACATCAGCATCTTTGGTAGTCAACATTTTCCAATTAAATTTTACTGATTTTTGTGGAATAAAAGACAGACTTTTTGCTCTTGTGGTTTTGATTGTAGCATTTTGTCAGATTCATTCATTTCCATGACCTAATTGTGAATAAAATCTAAATGATAATGTTTGGCTTATCTAAATGATAAGTTTGGGTTTTTGTAGTATTTTGGTTGCCCCCTGGAAGAAGTCAAGCATTGAGCCTTGGAAGAGCAATGCTTCCTTGCTGAAATTAAGGAGGTCAAGTGTATGTTGCTTGTCTAACTGCATTAGTGCCCCACATTACGTCTTTGTGTGTATTTGTGTTTATTACCAACTGCTGCCTGTCCCACTAAATAAAGCAACTGCTAGGGATGACTGGAGTGACTCGAGGTTGACACTATACTGTAATGTGTCATTATTCTTACTTTGATATAAATCATCATTAATTGTGTTTGTCTCGGCCTCTGCAGTAACCACTTACAAATGCACGTCGGCAGTGGGGTTGCTTCTGATCCAGAAGGGGTTTTGCCATTTACTTCCTTGGGAGTAGAATTGGGCCGAATGTTTATGATCCCACAGCAACAGAATCTAGGTGAAAACTTAAACACTCACAGATTGTGAAACATAGCTGTGGCCACCTAGCACTTCACAATTGTCACTCTGCTGCAGCCCATCACCTGAGAGAGCTTCACAGTGACAGCAAGGATTCTCCTGCTCCAAAAACATGGGGCATTATTATTTGACCTAAAGGAAAATCTTCATTAGGCATTGGCATTTGTGCCACACTGTACCTCAGAATGACACCTTGTAACCCCCATATTCATCATTCATATATGGTTGTGATATTTCATACAAAGCATGCCATGTAAGATATTATATGAAAGGTCATGGTCTGCTGAAACCCGTGATTCTGTCCAAATATATATATCGTTAGTATGCATAAAGTTATGAGACTGTGCTGTATGGTTGTTTCTGAAATGTGCTGTAAGTTTGCTGGTGGCATACAAAAGATCTCTGCCCAGATGGATGTTGACCACCCACTAATCAACTGTGTGACTCAACTATGCAAGTACCACATAATGGGATTTGGGGGCTGCTTGTTCACTATGACTCAGCAAAGCTCACCAAGACATGCCCGGGCTAGTGTCTGCCAGACACATGGGCCAAGGGTATAAAATAAGGAACAGTTGCAACATGAGGGGACCTTTCTCCTCCCCCACATATGCCAGAAACAACTGGGACGCCAAGAAGATGAAGATCATCAGAGGAGACTGGTCCAGGCTTCAGGGGGAAAGTCTATGCATTAAGGACTGCAACATCCAGTGGGGTGAGAACTTTGCTTGATCTAAATATAATCTAGTGTGATAAGGTTTAAAATTTAGATTGTGCACTTATTTATATTTTCTTTGGTAATCATCTCTGTCCTTCTATGTCTCCCACTTATAATCACTTAAAATCTCGCTCTCTGTAGGTAATAACCTGTTTTATATTTTACCTAAAACAGTGTATTTTGCTTGAAGTGCTTGGGAAACCTCTGCTCAGTGTACAAAGGCTGGTGTGTGTCGTCTCCACATCAAGGGAGGGGCAGACTGGGTAATAAACTTACACTGGTCAGGCTTCTAACCAGGGCAGGACGGTATAGCTCTGGGGTCCTAGGCTGAGGAGGTGGGGGAACTAGCTGGTGCCTTTCTCCATGTGATTCATGAGAGGCTTTGGGAGCCTTCAGGCAATCTGGCTAGGTGTGGGGCTCCACCTGCTGTTGTGCTGAGTGATAATAGCTCCCGAAGGGATTTGCTGCTTGTCACTAGCAAAGCATTGTGAGAGACAGCCCAGGCTGGAGAGTTAAAGGGACACAGCGGTACCCCAGTTCCAGGTTGCACCCCAGGGATCCTGTTACAGCATATAGGGCAAATGACACACAGCTGAGTAGTTGCTAATATCTGCACTCTACAGCACACTTACAAAGATATATTGCAGCCTCTCTATACTACAAGGGTAGATGCAGAACCATTCCAAGGTCAGAAAGACTATGTAGCAGTGGGGAACAGAAAAATAAACGATGAAAGACTAAGTATAAGGCTGTATTTGAGGCATTCAGTAACTACACTATATCCACACATTTCCAACGTGTGCTCAGCACAAAAAATCCCATTTGCTTTGATTCATAAATTCAGACAAGAACTCAGGTGTATAAAAAACATAGGCGTGATCACAAAGGTGGATTGACCTATGGAATGGGTCAGGTCTACGATAATTGTTGAAAAACTGAACTGTAGGTTTGCCAACTTTCTAGTCGCAGAAAACTGAACACCCTAGCCCCGCCCCTGCCTCGAGGCCCCGCCCCTGCCCTGCCGCTTCCCTGAGGCCCCATCCCCTGCTCACTACATTCCCCCACCCTCACTCACTTTCACTGTGCTGGGGCAGGGAGTTGGAGTGCGGGAATGGGGAGGGCTCCAGCTGGGGGTGTGGGCTCTGGGAGTTGGGGTGCGGGAGTGGGGAGGGCTCCAGCTGGGGGTGCGGGCTCTGGGGTGGGGCTGGGGATGACAGGTTTGAGGTGTAGGATGGGGATCTAGGATGGGGGGGTGGGACCGAGGGATTCGGAGTGCAGGAGGGGGCTGCGGGTTGAGGTGGGGATTGGGGTGTGGGAAGGGTTGAGGGCTCTGGGCTTGGGGTGCTGATTCTGGGATGGGGCCGAGGATGAGGGGTTTGGGTTGCTGGAGAGGGAGCTCCAGGCTGGGGGTGGGGCCAAGGGATTTGGAGTGCAGGAGGGGGCCGTGGGTTGAGGCAGGGAGTGGAGGTGCAGGATGGAGTGAGGGGCTCTGGGGTGGGGCCGGGGATGAGGGGTTCAGGTGTGGGAGGGGGCTCAGGGCTGGGGCAGGGGGTTGGGGCACGAGTTTACCTCAGGCAGCTCCCAGTCAGCGCACAGCAGGGGGGACTAAGGCAGGCTGCCTGTCTGTCCTGGCACCGCGCTGCGCACACCCCGGAAACAGCCAGCAGGTCCAGGTCCTAGGCAAGGGGGCCAGGAGGCTCCACAAGCCACTCTTGCCCACAGTCACCACCACCCCCAGCTCCCATTGGCCAGTTTCCAGCCAATGGGATTGTGGAGACAGTGCTTGGGGCGGGGGCAGCATGCAGAGCCCCATGCCCCCCCACCCCCACCCCCGCCTAGGAGCCAGACCTGCTGGCCGCTTCTGGGGCACAGTGTGGTGCCAGCCAGGAGAAGTAGGGACTTGCCTGCCTTAGCACCGCAGCATCGCTGACCGGACTTTTAATGGCCCGGTTGGCGGTGCTGACCAGAGCCACCAGAGTCCCTTTTCGACCAAGTGTTCCGGTTGAAAACCGGACACCTGGTCACCCTACTGAATGACAGCCGATATATCTGTCTAGATGCCCCGAATCTTCACCATGCAGTGTCCAGAGAGTGTTTTCAGGCATTCAGACCAGACGGACTCACTAGCAAGGGCTCTACTCTGCAGCATTTCTTGACAACATTCTATACTCGCTATGGCAGATACAAGTATTTTAGGCTATGCCTACACTACAGAGCCTATGCCAGCACAGCTAGTCTCCTAGTGTAGATGTACCCTACATCAACAGGAGTTGCTGTCAGTGTAGGAACATCGCCACCCCGAATGACGTTAGCTATGCTGGAAGAAGAGCTCTTCTGGTGACACAGCTATGCCTGCAGTGGGGCTTTGTGGGCACAGCTATGGAGCTGAGGAGGATGCTGACCAATGGAGCTATGCCAATATAAGTTTTAAGTGTAGACCAAGCCTCAGGCAGGGCCAACGTCAGGGGTAAGCCATGGAAGGCACAGAAGCTCAGAGGGCATTACGTGCCTAACTTCCATTGAAATCAATGTGCATTAGGTGCCTACATACTTTTCAGGGTCTGGGCTTGAATTATTAGGAGGGCATCGTAGTAGGAAGAGGTCCTGAAACATAAGCCCTGTATCAGAGGCCTGGTATGAGGCATGAACCTGGGCTAAAGTAGTGGTCAAAATTTTGCTGCTATAAAGCGAAGTTAAGCTGTGAACAAGAGGCAGGCTCTGCTCACAGACTCTGGCAAGAACAGGGGTGGTATTGAAGAAACACACATTCCTAAGTAATGTTAGGCCCAAGAAAGAGTGGTACCAGAAAGGTGGTACCAGAACATGTCAATACCAACACATTCCCTAAAGATAACAGCCAGGAACACGCTGACCCATCCTAAAGATAAGGTCAAAATAACACTGTTATGAATAGAGATGTACAAGATGATGGGTGGTAACTGGCTACGTCCGAGGGTGTCAACTAACTACGTCAGTGGGGCAGTATGTTGCTTGTTTGCATTGATGTATAAAATGGAGTCTCAGAGGGCGTGTCTTTGGCCAGCCTAGTGGGAAATGGAAAGTCCTGCAATTCACTGAGCTGTGTCCATTGTAACGGGCATACATGTGTTAGTGGTCCTGTAGAGTCTGTGGAGTACTAGGATTGTGCCTCGTTGACAATAAACCTGGCTGGATGCCTTCGTACCTTTATGGATCTTGTGGTTACTAGGTGGTTTGCTTGAGGTCTGCTGTGCCAGTGTCTGCACAGAGCTGGGATGACATACAGAGCCAAACATCTGATGACAGGCAGTAAGGGAGATGGAGAGAGCCTTCCTTATGAAAATACTCTTTGGCCTAGGGAAGATGCACAGGGTTGGGAGCCCGAAGTCCAAGGCTAGGTCAACATTACAATGTTATGTCAACTCAAGTTACATCAGCATACAGCCATTGCAGTTAATACATCGCTTGTGCGCATGTATACCTTGCTCCTTGTGTTGGCAGTGTGCATACTCACCAGGAGTGCCTGTAACAAAACTTGATTGCCTCAATGGGGCTAAGTCGGGAGGACCGGACGATCTTCATCCGAGAATATTGAAGGAATTGGCGCGGGAAATAGCAGGCCCGTTAGCGATAATATTTAATGAATCTGTAAACTCGGGGGTGGTCCCGTTAGACTGGAGAATAGCTAATGTGGTTCCTATTTTCAAGAAAGGGAAAAAAAGTGATCCGGGTAACTACAGGCCTGTTAGTTTAACATCTGTAGTGTGCAAGGTGTTAGAGAAAATTCTGAAAGAGAAACTAGTTGAGGACCTGGAGGTTAGTGGCAATTGCGATAAATTACAACATGGTTTTACGAAGGGCAGATCGTGCCAAACGAATCTGATCTCCTTCTTTGAGAAAGTAACGGATTTATTAGATAAGGGAAATGCGGTGGACCTAATATACCTGGATTTCAGTAAAGCGTTTGATACTGTACCCCATGAGGAATTATTGGTTAAACTGAAAAACATGGGGATCGATATGAAAATCCAGAGGTGGATAGGGAATTGGTTAATGGGGAGAATGCAGCGGGTCGTATTAAAGGGTGAACTGTCGGGTTGGAGGGAGGTTACTAGTGGAGTGCCTCAAGGTTCGGTTTTGGGACCCATTTTATTTAATCTATTTATAACTGACCTCGGGACCGATTGCAGGAGTGGGCTGATAAAGTTTGCGGATGATACGAAGGTGGGAGGCGTTGTAAATTCGGAGGAGGATAGGGATATCCTGCAGGGAGACTTGAATGAGCTTGTGAATTGGAGTATCAGAAATAGGATGAAATTTAATAGTAAAAAGTGTAAGGTAATGCATTTGGGGATGACTAATAACAATTTTAGTTACAAGATGGGGACGCATTGGTTAGAAGTAACGGAAGAGGAGAAGGACCTAGGGGTCCTCGTAGACCGCAGGATGACTATGAGTCGACAATGCGACGTGGCGGTGAAAAAAGCCAATGCGGTCTTGGGATGCATTAGGCGAGGTATATCTAGTAGGGATAAGGAGGTCCTGCTCCCGTTGTACAAGGCGCTGGTGAGACCTCACTTGGAGTACTGTGTGCAGTTCTGGTCTCCCATGTTTAAAAAAGATGAACTCAAACTGGAACGGGTGCAGAGAAGGGCCACTAGGATGATCAGAGGAATGGAAAACCTGTCGTATGAAAAGAGACTAGAGGAGCTTGGGTTGTTTAGTCTGACAAAGCGAAGGCTGAGGGGGGATATGATTGCTATCTTTAAATATATTAGAGGGATTAATACAAGGGAGGGAGAAGAATTATTCCAGCTTAGTACTAATGTGGATACGAGAACGAATGGATATAAACTGGCCGTGGGGAAGTTCAGGCTTGAAATTAGACGAAGGTTTTTGACCGTCAGAGGGGTGAAATATTGGAACGGCCTTCCGAGGGAAACGGTGGGGGCGACGGACCTGTCTGGTTTTAAGATTAAGTTAGATAAATTTATGGAGGGAATGGTTTAATGGTAAAACATAGTAGTCAAGGAAAACCAAACAATGGTAGGTAAATCGTATAATGGCTGACAGGGGTCAGGCTGGTGACTCTTGCCTATATGCTCGGGGTCTGACTGATCGCCATTTTTGGGGTCGGGAAGGAATTTTCCTCCAGGGCAGATTGGCCGAGCCTCTGGAGGTTTTTCGCCTTCCTCCGCAGCATGGGGCAGGGATCTCTAGCAGGAGGGTCTCTGCCGATTGAAGTCACCTAAAACAGGATTGGGGACTTCAACAGCAGAGTCCAGGGAAGGGGTAGGGACGGTTTTATGGCCTGCAGCATGCAGGGGGTCAGACTAGATGATCATAATGGTCCCTTCTGACCTTAAAGTCTATGAGTCTATGAGTAATGATGCACAGCACGGTGCACCATGGGTAGGTATCCCACTGTGCAACTCACCACCATCCAGAGCATTGTCTTTTGGGAAGTTTTGGCAATGCACGATGGGACTGAAACGAGTTGCACATGGGTGATTGGGAGCATGGAGTCAACTTCCCATAATGTCATCTGTATCCCATAATTTTCATGCCTTTTTTCTCAAAATCCCACAAAACCGCATGGCCCCCTTTGTTGTCCATCAGCTTCGACAGAAGCATGGATTCTGCACAGCTCTGCACTATTGTCGTGAGCATTGCAAGTACTGGGTGCACGATCCTGGAGTATGTGCAGAGCTGCAAGAAGAATGGAATGAGTGGAGAACATGATGATTCCTTGAGGACAGATTGTTGTGGGACAGCGAGAATCAGTTCAAAGTTGTTGGTAGCATTCACAGAACAGCTGCAGATGGTGGAGTGCTGCTTCTGGGCCTAAGAAACAAGCATTGACTGGTGGGATCGCATTGTAATGCATGCTTGGGATGATAAGCAGCAGCTTCAGAACTTTTGGATGCACAAGGCCACATTTTTGGATCTGTGTGCCAAGCTTGCCACAACCCTGCAGTGCAGGGGGACCAAACAAGACCTGCACTGAAAATGGAGAAGTTAGTGGTGATCGCACTGTGGAACCTTGCACCACCAGATTGCTACCGGTCAGTTGGGAATGAATTTGGAGTTAGGAAATCCACCACAGTGACTGTTATGATGCAAATGAGCAGGGCCATTAATTGTCTTCTTCTATGCAGGACTGTGATTCTTGGCAATGTACAGGCCATAGTGGATGGTTTTACAGCAATGGGGTTCCCAAACAGTAATGGAGTGACAGACAGCACTATCCCTATTTTGGCACCAGACCACCTTACCACTGAGTACATCAACAGAAAGGGCTACTTTTCTACGGTTATGCTAGCATTGGTGGATCACTGGGGACACTTCAGCGACACCAATGTGGGCTGGTCAGGGAAGGTGCATGACACTCACATCATTAAGAACACAGGACTGTTCAGAAAGCTGCAAGCAGGGACTTTCTTTCCTGACCAGAGGATTACCATTGGGAATGTTGAAATACCAATAGTGATCCTAGAGACCCAGCCTACCCCATGCTCTCTTGGCTCATGAAGCCCTACACCAGCCACTTTGACAGCAGCAAGGAATTATTCAGCTACTGGCTCAGCAGGTGCAGAAGGAGAGTTGAATGTGCTTTTGGTCATTTAAAGGATCACTGGAGTTGTTTATTCATGAGATTGGACCTCAGTGAGAAAAATATCCCAGTGGTTATAGCTGCCTTCTGTGCCCTGCATAAAATATGTGGAGCTAAGGTGTCTGCAGAGGTTGAACAACCAGAGACAAGGGCTATTAGAAGAACTCAACGCGGAGCTATATGGCTGAGCGAGGCTTTGAAAGAGCACTTTAACAGTGAGCCACAATAACACATTCTTTTGTACTGCTCCTGCTTTTTTGTAGCCAGGTAGGGATCATGTGGTGATAGCTGTACAAGTAGGAATATAACATTATCAATGCACCTATTAATTTTGATTGTGAATAGTCCTATGAGTTGTGTGACACTTAGGGTGACCAGATAGCAAGTGTGAAAAATCGGGACAGGGGATGGGGGGTAATAGGCGCCTATATAAGACAAAGTCCTATATATCGGGACTGTTCCTATAAAATCAGGACACCTGGTCAACCTAGTGACACTGTGCAGTAATAAGTAATTGGTTGCTTTCAGACCTACTAAGCATTTGATTGCAGAGATTGCAAATGAATGGAGAGGAGTTCAGTTTTAAATAGATATTTATTCTGAAACAGAATTCAGTGCAAAAAAAAAAAAGAAATTGTAAAATGAAAAAATATATATATTTAAAACTTACTACAATTTACAGACCTTATGAAGGAGAAGGAACATTCATGTCCATTTCAGCTACTCCTACACCATTCGTTGCTTTCACAGGTCAGTGTATGTTAAGCTGTGATAGGCTTTAATGTCCCTGGGGTGTAGTGGCAGGAGTAGTGCGACATGATGCCATGTGGAATGTTGGGAAGAGATAGAGGGATGTCCCAATATTGTGCTCTCCATGGGCTGCAGAGGGAGGAGACCCTGGGAGTGTTGAACCTGCAGGTCAAGCAGAGTCTGCAGTATCTGTGTTTGCTGCCTAAGAAGTGCAGTTATGTCCTGTTGCATCTCCCTCTCCTTTTCCTGCTGGGATCCTGGGTCTTTCTCGTCTCCACTCTTTTCTTCTCCAGGCTCTCCACAATGTTCAGTCTGCAGGCCCTTCACTCATGGCTTGCAGTATCTCACTGAATGTGTCAACCCCAGTCCTCTTCTTTCTCTACCTTCTCTGCTCTGGTGTTCCACAGGTATGGAGGGGGAGACTCAAGGCTGCAATGGAAGCAGCTGCAGATAAAACACACAGAGGTGCCATTGTCAGCATATTCACTATGGGAAGCAATCTTAAGATGCTGAATTCACTCCCGTTGCTCCCCTAAAGTTTTAAACACTACATTCTCACTTCTGATTGGGATTGTTTGGGCACAGCACCAGTCACTATACCAGCTGTGGTGAGCATGGCCTGTCAGGGGTTGAGGGAATTGCTTGGTTGCACAAAACTAGTAGCACAGCTGCCGCAGCGGGGAAAGGTGCTTCTCCCGCCAATCCAGGTGCTGCTGCAGGGAGAGAGAGCTGGGGGGGAGTCCTCTCTCCCCGCCATAGCCCCGGAGCATCCTCCTGCACCATCCTCTCTTCCCGCCATAACCCCTGAACCCTCACCTCCTGCCCCGAACCCTCTGCCTGAGCCCTGAGCCCCCTCCCACACTCCGAACCCCTCAGCTCCACCCCCACCACATACATTTTGTCACATATCACCTCCGTAGTGGTGCACATAACAAAATGCATTCTGCACATGGTTGGGAAAAATTAGAGGGAACACTGCTCCTGAGGGCAAAAAAGGCAGAGAGAGTATAACACTGACAGGTTGTCACCAGGCGGGACCTTTGGAAGTTTGGTGTATGAGCTTCTAGTACATGAGCTAAAAGCCATGTGGCTATTAGCTAAGGCTGTAGCGCCCCAACCCCGAGCCCCAACCCCCTGCCCCAGCCCTGAGCCCCCCCAAACCTAGAGCCCCCTCCTGGACCCCTAACCCCTCAACCCTGGCCCAACCCCAGAGCCAGCACCCCCTGCCTCAGCCCACAGCCTCCTCCCGCACTCTGAATCCCTAGGCCCCACCCCCAAACCTGGATCCCCCTCCTGCACCCCAAACCCCTCATCCCTGTCCCAGACCCTGTACCCACTCCCATACCCCAACTCCCTGCCCCAGCCTGGAGCCACCTCCCGCACCCTGAACCCCTCATTTCTGGCCACACCCCAGAGCCTGCACCCCCAGTTAGAGCCCTCACCCCCTCCCACACCCCAACCTCCTGCCCCAGCCCAGTGAAAGTGAGTGAGGATGGGGGAAAGCAAGCCACGGAGGGTGGGGGAATGTAGTGAGCAGGGGGCGGGGCCTCAGGGAAGGGGTGGAGAAGGGGCAGAGCCTCGGGGAGGGGGTGGGGTTAGCGTGTTCAGTTTTGTGCAATTAGAAAGAAAACATGTTAACAAACAACCCATAGCCCCTGAGCCTCCAAGTTCAGACCAATAACAATTGGAGTCTAATGGTGAACGATGAAAGAGACTTATATGCTAGAGGAAAGATATTCCAAATCCAAATTTTATAATACGACTGTGCCACTCAACCCTACTGAGTGCCTTTCCTGCCTCAGTTAAAATGGCAATTGTGTGATTCCTCATCTAAGCTTAGTGCAAGGTAAGCACTTTCCTCCACCCATTTTCCCCCTCCAGGGCTGGCTTTAGGCTGATTCCCCCGATTCCCCAGAATCGGGCCCCACGCCTAAGAGGGCCCCAGTGGCAGTCCACTCCGGGTCTTCGGCAGCACTTTGGCAGCAGGGGGTCCACTCCGGGTCTTCGGCGGCATTTCAGTGGCGGGGGTCCTTCAGAGCCGCGGAAGACCCAGAGCGTACCCCCGGCCGCCGCCGAAGACCCGGACCACTGCCAGGTATTCGAATCGGGCCCCACAGTTCATGAAGCCGGCCCTGTCCCCCTCCTTTCTTGAAACATGCCCCTCCCACCCCAGTCACGGTGTACAAGGATGGGGCTGACCTGACTTTTCTAAGTCAATCACTATAGCACAACGGTTCTCAAACTTTTGTACTGGTGACCCCTTTCACACAGCAAGCCTCTGAGTGCGACCCCCCCCCCCTTATAAATTAAAAACACCTTTTTTTTAAATATTTAACACCATTATAAATGCTAGAGGCGAAGCGGGGTTTGGGGTGGAGGCTGAAAGCTCACGACCCTCCCATATAATAACCTTGCGACCTCCTGAGGGGTCACGACTCCCAGTTTGAGAACCCCCTGCTCTAGCACTACCTTCCCACCAGATCACCCCAGCAGGCCTTCCTCCTGAGAAAAGAGGTATGAGAACAACTCCACAAAGCCTAGACATCAGGGACAGAATCATAGAAATGTAGGGCTGGTCTAGTCCAGGCTCCTGCACTGAGGCAGGACTAAGGGCTTGTACACACTAGTGCTTACTTCACTATAACTTAAGTCACTCAGGGATGTGAAACACCCCCGCCCCCCGCAAAAGCTGTAAGTTACCCCAACCTAAGCATCGGTGTGGACAGCGCTGTGCTGGGGGGAGAAGCTCTCCCACTGCCATAGCTACTGCCACTCAGGGAGGTGCACTAGCAGCGCTACAGCAATGCAGCTACATCAGTACAGCTGCGCCACAGTAGCAATTCTAATGTAGATTAGCTCTGCATTATCTAAACCAGTGTTTCTCAACCTTTTTGATACCAGGGACTGGCTTGCTGCCTTCCTAAACTGTGTCAGGGAGATCTCAGGGACTGGTCATTGAGAAACACTGATCTAGACCATCCCTGACAGGTGTTTGTCTAACCTGTTATTTAAAAGCTTCAATGACAGAGATTCCACAACTCTACATGATTTGTTCCGGTGTCCCCGAGCGCAGTGCAAACGGAGAAGGCCCGGGCCCCTTAAGAGCATGGGCCCAGCTCCATGGCACCATTGTAAATCCGGCACTGTCCCCAGGTCCTTTTCTGCAGAACTGCTGCTTAGCCAGTCAGTCCCCCAGCCTGTAACGGTACATGGGATTTTTCCTTCCTAACTGTAGGACTCTGCACTTCTCCTTGTTGAAACTCATCAGATTTCTTTTGGCCTAATCCTCTCATTTGTCTAGGTCACTCTGGGCCCTATCCCTACCCTCCAGTGTCTCTACCTCTCCCTACAGCTTAGTGTCATTGCGAAATTGCTGAGGGTCAATTAATCCCATCATCCAGATCATTAATAAAGATGTTGAACAAAACTGGCCCCAGGACCGACCCCTGGGGCACTCCGCTCGATACTGGCTGCCAACTAGACATCTAGCCGTTGATCACTACCCTTTGAGCCCGACAATTTAGCCAGCTTTCTATCCACCTTATGGTCCATTCATCCAATCCATACTTTTTTAACTTGCTGGCAAGAACACTGTGGGAGACCTTATCAAAAGCTTTGCTAAAGTCAAGATATATCATATTCACCGAGCCAGTTATCTCATCATAGAAGGCAATCAGGTTGGTCAGGCATGACTTGCCCTTAGTGAATCCAAGTTGACTGTTCCTGATCACCCTCCTTTCCTCCAAGTGCTTCAAAATGGATTCCTTGAGTACCTGCTCCATGATTTTGCCAGGGACTGGCAAGTGAGGCTGTAGTTCCCCGGGGTTCTCTTTCTTCCCTTTTTAAAATATGGGCATTATTTTTGCCTTTTTCCAATCATCTGGGATCTCCCCTGATCGCCACGAGTTTTCAGAGTTAATGGCCAATGGCTCTGCAATCACATCAGCCAAATCCCTCAGCAACCTTGGATGCATTAGATCTGGACCCAAGGACTTGTGCACATCCATCTTTTCTAAATAGTCCTTAACCTGTTCTTTCACCACTGAGGGCTGCTCACCTCCTCTCCATACTGTGTTGCCCAGTGCAGCAGTCTGGGAGCTGATCTTGTCTGTGAAGACTGAGGCAAAAAAAGCATTGAGTACTTCAGCTTTTTCCACATCATCTGTCACTATGTTGCCTCCCTCATTCAGTAAGGGTCCCACACTTTCCCTGACCTTCTTCTTGTTGCTAACATTCCTGTAGAAACTCTTCTTGTTACCCTTCACATCCCTTGCTAGCTGCAACTCCAATTGTGCCTTGGCCTTCCTGATTACACCCCTGCATGCTCTAGCAATATTTTTATACTCCTTCCTAGTCATCTGTCCAAATTTCCACTTCTTGTAAGCTTCCTGTTTGAGTTTAAGCTCTCCGAAGATTTCACTGTTAAGCCAAGGTGATCGCCTGCCATATTTGCTATTCTTTCTGCACTTCGGGATGGTTTGTTCCTGCGTCCTCAATAAGGCTTCTTTAAAATACAGCCAGCTCTCCTGGATTCCTTTCCCCCTCATATTAGCTTCCCAGGGGATCCTGCCCATCAGTTCCCTAAGGGAGTCAAAGTCTGCTTTTCTGAAGTCCAGGTATTTTGCGTATTTTGTTACTCTCCTTTCTTCCTTTTGTCAGGCTCCTGAACACATCCATCTCATGGTCACTGCTGCCTAGGTTGCCACCCACTTCTATTTCCAAGTAAGATTTAAGTGGTTCTAAGTAATAACAGACAGAACAAAGTAAATTACCAAACAAAATTAAATAAAACACGCAGTTAAATCTCACCCTCAGAGATGTTCCAATAAACTTCTTTGACAGACTAGCCTCCTTCTAGTCTGGGTCCAGCAATCACTCACACCCCTGGAGTTACTGTCCTTTGTTCCAGTTTCTTTCAGGCATCTCTTTGGGGTGGAGAGGCTATCTCTTGAGCCAGCTGAAGACAAAATGGAGGAGTTTCCAGGTGCTTAAATAGACTTTCTCTTGTGGGTGGAAACCCCTTCTCCTCTCCTATGCAGAATCTAGCTACGAGATGGAGTTTTGGAGTCACACGGGCAAGTCACATGTCCATGTATGACTTAGTTCTCTACAGGACATTCCCAGGAAAGCTCAGATGTGGATTGGCATCTATCAAGGTCCATTGTTAGCCACGTACTCCCAATTACTTGAATAACCCCTTCATACTATGTTGACCAAATCTGCCTTAGGTGCTTCCTACAGCAATACAAAGCATAGAGCTTATGCTCATAACTTCAGATATAAAAATGATACATGCATACGAAATAGGATGAATACATTCAATAGAACATAATCTTTGCAAAGATATGTTACATGGCATATATAGCATAAAACATATCCCAGTTATGTCATATTTACATTCATAAGCATATTTTTATAAAGCATTATGGGGTACAATATCACACTGTCACAGTACTATCCACAAACTATGTAAGTGCACTCTCTATGCCATTATCCAAATCGCTTATGAAGATATTGAATAGAATCAGACCTAGGACAGATCCCGGCAGGATCCCATTCGATACGCCCTTCCAGCTCAATTGTGAGCCATTGGTGGAGTCTCCTTCCTTGGAGGTTTTTAAGGCCCGGCTTGACAAAGCCCTGGCTGGGATGATTTAGCTGGGAATTGGTCCTGCTTTGAGCAGGGGGTTGGACTAGATGACCTCTTGAGGTCCCTTCCAACTCTGATATTCTATGATTCTATGATAACTACTCTCTGAGTACAGTTTTTGTAGCCAGTTGTGCACCCACATTATGGTAGGTTTGTCTAGGTAGTATTTCCCTAGTTTGCTGATGAGACAGTCATGTGAGACTGTCAAGGCTGCTTCCCCACTCTGAACTTTAGGGTACAAATGTGGAGGCCTGCATGAAAACTTCTAAGCTTAACTACCAGCTTAGATCTGGTCCGCTGCCACCACTCCCAAATGTGCTAATTCCCTTCCCTGGGTAGCCTTGAGAGACTCTTCACCAATTTCCTGGTGGATCAAGATCCAACCCCCTTGGATCTAAAAACAAGGAAAAATCAAGCAGGTTCTTAAAAAGAAGGCTTTTAATTAAAGAAAAAGGTAAAAATCATCTCTGTAAAATCAGGATGGAAACTAACTTTACAGGGTAATCAAACTTAAAGAGCCCAGAGGAATCCCCTCTAGCCTTAGGTTCAAAGTTACAGCAAACAGAGATAAACACTCTAGCAAAAAGGTACATTTACAAGTTGAGAAAACAAAGATAAAAACTAACATGCCTTGCCTGGCTGTTTACTTACAAGTTGGAAATATGAGAGACTTGTTCAGAAAGATTTGGAGATCCTAGATTGATGTCTGGTCCCTCTCAGTCCCAAGAGCGAACAACCCCCAAAACAAAGAGCACAAACAAAAGCCTTCCCCCCACCAAGATTTGAAAGTATCTTGTCTCCTTATTGGTCCTTTGGGTCAGATGTCAGCCAGGTTACCTGAGCTTCTTAACCCTTTACAGGTAAAAGGATTTTGGAGTCTCTAGCCAGGAGGGATTTTATAGTACTGTACACAGGAGGGCTGTTACCCTTCCCTTTATAACTACTCTCTGAGTACAGATTTTGCAGCCAGTTGTGCACTCACGTTATGGTAGGTTTGTCTAGGTAGTATTTCCCTAGTTTGCTGATGAGACAGTCATGTGAGACAGTAGGCAAGGCCATACAGGGCAGCACTGTCCCCATTTTCTAAATGCAACAATCCCTTCACCTGGGGAAACACATCCAGCACTGACTGCAGGAAGGTCTTCCTCAGATTCAACTGTCCACCTTCCAGGGGGCAGGGCTGGTACATGAGGGCTGTGGCCAGGGGGATGATGGTAGTGCAGAGGAACCCAGGGGAACAAGGGTAGTGTGGGGGACCCACGGCAGTGCTTTCCCCAGGAATTGAAATTAGGGAGGAGTGTCCGAATTTACAGGGGTGTGTGTCAGGACCGATGAGATATATAAAAGAGATATGAATAAAGTAAATGTTTTGTTAGAATAATGCAAATTTAACATAAGGATAATGCAAGTTACACCAAAACACATAACAGGTCTAGATTTCTAAAAAAATATAAATTTAAAAAAATGTATTTAATTTAAATTGACTTTTGAAAAGTAAGCCATCTTGGGATAAGAGGGAAGTCCTCTCATGGATCAGTAACTGGTTAAAAGATGGGAAACAAAGAGTAGGAATTAGTTTTCAGAATGGAGAGAGATACATAATGGTATCCCTGAGGGGTCAGTACTGGGACCATTACTGTTCAACATACTCATAAATGATCTGGAAAAATGGGTAAACAGTGAGGTGGCAAAATTTGCTGATGATACAAAACTATTCAAGATAGTTAAGTCCCAGGCAGACTGCGAAGAGTTACAAAGGAATCTCACAAAACTGGGTACCTGGGCAACAAAAATGGCAGATGAAATTCAATGTTGATAAATGCAAAGTAATGCACCTTGGAAAACAATTTCAACTATACATACAAAATGAAGGAGTCTGAATTAGCTGTTAACACTCAAGAAAGAGATCTTGGCATCATTGTGGATAGTTCTCTGAAAACATCCACTCAATGTGCAGCGGCAGTCAATGATTCCCAACATTCTGTTTGCTTTTTTAAAAAGAACAGGAGTACCCGTGGCACCTTAGAGACTAACACATTTATTTGAGCATAAACTTTCGTGGGCTACAGCCCACTTCATCGGATGTAGTCCACGAAAGCTTATGCTCAAATAAATTTGTTAGTCTCTAAGGTGCCACAAGTACTCCTGTTCTTTTTGCGGATACAGACTAACATGGCTGCTACTCTGAAACCTTTGTTTTTTAAAGAAAGGGATAGATAATAAGACAGAATATATCATATTGCCTCTATATAAATCCATGGTACATGTACACCTTGAATACTGTGTGCAGATCTGGTCACCCCATCCCAAAAAAGGTATATTGGAAATGGAAAAGGTACAGAGATGAGCAACTAAAATGATTAGGGGTATGAAACAGGAGGAAAAATTAAAATGACTGGGAATTTTCAGCTTAGAAAAGACATGACTAAGGGGGGATATGATAGAGGTCTATAAAATCTTGACTGGTGTGAAGAGTGAATAAGGAAATGTTATTTAATCCTTCACATAACACAAGAACTAGGGGTCACCCAATGAAATTAATAGGCAGCAGGTTTAAAAAAAAAATGGAAGTACTTCTTCACACAACATAAAGTTAACCCGTGGAACTCTTTGCCAGGGGATGCTGTGAAGACCAAAACTATAACAGGATTAAAAAAATAACTAGATAAATTCCTGGAGAATAGGTCCATCAGTGGCTATTAGCCAGGATGGGAAGGGATGCAACACCTTGCTCTGAGTGTACCAAGCGTGTTTGCCAGAAGCTGGGAATGGGCAACAGGGGATGGATCACTTGATGATTACCTGTTCTGTTCATTCCCTCTGAAGCACCTGGCCTTGACCACTGTTGGAAGACAGGATACTGGGCTATTTGGACCATTGGTCTGACCCAGTATGACCATTTCTTATGTAAAAATTAATTATAATAATAAAAATGTTTAGTACAGACACTCCCCAACATAATGACCTCTCAAGATAGCAACAATGTGAGACAACAACTTTGACAAATAATGCATTTTAAAAATCTTGGCCTACTAGGAAACAAATTTATATAAGTTTCATTCCCAGTCACAAAGCTAACATTCTGGAGCAAAGTCACTAAAATATAATCCAACAAACAAATGTTTTTTTAACGTGCCCCTCACTTTTCCCTCCACTGCACCCCACTCACCGGGGTTGTCCTTGGTCAGTGGAGACTCAGAGTTCAGAGGTGCTTTCACGTGAGTACACCTCCCAGGTGGGGGGCAAAAAGGCACCTTGCTCGTTCCTCCAGCTGCTCACTGTTTGCTCTGGCCACGGCTGTTCATTGTGGCACCGTTCACTCCACCACTCTGTTGCCAATGGCCCTGCGCAGTCACCTTCTGCTGCCATCTGCCACTCTGACCTCTGCTAGTTGGTCTCTTGAGGTTCCACCAGCTCTCAGTGATTTCAGCTGAGCAATCAGAGGGGGAACCTCGCTGTTATTGCAGTCTGGGCCGTCTCTTCCACAAAAACACTGTACCCACAGGAACACTGTCCCCCTAGCAGAACTAAGCACTTAGACCTGATTACACTGCTCCCCAGCCAAAATGCTTCTGAAATAAATGTAGTCAAACTTTACTAATTCTGGGTCACTGAGAACGTTAAAACTGTTGATTGGCTCTAGTTTTCAAGATATGCTATTGGGTCAGTATATACAACCCTTGACTTGGGAAGGGATCTCAATTTAAACCAGAAATGACTAAAATACATCTTTGACTGGATCTATGAATAAATCTATGACTGGGTTTGGACAGTACTTGCTTTTTAGGCAAAACAATGAATGATGCAATCTGAAGCTGGTATTGCGTCATACATGATATGAATTGCATCATGTTATTCCTAGAAGTCATGGATGATGCAATCATAACGAAGCTTACATCACTCTGCTGAACAAATTGCCCTATATCAGCTCTAGAAATCATACAGTGTCATGCTCTCTTATTTGTCAGTGTTTGATTTTGCAAAGGGACACATTTCTGTTTCGCCAAAGTGAGCAGAGATGCCTCGTACTTGTGTGAACAGTGCAGATAACTTCTGCTATGTTTGTGGTGAAGTGACTTTTGCATCACAAAAGTGCAGTATAACCACTATGGTTAAGAAAGCCTATCACCTTTATTTTGGCTGCAAAATTGGAGATCAGGACAAGAGGTGGGCCCCACACATATGCTGCAACACTTGTGCAACAAATCTTCGCCAGTGGTTGAACAGGAAAAGGAAATCTATGCCTTTTGCAGTGCCAATGATTTGGAGAGAGCCAACAGATCATACCAGCAATTGTTACTTCTGCATGGTGCCTCCAGTTGGGAAAGGTGTGTCAAAGAAGAAAAAGTGGACTGTGCATTATCCAAACATTCCATCAGCTATATGCCCAGTACCCCCACAGAGAAGGACTGCTGGTTCCTGATGCACCAGAATCATTCTCACTTGAGTCAGACGAGCAAGAGGAAGAGGATGAAACTTCTGGTCCTGAATCATCAATGTCACAGGACCACATTTTCTCCCATCCTCCTCCTCTGAACCACACCTCATAACACAAGGTGAACTGAATGACCTCGTCAGGGATTTGGAACCACCCAAGAGTAAGGCAGAGCTGTTGGGCTCCAGACTACAGCAGTGGAATCTCCTGGCAGGTGATGTTAGGGTTTCCATGTTCCGTGACCGTCACAAGGATCTTGTCCCATTCTTCTTCATGAAAGGTGATCTTGTAGCCTGCAACAACATCGATGGTGTGATGGCAGCCCTCAACATCGTTCACAATCCAGATGAGTGGAGACTGTTCATTGATTCATCGAAGACGAGTCTTAAAGCTGTTTTACTGCATAATGGCAATGTTTTGCCATCAATTCCAGTTGGTCATGCAGTACATATGAAGGAAACCTAGGACAACATGAAACAACTTTTGAGGTGCATAAACTATGACCAACATCAGTGCCAGCGTTGTGGCGATTTGAAGGTTGTTGCTCTCTTGCTTGGTCTGCAGACTGGATACACAAAGTACTGCTGTTTTCTCTGCGAATGGGATAGTCCTGCAAGAGATTCCCACTACATCAAGAAAGATTGGCCACTCCGACAGTCATTGGAGCCTGGGAGGAAAAGTGTTCTGCGTCTTCCACTTGTTGAATCAAGGAAGATTTTGTTACCACCCTTACACATCAAGCTGGGTCTGATGAAGAACTTTGTCAAGGCCATTGACAAAACACAAGCAGCTTTCAAGTACCTCCGTGAAAAATTTCCAAGGTTAAGTGAAGCTAAGATAAAGGAAGGTGTCTTTGTTGGTCCTCAGATTCGTGAACTTCTTCGAGATGATGCATTTGACCATGCACTGTGTGGCAAGGAAAAGACAGCATGGAAAGCCTTTCAGTTAGTGGCAATAAATTTTCTTGGAAACAACAAGGCAGACAACTACAGGTTGTTGGTGGAAAACCTCCTCAAGGCATACAAAAGCCTTGGTTGCAACATGTCACTAAAGATACATTTTTTGCACTCTCATCTAGATTTTTTTCCACCGAACTGCAGAGCAGTAAGCGACGAGCATGGTGAGCGTTTTCAACAATGGAGAAATGCTATCAGGGCAAATGGAGCCCATCAATGCTTGCAGACTATTGCTGGACAGTTACAAGAGATGCTCCATTTAATGAATACAAGAGACAAGCCAAGAAGTAGACACTGAATAGGACTAAACTATGTACATAATAGTTTTTGCCTTTTGTTTCATAATAAAATTTATTTATATAACCCTTTTGCTGATTTTTAAAGTGTTACATAAACAGGACAGGTGAAATATTATCATGTAAAGCAACCATAAACACATGAAAAGAGCTAGGTTTACAATTTATGATTAAAACTCTACCATCTACACAATATACATAGACATAAAATGTAAAAACTTAAATATCTTAGAAACAGTAGCCAGTCAATTGTTTTAATTGTCATATTTGAATTCAGCACATCAAAATACATAATAAATAGCACATTTTATCTCTGAAGCAGACGACTTCTCAAAAATTGTAGACCAGTGATTTCAGCTGCAGTGGTCACTTAACAGAAGAAAATACTATCTATGGAGTCTAATCAGCTCTATCTTTAAACAGTGGAGAGGGACAGGTCAATCAGCACAGGCTAAGTACAGTTCTACTGCCCTTTACTCATACAATAAGAACAACATTTCATTCCCACCCCTCATTCAAGTGATTTGTAACCCAACCCCAGCTAAAATCTATCATTTGGGCAACACAGCTCTGTTTGCTGGATACCTAGGTAGATTAGGTGTGAATGTAAATACAATCTGTTCCTGAAGCCTTTTCCCCCCAGCTCATCATTAGCTGTCAGGGAGAGTTCATTTAGACTTTGCTTACAAATCATCATTTGAAATTATTACGTTGGCCAACATCACCGAAATGAATGCACTGACACTGTCATAAAAAAAACAGCCGTATAAGGAACCTAGTCTATGTTCATACTTTTCAAATCTATTATACTTTCAGATACACATATTTTATCATACACTGTATATGCTTTTAAAGTGTGTACTAATGTTTCAATTTCAATTCAAATTTCCAAACAGGCACTAAATTGGCATGTTTCAGAATAGCAGCCGTGTTAGTCTGTATCTGCAAAAAGAACAGGAGTACTTGTGGCACCTTAGAGACTAACAAATGTATTTGAGCATAAGCTTTCGTGGGCCCACTTCATCGGATGCACAGAATGGAACATATAGTGAGGAGATATATATACATACAGAAAACATGAAAAGGTGGGAGTTGCCCAACCAACTCTAAGAGGCTAATTAATTAAGATGAGCTATTGTCAGCAGGAGAAAAAAAACTTTTGTAGTGATAATCAAGACGGCCCATTTAAGACAGTTTGACAAGAAGCTGTCAGGATACTTAACATGGGGAAATAGATTCAATGTGTATAATGGCTTAGCCATTCCCAGTCTCTATTTAACCCTAAGTTGACTGTACCTAGTTTGCATATTAATTCAGGTTCAGCAGTTTCTAGTTGGAGTCTGTTTTCGAAGCTTTTCTGTTGCAAAATTGCCACCTTTAAATCTGTTACTGAATGGCCAGAGAGGTTGAAGTGTTCTCCTACTGGTTTTTGAATGTTATGATTCCTGATGTCAGATTTGTGTCCTTTTATTCTTTTGCGTAGAGACTGTCCGGTTTGGCCAATGTACATGGCAGAGGGGCATTGCTGGCACATGATGGCATATATCACATTGGTAGATGTGCAAGTGAACAAGCCCCTGATGGTATGGCTGATGTGATTGGGTCCTATTATGGTGTCATTTGAACAGATATGTGGACAGAGTTGGCATCGGGCTTTGTTGCAAGGATAGGTTCCTGGGTTAGTGTTTTTGTTCTGTGGTGTGTGGTTGCTGGTGAGTATTTGCTTCAAGTTTGGGGGCTGTCTGTAAGCGAGGACTGGCCTGTCTCCCAAGGTCTGTGAGAATGAGGGATCGTTTTCCAGGATAGGTTGTAGATCGAGGATGATGCGCTGGAGAAGTTTTAGCTGGAGGCTGTACGTGATGGCCAGTGATATTCTGTTATATTCCTTGTTGGGCCTGTCCTGTAGTAGGTGACTTCTGGGTACCCGTCTCGCTCTGTCACTCTGTTTCCTCACTTCCCCAGGTGGGTATTGTAGTTTTAAGAATGCTTGATAAAGATCTTGTAGGTGTTTGTCTCTGTCTGTGGGATTGGAGCAAATGTGGTTGTATCTCAGGAAGTCGGTGGTGTCTCAAAGATAGCTAGGAGTTCTGGTAGTGTAGGGTCTGAGGAGAGAGTCCACATAGCCAGATAAGACTGCTGTAAGAGTGGCAATGCCTGAGATGATGGGGCGTCCAGGATTTCCAGGTTTATGGATTTTGGGTAGCAGATAGAATACGCCTGATTGGGGCTCTAGGGGTGTGACTGTGCTATAGCAGGGAGTTTCTTGAGCAGTTGGTGTAGTTGCTTTTGGTACTCCTCAGTGGAATCGGAGGATAGTGGCCTGTAGAATGTGGTGTTGGAGAGTTGCCTGGCAGCCTCCTGGTCATAATCTGACCTGTAAGTGAGGACATGCCTGTCTCCCAAGATCTGGGAGAGTGAGGGATCATCTTTTAGGATAGGTTGTAGATCTTTGATGATGCGCTGGAGAGGTTTTAGTTGGGGGCTGAAGGTAACAGCTAGTGGTGTTTCTTTGTTGGGCCTGTCTTGTAGTAGGTGACTTCTGGGTACTCGTCTGGCTCTGTAAATCTGTTTTTTCACTTCAGCAGATGGGTATTGTAGTTTTAAGAATACTTCATAGAGATCTTGTAGGTATTTGTCTCTGTCTGAGGGATTGGAGCAAATGCGGTTGTATCTTAGAGCTTGGCTGTAGACAATGGATCGTGTGGTGTGTCCTGGATTAAAGCTAGAGGCATGTAGGTAAGTATAGCGGTCAGTAGGTTTCTGGTGTAGGATGGTGTTTATGTGACCATCACTTATTAGCACAGTAGTGTCAAGGAAATGGACGCTTATGTGGATTGGTCTAGGCTGAGGTTGATGGTGGGATGGAAATAGGTGAAATCATGGTGGAATTACTCAAGGGCTTCTTTTCCATGGGTCCAGATGATGAAGATGTCATCAATGTAGCACAAGTAGAGTAGGGGCATTAGGGGATGATTGCTAAGGAAGTGTTGTTCTAAGTCAACCATAAAAATGTTGGCATACTATGGGGCCATGCGGGTACCCATAGCAGTGCCGCTGACTTGAAGGTATATATTGTCCCCAAATGTGAAATAGTTGTGGGTAAGGACAAAGTTGCAAAGTTCAGCCACCAGGTTTGGCATGTAACTAGTTCACAAAACTGGGGGAGGGGAGTGTTGGGGAAATTCGGGGGGGTGTACACCCCCCCAGTGTAGGAAATTACTGACCCATGGGAATGGGGCTGGTGCTGAGGGCTGCAGGCCAGGGGAACCCATGGGGATGGGAATGGCGCATGAGGCCTGCAGGCCAGGCGAACCCATGGGAATGGGAATGCGCATGAGGGTTGCAGGCCAGCGGAACCCATAGGGATGGGAATGCGCATGAGGGTTGCAGGCCAGCGGAACCCATAGGGATGGGAATGGTGCATGAGGACTGCAGGCCAGGAGTAGGGCAGGGGAACCCATGGAGATGGGAATGGCACATGAGGGCTGCAGGCCAGGGGTAGGGCAGGGGAACCCATGGAGATGGGAATGGCGCATAAGGGTTGCAGGCCAGGGGTAGGGCAGGGGAACCCATGGGGCCGGTGCATGAGGGCTGCAGGCCAGGGGAACCCATGGGGATGGGGATGGCGCATGAGGGCTGCAGGCCAGGGGTAGGGCAGGGGAACCCATGGGGCCGGTGCATGAGGGCTGCAGGCCAGGGGAACTCATGGGGCCGGTGCATGAGGGCTGCAGGCCAGGGGAACTCATGGGGCCGGTGCATGAGGGCTGCAGGCCAGGGGAACCCATGGGGCCGGTGCATGAGGGCTGCAGGCCAGGGGAACCCATGGGGATGGGGCTGGTGCATGAGGGCTGCAGGCCAGGGGTAGGGCAGGGGAACCCATGGGGCCGGTGCATGAGGGCTGCAGGCCAGGGGAACCCATGGGGATGGGGCTGGTGCATGAGGGCTGCAGGCCAAGGGTAGTGCAGGGGGGCTCAGGGGAATGTGGCTCCAGGCCGAGGCGGCCCATGGGAACGGGGCTGGTGCACAAGGCTGGAGGCCAGGGGTAGTGCGAAGGGCTTCCAGGGGGCCAGGGCTACCGTCTGGGGCTGGGGAACAGGGACTCCGGGCTCGCGACGGGCGCAGGGCGCAACAAGAGGGCGGCAGCGGCCCCTTTAATTCCCCCCCCCGTTGCGTTGCTCCGCTTCAGTGTTGGCGGCACAAAGCTTCCCGCGAGTGTGACGTCATCGTGTGTGGCCGCTGCCCCACGTAACCCCGCCTAGCACCGCCTCCCGATTGGGTGTAAGGGCCGTGTAGGAGGGTGACGCGAGGCACGACGCGTGCCGTGATTGGCTGAGCGCTGAAGGCTGGGAGGTGGTGTGCTGCCCCGCCCCCCGGGTGTGCGCGAGGCGGCGGCGCGTGGCAGTGGCGGCTCCCGGGCTCAGAGTCCCAAGCGCAGGCGGCGGCGCCGAGCCCGGCCCGGCCATGACCGACTTCAAGCTGGGGATCGTGCGGCTCGGCCGGGTGGCCGGCAAGGTGAGGGGCCGCGAGCCGCCCTGGGCGGGGGCCGGGCCGGCGGGAGCGCCCGGCTGGGCCCGAGGGCGGCGGGGACGGGTCGGGGGCGCGGCCGTGGCCGTGGCGGGGGCCGGGCTGCGGGGGGCTCACCGGGGACTGCAGCGGCGAGCCGCTGTTCCCGGCACATGGGCGGCAGAGCTGCGGCGGGCGTGGGAAGCTCGGCCCTTGCAGCTCGGCCCTTGCCTGGCGCGTGGCTCGGCCTCTCGCGTGCAGTTCCCGGCTCGGGCTGGGCGGGGGGCGGGGAGCCGGCGCTCGCGCTGGTGTGTCGCTGGGTGAAGCCGCAGTTGCGCATGGAGCTGGGAGTGCGGGAGCTTTGGGGCCGTGTGGTGAGGGGCAGGGTTGTGCGCTGAGCTGGGAGGTGCATGCGATGGCCCCAGAAGGCATTCATATCCCAGTCGCTTTCCAAGCGGTGTAGTCCGAGGCAGGAGGGTAAGAGTTGGGGTTCCACCCTGGGGTGCTAAAAATCTTAGTCCAGATAATAAATGCAATACGGGCATTGGTGACACCAGCTCGGGCTCAGGTCTCTGGCTTTTGTTGTCTATCTGAGATTGCCTGTAAGGCTGCCATTGGTCTTTGGCTGTGTCCATTGGATCTGTCCATTGGTATCTTGGTCCAGCTTCCGAAGAAGTGGGCTGTAGTCCACGAAAGCTTATGCTCTAATAAATTTGTTAGTCTCTAAGGTGCCACAAGTACTCCTGTTCTTCTTTTTGCGGATACAGACTAACACGGCTGCTACTCTGAAACTTGTTAAGTTTGTTTCACAGAGGCACCTGAATGGTACTAATATTTAATCTGCAATGGATATAGACTGGTGATGACTTAACACATTAGTGTTTTAGTTCGTTAGAGCTATAGTGAATTCAGTAAACTTGTTTATTTTTTTTAGTAGAGTTCTTTCTAAAAGGAAACTAAATTCCCAATTCAGTGTATGACAATTCTATGTACAGCGAACTTTGTAGTAAATTGAGATGCATCTTTGGCATGGTACATGATGGTGATACAGTACTGCATTCTGCTTAGCTAAGTATGTTATACTAAACTGGCCAATGTGGTTTTTTTTCAGGGTTCACCCAGATTTTCGGAAAAGATGTGGGTGGTAGCCCTTAAGTGGTCTCAACTTTGTTCTTCCCTTTGTCTAAGTTAGTGCTGGGGTAATGGAGATTTGAAAGGAATAAGTGTAGATAGAGAATACATAGAATAACTGTCCTAGAATATTTTAGCAGGGAATTGAATAAGCATAGGAACAGTGAAGAAAAGCTCTGTGGAGCTCAAAAGCTTCTCTCTTTTCACCAGTGGAAGTTGGTCCAATTAAAGATATTCTCTCACCCACCTTGTGTGTCTCATAGAAACACTAAGGCATTTTTCTTCACTAAACTGTTGGTGAGCTCTGGAATGTAGACCTTCTGTGAAGGTTCTTAATTCTACAGGGTTGAACATATTTTGTCTAGGTTAGGTAATGAGTAAATAACTTGCTACATCACTAATATTTTAATAACTTCTACAATTCTAGTGGATCCTGTAGTAAGCCTAGGGTCTGGGTGCTTTGCCATCCCACTTCACATGGCAAGTCATGGTTGTGTAAGGCAGTGGTTCTTGACCAGGATTCTGAAGTCCCCTGGGGGGCTGCAAGCAGGTTTCAGGGGGTCTGCCAAAGTAAACTAGAGAGCAGGGCCGGTGTTAGACTCACTGGGGCTCAGGGCAGAAAGCCAAAGCTGCGCAGGGCTGAAGCAAAAGCCCGAGCAACTTAGCTTTGCAGGGGCCCCCCGTCATGTGAGCTACATGCAGTTACCCTGCTTGCCACCCCCTAATGCCAGCCCTGGCTTTTAATCTACTGGATATGCAGAAAAACAGTTGTGGCACAGATGGGCCATGGAGGTTTTTATAGCAAGTTGGGAGGAGCTCAGAAAGAAAAAGGTTGAGAACCCCTGGTGTAAAGAATATAGCTAAAAAATCTGTTCCCAGTAAAGTGATGTCATCAGGAACTGGTTGTGCAGAAGCTGCTTACCTGCGGTGTTAAAATATTGCTAGTTAAATCATACATTGCAGAATAATTTCAGTAATAAAGTTACAGCTGTTCTTAACTGCCTTTAACATGTTTGGTATATTTTAGACAAAGTACACGCTGATAGATGAACAAGACATCCCATTAGTGGAGAGTTACTCTTTTGAGGTAAGTGTTTTGAGCTTTGTTTAAGTTCTCTGAGCCAATGTGGTTATTAGACTCTTGACATACTGTGGCTAGAATAGTGCTAGCAAATCACAATTCCCCTCTCTGGAGAGGATATATAGCTATTAACATTACTACTAGCCTCTAAGTCTACAGCATGACTTCTGAACATGGATATTAACATGTAAGACATACATAGCTACAATTGTTAGGCTGCAACCTTGTTTAAAAAGGTTAAGTTATAGGGTAAATCTATAGAGGCAGAAAAGGTGTATTTTCAATCAAGTTAGCTTAACTCAATTGAAACCCCCTCCCCACACCTGGGTAGACACAACCTTTAAGACTGTGGTGTTCACAGACCAGCTAAACTGTCCTTAAAGGTATTAAACTGTGTATGTGGGTGTTAAGGTGGGTGGGGTTGTTTAAAAAACACACCCTTTTTTGTCTGTGTAGAGAAAGATCATGTTTCCCTTTTCCTTCTCCATTCCAGTCCCATTAGCAGCTGCTGTGGTGTGGTGAGGAAAACATAAATTCTGAAGCAACAAGTGTGGGCACTACATGACTCAATGGTGAATTCTGTCTGTCTTTCAAAAGTACTTCTAAGGCCCCTGTACCATTATATCTGAGTCATTACAATTTTTAATGTACTTAGCCTACCAGCATACCTGTGCGATTGGGAAGTGCTGTTATCTCCATTTTACAAACGGTGACCCGAGGCAGAGAGAGACCAGGTGACTTGTCCATTGTCTGTAGCAGAGCAAAGAACCTAGGCTGGCACCTTAACCACAGGACCATCTATCCTCTTTGCCCATAGCATTTCTGCTGTGTCCAGTCCACCTCTTCCTTCTCCCCAGAACCTTTTGTTCTCTGTCTAATGCAGAAGTATTAAATAACTAAAATCCCATTAAGATGAAGTGGCATATAATCAGTTTCCTGCAGTTGCAGGGGGCAGATGATGTCGGGTGTTGGTCTTTCCTGTCTCCCATTTCCCAAAGGGAATGTTAAGCAATGCTGCTGACAGTTGGATGCCCTTGGTCACAGAATACTCTTTTCTTCTCTCCAGGCTCGGATGGAGGTAGATGCTGATGGAAATGGAGCTAAAATATTTGCTTATGCTTTTGACAAAAACAGAGGAAGGGGATCTGGGCGTCTGCTGCACGAGCTACTGTGGTAGGTGTTGTACAAAGAATTAATATATTAAAGGTTTCAGTCAAGGATGTAGCTTGCAATCTTCAGCTTGTTTGTACGTTAAATAATGCATTATGAACACTAACAGTGGGTGTAATTAGAGATCTTGCTGTGTTAAAAGGCTTAATGCAGAACAAAACCAGTCTCTCTGTAAGAAATGTTGGTCACGGGAAACTAATTGTTTGCCCATCTATACCTATAGGTTAAATCTAGGAGTTACTAAATTCCTAGAAGCTTTGGGTTCTGTTCACCCCATGATATGCAAGTATAACTCCCAGTAGTACCAGTGAGATGTGAAGGTTTTGTGTTTGCTCAGTCTTCTGAATGATTGATTGGGATAGGACAATGCTAAAGGTTCAACAGACTGTTTCAACATAGTGGTGCTTTGTTTGCTGCTGACTTTAAATTTTGCACACTTTATTGAATGCTAGTCAGTGCTTTAGATTCTCTGTCAGGCAAGTCACCTGTGCCTATCTAAACACTTCAGAGGCTGACTTGATATATTCAGTACTTTACAAAGTTAAATAACCAGTTTAAAGTGTGTGTTCTCCTGTCTAGCTATCTTGTAGGAAATTATTTTGCTCCCTTTCATGCACAGAGTAAATCCTTGACTATCATTGGTGACTAAAAACTGAACTTAAAAGTTTGTAGAAAAGGTGAGAGAATCCTGGTGAGAGAATCGTGAAGTAGTCACCGAAAGCCCTTTATTTTGAGACATAAACCTAGGGATATTGTTTGCTGGTCACCTCAATGAGTTTGTATATTGTTGTTCTAAATTGGAGTTGCCCAGAAATTATCCACTCAAACCTATTGCTTAGTGAATTTTCTGGCTAAATATTCATGCAACTGTGGGACCTCCTGAGGCCCTCCCCAATAATGTTTTCACATACTGCCCCTCACTGGTGTCTAAGGCCTGATCTACACTGAAATGTTAGGTCAACCCACCTGTGTCGCTCAGGGGTGTGACATAGCACTGTCTACACCAGAGGTTTATTGTTTAACTATGTCAATAGAAGAGTTCTGCAGTCGACCTAGCTACCCACCTCTCAGGGAGGTGGATTACCTATACTGACAGAAGAAATCCTCCTGTCAGCGTAAGGAGTATCTATGCTGAAGCGTTGCTGCTGTATTGTTTCAAGTGTAGACAAGTCCTTAGCACTCTGCACCAGTTAGGTTTAGTGCCTCTGGCAATGCTGCTAATCTTGTTGCAAAGGTAATTGACTATAATTGTTTGGTAAATCAGATTGCCCACTGCGGTGGACACAAACCTAATGCTGTAATAATTAAAGTCCACAAATAGAATTAATAATTCCATAAAAGGATGCAGCCTCTGTTCAAATGACTGATATTGAAAGTTATCCACATCGTGGTGGTCCAGCTGTTTGCATATTGAGCAGCCCATTCATTCCCTCCTTCAGTAACATGACTACTTTACTGTTTGAATCAATTATAATGAATTCAGTTGAATTGTGTACAAAAAATAGCATCTCTTTATGCTCCCTCCCCATGCATGTGTGCATTATGATTAAGGCTACGTTTTAGTCACGGGCATTTTTAGTAAAAGTCACGGACAGGTTACGGGCAGTAAACAAAAATTCATGGCCCATGACCTGTCTGTGACTTTTACTAAAAACACCTGTGAATAAAACTTGGGGTGGAGGATGCTGGGGGAGGGTGGCCCAGCTGCTTGGGGCAGGGAGTGGGGGGCGCGGGCAGCGGCCCGGGATCTGGGACCCCTGCTTGTGCTTGGGGGAGGGAGGGGCTGCGTGTGGCTGGTGCTGGGGGGTTGGGTTGCTGGGGCCAGCAGGCTCCCTACCTGGCTCCATGCCTCTCCACCCCCCCACCCCCAGTGGCAGAGTTTGGGTGTGGGAGGGGGCAGTGGGTTGGAGAACGGGACGGGGTGAGGCAGGCTCTGGGCAGCAGCGACATCCCCCTCGTTCAGCTGCTAGGCAGAGGCATGCAGGCACCACCACCGCAGCTCCCGTAGGCCATGGTTCCCGGCCAATGGGAGCTGTGAAGCCAGTGCTCTGGGCGGAGGCAGCATGCAGAACTGCCTGGCCATGACTCCGCCTAGCAGGTGAGCCTAATTACTCACACAATGTGGTTGCAGGCACCGTCCAGCTACAGCCTGGTCAGTGGCCTCTAGGGTGACCAGACAGCAAGTGTGAAAAATCGGGACAGGTGGTGTGTGTGTGGGGGGGTAATAGAAACCTATATAAGAAAAAGACCCAAAAATCGGGACTGTCCCTATAAAATCGGGACATCTGGTCACCCTAGTGGCCTCAGTCTTTTTCCTGCCCCAGTAATCCAAGTTCCAGTGTCATTCAGATTGATTTACATGAATTTGGAGTCATTTAAAAAAAAAAAAAAGTGTGTGTGTGTGGGGACACACACGACAAAACCCCATGTTTTCCTTGGCAGGCCAAGCCTGACGTTCTGCCCCCCCTCCAAGTGGGCTGTGAGGCTAAAGCACTTTGAGGTCTTTAAATGAAACAATGAAGTGTTATTGCCCTCATCCAATACCCAGTCACTGTTCCCAACTCCAAGCCTTACCTCTTGTCTAAACCTAATCTCAGAACTGGAGTAAACTGCAGCTGGTAGAAAAATTTAAGTCAGTTGGCATTTTCTGCAAAAATGCAGCTTGCACTGCAAGAGCTAAGCTTGTCTGCCTGATGTTACTGATGAGTTGTTGCCGTATTAAGGGTTGTCTACTTACAATCTTGAGTTAGTACAGCATATTGCGGTTTCAAAATAAGTGTTTGCACTGCCTTTGACACCAGTTTAAATAAATTAGTTTAAAATCAGAGCTCAGCCCTCAGCACAGGAAACTAGCTACTCCCAGAATGCAAAGAGGAAGCTTGTTTCTCTCTATCCTAATTACTTCAATGGAGTGTGATTCGCAGCACTTAGTTGGGACTAAATGGTGACAGCAGCCTAACACTGCCATTGTCCTTTGCAAAAAGGCTCCATACTCTTCCCTGTTGTACTTGACCATGTCCTCAGGACAGGCCCTTTGTCCGTTCATTCCCCAAAGCAGGATTTTCATGTCTCTCTGGCTAGTCTGCCCACAAGATGAGTTTTCCTTCCCCATTCATCCTTTTTATTCTTGGAGGCACGAGGAGTCCTGTGGAAAAAATAGCCTGATCATGTAATTAAAGACTCTCCTAGACACGGGGGCCCACATTAAGGTTGCATGTGCAACTTTAATTCAGGCATTTCCTAACGTTTGGCTGCTTGACTTTGCAACTGTAGTGTTTTTCTAACATATGTATTATTTCATAGGGTTTTTAAAAAAGCAAACTGGAAAAAAAAAAACAAATTCCATCATGTGGCATCCTACTGACATCCATGTACATTAACAGCAGGGTTGGAATATTTAGATCCACGTCACAGGCCTCTACGACTTGAGCTACTGGGGTAACTGATAGAAGTAATAGGTTGTCATCTTATGTGGACCTGCACTCGAAGAGGATGAGCTGCACACTTTCCTAATGGGTTTCACAGATATTTGTTGACAGGAGAGGAATGGAGAGACTCTGGAATCTTGGTCTCTATTCCAGGCTCTGGGCTACCCTAGTAGGCACACGCTCGTCTGCCCATTCTCCCAGGCTTGACTGCTTCTGCCCCATCACTGGCTCCTTGTCCCAGTCTCCACTCCTCAGTCTTCTCATCCCAGTCTGACTCCCCCAACTCTCCCTGGCTCCATCAGATGCCACCAGTTAAGTCATAGAGAGCACAGGAGGGACAGGCTCTTTGCTCTTGGTTCTAGTGCAGGGGTGGCCAACCTGTGGCTCCAGAGCCACATGCGGCTCTTCAGAAGTTAATATGCGGCTCCTTGTATAGGCATCGACTCCAGGGCTGGAGCGACAGGCACCAACTTTCCAATGTTCCGGGGGTGCTCACTGCTCAACCCCTGGCTCTGCCACTGGCCCTGCCCCCACTCCACCCCTTCCCGCCCCTTCCCCATAGCCTGCCATGCCCTCCCTCCTCCCCTCCAGAGCCTCCTGCATGCCACGAAACAGCTTATTGGGAGGTGCGGGGAGGGAGGTAAATTCTGGTTCCTTCTCAGGCTCAGGTTGGCCACCCCTGTTCTAGTGCCTGGCTCCTCTGGACCTGCGTGGGACAATTAAAAGGAAAATCCAGCTTTTGCCCTCTGCAGCCTGGGCTGGAGCATGCTTAGTGGCTGTATGAGGATGACGCATTGCAGTCTGGTCAGCACTGAGAGCAGTGAGGGGCATGTTCATGCTTAGTATGTATGGAATTATCAGAGATCTTTACTGCTAAGTTCTGATGTCTTCATTGAGCATGTGAAAACTGCCATTTTTGAAAGGCTTGTGACCACATTTGGGTGGATTTTCACGGGGAAGGCAAAAGGCACATTGTTGATGCAAAGGCTATCCCTGGTCTAAAGCACGGAGGTGCTAGAGCATTTCAAAGAAAAGGACTCAAGAATTTTTTAACATGGACAAAATATTTTTCCTGATCCCTGTTCTCAGGAACAGTTGAACCTTTTTGGCTGAAATTTTCCAAAAATATCCAGCCTGAGGCAGACACTCAGTGTGGAAAATTTTAGCTCAAACTGTTAAAATTTGGCAAAGTTTTATAAGCAACTGAAAACAGGGACTTATAATGGGAAGTGTGGGGCAACCTGAATAAGCTGTGCCACCATCCCCACATGTAATACCTTTTATGTTCATTGCTCCTACTGTTAAAATTCTCTTATAGTGCTGTAAATTACTCATTACTTTACAAAGCACATAGCCGGATCCAGCTCCCTGCCCTGCAAACTTGCACTCTAAGATGTAAGACATGAAGGAATAATTCAGGACAGGGATGATTTAGTGAGAAAGATTGCTACAATAAATGAGTTGGGAATGGAAAAGGAGGATGGGCCAGGAATAACACTTGCACATGGACAAGGAATAGATTGATGGGGTGAAAGAGAGAAGATGAAAGAAACAGTAATGGGGGGAGGCATGTAGGGAATGAAATGAGTAGGAGGAAATAAATGTTAGTTGCGGGGGGGGAATTTATATAGCAGGGCCTGTACATGCTAATTATCCAACCTCTTTGTTTAAGCAAGTCTCTATTTGTACCTGCTGGTCACGAAAGCCCACAATGCCTCCAAAAAGACGGTTACTCACCGTTGTAACTGTTGTTCTTCGAGATGTGTTGCTCATATCCATTCCATTAGGTGTGTGCGCGCCGCGTGCACGATCGTCGGAAGATTTTCTACCCTAGCAACACCGGCGGGTCGGCTGTGGAGCCCCCTAGAGTGGCGCCTTCATGGCGCTGAATATATACCCCAGCCGACCCGGCGCCCCCTCAGTTCCTTCTTGCCGGCTACTCCGACAGTGGGGACGGGGGGCGGGTTTGGAATGGATATGAGCAACACATCTCGAAGAACAACAGTTACAACGGTGAGTAACCGTCTTTTCTTCTTCGAGTGCTTGCTCATATCCATTCCATTAGGTGACTCCCAAGCCCAACTTAGGTGGTGGGGTCGGAGTGAGACATTGCTGTGTGCAAAACTGCTGATCCGAAAGCAGCATCGTCTCTGGACTGCTGCACTAGTGCATAGTGAGCTGTAAATGTGTGGACTGATGACCAAACCGCTGCTCTACAAATGTCCTGGATCGGAACTTGTGCCAGGAAAGCCGTCGAGGAAGCCTGGGCCCTCGTGGAGTGAGCGGTGAGGTGCGGTGCTGAGACACCTGCCAGGTCATAGCAAGTCCGGATGCAAGACGTAATCCAGGAGGATAGGCGTTGTGAGGAGACCGGTGAGCCTTTCATTCGGTCGGCCACTGCAACGAAGAGTTGCGTCGTCTTTCTAAAGTGCTTTGTGCGGTCAATATAGAAGGCCAGGGCCCTTCGTACGTCCAGGGAATGCAAACGTTGATCCTGGCGAGTGGCATGTGGTTTGGGATGAAAGACCGGGAGAAAGATGTCCTGGTTGATATGAAAAGGAGAAACCACCTTAGGGAGAAAGGCAGGATGTGGACGAAGCTGCACTTTATCCTTATGGAAAACTGTATAAGGGGGCTCGGATGTAAGCGCCCTGAGTTCAGAAACGCGCCTTGCTGAGGTGATGGCTACAAGGAAGGCTGTCTTCCAGGATAGGTACAAAAGAGAACAGGTGGCCAGTGGCTCGAATGGAGGACCTGTGAGCTTGGAGAGAACCAGGTTGAGGTCCCACGTCTGAACGGGCTGACGTTGTTGTGGGTACATCCGGTCTAAGCCCTTGAGGAATCTAACGACCATCGCGTTAGAGAATACCGAGGACGCGAGTTCCCCTGGGTGAAAGGCCGATATAGCAGCCAGGTGAACTCTAATTGAAGATATCGCCAACCCCTGCTGTTTTAGGGAGAGGAGATATTCCAAAATGAGAGGAATGGGTGCCTGCAACGGGGACATGGCTCGTTGTTCGCACCAACAGGAGAACCGCTTCCACTTGGCCAGGTACGTGGTGCGTGTTGAGGGCTTCCTACTGCTCAGCAGAATCTGTTGGACAGAGTGCGAGCATTGCTGCTCTGCCTGGGTGAACCATGGAGCAGCCACGCCGTGAGGTGGAGTGATTGCAGGTCGGGGTGACGCAGCCGGCCGTGGTCCTGAGAGATGAGATCCGGACACAACGGAAGCGGGATCGGTGTCTGAACCGAGAGTTCCAACAGTGTGGTGTACCAATGTTGTCTCGGCCACGCTGGAGCGACCAGAATTACCTGTGCCTGGTCTCTGCGCAATTTGAGCAGTACCTTGTGGACCAGAGGAAACGGAGGGAAGGCATAAAACAGGTGGTCTTTCCAGGGAAGGAGAAACGCATCCGAGAGGGAGCCCGGAGCTCGACCTTGTAGGGAGCAGAACACGTGGCACTTCCTGTTGTCTCGAGATGCAAACAGGTCTATCTGGGGAAACCCCCACTTTTGGAAGATGGAATGTATGATGTCCGGACGGATAGACCACTCGTGCGTCTGGAAGGACCTGCTGAGTCGGTCCGCTAGAGTGTTCTGGACTCCAGGGAGGAACGACGCCGTGAGATGGATTGAGTGGGCGATGCAGAAGTCCCACAGGCGAATGGCCTCTTGGCATAGAATTGACGAACGTGCTCCTCCTTGCTTGTTGATGTAAAACATGGCCGTGGTGTTGTCGATGAGAACTAACACACATCGGCCACGTAGGAGGTTGAGAAATGCCTGGCACGCCAGGCGCACCGCCATCAGTTCCCGAACATTGATGTGCAGGGCTAGCTGGGGTGCAGTCCACAGGCCCTGGGTATGGTGTTCGTTGAGATGGGCGCCCCAACCCAGAGATGAAGCGTCTGTGACCAGGTGCAGAGAGGGTTGTGGGGCGTGAAATGGCATCCCCTCGCAGACCACATTGTGATCTAGCCACCAGGTGAGGGAGGTCAGGACCGAGATCGGGACCGTGACCACCATGTTCAGGCTGTCCCGATGTGGTCGATATATTGACGACACCCAGGTCTGGAGTGGGCGAAGCCGAAGTCTGGCATGCCTGGTTACGTACGTGCAGGAAGCCATGTGACCCAGCAGGGTAAGGCACGACCTCACCGTGGTAGTTGGGAACGTCTGGAGCCCTTGAATGAGGCTCGTGATGGTGCCAAATCGGTTGTCTGGCAGGATGGCTTGTGCACGTCTGGAGTCTAGAACTGCGCCTATGAATTCTATTCTCTGGGTAGGTTCTAGAGTGGATTTGTCCTTGTTGAGTAGGATGCCCAACTCGTTGAATGTGTGCACTATTATGTGGACGTGAGCTTGAACTTGCTCCTTGGTGCGACCACGTACCAGCCAGTCGTCTAGGTACGGGAACACCTGTATCCCTTGCCGACGAAGGTACGCTGCCACGACAGCCATACATTTCGTGAACACTCTTGGGGCCGAGGATAGGCTGAAGGGAAGGACTGCAAATTGGTAGTGCACCGCGTTTACCACGAATCGCAGGAAGCGTCTGTGAGGTGGGTAAATTGAGATGTGAAAGTATGCGTCTTTCATGTCGAGGGCGGCGAACCAGTCTCCAGGATCGAGGGAAGGGATAATGGCCCCCAGAGAGACCATGCGGAACTTCAACTTTACTACGAATTTGTTGAGTCCGCGCAAGTCCAAGATGGGCCGCAGACCTCCTTTGGACTTGGGGATCAGGAAGTAACGGGAATAAAATCCCCTGCCCCTTAACTCTATCGGAACCTTCTCTATGGCCCCCATGGCCAGGAGCGTAGAAACCTCCTGTATAAGAAGTTGCTCGTGAGAAGGGTCCCTGAAGAGGGACGGGGAAGGGGGGTGGGAGGGGGGGATAGAAGAAAACTGGATAGCGTATCCCCTCTCCACCGTGCGGAGGACCCAACAGTCCGAAGTTATAAGGGACCAAGCGCGGTGGAAGTGGGAGAGACGATCCTGAAAGGAGGGGGCTGGATCCTGGGGGATGACTGGGGCGCCGTCCTCGACCGCACCTTCAAAAGTTCTGTCTAGGACCTGAAGGTGGTCTTGGTGGCCCCTGGTTCTGACCGGGTTGAGGGCCAGCCCATCTTCTCCTACCACCTCGCCCTCGCCTCCGGGCCGAGTCTTGTCTCTGACGAGGCGGGGGGGGGTAGAAGTGCTGAGGCTGCGGCCTAAATGGTCTGCGCTGAGGGCCCACAACATGCATCCCCAGGGAGCGCATGATTGTTCTCGAGTCCTTGAGGCTCTGCAGGCGAGAGTCCGTCTTGTCCGAGAACAATCCATGTCCCTCAAAGGGCAGATCCTGTAGGGTTTGCTGCAGCTCCGGAGGCAAACCCGAAACCTGAAGCCAGGAGATCCTGCGCATAGCGATACCCGAAGCCAGGGTCCTCGCAGCTGAGTCTGCTATGTCCAAGGAGGCCTGCAAGGAGGTCCGAGCCACCTTCTTGCCCTCCTCTACCATGGCCCCAAACTCTTCCCTGGACTCTTGGGGAATCAACTCCTTAAACTTTCCCATAGAGTTCCAGGAGTTGAAATTGTAGCGGCTCAGTAGCGCCTGTTGGTTTGCCGCTCTAAGTTGCAGCCCTCCGGCTGAGTATACCTTACGGCCAAACAAATCGAGCCGCTTAGCCTCGTTTGATTTAGGCGCTGCAGCCTGCTGGCCGTGGCGCTCTCGTGCGTTCACTGATTCCACCACCAGTGAACACGGTTGGGGGTGGGTATACAAGTACCCATAGTCCTTAGATGGGACAAAGTACTTCCTTTCCACCCCTCTCGCTGTGGGTGGGATAGAGGCAGGAGTTTGCCATATCGTATCCGCATTGATTTGTATCGTGCGGATCAGGGGTAACGCTACCCTCGATGGGGCATCCGCTCCAAGGATATTCACGATCGGGTCGTGCACCTCCACTATCTCCTCCACCTGCAGGTCCATATTACGGGCCATCCTGCGCAGAAGATCCTGGTGAGCCCGAAGATCTATTGGAGGTGGGCCTGTGCACGATGTGCCCGCCACTGCCTCATCCGGAGAAGAAGAGGAAGATGCCTCCGGTGGAACAGGATCCAAGGGCTGGTCCTGGTCTCTCTGTTCCTGGGCTGGAGCATCACCTGCGCCTGGGTCCAGGGCGTCAGGTGGTGCGGACACAGAAGCCTCCATGCCCCCTGGCGGAGGCCGCGAAATGGTGGACTCCGGGGCCCCTCTGATGGAGTGACGGGAGCGAGAGGTCGAAGCAATTGGAGCCCCTTGCGCCTGATGGTACGCCCACGGGGTCCAAAACGACCAGTGAGATGGGCCATGAGAATGGTCCTCTGCCATCTCCTGCCAATGGCCCAAGTCCTGTTCCTCGGCTTGCCCCTGAGGGGGGTATGCCGATCTCGAGAGGTCCTCCGAGGAGTGGGACTCCGATCTCGATGGCCACGGCGGTGCCGAGAGCGTCGAGACGATTCCGATTGGCTGCGGTGCCGCACGGTGCCGGTCCGGAGATGATCTATCTCTACGCGGTGCCGGCGATCGGTGCCGGGACCGCGACCGGTGCCGGGAGTCGGATCTGGACCTCGACGAGGACCTGGAGTATGCCCGGTGCCGGGAGCGGCCTCTCGACGTCGAGCGTCGACCGTAGCGGTGCCGAGAACTACGTCTCGACGTTGATCGGTGCCGACGATCATAGCGGTGCCGAGACGTAGAGCGGTGCCGCGAAGAAGATCTTGGCCGCGAGTACGACCGGTGCCGAGGCGATATTCGGTGCCGGGACTGCGAGCGGCGTGGGGACCTGCTTCGGGACCTGGATCGGTGCCGAGGTGCCAGCCCTTGCGATGGAGGGCGCATCAAGGCAGGTTTCCCCCTCGACTGGACCGGGCGAGTCAACGGTGCAGTCGGTGCCGGTGGTTGAGGCGGTGCCGGCTCCGTGAGAGCTATTAAGTCTCTCGCCGCCGCGAAGGTCTCTGGAGTCGACGGGAGGCACTGTATCACCGCCGGTCTCGGTGGAGACGCTATCTGCACCGGACTCAACGGCCTCGGCGCCGGAGTCGACGGTGCTGGAGGCACCTGTTTCCGGTGCTCCACCGGCGGACGCGGCTCTACCCCCGGCACTGGGGGAGCCGGCGTCTTCGGCACGGATGTCCCCGTCTTATGGGCTTTTTTATGCCCCGGGGATAATGACCGGCGCCGAGGCACTGCTTGCGGTGCCGACGAGGTCCGGTGCCGGGGAGGCTTGTCTGACGCCACTCGCGTGGTCGTCATAGCCGGTGCCGCCGGGGCACTGCGCACCGAGGTGCTAGGTGCCGGGGCCTGACTTGTAGATGGAGCGTCCGGACTAAGTGCCGCCTCCATCAGGAGTTGCCGGAGCCGAAAGTCCCGCTCCTTCTTGGTCCTTGGTCTGAAGGCCTTACAGATCTTGCACTTGTCTGTTTGATGGGACTCTCCCAGGCACTTCAGACAGGAGTCGTGCGGGTCGCTCGTGGGCATAGGCTTAGCGCAGGAGGCGCACTGCTTGAAGCCGGGAGCGTTGGGCATGAGCCCGGCCCCGCGGCCGGGGGAGAAAGGGGGAGACGACCCCCTTAATCCCCTGAACTACTTAGAACAACTAGAACAACTTTTAAACTATTTAACTATTTAACTATAAACACTATAACTATAACTATAACTATAACTGTGATACAACAAACTAAGCTAGGGAGAGTGGAGAACAGCTAAGCAGCGCTCCACAGTTCCAACGACCGTCAGGGGCGGTAAGAAGGAACTGAGGGGGCGCCGGGTCGGCTGGGGTATATATTCAGCGCCATGAAGGCGCCACTCTAGGGGGCTCCACAGCCGACCCGCCGGTGTTGCTAGGGTAGAAAATCTTCCGACGATCGTGCACGCGGCGCGCACACACCTAATGGAATGGATATGAGCAAGCACTCGAAGAAGAAGGAGTCTTTATAGTGTATACTGTATACAATTACAGGCACTAAAATGGTGCTTGCTGGTCACTGGTGAAGCTCTGGAGCCTTTAAGTCTTTGCTTAGAGACTTCCTAATAAAGAAGAACAGGAGTACTTGTGGCACCTTAGAGACTAACAAATTTATTAGAGCATAAGCTTTCGTGGACTACAGCCCACTTCTAGAAGTGGGCTGTAGTCCACGAAAGCTTATGCTCTAATAAATTTGTTAGTCTCTAAGGTGCCACAAGTACTCCTGTTCTTCTTTTTGCGGATACAGACTAACACGGCTGTTACTCTGAGACTTCCTAATGGAGCTCTAGCTGTAGTGTTGCATGTGCATGTCACAGGTGCACCTAAGTGTAGCTGATCTAATCCATCTCTTGACTGTCCTATCTTCTTGCAGAAGTGCTATAACATTTATTTTGTAATTTTATTTTTCAATTAAGGGAGTAGACTGTGGCCTTACAATGATACACTACTCCTTCTGTCAAGAAACACACCACTTATAGTCTATGGAGAACTGTTCTTTGCTGTGAACTGCAAATTGTATTTAATCTCTTCCAGGGAGAGGCACCGGGGAGGGATTGCCCCAGGATTTCAAGTGGTGCATCTGAACGCAGTGACGGTGGACAACCGACTGGACAATTTGCGTTTAGTCCCGTGGGGATGGAGACCCAAAGCTGAAGACATTTCTAGTAAACAAAGGTATATCAACACAATATTTATGGGTGAGATGTAATGGAGCTCAGGAGTAAGCTGCATCCAACAAATTAACTTGGAACTATCTTCAAAATTCACTTGCCTCTTCCAGACTATTTTCTAACAAAAACCTAAACAAACGAACCTTGATCTAACACCAAGCTATTTGATCTTGAATAGCTCACAATTTCTGTCCCTGCATTTCCCCATCTGAAATGGAGAGAACAATTTATTGTGGTTTATAGATAAAACAGAGCCTGTTATCACTGTGACCAAATGTCTCCCCTCCTTTTCTGTTCTTTGTCTTTTAGAATCGTGGCAGGGACACACAAACCAACAAAATTTCCATTGATGATGATCAGAATTTAGATTGTGTTTTTTTTTTAAACTTTGCCAAACCAAAAAAAAAGGCTTGACCTTATTAGTTTGACTTGCGCATAATTACTTTGTCTATTTTGATGTGACATTGACAATATGTGGTTTAATTATTATAAAGCTTTACCTTTTTGGAGTTTTAATGTGTTCTTTTATTAAATAATTGTCTAACCCTTCCCCCTATAATTTTCCGCAACTGTGAAAACATAGATTAAAATTTAAAAAAAATTAAAATACATCGATATCTACTGAAACAACAAAAAATTGAATTCTCCCAAGACTATATCATAATTGTTTTCTTCTTTCAACAATCAAAATCTTATTGGCTACAAATGTACCTTTTTATTAAACTTGCATACATTCCATTCCACTTGGATTATGGCATTTGGGCATCATAAAACTAAGTCTGCAGTTTTAACTGGATTAAGGATTTCAGTTCCTGTCCTAAACAGTTAACGCTACCCAGCAGCCTCCTAACGTTCCAGAAGTTGCTACAGTGCAGTTGATGAAGTGTTCCCTGTGTGTAGCTTGTAAAGTGCTTACGATCAGGAGTTATGTGACTTGAAGTAGATGGCTTAGGCCATCAGGAGTGCTTATTTGGAGTCATAGTTTGACATCACAATAGTTTTGCAGTAACTACCTGTGATATCAGGATTTCTCAGGTCAAGTAGAAGCATCAGCTGATGCAACAACTATCTAGCAGATGTTTCTGTAATGTCCATCACTATAGTGTCTAATGTTGAAACAATCCTTTCACTTGTGTTGCACTACTAGTAATAAAGATCACTCAATCCCCATAATATGTATTAAAGTGTTGAGTCGTATAACAAGCCAAGCATGACAATATTGGAACTGGCCAATATCAAGCAATAAAAGACAAAAACGTACCTCCTGCAACTTGAGGAAACTAAAATTAAATCAAAAACATCAAGGGAGACGATATCTGAGCCTCAAGTGCAAACTATTTTGGGGGTCTTTCTAACATAGTTTAGTGCAGAGAAAAATCTTGCCACATACCATTAGGTCTGAGAAATCCAGTGCTTGATGTGCAAATATTGTGTTGAAGCCTGTGGCATGTCCTTTAGTCATCTGGCATTTAGCTGCTTATAGGGCACTTGTGGCTCTTATCCTGGGGCACCAAAATACCAGCAAAGCTCATATGAGCCAACAAATGCAGTGGGATTCAAACTTAATATGTATTCAGATTAAACACGAAGTGAGTTACTGGAATCAGATTCCATCCTACTGTGCTAGCATATTATGAGAGCCTGAGACTGTACTCCGCTGCATAGACTATGGCCCAATAAGTTTCAGACCTCACTCATCTCCCTGGGTGATGTTTTGTTTTAATTGTATGGTGCAGCCTGAATAACATTAGAACAGTGTTCGTGTTATGTTAGTGGAGACCTATGGGCTTCAATCCCATTGTAGCACCTTAATTTCTTCTTTGTCTACTAAATTGAAATAGCTGCAGCACCAGTAAGATGATGGTGTTCAGAGCATTGGTCAATTTAAGAAACTTCCTTTCAGAAGCCGGTGAATGGCAAGAGTTTCTACATTAGAGCAGGCCAGAAGAGCTCAAACAGGGGAATAAGCCCTTTGATCGACCCTTATTTAAATACAATGTCCTCAATTAAACATGTTTTGGTGGTGGCTTTTGCATCAGGCCTGAAACAGGAATCCTGAAAAGAGGCCGGTTAAGGGAGGAATGCAAATGGACCCTTAACTCTAATGGGGTTAAAGACGGTGTCTGCACTACCTACTTCACAACTTGAATCAGTTTTAATTTCCATAAATGTCTATTCTAAACCCATGAAATAAACATGTTTTTCCATTAAAGGGAACAAAGTCTGTACTGGCTGGCGATCCAGCAGCTTCCCACAGATCCAATAGAAGAGCAGTTTCCTGTGTTGAATGTAACGCGGTATTACAACGCTAATGGGGACGTTGTGGAGGAAGAGGAAAATTCATGCACATACTATGAATGTCACTACCCCCCATGCACAATGATTGAAAAACAGGTGTGTTCAAAGTGCATTGAAAGTAGCGATGGAAGAGACCCATTAGGCCACTTTGTGTCCAAGAATTGTTCCCTGCAGTGTATTCTCCAGTGCTTTGCCTTGTCTAGTTTTAAGTGTCTCAAGCCATCACTAATGATCTTCATCTGAATCCCTATAGAAGAAAATTCCCTGCCCTAATTAACTGCAAGGTATTTTTTCTAGTAGCGTTAATTTTCTTTTTCATTTGAATTTCATTACTCCCCATTAGATCGCCTTAACAATTCCTTGGGCTTCGGGGTGTTTATACTCTGAGTAATTGGCTGTATACCACAGTTACATGTATAATCCATGCAGACTGAATATCAAAATGCTTTAGCAAGTATGCATGGTGGGAGATACACAAAGTGGGCTATTCCAGATGATGAGCTGCAAAGAAGGCTCTTCTGCTATCAGTGGCAAGGTTGTGAAGGGACAGCAAGGCAGCCAGTGATGGGGAAGGGTTGAGCAAATCCACTGAGGGTTTTAAAAATAGGAAATCTTGAACTGGAACCTGAACTGATCTGATAGAACTTGCTGAGAGGGTGTTAATTCTGCTTTGTATGTCAGAAGATGGGCAGTAGCATTCTGTGCCTGCTGGAGAGCTGCTGAATACTGAAAAGAGGGGAGTTGCATTAGACGAGGTGATAAAGCTGTGGATGAAGATCTGAGCAGTAGAGGAGTCAAAGTAGTAGCATGCCTGGCCATTGCTAGGAAGGAGGTGATAGGCAGCCTTTAGACAAGGGAGTTTTGGAAAGAGAAACTGGCAGAGAGTAGATTGGGTGAGGGGTGGTCTGAGGGCTGAGCCTCGTCTCAATGAAGCAGATGTGTCCTTGTCTGAGCAAGGAGGGATTTTTTTCCTTTTGATAGTGAATGCTGAGCAGGATAATCTTCAAGAGATGCAGGTTACCCCCTGGATCCTCCCAAATTAAGTGCTTTAAAAAAAAAAAAAAAAAAAAGCTTTAAACATGGTGAACCTTTAAGCAAACACATACCTTAATGTATGAGTCTTAAATGTGCTAACTCCCGAACAGGGATCTCCATCTCTTTTTCTCCCTTCCCCCTTTGGGACCAATATCGCAAAGCCCCCTGATGATCCACAAGTTTGAGGGCTGAGCCTCTGCAGTACTTCTAGTCTCTCTTTCCTGATCTGGGAACACTTGGACTGTCTGGCAGAACTATAACACTGTAAGAACAAATGTGAAACTGTGGTCTCAGCTCATTACACCTGTTAACTTCTCAGTGCTGCAATTGCCCTTAGAGCATAAACTAGTGCAATGGTTGCACATCCTGCTGAGTCAGGGAAATCTAATTGTTGGATGTTCATATTTCCCAAATGCTGATAGATTTATGGTGGGGCTTGTCCATGTGTCGGGCTTCTTGGGGAATGGCTTACCTGGACTCTTGGGGCTGAGCTGGCTAACTGATAGTTGTTCTATGTTTTTTCTAGTTACGTGAATTCAATATATGTGGCCGATGCCAGGTAGCGAGGTACTGTGGGTCTCAGTGCCAGCAGAAGGACTGGCCTGCTCACAAGAAGCACTGTCGGGAGAAGAAACGAACCTTCCAGCAAGAGCTCGGACCAGAACGATGACCAGGTGGCACAGGCCTCTCAGCAGCAGGATTCCTTCTCAAAGGCATTGGACTCTTGCTTTTGCACAGTAATGACAGACTGCTTATTGAAGCCAGAGGCACTGAAGAAGACAAACCCTGTGATGCTTGAGTAGAACAGCTGACTGGACTAAGCCAGTTCTGACTGGTGCTGTGGAAAGGGATTGGGTCTTCCCTTCCAGTATTGTATTCTCAAGCAAAAAGACTACTGTGGAGGCTCCAGGCAGGAAGCTTCTCATTATTTATATGTTAATATGTTTGTAAACTCATGTACAGATTTTTGTTAGAAATTCTCAATAGGACTCATTTACTGTAATGTTCAGATGAGAACACATTGTTGGTCTACAAGTAAAAAAACTGTCATGTAGCAAAAGCTTTTCCTCCCATGTGACTAAACAGTATCTGTGGCTGTGCCAAGGCCAGGAGACTGGCTCAGACATCAGCAGTTACTCTGGAGAACTCTGCATGGAAGTTATATTTTAAAAAAGCAAAACAAACAAAGTAAAGGGTTGGAATGAATTGTTGTCTGCTCTGTAGTTTTCTCCTGTTCCCTTTTAGCCATTTCTGAAGCTCAGTAACACTTGGTCTTTACATCTCTTACTAAGCATTTTCTTTCTAGTACACCAAGCCTTGACACTGGGCCAGAATTCAGGGTATCATCAACAAGGAGACTGGAAGGGCATGGAGCTAGTTGATTCCACTTGCACTGGAGAAGGGCTGCTAGAGATCATGCTTTGGGTTTGCAGAAAGTTTAAATCTGGTTTTCTGCTGTCAAACCTTTGCATGCTCATGAATGTGTACCTTTAGCCAAAGGATCTTCTCTTGCTTTTCCAGATGTTTGTAACTGATCTGGTAGGTATAGTGGTTGCTTTGGGATACTCCTTACTTTAAAGAGATGCTATCAATATGAAAATCATATATTTCTGAATTTTTTTACTTAATAGTGCAAATTAACACCAAAAATGTGGGAGGAAATTTTTTTTGACCTGCTTTGGAAAAGAATTATTTTGGGCCCTCTTGCTTTATTATGTATAACAGATACCTGAACATTATGCTTACTTTTCCTTAGAAATACCAGAAACGTCAAATTTGGGTGCTCTCTATTGTTTTTGAGGGTCTAAATGGATGACTCAAATATGCAGTGTAAATGTTCAGTCCTTAATAGAAAGGAGTGAGGTATTGAATTCTTAAATAGCTTTTCTGCAAGTTTTTAGTGAAATAAGTGTTACCCTGAAGAACCTGAAAAAAATCACTTCAGTTGGGTTTCACTTCTTTGGTACATGGGTCAGTCCTCCTAGTTCATTTGTCTCAAGAGTCTGCAATGAAAAACCCAGTAGTTTTACCAGTCATACTTGAATAGATATAAGGGCCTTTTATTCTTGTAGCTTAAACCCCCTTCTCAAGCAACATAAACTAAGCCCAAGAAAAAGCCCTCTCATGGGAATGTGTGTACCTGGAGTTATACCAGTATAACTATACTGGTTTTAATTAACACCTTAGCATATAAAATCGCACATAATTAGTTACTTTAAATGAACCAGTAGACGTTCCTGTGAATGCAAAAAGGGACATAGATACATATGATGCTGGTCCTGTTTTCTGCTTGTTTAAATAGGCAGGTAATTAGCATGACTGACTTTTTTTTTTTTCATGGCACTATCTCAGTGCACTGGCACTAAGGACCACAGTCCCTTTCCACAGCACTTGATTACAAAGGATTTTTAATCACTGTACGGAACAGTCTGTTAGAAATAATGTTTAACTTTTTGCTATAGTGGTAGGTTTTATTTGTAAAAAAAACAAGGTGAGCATAGATGACTTACCTGGATACTGTTAGGGGCTAACTATGAATGTCAGATAACTTTAATTTCAGGATTGCAAAGTTTTGAGAAACGCTAATGAAGAAGATGAGTCTATTAAGTACAGAAAGCTGTGAAGCCATTGGCTCACAGCTAAGAATTAGGAGAGAAAGCCACTTATCTCAAAAATTAAACTCTGCTGTGGAATGGAGAGAGAAGATACTAGAAATAGGAAGAGGCAGTGGCAGGAGTTGTTGGAAAAGGGTAACGGTGGAGTGGTTTCCAGCTCTGGCCCAGTTTCATGGAAGGAACCAGTGAATATGGAGGCTGCTCTGGTGAGTTAGGTAGCAGGAAGGAAGAAAACCTGCTCTGTTAGAAGTGGGGCTGGTAGAACTCCATATTAAAGTGGTCCAATGCTTCTCATTACAAGACTGTTTTCAGTTGCTTATAACTGCCAAGCTGTAGCTGGGTTGACGTTTTTCCATGTTGTGTCTGCCTCAGGCTGAATTTTCTTGGAAAATTTCAGCCAAAATGGTTCAGCTGTTTCTGAGAATAAGGTTAGTGAAAATGTTTTTCACATGTTAAATCCTTTTGAAATACTCTAGCACTCCCTTGCTTTGGAGCAGAGAAGTAAAGTTTGTCAGGGTAGTGGCCTTTGGCAGGGATGTGCCTTTTGTCATCCCTGTGGCAATCCGCTCATTTTTGGCCAAATTAGCCTTTGAGCATGTGTGGACTGATTCCCCCCACGTCTGAGACTTGCTGCATTTTCACAGCTAAAATCTCCACAGATTCTGTCCTCATTGAGCATGCTCAAGCCTCCCACCATGCCTATTGCTGATCACACTGAGTATGTGCCAGCCCAGGGCTACCATGGAGGCAAAGCCAGAGTTTCTCTGTAATGGCTGCTGCTGGCCTGGGTGGGGCTGAGCACTGGAACTGAGACCGGAGGCCTTTCTCTTCTATGCTTTTCAGTGATCCCATCACTGGTGCCCAGGCAGCATAAAGGAAGAAGCTGCATAACTTGAATGCAAAGGGGACAAAAAATGGACCCTGGGCCCAGTGGAGGTAAAGTAGATTTGGACAAGGAGTCTAGTGAGACAAGGACTGTAATGCATGGGGGTGGACAAGGAGAGGGAGGAATGGCCATTTGAGACTATTGTGCAAGGAGAAGGTTATGGAGACTGGGACTGGTTGGGTAAGGAGAGGGACTGAAGCTGATGGGGGAAATGGGCCTGGGAGCCGAGGTTTGAGACTGAGCAAACAGATTGGGATTAGAAACCGGTAGGGGTGAAGGGAGTGAAGGAGAGATAGAGAAAGGAGCTGGGCTGTGGGGTGAGAACAGGCTGGCTGGTCAGAGACTGGGATTAGACTAGATGACCTCCTGAGGTCCCTTCCAACCCTAATATTCTATGATTAGGTGTTGGAAGAGGGAGAGACTTGGGTTTTGTGGGGTGGGGAGATTCTGTCTCAGAGACACGGCAGCTAGGACTGGCTGGGTGAGGAGAGAAGGTAGGATGAGAAGCCTGAGGAGAGGGGACTGGGAAGGTGAAAAGACTGAGACTGGGACAAAGCCAGGGGAAGGGGAAATACAGGACTGGAACAGGTTGAAGGGAATGGGGAAGGAGGAATCAACCTTGTGGGAAACTGGCAAAAAGTTCATTTGGGCAGACTTCTCTTCAGAATCTGGAATGGGACCCAGGATTCCTGAGTCTCCCCATTCCCCTGCTGTCGGAAAACATATGTGATCCCACAGGCAAAGTGCAGGTCTCATCCCCTTCTGGTGCAAAGAGGGTGACTGTAGTGAGTCGGTGTGGCTCCCCTCCTGTCCAGAAGAGGGAGCCCACGTGCCGGCACCGGAGTGGGTGGAACCACCACCGCCTGTCCCCGCCCCCCGGAAGTCAAGGGGCGGGACAGGAAGTATAAAGGCCAGCCGCCAGAGCTCAGTTGGGTCTCAGCCACCACAGGGAGCAGACGTGCGGCCGGTAGCTCCTGGCCAGGAGACCGTCGAAGACCGGGGCTTGGACCCTGGCTGGCCTGAGCTACCCCGGGCCCACTACGAGGAGGAGCCGCCGGAGCCCGTTCACGCCCGCCACTGGGAGAACCCCTGGGAACCGGACCCCACTAACCCTGAGGGTGAGACTGGACCCGAACCCCTTCACCCCTGCTGCTATCCAGAGGAGCCGCCTGAGGACCATTGGCCGGACTTCCCGGCAGAGCTACCAGACTTGCCGCCGAGCCCGGGCAGAGAGGAGCCCATGGAGATGGACTGGCCCGATCCCGGCGTAACGAACGAGGTAGGCTGTGAGGGGGATCACGGAAGTAGCCCAGGGGTAGCGGACCCCGGTCCGGCTGCAACTGAGTGTGAGCCTATGTCAGTGTGTTGCGGTCTGGATACCCCACTGACCAGCAGCGGCAGCAACCGCTGTTAGGGCCCCGGGCTGGAACGCAGTGGAGTGGGTGGGCCTGCGTTCCCCCCTGCCACCCCCTGCACGGGTGGCAGGCTTCCCCCTCACCCAACGCTCGGCTACAGCAAGCCTAGGCGTACCTTTGAACTATTTGCTCGCTCAGCCCCTGCAACAAGGGCCTGAGCCTTACTGTGTTTGCCCCGCCCTGATCCAGGGCCTGGGCTCTGAACTATTTGCTCGCTCAGCCCCTGCAGTCAAGGGCCTGAGCTTTAACTGTGTTTGCCCCGCCCTGATCCAGGGCCTGGGCTCTGAACTATTTGCTCGCTCAGCCCCTGCAACAAGGGCCTGAGCCTTACTGTGTTTGCCCCGCCCTGATCCAGGGCCTGGGCTCTGAACTATTTGCTCGCTCAGCCCCTGCAGTCAAGGGCCTGAGCTTTAACTGTGTTTGCCCCGCCCTGATCCAGGGCCTGGGCTCTGAACTATTTGCTCGCTCAGCCCCTGCAAACAAGGGCCTGAGCCTAACTGTGTTTGCCCCGCCCTGATCCAGGGCCTGGGCTCTGAACTATTTGCTTGCTCAGCCCCTGCAGTCAAGGGCCTGAGCTTTAACTGTGGTTGCTCCGACTCTGCACTAAAGAGCCGGAGTTTCGGGACTAACTGACTACTTGTTCCCACAGTAGTGAGTCGGTGTGGCTCCCCTCCTGTCCGGAAGGGTCGAGCCCCGGCTAGGACCTACTACAGTGACCCATGTGGGTGTCAAGATGCCATATGATGGAATATCATTTTTGTTTGTTTTTTAAAAATGTAGGAAATTACAAAACACATTTACAGAAAATTACTGCTGTAAAATCAAATACTCAAAAGTTAGGAAATGCCAGAACTAAGGTTGCCTGTGCAACTTTAATTTGGCCCCCTGGGTGTATGCATTACAATAGTTTTCTTTACATAACATCAATTTTTTCCCACAGGCTTCCGTCTCATTTTGTGCACATACTAGATCATCTCTGGGGATGAAGCAAGGGTGTGTAGCGAAGGATGCTACTGTTTGTAAGATCCTTCCCTTGTTTGTTGTGGAAGTTGGAAGGTATGCAGGGAATGAGGCAGGGGACTTCAGGAAGACTGTCCCTATGGGTGCTCCGCTGTAGCAGTGCCTCCTGCACCTGGGATAGGCGATCTTCCTCAGCAGTGCCTGTCAGACCACATGTGCACCTCGCGCTGGAAGTGGGATGTATATATAGTGCTGTGCAGTCTGGCCACCTCGCAATTCCTTCTCTGCCACAGAGTCTGTGTTGGCTCCGAAGCAGAACTCCAGGTGTTGTACCAGCGTTAAAGTAGACTTCTTTAGGTTCATGCAGAAGCCTAGATTCATAAACAGGTCCATTGTCACCCAGATGGCCCGGAGAATGTCTGTTTCAGATGGGGTCTTGAGGAGACAGTTGTCTAAGTATGGAAAGATGATGCCTTGTTTCCTTAGGTAGGCAACGACTACTGCAAGAACTTTGGAGAATACCCAAGGAGCTATAGACAGTCTGAAAGGCAGTACCTTGTACTGATAGTGGTTGGCACCCATGGCAAATTGGAGAAATTGCCTGTGGGCAGGGTGTACTGTGATAAGTAAGTATGCATCTTGGAGGTTGAGGGCTGAGAACCAGTGCTGGAATAATAGTGAAGAGGGCAACCATCTTGAAGTGTTGCAGTTTGACAAACTTGTTTAGATTTTGAAGGTCCAGGACGGGTTGCCAGCTGCTGGATTTCTTCTGGATGAGAAAATGGGAGTAAAAACCATACTCTGTGTTCGAAAGGGACTGGTTCTATGGTGCCCAGTTGCAGAAGCTTTATTTCTCCCCATAGAATGGATTAGTGAAAGGGGTCCCTGAAGAGGGAAGGGGGGTGGGATAGATAGGAAGGGGATGGAGTATCCTTCCCTGACTATTTCTAGAACCCACTTGTCTGAGGTGATTAGTCTCCCTGATGGAAAAAATGGAGCTACTCAATCGCCAAACTGGTGGGATATCGAAGATGATTGGAATGACTGGAAGAGGGAGAGGCTTCTTGGGGCCTTGACCACACCTTCAAAATTGTTGCTTGGCTGCAGGTGTGTGAGGTAGCACCTTGAGGAGTGGGCTGTCTCTTTGGCAGGGGGCCTTTGTCTTAGGCGCTGGGTGCCATAGTACCATTGAGGAGTGTACTGCAGTGGTCAGGATTGCAGAGGGAGATGAGACTTCTCTGGGCATCTCTTTGGCACTGGTGTGTAAATGCCAAGAGTGGAGCAGTGGTCCCCAACCTTTTCTGTGGGGCGGGCGCCGGACGACTAGCCGCCGAAGGACTGTGGCCGCCGGACAAGCGGCCGCCGAAATGCTGCCATGAAGTGGCAACGTCAAGAGGCATCATTGAGAGGCGTCGCTGCTGAAATTTGGTGGCATTTCGGCGGTAGTGCTTCTCAACGTTGCCGCTTCTCAATGGCATTTCGGTGGCTGCTTGTCCAGCGGCCAGTAGGCGGGTGCACATGGATGCCCCGGCGGGCACCGCGTTGGGGACCCCTGGAGTGGAGAGTAACTCAGAAGTCTTTAAGGGAGTGCAGGGAATTGTTTGCACGCTCCATGAATAGTTTGAGGCCCTCAAAGGGTAAGTTTTCAACTGAGAACAGGAAAGCCTGAGAGGTGCAGCCATGGAGTTGCAATGGAGCGGGAAGCTGTATCTGCAGAGTCTAAGGAGGCTTGTAGGGCTGTTTGGGCCAAGAAGTGTCCCCCAAATATTAGCATCTGAAATTGTTCTTTCTTGGCCTCCGGAAGGTCATGGCAGAGATCCATAGATTCATAGATTATAGGACTGGAAGGGACCTCGAGAGGTCATCGAGTCCAGTCCCCTGCCCGCATGGCAGGACCAAATACTGTCTAGACCATCCCTGATAGACATTTATCTAACCTACTCTTAAATATCTCCAGAGACGGAGATTCCACAACCTCCCTAGGCAATTTGTTCCAGTGTTTAACCACCCTGACAGTTAGGAACTTTTTCCTAATGTCCAACCTAGACCTCCCTTGCTGCAGTTTAAACCCATTGTTTCTGGTTCTATCCTTAGAGGCTAAGGTGAACAAGTTCTCTCCCTCCTCCTTATGACACCCTTTTAGATACCTGAAAACTGCTATCATGTCCCCTCTCAGTCTTCTCTTTTCCAAACTAAACAAACCCAGTTCTTTCAGCCTTCCTTCATAGGTCATGTTCTCAAGACCTTTAATCATTCTTGTTGCTCTTCTTTGGACCCTTTCCAATTTCTCCACATCTTTTTTAAAATGCGGCGCCCAGAACTGGACACAATACTCCAGCTGAGGCCTAACCAGAGCAGAGTAGAGCGGAAGAATGACTTCTCGTGTCTTGCTCACAACACACCTGTTAATGCATCCCAGAATCATGTTTGCTTTTTTTGCAACAGCATCACACTGTTGACTCATATTTAGCTTGTGGTCCACTATAACCCCTAGATCCCTTTCTGCCGTACTCCTTCCTAGACAGTCTTTTCCCATTCTGTATGTGTGAAATTGATTTTTCCTTCCTAAGTGGAGCACTTTGCATTTGTCTTTGTTAAACTTCATCCTGTTTAACTCAGACCATTTCTCCAATTTGTCCAGATCATTTTGAATTATGACCCTGTCCTCCAAAGTAGTTGCAATCCCTCCCAGTTTGGTATCATCCGCAAACTTAATAAGCGTACTTTCTATGCCAATATCTAAGTCGTTGATGAAGATATTGAACAGAGCCGGTCCCAAAACAGACCCCTGCGGTACCCCACTCGTTACGCCTTTCCAGCAGGATTGGGAACCATTAATAACAACTCTCCGAGTACGGTTATCCAGCCAGTTATGCACCCACCTTATAGTAGCCCCATCTAATTTGTATTTGCCTAGTTTATCGATAAGAATATCATGCGAGACCGTATCAAATGCCTTACTAAAGTCTAGGTATACCACATCCACCGCTTCACCCTTATCCACAAGGCTCGTTATCCTATCAAAGAAAGCTATCAGATTGGTTTGACATGATTTGTTCTTCACAAATCCATGCTGGCTGTTCCCTATCACCTTACCACCTTCCAAGTGTTTGCAGATGATTTCCTTAATTACTTGCTCCATTATCTTCCCTGGCACAGAAGTTAAACTAACTGGTCTGTAGTTACCTGGGTTGTTTTTATTTCCCTTTTTATAGATGGGCACTATATTTGCCCTTTTCCAGTCTTCTGGAATCTCTCCCGTCTCCCATGACTTTCCAAAGATAATAGCTAGAGGCTCAGAAACCTTCTCTATTAGCTCCTTGAGTATTCTAGGAGGCATTTCATCAGGCCCGGGTGACTTGCAGGCATCTAACTTTTCTAAGTGATTTTTAACTTGTTCTTTTTTTATTTTATCCGCTAAACCTACCCCCTTCCCATTAGCATTCACTATGTTAGGCATTCCTTCAGACTTCTCGGTGAAGACCGAAACAAAGACGTCATTAAGCATCTCTGCCATTTCCAAGTTTCCTGTTACTGTTTCTCCCTCTTCACTAAGCAGTGGGCCTACCCTGTCTTTGGTCTTCCTCTTGCTTCTAATGTATTGATAAAAAGTCTTCTTGTTTCCTTTTATTCCCGTAGCTAGTTTGAGCTCATTTTGTGCCTTTGCCTTTCTAATCTTGCCCCTGCATTCCTGTGTTGTTTGCCTATATTCATCCTTTGTAATCTGTCCCAGTTTCCATTTTTTATATGACTCCTTTTTATTTTTTAGATCGTGCAAGATCTCGTGGTTAAGCCAAGGTGGTCTTTTGCCACATTTTCTATCTTTCCTAACCAGTGGAATAGCTTGCTTTTGGGCCCTTAATAGTGTCCCTTTGAAAAACTGCCAACTCTCCTCAGTTGTTTTTCCCCTCAGTCTTGATTCCCATGGGACCTTACCTATCAGCTCTCTGAGCTTCCCAAAATCTGCCTTCCTGAAATCCATTGTCTCTATTTTGCTGTTCTCCCTTCTACCCTTCCTTAGAATTGCAAACTCTATGATTTCATGATCACTTTCACCCAGGCTGCCTTCTACTTTCACATTCTCAACGAGTTCCTCCCTATTGGTTAAAATCAAGTCTAGAACAGCTTCCCCCCTAGTAGCTTTTTCAACCTTCTGAAATAAAAAGTTGTCTCCAATGCAGTCCAAGAATTTGTTGGATAGTCTGTGCCCCGCTGTGTTATTTTCCCAACATATATCCGGATAGTTGAAGTCCCCCATCACCACCAAATCTTGGGCTTTGGATGATTTTGTTAGTTGCTTGAAAAAAGCCTCATCCACCTCTTCCACCTGGTTAGGTGGCCTGTAGTAGACTCCTAGCATGACATCTCCCTTGTTTTTTGCCCCTTTAAGCCTAACCCAGAGACTCTCAACACTTCCGTCTCCTATGTCCATCTCTACCTCAGTCCAAGTGTGTACATTTTTAATATATAAGGCAACACCTCCTCCCTTTTTCCCCTGTCTATCCTTCCTGAGCAAGCTGTACCCATCCACACCAACATTCCAATCATGTGTATTATCCCACCAAGTTTCAGTGATGCCAACAATGTCATAGTTGTATTTATTTATTAGCACTTCCAGTTCTTCCTGCTTATTCCCCATACTTCTCGCATTTGTATATAGGCATCTAAGATACTGGTTTGATCTTTCCTCCCAGTTTTGTCCTGACTCTCCTTTCTCTCTGCCAATATAGCCCACACTCCCTCTCGTTTCCGACCCATCTCCCCGGTCTCCATGTTCCCCACTTACCTGTGGGCTTTGCTCACCTGTCCCCGTCGAACCTAGTTTAAAGCCCTCCTCACTAGGTTAGCCAGTCTGTGTCCGAATAGGGTCTTTCCTCTCCTCGAAAGGTGAACGCCATCTCTGCCTAGCAGTCCTTCCTCGAATAGCATTCCGTGGTCTAGGAAGCCAAAGCCCTCCTGGCGACACCATCTTCGCAGCCAGGCATTCACCTCCATGATGCATCTGTCTCGGCCCGGGCCCCTACCTTTGACAGGAAGAATTGAAGAGAATACCACCTGCGCTCCAAACTCCTTCACCCGTACTCCCAGAGCCCTGTAGTCACTCTTGATCCGCTCAGTGTCACACCGCGCAGTATCATTTGTGCCCACATGGATGAGTAGCATGGGGTAGTAGTCAGAGGGCTGGATAATCCTCGACAATGCCTCCGTAACGTCTTGGATACGGGCCCCCGGCAGGCAGCATACCTCCCGAGATGAAATGTCAGGGCGACAGATGGGCGCCTCCGTCCCCCTCAGCAGAGAGTCTCCGACCACCACTACCCTACGTTTCCTATTCGCAGTGGTGGCAGCAGACTTTCCAGCCTTAGGGGTACGAGGCTTCTCCTCCTTTACTGTAGGGAGTGATTCCTTCTTTCCTGTGTCAAGAAGAGCATAACGGTTACCTATAACCACGGCAGGAGGGTTCGGAGCAAGGGTGGAGCACTGCCTGCTGCCAGAAGTAACCAGCTGCCAGTGTCCACCCTGAGCCATCTCCTCCTCCACCAGTGGTGTATCAGCAGTCCTGTGTACTGGGACAGCTACCTCAGCTGTCTCCACATGGACACTGTCGAGGAATTGCTCATGGATACGGATGCTCCTCAACCTAGCCACCTCCTCCTGTAGCTCTCCCACCTGGTGCCTGACAGATTCCACCAGCAGGCACCTCTCACATTGGATGTTCCCCCCAGCCTGGATATCAGTAAGTGGAAAATGCAAGTTACAGTCTTTGCAAAACCACACCAGGATCTGGGTAGAGGCATCCATGCTTAGGCACTCTGGCTACAGGCACAGGTGGAGGAGACAGTAGCAGTGCTGGCACAGGTGTTGCGGGTCTTCCTAACCATCGTAAGCCTCCCTCTGTCAAACTCCCGTCTGCAGCCCCCTGTCAGCTGAAAGGGTTGTTTAAGCGAAAAGTTATGAATGTAGTTGCTTTATAGGTATTAAGGGGAATCAAGAGAAAACAGATGGAACTGGCAAGGGACCCTCGCCCCCTTCCTGCTCCCCTTCCAAACTCCCTTGCGAAACTCCCTGTTAGCAGCCCCTGGTCGCTTGTGCGCTGCTTTATAAAGCCCTGGCCTGTATGAATGCCCCGCCCACTGATGAAGGCTCAGCCACTTACCAGAGGCTTCTAGCTTTCAAACCTTCCAACTGCCAGCCACAGCTCACGGTCCTTCAAACAACCAAAACAAACAAACAGACTGACAAACACAAGCTCAGCTCACAGCAAGTAACCCTCAAACACAAACAAACACACACATCCTATAACTTGGAGTAGTTAAGGTAGTTATACTTAGTCATAAAAGCCTCGTAATTCAATATTTGAGATTGGAGCATGGCTGATTAATAAATTTAATCATTTCCAGTTTGTGCTGATGGTTAGAATGAGATTGGTATTGTCGGCCTTTCTCTTGACTACCAGAGAATTTGAGGCGGGATGTGAGAACAGAAATTCCTCATCCTTTGCTGGAACATATTTCTTGTTGGTGGGTGTGCAGGTCGAAGGGATGGATGCTGGGGTCTGCCAGAGCACTGTTGTGGGATCAAGGAGAGCCTCATTGATAGGTAGTGAAATTTTGGAAGAAGAGGATGTGTGCAGGATATCAAGCAGCTTATGCTACTGATCTTTCCCTTCCTCCAAAGGAATCTGGAGGGAGTTTGCAATCCTGCGGAATAACTCCTGAAGGTGCCTGAAGTAATCAGCAGTCATAGGAGGTGGGGCATGATAGCTTCATCAGGGGAAGAAGAGCAGAAATATAGTGTTGGTGGAGCTTCCTCCTCCTGTTCATCCTCCTCAGCCAGTACCAGCGGAGGTTCGGTCTCTGGTGGGCGACAGACCGATGGAGAAGGGAGAGGTGTAGGGCTCTGGCTTTGTTCCATGGGAGGTTTCCCGAATTGTGCCCTATGTATGGCCCAAGGGTCCCAATATGGTCTGTGTAGAGGGAGTGGAATGTGTAGTTGCATCCATGGTGGTCCATACTGTGATGAAACATGAAACTGGGGTACAACTGAGCCCTCTAGCTCACCAGCCTGGGCACCCTCTAGCACTGTGCTGCTGTGACAAGCTGCAGACTGCTCCCAGTCCTGCACTCACATAAACTTTTACACAGGCAGGGACACACCCAACTGCAGTTTTATGAATGCTGCTTCTTAGCTACTCATGAATTAACAATAGAGAGATTCCAGCCAGCTCACCCCCCCAGCTCCACAACCTAGGATGCCAAAGCTGTACCCTCTTGCCCTGGTCAAAAGCCTGACCGGTATAAGTTTATTACCCAGTCCGCCCCTCCTTCAAAGTGGAAAGGACCATGCACCAGTTTTTGTTCCTGAGCAGATTTCCCAAGCACTTCTAGCAAAACACCGTTTTAGGTAACAAAACAAATGTATTAACTACAGAAAGATAGATTTTTAAGTGAGTATAAGTAGTAAGAGTATAGATTACCTAAGAAATAAACAAAAACACAATCTAAGCTTTATAAACTAGACAGGATTTGAATCAAGCAGTGTTAGATAGTACAAACAGTCCACCAAGCTTCTGTAGACAGGCAGGCTTTCTTTTTTCCTGTCTGGGACCTCCTTCCCCAGTTCAGTCTTTGTTCCTAAGGTGTTTCCAGGTGTTGTGGTGTTTGGGGAGTGAGGCCAAGTGATGATGTCACTTCCCCCTTTTTATATATTCTTCCAGCTTGCTAGAAAGATCTTTTGCTCTGACATGGGTCAAACAGTCTCGTGCTATCTCTGAGAGGTTTTCATTGTACACAGTTCCTGGGGTAATCCTTGTGAGTGTTTGTATTCTCCTCAATGGGCCATCAGTGTTTTTTGGTCTTTTTATTGTTATACCAGAAAGGCTGCTTGTGGATATTACCAACCGCACAACATGTTTCAGTGGCACATACATCGCAAAACTTCATATACAATGATAGCACATACAACTTAACAGGATATTAATGTTCAACAGATTTAAGATTTTAAAATATCTTACTAAGCATACTTTGTACAAAACATAATTATATCACCATGGTGAATATGGGGTGCAGAGTGTTACTTTGGGGCACTGAGTGCCACACATACCAGGATTGTGCTCCAAATGTGGATTGTAAATAGTGAGGATGTGTAGATAGTTGTTGGAGCATCTTGAATAAGAGGGTGCGATGGAATCGTCGTCATCCTCCTCTTCTTCCTCCTTGTCACTGGAGAAGGGAGGGGCCGTCCTTGGAGGAGAAAAGGAAGAGTGTCGTGAGAAGTGGGGGGAAGTCCTGTCTGAGGAGAGGTGATCAGGAGTGTCAGATACCCTAAAGACCTGCTTGTTTCTGAATTCCTGTGGAGGAGGAAGGAGCATCCTCGATGCCGGTGTATGACTCTGTGCCAAAGGAGAGATGCATTCCCCTGAGCAGCCAGCAGGTGGAGCTAGAGACTTGCCCAGTGCTAACAATTTTGACGGTGCAGAGGACTTGCTTGGCTTCATCGGTGCTATAAAGGACACCGGTGACGGTGGTTTTGTGGGTGTTGTAGCTCCTGCAGCTGGTCTGTCTCCAAAGCCGAGAGTTGGTACCAAGGGCTGTAGGTCTGACCAGTTAGGGTCTTTAGATCATTGTTTTATGTTGGTGCTGAAGGTACTCAAGTGAGTCGTGGAGCCATGTCCCCTGTCAGAGGATGTTGAGGTAACTGACTTCGCAGGGGATGGAGTCCTGGCTGGCTGTGCCTCAGAGTGTAAGGAGGAAGCTTGTTTTTTTTCATCAGAATGAGAAAGATGACTTTCTCTTAGCAGGAGGCAGAGAATGAGGATTGGCGGATGACCTGGCAGATTGTGAAGGCTGCACAAGAGAAGAGTCCAGGCCTGGGTTTTGATGCTGGATGCAGTGATTTCTCCATGAGGATAAGTTTTAACTGAATGTCCCGTTTTTTTCTGGCCCCTGGCAGTCAAGTCATGGCAGTGGGAACACTTTTGTGGTATGCATCCCTCTCCCTGACAGCAAATGCACTGTGGGTGGCTGTCTGTCGAGAAGGCAGCCCCACAAGAGATGCACCTCTTAAACCTGAGAGATCTGGGCATAACAGTGAGGGAAAAAGCTTCCTGGTCAGGAAGGGCAGGAAGTGGGGAAACAAAAACCCTAAGCTATGGAATAACTAAAAAGGTAAAGCTAAAGCAAAAACAAAACCAAAAAAATTCCTTTGATGGAGAAAAGAAGTACTAACTACACTAAACTGACAGGTAAGGCACTATCTACTGAGGGAAAAGGGAGAAGCTGGCTCTGCTGTGGATTCTGTCCCAGACCAAAGGCGATAGATAAGGAACTGGGGGGAGGAGGGGTGGTCAGACCATCCAGCACTGCTGATGATCTCCAATCCCAGGCACAGGGAGCGCTGCTGCACCTGCAATGAAGCATCCATAGGGACATCACTTGAAGAAGAATGGAAAGTTGACTGCTACTCTGGAGAATGAATTTCTATCCCTACCTCTCTCACAGAGTTCATGTGTGATGCTAAGCAAACATTTGTGGTCACTAATTGTGTGTTCCTCATTTTCTGGGTCCCCAACTTCATAGATGCTCAGGCCAGAATGGACCATTGGGATTTAATTTGACTTCCTGTATAACAGAGGCTACGTTTCCCCAAAATAATTCCCAGAGCATAGATGAGAAAAACATCCAATCTTGATTTAAAAATTGCCAGTGATGGAGAATCCACCATAACGCTTGGTGAATTGTTCCAACAGTTAATAACCCTCACTGTTAAAATGTATGCCTTTTTTTCCAGTCTGAATATGTTTAGTTTCAACTGCCAGGCAGTGAATCCTGTTATAACTTTCTCTGCTAGAATTATCACTTGAGACCATAAAAGCTGATTTGCAGAAGTGCTGAGTGCTTTTGACTGCAACTGAAGTCAATGGGAGCTGTGCTTGAATATAGACTCAGCTTCATATCTGTAAAATGGGAATAATGCCATCCATTTGCCTCACAGGGGTTTTGTGAAGATTGATTAAATGGTTGTGAAGCATTGGAATACTATAGTGATGAACACTATACAACAGCCCATGAGAAAATAATTCTGTCATCAGAGCAGGGTTTGAATTGCACACATTATCTAAAGCCACACATTGAACAGGGAGGAGGAAACAAAATATTGAATTACTGCTCATTAATTGAACACTATCCATCTTTTAGTAACCATAATTCTAGCATTTCCTAAATTTAGAGTGCTTGACTTGGCGACCTTATTAATGCAGATTAATGCCCAAATAACAGGCCAAAGCTAGCTGCCTATCTAACCTACCCCCGCTAGGCTCATCAGGATACTAACACCAAACTGCTAATTCCCCAATACTAGGCTGAGATCCTGATGATGTAGTGAGGCGATGTGGCCTCCCTCTGACCCAGACGGGGAAGGACAACCACCACCACCCGCCTACAAGGCCAAATAACCAGAGTGTGATCAAGCAACTGACCATACAATTTATAGTCAATTCTGCATCCAGGCTGCTCTGCTCCTCACTCCCTTTCCACCTGTTAGACAGTGCAGATACTACTGCTGCTTTAAATCTCTGTTCTCCTCTCCTGTGCTGGCTGGAAGGTGAGGATTTTGATGAAACTGGGACTATAGCTCTCAACTTCAAACTTGACAGTGTGTGACAGCAGCAATCAGAATGTGTGACAAATTTTTGTTCTGTGTTGTATCAGTGTTGCATCATCATTTAGAGTCCAGTGGTTTTTAATTATAAAAACCTATTTTGAAGGATATTGTGACAGGGGGGGGACTAGGTCCAGATGCCCCCTGCTGGAGGCCTTGTGGCCCTGCCTCACCTCACCCCAGAAAAGTGCAGAAGAGCATTCCTTCAGTCAGCCTAAAGTGGCTGCAGGGGAGCAGCCAATCAGGGGCCAGAAGGGCCATATAAAAGGAAGCAGCAGAGGCAGAACAGTCAGTTGCTGCCTGGAGCTTGAAGAGGGAGGACTGGGTGCCTGCCTGGCCAGAAGAAAGAATGGCAGGACTGTGGACAGCTCACTGCAGGTAGGACTGAGCCCAGAGAAGGCTGCTAAATACCAGGTGCTTGGCTAGCTGGAAGAACAGCAGTGCAGGCAGGCTGAACCCAGGGGACTGAGCCCAGAACCTAACCAGACTGGGCAAGTGTACTGTGATGGGCCATGCTGGTCTGGTTGAACGTTGAGCCCAGGGAGGGTTCCCAAAAGGACACCAACTGAGGGTATCAATATGGGCTCCTGTTGGGCTGTTAAAGAAAGCGGTGTCTCTAGGAAGGAAGTCGTAGTGCTACGGCCGCATACCAGTGCCGTAAGAAAACTAGAGACTGTATACGCCGGAGGGAGGGACAGTGTGTGAGACTCGGCTGGAGGGCTGAGTCACTGAAGACCTGTTGAAAGAACAATCAGGCATGGTGGGCACTCGAGAGGCAGGGACCACCCCGTTGTAAGAACTGAAAGCAGGCTCACACTTGACCAGAAAAGGGGTGCCCGTAAGAGGTGGGTGCCATGCAGTTCAGAACTGCATGATTGCAGACACGTATTGGGAAGAGAGGGGGCACTCATAAAAGGCAGGTGCCGACGTCATTTCAAGATATTTTCTCATTTGTGTAAATTAAGTAAACCATTTTTTTTTTTAAAGAAAAAATTGGAAAAGCAAATTGCCAACACACATCACCAGCAGTCTGGACCTTAGGGGTATAACTAGGGCCCTACCAAATTTACAGCTATGAAAAATGCATCACGGACCATGAAATCTGGTCTTTTGTGAGCTTTTATTCTATACTATACAGATTTCACAGGGGAAACCAGCATTTCTCAAATTGAGCATCCTGATCCAAAAAGAGTTGCAGAGGGGTCACAAGGTTATTTTAGGGGGGGTTGTGGTATTGCCACCCTTACTTCTGCACTGCCTTCAAAGCTGGATAGCTGGAGAGTAGTGGTTATTCCCTGGGCACCCAGCTCTCAAGGTAGCGCCATGCCAGCGGCAGCACAGAAGTAATGGTGGCAATACCATACCATGCCATCCTTACTTCTGTGCTGGCAGTGGCTCTGCCTTCAGAGCTGGGCTCCTGGCCAGCAGTGGCCACTTTCCAGTAGCCTGTACTGCTCTGAAGGCAGTACCACTGCCAGCAGTAGTGCAGAAATAAGGGTAGCAGTACCACAACCCTTCCTCCCCTCCCCCCCGCCTGGCACAACTCCTTTTTGGATCGGGACCCCTACAATTACAACACTGTGAAATTTCAGATTTAAATAGTTGAAATAATGAAATTTATTATTTTTAAAATCCTATGACCGTGAAATTGACCAACTTGGACTGAATTTGGTAGGGCCCTAGGTATGACTGCACTGTAATATATGACCTGTGGTTGGCCTGGGTCAGCTGACTCCAGCTTGCAGGGCTCAAGCTGTGGGACTATAAAATTGCAGTGTAGACATTTGGGCTCAGGTTGGAGCCTACACTCTGAGACCCCACAAAGGGAGAGGATCCAACAGCCTGGCCTCCAGCTCAAGCCTGAACATCTACGCTGCAATTGTATAGCCTCGCAGCCTAAGTCAGGTGATCTGGACCAGCTGCAGTTGTATCAGAGGTCTTCTATTGCAGCATAGATGTACCCTTTGAATCCCAGCAGACCACCACCACATGAGCTACAACAGTAATTGTTAACCTCTGTACAGACAAGGCACTAGATGAGGTCTTGACACACACTTTATCAGTGGGCATCACAGTGGGGTACACAATTGTCTGCTGGACATGAAAAATTGCAGATAAGGAATCCTGGGTTAAATCCCCATCTCTAGGACAGAAGGTTGATCTAGTGATTGGAGATAGACTAACCAAAGCATATATGGCACATTTAATTTGAAAGGCAAGTTGGTCAGTGGATAAAATTTAGGTCTGCCATTAGAGACCTGGATTCTATTCCTAGCTCTTCCTCTAGTGGTTTTGTGCAACCTCTGTTAACCTGTATGTAAAATAGGGCTAATATCTGACTGTCTTCTAGGTTTGGAGTGTTAGGCCTTTCTCAATAAGGGTTGTATAATGTATGGGAAATATAAGCACCAATTAATGGAGGTGAGATTTGAATTCGTGGTCTTCTGGCTCCGTGCACTTTCCTGTAGGCTACTGTGTCTATGCATACTTTTTTGGTGCAGTACTGCTGTCCCATTTAATCAGAAATGCAGAACATCCTGCAAAATCCAGTACACTTGAAAGCTCTGACTGGGACAAAACCCTCAGACCAACTTATTCCATGCCTCTCAAGTATCCCTCATTTTGTCCCAAAGTTCCTTACATTTGGTGTCGTCTTTTTGTTTCTGATGTGAATAATTTTCATCAATAAGAGTTTTGAAGCTAAGATTACTCATTGACACTAAGGGAAAGAATTCCACTGCATTTTAAGTCCACATGAATAATTTATTTGTCTTGCATATTTAGGTCTTTGTCATATCTTGCATCCCACATTTGGCTGTGGCAGATTAACAGGTATGACTCTGTAAATTGGGACAACTTGTTGGTCTGACTCCTCAGCTGCCATGAGAATTCCTCTCTGCCACACCACTCTTCAGCCAGCTGGTTCTGCTGACTCTCATGTGGCATCAGCTCGGCAACCTGCCCCCATTCTCATGTTCTTGCTTCCATCCTTGTCTGTCTCTTTCCCTTCTTCCCTTTCTTTGCCTCTAGCTGTCCCTCATTACTTTATTTCTCTTCCACACACACACACGGAAATTGTGGAAGAGGAATGACCAGGAGTGGTAGTGATCAGGGCTAGCCTTAGGGAAAATGGCACTGTGGGCAAACTCGTATGTTGGTACTGCTTAATTTGTAATGAAAGAGGTGCCAAAGCCCTGGCACAAACTAAGCACTGTCTAGACAGCTGGAGAGTGGCCTATTGAAAAGGGTGGGAAAGTTTAGAATATTGTCCCTAGACCACTGCACCACAACCATTTATATGGATTTTCTCCTCAAATACAACGCTCCCCCCCCCCAGGGGAAATTCACGATGCCTGGGGTGTTTGCTGGCATGTGGGCTTGCGAAGGTTCCGTGTGAAAGTGATTGCTATGTTAGTAGAGGTGTATTTTACTGCCCTGTTTCAATGCTGTCCATGTACTTAACAATCATGGCTCTGTGTATTGTTCTTTGTTTTGTGCTTCTGCAGATGTGGCCTTGACAGGCACCCCCTATATACCTGCAGAGTGCCTCCAACGGCTAAGAAAGTGCCCGAGATGAAGCAAGGAAGACGTGTTCCTGGCAGTGATGGAATGCTTGGATGCCGAAACGGAATGCAGGCACTGGAGAGAAAGTCAGGAAAGACCAGAAAATGAGGCCTAATCTAGGGCTACAATGGAGATGATGATTAAAGTGATGGAGAAGCAAAACAGGCTCTTATAACGCTCCAGAGTGAGCAGATGCATGCCCACCCTCCCCTTCAGCACTCTCTCCCATGCCCTTCCCAAAATTCACCCACAAATTCCTTTCTGTTGTCTGGCATTTCTCACTCCACCCCCATGGAAACCTTTTTAAATGAGAGCTGGATTTAAAGCACAGCTGTGAAAGTTGGCCCTCCCCCCAAGCATTTGTGTATGTGTGGGGTGAGAAGATTTTTTTTTTTTTTTTTGGGTGCAATAAATGCAAAGTTTTTTTTGAATGATAAGAACTCTTTATTTTCCCCCCAGCAAATTGTGATATCAGATGCCAGCAACAAATAAACAAGCAATAAAATCATTTGCTTACATTGAATCCTAGGCCACAAAAATCACAAGTGCTGCCTTGCAAACATTGATTTCATTAAGCATTGTAGTCCATAGCATAGCAACATTAATTACCGATTCTTATCTTCAAAGTGTTGCCTCAAAGTGTCCTTGAGTTGAATAGCGCCCCCTCCAATGTCCCTCTAATAGCCCTGGTATCTGACTGCTGAAAAGCAGCTGTCAGGTGTTCTGCCTCAGCAGTCCACTCCTGAGCAAACTTTTCACCCTTAACTTCACAAATATTGTGCAACGCGTGACTCTGATCGTGGGAATATTATCCTCATTTAGGTCTAACCTGCCATAAAGGCATCACTAGCACACCTTTAGCTTGCCAAATGCATATTCCACAGTCATCCTGCATCCACTCAGCCTGTTGCTGAACTGCTTCTTACTGCTATCTAGGTTTCCCGTGTAAGGCTTCATGAGCCATGGCATTAAGGGGTACACCGGGTCTCCCAAGATCACAATATCCCCTACTGTAATTTTCTGGTTTGGGGAAAAAAGCTCCTGCTTTCAGCTTTCTGTACAGGCCTGTGTGCCTGAAGATACAAGAGTCATGCACCTTTCCCAACCACACTGCATTGCTGTCAATGAAATGCTTGTGGTGATCCACAAGTGTCTGCAACACCATGGAAAAGTACCGCTTCCTATTGATGTACTATGTCACAAGGTGGTCTGGTGCCAAAATTGGAATAGACATGCCATCTATCACCCTTCTATAGTTAGGGAAAACCATTGCTGCAAAGCAGTCCACTATTTCACACACATTGCCAAGAGTCACGGTCCTTTGCAGCACAATGCAATTAATGGCCCAGCACGCTTGCGTTAACACAGCCCAAAAGGTCAACTTCCTGACTCCAAACTGATTTGTGACAGAACAGTAGCAGTCTGGAGTTGCCGGCTTCCATGCTGTGATCGCCACATGCTTCTCCAGTGAGAGGGCAGCTCTCATTTGAGTGTCCTTGCGCCAGGGTTGGGGCGAGCTCAGCACACAGTTCCAGAAAAGTAGCTTTCCTCATTTGAAAGTTCTGCAGCCACTGCTTGTCATCCCAGACCTGCATAACTACATGATCTCACCACTCAGTGCTTGTTTCATGGGCCCAAAAGCAACGGTCCATCATGTGCAGCTGCTCTGTGAATGCCAAAAGCAATCTAATGTTGATCCTATCAGTGTCAGACAGCATGTCAGGCAACTGTGACTCCTGTTGACTTCAGAACTTCAATATTAACTGCATTGCCATTCGCAATGTAGTACTGACAGCTAGCAGAGCATGGAAAGCAGCGCTGGATCCAGGGCGGGCAAGCAGAAAACAAAGGATGTTGAAAAATGTTGCGAACCGAAGATGGAAGCACATAGAATGCTGGGACGGAAAGCAATGCATCATGGAACAGTAAGCGTGGACCCATGATACGCTGTGATCCACTCCGCCTTCCCACAAGACCTAGCAGCAGAAAGTGGAGAGTTGAACTGTGGGATAGCTTCCCACAATGCATTGCTCTCACTGTTGATGCTACTGACCCACGTGTGGATGTGCTATGATGACAGAGCAAGACAGTGTGAACATGCAACAACAGTTTTCTTTTAGCACTTTTGGATCGTTGAGAAAACTTTTGGCAAAAAAACTCATACAGCCTAAATGTACTACTGGAAGGTGCTCAGAAACTATGGTGATGGGCACAGTATAAGAACTGGTATTGGACAGAAAAATGTGAACTAGTCTTCCACCATGCAGAATTCTTAAGAGTGTCAGCTCAGGAAAGGGAGCTGGGCTTAAGTGTAGACAGCTCAATAAAGACCTCTGCTCAACATGCAGCTGTAATTACAAAAATAAGGAATAGGATAAAGAGAATAATAGAGAAAATATTATTATACCATTGTATGAATCAATGGTTCAGCCTCATCTCAGAATACTGTGTCCAGTATTTGTTACTCCATCTCAGAAATATATATTAAAGAATTGGGGAGGCTCAGAGGAAGGTGATGAGAATGACATGGAAAAACTTTCATAAGAGAAATTCAAAGACTGGGATTGTTTATCATAAACAAGGGATGAATGAGACGATAGGATAAAAAATCCATAAAGTAATGAACAGCATAGAAATGGGAGATTGGGAACTTCTGTTTGCCCCTCTCATAACACAACAAGGAAGTGTTCAATGACACTGAAAGTGAGCAAATTCAAAGCGCAGACAGTAGAACTCCTATTTTATGAACTAGTTGGAGATTGAAGAGTTCATCAAACTGAACATCTCAAAATTACAATATGGTACATAAGTTGCAGTATGGCGCACTGCATCACTTTCTTCTTGTCCTTCAAACCACTGCAAAGCCATTTTCCATGCATCAAAATCATAAGAACATGAAGGGACGTTGACTTACTCTTCATCAACAGCACTTTCACTATATGACTGACGTTCATAAAATGGAGATTATACTGTAAAAGAAAATACAACACAATTAGCATACAGAATTCACTGCCACAGGACATCACTGAGGTCAAGTACCTAGCAGGATTCAAAGAGGGATTGGATGCTTATATGGATAATAAGAATATCCAATAGTTATGCGAAGAAAGAAAAGATCGGGAAAGGATATAAACCCTCCTGCTTCAGGGGGTAAGCCAAACTATTAGAGACCAGGCTGAGGTGTTCATGGGGGCAGACTGTCTCACAGCTGCTACTGCACCGTTCTTATACCTCCCTCCGCACTAGCTGGTGCTGGCAGCTGTCAGAGACCCCATACTGCCTAGAATGGATTTCGGGTTAGACCCAGTCTGGCAATTCCTACGTTCCAGTAGACGGAAAGGGAAAATAAAGGGGTAAGGATTGAGGGAGAGAGGCTGAACTCAGGATGGGGAGCCAGAGAGGTTCCACTTGCGATGAGGAAGGGAGACAGGCTGCGGGTCTCGAGATGGGGAAAGGGCAGGAGGTGGAGGCCGCGAGTCGCTATGCTTGTGGAGGGGAGCAGTACAGCCGTGATCACGGTCCTGCTGGTGATGGGGGGGGAGAAGAGCCGCTGCTTAGCAGCAGGCTGGGCCGAGCCCGCCCGCGCAGGGCCATGGGACCAGCCGTCAGTGCCTGGTGCCGCCAGCTCTCTCACTCGCGCTGGTTTTCTCCAGGCCCCAGCACTGGAGGAGGACGGCAGCCACCGTCTGACCCGGCCACCTGAGGCCTGGGGGTGGAGGACAGAAGCAGGATGAAGAATTGCTTTGTGTTCATCTTTAAAATCTCCGGCCTGGGGCCTGGCCCCCAAGGGCTGGTCGCGGGGCCAGGGTGCTGCAGGTGAGCTGCGAAGAGCCAGCCTCACGCTGTACGCCGCCCCGCCTCCCCGCGGGCCTGCGCTCGCCCCGCCCCGCCTCCCCGCGGGCCTGCGCTCGCCCCGCCCCGCCTCCCCGCGGGCCTGCGCTCGCCCCGCCCCGCCTCCCCCGCCTCCCCGCGGGCCTGCGCTCGCCCCGCCCCGCCTCCCCGCGGGCCTGCGCTCGCCCCGCCCCGCCTCCCCCGCCTCCCCGCGGGCCTGCGCTCACCCCGCCCCGCCTCCCCGCGGGCCTGCGCTCGCCCCGCCCCGCCTCCCCCGCCTCCCCGCGGGCCTGCGCTCGCCCCGCCCCGCCTCACCTCCCCCGCCTCCCCGCGGGCCTGCGCTCGCCCCGCCCCGCTTCACCTCCCCCGCCTCCCCGCGGGCCTGCGCTCGCCCCGTCCCGCCTCCCCCATCAGCCCCGCCTCCCGCTAGCTGAGCGCTCAGGCTGACCTGGAAGCAGATGGGTGGAGCCGAGCTCTCCCCGCCGGTTACTCGGTGTGGGGGTCCCTGAGCGCTGCAAGGCCAAACTGCGGCGCTGTCCCAGCTCGGGGGAGCGGCCCGGGTCTCCCGCTGCGCGCTGAGGTGAACAGCGAGGGGGGTGGGCGCTGCGGGGGAGAGTCTGGCATGTTAGGACTGGGCAGCCCCAGGGTCTGGGATCGTGTTAGTGAATGAACAGATTGTCACTGGGGGCCGTGATTGATCTGCCTGTCTTTGCTCTCCCCCCAAGCACTGATGCCTGTTTCTGGATCCCTTGTGTAACGAGAGAGGGATAGATGTGGGCCTGGTACTCACTGTTCTTTTCTCTTGGGGAGGGACTTTATCCAGCGGAGTTTGATTTCCCTTGTGCCCTTTGCATTGAGCTGCTTAGCTAATGTACTGTGCGGTCTAGGGAGAGACCCTAGCATCTCTGTGGGCCTAAGAGAGTCTTTGTACGGCAGAACTGCCTGGAGCTTGCTGGGCTTGCTTCTCCCAGGATAGTAGCTGTGCTGCAGATGTAGTTTCTCAGGAGATAGGCCACCCTGGGACAGCTTAGCTGTGCTCTGCTCTGTACGCCCCAGTCAGGGTCACTGTGTCTTTCCCCCTGCTTCCTTTCGCTGTTTCTCTTACCTTTGTTTTTTCTGTGCTGTTCTTTTCTAGGCAGGATGAGCATGTGCTGACATGACATTGCAGTGCAAGTCTCAGACTCTTCAAGTGGTAGACACTGAATACAGTGCAGATGCTGTGGAGTGGTGCCCTGTGGAAGGCTGGCACAGCATCCTGGTTTGTGGCACCTACCAGCTAAAGAAACCTGATAGAAAGGTAAGTGATAGAAATAATAGTATCAGGAGGGCTGATTGAACAGCAGTGACATAGGCCAGTCCGGACCTCTCATGCATTGTGTGAACTGAGTTCAGCTTCCTTGAGTTTTCAGATTGCTGCTACCCTATTCTCAGCAGTAAACGGCACAGATGTGAAATCTTGTTAAGACACAACATAAGAGAATAAGAGCCTGAATTCAGGGAAATATCTTCCCGGATTGAAACTGCTTAGCTCACAACCATTTCTGACTTGCATTGTGCATTTGTCTGCACTGGGAGGTGGGGTAGTTCCCTTGAAACGTTTCTCATCTTCTGATTTCTCAGGGACTCTGGGTGCATGTCACACTCACCCTGCCAAGGCCTACGTGTGGGGAAAAAGACTCAAAATTGAGTGAGACAGGCGAACTATCAAAGTTGGCAACTGTAGAGAATGTGGAAGGCATTTCTGTAGCCTCAGTAAAAAGCACACAAAAAAACAAACCCCCAGTTGTGGAAGGATAGTTGTGCTCTAAAGCTAGGCTTATGCCCTGTAATGAGGGACAGTGAAGAGACTGATTAAGTATATCTCTGGTTGTAGTTTTGGGATTTTGTGTTGGTCTTTTCTTTGTTGCTACTTTTTCTGAAAATAGAAAATCAAAAATAAAAAGAACTCTGGACTTGTTAGAAGAAGTCCTCTGTGTTTGCTACTTGCTTCCAGTATGTGAATAACTGTGTAAATACAGTGTTGTGTTGGTCATGGGGTTGATGCATTAGGGCTGGAACTGTAGTGAGGGGTCCACCCATGGGAATTCAGTACAGGATCTGGCCCTTTATATTGTGCTGATCTCTGGTAATTTGGGGATGTTTAATTGTGTGTGTGACGATGTATCCCATAGTGCTTTATGGGAATATGACATAACTGGAGTATGTTTTATGCTACATGTGCCATGTAACATATCTCTGTAAAGGTTATGGTTTACTGAATCTATTCATCCTGTTTGTACACATATATCATTTTTGTACTTGAAGTTATGAATATTGGCTGTATACTTGTTTGATTTCTAAGGCCTTGGCTACACTTGCGCGTTATAGCGCAATAAAGCCGCCAACAGTGCTCTACCTCACTCCCCGTCCATACTGGCAAGGCACATAGAGCGCTCTGACTCCGCGGCTGGAGTGCTCCTGGTACTCCACCTCCCTGAGAGGAATAATGTTTGTTGCACTCTCGCTGGAGTGCCGTGGCGCCAGTGTGGACACCTAATGCGCTCTGATTGGCCTCCAGAAGTGTCCTACAATGCCTGTTCTAGCCACTTGGTTATCACTTTTGAACTATGCTGCCCTGTCCTCAGGTGACCAGCGTCCCTGGGAATTTTGAAAATCCCCTTCCTGTTTGCTTAGCCAGGTGTGGAGTGCTCTCAGCGCATCTTTCCAGGTAGCTATGCCTCCACGCGCCAGGCGATCCCCAGTATGGAGCAATGGCGAGGTGCTGGACCTCATCAGTGTTTGGGGGGAAGAAGCTGTGCAGTCCCAGCTGCGCTCCAGCCATAGTAATTATGATACCTTCGGGCACATATCAAGGGCCATGATGGACAGTGGCCATGACCAGGATGCGGTGCAGTGTTGGGTTAAAGTAAAGGAGCTGCGGAATGCCTACTGCAAAGCCCATGAGGCAAACGGCTGCTCCGGTGCTGCCCCCACAGCCTGCAAATTCTACAAAGAGCTGGACGCAATACTTGGGGGCGATCCCACCTCCACTGCAATGACCACCATGGACACTTCCGAGCCCAGCACAGCAAGGGGGGGGGAGGAGGAAAGCATGAGCGATGGCGCTGAGGCGGGGGGAGACACCCCGGAATCCCTAGCTGCATGCAGCCAGGAGCTCTTCTCAAGCCAGGAGGAAGGCAGCCAGTCGCGGTGTCCGGTGCTTGGGGAAGGACAAATAACAGAGGAGGTTCCTGGTAAGCGGCTTTCATTTTGGGAAGGAAGTTTTTAGGTATGGGCACTTTGGGCGAGGAGGGGGGACCATTCCTGCACACAGGCAAGCTGCGTATGGGCCAGGGCAGAAGCCGCATTGAGGGGGAGACCATCCCTTGCTTCCCTGGTCACCCTCAGCAGCGAGATATCTTCCAGGACGAACTCCTGTGAAGAATTTGGGACAGTGTTCAGTGTAGGTGCCCCCGGCAGCAGTTGGCTCTCCCCAAGACACACAAACCCAGAGGACGGTACAGCCATGAAATAATCAGTCCCCAGGGACCCAGCGCTTACTCACCATTTCTGGGGCTCCCGTGGGCTGTGCGCGCTCGCTTTGGGACAGGCAAAGTATGGTTTTTGTGATTGCCCTCCTTAAGTGTGGGGGAATCGCTGCCTCTGTTAAGTGTTGCATTTTCCTGTATAGGTGCAACCTTGAGATCTCAGCCGTAATTCTTATCGCCGGCTGACAGGCTGAGAAGACTCAGGAAGAGGCCGCGTAAAAGCAAAGAAGACATGCTGCATGAAGTCATGCAGCAGTCTGTAAACGAGAATCGAAAGGCACAGAAGTGGAGGGAGAGTGAAAGGAGAATCCGCCAGGAAAATGCGACGCACTGGCGGCAAAACATGGAACGGCTGATTAGCATAATGGAGCACCAAGCAGACTTTATCCAGGCGCTCGCCGCCATGCAGGCGGAACACTACCGCGCTTGCCCCCTCTGCAGCCCTTGTCCCAAAACTCTTCCCCTTGTGCCCCCATGTCCCCTCCAACCCTCTTTTTCCAACATCCGGGTTCTTAACCGCCCCCAGCTGCCTGCTACACTTGTAGCTTCACCACCCACCCACGAAAACTATGACCCTTATCCACTGCACTCAACCCCCCTCAACATGCCTTATAGCCATCCTAAAGTGCATCACTAAGTGCACAGCACTCCAGACAGGATTCAAGAGTATGAAATCACGACATACACAAGCCTATGAGTGAACTGGTCCCCAACCCACCCCCTTGCCCTTTTGGTATTTCTGTTACTTTTTTTTTTTTTTTCAAGAGAGAGTTTTTTTTACTTTACTTTATTAGTGCATAAAGCAACATATACCTTAGTCCAGGAAAGCAACAAGCACTGCAAGTCAGTGTACCAAACACAGCCACTGCACTTAACTCCAGTGCAGAGCACCAGACATTACTCATGGCTTTCAGCCTCAAATACCTCAAGGCATCCCTAATCCTGCAGCCCTACGCTGGGCCCCTCTAATAGCCCTGCTCTCTGGCTGTGCAAATTCAGCCTCCAGGTGTTGAACCTCCGAGGCCCATGCTTGAGTGAAGCTTTCACCCTTCCCTTCACAAATATGGAGGGTACAGCACGCGGATATAACCGTGGGGATGCTCTGTTCGGCCAAGTCCAGCTTTCCATAAAGAGAGTGTCAGCGGCCCTTCAGACGGCCAAAAACACACGCCACAGTCATTCGGCACCGGCTCAGTCTGTAGTTGAATCGTTCCTGGCTGCTGTCCAGGCTCCCTGTGAAGGGTTTCATGAGCCACGGCATTAAAGGGTAAACGGGGTCTCCAAGGATCACAATGGGCATTTCGACTTCCCCTACAGTGATCCTCTGCTCTGGGGAAAAAAGTCCCAGCTTGCTGCTTCTTGAACAGGCCAGTGTTCTGAAAGATGCGTGTGTCATGCACCCTTCCGGGCCAGCCTGCGTTAATGTCAATGAAATGACCACAGTGATCCACAAGCGCCTGGAGAACCATGGAGAAATACCCCTTTCGGTTAACGTACTCGGACACTAGGTGGGCTGGTGCCAGAATAGGAATATGTGTCCCCTCTATTGCCCCTCCGCAGTTAGGGAAACCCATTTGTTCAAAGCCATCCGCAATGTCATGCACGTTACCTGGAGTCTCGGTTCTTCTGAGCAGGATGCGATTAATGGCCCTGCGAACTTACATCAACACAATTCCAACTATCGACTTTCCCACTCCAAACTGGTTAGCGACCGATCAGTAGCTGTCTGGAGTTGCCAGCTTCCAGATGGCAATAGCCACCCGCTTCTCCACCGGCAGGGCAGCTCTCAATTTCGTGTCCTTGCGCCATAGGGTGGGGGCGAGCTCAGCACACAGTCCCATGAAAATGGCTTTTCTCATCCGAAAGTTTTGCAGTCACTGCTCATCATCCCAGACTTGCAGGACAATGTGATCCCACCATTCAGTGCTTGTTTCCCGAGCCCAAAAGCGGCGTTCCACAGTGGAGAGCATGTCCGTGAATGAGACAAGCAATTTTGTGTCGTATGCATTATGTGACTCAATATCATTGTCATATTTCTCACTGTCACTTTGGATCTTAAGCAGTAACTCAACTGCCAAACGAGACGTGCTGGCTAGACTCGTCAGCATGTTCCACAGCAGTTCGGGCTCCATTTCCGCTGACCGAAAGGGAAGACAAAGTGCGCTCTGCACAGAAACCGTTGAAAGATGGCGCCAAATGTGGATGGAAACACAAGGATTGCTGGGTTGCGAAGCGATGCATCACGGGGCGTTGGGACAGGATCCAGAATGCCCGCACCGCACGCCCCCTTCCCACAAGCCATAGCGCCAGAATGGGAAGAGGTGCTCTGTGGGATAGCTGCCCATAATGCACTGCTCCAAATGCTGCTTCAAGTGCCACGAATGTGGCCACGACAGCACGCTTGCAGCTGTCAGTGTGGACAGACTGGAGTGCTTTCCCTGGTGCGCTCTCTGAAGGCTGGTTTAACCCAAAGCGCTCTACATCTGCAAGTGTAGCCATGGCCTAAGTAAGCTTTGTAAAGCATTTGATCAGCTTCTTTAGAAAGGAATTTGCAAAGTTAAGTGCCCAATCAAAAAGCACTTAAGGAACAATGCATCTTGGAATGCTCCAGTCCACATAAGAAGTCTTCCTGGAGACATACAAAATACCATGTGGGCAATGGCATCTGCCTGTAAAAACTGAGTCATGCATGGACATGTGACTTGCCCAGGTGACTCCAGAACTCCATCTTGGAGCTGGACTTTGCATAGGAGAGAGGAGGGTGTCTACACCCACAAGAGAGAGTCTATTTTAGCCCATGGGAGACCCCTCCATGTGGTCTTCAACTGGCAAAAGAGAGAGCCTCCCCACCCTCAAGGATACCTGAAAGAAACTGGAACAAGGACAGTCCCTACAGGGGGTGGGAGTGATTGCTGGACCCAGACTAGCAGGAGACTAGTCTGTAAAAGGAAGCTTACTGGAACTGGTGAGGTGTTATTTGAATTCAGTTTCATAGGCATAGACTTGCGTGTTTTATTTTATTTTACTTGATAATTCACTTTGTTCTGTCTGTTACTACTTGGAATCACTTAAATCCTACTTTCTGTATTTAATAAAATAACTTTTTACTTATTAATTTACCCAGAGTATGTATTAATACCTGGGAGGGTGGGGGGGCAAACAGCTGTGCATATCTCTCTATCAGTGTTATAGAGGGCGAACAATTTATGAGTTTACCCTGTATAAGCGTTATACAGGGTAAAACGGATTTATTTGGGTTTAGACCCCACTGCGAGTTGGGCATCTGAGTGTTAAAGATAAGAACACTTCTGTAGCTGCTTTCAATTAAGCCTACAGCTGTTAGGGGACGTGGTTCAGACCCTGAGTCTGGGTTTGCAGCATGCATGTGGGTCGGGCTCAAACCAGGCAGGGCACTGAAGTCCTAAGCTGCCAGGGCAGGAAAGCAGGGGTAGAAGTAGTCTTGGCGCATCAGTTGGCAGCCCCAAGGGGGTTTCTGTGATCCAACCCATCACAGTGTGTCTGATATTTTCATGTAAAGTGTGGTTCTACTCTGAAAATCACTGTAAAATTGGCACTGTGACTTTCACATTTGCTGTCTCCTAGTGACTTCAGATACAAGGTGCTTGGTTAATATGTAAAAAGGTGTGTGGTGGTTGTTTGGCTGCTTTCCCCGGCTAGCTGTACAAATTCACTCTGAGAGCTGACATGACCACCAGTAATAAAAATCCTTTGGGCCAAATTATACCTTCAGCGACACCTGTGTGGTCTCATTGGCCTTCAATGGGTTACTCCGGTGTAGCTAATTAAACTTGGTTAATGATTTTGGTGATTATGTCCAACATGGAATAGATAGATCCCAATTCCCCCCCTTTTATAGTTATGTTAGTTGTGCAAGATTATTAGAAGTAAAACACAACTAAAAAAACTACACTTAAAATAAGCAGCTCTGAATCCTTGGAGCTGGCAAAACTGCTGAGTAAGTAGTGACCAATTTTACAGTCACTTTTTTTCAGAGCGGAACAGCACTTTGAATTGCTTCCATCAAGTGGCAGGGCATTACCCTCTTCACTTGCATACTCCCATATTGAAAACCACTTCCACTGCACCCTCAACATAAACTGTGTTCCTGTCTGATCTTGAGAACTAAGCAGTGTACTTGGGTGGGAGACTTCCAAGGAATGCCTGGGTGATGTGTGATGCTCATTCAATAGGTGGTATGCTTTTTTCTGAGTCAGTCTTGAATCAGTGCTCCAACATGGTGTTAAGAGGAGCTGAGCTGTGGGAGGGTTGCCTTTCTGAAAGGTGCAATACAAAGGTATTGAACAGCAGGTACAATACTGCTCATGGACTGGTTATTGCTAAAGAGCCCAGGGCCCTTTTCATAAGCTCTTATTTCCTAGCCAAATATCAGCTTACTCTGTCTCCCTAAATTCCTTCTCAGTTAACTAAATATGGGAATCTAATACTCCTTCCTGCCCTAAATCATTGTCGAGTGTTGCAGAGTCCCATCCCAATGCTGGGTGAAGTGATACAGTTATCCCTTACCTGCCTCCTAACAGAGCTTGGGGCCTGATTTTTTAGAGTTGCTGAGGATGTGTAGATATCATTGGCTTTTCCAGGAATGGTGGCTGCTGGGCATCTCTGAAAAATGACATTCTTAATGACTTTCCAAAGGTCCTACAGCAAATGATTGGACAAATGACCAGGGAGGAGTATAAAAATATTTCTCAGGCATGCAGGAGTGAAATCAGGAAGGCCAAATCACACTTGGAGTTGCAGCTAGCAAGGGATGTTAAGAGTAACAAGAAGGGTTTCTTCAGGTATGTTAGCAACAAGAAGAAAGTCAAGGAAAGCGTGGGCCCCTTACTGAATGAGGGAGGCAACCTAGTGACAGAGGATGTGGAAAAAGCTAATGTTCTCAATGCTTTTTTTGCCTCTGTCTTCACGAACAAGGTCAGCTCCCAGACCGCTGCACTGGGCAGCACAGCATGGGGAGGAGATGACCAGCCCTCTGTGGAGAAAAAGAATTGGTTCAGAAAAGCTGGATGAGCACAAGTCCATGGGGCTGGATGCGCTGCATCCGAGGGTGCTAAAGGAGTTGGCGGATGTGATTGCAGAGCCATTGGCCATTATCTTTGAAAACGCATGGCGATTGGGCAGGGGCGGCTCAGTGTTTTGCCACCCCAAGCACGGCAGTCAGGCGGCTTTCGGCGGCGTGCCTGCGGGCGGTCCGTTGGTCACGCTGATTCGGCAGCATGCCTGCTGGAGGTTCACCAGTCCCATGGCCTCCGCGTAACCGCTGCCAAAGCTGCGGGACCGGCGGACCTCCTGCAGGCATGCCGCCAAAGGCAGCCTGACTGCCGCCCTCATAGCGACCAGCAGGCCGCCCCCCGCGGCTTGCTGCCCCAGGCACACGCTTGCTGTGCTGGTGCCTGGAGCCGCCCCTGCGATCAGGGGAGGTCAGGGATGACTGGAAAAAGGCTAACGTAGTGCCCATCTTGGGAAAAAAAGGGAAGGAGGAGGATCCGGGGAACTACAGGCCAGTCAGCCTCACCTCAGTCCCTGGAAAAGTAATGGAGCAGGTCCTCAAGGAATCAATTCTGAAGCACTTAGAGGAGAGGAAAGTGATCAGGAACAGTCAGCATGGATTCACCAAGGGCAAGTCATGCCTGACTAACCTAATTGCCTTCTTTGTCGAGATAACTGGCTCTGAGAATGAGGGGAAAGCAGTGGATGTGTTATTCCTTGACTTTAGCAAAGCTTTTGATACGGTCTCCCACAGTATTCTTGCCAGCAAGTTAAAGAAGTATGGGCTGGATGAATGGACTATAAGGTGGATAGAAAGCTGGCTAGATCGTCGGGCTCAACGGGTAGTGATCAATGGCTCCATGTCTAATTGGCAGCCAGTATCAAGTGGAGTGCCCCAAGGGTTGGTCCTGGGGCTGGTTTTGTTCAATATCTTCATTAATGATCTGGAGGATGGGGTGGACTGCACCCTCAGTAAGTTTGTAGATGACACTAAACTGCGAGGAGTGGTAGATATGCTGGAGGGTAGGGATCGGATACAGAGGTACCTAGACAAATTAGAGGATTGGGCCAGAAGAAATCTGATGAGGTTCAACAAGGACAAGTGCAGAATCCCATGCACTGCTACAGACTAGGGACCGAATGGCTAGGCAGCAGTTCTGCAGAAAAGGACCTGGGGTTACAGTGGATGAGAAACTGGATATGAGTCGACCGTGTGCTCTTGTTGCCAAGAAGGCTAACGGCATTTTGGGCTGTATAAGTAGGGGCATTGCCAGCAGATCGAGGGAAGTGATCGTTCCCCTCTATTCAACATTGGAGTACTGTGTCCAGTTTTGGGCCCCACACTACAAGAAGGATGTGGAAAAATTTGAAAGAGTCCAGCGGAGGACAACAAAAATGATTAGGGGGCTAGAGCACATGACTTATGAGGAGAGGCTGAGGGAACTGGGATTGTTTAGTCTGCAGAAGAGAAGAATGAGGGGGGATTTCATAGCTGCTTTCAACTACCTGAAAGGGGGTTCCAAAGAGGATGGATCTAGACTGTTCTCAGTGGTACCAGATTACAGAACAAGGAGTAATGGTCTCAAGTTGCAGTGGAGGAGGTTTAGGTTGGATATTAGGAAAAACTTTTTCACTAGGAGGGTGGTGAAGCACTGGAATGGGTTACCGAGGGAGGTGGTGGAATCTCCTTCCTTAGAGGTTTTTAAGGTCAGGCTTGACAAAGCCCTGGCTGAGATGATTTAGTTGGGAATTGGAACTGCTTTGAGCAGGGGGTTGGACTAGATGACCTCCAGAGGTCCCTTCCAACCCTGATATTCTATGATTCTATGTTGGTAGAGCTGGGAACTCAACACAGTGAGTACTGACTCTATCCCCTGCTCTGATTAGTAGAGCTTGGTTCGCTTTCTGACAGGGTCTTTGAGGGAGGAATGTTACAATATATGAAGGAGATGAGAAAATAGCCCCTAAGCTTACAGACATCCTTTTCCCTTGTTTGATGCAGCCTGGTGTAAACCCCAGTGAGAGTGATGAGCCCCACACACGGCTGGGTCGCCTCTACATGTATCACTACAGTGAAGAGCAGCCTTTCATCCCACTGACTGAAATTCAAAGGATTGAAACTGCCGCCATCCTAGACATCAAATGGTAATGCTGGCTATTGAGGGGGGGACATCAGGCTCCTTTGGCACTTGTGGCCAAGGGTTACCTGTGCCTGAGCTGCTGCTGTAGGTATTCTTTCTCTCCGACTGCCAATAGCTTCTACTGCAGTAATGAATAAGCAGCTTCTGGTTATCACAGTGCTGTACAAGGTTTCTGGCTTTTAGTTTAATAACATTTGTATTATTATTCTGTTCTAGGATGAAAAATACCAGTAAGCTACTGCTAGCTCTCAGTGTGGGCATCCCACACTTGAACTGTGCCTGCTGCTTATCCAGCCTGGGGGCAGTTCTTCTGTGCTTGTGGAGCCAGGGGAAGCAGCAGGATAGACAGTAGCAGCTGGGGGTGCTAGCTCTTCATTGGCTTTGAAAACTAGTTTTAAAGCTATGATTCTTTTTAAATTAATTCCTTCCTCTCTCCCCTCCTGCCCCCCCACACAAAAGGGCAGCTGAGGGGAACAGGAGCTATGCAAGTTAAGGTAGTTACAGTTAGAGAGTATGCTGCCTGGCTGAGACTTGTCAAAGAACTTGAGAAAAAAAAAAACAATATAGCTCCTCCTTCGGGACTGTTTTCTGTTCCTCTAATGCAAGACATGGACTTGAGTTCAAGACCTCGTTGTCAATTACTCTTCCAGGTGCCACGTTCCCGTTGCAGAACATCCCATGTTGGGCATTGCAAATGCCAAGGGAACTGTGGAGCTCTGCCACCTGACTGGAAGTGAGGTAGGTGACTGGGATGCAAGTCATTAATGTAAATTCCTCTAGCTTCATTGGTAATGTTCAAAGGCTGTGGTGTTACTGAAAATGTTGTCGGAGGCTCCATGGTGCTTTCAGTGACTCCAGGGCAAATGTGTTCAGTTTACAAGTGAGATTTTGTGTGTGTGTGTGGCATTTTTCCTAAATGCAAATGCCAAAAATTTGTCCCTGATATCTGGGAGTCAAGCTTGCCTCTGTCCATCTGTGAAGAGTGGACGACAGTGAGGGGAGAAATGGGGAAGAGGTAGGGAAATTAGGACAGACAGAGAGCCTGGGGCTCTTCAGTCGCTGGGGAGAAGAAACAACCGTTGAAAGCAGTTGGCAAGATAGAACTGTCATAGAAGTCATAGAAGCCCAAGTATCAGGAGGCCCAACAAAGAAAGTTTTGAGGAGGCGGCATGGGGCATTGTTAAAGGCAGCATAGAGATTGTGTGTGAAGGAGGGGCTCTGTGAGGAAGAGGTTATTGATGACTAGATGGCAATTTCAATGGAGTGGAGAGAGCAGAAGCCAGCATAGGGGTAAGTTAGGACACTGTGGCTAGATGGTCCTCTAGCCACAATGAGGTTTGAAATAGAGGAGCTGCTGGGATGGATAGTTGGGGAGGGAGGGAGGAGTCAGTGAGTTTAAGGACAGGAAATGGGAGGCACCCTATATGGATAGTAGTCCTTGTATCTAGCACTTCAGTGGCTTATATGTTAGGATTTTTCTCTTCTGTAATGCCAAGGATCCTAAAATTCTCCAGGGTATGAACCTACAGCATCCATGGAATGCAGCCACCTGTGGGGTCCCTCAGTGAGGGGTGAAAGAGCAATTAGATACTATCTGTGTGGTTGTTTCTGTCTCCCTGATTTTGATCGATTTCCTTTTCTTTTCAGTAGAAGAACAGCTGCATGTTGGAGCCACTCTGCGGTGTTGATTTAGGAGCACAATGCATTGCCTTGTCTCTGGACTGGTCCACAGGACGGGAGCAGTGGTGAGGAGGGGAATAACTATGGCACTCTGTTGTAGGGGTGTGTGTGTGAGAGAGAGAGTTCATTGTCACTTCCACAGTCCCTGCTCTCAAGAGGCTTAGAATTGCCTTTGAGGCTTCTTCATGTGGAAATGTTTACTGTGGGGTCTCTGTATATGAACCATTAACAAGGAAATGGCTTGGCAGCTTTAGTGCTTATGTAAAATCTAAACTCAACTTAGTCTGAGCCCCAGTAGTCTCCTGTAGTGGGGAAGCTGAGAAACTCAGTCTAGAAGTGGCTGCTCTCCTATCTGCTCCCAGAGTTGATTCCAGGAATGTCATCACCATGTAAAATTAGTTAGATGTCACCCTCAGGCTGAAGGGGACTGTTTGTTTTCAAAGTTGTGGGAGAGAGAAGTGTGGATTGAGCACAGGGCTGGGAACCAGGGGGAGTTCTATAGTTGACATTGTTTAACTTAATTTGGAATCTTTTTTTTTTTAATTGCTTGTGCCCATTATACTGTGTCTATGCACGCTGTTTAATGAATTGACAAAACTTCTGGCCTTGGGCAAGTCCCTTTGTGTATATCTTTTCTTCTCCATCTTTAAGAAGGGATAACCACTATCTGTGTTGATTCAGAGGGGCATCGCTGTAAAGTCTGTCGCTGCTGCCTAATCACTTGGGAAGCAAAAGGCCTTCTATCTCCCATGGGGCTGAATGTGCAGCATCTGCAGCATTCCCAGCCCCTGCAGACCCAGTGAGTGGGAGAGTGTGATGGGTTGGATCACGGAAACCCCCTTGGGAGCTGCTACCCGATGTGCAAAGACTACCCCTGCTTCTGTTTTCCCTGCCAGCTCAGGACTCCAGCACCCTGTCTTGCTGAGCCAGACACTCCAGTCTGCTCCAATACAGACCCAGGGTCTGAATCACTTGTCCAAAGCTGCAAGTTTACCTGAAAACAGCTCACAGAAGTGTACTTGTCTTTAGCACTCAGATGCCCAACTCCCAATGGGGTCTAAACCCAAATAAATCCGTTTTACCCTGCATAAAGCTTATGCAGGGCAAACTCATAAATTGTTCGCCCTCTATAACACTGATAGAGAGAGATGCACAGTTGTTTGCTCCCTCAGGTATTAATACATACTCTGAGTAAATTACTAAATAAAAAGTGATTTTATTAAATACAGGCAGTAGGATTTAAGTGGTTCCAAGTACTAACAGACAGAACAAAGTAAGTCACCAAGTAAAATAAAATAAAATGCACAAATCTATGTCTAATCAAACTAAATACAGATAATCTCACCCTCAGAGATGCTTCAGTAAATTTTTCTCAGACTGGACACCTTCCAGGCCTGGGCACAATTCTTTCCCCTGGTACAGCTCTTGTTCCAGCTCAGGTGATAGCTAGGGGATTCTTCATGATGGCTCCTCTCTCCCTCTGTTCTCTTCCACCCCTTTATATATCTTTTGCATAAGGCGGGAACCCTTTGTCCCTCTGGGTTTCCACCCTCCTCCCCAACCCTCCCCCGGAAAAGCACCAGGTTAAAGATGGATTCCAGTTCAGGTGACATGATCACATGTCACTGCAAGACTTCATTGCCCACTTGCCAGCACACACATATACAGGAAGACTAACAGGTAAACACAGCCATCTGCAGACAATTTTCCTTGTTAATGGGAGTCATCAAGATTCCAAACCATCATTAATGGCCCACACTTTACATAATTACAATAGGCCCTCAGAGTTATATTTCATATTTCTAGTTTTAGATACAAGAGTGGTACCTTTATACAAATGGGATGATCATACTCAGTAGATTATAAGCTTTGTAATGATACCTTACAAGAGACCTTTTGCATGAAGCATATTCCAGTTACATTATATTCACTTATCATATTTTTATAAAACTATTCCAATTACATTATATTCACTTCTTATTATGTTTTTATAAATCCATATAGACTGCACAACGTCACAGAGAGCAGTGTGGGAACATCTTAATGGGTGTTTCAATGGTGTTTTGGACCTTACAGGAGACCAAAGACCTTATTTCAATTAATTGTCCCAAATCACTATGAGCTGATCATTTCCTGTTTGAGAGCAGGGAGCTGGGATTGTGAATATTACCATGCTTCCTGTGCAGTGTAGACTGAAGATGAAATCCAGCTCTTAAGAACAGGGGACTGGTGCACTCTACAGATGCCCAGCATTGGTGTCTGCTTGGAAGCTTTGCTCCCCTAATGTCCCTCCACGTCTGTTAATAGACAGATACTTATCATTTGTGTGTTAACTAGTCTTTTCAGGCTGTAACATGGCTGCAGGTGTGAAGAAGAAAGTCACTGGATTAAATGCTGGGACATGAGTTGTCTTAAACTCTAACATGTTGTCTGTCTTTCCTGCTGTAGTGGGCACCCACTGAGAGTAATCAGCAGTGATTCAAAGGGGAAGCTGAACCTACTGTCAATAGATGAGTCTGCTCCTTCTGTGCACATCCTCAGCCAGTGGAAGGCTCACAACTTTGAGGCCTGGATTGCTGCTTTTAATTACTGGGACACAGACATTGTGTATTCAGGTGTGAACACCAAAAGCCTTTTCTTGGGGGGGGAAGGGGGAGGAGGAGGAGGAGGGGCGGGGCAGGAAAATATCCTAGAGATATGTGGCTATCAAAATAACCATTTCCATGGTGGCTATTTCTCTTTCCCCTCCTACCCTTTGCATGTGGATCATGATGACACTTCTTGCTGCTGCACCAGCCAGCTGACACCTTCTCAGTGTTTGTGCCGTTGCTTGGAAAAATAATCCTTGAAGGAGTGACTGTAGGAAGTTGTGGATATTGAAATGCCCACCCTGACTGTTCATTAGCCAAGCGGGAGTAGTACATTGTAGTCAGAACAGGAGACCAAAGTGAGGGCTCTGGGATTCTAGTTCCAGCTCAGCTGTTGACTTAGAGTTTGATCTTGGCAAATCACTTCACTTCTCTGAGTGTTGATATCCCCACTGTGAAGTGGAGATACCTCCATAGACGGTTTGTGAGATTCAACTTATGTTTGTGAAGTGCTCTGAAATGCTTGGAAGAAAGGTGCCAAATAAATGTTGACTACTATTTACTTCCGTTTAGGTAGGGTTCTTTCTAACCCTTTCCCCTGATCCTACCTCACACTTTTGGATGAAGTGAAATCTTTGTGGTACATGAAACAGCTCTGCCCTTCATTCCATTGAAAAACGCAAGTCCTGCTATGATCTTCTGAGTGCAACAGCAGTAAGGGCATTGTCCCCAACTCTAGTCATGCTCCAGAGCTGTCAAATCTCAGTTTTGTCTATGGTATACTGATTTCCCAACTAGTGTTAATACAGAGACAATCTCTCCTTGTACAGGTGGAGATGACTGCATGCTGAGGGGCTGGGACACCAGGCGCTGCCCAGAAATGCCTATCTTCACCAGCGAGAGGTAACTAAGCCACTCAGACAGATGGTCATAGAATGATGATGCATGACTGACTATGACTAAGTGTGTTCTCTCCCAGAATTCCAGTTAAATTTAAATTTCAGCTTTTAACCATTCAGGGCATGTCATGATCTTGTCCATCTGTGCCCTTTGTTCTCTTAGAGACTTCTCTTAGAGGAGAGTCTATTGATAGAGATTCTCTAGGTTTTAATCAGGAGGAGAGGATAAAGTAGGGGCCAGATCAGACAAGAAACATTCACATAAAAAAGAATCTGACACATCAGAAAAGGTCAGACAAATAAACAGTGACACATTTTTAAAGTGTTTGTACACAAATGCTAGAAGTCTAAATAATAAAATGGGTAAACTAGAGTGCCTCGTGTTAAAGGAGGATATTGATATAATTGGCATCAAAGAAACCTGGTGGAGTGAGGACAATCAATGGGGCACAATCATTCTGGGGTACAAAATATATTGGAAGGAAAGAACAGATCGTGTGGGGGGAGGGGTTAAGTGGCACTATATGTGAAAGAAAATATAGAATCGAAGTAAAAATCTTAAATGAATCCACATGTTCCATAGAATCTCTATGGATAGTAATTCCATCCTCTAATAAGAATATAACCGTAGGGATCTATTATCAACCACCTGACCAGGACAGTGATAGTGACTATGAAATGCTAAGGGAGATTAGAGAGGCTATCAAAATAAAGAATTCAATAATAGTGGGGGAATACAATTATCCCCATATTGACTGGTTACATGTCACCTCAGGATGAAATGCAGAGTCAAAATTTCTCAATACTTTAAATGACTGCTTCTTGGAGCAGCTGGTACAGGAACCCACAAGGGGAGAGGCAATTCTCGATTTCGTCCTGAGTGGAGCACAGGATCTGGAAATAGTGACCATAATATAATAACATTTAACATCCATGTGGTGGGAGGAACACCTCAACAGACCAACACTGTGGCATTTAATTTCAGAAAGGGGAACTATGCAAAAATGAGGAGGTTAGTTAAACAGAAATTAAAAGGTACAGTGACTAGAGTGAAATCCCTGCAAGCTGCCTGGACACTTTTCAAAGATACCATAATAGAGGCCCAACTTAAATGTATACCCCAAATTAAAAAAACACAGTAAAAGAACTAAAAAAGAGCCACCGTGGCTTAACAACCATGTAAAAGAAGCAATGAGAGATAAAAAGGCATCTTTTAAAAAGTGGAAGTCAAATCCTAGTGAGGTAAATAGAAAGGAGCATAAACACTGCCAAAATAAGTGTAAATATGTAGGAAGAAAAGCCAAAAAGGAGTTTGAAGAACAGCTAGCCAAAAACTCAAAAGGTAATAACAAAATGTTTTTTAAGTACATCAGAAGCAGGAAGCCTGCTAAGCAACCAGTGGGTCCTCTGGACGATTGAGATACAAAAGGAGCACTTAAAGATGATAGTCATTGCGGAGAAACTAAATGAATTCTTTGCTTCAGTCTTCACGGCTGAGGATGTTAGGGAGATTCCCAAATCCGAGCCGTCCTTTGTAGGTGACAAATCTGAGGAATTGTCACAGATTGAAGTGCCATTAGAGGAGGTTTTGGAATTAATTGATAAACCTAACAGTAACAAGTCACCAGGACCAGATGGCATTCACCCAAGAGTTCTGAAAGAACTCAAATGTGAAATTGGGGAACTATTAACTATGGTTTGTAATCTGTCCTTTAAATCAGCTTCTGTACCCAGTGACTGGAAGATAGCTAATGTAATGCCAATATTTAAAAAAGGCTCTAGAGGTGATCCTGGCAATTACATAACTCAGTAATGGGCAAATTAGTTGAAACAATAGTAAAGAATAAAATTGTCAGACACCTAGAAGAACATAAATTGTTGGGCAAAAGTCAACATGGTTTCTGCAAAGGGGAAATTGTGTAGTACTAATCTATTAGAGTTCTTTGAAGGGGTCAACAAACATGTGGACAAGGGGGATCCAGAGGACATAATGTACTTAGATTTCCAGAAAGCCTTTGATAAGGTCCCTCACCAAAGGCTCTTACGTAAATTAAGTTGTCATGGGATAAGAGGGAAGATCCTTTCATGGATTGAGAACTGGTTAAAAGGCAGAGAACAAAGGGTAGGAATAAATGGTAAATTTTCAGAATGGAGAGGGGTGTCCCCAAGGGTCAGTCCTAGGACCAATCCTATTCAACTTATTCATAAATGATCTGGAGAAAGGGGTAAACAGTGAGGTAGCAAAGTTTGCAGACAATACTAAAACTGCTCAAGACCGTTAAGACCAAAGCAGACTGTGAAGAACTTCAAAAAGATATCACAAAACTAAAAAGAACAGGAGTACTTGTGGCACCTTAGAGACTAACAAATTTATTTGAGCATAAGCTTTCGTGGGCTACATCCCACTTCTTCGGATGCATAGAATCATCCGAAGTGCGAAGAAGTGGGATATAGCCCACGAAAGTTTATGCTCAAATAAATTTGTTAGTCTCTAAGGTGCCACAAGTACTCCTGTTCTTTTTGCGGATACAGACTAACACGGCTGCTACTCTGAAACCTCACAAAACTAAGTGATTGGGCAACCAAATGGCAAATGAAATTTAATGTGGATAAATGTAAAATAATGCACATTGGAAAAAATATCCCCAACTATACATTTAGTGGTTTGAGCATTGGCCTGTGTCAAAGTTAGAATCAGGACTCACAATTTTGTCAAGACCACTCTGTTTATTAGCACAGCGCTCTGCTAATACATTCAGATAATGTGAGCCTCTATACAAGATTCAAACAGTCTTATTTATACAGATAAAAGGGTGCGAACTAAACAAAGGGACAGAGAGCAAATTGTAAAATTTGCATGGGGCACAATATGCATATCCTGCTTCCTTATTTCAGAGTAGCAGCCGTGTTAGTCTGTATCCGCAAAAAGAAGAATAGGAGTACTTGTGGCACCTTAGAGACTAACAAATTTATTAGAGCATAAGCTTTCGTGGACTACAGCCCACTTCTTCGGATGCATATAGAATGGAACATATATTGAGGAGATATATATACACACGTACAGAGAGCATAAACAGGTGGGAGTTGTCTTACCAACTCTGAGAGGCCAATTAATTAAGAGAAAAAAAACTTTTGAAGTGATAATCAAGATAGCCCAGTACAGACAGTTTGATAAGAAGTGTGAGCATACTTACAAGGGGAGATAGAATCAATGTTTGTAATGGCTCAGCCATTCCCAGTCCTTATTCAAACCGGAGTTGATTGTGTCTAGTTTGCATATCAATTCTAGCTCAGCAGTCTCTCGTTGGAGTCTGTTTTTGAAGTTTTTCTGTTGTAATATAGCCACCCGCAGGTCTGTCACTGAATGACCAGACAGGTTAAAGTGTTCTCCCACTGGTTTTTGAGTATTTAACTCTTATCGATCTAAGGCTAATGCTTCACCAATTGCCCTTAAGTGGGGCAATTCATTAAGCAGTTAATGTCTGCTTTCCTGCACCCTGGCTTGCAGCATTTCTCATTTCTACTTAAAGGTACATACAGCATTCTTTAATTCATTCTATTTCTTTAATATAATTCATTTCATTTTCACACCTGCTAAACCCAGGGTTGTGAGTTCAGTCCTTAAGGGGGCCACTTGGGGATCTGGGGCAAAATCAGTACTTGGTCCTGCTAGTGAAGGCAGGGGGCTGGACTCGATGACTTTTCCAAGGTCCCTTCCAGTTCTAGGAGTTTGGATATCTCAATTACATAAATTAAATTAAAATTAAATTAAATTAAATATACATACAATATGACGTGGGGCTAATTTAGCTACAATTAATCAGGAAAGAGATGTTGGAGTCATCGTTTAGAGCAGTGGTTCTCAAACTAGGGACGCCGCTAGTTCAGGGAAAGCCCCTGGCGGGCGGGCTGGTTTGTTTACCTGGCGTGTCCGCAGGTTCAGCCGATCGTGGCTCCCATTGGCCGCGGTTCGCCGCTCTAGGCCAATGGGGGCTGCAGGAAGGGCGGCCAGTACGTCCCTCGGCCCGTGATGCTTCCTGCAGCTCCCATTGGCCTAGAGCAGCGACCCGCGGCCAGTGGGAGCCGCGATTGGCCAAACTTGCGGATGCGGCAGGTAAACAAACCGGCCTGGCCCGCCAGGGGCTTTCCCTGAACAATTGGCGGCCCTAGTTTGAGAACCACTGGTGTAGAGTTCTCTGAAGACGTCCACGCAGTGGGCAGTGGCAGTCAAAAAAGCAAACTGGATGTTAGGAATCATTAAAAAGGGATAGAGAATAAGATGGAGAATATCTTATTGCCCTTACATAAACCCGCGGTACGCCCACATCTTGAATACTGTGTACAGATGTGGTCTCATCTCGAAAAAGCTATACTGGCATTAGAAAAGGTTCGGCGAAGGGCAGCTAAAATGATTAGTGGTTTGGAACGGGTCCCACATGAGGAGAGATTAAAGAGGCTAGGACTTTTCAGCTTGGAAAAGAGAAGACTAAGGCCTTGGCTACACTTTCGAGTTGCGCTGTAACTCACTCCCCGTCCACACTGGCAAGGCATTTGCAGCGCTGTATCTCCTTGGTTGCAGCGCTGCATGTACTCCACCTCTCCGAGAGGAATAGTGAGTGCAGCACTGCCGCTGCAGCGCTGCGGCGCCAGTGTGGCCACCCAATGCGCTGTGAATGGCCTCCAGAATTATTCAACAGTATCCCACAATGCCTGTTCTAGCCACTCTGGTCATCAGTTCAAACTCTACTGCCCTGGCCTCAGGTAACCAACCATGTGACCGACCCTTTACATTCCCCGGGAATTTTAAAAATCCCCTTCCTGTTTGCTCAGCCCGGCGTGACGTGGAGTGCTATCAGCAAATCTTTCCAGGTGACCATGCCTCCACGCGTCAAGCGAGCCCCAGCATGGAGCAATGGCGAGTTGCTGGACCTCATCAGTGTTTGGGGGGAGGAAGCTGTCCAGTCCCAGCTGCGCTCCAGCGTAGGAATTACGATACCTTCGGGAAGGTATCAAAGGACATGATGGAAAGGGGCCATGACTGGGACGCCCTGCAGTGCAGTATTAAAGTGAAGGAGCTGCGGAGTGCCTACCGCAAAGCCCGTGACGCAAACGGCCGCTCGGGTGCTCCCTCTGCGACCTGCAGATTCTACAAGGAGCTGGATGCAATACTTGGGGTTAACTCCACCTCCACTCCGAGCACCACCATGGACACTTCAGAGCCGGTGTGGCGGGGAGAGGAGGAGGAGGAAAACGGGAGTGATGGTGGTGGGCACACCGGATGGAGACACCCCGGAATCCCTGGAGCCATGCAGCCAGGAGCTCTTCTCGAGCCAGGAGGATGGTAACCAGTCGCAGTGGCCGGTACTTGGTGGAGGACAAACAGAAGAGCAGGTTCCCGGTAAGCGTTATTTTTTTTTTTCGGGAAGGAATTTTTTCAGTGCGGGCTCTTTGGGAGAGGAGGGTTAAGCATGCATGCCTAGATGCGGAATAGTGCATTGATGTGGTTTATCACATCGCGGTAATCAGCCTCGGTAATCTCTTTGAGTGTCTCATCCAGAACATGTGCAATGCAATATTTTTCTTTTCAATAAATGGATTCTTTGGCTTTGAAAACATTCTTTATTATTGCATAATAATAATGCACTCCTTAGCCCAGGAAATAAACAGGCACTGCAAGTCTGCTTAGCAAACACTGATTCCTAAAGATTGGAACTACTGCACTTCACTCCCGTGCAGGGCACCAGATATCACTGATGGTTTTCAGCCTCAAATTGCTCCCTCAAGGCATCCCTAATCCTTGCAGCCCCGCGCTGGGCCCCTGTAATAGCCCTGCTCTCTGGCTGTGCAAATTCAGCCTCCAGGTGTTGAACCTCGGAGGTCTATGCCTGAGTGAAGCTTTCACCCCTCCCTTCACAAATATTATGGAGGGCACAGCACGCGGATATAACCGCGGGGATGCTGCTTTCGGCCAAGTCCAGCTTCCCATACATAGATCGCCAGCGGGCCTTTAAACGGCCAAAGGCACACTCCACAGTCATTCGGCACCAGCTCAGCCTGTAGTTGAACCGTTCCTTGCTGCTGTCAAGGCTCCCTGTGTAGTGTTTCATGAGCCACGGCATTAACGGGTAAGTGGGATCTCCAAGGATCACAATGGGCATTTCAACCTCCCCTACCGTGATCTTCCGCTCTGGGAAAAAAGTCCTGGCCTGCATCTTCCTGAACAGCCAAGTGTTCCGAAAGATGCGTGCGTCATGCACCTTTCCAGGCCAGCCTGTGTTAATGTCAATGAAACGCCCATGGTGATCCACAAGTGCCTGGAGAACCATAGAGAAATACCCCTTCTGATTAACGTACTCAGATCCTATGTGGGGTGGTGTCAGAATAGGAATGTGTGTCCCATCTATCGCCCCTCCACAGTTAGGGAACCCCATTTGTGCAAAGCCATCCACTATTTCCTGCACGTTACCCAGAGTCACGGTTCTTCTGAGTAGGATGCGATTAATGGCCTTCCAAACTTGCATCAACACGATTCCAACGGTCGACTTTCCCACTCCAAACTGGTTTGCGACCGACTGGTAGCTGTCTGGAGTTGCCAGCTTCCAGATTGCAATAGACATATTTACTCTCTGGATTACAGTGGTCTACAATTTTTGAGAAGTCGTCTGCTTCAGAGATAAAATGTGCTATTTATTATGTATTTTGATGTGCTGAATTCAAATATGACAATTAAAACAACTGATTGGCTACTATTTCTAAGATATTTAAGTTTTTACATTTTATGTCTATGTATATTGTGTAGAAAGTAGAGTTTTAATCATAAATTGTAAACCTAGGTCTTTTCATGTGTTTATGGTTGCTTTACATGATAATATTTCACCTGTCCTGTCAGCAAAAGGGTTATATAAATAAAATTTATTATGAAACAAAAGGCAAAAACCTATTATGTACATAGTTTAGTCCTATTCAGTGTCTACTCGGCGCTTCTTGGCTTGTCTCTTGTATTCATTAAATGGAGCATCTCTTGTCACTGTCCAGCAATAGTCTGCAAGCATTGATGGGCTCCATTTGCCCTGATAGCGTTTCTCCATTGTTGCAATGTCCTGGTGAAATCACTCGCCGTGCTCGTCGCGCACTGCTCTGCAGTTCGGTGGAAAAAAATCTAGATGAGAGTGCAAAAAATGTATCTTTAGTGACATGTTGCAATCAAGGCTTTTGTATGCCTTGAGGAGGTTTTCCACCAACAACCTGTAGTTGTCTGTCTTGTTGTTTCCGAGAAAATTTATTGCCACTAACTGAAAGGCTTTCCATGCCGTCTTTTCCTTGCCATGCAGTGCATGGTCAAATGCATCATCTCGAAGAAGTTCACGAATCTGAGGACCAACAAAGACACCTTCCTTTATCTTAGCTTCACTTAACCTTGGAAATTTTCCACGGAGGTACTTGAAAGTTGCTTGTGTTTTGTCAATGGCCTTGACAAAGTTCTTCATCAGACCCAGCTTGATGTGTAAGGGTGGTAACAAAATCTTCCTTGATTCAACAAGTGGTGGATGCTGAACACTTTTCCTCCCAGGCTCCAATGATGGTCGGAGTGGCCAATCTTTCTTGATGTAGTGGGAATCTCTTGCACGACTATCCCATTCGCAGAGAAAACAGCAGTACTTTGTGTATCCAATCTGCAGACCAAGCAAGAGAGCAACAACCTTCAAATCGCCACAACACTGGCACTGATATTGGTCATAGTTTATGCACCTCAAAAGTTGTTTCATGTTGTCCTAGGTTTCCTTCATATGTACTGCATGACCAACTGGAATTGATGGCAAAACATTGCCATTATGCAGTAAAACAGCTTTAAGACTAGTCTTCGATGAATCAATGAACAGTCTCCACTCATCTGGATCGTGAACGATGTTGAGGGCTGCCATCACACCATCGATGTTGTTGCAGGCTACAAGCTCACCTTCCATGAAGAAGAATGGGACAAGATCCTTTTGACGGTCAGGGAACATGGAAACCCTAACATCACCTGCCAGGAGATTCCACTGCTGTAGTTTGGAGCCCAACAGCTCTGCCTTACTCTTGGGTAGTTCCAAATCCCTGACAAGGTCATTCAGTTCACCTTGTGTTATGAGGTGTGGTTCAGAGGAGGAGGATGGGAGAAAATGTGGGTCCTGTGACATGGATGGTTCAGGACCAGAAGTTTCATCCTCTTCCTTTTCCTCGTCTGACTCAAGTGAGAATGATTCTGGTGCATCAGGAACCGGCAGTCCTCCTCCGTGGGGTACTGGGCGTATAGCTGATGCAATGTTTGGATAATGCACAGTCCACTTTTTCTTCTTTGACACACCTTTCCCAACTGGAGGCACCATGCAGAAGTAACAATTGCTGGTATGATCTGTTGGCTCTCTCCAAATCATTGGCACTGCAAAAGGCATAGATTTTCCTTTTCCTGTTCAACCACTGGCGAAGATTTGTTGCACAAGTGTTGCAGCATATGTGTGGGGCCCACCTCTTGTCCTGATCTCCAATTTTGCAGCCAAAATAAAGGTGATAGGCTTTCTTAACCATAGTGGTTATACTGCGCTTATGTGATGCAAAAGTCACTTCACCACAAACATAGCAGAAGTTATCTGCACTGTTCACACAAGTACGAGGCATCTCTGCTCACTTTGGCTAAACAGAAATGTGTCCCTTTGCAAAATCAAACATTGACAAATAAGAGAGCACGACACTGTATGATTTCTAGAGCTGATATAGGGCAATTTGTTCAGCAGAGTGATGTAAGCTTCGTTATGATTGCATCATCCATGACTTCTAGGAATAACATGATGCAATTCATATCATGTATGATGCAATACCAGCTTCAGATTGCATCATTCATTGTTTTGCCTAAAAAGCAAATACTGTCCAAACCCAGTCATAGATTTATTCATAGATCCAGTCAAAGATGTATTTTAGTCATTTCTGGTTTAAATTGAGATCCGTTCCCTTTATAACTCACTTATCCTCCGCCATTCCCAAGTCAAGGGTCATATATACTGACCCAATAGTCTTGAAAACTAGAGACAATCAACAATTTTAAGCATCATTTTCGTTCTCAGTGACCCAGAATTAGTAAAGTTTGACTACATTTATTTCAGAAGCATTTTGGCTGTAGAGCAGTGTAACCAAACGTGACGTGCTGGCGAGACTCGTCAGCATACGCCTCAGCAGTTCGGACTCCATTTCCCGCAGACAGATCGCGCTGCACAGAAACCGTTGAAAGATGGTGCCAAAGATGGACGGAAACAAAGGGATTTCTGGGATGCGAAGCGATGTATCACGGGGCATTGGAACAGGACCCAGAATCCCCCGCACCCACGCCCCCTTCCCACAACCCACAGCGCCAGAATGGGAAAAGGTGCTCTGTGGGATAGCTGCCCATAATGCAGCGCTCCCATAGCGCTGCAATTGCCGCAAATGTGGCCACGATAGTGCGCTGGGCAGCTGTCAGTATAGACAGACTGCAGCACTCTCACTACTCAGCTGCGCAAAGTCAGGTTTAACTCACAGCGCTGTACATCTACAAGTGTAGCCAAGGCCTTAGAGGGGATATGATAGAGGTATATAAAATCATGAGTGGTGTGGAGAAAGTGAATAAGGAAAAGTTATTTACTTGTTCCCATAATATAAGAACTAGGGGCCACCAAATGAAATTAATGGGCAGCAGGTTTAAAACAAATAAAAGGAAGTTCTTCACACAGCGCACAGTCAACCTGTGGAACTCCTTGCCTGAGGAGGTAGTGAAGGCTAGGACTATAACATGACTTAAAAGAGAATTAGATAAATTCATGGAGGTTAAGTCCATTAATGGCTGTTAGCCAGGATGGGTAAGGAATGGTGTCCCTAGCCTCTGTTTGTCAGGGGGTGGAGATGGATGGCAGGAGAGAGATCACTTGATCATTGCCTGGTAGATTCTCTCCCTTTGGGGCATCTGGCATTGGCCACTGTCGGCAGACAGGATGCTGGGCTGGATGGACCCTTGGTCTGACCCAGTAAGGCCATTCTTATGTTCTTTGTTCTGCTGCCTTTGGTTGGTTAGCTGCCACTTTGGGTGCTAGGTCATTTGGATTCAAGTTGTGGTATTTGGGGGAGGTGGTGGGGAAGGGATCTTGCCTCTTTTCCAAGACTTTGGAGTGGAGGTGGAGCAACTTCCTAATCTCTGTGGTATCCTTGTGACTGGAGTAGTCTCCAGCCTCTGTGCAGGGAGGATTGGCTGGTGGATGTCCTGGCTCATCCATGTCCCAAACAATATCATTGCTACATGGTAGCATGTGTGGATTCCTGTGGAGCTGGAGCCCATGGAAACATGGGAGTGCATGGCTTCCAAGATCCCTCCCGTCTCTCTGCCAGTTCTCTTCCCCACCCCCCACTTTAGGCAGAGTTTTCTATACCTGTGGTGCTGGGGCCAAGAGTTCCCCCAGTCATAACTTGTAGATAATGCTTAGTCTTCTGGATGTTAAATCAAGTCAGTTGTTGCCTCCAACTCTGGAAGAATTTGAATGCATCTCATTTGATGTGTAAAAACTAATGTGCCAAAGGGCTCTGTAATGGGTGGGACACCTAGGGTTGAGAAGGGGACATAGGTTTGAAGTACAAAATGACAGAAAAGGGGTCCACCATGCAACTCTGGGCTGCGTATGCAAAGGCCTCACAGAACAGGGAGGGGATAGTCCCTCTCAGCACAGCTGATGATCAGATGATGGTCAACACCTGGGCCTTTCCAGTACCAGAAAGATATTGATACATTGGAGAGAACTTGGAGAGGAGCAATAAAAATTGATCAGGGAGCTGAAGGGACTGACTTGTGCCAGGAAAAATAAGAGCTATAGGAAACATGTTCGGTTTTCCTAAGAAATGTGGGGGGGATATAAAGCTACTAAGATTTGAAAGGTGTAAATGCTAAGTATGGAGTAGAATTAGTATGGTACAAGGAACTGGGATAAAAAGATGTGCCTATCCATAATGGAAAGGAAACTGCTCTTAAGAAAGCTCAAGACATACACGGGCACTGGCAGAGTTTATATTTTCTAAGGCTGGAAGGAACCAATGTGATCATGTAGTGTGACCTTCTGTGTAACACAGGCCATATAAATTTACTGGAATTAATTCCTGTTTGAACTAGAGCATATCTTCCAGAAAAACATGAATCTGGATTAAAAATTGCCAGTGATAGAGAATCAACCACAACCTTTGGTAAATTGTTCCAATGGCTAATTACCCTCACTGTAAAAATGTATGCCTTATTTGCAGTCTGAATTTGTCTATTTTCAACTTCCAGCCACTGGAGTTTGTTATACACCTTTCTCTGCTAGACTGAAGAATCCATTATTAAAAAAAAAAAATTGTTCCCCAGTTAGGTACTCATTGACTGTGATTAACTCACCCCTTAGCCTTCTCTTTGTTAAGCTAAATAGATTGAGCTCCATAAGGCATGTTTTCTAGTCCTTTAATCATGCTCATGGTGGTTCTTTGCATCCTCTCCAACTGATTAACATCCTTCTTGAATTGTGGACACCAGAACCGGACACAGTATTCCAATAGCAGTTGCACCAGTGCTAAATATAGAGGTAATATAACTTTCCTACTCAAGATTTGCCTGTTTATACATCCAATAATCGCTTAAGCCCTTTTGCCCACAGCGTTGCACTTGGAGCTCATGTTCAGTTGATTATCCACCATAACCACAAGTCTTTTTTCACAGTCACTGCTTCTCAGGATAGAGTCCCTCAGCCTGTCAATATGGCCTAGATATAGGACATTACATTTGGCTATATTAAAATGCATATTGTTTGCTTGCGCTTAGCTTACCAAGCGATCCAGATCGCTCTGTGTTAGTGACCATCTTGTTCAGTATTTATCACTCCCCCAACTTTGTCATCTGCAAACTTCATCAGTATTGATTTCAGTTTCTTTCAGATCATTGATTAAAATATGTTAAATAGTATAGGGCCAAGAACTGATTCCTACAGGACCACAGTAGACACACAACTGCTCAGTGATGATTCCCTGTTTACATTTATATTTTGAGACCTGTCAGTTAGGCAGCTTTTAATTCATTTAATATGTGCCATGTTAATTTTGCATTGTTCTAGTTTTTAATCAAAATATCATGTGGTACCAAGTCAAACACCTTACAGAAGTCTATTACATCAATGCTATTATCTTTATCAACCTAACTTGTAATCTCATTAAAAAAAATTAAGTTAGTTTTACAAGGTCTATTTTCCATACCCCATGTTGCTGGGTATGAATTATATTACAGGACTCAATAAATTTAAAAAGGGTATCAATTGTTCCATTATTTTATCTTGAATTGGCAAAAGGACTACTCTCTTCCTGTGTACAGCATTACAATCACTATCCCAGGGTTTAAGGCTGTCCTTAACTCCTTATTATAAGAAGCTTTGTTGCAATGAAGGTTGCCGTAGAACTCTGCAATTTTGAGAACAAAAGAAACTATCTTCTTACTTTGTGCACTCTTTCTTGGTCTCCATTCTCCCGATGCATGTTGTTCCTTTGAAGACATTCAATGGGCGTGTGCAGCATTCAGTGCAGTCCACACCGGGAGTATCTTCTGGCTACAGGAAGGTGAGTTATCTTTAGATATTCTTACCCGATATCCCCCACCTGCCTCATTATTTGCAGTCCATGGCTGCTTCCCCAAAAGCTCTTGTGGGAAGAGCTGACATCAGTGGAGTGTGGTGGAAAGTGCATTGCATCCTCATTCCTTCTGTGCCCTATGCACTAAAATTCCTTTTCTGTCTGTGCATGTTTATTTGTGGTGTGTGTTTCCAGCTATGACGAACATGTTCTCCTGTGGGACACCAGGAATATGAAGCAGCCATTGGCAGACACCCACGTTGAGGGTGGAGTTTGGAGGCTGAAGTGGCACCCAACACGTGAGCACTTGCTGTTGGCTGCTTGCATGCATAATGGATTCAAAATCCTTGACTGCCAAGGAAGTATGGGTGAGTGTTCAATAGAGCGGGAAAGGATGTTCTTCCCTCTCCTCCACACACTGCAGTTCATCTTCCCTGACTACAGATGGAAGGGAAGGCCAGTGGATGCTACTGCACTGAATAAATGGTAGAAATATACTGTCAAGAAGCCTAGGTGTTCAATTCACTTGTAAGAACTCCTTGCTTGACATGTGTACTCCTCTGTACTTCCCCTGATGGACCAACAATTTTATTGTACCATTTTGGAGTGGTCTCGCCAATCATAGTGCAGGGACACTGTAACTACTGATTTGTAACCATTGACTAGTTTTCAGTCATATTATGCAAGCCCGTGCATTCTGGCATGAGGGTAGTAGCCGTTCATGTGGCCACTTCAGTTTATTGCTTTATCCAAACGATAGGAGGACGAGACACTTCTGAATGTGGGGGAGGGATAGCTCAGTGGTTTGAGCATTGGCCTGCTAAACCCAGGGTTGTGAGTTCAATCTTTGAGGGGGCCACTTAGGAATCTGGGGCATAATCAGTACTTGGTCCTGCTAGTGAAGGCAGGGGGCTGGACTCAATGACCTTTCAAGGTCCCTTTCAGTTCTAGGAGATAGGATATCTCCATTAAAAAAATAAAAATGTGTGATTACCTGTTAGATGCTTTGTATTAACTTGGTAATAACTGTATCCTGAGCTAACAGGTCTGCTTTTGAGAAGGCTGGTTGTTGCCTCAAACACCTCCAAACCAGCCCAAGCACAGTTACTGCCCAGTGTTTAGGTCAGGGGTCGGCAACCTTTCAGAAGTGGTGTGCCGAGTCTTCATTTATTCACTCTAATGTAAGGTTTCACGTGCCAGTAATACATTTTAATGTTTTTAGAAGGTCTCTTTCTATAAGTCTATAATATATAACTAAACTATTGTTGTATGTAAAGTAAATAAGGTTTTTAAAATGTTTAAGAAGCTTCATGTAAAATTAAATTAAAATGCAGAGCCCCCCAGACCGGTGGCCAGGACCCAGGCAGTGTGAGTGCCACTGAAAATCAGCTCGCGTGCCGCAGGTTGCCTACCCCTGGTTTAGGTGTTTGTTATAGCCTGCACTTGTGTTCAGGCCATGCTACACAGGACTGCAGTCAGATTCTTGGTTCTGCCAGTGTCTGGCTGTATGACCTTGGGCAAGTCACCTAACCTCTCTGTGAAAAGGGGATAATACTTAATGTTGGAAGGGGTAATGAGGATGAACTGGTTCATATCTGTGCAGCACTTTGAAGTTGAAAAGTGCTATGATTGGTTAGTGCTAAACACCTGATCACTTAAAATGTGCTCTCCACCTCATAGAATGGAAGGTCAGAGGTTCAGTGGGGACAACAACCTGCCATAAAAGAACATAGTGCATAGGTCTTGGCAATTGTAGCATTTTCAGTTTCTGTGTGAGACTACTTTCATGGTGCTTCTCCTCTGAGCCCTTTAAGAGCTGCATGGGCATGCTGATCCTCTTCTCCCCTCCAATGAGCTGAGTGAAGATGAGGCCATAAAGAGGCTGTAGAAAGTCGATGGGGAGAACTTCCTTTTTACCATTGCCTCATATCTCCTTGAAGGTGTCTGATTCTTTTTGTCGTGTGAAGGAGAATGGTAACCAGTAACACTTGGGGTGGAATAGGGGAATTCTTCTTGACTAAATTGTCAGCACTGGAAAAGCTAGTAGACAAGCTACCTGAAACTGGGCTTTGCAGCTTGATTTCCACTTATTCTTTTTAGCAGAAAACACTGAGGAATGCACTGTTGTGTCATCCTACATCTTGCATAACTCCTTGGCTTATGGAGCTGATTGGTCAAGACTCTCCCCAAGGGATTGCGTGGCTGTAAAACAGGACCCACTTTCTGCACCCGACTCGTCTGAGGGACCAGTGGCAAGTTCGGATCAAGGAGGCAAGAAACTGGATCTGCAAATCCAGAACCTGAAGATAGTTTATGAATCTCCTACAGCTACCTTTGATGTATTGTTAGACGAGGAGGGTGAAGGCACTGTCTCCCAGGTCAGACCAGAGAGTGGCCCTGATCCTCAGGCTCAGTGTCTTGATGGAAGGGGATTGGACATCAGGCGTGATCAAACTGAATTAGCAAAGGCTCAGCGAGAGATCAGCATCCTAGCGACTTGTTCATTTTATGATAACATCCTACATGTTTGGAAATGGGAAACAAGTCAAACCAACCCTTCAGAGTAAATTATTAAATATTATTCCTAGTCTGAAAGCACAATTTCACTCGAACAACCTTGAAAAAGTCCCTCTCTTTCAAATGTCCCAGAGGGAAAGTATAGGAGACTTTTTGTATTGAGAACTGTATCTGCAGCCTATACCCAGTGTAACTACAACTGGGGTTTTTCCAGTTTTATTGCCTGGGAGCTCATGGCTCCTGAATTTCTGAAGACCTATACTGTTAAATTAAGGCAACTACATTCTTAGTGTTTTGTGTCTAACTCTGACTAAACCAAAATGAATAGTCTCCTGCCTTTGCTGAGGGACATAGTAAAACATGGGTGTTTCTACTTGGCTGTCCTTTACTGTTGTGATGCAGAGTGATAGTGGTGCATTTCAGGGGATGCTTCTTTAGGCATGAAATGTACCTCCCTTGACAACTAGTCTGTTTGTAAGTCTTGCCTCCAGTTCCAGAGATGTGGGTGGGTGCCACCTTTCCTTGTCCCTCTCTCCCAGCAGAATCCACCCCACCCCCCTCAACCAAACCTTGCTGCAGTACTAAATTATATAAGTCCATTGTTACATAATAGCCACAAAATTTGGATTTAAATGTTCAAGGGAGTTTATATGGGTGTTTGAATACAAGCATAGGTCACTGGCTTGTTTTGTAAACTGCCATATGCTGTGAGGACATGCTGCACAGGGAACCTGTTTATAGTGACCTTAGATACAGAGAGATTCCTTTTAGAATGAAATCCCAGATTGTCTCAATGTACATGATAGAACAGATTGCAAGTGAAGTTGTGTACTGAAAAGTGTCTTAATCATGAGGATTCTGCTGTGGCTGCATATGTGTAATTTTATACCTAATTTACTGCATGAGTACAAGTTGATTTTCAGGTTATCACTTGTCAACAAGCACCACTTGGTTTTGCATGATCACGCAGTGAATCTCATTGTATATTAGTGCTTGCAGCAAAGAAACCTTTTAAGAAAGCAAACTCTGCAACAAACCCATATCCCTCTTATCCAGAGAGTGAGACCTATAATATGAGACTAGGGTCAAATCAGGTTTAAAAAAAAGATGAGCAGCTTTTTCAGCTTAAATCTCAAAACCCTCAAACACTGTTGGTAGCACTTCTTGATGTTCTTTAAAAATATAAAATTATTAATAATGCAGTCCTAAATAGGATGTCTCCAGAATTCCTTGAGGTTGCCCCGTTGGATTCTTACTATGAAATACCAGTAAGGCACTACATTAATGGGACACTACCCTGGTGTTCCTGATTATCATCAACCAAAAACCAGCTTAAAATATTTAAGTAACTTCTAGCTTGTATGGTTTTTCTTTGAGAATCTTAATCCTTAGCCTAGAAGGGAAGAAACACCAGCAGCAACTATAGTTTTTGTAACAGTAAATACATACAGCTATTAAAACACAGTACAGAAATAACTAAGCTTCTTAAGGCGCAAAACCTTGTTTGAAGGTACCATGTGTATTTTGGAACACCTCTTATTTTGAGTGCTGTTTTATGGAGATGCATATCAGCATTGTAAACAAAAGGTTTTGTTAAAATTAAAAAACTATTTTTGGATGTTTCTAAAATAAAAAATTTAAGTGAGTTACATCTCTCTTCTTATTTATCAGTTGAAAAGTTCCAAGGAAACTCAAATATATTGGTCCTGTTCTGTGGTATCTGCTGCTGGATTTCAGAGACAGTTTAGATTATTGTTACAGGTACCCACCAAGCAACACACACACTGGTGCTTTTATTTTGCATGTGGGATAATGCTGCTGAGAACGAAGATTGAAGAACAAGAAAGCGTCTGGGATTAGTCTACCAAATGTGAAATGATGCTGAGAGGTAGTGAGAAGAAATGAGGAATAGAATTGGAGGGATGAGAGATTTTTGGATGCAAATGTGCTATAGAAGGGAGAAGTATTTATTATGCAGACTAGCTTTGATTCTTGACCAGAAGATGATGACTTTTAGATGAGATTAACACAGTGTGTACATTTTTAAAGCTATGGAGTAAGCTATATTCTTGTTATGTGAAATCCAGCTATACCAGTGCGAGTTTGTTCCGTACACTTGTGTTAGCAAGTCTACAGTTAGGTGGCCCAACTGCCAAGTTTCTGACTATTACCCTCATTTACAGTATTAACATTTTGTGTTTAGTGTAGCTACCAGAAAGACATTCCCTTGCTTGAAGAGTTCACTGCCTGACTGACAACGATCAAGACAGGACCCTGAGGAGAACAACATCTGGAAAGAAAGGGATGCAAAAGGTGACTTAGCATACATTGTTCAGTTTAACAGAGATTTGCTGTTGGGGAAACTTCCCCTTTCTCCATCCCTGCTAATAATGATATCCCTTTCTACTACCCAAAATAATCTGAGTCAACTACTGCACCATGCTCTCTAGTGGGTTGCTGAAAGTGCACTGATAGTGATCCTCCTCAGATGGTGGACATTCTGCTCAGCAGCTAGCTCACTCTGTCTGTAGCTTCAATGATGAGTTTAACAGTCTAACCCCTACTTTGATTGGCTCCTATATTCAGCCTTTCAGTTTTTTGCCCAATATGCCCTCCTCATCCTTAAGTTGCTGTATAGCCTGTGATGGCTTTGTCTTCCAAGAGCTGCAGCATTGTCTGAATTCCTACTGTCCTTAGTGCACTGAATAATATCAGTTAAATCCAATGACACTATTCTTGTAGGGCTAGAAGGATTCTGTCCTTAATCTAATTTGAAAGGACTTTAATACTTTTTCATTGGCATGTCAGTGACTTAAGAGCTTGTAGCACATTTGGAGCTTGTGAAGCTTTGCATAGTGTTCACAGAATGTGCTCACATCTATGTAATTTGCTAGAATGGAAAGTGCTTTGTATTGTTCGGTCTTACAAAAACCACTTGATGAATCCATAACAGATGTCCAACCATTTCAAGCTTATAGCAGGATAGCTGTGAGCTGAAAAACCATTCTAGATAACATTTATTTCCCAGGACCCTTGTGCTTCAGAACTCCTGAGTGGAGCTGGGTGATTGGATTTTTTTGTTACTGGCTATTCTGAAAACATTATTTCAGGTTGAACCACAAACAAAGTGTTTCAAAACTTTTGCTGAATCAAAAATTCCAATATTGGGCATTTTGACATGTAAAGGAGTATTAGATTTATAAAATGGCCAGGGCAGGACTCCCCCCATTATAACCTTTACCCTACTGGTTGCAGTGTTTCCCCAATACTGGGTCTGAACAATGGGACGTAGGAAGGGTCAAGATGGTGCCCCACAGGTGCTTCCTGTGACGAAGTGGGGGATTTTCTGGGTTTTTCCTTGTTTTCCAATGGTTTGCATGCAAAGAGGGTGGGACTCAGTTTCCCTGGGTGTTACTGGTTTAACGAAGGAGGGGAGAGGGACTTTGTTGTGACAGAGGACTGGAGAGGGAACTTGAGACCCCAGCCAATGGCCTGGAGGATGGATACCCCAGCGACTGGTGACCCGGAGACCCAGCAGCTGGTTCTGGCCAGTAGGAGGACAATGGGCTATGAAGAGAGGACCACATAACCTAACCAGTTGCTTCCAGCCAGAGGGGGCCAGAGGACAGGAGGCCGAGGCGACCCTGTTTCCTGGAGAGAAGACAATGGACAGAGGCGGGGCTTGGGGCCGGTGATCTTAGATGCCCAGCTGGGAAGCAGGGGGGCTCTGGGCTGGAGATGGGGAGCAGGCAGAGCCCACCTGGATGCAGGGAGAGACTGGAATGTGCTGTGCGGAGAGAGGCCAGGCTTGAGGGTCAGAGTTTCCTGTGCTGTGTTCAATGCTCAATAAACCCTCCTGTTTTACACTGGCTGAGAGTCACTGTGCTCTAGAGAACAGGGTTGCATCAACCCCTTCGGGGGTGGAGGCCTGAGGGGTCCAGAGCGAGTGGACTCCCTGAGGGGGCCCACGGCAGAGACAGACGTGCTAAGGCTCAGAGAGGTGCGGCTCCAGGAGACGGAGGGGCTTAACTCCCGAGAAGGGCTGTCTCACTGAAAGGGGCACCCCCCACGGACCGCACGGGGCCAAGAGTGGGCATGATCTGTGAGTCTGACACTCCCCACCTTTCCAATAGGCAGCAGCAGCATGAAGGAAAGCCTCTGAGACACACATGTGAAACAGGAACAGCTACTGACTATTTGGCTCAAGTCACTTCCTCTGTGCTGCTGCCTAGATCCTGCTCTGGGCAGCAGGCAGTGGGGTGGGAAGAGGTATCTGGGTACTAGCCACACAGAAGGAATGGCAAGAGCCAGCAAGTGGACAGTCAGCAGCCTGGAAGCAATTGCAGTCCAGCTGTGAGGGGAGAGGAGCTGACCAGGGCTGCAGGGAGAGCAAGAGCAAAGGAGAGCCAAGCAGGAGGTTTGGGGGCCAGAGGGCTGCAGGACTCAGTAGGAGGGACAGGACTAGGGGACTGAGGAGAGGGGGAGTAGTAGTAATAATGGTGGGTCCCCCAAAAAGACACAATGCAGATGGTTGGTCACTTTAGTAAAAAGTTTGGGAAATACTGGATTCAGGGTACTCACCTGGGTTCTGTTCCTCTCTCTGCCTGTTGTGGAGAAGAAATTTGAATTTGGGTGTCCCACATTGCAGGAGGATGCCCTAGCCAGAGACTTGGTGGGATAACTCACATGACTGGAGTACTGTCATGGATGGATATAAATTGTTCAGGAAGGACAGGCAGGGCAGAAAAGGTGGGGGAGTTGCGTTGTATGTAAGAGAGGAGTATGACTGCTCAGAGCTCCGGTATGAAACTGCAGAAAAACCTGAGAGTCTCTGGATAAAGTTGACAGGCCAAACCGGACAGTCTTTACGCAAAAGAATTAATGGACACAAATCTGACATCAGGAATCAAAATACTCAAAAACCAGTGGGAGAACACTTTAACCTGTCTGGTCATTCAGTGACAGACCTGCGGGTGGCTATATTACAACAGAAAAACTTCAAAAACAGACTCCAAAGAGACACTGCTGAGCTAGAATTGATATGCAAACTAGACACAATCAACTCCGGTTTGAATAAGGACTGGGAATGGCTGAGCCATTACAAACATTGACTCTATCTCCCCTTGTAAGTACTCTCACACTTATTATCAAACTGTCTGTACTGGGCTAGCTTGATTATCACTTCAAAAGTTTTTTTTCTCTTAATTAATTGGCCTCTCAGAGTTGGTAAGACAACTCCCACCTGTTTATGCTCTCTGTACGTGTGTATATATATCTCCTCAATATATGTTCCATTCTATATGCATCCGAAGAAGTGGGCTGTAGTCCACGAAAGCTTATGCTCTAATAAATTTGTTAGTCTCTAAGGTGCCACAAGTACTCCTGTTCTTCTTTTTGTGGATAAAGTTGAGAAGTGTGAGCAACAAGGGTGATGTCGTGGTGGGAGTCTGCTATAGACCACCAGACCAGGGGGATGAGGTGGATGAGACTTTCAACTAATAGAAGTAAAAAAAAAAAAAACCTGATGAGGTTCAACAAGGACAAGTGCAGAGTCCTGCACTTAGGACGGAAGAATCCTATGCACTGCTAGACTAGGGACCGAATGGCTAGGTAGCAGTTCTGCAGAAAAGGACCTAGGGGTCACAGTGGACGAGAAGCTGGATATGAGTCAACAGTGTGCTCTTGTTGCCAAGAAGGCTAACGGCATTTTGGGCTGTATAAGTAGGGGCATTGCCAGCAGATCGAGGAACGTGATCGTTCCCCTCTATTCGACATTGGTGAGGCCTCATCTGAAGTACTGTGTCCAGTTTTGGGCCCCACGCTACAAGAAGGATGTGGAAAAATTGGAAAGAGTCCAGCAGAGAGCAACAAAAATGATTAGGGGGCTGGAGCACATGACTTATGAGGAGAGGCTGAGGGAACTGGGATTGTTTAGTCTCCAGAAGAGAAGAATGAGGGGGGATTTGATAGCTGCTTTCAACTACCTGAAAGTGGGTTCCGAAGGGGATGGAACTCAGCTGTTCTCAGTGGTGGGAGATGACAGAACAAGGAGCAATGGTCTCAAGTTGCAGTGGGGGAGGTCTAGGTTGCATATTAGGAAACACTATTTCACTAGGAGGGTAGTGAAGCACTGGAATGCGTTACCTAGGGAGGTGGTGGAATCTCCTTCCTTGGAGGTTTTTAAGGCCCGGCTTGACAAAGCCCTGGTTGGGATGATTTAGTTGGGAATTGGTCCTGCTTTGAGCAGGGGATTGGACTAGATGACCTCCTGAGGTCCCTTCCAACCCTGATATTCTATGATTCTATGACTATGGGATATTCTGGTATTGGGCTTTCTCAGTGTCTCCTCTTGAAACTGTTCTGCTTTTTATAAATAAAAAGTCACTGGTGCAGGGACTTAAAGTTTGATCTCCCAAAACCTAGGTGAGCATCTGACCCATCAGGCTATAGTCATTCTGTCTTTCCCTGGCTCAGTGACTATTCATTCTCATGCAACAACGAACAACTAATTTCAGCAGAGTAAGATCCCACTATTTTCATGACATTAAAATAGGTAGTTGATGGAAAAAACCTCTCAGATCTAGAAAAACCAGATGCCCTCTGAAAAAGACTGGACTAGAACTTGCTGCAGTGGGCACTAGTTAACTGCTCCTGCCTACTCCCCCACCTTCCTCAAGCTCCTTTGCTTTTTAAAAAAAATAGAAACAAAAGCTTAGGCACCCAGTTTTCATCATAAGTGAGATGCTGGCAAAGAGTACATTAAAGTTGCCTTCTTCTCCACACAAGAGGACATAGGAACTACATCCTTGTGCTTAATCGATATTTTACATTTGCTTGTACAAACAAACCACAACTAGACATTGGGAGTGAAAGGTTCCCATAAAAGCCATAAAACTGGATAAAGGATTAATTTTTTATAGCAAACTTGCTGTGGGACCTTGAGCAGAGCTAGGAATTCCTGCTTTCTAACACTGTCCATTAAACAATGAAACATCTTGATTTATTACTCCTGCTCATGTCATTGTATATATTTACACATGGAGATGCCTTTTGCATCGCCAATAAAATGAGAAAAACAAAGGTACTTTAATATTAAATCAATTTTTAAAATTCTTAGGATAGAAGTACTGCTAGCTCAGATAAGTTGGGAAGATGCATAGCTGCTAGTAGTGCTTGTTGTGGTTGAGAGAGATAATAACAAAGTTAATTTGATTCCTTACACAAGAGGCTTTAAAAAGTGCAATGTCTGACATTCAATTGCCTGACTCAGGAGCAGGCCTCAGTTGTACATAAATACTAGGGATACTGCTTGCATCCAAAAGAAAGTTGCCTTAAAACTGGGAATAGCCTCAGACTGGTTACAAGTTTAGGTTTAACAGGACAGTCCCAACCTTTGAGACCGCTTATAGCTTAGGCCAAGGATTCCTAGCATTCTTTTTTGAAGTTTCCCCTTGCTCTTGTGCAATACTCCATTTTATATAGGATTGATCTTTGGTGACCTAAGAGCAGGAAGATGGGAATTGCCCCAGGTACTTAGTGGTTGGCTTAATACCCTGAAGGATGAGTGCTTGTATCCCTATCTCATCTAACAATGGAAGCAGATGGCTGACTGCTTTTGACCACAGGCCACAACATGAAAAGCCACAGGTGAGGCCCAGGCAGTAGCTGGTTATATTCAATGCTCTGTTCTCACCCATTTGTAAGTTACAAATCTGGTTACCTTTTTAAAAAGTTTGAGATATCTAAAAGTTACACAAGTCAAGTCGGTAGGATTTTCCTTTAATAGGTACTGAAAAAGGGCAGGATGTTTTCCCCTCTATAGCTGAAATCTCCATATTCAACATTATATCAGATTTAAAAACAATATTTTTGTAAGTTTACTGTGTTGCTGCAGAAACTTTCCAGGGAAGGCTATAATCTTTACTTCTTAACGTACATAGTTCTTGGGAAACAACTGGAAGAGCTTGCCTTCTTGAGTAGGTTCATATCCATATTTCTCAAGGTTATGGGGGTCAAAAGTCCCATCTTTAATATCCTTCTCAATCTGTGGGGCAACAACATCCATGAAAAGCTGTTTGGCCGTTAGTGGTGGTTCTGTCCCTTTAGGAGTCTTATAGGAAACGTAGGGCTTGAGCTTAAACCCTGTCAAATCTGGAACCACAAATTCAGGGACCATTTCCTTAATTTTGATAAATTTCCCACCTAAGGTGACATAACCCAATTTCTTGGCTCCTCTGCCTTTGTTATGGCTTCTGGGTCCACGTTTGCTGGTAAATTCAGCCATTCTGTCTGCACCTCGGACCAGGCCTCGAGCGAGGTTGGTAAGCAATCCCATGCTGAATATCTGCAAGAGGGGAAAAAAAAAGTCACGTAAGAAAAGAGTATGAACAATTGTTCTTCGCATGGCAGTTTAGGTAGGACTCTGACCTACGCTCCACTGAGTTATGGAAGAGCCCGTGAGCTCCCCATCTAGCTGTTATTCACAGCACATGCTTCATGTTCACAGCACCTTCTGAGAACGGGAGCTCCCACTGCAAACAGCACTCTCAGCTCCAGGCGGCAGCCCAGACCCCGAGCACGGCCCGGGGGCACTTTCCTCCCGGGCAGCTGCAGGCTCTACGGGAGCCCTCGGGCTGTTTCTCTCACAGCAGTGGTGCCGCAGGAGCCGGCTCCAGGCGCAGGTGGGGACAAGCCCGCCCTGCCCGGCCGGCACATCCAGCCTAGGGGCGCCCGAACCGCGGGTGGGCGGGCGGGCGGGGCCCTGCGGGTCGCTGAACAGCCCGCCGGGACGAGGGGGTGGCCTGACCCGTCTCTCGGTCGCAGCCCCCGCGTCCCCTGGGACGGGACCCGACCCTAACGGGGCCCTTGGACGAGAGACCCTCACGTGTCCCGGCGCCGCGCTCTGTCCGCAGCACCCAGCCCTCACTCGCCAACATACAGCAGCGGCCCCTCGCTCGCGGCGCAACTACCAACCAACCCGCGGCCGCTGTAACTGCACGTGGCAATGCTCTGGCCAATCAGCGCGGAGAGTCTGGCAGGCGCTAGGACTGAGGGAGGAAAGAAACGTCATTGCGTAGCGCGTGCGTACCCGGCGTGTTTTCCTGGGGGAAGACGAGGAAAACACGGTCCCGTTTTTCGTATGACCTCTGCGCTGACTTTTAACCTCTGACGTCATTTGCACGTTTCTCGCCTCGTGTCAAGAAGAGACACTTTCGAGCCGCCTGGAGCCACTCGGTGAGTCACCGCTTCCCCGGGGGCTGCAGGCACCGGCCTTCTCCCCAGACCTGCTCCCCTGCGAGCAGCGTCTGGCTGGGGGCCTGCCCGCGGCGCTGGACAGCGAGCACCCCCTCTTCGGCTCAGCTCTGAGTATCTCCGTCTGAGCGGTGCTGAGGCCTTGCCTCCCATTCGACTCGCCTCTGCCTACACCCGAAGTCACTGTGGAGCCTGGATACTGCGGCCGTGGGGGGTGCCTCAATGCAGCGTGTCTGAAATTGTTTGGACCCCTTCCCAGTACGTGGCTGCCCTGGGGTTTCACTAGAGTTTTGTGCCAGTTCTGGCCATGGCAGGAGAAGTGAATGACAGTGACACTGATACGTGATGGAGCCTCCTGTTTACTCTCTTTGCTTCTGAAAAGGGTCAGATCTCATGCTGTGTGTCTCATCTTGGATGCAGGATTATTATAGTGAACTCTGGATATCATAGGAGTAGCACTACACTAACCTGCTTAAATGTTTAGTTGGGGTAGAGTGAGAATTATTATTGCTGTTTGCAGTGTGGTTTTCGCTGGTCCTAGGACATTAGAGAGACAAGGTGGGTGGGGTAATATATTTTATTGGACCAACTTCTGTTGGTGAGGGAGACAAACTTTTGAGCTTGTACAGAGCTCTTCGTCAGGTCTGGGAAAGGTACTCCGTGTGTTTGAGTACCTTTCTCAGATCCGAAGAAGATCTCTGTGTAAGCTTAAAAGCTTATCTCACTCACCAACAGAAGTGGGTCCAATAAAAGATATTACCACATCCACTTTGTATCTCTAATTATTATTGTTATTTATTTATATTGCAGTAGCTATTCAAGACCACAGTCAGGATTGAGCATTGTGCTCAGTGCTGTACAAACAGAAAGGAGATGGAGTCTTCTTAGAGAGTTCTCAGTCTAAAGTACAGAGATTTACCTGCTTGCTTAATTTAACTTGATTTACCTGTTTACACATAGTGAATATTCCCATTGATTGTGCCTCAGTAGCCCTTCAGTGTGAGTACTCATAATGCAAAAATTTAAGTCTTTGGAAGATCAGGGCCTAAATAGATAAGAAAAAAACATAAACAAAATGTCAAACTATATTGTGAATCAATTTCCCTCCTCCCCAGCCTTGCAAAATTGTCATGAAAGTGTACCAGCCCAGGCACAAAATCTATTTACCTACACTTTATGATGTTAATAATGAAAGGAAAAGGATTTTTTTAAAAATAAAACTGACTAGCCTTTTAAGTGAATAAACAATAAAACAAAGATGCTGCATCACAAAATGTCCTTCATTTTGACAGCTATAGTTTACTGCAGTGGTTTTCAACCTTTTTTCATTTGTGGACCCCTAACAAATTTTACATGATGGTGCGGACCCCTTTGGAAATCTTAGACCTGGTCTCTGGACCCCAGAAGTCTGCAAACCACAGGTTGACAATCACTGGTTTAGTGCACTACTTAGGATGCTTCATAGTGTACTACTAAACGTAACATTGTGTATTCTGTCAAAAATCAAATAAAATCATAATCATATACAATATCCCAAAGGTGGCAAGAATGCACTACATTTTTGTACAGGATGAAAAGTGTGTAGATTAATGGAATTCACATTTAAATTAATACAAAATCCTATACATCCATTATACTAATAGGGGATGGTTCCTCATATTTAAATAATAAGACATGCATGATAGGGTGAATACTGTGGGTTTTTTTCCTTTTTTTTTCCAGATTTTTAAAATTGAGTTTCATTAGATCTCTGTGTATTTAATATTTTTATCTATTTCAATTTGTACACTGGCAGAAAATGTTTTTTTCATAATTTGAGCAGAAAAACTAAGATTAATAAGACTCAGAATACAATATTATATGTTATACTTTTAAATATTTTACTTTTTCATTGTGGAATATGGAATTATTTGCTAGAGATACTGAAATACTTTAAAAATGTCCCTCAAGATATTTAATTAAACCTTTTTCTGTAAATATTGACTAAAAGGCACAGAGTCAGCTTGAAATCTAGTCTATTTAAAAGAGATATAAGAAATTTAGTTTAAGGCACTTATTGCTGCCTTTGAGTCCCCATCCTAATTTCTGTGGTTTTATTTTTGTTTTGTTTAGTTTTTAATAAATTTGTCTTCCCTGGTGCTGTGTGAAAGACTGACAATATAGGAAATTGACTAACTGTGTGGCTCTTTGGATTAGTCACTGTTACCTTCAACTCAGTCTTTCGGGAAGAGAATTTGTTGGGGTACAAAATAGAGCTGCTGTTTTTTAAGGCTTTGGGAAGAATGTTAGGCTATGTCTATACTAGGCTATGTCTACAATTTTGTCATTTGTGGGTGTGAAAAAAACACACCTCTGACTGACATAAGTTTCACTGACAAAAGTGCTGGTCTGGACAGCGCTATGTCGGCAGGAGACGGTCTCCTGCTGACATAGCTACCCCCGCTCATTGGGGATGGTTTAATTATGCTGACGGGAGAGCTCTCTCCTGCCAGCATAGAGTGGCTACACCGGAGACCTTACAGTGATGCAGCTGCAGCAGTACAGCTGTGCTGCTGTAAGGTCTGCAGTGTAGACATAGTCTTAGTTTCATTTAATTACTAATTGGGTAATTATGAACTGTGCTAAAAAAGCAATCATCTTGCAATGGGATAAGCCAGGCTAATGTTCATTGCAGAAGCAGTATTTTTGGCACATATGTAGTACTTTGAGTTTTTTTGGGAAAAATCCTATAAACTGTTTGCGTAAAGGCATTATGTAGGTCGGATATGGTGACACTGTGTATTAAAACTTCCTAGGTAGACCTGGCTACTGATCGGCAGTTCAGGTCTATGCTTTGAATTGTGTTAAATATTATGTCAGGTCTTGGTTTTCTAATGGTTCTACAAGTGGTAACGATATGGCTATGAAAGTATAAGGGAAAAGAAGCCTGTAACAGCTGATGGTCTTTGCCTGAACACTGCATCATGTTAACAGTGGGGACCTTGCTGGAAAATATTTGTTTTGCTGATTCAATGGTACAATTAACTTGTTATGCCCACCTGGATATAAGGAAAGTGGATATAGCCCTCAAGGATTGAGAGAGCACACACTGCACTGTAGGGTTTGGAGCAAAAAATGAAACCTAAGCCTAGCCTTATGCTCTGGTGAGGTAAGCATAGTGGTAGTTAAGCTTGAAGAGAAGGCTTGGGCTGGGTTTTCAGTTGGAAGTAGTGAGTAAATACATTAAAACCTTAGGAGGGATGACTTTTAATTTTGTTGCCTTGTATATATTACAGAGCCTTGACTTCTCTCTAGGGAAAAAGGTGTATTTTTTAATCTGTATTAAACTAACCAATATTAAAATCTTAAGGTTGACAAGGCAGTTGCAGTTTTAACCTGAGTTAGTTGTTTGAGATGAACGCTCTAGGGTTTACCTTGAGCAGCTAACGCAGATTAAAATTACAACTACTTTATCCATAACTAGGATTTTAACATGGGTTAGCATAACACCAGTAAAACACATCTTTTTTTCTCAGTGAAGATACAGGCCAAATGTTTAAAAACAAATCTCCTTGCTAATAGCAATTCAGTTGCACTGGTATTAGAAACAGTGGGAGCCCTAACATGGAAGGCTCTCTGGCTCCAGCAGACATTTTCAGTATTATGGTTGAGACTTTCTTTGAGCAGGTTTAATTAATTTGGTGGGATGGGGGTGCCGACTTGTTTTCTGTTTGTGCTGTATATGAGACCCTTGATTGAAACCCATAAACACAGCTTGGTTACCATGTAGAGAGCTTCATTAATTATCATTGTTGTACTAGAATATCAGAACAGCAAATCATCACCCTGTTTGCTTTATTTCTTCCTGTATTTTCTCTCAGGAAGAAAAAGGAAGATGGGGGAAAAAAAATGCAATATTTCTATTAACTTGCCTTCTAATGATAAATAACGAAGCTTGGAGGATTAGTTCTCAACCACTTTGCATTATGGTTGTTAACGCTAACTATGGGAATGATGAATGTCACTTATTAACGAGGTTTTCTTCTCTCATTTATTCCCCCCCCAAAAGACATGGGTGATGAGGACAGCAACTCCAGCCTCGAGGTACAGTATGCTGGGTTTTTATATTTATACTCTGACTTATTCAAGCACTTATGGTGTTTCCAGAATCTGGAACTTAACTTGCCCAGTTTAGTAACATCTGGCTAATTTGTTAAAGAATACAAAAATATTGGCTTTAAATAAGAGCTGTTCCACATGTGAGATGTTGAGTTTTTTGTTTTCTCCCTCCAAAATCTTAAAAAGATTGGCCCTGGCTTGCTGTCATTTTTCTAACCCTCTTCGTCCAGTTGCCTTTCTTACCTCCTCCAGCCTTCATTTTAGTCGAAGATATTACCAGAGTAACACAACGTAAGCTGCATATAATATGCTCCCACACTTCTTTGGTTGCCCTGTAGCTTTTAGGTCCCAATCCTGGGTATACTTATGGATGCGCTTAACTTTGCTCAGGTGAGTTGTCCCATTCATTTCAATAATACAGCCACAGACTGAAGAGCTGGAAAGAGGTATAGTCCCATGGCAGCTGTCTTTTACTATAGCTATACCTTGGTGTACTAAAGTATATGATTTAATAGAGCCTTAAGGCAAGGCTCTGTGTTGGGAATTACTTATTCCTAGGGAAGAAAGATAACACACATTAAATGCCCAAACATATGCCATGCAAGCTTTATTCAAATCACAGTTTCAGCGATCAAAGCATAACCACATGGAAACAAATGTACTTGACAAGCCAGGAGGATATCTGGTAATTTGAGTGGTAATAACAGCAAGACAAGGCTCTCTTTACTGGCAACAGCCCAGATTGGACATGCATCACTGTTTGAGAGCACAAGGTAAAATTTGTAAAATTAGTTGTCAAGATAGAATTGTTGATCTGCAGTCCCCGATGGGCCCATAGTCTTTTACAGCTTGAACCCCGAATAACATTCAGGGCACATTACCATATGAATTGTTATGATTTAGTAATTATTGGCAACAGAAGCTTGTGTATATTTGCCAGACATCTAAAGGGTATTGTCCTGGGAAGTAAATCATCTGGACTAATTCCCACAGAAAAGAGACTAGTGGGAAAGAATAAGCAGGGATTTGTCTACTCACAAAACAGAGCTCCCTCTTTCCCAGTCACTACAGTATCATTGGAAAGAGATCGCACTGGGTACAAAAGAGCACAAGTTGTGGTGGGAGAAGAATTTGGGACTGGAACTACTCTTTGAATGAACAGGAAGGAAGGAGACTAGAAATAGCAGTGTAAGGATTAAGCTAACAGTTGTAAGAATTTTTTACCGGTTTCTTTTCTCTTATAATCAATGGTGGATTAATAGATGGGCCCTGTGCCCAGGGGCCCCGGCCAATTTGGGGGCCGCTGCAGGTGTGCGAGAACCAGAACTGTGGCCTCACCCTCTGCTCCTCCTCTTTCCCCGAGGCTCCGCTTTCAGCCAGGCTGGAAGCCAGAGGTGAGCCATGGTAAGAGCTGCTGTGGGGAGCCCTGGACCCTCCACCTGTCCTGGGCAGTTGGCCGGGTGACCAGAGAGCAGCCCTCAGTCTGTGTCCCTGCCTCCTGGGGTGCGCCGTCCATGGTAGGCGGAGAGTCTGGGGCTCCACCTGGTGGCCAAGGTTCCCTGGACAGCTCTTTCCATGGCCCGGCATGCACGGACGTCGGAAACTTTTTCCCTCAGCGGCTCCCATTGAGCCGGCAGGGTCCCCCCTCCCGCCAGAGCTGTGCCCCGCTCTAGAGTATATATATCCCTGCGGGCCCGACCCTCCCTCAGTTCCTTCTTACCGTCCGTGGCGGCGTTGGAACAACTCTGTCTTTCGCCTGAGAGTGTCCCTTAGCATAGTAGTTAGTGTTATCTTTACAGTTATCAGTTCTTTAGTAGCTAGTGTTAAGCTTAGCAGTTATCAGTTCTTTAGAAATACTCAAACTTCTTTGTGTTAGGTGTTTGGTCAACCCCGGCACTGGCCCTGGGCGGCGGGGCATGCCGCACGCCCAAGGCTTCAAGGCTTGTGCCACGTGCCGCAAGCCTATGCCATTAAGCGATCCACACGACTCATGTCTCCGTTGCCTGGGGGAAGCACACCAAAAGGGCGCTGCAAGATCTGTAAAGCTTTCAAGCCCAGGACTAAGAAAGAGAGAGACTTTCGCCTTAAGCAGCTGCTCATGGAGACAGCGTTACAGCCCTCTACTTCGACGGCACCGTCAACCTTGGTGCGGAGTGCCCCGGCATCGGTCCATGATCCGGCGCCGGCCGGGCACACTAAGCCCACGGCACCGAATCAGCGGGAACACCTCCGGCATCGGTCGTCTTTGCCGGCAAAATCGAAGGGCCAACCCAAGGCCTGAGGACGCTCCCCGCAAAAGAGGGTAGCGCCCGCAAAGACCTCAAGTGTGCCTAAGGCCGTTGTGGCCCCGGCACAGATCCCAGTGACAGTGGCTCCGGCGCCAAAAGGCCCGTTCAGCCCCGGGATAGGCGCGTCGAGTGAGGAGGAAGGGCTGGAGGAGCTTTTGGTACAGCCCTCCACCCCGGACACATTTGAGGCAGCAAAGGACCTCATTGCATTGTTCGCTGAGGGCCCCCTCCAAACTAAAGACAATCTGCCGAGACTGCCATCCAGAGGCAAGCCGGCAATGGTGGGTCCATCACGGTCACCATCTCGGCACTGTTCACGGCGCCGGTCCTGGTCGAGCTCCGCCTCGGTGGACTCCCGGCTTCCCTCCGCGCAGAGAGCCGCACAGCCGTCAGGCCCCAATAAGCGCCCGGCACCGACCCAGCAGCCCTACTCGAGTAGGCACCGGGATGTGTCAGTTACGCGATCCCCGAGACCGACCACCTGTAGTCGTTCCCGGGTCCCGTGGTCACCGGTACTGATCCAGGTCCAGGTCGGCAAGACACTACTCCCGGTCCTGGTCACGGAGGCACTACTCTCCAACCCCAGACTGGCACCGCCGTGGCCTTCCAGATCACTGTCCATGGTTTCGGAGGCAGACTCGGGCCAGTCCAGCAGATGTGCCCACAGGGCACAGGCCAGTAGGGAACACGAAGTCGCTTGGCACCCACAATGGGGCCAGCCAGGACAATGGCCATTCTGGACCCCTTGGGCCTACCACCAGCAAGGCCCCCCCGTCCAGGACCTCAAGATCTGGGCCCTCAGGACACCGGTCCCGCTCTCTGCAGTGGCGCCTGCCCTCTCGCAAGGAGGCCACGGTCTCCAGACCACTGGAGCGAGAAAGGGCGGACTCGGCACCGAGCCCGGTACCGTCTCAGACCCACGTCATAGAACGGGGCCCAGAGGAGCGCCCAGTTGGTGAGGAGTTGCAGGAAGAGGAAGACGCGCAAAAGGCCCTGACCTCTTCCTCCTCACCAGACGAAGCCGTGGCGGGCACAACAGCGTCCAGCCCTCCCCCGATTGACCATCGGGCACACCAGGAATTGCTCCGCTGAGTAGCCCTCAATCTGGGGTTGCAGGTGGAGGAGATGGTAGAGCAGGAGGACCCCATGGTCGACATCCTAAGCCCGGAGGGTCCCTCCAGGATCGCGCTCCCGCTCATAAAAACGGTCCAGTCCAACTACAAAACAGTATGGCAAACACCAGCCTCCAGTGCACCAACTGCGAAAGGCGTGGAGAAGAAATACTTCACCCCATCTAAAGGGTTTGACTTCCTCTTCTCTCACCCAACACCCTGTTTGCTGGTCGGCTCTGCGGTCAACGAATGAGAGCGACATGGCCAGCAAGCCCCGGCCCCCAAAGCCAAGGAGGCAAAACGCTTGGACTTATTTGAGAGAAAGGTCTACTCATCCGGGGGCCTCCAGTTGAGGATCGCTAACCAACAAGCGATTCTAAACAGACACAACTTCAATTCTTGGGCATCAGTCTCCAAGTTTAAGGAATCCCTGCCTCAGGGCTCACAACCCGAGTTTACGGCTATAGTGGACGAAGGGAAGGCAGTAGCCGAAACCTCCCTACAGGCCTCCCTTGACTCCGCGGACGCAGATGCTAGGACAGTCACGTCAGGAGTAGTATTGAGACGCTTGGCATGGCTACAGGCTTCCGGCCTTCCCCCAGAGGTGCAAAACACCCTCCAAGACGTTCCGTTCGAGGGGTCAGGCTTGTTTTCGGACCAGACGGATGCCAGACTACATAGCCTCAAAGACTCTCGAGCAACCCTCAAGTCGTTGGGAATGCACACCCCAGTGACACAGAGGAAACCCTTTAAGCCCCAACCACCGCAGAGGCAGTACCACCCTCATCCTCGACAGCAACCGTTCCGCAGAAGGGGCAGGGATAACAGGCGTAGACGTAACAACATGCCTAACCAGGACCAAAATCATGGCCAGGGCAAGCCACAGCCGGGAAATAAGCCAGGGTTTTGAAGCTGCGATCGAGGACAGCGTACCAAACTCTATTCCGGATCCCCCTCTATGTTTCAGGGACCGCCTGTCCCGTTTTTACCGTGCTTGGTCACATATAACATCGGACCGCTGGGTCCTGCGCACGGTTGACTACACCCTTCAGTTCTCCTTGCCCCCTCCCTCTCACCCACCATCCCCGTCCCTCTTCAGGGACCCCTTGTGACGTTATTGACATAAACTGGGACCGTATAGATCATTGTTGCAACCAAGGTCCTGTAGTGGCACCCAAATCTTGTATAAAGGGGGTCAAATGGGGTGTCTAGGACAAGGTTATGGTTTACTGGTTATGATTATGCTGTCTATATGTGTGTATCAGTTTTGTAGTTGAAGTTATGAATATTGGCTCTGTACTGTCTGTATGGCAAACTTATGCTATGCTTCTGGGTGACATCCCAGACAAGCTGAGATTAGCTCTGCCTAGCCTGCTTGATGGCCCATTAAGGACCATCAGCTATACAATGGACTCATTGAGAGAAGGCAGATAAGCCTTGTAACTCAGCAAAGTATGCAGGGACTGGCCCATGTGACTCCAGACTCCATTTTGCTGTAATTTTCCACAGTAAGAACAAAGAGGTGTTCTTACACCTGGAAAAGACTATATAAGGCTGATGCCTCATCTCCATGTTGTCTTTAATCCTGCTTCTTACTTCTGGAGGAACTTTGCTACAAACTGAATCTCTGAACAAAGGACTGAGGACCCATCCCAGCGGGGGATGTATTCCAGAGACTTGATTTGAACCTGCAGTTTATTCCATCGCTGCTGCAAGCCTGAACCAAGAACTTTGCCATTACTGTATATTGATTCCATTTAACCAATTCTAACTCTCATCTCTATCTTTTTCCTTTTATGAATAAACCTTTAGATTTTGATTCTAAAGGATTGGCAGCAGCGTGATTTGTGGGTAAGATCTGACTTGTATATTGACCTGGGTCTGGGGCTTGTTCCTTTGGGATCAGGAGAACCTTTTTCTTTTACTGGGGTATTGGTTTTCATAACCGTTTGTCCCCATAAGATGTGGCACTGGTGGTAATACTGGGAAACTGGAGTGTCTAAGGAGATTGCTTGTGAGACTTGCGGTTAGCCAGTGGGATGAGACCGAAGTCCTCCTAGTCTGGCTGGTTTGGTTTGCCTTAGAGGTGGAAAAACCCCAGCCTTGGGCTGTAACTGCCCTGTTTTAGCAATTTGTCCTGAGTTGGCACTCTCAGTTGGGTTCTGCCAGAACCGCATTGTCACACCCCTCTCAAGAGCAACTCCTCATGCAGGAGGTGCGGACCCTCCTCACAGTAGGAGCAGTGGTAGAGGTTCCTCCGGACCTAAAGGGGAAAGGATTCTACCCCAAATATTTCCTGATTCCCAAAGCAAAAGGGGGCCTCCGTCCCATTTTGGACCTACACGAACTAAACAAATTTTTGGTCAAGGCACGTTTCCGTATGATCTCCCTTGGCGCTATTATCCCATCCATGGATCTGGGGGATTGGTACGCTGCCCTCGATATGAAAGATGCATATTTTCACATCGCCATCCGCCCCGCCCACTGGCGGTTCCTGCACTTCACCATCAACCAGCACCATTTTCAATTTACGGTCTTGCCCTTCGGCCTGGCAACGGCCCTGCGAGTGTTCACAAAATGCATGTCCGTGGTGGCAGCTTTTCTTGGACGACTGGCTCCTCGTGGGCAGGTCGGAGGCCGAGGTCCGCTCCCACGTGACGCTGGCACTACAGGTGTTCCGCAAGCTCGGTCTACTGGTCAATGTGCCCAAGTCCTCATTGATCCCCATGCAGAGACTGGACTGCGGGTCTTGAGGAGGACCTTGTGGATGAGCGGGAATGGAGGGAAGGCGTACCTCAGGCTCCCGCCCCACGTAATCACTAAGGCATCTGCCAACGAGCCCGGGCTGAGGTTCTGGAATGAACAAAACTGAGGGCATTGGCTGTTGCCCTTGGTGGCGAAGAGATCCACCTGGGGAAACCCCCACCTCTGGAAAATTGAATGCAGGACGTCCTGTCTCAACGTCCATTCGTGCATGTGGTAGGATCAGCTGAGGCGGTCTGCTAACCTGTTTTGGACCCCTGGGAGATATGTTCAGAATTATTTATGTAACCTTAAATTGTGATTTCCATAGTCTGAGTTTTTCTGTGCCTGTGTATAATGGTACACCTTTTCTTGAATTGGTTGCTTTACATGATAATATTTCCCCTGTCCTGTTTATGTAACACTTTAAAATCAGCAAAAGGGTTATATAAATAAAATTTATTATGAAACAAAAGGCAAAAACCTATTATGTACATAGTTTAGTCCTATTCAGTGTCTACTTGGCACTTCCTGGCTTGTCTCTTGTATTCATTAAATGGAGCATCTCTTGTCACTATCCAGCAATAGTTTGCAAGCATTGATGGGCTCCATTTGCCCTGATAGCGTTTCTCCATTGTTGCAATGTCCTGGTGAAATCGCTCGCCGTGCTCGTCGCGCACTGCTCTGCAGTTCGGTGGAAAAAAATCTAGATGAGAGTGCAAAAAATGTATCTTTAGTGACCTGTTGCAACCAAGGCTTTTGTATGCCTTGAGGAGGTTTTCCACCAATAACCTGTAGTTGTCTGCCTTGTTGTTTCCGAGAAAATTTATTGCCACTAACTGGAAGGCTTTCCATGCTGTCTTTTCCTTGCCACGCAGTGCATGGTCAAATGCATCATCTCGAAGAAGTTCACGAATCTGAGGACCAACAAAGACACCTTCCTTTATCTTAGCTTCACTTAACCTTGGAAATTTTCCATGGAGGTACTTGAAAGCTGCTTGTGTTTTGTCAATGGCCTTGACAAAGTTCTTCATCAGACCCAGCTTGATGTGTAAGTGTGGTAACAAAATCTTCCTTGATTCAACAAGTGGTGGATGCTGAACACTTTTGCTCCCAGGCTCCAATGACTGTCGGAGTGACCAATCTTTCTTGATGTAGTGGGAATTCTATATGCATCCGAAGAAGTGGGCTGTAGTCCACGAAAGCTTATGCTCTAATAAATTTGTTAGTCTCTAAGGTGCCACAAGTACTCCTGTTCTTCTTTTTGGTACGATCTGTTGGCTCTCTCCAAATCATTGGCACTGCAAAAGGCATAGATTTCCTTTTCCTGTTCAACCACTGGCGAAGATTTGTTGCACAAGTGTTGCAGCATATGTGTGGGGCCCACCTCTTGTCCTGATCTCCAATTTTGCAGCCAAAATAAAGGTGATAGGCTTTCTTAACCATAGTGGTTATACTGCGCTTTTGTGATGCAAAAGTCACTTCACCACAAACATAGCAGAAGTTCTCTGCACTGTTCACACAAGTACGAGGCATCTCTGCTCACTTTGGCTAAACAGAAATGTGTCCCTTTGCAAAATCAAACACTGACAAATAAGAGAGCACGACACTGTATGATTTCTAGAGCTGATATAGGGCAATTTGTTCAGCAGAGTGATGTAAGCTTCGTTATGATTGCATCATCCATGACTTCTAGGAATAACATGATGCAATTCAGATCATGTATGGCGCAATACCAGCTTCAGATTGCATCATTCATTGTTTTACCTAAAAAGCAAGTACTGTCCAAACCCAGTCATAGATTTATTCATAGATCCAGTCAAAGATGTGTTTTAGTCATTTCTGGTTTAAATTGAGATCCCTTCCCAAGTCAAGGGTCGTATATACTGACCCAATAGCATATCTTGAAAACTAGAGCCAATCAACAATTTTAAGCATCATTTTCGTTCTCAGTGACCCAGAATTAGTAAAGTTTGACTACATTTATTTCAGAAGCATTTTGGCTGTAGAGCAGTGTAATTGAAATATTTTTAAAAATTTGAAATAGCTAGCAAAGTAAATAATCACAGCAAGGCATTGAAATATACATATGTATGAATTTTTAAACTTCTGCAATGAATGAGTGGTCAATTGTAAATGGACAAAATTTTTTTACCCCCTCTGTGAAAAATCAGATTTTTGTTTTGAGTCCTCATATAAGTAGTTCTGAAAATCTAAGAATACTGTGTGTTTCTATAACTAAAAAGTTAATGAAGAAAGTAAGCTTTATAATGGAACATAGATTGCCACTCAATAGATAAAATTATACAGTAACTCCTCACTTAAAGTCATCCTGGTTAACATTGTTTCGTTATGTTGCTGATCAATTAGGGAACATGCTCGTTTAAAGTTGTGCAATGCTCCCTTCTAATGTCGTTTGGCAGCCGCCAGCTTTGTCCATTGCTTGCAGGAAGAACAGCTCGTTGAAGCTAGCTGGTGGGGGCTTGGAACCAGCAGGGCCAGTGCAACCTATTAGGCGACCTAGGCGGTCGCCTAGGGCGCTAGCATTTGGGGGGCGGCATTTTCTTCGGTGGCGATCGCGGAGGCTGGATCTTTGGCCACCCCGGTCGTCGTTGGCATTTAGGCGGAGGGAGCTGGGGCAGGGGGGCGCGGGGAGGGCCGCATGCAGCAAGTAAAGGGTGGGATGGCACACAGGGGAACTCCCCGCCCCAGCTCACTTCTGCTCCGCCTCCTCCCCTGAGCACACCGCCCCGCTCTGCTTCTCTCCCTCCCAGGCTTGCGGCGCCAAACAGCTGATTGGCGCCGCAAGCCTGGGAGGCGGGAGATGTGGAGCAGCAATAGCGTGCTCAGGGAGGAGGCGGAGCAGAGGTGAGCTGGGCAGGAGCTGCCGCACGGCTCCCTGGGCTGGTGGGGGAGCTACTGTGCGGAGGGGTGTGCCTCAGGGTGGAGGGGGGGTGGGGAAGTGCCGTGGGGGAGGTGCCTCGGGCAGAGCAGGGTGGGGAGCTGCTGCAGGGCTTGGGGAGGGGGCGGAGCAGAGGTGAGCTGGGGTGGGGAACTGCCGCGTGGGGGGGTGTGTGTCTCAGGGCGGAGGGGGGGTGGGGAGCTGGTGGGGGGTGGGGAGCGCGCAAGGTGGAAGTTTCGCCTAGGGCGCGAAACATCCTTGCACCGTCCCTGGGAACCAAGGTGGACTGGCAGCCCCGCAGCAGCTGCCCTAAGTTCCCTGTGCAGCAGCTGCCCAGCAGGCTAGCAATTGCAGTTCTCCCTCTCCCCACTGCCTTGTGCTGCTCCTGCCCTCTGCCTTGGAGCTGCTCCCCGAGACTCCTGCTTGCTGTGCTGGGGTGGGGGAGGAAGATTGGGGTTAATGTCAGGGTGTCCCCCTCCCCCCTGCTTCTGCACCATGCTTACCCCATCTTCCATAGAGCGGGGGGCGGGTGGGGACACGACAGGGCTCAGGACAGAGGGATCTTGCGGGCAGCAGCAGCTGCGGTCTCAGCAAGCTGATCTAATAAACAAGGCAGTGTACTTAAAGGGGTAATGTGCATCTCTCTCTCACACCCACACACACAATATGTGTCTCTGTCTGCGATGCTCTCTCCCCTCCCTCCATTCCTGCTGCCTTGTAGACTGTGAGAGTTAACCCTTGAGGGCTCAGCCAATTGCTAGTTCATCATTTAGCAGTAAGGCATTCTCTGGAAAATATCCCACCCTCTGACTCCTCCACTTCAACCAAGCTTCACAGTCATCATCACTGTGTACCAGTATTAAATTATTTGTTTAAAACTTACACTGTGTGTGTGTGTGTGTGTGTGTGTGTGTATGTGTGTATATATATATAAATGTCTTTTGTCTGGTGAAAAAAAATTCCCTGGAACCTAATCCCCGTCATTTACATTAATTCTTATGGGGAATTTGGATTCACTTAACATTGTTTCGCTTAAAGTCGCATTTTTCAGGAACATAACTACAACGTTAAGTGAGGAGTTACTGTAATATAATTATAAACCACAGTTTCCGGCCAATGGGAGCTACGGAGTTGGTGCTCGGGGCAGGGGCAGTGCACGGAGATCCCCTTCCCCCTCCCAGAGGCTGCAGGGATATGCCAACCGCTTCCGGGAGTGGCCCAGGGCCATGGCAGTCTGGAAGCCTGCCTTAGCCCCGCTGCACTGCTGGACTTTTAGTGGCCTAAAATCTCCCTTTTTGGCTTCAGTAGCTTCTGGGAGATAGAGCCCGATTCCATGAGACTCCCGGCGAAACTGGGAGGGTTGGCAACCCTTCGTCTAGCTGTAGCATTTCAAGTGTAGACAAGCCCTGAGTCCCTCATTTCTGCCCAGGATGCCTGTCTGTTAGAGACCAATGGAGTTTTTGTGTTCTCCCCTCCTCTTTACTTGACTCAGCCCTTTTATGTTTTAATGGTATATCATACAAGGCATTTCTTCCCGTCCCTCAAGTGGTGTGCCCGGGTGCCTTATGCCATGTCCACTCTCTGCACCCCAAATACCAACAGCTAGAAAAAGATAGAGCTTCAAGCTTATCAGAAACCTACCACTAGCCAGAGGCTGACTTACCCTTCAAGTAGGGTCCTGGGGAAGCAATCTGGTTAGAATCAGAGAAAGTGGGAGGCCTGGGCTTCTTATCAGTGCCTATGTAATAGCTTGCTATTGTGTGTGCCCCTCCTACTTCGCTCATCTGCCACATTTACCTGTGCCTAGAGTAGGGGACTAGTCCATTTTTGATAAATCCAGTGATGCTGCTATTCAAAGAGGGCTCTCCAGGAGCTATTTCTACCTCCCTGAGTAGGACCTGAGGACAGCCTCCTAAAGTTGCAGGAGTGTAATTATGTACATCTACACAGCCTGCGGCAACAAGCCTCTGAATGTGGGTTGACAGACTTGGGCTTTTGGGGCTTGCACTACCATGCTAAAAATAGCTGTGTAGAAGTTGTAGCTCGGGCTCTGAAGCCTAGGCATGCAGGAGAGATTCAGCCTGAGCTGCAGCTTAAAAGCACTGTCTACACTGTTGTTTGTAGTGTGAGCTCCACAAGCCCAAGTCAGTTGACCTGAGCTCAGAGGCCGAGCTGCTAGCTGTGTAGATCAGTGGTGCCCAAACTTTTCCTCTCATGCCTCCCCCTACCAATAATGGAATGTGTCTGCGCCCTTCTTGTCTGAGAGCAGAGTTGTGGCCTGGGGCTGGCGGCCGAGAGCAGGGGCCGACGGCCAAGCCATGGCTGGGGCAGGGACAGGGTAGCGGCCGGCTACTGGGAGTGGAGCTGGGTCACAGCTGGGGTTGGAGTGGAGCTGGGGGCAGAGCGGGGCTGGGTGATGCTCCCTCCACACCCTTCCATGGGGGCTGTCCTGAGCCTCACTGGACGGGGCGCGCCCCACAGTTTGGGGACCACTGGTGTAGATGTATACTATGTGAGATCAGCAGCTAGTAAGGCTGCAGCTGGGATAGGGACAGGAAACAGTTTTCTTATCCCCTGAGGAGGCCCCCTAGAGAGTGGGCTCATAGCTGGAGTTGGATTGGTGATCCCTACAAAATAATAACTTATCCTACCTCTCCTGGAGCATGCTGACAATTATCTGACCCTAACTGAAACCTGTTCACCCCAGAGGTGGCTGCATTTCAGTGGTAGGTATTTGTACAAGGTTTGATCCCAGAGTCCCTGGGTACCCAGATCTCCTATTGACTATAGCTGGAGTGTCAATTGTGCTGTTAGTTACTAGAGTCTGCCATCTCAGGGTATTGTTGGATCACCAGGAAAGCACTTCTTCATCTATATCTGTCCCAGAGCTTGCTATTGTGGGTTTTGGATGTGGGCAAGTCTACCCTTATCTGAGCTTCTGCCATGTTAAGATTTGATTACTGCACTGTACTGCCCTTTATATACAGATGCATCTTAAACTGATCTGGATACTGAAGTTGTTGCTTATTAAGGAGCATATCTTGCTGGGAGCACGAGACATCAGTGACTCTGCATGTCACCTGTTGGTTCTGGAGTAGAGTTTAAGGTGTTTGCTGTCAACTATAAACCCCTAAATGGCTTGGTTCCTGCTTATAGGGCCTTGCAAGTTTCCTCTCCTGGGCCACAGCTGTGGTTAGTGAAGGTGCCTGAATTGAGGTCCCCTTGGTTTAAAAAAGGAGGAGATGCTGACAAGACATTTTCTTTGAGGGTCCTTGACTTTGGAACTCGTTCCTTGTGATGCTTCTTGGGGATACCCAGGGTTCTGAGGCATCACCCGCCCTTAGAGATAAGTTACGCTGTCTGCTCATCTCTGTGAAAGATCCAGGGTGTCTGTTTGTACCCATAGAGATCTCAGAGCAAACCATTGTCCTTATTCATAGGCAGGACATCCTCCTGTTTGTTCTTTTTGTTTTCTGTATACTCCTTTCTTGTAGATTTTGTCATCTCTTAATCGATATCTGGCTCAGTATGCAAATAGGCCTCCATTGTGGAGCAGACACTACAGATATGACCAGACAGGGAGGTCTAAGCATCTGTTACCTTCTGCCTGAAAGGAACCTGTCTGCGGCAGGTCAAGGTTCTTACCTTAAGAACATAATATTCAGTATCGATACATAATTTCTTAACTATTATACTTGCATACATTTTGCAATGATTATGATGACCGTTAGTAGAGACCTTACATGCCACCTTTGGTGAAGTACTATGTATGTCCCTGACCCAAGGGATCCCTGTAAAACCTCATGTGCCCTCTGCCAGTTGGCATCAAGAGGTCCCTGAGTCACACTCCTTCTCCACCTTGGCCTGAAATAGCCCAGGTCTTTTGACCATCAGGGTACCCAGACTTTTGGGGAGGGAGGAACATAAGGGCTGGTATTTGTGGATGAGACTGTTTATTTTATCCCTGGTTGTTTTGAAGTTACTTCACACAATCTGATAGATCCTTAAGCGCCTTACTGTGTGGTTGAAAGGAGGACACTATATAAATGTAAGAAAATTACTTTGGATGCATGAGACCAGATATGGAGAAACTGTTACTGAGATTTCTTGCTATGTGTACAGAGAGTCTTTTAAAGAACCTTCAGTTTTTGCAAGCTTTTTCCTTAATTGTTCCCTTTCCGTTCTTGCTTTAGGCTGGAATCCCAGTGGGCATAGATCTACGAACACGAGTTCTTCAGTTCGTAGAAGACAGAATGCAAACTACTATGGTAATATACAACTTTAATTGATTGGATGCAAGATAAAATGTATGTATAAATAGCCTCCTGTGTATCATTCCTCAGGTACAGTCAGTACTCCTGGGGGAATTCTGTGCCAAAAAATAAAAAATTCTGTGCACAATATTTTAAAATACTGCAAAATTCTGTGTATTTTATTTGTCAAAATAACACAATATAATCATACCGGTTTCAATTATTTTGGTAATTTATTTCCAAAATACCTGTCAAGAACTATGTCTTTAACAGTACAGACAACAAAAAAGATTCAAGAAATGTTTTTGACAAATAGATTCCTTACTAGGCATATTAATACAGAACTTTGAGTAATAATTCATTTAAACGACAATTCAGAAATGTATCTTCTGTACCCCTCAGAAGCAGTGCAAAGGCTTGGGGGAGTCAGGGGTAACGGAGGAGCTGAGGGATAGGGAAGTAATTGCTCAGAAGCAGCCTGGGAGTGAACCTGGAGGGTTGTTGGGTGTGGGTGGGAGAAGTATGGAACAGAGGTTTTTTGGGGAGAGAGATTGTTAGGGAGTTGGGGAGCCTCCCCCATGCTGACCCTGGCTGACCACTAGCCTCTCCCATTCAGTCAGGCACATCTGCCCCTGTTCCCATGTGTCCCTGCACTGCCCCTCAATCACCCTTCCACCACCTGTCCCCATGTGTCCCTGCACTTTCCTTCCCCTGTTCCCATGCTCCCCCTCCCTTGGTCCCCATTTGGCCCTGCACACCCCCACCCCCAGTGTCCCTGCACCCCCACTTCCATTTAGTCTCCACTTTAGTCTACTCCCCTCACTAGCCCCTTTGACCCTCTGTGACCCCCCCCCCCAACAGCCCCGTATGCTCTGCTCTGTCTGTCCCCCCATATCCCATTTTCCTCACTTGACCTCACAGCCAGGTCTCTATGAGAAAATCAGTCTCTGCTTTCTCCCTGTCAGCTGCTGGCTGCTACAGTGAGCTGGCTGCCCTCTGTTTTGGTGCCACAGCAGCCCCTGTTGAGTGAAAGGTGCAACTGCAGTGCTTCTCCGGCAGAATGTATTTTCTGTGGAGAAAAAAAATAAAATCTGTGCAGTGGTGCAGAATTCCCCCAGGAGTAAGTCAGAGCTTGAGTGGATTATGTGATCTCACATTACTGCAATGCATGAAGTGGAGTTTCAATTTCTGGTTTTCACCCCATGTGCTACCTACTTACTCAATTCATAAGTCCTTCAAATAGAAGCAGAGGATCCCTGGTGTATGTGTGTGGGAGGGAGACTGTGAAATTGTTTAAATGCTTCAGTACTTAGTTATATCACAGTTGAGTCACTTTTTTTTCTTTTCCAAAATGAGGATTTCTGAACATGCCCTGAGTTTCCACATTCATACCTTGCTGAGTGTTTGCTGTAGGATTTACCAAAATTTTAAGGAATATTTTAATTATTCACTCTTTTTCCTAACCTCTCCCCACAGCTAACTGGAATAATAATTGGAGCTGCAGTGGCATTGCCCCTTATAGGGATTTTTGTGTTTGTCGTTTACAGAAAGGTGAAGCAATCTAGTAAGTACTCAACTTGCTACACATGTTTTAAAACAGAATCTTCTCAGTGGTTTCTTTTGCCCTACTATTTCCTTAATCTAATATGATAGAGCCAGTGCTTGTTCTGGAGGTAATGATTCAAGCAGGAAAATAGCCTTAAAAGGACACAGAATTTGTGTTGCATTGCTGATTGTGCTAACTGTCCAAGTGCATACAGTGTTCAGGAAGCTTAAAATTAGGTGGGTTTAGTTCCTTTAGCATATAATAAACTCCATGGCATCACAATCAATATGTAAATAACTTGGTGTAATCAGGAAATGTCACTGAGTTTGAGTGGGACAGAGGTGAAAATTGGGGGCATCCTTGTGAGGGACAACTGACAGATCCAGTGCACAGCTATAGAAGGAGTTCTGATCTTTGGGAGAGAGGTGAAAGGCCCTGCATGGCCTTTTAAAAAAATTAAATTTATAATAACTGTTTCTTGTGCTCTGGTATTGGAGACATGTTAAGTTCCTTCTTCAGCTGTCTGTTCTCTGGCCTGGCCTGTCGGAGCAGAAATGGCATAAATGAGACAACATGTGGTGGATCAGAGTCCAAATTCTAGACATTGTATCTCCGTGGCCATCAGGGACTGAAAGTTCTATGGAGGCAGTATCCCTGGTGGCTGGGAGGAGGGCCCTTAGTATGGTTCTTGGGCCAACTTGCGGGCTGTTTTCAGGCTCCACAGAAAGTCTGCTGGCGGGATTCTTAGCCCTTCTCTCTCTTGACAGATCTAGAACTCATTCTCCTTCTCAACTTGCAAACATTCCTGAACTTTGCCGTGCATTTCCCTTCTCTGCTCTCCCTGCTTTGTGTTGAAACTTAGCCCTGGTCTACACTACGAGTTTAGGTCGAATTTAGCAGTGTTAGATTGATTTAACCCTGCACCCGTCCACACGACGAAGCCATTTTTGTTGACTTAAAGGGCTCTTAAAATCGATTTCTGTACTCCTCCCCAATGAGGGGATTAGTTCTGAAATCGACATCTCCAGGTCGAATTTAGGGTAGTGTGGATGCAAATCGACAGTATTGGCTTCCGGGAGCTATCCCAGAGTGCTCCATTGTGACCGCTCTGCACAGCACTTTCAACTCAGATGCACTAGCCAGGTACACAGCAAAAGCCCTGGGAACTTTTGAATTTCATTTCCTGTTTGGCCAGCGTGGCGAGCTCAACAGCACAGGTGACCATGCAGTCCCAGAATTGCAAAAGAGCTCCAGCATGGACCAAATGGGAGGTACTGGATCTGATCACTGTTTGGGGAGACGAATCCGTGCTATCAGAACTCGGTTCCAAAAGACAAAATGCCAAAATATTTGAAAAAATCTGCAAGGGCATGATGGACAGATGCCACAACAAAGACCCGCAGCAATGCCACGTGAAAATTAAGGTGCTCAGGCAAGCATACCAAAGAGGCAAACGGCCGCTCCGGGTCAGAGCCCCAGATGTGCCACTTCTGTGATGAGCTACATGCAATTCTAGGGGGGACCCCTACCACTGCCCCACCCCTGTCCATGGACACCTGCAAGGGGGGAGTCTCATGCAACAGGGATGATGATTTTGGGGACGAGGAAGATAACGCACAGCACGCAAGTGGAGAAACCATTCTCCCTGACAGCCAGGAACTGGTTATCACTCTGGAGCCAATACCCTCCCAACCCTCACAAGGTGGGCTCACGGACCATGAAGCCAGAGAAGGCACCTCTGGTGAGTGCACCTTTGTAAATATAATGCATGGTTTAAAAGCAAGTGTATTTAATGATTAATTTGCCCTGAAGACTTGGGATGCATTCGCAGCCAGTACAGCCCCTCCTTTTAAATGGCCAGCCCAACAGGTGCTTGGTATGGGAAAGGAGGGTGCTGCTGTTTGAAACCATTCCCACATGTTATGAAGGTTGAAGAAGCCGAGAGACTGTGGTTTACCATGGCTGCCTGCAAGCCAAATTCTTCTTCGAGTGCTTGCTCATATCCATTCCATTAGGTGTGTGCGCGCCGCGTGCACGATCGTCGGAAGATTTTCTACCCTAGCAACACCGGCGGGTCGGCTGTGGAGCCCCCTAGAGTGGCGCCTTCATGGCGCTGAATATATACCCCAGCCGACCTGGCGCCCCCTCAGTTCCTTCTTACCGCCCCTGACGGTCGTTGGAACTGTGGAGCGCTGCTTAGCTGTTCTCCACTCTCCCTAGCTTAGTTTGTTGTATCACAGTTATAGTTCTAGTTCTAGTTCTAGTGTTTATAGTTAAATAGTTAAATAGTTTAAAAGTTGTTCTAGTTGTTCTAAGTAGTTCAGGGGATTAAGGGGGTCGTCTCCCCCTTTCTCCCCCGGCCGTGGGGCCGGGCTCATGCCCAACGCTCCCGGCTTCAAGCAGTGCGCCTCCTGCGCTAAGCCTATGCCCACGAGCGACCCGCACGACTCCTGTCTGAAGTGCCTGGGAGAGTCCCATCAAACAGACAAGTGCAAGATCTGTAAGGCCTTTAGACCAAGGACCAAGAAGGAGCGGGACTTTCGGCTCCGGCAACTCCTGATGGAGGCGGCACTTAGTCCGGACGCTCCATCTACAAGTCAGGCCCCGGCAACTAGCACCTCGGTGCGCAGTGCCCCGGCGGCACCGGCTATGACGACCACGCGAGTGGCGTCAGACAAGCCTCCCCGGCACCGGACCTCGTCGGCACCGCAAGCAGTGCCTCGGCTCCGGTCATTATCCCCGGGGCATAAAAAAGCCCATAAGACGGGGACATCCGTGCCGAAGACGCCGGCTCCCCCAGTGCCGGGGGTAGAGCCGCGTCCGCCGGTGGAGCACCGGAAACAGGTGCCTCCAGCACCGTCGACTCCGGCGCCGAGGCCGTTGAGTCCGGTGCAGATAGCGTCTCCACCGAGACCGGCGGTGATACAGTGCCTCCCGTCGACTCCAGAGACCTTCGCGGTGGCGAGAGACTTAATAGCTCTCACGGAGCCGGCACCGCCTCAACCACCGGCACCGACTGCACCGTTGACTCGCCCGGTCCAGTCGAGGGGGAAACCTGCCTTGATGCGCCCTCCATCGCAAGGGCTGGAACCTCGGCACCGATCCAGGTCCCGAACCAGGTCCCCACGCCGCTCGCAGTCCTGGCACCGAATATCGCCTCGGCACCGGTCGTACTCGCGGCCAAGATCTTCTTCGCGGCACCGCTCTACGTCTCGGCACCGCTATGATCGTCGGCACCGATCAACGTCGAGACGTAGTTCTCGGCACCGCTACGGTCGACGCTCGACGTCGAGAGGCCGCTCCCGGCACCGGGCATACTCCAGGTCCTCGTCGAGGTCCAGATCCGACTCCCGGCACCGACGAGGTCATCGGCACCGATCGCCGGCACCGTGTAGAGATAGATCATCTCCGGACCGGCACCGTGCGGCACCGCAGCCAATGGGAATCGTCTCGACGCTCTCGGCACCGCCGTGGCCATCGAGATCGGTGTCCCACTCCTCGGAGGACCTCTCGAGATCGGCATACCCCCCTCAGGGGCAAGCCGAGGAACAGGACTTGGGACATTGGCAGGACACGACAGGGGACCATTCTCATGGCCCATCTCACTGGTCGTTTTGGACCCCGTGGGCGTACCATCAGGCGCAAGGGGCTCCAATTGCTTCGACCTCTCGCTCCGGTCACTCCATCAGAGGGGCCCCGGAGTCCACCATTTCTCGGCCTCCGCCAGGGGGCATGGAGGCTTCTGGGTCCGCACCACCTGACGCCCTGGACCCAGGCACAGGTGATGCTCCAGCCCAGGAACAGGGAGACCAGGACCAGCCCTTGGATCCTGTTCCACCGGAGGCATCTTCCTCTTCTTCTCCGGATGAGGCAGTGGCGGGCACATCGTGCACAGGCCCACCTCCAATAGATCTTCGGGCTCACCAGGATCTTCTGCGCAGGATGGCCCGTAATATGGACCTGCAGGCGGAGGAGATAGTGGAGGTGCACGACCCGATCGTGAATATCCTTGGAGCGGATGCCCCATCGAGGGTGGCGTTACCCCTGATCCGCACGATTCAAACGAATGCGGATACGATATGGCAAACTCCTGCCTCTATCCCACCCACAGCGAGAGGGGTGGAAAGGAAATACTTTGTCCCGTCTAAGGACTACGGGTACTTGTATACCCACCCCCAACCGTGTTCACTGGTGGTGGAATCAGTGAACGCACGAGAGCGCCACGGCCAGCAGGCTGCAGCGCCTAAATCAAAAGAGGCTAAGCGGCTCGATTTGTTTGGCCGTAAGGTTTACTCAGCCGGAGGGCTGCAACTTAGAGCGGCGAACCAACAGGCGCTACTGAGCCGCTACAATTTTAACTCCTGGAACTCTATGGGGAAGTTTAAGGAGTTGATTCCCCAGGAGTCCAGGGAAGAGTTTGGAGCCATGGTAGAGGAGGGCAAGAAGGTGGCTCGGACCTCCTTGCAGGCCTCCTTGGACATAGCAGACTCAGCTGCGAGGACCCTGGCTTCGGGTATCGCTATGCGCAGGATCTCCTGGCTTCAGGTTTCGGGTTTGCCTCCGGAGCTGCAGCAAACCCTACAGGATCTGCCCTTTGAGGGACATGGATTGTTCTCAGACAAGACGGACTCTCGCCTGCAGAGCCTCAAGGACTCGAGAACAATCATGCGCTCCCTGGGGATGCATGTTGTGGGCCCTCAGCGCAGACCATTTAGGCCGCAGCCGCAGCCTCAGCGCTTCTACCCCCCCCCCCCCCGCCTCGTCAGAGACAAGACTCGGCCCGGAGGCGAGGGCGAGGTGGTAGGAGAAGATGGGCTGGCCCTCAACCCGGTCAGAACCAGGGGCCACCAAGACCACCTTCAGGTCCTAGACAGAACTTTTGAAGGTGCGGTCGAGGACGGCGCCCCAGTCATCCCCCAGGATCCAGCCCCCTCCTTTCAGGATCGTCTCTCCCACTTCCACCGCGCTTGGTCCCTTATAACTTCGGACTGTTGGGTCCTCCGCACGGTGGAGAGGGGATACGCTATCCAGTTTTCTTCTATCCCCCCCCTCCGACCCCCCTTCCCCGTCCCTCTTCAGGGACCCTTCTCACGAGCAACTTCTTATACAGGAGGTTTCTACGCTCCTGGCCATGGGGGCCATAGAGGAGGTTCCAATAGAGTTAAGGGGCAGGGGATTTTATTCCCGTTACTTCCTGATCCCCAAGTCCAAAGGAGGTCTGCGGCCCATCTTGGACTTGCGCGGACTCAACAAATTCGTAGTAAAGTTGAAGTTCCGCATGGTCTCTTTGGGGGCCATTATCCCTTCCCTCGATCCTGGAGACTGGTTCGCCGCCCTCGACATGAAAGACGCATACTTTCACATCTCAATTTACCCACCTCACAGACGCTTCCTGCGATTCGTGGTAAACGCGGTGCACTACCAATTTGCAGTCCTTCCCTTCGGCCTATCCTCGGCCCCAAGAGTGTTCACGAAATGTATGGCTGTCGTGGCAGCGTACCTTCGTCGGCAAGGGATACAGGTGTTCCCGTACCTAGACGACTGGCTGGTACGCGGTCGCACCAAGGAGCAAGTTCAAGCTCACGTCCACATAATAGTGCACACATTCAACGAGTTGGGCATCCTACTCAACAAGGACAAATCCACTCTAGAACCTACCCAGAGAATAGAATTCATAGGCGCAGTTCTAGACTCCAGACGTGCACAAGCCATCCTACCAGACAACCGATTTGGCACCATCACGAGCCTCATTCAAGGGCTCCAGGCGTTCCCAACTACCACGGTGAGGTCGTGCCTTACCCTGCTGGGTCACATGGCTTCCTGCACGTACGTAACCAGGCATGCCAGACTTCGGCTTCGCCCACTCCAGACCTGGGTGTCGTCAATATATCGACCACATCGGGACAGCCTGAACATGGTGGTCACAGTCCCGATCTCGGTCCTGACCTCCCTCACCTGGTGGCTAGATCACAATGTGGTCTGCGAGGGGATGCCATTTCACGCCCCACAACCCTCTCTGCACCTGGTCACAGACGCTTCATCTCTGGGTTGGGGCGCCCATCTCAACGAACACCATACCCAGGGCCTGTGGACTGCACCCCAGCTAGCCCTGCACATCAATGTTCGGGAACTGATGGCGGTGCACCTGGCGTGCCAGGCATTTCTCAACCTCCTACGTGGCCGATGTGTGTTAGTTCTCATCGACAACACCACGGCCATGTTTTACATCAACAAGCAAGGAGGAGCACGTTCGTCAATTCTATGCCAAGAGGCCATTCGCCTGTGGGACTTCTGCATCGCCCACTCAATCCATCTCACGGCATCGTTCCTCCCTGGAGTCCAGAACACTCTAGCGGACCGACTCAGCAGGTCCTTCCAGACACACGAGTGGTCTATCCGTCCGGACATCATACATTCCATCTTCCAAAAGTGGGGGTTTCCCCAGATAGACCTGTTTGCATCTCGAGACAACAGGAAGTGCCACGTGTTCTGCTCCCTACAAGGTCGAGCTCCGGGCTCCCTCTCGGATGCGTTTCTCCTTCCCTGGAAAGACCACCTGTTTTATGCCTTCCCTCCGTTTCCTCTGGTCCACAAGGTACTGCTCAAATTGCGCAGAGACCAGGCACAGGTAATTCTGATCGCTCCAGCGTGGCCGAGACAACATTGGTACACCACACTGTTGGAACTCTCGGTTCAGACACCGATCCCGCTTCCGTTGTGTCCGGATCTCATCTCTCAGGACCACGGCCGGCTGCGTCACCCCGACCTGCAATCACTCCACCTCACGGCGTGGCTGCTCCATGGTTCACCCAGGCAGAGCAGCAATGCTCGCACTCTGTCCAACAGATTCTGCTGAGCAGTAGGAAGCCCTCAACACGCACCACGTACCTGGCCAAGTGGAAGCGGTTCTCCTGTTGGTGCGAACAACGAGCCATGTCCCCGTTGCAGGCACCCATTCCTCTCATTTTGGAATATCTCCTCTCCCTAAAACAGCAGGGGTTGGCGATATCTTCAATTAGAGTTCACCTGGCCGCTATATCGGCCTTTCACCCAGGGGAACTCGCGTCCTCGGTATTCTCTAACCCGATGGTCGTTAGATTCCTCAAGGGCTTAGACCGGATGTACCCACAACAACGTCAGCCCGTTCAGACGTGGGACCTCAACCTGGTTCTCTCCAAGCTCACAGGTCCTCCATTCGAGCCACTGGCCACCTGTTCACTTTTGTACCTATCCTGGAAGACAGCCTTCCTTGTAGCCATCACCTCAGCAAGGCGCGTTTCTGAACTCAGGGCGCTTACATCCGAGCCCCCTTATACAGTTTTCCATAAGGATAAAGTGCAGCTTCGTCCACATCCTGCCTTTCTCCCTAAGGTGGTTTCTCCTTTTCATATCAACCAGGACATCTTTCTCCCGGTCTTTCATCCCAAACCACATGCCACTCGCCAGGATCAACGTTTGCATTCCCTGGACGTACGAAGGGCCCTGGCCTTCTATATTGACCGCACAAAGCACTTTAGAAAGACGACGCAACTCTTCGTTGCAGTGGCCGACCGAATGAAAGGCTCACCGGTCTCCTCACAACGCCTATCCTCCTGGATTACGTCTTGCATCCGGACTTGCTATGACCTGGCAGGTGTCTCAGCACCGCACCTCACCGCTCACTCCACGAGGGCCCAGGCTTCCTCGACGGCTTTCCTGGCACAAGTTCCGATCCAGGACATTTGTAGAGCAGCGGTTTGGTCATCAGTCCACACATTTACAGCTCACTATGCACTAGTGCAGCAGTCCAGAGACGATGCTGTTTTCGGATCAGCGGTTTTGCACACAGCAATGTCTCACTCCGACCCCACCACCTAAGTTGGGCTTGGGAGTCACCTAATGGAATGGATATGAGCAAGCACTCGAAGAAGAAAAGACGGTTACTCACCGTTGTAACTGTTGTTCTTCGAGATGTGTTGCTCATATCCATTCCAAACCCGCCCCCCGTCCCCACTGTCGGAGTAGCCGGCAAGAAGGAACTGAGGGGGCGCCGGGTCGGCTGGGGTATATATTCAGCGCCATGAAGGCGCCACTCTAGGGGGCTCCACAGCCGACCCGCCGGTGTTGCTAGGGTAGAAAATCTTCCGACGATCGTGCACGCGGCGCGCACACACCTAATGGAATGGATATGAGCAACACATCTCGAAGAACAACAGTTACAACGGTGAGTAACCGTCTTTTCTGTTGCCCGGCCCTGCGTGTGTGATCTCTCACACCAAACCGGCAGGTCCTCAATATAAGAGGCAAAATGCGACCTTGTACTGAAAGCATCTGTGCTATGTAATGTTAACAGCTTGGTTCACCGTGAAAGAGTCTACCCATTGTTCTCTAAAATGTGTCTTTTTAAATACTACTCTCCCTTTTTTTTCCTCCTGCAGCTGCAAATGTTTCAACGCTCCCCCATCATCTCCGTTCCAGATGCTAGCGCAGATAAGAAGGCGAAAAAAACGCACTCACGATGAAATGTTCTCTGAGCTCATGCAGTCCTACTGCACTGAAATAGCTCAGCAGAATGTGTGGAGGCAAACAATGTCAGAGTCCAGGAAAGCAGAAAATGAATGAGAGGACAGGAGGGACAAGCAAGATGAAAGATGGCGGCAGCGCGATGAGAGGAGGCAGGATGCAATGCTGAGGCTACTGGGGGATCAAACTGATCATAGAATCATAGACTATCAGGGTTGGAAGGGACCTCAGGAGGTCATCTAGTCCAACCCCCTCCTCAAAGCAGGACCAATCTCCAACTAAATCATCCCAGCCAGAGCTTTGTCAAGCCTGACCTTAAAAAGCTCTAAGGAAGGTGTCAAGGCTCCTTCCCCATTCTGAACTTTAGGGTACAGATGTGGGGGCCTGCATGAAAACTTCTAAGCTTAACTACCAGCTTAGATCTGGTCTGGTGCCACCACTCCAATGTGCTAATTCCCTTCCCTGGGTAGCCTTGAGAGACTCTTCACCAATTCCCTGGTGAATACAGATCCAAACCCCTTGGATCTTAAAACAAGGAGAAATTAACCATCCCCCCTCCTCTCTCCCACCAACTCCTGGTGGATCAAGATCCAACCCCCTTGGATCTAAAAAGATAAAATCAAGCAGGTTCTTAAAAAGAAGGCTTTTAATTAAAGAAAAAGGTCAACATCATCTCTGTAAAATCAGGATGGAAAATAACTTTACAGGGTAATCAAACTTAGAGCCCAGAGGACCCCCCTCTAGCCTTAGGTTCAAAGTTACAGCAAACAGAGGTAAACACCCTAGTAAAAGGTACATTTACAAGTTGAGAAAACAAAGATAAATCTAACACGCCTTCCCTGGCTGTTTACTTACAAGTTGGAAATATGAGAGACTTGTTCAGAAAGATTTGGAGAGCCTGGATTGATGTCTGGTCCTTCTTAGTCCCAAGAGCGAACTCTCCCCAAAACAAAGAGCACAAACAAAAGCCTTCCCCCCACCAAGATTTGAAAGTATCTTGTCCCCTTTTTGGTCCTTTGGGTCAGGTGTCAGCCAGGTTACCTGAGTTTCTTAACCCTTTACAGGTAAAAGGATTCTGGAGTCTCTGGCTAGGAGGGATTTTATAGTATTGTACACAGGAGGGCTGTTACCCTTCCCTTTATAGTTATGACAGAAGGAGATTCCACCACCTCCCTAGGTACCCATTCCAGTGCTTCACCACCCTCCTAGTGAAAAAGTGTTTCCTAATATCCAACCTAAACCTCCCCCACTGCAACTTGAGACCATTGCTCCTTGTTCTGTCATCTGGTACCACTGAGAACAGTCTATATCCATCCTCTTTGGAACCCCCTTTCAGGTAGTTGAAAGCGGCTATCAAATCCCCCCTCATTCTTCTCTTCTGCAGACTAAACAATCCCAGTTCCCTCAACCGCTTCTCATAAGTCATGTGTTCCAGCCCCCTAATCATTTTTGTTGCTCTCTGCTGGACTCTTTCCAATTTTTCCACATCCTTCTTGTAGCGTGGGGCCCAAAACTGGACACAGTACTTCAGATGAGGCCTCACCAATGTCGAATAGAGGGGAACGATCACATCCCTTGATCTGCTGGCAATGCCCCTACTTATACAACCCACAATGCTGTTAACCTTCTTGGCAACAAGGGCACACTGTCGACTCATATCCAGCTTCTCGTCCACTGTGACCCCTAGGTCCTTTTCTGCAGAACTGCTGCCTAGGCATTCAGTACCTAGTCTGTAGCAGTGCATGGGATTCTTCCGTCTTAAGTGCAGGACTCTGCACTTGTCCTTGTTGAACCTCATCAGATTTCTTTTGGCCCAATCCTCTAATTTGTCTAGATCCCTCTGTATCCTATCTCTATCCTCCAGTGTATCTACCACTCCTCCCAGTTTAGTGACATCTGCAAACTTCCTGAGAGTGCAATCCATGCCATCCTCCAGATCATTAATGAAGATATTGAACAAAACCGGCCCAAGGACCGACCCTTGGGGCATTCTGCTTGATACCGGCTGTCAGCTAGACATGGAGCCATTGATCACTACCCGTTGAGCCTGACGACCTAGCCAGCTTTCTATCCACCTTATAGTCCATTCATCCCTCCCATATTTCCTTAGCTTGCTGGCAAGAATACTGTGGGAGACCGTAGCAAAAGCTTTGCTAAAGTCAAGGAATAACGCATCCACTGCTTTCCCCTTATTCTCAGAGCCAGTTTTCTCCTCATAGAAGGCAATTAGGTTAGTCAGGCATGACTTGCCCTTGGTGAATTCATGCTGACTGTTCCTGATCACTTTCCTCCCTCTAAGTGCTTCAGATTTGATTCCTTGAGGACCTGCTCCATGATTTTTCCAGGGACTGAGGTGAGGATGACTGGCCTGTAGTTCCCCGGATTCTCCTCCTTCCTTTTTTTAAAGATGGGCACTACATTAGTCTTTTTCCAGTCATCAGGCGATTGCCATGAGTTTGCAGAGCCATTGACCATTATCTTTGAAATCACATCCACCAACTCCTTTAGCACCCTCGGATGCAGCTAGGCAGAAACCCCATGGATTCGTGTTCATCCAGCTTTTCTAAATAGTCCCGAACCACTTCTTTCTCCACGGAGGGCTGGTCACCTCCTCCCCATGCTGTGCCGCTCAGTGCAGCGGTCTGGGAGGTGACCTTGTTCGTGAAGACAGAGGCAAAAAAAGCATGGAGTACATTAGCTTTTTCCACATCCTCTGTCACTAGGTTGCCTCCCTCATTCAGTAAGGGGCCCACGCTTTCCTTGACTTTCTTCTTGTTGCTAACATTCCTGAAGAAACCCTTCTTGTTTCTCTTAACATCTCTTGCTAGCTACAACTCCAAGTGTGATTTGGCCTTCCTGATTTCACTCCTGCATACCCGAGCAATATTTTTATACTCCTTCCTGGTCATTTGTCCAATCTTCCAATTCTTGTAAGCTTCTTTTTTGTGTTTAAGATCAGCAAGGATTTCACTGTTAAGCCAAGCAGGTCACCTGCCATATTTACTATTCTTTCTACACGTCGGAATGGTTTGTTCCTGCAACCTTAATAAGGATTCTTTAAAATACAGCCAGCTGTCCTGGACTCCTTTCCCCTTCATGTTGTTCTCCCAGGGGATCCTGCCCATCAGTTCCCTGAGGGAGTCAAAGTCTGCTTTTCTGAAGTCCAGGGTCCGTATTCTGCTGCTCTCTTTTCTTCCTTGTGTCAGGATCTTGAACTCGACCATCTCATGGTCACTGCCTCCCAGGTTCCCATCCACTTTTGCTTCCCCTACTAATTCTTCCCTGTTTGTGAGCAGCATGTCAAGAACAGCTCTGCCCCTAGTTGGTTCCTCCAGCACTTGCACCAGGAAATTGTCCCCTACACTTTCCAAAATCTTCCTGGATTGTCTGTGCACCGCTGTATTGCTCTCCCAGCAGATAACATGGTGATTAAAGTCTCCCATGAGAACCAGGGCCTGCGATCTAGCAACTTCTGTTAGTTGCTGGAAGAAAGCCTTGTGCACCTCATCCCCCTGGTCTGGTGGTCTATAGCAGACTCCACCACGACATCACCCTTGTTGCTTACACTTCTAAACTTAATCCAGAGACTTTAAGGTTTTTCTGCAGTTTCATACTGGAGCTCTGAGGAGTCATACTACCCTTTTACATACAAGGTAACTCACACACCTTTTCTGCCCTGTCTGTCGTTCCTGAACAGTTTATATCCATCCATGACAGTACTCCAGTCATGTGAGTTATCCCACCAAGTCTCTGTTATTCCAATCACGTCATAGTTCCTTGACTGTGCCAGGACTTCCAGTTCACCCTGCTTTTTTCCCAGGCTTCTTGCATTTGTATATGGGCTCTTAAGATAACTCGCCGATCGTCCCATTTTCTCAGTATGAGACGGGAGTCCTCCCCTCTTGCGCTCTCCTGCTTCTGCTTCCTCCCGGTATCCCATTTCCCCATTTACCTCAGGGCTTTGGTCTCCTTCCCCCGGTGAACCTAGTTTAAAGTCCTCCTCACTTCATTGCCTCTGCAAGTGGTGATCGAAGTGGGGAGGGCGGTTGGCTTACAGGGAAGTAGAGTGAACCAACGGGGTGGGTTTTCATCAAGGAGAAACAAACAGAACTGTCCCACCGTAGCCTGGCCAGTCATGAAACTGGTTTTCAAAGCTTCTCTGATGCGTAGCGCACCCTGCTGTGCTCTTCTAATCGCCCTGGTGTCTGGCTTCGCGTAATCAGTGGCGAGGCGATTTGCTTCAACCTCCCATCCCACCATAAACATCTCCCCCATACTCTCACAGATATTGCTGCTTGGTGTGTGCTCCACAATACTTGTTACGCTGAGGTGTAACCGAGTCAGGAAACTGCGCCAGCACGCTTTTAAACGTCCAAATGCACATTCTACTACCATTCTGCACTTGCTCAGCCTATAGTTGAACAGCTCCTTACCACTGTCCAGGGTGCCTGTGTTTGGCTTCATGAGCCATGGCATTAAGGTGTAGGCTGGATCCCCAAGGATAACTATAGGCATTTCAACATCCCCAACAGTTATTTTCTGGTCTGGGAAGTAAGTCCCTTCCTGCAGCTGTTCAAACAGACCAGAGTTCCTGAAGATGCAAGTGTCATGTACCTTTCCCGGCCATCCCACGTTGATGTCGGTGAAACGTCCTTTGTGATCCACCAGTGCTTACAGCACCATTGAAAAGTACCCCTTGCGGTTTATGTACCGGTGGTCCGGTGCCAAGATAGGGATATGCGTTTCGGCTATCGCCCCACCATAGTTAGGGAATCCCATTGCAGCAAAGCCATCCACTATGACCTGCACATTTCCCGGAGTCACTACCCTTGATAGCAACAGCTCAGTGATTGCGTTGGCTTCTTGGATCACAGCAGCGCCCACAGTAGATTTACCACTCCAAATTGTTTCCCGACTAACTGGTAGCTGTCTGGCGTTGCAAGCTTCTAGAGGGCTATTGCCACTTGCTTCTCAACTGTGAGGGCTGCTCTCATCTTGGTATTCTTGTGCTTCAGGGCAGGGGAAAGCAAGTCACAAAGTTCCATGAAAGTGCCCTTACGCGTGCGAAAGTTTCACAGCCACTGGGAATCCTCCCAGACCTGCAACACTATGCGGTCGCACCAGTCTGTGCTTGTTTCCTAGGCCCAGAATTGGCTTTCCACGGCATGAACCTGCCCCATTAGCACCATGATGTCCAAATTGCCAGGGCCCGTGCTTTGAGAGAAGTCTGTGTCCACGTCCTCATTGCTATCGTGATCGCACTGTCGTCGCCTCCTCGTCTGCTTTTGTAGGTTCTGCACATACTGCAGGATAATGTGCAAGATGTTTACAATGCTCACAACAGCAGTGGTGATCTGAGCCGGCTCCATGCTTGCTGTGGTATGGCGTCTGCAGGAGAGCAGTGTTGCAGCGGAAACGGTGGATGATGACAGATGCCACGAGAATATATATTTATACTGAACGACGAGAGGACCTGCAAGGTGGATTCATGGCACCAGGAGAGCAGAATTGCAGAGGAAGCAGTGGATGACTGAATTCATTTACTCTATTGAGCTCAGTCATCATTTACTCAACTGAGTTCATTTACAACAGCAGGAGAGCAGAGTTGAAGCAGAAGCGGTGGATGACGATGGTTTGCAGACCTACTGCACCGTCTGTTGCCAGCAGCACCCAGGACACAACAGCAGCAGTGATGGTGAGCTGAGCTGAGTGGGCTCCATGCTTGCCGTGGTATGGGGAAAAAAGGTGTGAAACGATTGTCGTCTGTTGCTTTCATGGAGGGAGGGGCGACTGATGACATGTACCCAAAAGCACCCGCGACAATGTTTTTGCCCCATCAGGAGCTTAACCCAGAATTTCAATGGGCAGCAGAGACTGCGGGAACTGTGGTATAGCTACCCACAGTGCACCACTCCGTGAGTCGACGCTAGCCACAGTATTGAGGACGTACTCCGCTGACCTACTGCGCTTAGTGGGGACATACACGATCGACTGTATAAAATTGCTTTCTAAAGATCGACTTCTATAAATTCGACCTAATTTCCTGGTGTAGACATACCGTTAGTGCATTTATAAATCTTATTGCACAAGTGAGGGGTGCCTATATCAAAGGGAAAAGCAGACAAACAGCATAGATTACTGCTGTTCTGTATTTCCAATATCAGGCAGTGCTAACAGCCCTTGGTTTCTTTTAATCCTTTTTTCGATTTCCCTCCTGTGCGTCTCCCGCTCCCAAGAGCTGTCTGAGCTCATCAGAGCTTCTCAAAGTATCACAAATGCTTTTTCAAGAGAGTTAAAAACAAAAAACAAGCCTTTTATCACCTCAATCACGAGGGTGAATGTGAACTGGTCAAACAAAGCTTTAACATCTGACTTTAGGTGAGTGTTTTTGACTGTTTGAAAATAAGACAGAGCTGAGAATAATTTTGGGGGCTTGATAGTTCAGGGGCTACATGGGAAATTTGAATTTCCCTTCAGTGAACTTCAGCTGTTTTATTTTCCTGCATCTCCTTCTGGGCTGCACCCTGTTATGGATAGGTGACTGTCATTGCACATCCTTTATGCTTCAGTAGTAGCCATGTAACCAACATAGGCGCCGACTCTGTGAGTGCTCCAGACCCACGGGAAAAAAAAGGTGGGTGCTCAGCACCTACCGGCCGCACCCCCACCCCCCGATCAGGTCCTCCCCCTAGTGCCTTCTGCCTGCTGGTGGCCCTGCTGATCAGCACATTCCCCTCCCCGCCCAGCACCTTCCGCCTGCTGGTGATCAGCTGTCCAGTGGCGTGCTGGAGGGAAGGGGGGCGGAGCGCGGGCAGGGTGCGCTCAAGGGCTGAGTTGGGGCAGGAAGAGGCAGGACGGAGCCTTGGGGGAATGGGTGGGGTGGGGTCTGGGGCAGAGCCGAGGGGGCACATTAGGAATTTGGCACCTCTGGTGACCAGCGTTGATCTGCCATAGCTGAGAGTTTTCTCTAGGATCTAACCATAGTCTGCTACAGGACTCAGAGAGCATAATTGCAGTCAGCATCTTTCTCACAGACTCTGTGCCTTCCTATGAGAGCAGGCCCTGCTCTAGATAAAGAGAAGCTTTGGAAATGGGAATGGTTCCTAAAATCGCCTGCTGCAGACAGCACGACTGGCAGTTATTCAGCACTATAGGGATTCTGCACCTATGACGTTAAAGCTGCTTGGAAAGTATGAATGAAACATCCTGCAAGGAGTAATACTTAAAAATCCTAATGTGTTTAGAGATCTACCTCTCTGTGGGGAGGGGATGGTGGGAAGAGACTTCTGGTACTGTCCTTATTTTCTCTTCCTCTCCTCACTAAGTATTATGATGACCTTCTCTTCTGAGAAGTAAGCACTGAACTTGGCTCCCTTTGGTCAGTGCTGCTTCCAGGACTGACTAGAAGTCTCACACTCTGGCTTCCCTACCATTTGTATTTTTGCTACCTCCTTAGTAGTTTTTGACCCCATGATATCTACAATCAAGGTTCCTTGGAATATATCCCATAATCAACTACATTGTGAGGCAAAAGTAACACAGGGTTAAATTAGTCTGTCAACTTGAACATAGGTAGTTCATCATCCCAAAAGAATGTTTGGACAGAATAGGTTTCTTTCTTGTCATTCATTTGAAATTGTACTGACAAAGAGGCGTGGGTTTTTGGTCTAGTCTCCAACAGGAACAGTTGAGAGTTTCACGTGAATTTCTATTAGTAATGTAAGTTGGATTCCAACTAGTGAGCAAGGTCAATGCATCTGCATGCTCCTCTTTCCCCTTGTTACAAACTATCTGCAGTTATTTGATGATCCTTTTGTGTTTCAGAACAACCTCAGCCGCAAGTGCCTCAGTACAGATTTCGCAAGAGAGACAAAGTAATGTTTTATGGGCGCAAGATCATGAGAAAGGTAAGTACATCTAATGGAGAGGGAAGGGAGGATGGAAAATAAAGATTAAAATTCAGGAAGATAAATGTGAATCCCCAGATGCCTGACCTGCTTACCATGGTTATTAGACCCAGCCCCACTGCATATTTTCAGAAGAGAAGTCTCTAATACGTTGGGATTGTCCTCCTGGATCAGACCATAAGTTTTGTAGTTAGTATCCTGTTAACAGGTAGTGGGTAATGCCTGATGTTTCAGAGCAAGTTCCTCTTTCCCCTAGGAAAGAATGCACTTTTCTAGTTTTGCAGGGCTGTGTGTGGAAGGGAAAGATTCCTTCCTAACTCTTATGGTTACCAGTTTTATAACCTGAGAGATGAGACATGATTGTCCCTGTCTTAGCATGCATAAGTATAAAACTTCACTAATAGTTCCTAAACTATCCAAAGTCCCCCTTTCTGTCCCTACTTTTTAAAATCAATTTCAAGTGTATGACTTGGTGACCTCCTAAAACCAATCTGTGTGTGAAGTTTTTTTTTTAAAACTAACTTATATGTTAAATGCTGAAAGAGCGAGAGAGACTTTAAAATGAACAATTCAGTTTCTTAGAAAAATGCTCCATCCTTGTTTCTATTTTTAGGGTTCTCTCTGTGTTTGTGGTCTTTTATTTTAAGCTGCTTAGATGGCATGGTGATCTAGAGAGCCAGAAAACTAGTTGACAGGTTTCAGAGTGGTAGCCATGTTAGTCTGTATCAGCAAAAAGAACAGGAGTTCTTGTGGCACCTGTATTTGAGCATAAGCTTTCGTGGGCTAAAACCCACTTCATCGGATGCATGCAGTGGAAAATACAGTAGGAAGATATATACACACACACAGAGGACATGAAAAAATGTGTGTTGCCATACTAACTATAACGAGAGTAATCAGTTAAGGTGGGCTATTATCAGCAGGAGAAAAAAAACGTTTGTAGTGATAATCAGGATGGCCCATTTCCAACAGTTGACAAGAAGGTGTGAGTAACAGTAGGGGAAAAAATTAGCATGGGGAAATAGGTTTTACTTTGTGTAATGACCCATCCACTCCCAGTCTTTATTTAAGCCTAATTTAATGGTGTCCAGTTTGCAAATTAATTCCAATTCTGCAGAGTCTGTTTTTGAAGTTTTTTTGTTGGAGTATTGCGACTTTGAGGTCTGTAATCGAGTGACCAGAGAGGTTGAAGTATTCTCTGACTGGTTTTTGAAGGTTGTAATTCTTGACGTCTGATTTGTGTCCATTTATTCTTGAAAGTTTAGTAAGGTAAATGGGGATTTGCATTTAAAATACTTTTACACTTATCAAAAAAACAAGCTTTTATGTTGCCCTTAAGATTCAAGCTCCTTAATGGGGCATGCATTTGAACTTGAAACTTACCGGTACTGTTACATTTGGAAATAAGATAATTAAAATGACTTCATCCTTCATATGAAAAAAACTGCTAAGACCTTGGTGTGATGGTTTATTCTTGATGTCTATTTAAACCAATAAACCTCATTAATACCCACAACAGCTCCTTACCCTTTAAGCGTAAGTGATGGCAGAGACTCTTGCTATCTTATCTTGCCAGGTAAAGTGTTCTTTATTTTTTAGTTTTAATCTGAATAACGTCATGGTAAAAACGGCATGGATAGGGTTCCTTGATTGTTTTATTTCTAGGACTATGTAATCAGTGCATGAGGTATAAGATAAATCAGGAAATGGAGAAATTAAGATTCTAACAGATGTGTTACACAGGCTGTCTTGTATTTGTGTGTATTATGGTTTTTCATGTAATGACATAAGGGATAATATATTGCGATAGCCATTTAACAAGGAATAGAAAATGTGACATGGGCATTGTGGCTGAGATCCCATTACTGTAGGAATCTTGGAGTTCTGACTTCTTCTTTTAACTGTGCTATCTAATGATCCTGTATCCAAAAAGTCTGTATATGTGGGAGAGAATAAGTATCTGGAGACCTGACCAGGAGGCTGTTCCATGTTCCCTATTTATTATTTATATTACCATAGTGCCTGGGTGGCCCACTCATGGACCAGGACCCCATTATGGTAGGTGCTGTACAAACCCAGAACGAAAAGACAGTTAACAATAAATTGAAAAGTGTGTGTGTCTGGGCAAACAGCATGTGTGTGCAGTGCATCTCTAGATAGGCAAAACGCTCAGGCTTGGTGCTGATTTCTACTGCTCATGCCCACTGTGCAATTTTCAAAAGTTCCTGAATCTTAAGTTCCAGACAGACTTTATTCAAGCTGAATTGTGAATAGACTCTTCAGTGACTTTTTGAGTCTGCATGCTGTGTTTCAAGTTTAAAAATTCACCTGTTTCCTGTATGGGAAAAATTATGACTGTAAGGTTTTACATCACAAACAGAATATGCATTCAACCATACCAAATTCCAGAATGGCGGACTGGATTGTCCTCAAACTTTTCACACAAAGATCAGACACCTTTGGGCAGGATAGACATGAGCACTTCCATCACAGAAGGATTTAAAAATAAAAAAAAAAACACGTGAATGATGAAAACAAGATAATAGTGGAACTGTTTTTCAAGCAGAATGGTAGAACTTGTTATTAAGTGACTCCTGTTATATTTGCAAACAAATTGCCTATTTTCGTATGGAAGCTTTCAGTAGCAGCAACGTCCTACTATTACTGTGACAGGCTCTGGGGTAAATCTTAACATCTCTCTGTGTGTTTTCTGCATCAGTGCTGTTTCCATAGACTTTGCCATTTTGAGACACTTTGCCAGGATTTGCCTTAGAGCTGCTTAACTGTCTGTCTTTGGCAGCTGTTCTATTTCTGGTGAAATGTCTGTCTGCCATGACATGCCTCTCTTGATCTTTGCAGTATTGTTTGTTGCAAATGCCAGTTCTTGCTATCTCACCATGCAGGACTTCTCAAGAGACTGGAGCAATTTCTTGCTTTGTTTGTGGGGAGAGTCCAGATTTCTAAGCCTTATGCCATTCCTGAAAGGACATCCTTAGCCAATTTGGCAAATATAGGTGTTCATTCTGAGTTCAGTCTTCCTAAATTCACTTTGATCCCAATTTTGTTCTTCTGCTGATTTCTTCAAACTGGCCACTCTTTCTCCAGAATGTGTGGTGGCTTTTTTTTTTTTTTTCTTTTTTCTCCCCCTACACTGGGATGGAGTGAATGTCCTATTGTTTCATATTGACATATTTTTGTAAAGAGGACATCTTGATTTTGAAGAAACAGTTTCCTCTCTTAGTAAAGAATGCAATTCAGTTTCCCATTTTTGGCTCACATTTCGCTTAATTGTGTGGTCTTCAACAGGCAAGAGAAAGCTTAACATCCGTATAACTCTATGCAAGGGGACATGGGAGGTATGGAGAAACAATCAGAATAAATACACGAGAAATAACTGTTTGTAAAAAATAAATGTATTATAGGTGGTCTAGTAGTGCTGTCTGACTAACACTTCCCATTGTAAGATCTGCTTTTGCAGTTGCTTTTAACTTTACCATACTTGAATTGTTTGGGCTGAAGTTTTGGATGCTGGGTATTCAGTCATTTCTGGGTAGGCATCTGGGGAAAATGTGTTGTTTTGCCCTTGTTTTTTTTTTTTTAAAGGCCAAAAAAAAAACCCCACAAACAAACCCCTTACAGCCCTTTCACTGAGATGCTCATATTGGAAAGCACTTTGTATTCCATATGGTAAAATCACCTTTTCTTTTTCTTCTGGGAATTTAGACCTGTGTTTATTTTTATTATTTGTCTGAAGGTATAAAGCAGGTGAAAGATAGTAGTTTCTGTCTGCTGTACTTCTGGTAAAGTTAAATTGCTGCATTTCTGATTTTATGATGCTTGGAGATATTGATGGCCCAGAGACCCACTTGTCTGTTGATACAAGAGATGAGACAGAGTCTGAAAATTCTCATTACAGAAGCATATAATGGAATTGAATTTCCTGAGGGATAAACAGGATATTTAAAAAATAAAAACTAGGAAGTTTTCTTGATCTTGCAATGTTTGCGTTCCTCCACTAAGTGGCACTCCAGTTACTGCATTTATTGTGCTATTTCAGTATTAGGACAGGTGTCCTCATTTATATATTTCACTAAAATGTATGAGTCTGTTCTTGGCATTGATTAAGTGTATCAGGTCTCAGTGCATCAGCATTAGTGATTGCCAGACTAATATTTACACTTTAAAAGAAGAACAGGAGTACTTGTGGCACCTTAGAGACTAACAAATTTATTAGAGCATAAGCTTTCGTGGACTACAGCCCACTTCTTCGGATGCATCCGAAGAAGTGGGCTGTAGTCCACGAAAGCTTATGCTCTAATAAATTTGTTAGTCTCTAAGGTGCCACAAGTACTCCTGTTCTTCTTTTTGTGGATACAGACTAACACGGCTGCTACTCTGAACACTTTAAAAGATTACTTCTATGTTTCTGGTGCTTGCAATTCTTGGACAGAAATGGTCTAAGTTTTTTCTGTATTTCCCATCACCATTATATTAATTGCTCACTAAAAAGTACGCATGCACTTAACTTTACATGGATTCCAGTGGTGCCACATGTGTGTGTGACTTTGCAGGATCAGGACCTTTAGCGGTTGTTGGAATTCTCTTGAAACAGATTTTTGTTTTGTTTTGTTGTTTCCTGTAGGTGACAACTCTCCCAAACTCTCTGGTTGGGAACATGGTGCCTCGTCAAAGAATGCGGAAAAGAGCAAAGGTTTTGTCTTTGGCTAAGAGGTACAGTTATGTGGTAATGGAGGTCCTGTGAATTGCTGTGGCCATGTACAGATGCAATTAACTTTATACTACAATTGTAGGAGTTCTAGTTTGGCTTCTGTGGCTCTAAGGGTGAAGGACTTCTATTTGTTTTGTAAACTTAGATTTCCAAGAGGCTCAGTCCGTCTCTGTTCATGTTGGGCTTTTGGATGACCAGCTTTTCTCATAAAGTAGTGAAGGTCTCATGGTTTCCAATGCATTTGCCCACTTTTCTGGCAAACACTGGATTAAAATGGAATAAATTCTACTCTACCCCAATAATGAAAGTTGCACTGGAAGTGGAAAGTGGGGAGGTTTGCAGTAGTTCTTAGCTGCTGTGCAGGTTTGTTCCATAGTCTCTAGAATGCACAGTGGCTCAAGGAGGAGTGCAGGGATAGAGCTGGTGATGAGCTATGAGGCATCAACTCTACCCAGAACTGTTGTGTGCTGTAGTGTCAGGCTTGTGTCTACCTCATTCTGGCTGGGCCCCCACACAGACTCCCTTTATTTGACCCTGGGTTGTGTCTAAGCCCTGAATCTGGATATGCCCTAGGAAATGTTCACTATTTTTTGCATAATGACAGGTTTCAGAGTAGCAGCCGTGTTAGTCTATATCCGCAAAAAGAACAGGAGTACTTGTGGCACCTTAGAGACTAACAAATTTATTAGAGCATAAGCTTATGCTCTAATAAATTTGTTAGTCTCTAAGGTGCCACAAGTACTCCTGTTCTTTTTACTATTTTTTGTGGGGTGGGGGAGGGAAAGGGAGATCTGTTAGAATTTTTTTTTTTTTTAAGTCTGTTGTTGGATTAGAAAAGGGAGGAACTGCATTGGAAATTGAGACCCTCACTGCTTTATAATAATAATAATAAATAATTAATTTTAAAAAAGCTTGTAATTCAAAAGCCTAGCATGAACAAAAGCTGACTGAGCACCTGAATTCTGTTCATTTTGCTTTTTCACTTGTAGGATTTTGCGTTTTAAGAAGGAGTCTCCAACTCTGCAACCAAAGGAGCCACCTCCCTCCCTGCTGGAAGCAGATCTAACTGAATTTGATGTGAAGAATTCCCACTTGCCATCAGAAGTTCTGTACATGCTTAAAAATGTCAGGTAAGGTTGAAGTGAAAGATCGAGGCTTGATCTTGATATGTGCTAAACTGGTGTAAATCAGCAGTAACTCCAGTGAAGTCACCAAGCTTTACCAGTGTGAAATCAGAATCAGACTCTTTAATGAATTTAAGTAGGTGGCGTAAGACTTTTCAAGTGGGGAAAAATAATACTGATTTGCAGTTGCCAAGAAGCGTTAGGTAAGGAAAGGAAGAGGGTGGTCAGATGGACTAGGTTTGGGAGTAAAAATGCTGAGCTCTGCTAGATTGAATAGATTTCTGTTAATGCTCTTTCTGTGCCTTTTGAAACTCTTTTTGGACTTTTTTCTATATTGCTACGGATATGTGTAACAAAGGGCAGTAGGACCATTTTGGTATATTCAGTGTCAGACTGACAGCTCTGCAGATTTGCCACGAGCAGAAGCAGCAGTAGTACAAACTTACACACCTTGCTCCTAGAGGGACCAGCTTCAGGGAAGGAGAGTTCACTTTTCATGTTCATTCAGTCTGGCATCTGCATCTCTTTGCGGAGATAGTTAAAGGAGCCAGTCACCTCGATTATTTTGCTTGTTATATTTTTTTGAGAAGTGATCATAGAATCATAGAAGATTAGGGTTGGAAGAGACCTCAGGAGGTCACGAAGTCCGACCCTCTGCTCAAAGCAAGACTAACCCCAACTAAATCATCCCAGCCAGGGCTTTGTCAAGCCGGGCCTTAAAAACCTCTAAGGATGGAGATTCCACCACCTGCCTAGGGAACCCATTCTTGTGCTTCACCATCCTCCTAGTGAAATAGTTTTCCCTAGTATTCAACCTAGACCTCCCCCACTGTAACTTGAGACCATTACTTCTTGCTCTGTCATCTACCACCACTGAGAGCAGTGGACTTCTGTCCATTAAGAGCTAACCTGAGATAATTCTTTCACTTTATGTAGGTGACTAAACAACCTCTGCATCTTTCCTCTCCTCTCTGTAGGTTTGTGGATGTTTTCATGCCATGACCTTGAAGACTAAATTATAGCATAGTCTTTGTCTTCCTTGGCCATCTAATAGAGTTACTGTTAGTCATCTAGGCTTTTATCTATGGGCTGATGGCACAATTAATATGTGTTATTCTTCACACATTTTATGGGTCAGTTAAATTCCACTGCAACTTGAATTTGTCACAGGAGAATTTTTTTTTTTTAAATCTACATTCTAGATGCTTAGAGAGCCCTTTTCAGTGCTGTGTACTGACAGGAAATGAGGGTAGAGACTGGTGTTGCTGCTTTTGCCTGTGTGAGTGCATGATTTGATTGTGGTGAGAGAGCCTGCTTGCATGTTCCCTGAGAGGGGTGGCTTATCACAAACTCCCAAATACTCCTGTGAAACTGGCATTTTCCTCCTCCTCAGTTCTGACATTTTTTCTGGTGAGTTCGCTGTTCTAGTTACATTAGTGAACAGAGAAGTTCTCTGGGTGATTTTCTTCATCAAGTGTGTGGGTATGTTTCAGGCTTCTAGGGTCACCCAATGAAATAAATAGGCAGCCGGTTTAAAACAAACAAAAGGAAGTACTTTTTCACACAATGCACAGTCAACCTGTGGAACTCCTTGCCAGCGGATGTTGTGAAGGCCAGGACTATAACAGGGTTCAAAAAAGAGCTAGATATATTCATGGAGGATAAGCCTATTAGGCAGGGATGAAAAACAATGCTCTGAAGTGTCCCTAGCCTCTGTTTGCCAGAAGCTGGGAATGGGCAACAGGGGATGGATCACTTGATGACTACCTCTTCTGTTCATTCCCTCTGAAGCACCTGGCATCGGTCACTGTAGGAAGATAGTATCAGAGGGGTAGCCGTGTTAGTCTGGATCTGTAAAAAGCAACAGAGTCCTGTGGCACCTTTAAGACTAACAGATGTATTGGAGCATAAGCTTTCGTGGGTGAATGCCCACTTCGTCGGATGCATGTGACATGCATCTGACAAAGTGGGCATTCACCCACGAAAGCTTATGCTCCAATACATCTGTTAGTCTTAAAGGTGCCACAGGACTCTGTTGCTTTTTGTAGGAAGATAGGATACTGGGCTAGATGGACCATTGATCTGACCCAGTATGACCTTTCTGACATTCTTCTCCACATTCCCACCTTCAAAGGCCACACATCAACTTTTGGCTGAGGAGGGCAGGTTGTGGATGCCTTTAGTAGTTAGTAGTTAATGGAGATATCCCATCTCCTAGAACTAGAAGGGACCTTGAAAGGTCATCAAGTCCAGCCCCCTGCCTTCACTAGCAGGACCAAGTACTGATTTTGCTTCAGATCCCCAAGTGGCCCCCTCAAGGATTGAACTCACAATCCTGGGTTTAACAGGCCAGTGCTCAAACCACTGAGCTATCCCTCCCCCATCAGGCAGAGTGCTGACCAGAGGGCCTTGCTTGAAAGCAATCCCAAATCTTTCCATCCCTGCAAGGGTCACACAGTGCTCCTGCTCTTCTGACTCAGAAAGTTCTGTCCTTCATGTGGCTGCATATGGCATGGGACTGCCAGGTTACCTCATGGATTCCCACAGTATTGGTACCATGAGGCTTTGCTAGTTTAGGGAGGACTGTCATGCACCATGGCATCTGCATGCTTCCTTTTGCAGCAGAGAAGGTGTCACTAATCCTTTGCTTTCCTGCAGGGTTCTTGGCCATTTTGAGAAACCTCTCTTCCTGGAGCTGTGCAAGCACATGTTTTTTGTGCAACTGCATGAAGGTGAATACATCTTCCGTCCTGGGCAGCTGGATAACAGTATCTACGTCGTGCAGGATGGCAAGCTAGAAGTTTGCATTCAAGAAAGTGTAAGGATAAGCCCATCCACTGACTCTTTTGATAAATCTCTTATTAGTATAGCATATGGCTAGAGATAAACATCTCCATCATGTAATAACTTGGAATAGGCTGTATTAGCTCCTGTAAGGCAAGCGTTAAGCTTTCTGGCAGCCTATAATTCATTAGGCCAGTGGTTCTCAATCAGGGATATATGTACCCTTGGGGGTACTCAGAGGTCTTCCAGAAGATACCGGGGGAGAGGAGGGGGTCTACCGGGGGGGAGGGGTAGCTCAGTGGTTTGAGCCTGCTAAACCCAGGGTTGTGAGTTCAATCCTTGAGGGGGTACTTAGGGATCTGGGGCAAAATCAGTACTTGGTCCTGCTAGTGAAGGCAGGGCGCTGAACTCGATGACCTTTCGAGGTCCCTTCCAGTTCTACGAGATAAGATATCTCCATATATTAAAAAAAATGATACATCAACTCATCTAGATATTTGCCTAGTTTTACAACAGGCTACATAAAAAGCACTAGTGAAGTCAGTACAAACTAACATTTCATACAGACAATGACTTGTTTATCCTGCTCTAGAGACTATACACTGAAATGTAAGATATATATTCCAATCAATTTATTTTATAATTGTATGGTAAAAATGAGAAAGTAAGCAATTTTCAGTAGTAGTGTGCTGTGACACTTTTGCATTTTTATGTCTGATTTTTGTAAGCAAGTAGTTTTTATGTGAGGTGTAACTTGGGCGTACGGAAGACAAATCAGACTCATAAGTACATAAGAATGGCCATACTGGGTCAGACCAAAGGTCCATCTAGCCCAGTATCCTGTCTTCTGACAGTAGCCAATGCCAGGTGTCCCAGGGGGAATGAACAGAGCAGGTAATCAAGTGATCCATCCCCTGTCGCCCATTCCCAGCTTCTGGTAAACAGAAGCTAGGGACAACATCCCTGCCCATCCTGGCTAATAGCCAATGACCATCCTGGCTAATAGCAATACTCCTGAAAGGGGTACAGTAATCTGGAAAGATTGAGAGCCAGTGCATTCGGCAACATGGTCATCAACAATGAGGAGTCCGGTGGCACCTTAAAGACTAACAGATTTATTTGGGCATAAGCTTTCATGGGTAAAAACCCCCATTTCTTCAGATGCATGGAGTGAAAATTACAGATACAGGTTGGTGTTTTCAGGATGATCACCAATGCATTGTAGTTTCCTCAGGAAGTCAGTGATGTCTCAAAGATAGCTAGGTACTTGGCACCATGCAAGGCACTGAATTTAGCCGTATGAAGTGGAAATCCATCAACTTAATGAAAAAACTCGCACAGATACAGACAGACATCATCTTCCTCTCCAAGTGCAAACAGATGGACATCATACCAGATGGACTGAAGGCAAAAGATCCATTGCAATCGACATACTACATGGACTGTGGTGAGAGATTGTGCCACACACTCTCAAAGAAACTGAGGAACCACCTGATCAGCATTCTGTACAGCAACCAGGAGAAGATCAAGAATGAGCTCTCAAAACTGGAGACTCTCATACAAAAGACCACCATGGATGTAAAAGATCTTTACACCAATATTCCACACGAGGATGGACTACAAGCTGTCAGGAACAGTATCCCTGATGAGGCCATGGCATACCTTGTGGCTGAGCTTTGTGACTTTGTCCTCACCCACAACCATTTCAGATTTGGGGACAACTTATGCCTTCAAGTCAGTGGCACTGTTACGTGTACCCACACGGCCCCACAGTCTGCCAACATTTTTATGGCTGACTTAGAACAACACTTCCTCAGCTGTCGTCCCGTAGCGCCCCTCCTCTACTTGCGCTACATTGATGACATCTTCATCATATGGACCCACGGGAAGGAGGCCCTTGAAGAATTCACCCGGATTTCAACAATTTCCACCCCACCATCTACCTCAGCCTGTACCAGTCTACACAAGAGATCCACTTCTTGGACTCTACAGTGCAAATAAGTGATGGTCACATAAACACCACCCTATACCGGAAATCTACTGGCCGCTATACTTACCTACGTGCCTCCAGCTTCCATCCAGGACATATCACATGATCCATTGTCTACAGCCAAGCCTTAAGATACAACCGCATTTGCTCCAATCCCTCAGACAAACACCTACAAGATCTTTATCAAGCATTCTTAAAACTACAATATCCACCTGGGGAAATAAGGAAACAGAGTGACAGAGTGAGGCGGGTACCCAGAAATCACCTACAACACGACAGGCCCAACAAGAAAAATAACAGAACATCACATACAGCCCCCAGCTCTCCAGCACATCATCAACTATCTACAACCAATCCTGGAAAATGATCCCTCACTCTCACAGACCTTGGGAGACAGGCCAGTCCTTGCTTACAGACAGCCCCCCAACCCGAAGAAGCAAATACTCACCAGCAACTACACACCACACCACAGAAACACTAACCCAGGAACCAATCCCTGTAACAAACCGCGTTGCCTATTCTGTCCCCATATCTACTCTAGCGACACCATCAGAGGACCCAACCACATCAGCCACACCACCTGCACATCTACTAATGTGATATATGCCATCATGTGCCAGCAATGCCCCTCTACCATGTACATTGGCTAAACCGGACAGTCTCTACATAAAAGAATAAATAGACACAAATCAGACATCAGGAATGGTAACATAGAAAAGCCAGTAGGAGAACACTTCAATCTCCCTAGACATTCAATAACAGATTTAAAAGTAGCCATCCTTCAACAAAAAAACTTCAAAAACAGACTTCAAAAAGAAACTGCAGAGCTACAATTCATTTGCAAACTTAATATCATTAATTTGGGTTTGAATAGAGACTGGGCGTGGCTGGCTCACTACAAAAGCAATTTTCTGTCTGTTGGTATTGACACTTCCTCATCAATTACTGGGAGTGTACTACATCCACCCTGACTGAATTGGCCTTGTCCACACTGGTTCTCCACTTGTAAGGTAACTCCCTTCTCTTCATGTGTCAGTATATCTATGCCTGTATCTGTAATTTTCACTCCATGCATCTGAAGAAGTGGGTTTTTTACCCACGAAAGCTTATGCCCAAATAAATCTGTTAGTCTTTACGCTGCCACCAGACTCCTCGTTGTTTTTGTGGATACAGACTAACACGGCTACCCCTCTGATACATGGTCATCAACAGTAATTTATTTTTCAGTTTATAAAATGAACTTATTGGCATATCAAAGTGTATGCACAAAAATAAAATCCCATGCGTTACAGCCTAGTGTGACATAATGTCATCTCAATCTCCAATTTAAAAGAAGTTAATTATACTTGGTGTAGTTTGCCAGCCTTGTGACTTCCACGTCTGCATTTCTAGTGAGAGAGGTACTGTTAATGACAATCTCTTTCCCTTCATGTGTTAAAACAAATTAAAAGGTATCAGACCTGTGAAGTAACAGCAATGAAACTAAAACAGGTTACCTTTACTGTTTAGCTGTTCTGTGTGTTGCAATGCTCAGCAACATCACAGCCTTTCAAAGAGGGTGGCAAAGTTTCTGCAAAGTGAAGGATAGAAGAGATGATGGGATACAGGGAAAGCAGGGCTGTCACTTGCATCTCACCCCATGTAAATCTGAAATGAATTAAAGTAAATAGTGTTGGTGTTTTTAAATCCTCTGCTAGGTGCCTTTGCTACCATCTGCTGGGTTCCAGTGCCACAGGTGACCTTTGCTTCTATCACTCAAAGTGAAAGTGGTGTTCAAAACCTCAGAATGGATCAGTACAATTCCAGGGGGCACAAGGAGAATCACCCTTGGGTCTAGTTCTGCTGGGTGAATTCCACTGTTAGGTGGTACTTAGGTTATCTTGCAAAATTAGAATGCGAGAGTTGAACAGCCATTTTTTTTGAAGCATGGGCCTGCCTGTATTGGCCCATTTAAACTTGGTGATGGAATACGAGCCGTTAATCTTCTCCCTCTGTCCATCTGTAGGATGGCACTGAAGTGGTCGTTAAAGAAGTGCTGGCAGGGGATAGTGTTCACAGCCTCCTCAGCATTCTTGATGTTATCACAGTAAGTTCCTATGTGCGGGTGATTTTTCTGAGACCTTGCCATATATCAGTGCACCTGTCAGAGCTATGCAGCTTTGGCACATTAGCATTACATTTGTCATCTTGATTCTTTCCTGGCATCTCTTTGGGTAGTGCTCCTCTCCAGGTCTGGTGCAACCTATTAGGCGATGTAGGTGGTCGCCTAGGGCACTAGCATTTTCCTTGGTGGCGGCCGGATCTTTGGCCGCCCCGGTCGTCGTTGGCATTTAGGCGGAGGGAGCTGGGGCAGGGGGGTGCGGGGAGGGCCGTCTGCAGCAAGTAAGGTGGGAGGGGTGGCACACAGAGGAACTCCCCGCCCCAGCTCACCTCTGCTCCGCCTCCTCCCCTGAGCATGCCACCCCGCTCTGCTTCTCTCCCTTCCAGGCTTGCGGCGCCAAACAGCTGATTGGCGCCGCAAGCCTGGGAGGCGGGAGAAGTGGAGCAGCGACAGCGTGCTCGGGGAGGAAGGCAGAGCAGAGGTGAGCTGGGGTGGGGATTTGCCGCACGGCTCCCTGGGGGGAGTGGGTGGGGAGTTGCTGTGGAGGGGGTGCCTCAGGGCGGAGGGGGGGGTGGGAGCTGCTGCGGGGTGGGGGGGCACCTCGGGGCGGGGAGCTGCCGCAGGTCTCGGGGAGGGCGCAAGGTGGAAGTTTCACCTAGGGCGCTAAACATTCTTGCACCGGCCCTGCTCCTCTCACTAATTAACAAGGTACATGCCATAATTGAAAAGCTCTCTGAGTGTACATTTGAATTGACTGTTTACCTGTGATTATTTCCTCACATTTCAGCTGGTTGGCCTTTGAACCCCTCCCTGGGTTTCTTACTTCTAGTTTGTTTAAAGCAAACAGACTGAATTTTGTTTTTCTTTAAGATGTTTGGTTATGTTTCCAGCACTTTAACTCTGGGGGGAGGTAGCTATGGGACAGCTATTGACACCAGGGTGGCACCCCGCTCCCCCACCACTGCTGTAAACTTAGTTCCATGGTATATCAGTGACTGGGGAAACATGCATTTCCCTATGTTGGAGGCTCAAATATGCCCAAGTTCTATATTGGCAACGTGTTGAAAGTTACGAGTACCTAATTGGCATGGAGCAAATAGCAGCTACCTTTATTTTTAATAAGAAGGGGTGGTCTGTGGAGATGACAAGTCCCAGCATGCAGTGCTCCATCTGTAGCAGAGCTGCTTTCTGTGTAGGGCAAGCTGAAGCATTGCATGCTGCATCCTGTAATACCAGCAGGGTGAGTGAATCCCACAAATGCTGAAGAAGGTGGTGGACATTGTCCTGGGCTCATGTAGCCTACAGGCTGCACTTTGACCACCCCATCCTCTCTTACACTTGCCATCATCAGTAGGACACCTGAATAAAACCCCACATCTTGCCATTTTAGGATGTGGGTGCTGTCTACTGTGTATGCATCCTGAAATACCTAGGAAGAGCACACATAGTACCAATGATTGTACTGTAGTTGCAGGCTGCTCGTAAGAACCTACAACTGGAATATAAATTGTTATTGCTATGTTAAATCAAAGAAGTGTGGGGGATTATCATGAAGAATAAATAACCTGTTTTCTGAGACACATTTTTCTGGCTTAATACTTTTGTATTAGAGCTTTTTAGCTATGAGTGTGCTGGTTCAGAGTCCTCTGCTTTTTGGTTTGCTTGTTAAGACTGTGCTATTAAATTCCTTTTATTTGTAATTTATGCCAGTTTCCTGCTGTTTTCCATTATCACTATGCTGTTTGCTGGATTTGACCAATCCACCAACTTTTGCCCATTCTGCATTGTTTAACATCAGGGTCATCTTGTGATTTGAGGTCTATTTTCTAGCCTTTACAGCATTGGTATGTTAATATTTATTATGTTTAATCTAGGGTTACCATACGTCCAGATTTTCCCAGACATGTCCGGCTTTTTGGGCTCCAAATCCCCTTCCGGGGGGAAATCCCAAAAAGCCGGACATGTCCGGGAAAATCGGGACATGCGGGGCCGGCGGTGCGGGTGCTCGGGGGCCGGGCCGGCGGTGCGGTGCGGGTGCTCGGGGGCCGGGCCGGCGGTGCGGTGCCGGGCCGGGGGCTGGGCCGGCGGTGCGGTGCCGGGCCGGGGGTGCCGGGCCGGCGGTGCGGGGCCGGGGGCTGGGCTGGGGGCCGGGGGTGCTCGGCCAGGCCCGGGGCTGGCACCCCAGGGCCCAAGCCGACCCAGGCTGGAAACGCCGGGGGGGCCAGCCTGGGCCGAGCCTCCTCCCCCCCACACCCCCACTTACCTGCTTCAGGCTTCCCGCGAATCAAATGTTCGCGGGAAGCAGGGGAGGGGGGCGGAGATTTTGGAGAGGGCGCGGAGTTGGAGCGGGGGGGCGTGGGCGGGGCTGGGGGCGGGGCCGGGGCCCCGTGGAGTGTCCTCCTTTCGGAGGCACTAAATATGGTAACCCTATTTAATCTAGTACTAGTTAAGGCTGGGTTTATGACAGAATGTTAATTAGAAAGTGTGCTGGTAGAATGACTAGTAAGAATGACATTAGGTTTGGAACTATGCTTTGCTCATTCACTTTTGTATGGAAAATGTCTGTAATTATTAAAACAATATTTTACCTCTGCCCCGTAATCTTTTCTTTTGTTCCTTTGCACAGTCAGTAATAAGGTTACATAGTGACTGTGTAGTTCTTACATCTTCAGAGCTCTGTGAAACATTAACTAGTTTTCAGTTGCTTGTGTGAGTAAGTCAGTGTAATCCTTCTTTTAAAAATGGGGAAACGAAGGCATGAGGTGACTTGCTGAAGGTCATACAGGCAATGGTGGCAAAGCTAGGATTAGGATCCACGAGCTCCTGGCCTTAGACAGTGTGGCCTATAGTTAATTATTTTTACGTACTCTAATTAAAAATAAATCTTTCAGTTGATAACATAGCAATTATACTGTGAAACAAGCTAATGACTTTCATCCTTCTTAATGTTGCTCATACTGCCAGTGACCATATATGGGTTGTGCCCTTTAACTTGTTTTGCTTATATGCCGATGGACTGGCTGGTGAGATACTTTATGCTGATTGAAACAAAATACATGCTACTAGCTAGAATTCCAGGGGGGATTTTCTGGACTATTATTACTACTGCACCTATTTAGGATTTGTTAAATACAAGGTGGTGGCTTTGCCTCTTCCAATAGTAAACAGGCATGTGAGTGTTCATTGGAGGGTGTTGGAAGAAGAGGTGGAAACAGAGTCCAGTCAACGAGCTCTGCTATTAATCATACTAGACCCTGTACCCTGTGTCACGGACTCACAGATCGTGCCCACTCTTGGCCCCGTGCGATCTGTGTGGGGGTACCCCTTTCAGTGAGACAGCCCTTCTTGGGGGTCCACTCTCGGGGTTAGGCCCCTCCACCTCCTAGAGCCGCACCTCTCTGAGACTTAGCACACCCATTTATTGCCGTGGGACCCCTCAGGGAGTCCACTCGCTCTGGACCCCCGGGGCCTCCACCCCCCCCGAAGGGGTTGATGCAACCCTGTTCTCTAGACTGGAGTGACTCTTAGCCAGCGTAAAACAGGAGGGTTTATTGAGCATTGAACACAGCACAGGAAACTCTCAGGGCCTCAGGCCTGGCCTCCCTCAGCACAGCACATCCCAGTCTCCCCTGCATCCAGGTGGGCTCTGCCTGCTCCCTCTCTCCAGTCCCGAGCCCCCCTGCTTCCCAGCTGGGCATCTGATATCACGGGCCCCAAGCCCCATCTCTGTCCATTGTCTTCTCTCCAGGTAAACAGGGTTGTAAACAGGGTGGCCTGGGCCTCCTCTCCTCTCTTCTGTCCTCTGGCCCCCTCTGGCTAGAACCGGCTGGTTAGGTCCCCGGGGTCGTCTCTTTACAGCCCATTGTCCTCCCACTGGCCAGAACTGGCTGTGACTCCTGAGCTGGGCCTCCGGGTCACCAGGTCGTCAGGTCACCAGTCGCTGAGGTATCCGTTCTCCAGACCATTGGCTGGGGTCCCAAGTTCCCTTTCCGGTCCTCTGTAACAACAAACTCCCTCTCCCCTCACCTCGTTAAACCAATTACACCCAGGGAAACTGAGTCCCACCCCCTCTGTATGCAAACCATTGGAAAGACCAGGAAAAAACAAGAAAATCCCCCACTTCGTCACATCTTTATTCCCCCCTTCGAGGCTGAACGGAGCAGGGTAACTTAGCCAGTGACCTGGGGAAGTTCAGGGCCCCCCCACCCCGTGATAAAGCATCGGCTATAACATTGGCACTCCCCCTCACATGGACCACCATGTCATAACTCTGGAGGAGAAGGTTCCATCTCAGCAGCTTGGCATTAGTTCCTTCATTTGGTGCAGCCATGGTCAGTGTACATGGTGAAGCGCCGCCCAAATAGATACGGCTGCAGTTTTTTAAGTGCCCACACCATGGCCAGGCATTCCTTCTCTATGGCCACATAGTGCTGCTCCCGGGGCAGCAGCTTCTTGCTCAGGTACACAATGGGGTGTCTCTCCCCCATAGTATCAGTTTGCATCCGCACCGCACCCAGCCCTGTGTCTGGGGCGTCGGTGAACACCAGGAAGGGTTTGTTAAAATCCGGGTTTACCAGCACCAGGCCTTGGATAAGTGCCCCCTTCAGCACACAGAGAGCCCTCTGGCACTGCTTGGTCCAGACTACCTTGTCCGGCTTTCCCTTCCTACAAAGCTCTGTGAGGGTAGCTACCAGGGAGCAAAAGTGGGACACAAACCTCCAATAGTACCTCGCCATCCCAATGAAATCATGGACCTGCTTCTTAGTCTGGGGAGCGGGCCAATCCCTGATTGCCTCCACTTTGGCCAGCTCCGGCTTCAGGTGGCCACCCCCCACCTTGTGGTCCAGATATGAAACCTCTGCCATCCCCACCTTGCACTTTTCAGCTTTTATGGTCAGTTCTGCATCTTGGAGGTGACCCAGCACCCTCTTCACCTGGGACACATGTTCTTCCCAGGTGTGGCTAAAGACACAGATATCATCAGTATACGATAGAGCAAAGTCCTCCATCCCCCTTAGCAACTGATCCACCAGGTGCTGGAAGGTGGCAGGTGCCCCCTTGAGGCCGAAAGGCAGGACCAGGAACTCGAAGAGCCCTACTGGGGTGGTGAAGGCAGACTTCGCCCTGGCTTCTGGGTCCAAAGGCACCTGCCAGTAGCCTTTGGTAAGATCCATGGTAGTGAGGTACCAGGCACCCCACAACTTGTCTAGGATCTCATCGGTCCTAGGCATGGGGTAGGCATCGGACACGGTGATGGCATTGAGCTTCCGATAGTCCACACAGAACCGGATCAACCTGTCCTTCTTGGGGGCCAGCACCACGGGTGAGGCCCAGGGGCTGGCAGACGGCTGGATCACCCCTAAAGCCAGCATATCCCTGACCTCTCTCTCCAGGTCTTGGGCTGTTTTCCTAAGTGACCCTGAATGGGGAACACCTCATGGGAGGGTTGGCTCCCGTCTCCCCCCCCCGGGGGACAGCCAGGTTAGTGAGCCCAGGCCAGTTGGAGAACAGCTGCCGGTATGAATGCAGCACCTCTCTGATCTCTGCTTGCTGGGCAGGGGTTAGCTGGTCTGAGAGGGGAATTGATTCCAGCGAGGGGTTAGTCCCAGCCTCAGGAAGGAGTCCCAGCAGGGGATCCTCTCCCTTCTCCTCCCACTGCCCACACACAGCCAGCACCAACTTCTCCCTGTCCCAGTACGGCTTCATCATGTTGACATGGTACACCCGGTGGCTGTGTGCCCGGTTGGACAGTTCCACTACATAGTTCGCCTCGTTTACCTGTCTGATGACTTTGAAGGGGCTGTCCCAGGCAGCTTGCAGCTTGTTCTTCCTCACGAGGATGAGGAGCATCACCAGGTCTCCGGTAGCATATGAGTGGGCACGTGCTGAGTGGTCATACCAGACCTTCTGCTTCCTCTGTGCCCTTGCTAGGTTTCCCCTAGCCAAGCCCATGAACTCCACGAGCTTTTCCCGGAAAGTCAGTACATACACACTGATTCCCCATTGGGAGAGGCCTTTCCCTCTCACTCGGCCCTCATCAAGTCCAGGGGCCCCCTCACTCTCCTCCCATACAGCAACTTGAAAGGGGAAAACCCTGTGGATTCCTGGGGCACTTCCCTGTAGGCGAACAGCAAGTGGGGTAAATATTTGTCCCAGGCTTGCGAGTGCTGGTCCATAAAGGTTTTCTGCATCATCTTTAAGGTCCCATTGAACCTCTCCACCAGCCCGTTGGACTGAGGGTGGTATGCTGAGGTCCAGGTGTGTCGGACCCCACACTTCTCCCACAGGCACTGGAGCAGGGTTGACATGAAGTTAGTCCCCTTGTCTGTAAGGACCTCCTTGGGGAACCCCACTCTACTGAAAATGCTCAGCACCGCGTCTGCCATGGCATCTGCCTCGATAGAGGACAAGGCCACTGCCTCGGGGTAGCGCGTAGCGAAATCTACCACCACCAGGATGTATTTCTTCCCTGACTGGGTCACCCTGCTGAGGGGCCCCACTGTGTCCACGGCCACCTTCTGGAAAGGCTCCTCTATGATGGGCAAAGGTCTCAGTGGTGCTTAACACTTATCCCGGGCCTTCCCCACCCTCTGGCAGGAGTCACAGGACCTGCAATACTGTCGGACAGCATCAAAGACCGCAGGCCAGGAAAAATTCTGCAGCAGCCTTTGCCTGGTGTGCCGGATGTTCTGATGCCCCGAAAGGGGGATATCAGGGACCAAGTACAACAGTTTGCGGCGGAACCTCTGGGGAGCCACCAACTGCCTCCTGACTTTCCAAGGTTCAGTTTGCCCTGAACCAGCCCATTCCCGGTACAGGAATCCCTTCTCCCACAGGAATCTCTCCCGGCGGTCCTCCCCCTGGGACCCTGCACCGCCGTGGCCAGCCAGGGCCCTCAGTTTCTCCAAGGAGGGGTCCTCCTGCAGCTCCGTCTGGAATTCAGCTGCTGGGTTTGAGGATACAGCCCTGGCTGGTGGTGCCTCAGTTTCCCCACCTTGGGACGGAGGCTCCGGCCCAGCCCTGTTGAGCCCTACCCTTGGTACTTCGGTCCTCGCCTTGGGAGGTCCTACATTCCTCACCGGCTCTGGCTCTGGATAAGGACCAGGGTGCTCTGAGTGCCATCCGGCCAGTTCTCCAAGTCATTACCCATTAGCACCTCAGTAGGCAGGTTATTGTGCACCCCAACCTCTTTGGGTCCCTCCTTAGCCCCCATTTCAGGGTATCCTCACTACAGGCACCTTGATGGGGGGCCCGAACACTCCCCTCAGGGGCATGTAGGTATTGGGCACTAACGGGTCTGGGTCCACCACCTCGGACCACGCCAGCGTCACCTCTGCACCCGTGTCTCAGAACCCCTGGACGCATCTTCCCCCCCACCTTAATGGGGATGATGTGGCGATTGTCCCCTGAGGCCTGTCCACGCTCACCCGGCGGATTGAGTACGGGTGCTCTGGACCTGGGACCCCACCTTCCCCTGCTGGCCTGGCCTGGCCTGGCGGTCCCCTCCCCCTGGCACAGCCCTCTCAACTGCAGCCCCAGGCCTGGCGGTGTCCCCTCTCGGTGGGCTTCCACCCAGTTGACACCCTGCGGGTTCTGCTTGGCTGCCATTTCCTTCATCTTCAGGCATTTGTGCCACCTTGTGTCCCTTTTGGCCACAGTAATTACAGGGGGGGAGGGATAGCTCAGTGGTTTGTGCATTAGCCTGCTAAACCTAGGGTTGTGAGTTCAATCCTTGAGGGGGCCATTTAGGGAACAGGGGTAAAAATCTGTCTGGGGATTGATCCTGCTTTGAGCAGCGGGTTGGACTAGATGACCTGAGGTCCCTTCCAACCCTGATATTCTATTAGATATTCTATATTTCAGGTCCCTTGAGTTCTACGAAGGGAGTTGGCCTGCCTCGGCATTCCTGGGCACCCCTGAGTTGGGCTTCCTGGAGTCCCACCTTTGAGAGGTCTCTGGGTGACTCCCCTTCTGAATCCCTGATGTGGGTCTCCCTCCTGCTCCCAATCTGCTGTCCACAAACTCATCTGCCAGTGCACCTGCACTGCGCAGATCTTTGGGCTTCTGGTCCACTAGCCACATCTTAAGGTCCGGAGGGCAGATGTCATACAGCTGCTCCAACCCCACCAGGTTATACACGTCCTCTGTGGTAGTGTTTCTTGCGCCCTTCCCCCCCTTGCGGAGATATTCCCCCAGTAGGTTGGCGACTTCCTTGTGACACCTGAGCTCTCGCATACACCCTGGAATCATTTCCTGTACGCCTGGGGGTCAGTTCAAACTTCAGCAGCAAAGCCTGTTTGAACAGGTCATAGTCCCCTGTCTCAATACCATCCATTTGACTGAACTCCTCTATGGCCTTGGGACCCAGCACGGGGGTCAGATAGCGCAGCCTCTCTGTAGGGTCAATCTGGTTCAGATCACAAGTCTTCTCAAAGGCTGTGAGGTAGGCATCAATATTCTCCCCCCCACCCCCCCTCACCCCTTGAACTGGGCAGCAGTTTGGTGGCTAGAATCTCTTGCACGACTATCCCATTCGCAGAGAAAACAGCAGTACTTTGTGTATCCAGTCTACAGACCAAGCAAGAGAGCAACAACCTTCAAATCGCCACAAAGCTGCCACTGATTTTGGTCATAGTTTATGCACCTCAAAAGTCGTTTCATGTTGTCCTAGGTTTCCTTCATATGGACTGCATGACCAACTGGAATTGATGGCAAAACATTGCCATTATGCAGTAAAACAGCTTTAAGACTCGTCTTCGATGAATCAATGAACAGTCTCCACTCATCTGGTTCGTGAACGATATTGAGGGCTGCCATCACACCATCGATGTTGTTGCAGGCTACAAGCTCACCTTCCATGAAGAAGAATGGGACAAGATCCTTTTGACGGTCAGGGAACATGGAAACCCTAACATCACCTGCCAGGAGATCCCACTGCTGTAGTCTGGAGCCCAACAGCTCTGCCTTACTCTTGGGTAGTTCCAAATCCCTGACAAGGTCATTCAGTTCACCTTGTGTTATGAGGTGTGGTTCATAGGAGGAGGATGGGAGAAAATGTGGGTCCTGTGACATTGATGGTTCAGGACCAGAAGTTTCATCCTCTTCCTCGTCTGACTCAAGTGAGAATGATTCTGGTGCATGAGGAACTGGCAGTCCTTCTCCGTGGGGTACTGGGCATATAGCTGATGGAATGTTTGGATAATGCACAGTCCACCTTTTCTTCTTTGACACACCTTTCCCAACTGGAGGCACCATGCAGAAGTAACAATTGCTGGTATGATCTGTTGGCTCTCTGCAAATCATTGGCACTGCAAAAGGCATAGATTTCCTTTTTCTGTTCAACCATGGCGAAGATTTGTTACACAAGTGTTGCAGCATATGTGTGGGGCCCACCTCTTGTCCTGATCTCCAGTTTTGCAGCCAAAATAAAGGTGATAGGCTTTCTTAATCATAGTGGTTATACTGCGCTTTTGTGATGCAAAAGTCACTTCACCCCAAACATAGCAGAAGTTATCTGCACTGTTCACACAAGTACGAGGCATCTCTGCTCACTTTGGCTAAACAGAAACGTGTCCCTTTGCAAAATCAAACACTGACAAATAAGAGAGCACGACACTATGATTTCTAGAGCTGATATAGGGCAATTTGTTCAGCAGAGTGATGTAAGCTTCGTTATGATTGCATCATCCATGACTTCTAGGAATAACATGATGCAATTCATATGTATGATGCAATACCAGCTTCAGATTGCATCATTCATTGTTTTGCCTAAAAAGCAAGTACTGTCCAAACCCAGTCATAGATTTATTCATAGATCCAGTCAAAGATGTATTTTAGTCATTTCTGGTTTAAATTGAGATCCCTTCCCTTTATAACTCATTTATCCTCCGCCATTCCCAAGTCAAGGGTCGTATATACTGACCCAATAGCATATCTTGAAAACTAGAGCCAATCAACAATTTTAAGCATCATTTTCGTTCTCAGTGACCCAGAATTAGTAAAGTTTGACTACATTTATTTCAGAACCATTTTGGCTGTAAAGCAGTGTTATTAGTGATTTATTTATAGTACTGTTGGGCTGCAAGTGTGCCAGTGGTGCCACACAAACATATAGGAAGGCTTAGTCCTTATCTAGAAGAGCTTATAACTGAAGCAGATTTTCCACTGGAAAAGTGGCAGATTCTCTGCTGAACTCACCTGTATGTCTGTCTTTTACAGACTAGATCCAACCCCTTTGAATTGAGTGGCTGATTTTTGTTGTGTTCTTCCTCTTTGTTTTGTTCCTTGTTAATTTCACCAAAAGGAGCGGTATGAAACTGGCATTAAAAGACAAGAAGAGAGGAAATGACATTAATTGAGTTAGAAAAGTACAAAGAGGAAGGACTGATTTATGGCATCCAAAAAAAGTGTTGAATACTACTTGTCAAATTTTTTTCTTAAAATGAAAATCTGAAGTAGGATTCGCAACAATGTCAGACATTTTCCAGCTAATGCATGTCAACAGGGAGATTTCTTAATGATAGAATATTGGCTAATGCTATAGTAGATTCAGCTGTGATCTCTCTTGTTTAAGTACGAGCTAACTCGGGTAACTAAACAAGGTTGGGCCTGGTCACTGATTGGATGGGAGACCTGCAAGGAAAGCTCAGGGTGTTGCAGGGAGTGGTGATGCTTGTGGCTGTTGTGGAAAAGGTGATGAGAAGGTAGAGGGAATGGTTCCAGCTAAATTGTATTAACAAACTCAGCTAATGCCTCTGCTGTGGAAGATAGGCACAATCTGAATCTGACAAACTACATGTGTTTGGTTGGGAAGGGGAATGCTAATGCTTCCCTGCAATGTTCCCTCTAATTTTTTCCATCCATGTGTGGAATGAATTTTGTTGTGTGCACCATATCGAGGTAATGTGCAGATGAACCAGTAGAAACAAAAAAAACTAGCTATAGTATATATTTTTAAAAAGTTACCATAGGGATAATTGTTCCAGCCAGGACAGGTTGGACAATTGAGAACTCCCCACTCAAAGAATTAAATTTAAGCGTAAGAGTGAAATAAAAATTACGAAATACCTAGACGAGTCAAAAAACTAAAATAACACACTTTGAAAGAAGTATCAAGAAGTAACAACAATAATAATAAAACAAGTACGTGTTGGGAGACACACACACACACACACACACACACACACACACACACACACACACACACACACACACACACACACACACACACACACACACACACACACACACACACACTGTATGTGTGGGTGAGACAAGTTGGCCCTTTAAGTTCGCTGCCCTTTTAAGTAGATTGGCACTCATTAGTCTGAAGCCTCCTTGTTCAGACACAGCAGCAGCCTCTCCCTCCGTCCCACTCCTGAGCCCCATTGTATTCCCCCCTCCCCACTCTGTGAGATGGGCCACAGGGGAAGGAGGGGGACACCCTGACATCAGCGTCCCTCTTCCCCACCGTTCTGTGCACCTGAAGTGCACAGCCCTTGATAGAGTGCTGGGCGGCTGCGCAACTTGGAGGGAACTTAGCTTCCCTGCCTGTTCCATCCACCGGAGCCACTATGGCTTGTCCGAGTGGAGAGTTGCTCTAATCTGAGCTGTAATGGGAGCACTGCAAGTGTTCTCTTCCACCGTATGTTGTACACCAGGCAGCCTAGGGACCAGCCAGTACATGGGAGCCTTGGGTCCTGGCCCCTGTCCTATCTGGCGTGCTAGAGGCAGAGGAGAGCTGCTGCCTGGAGCATTGACTCCCCTCGCTGGTGAGCTGCAGCAGGTCTGATGGTGGAGAAGGCAAGGCAGCTACTGCTTCCCTGCCTTCTCCTACCTCTTTCCCCTCCCTTCATATTCCCACCCACTCACACCTACATCGCTCTGCTCACAGCCTTCCTTCCCTCCAGTAATGGGGCAGCCTTCTGGTGCTTAACAGAGTGTGGCTGACAATATTTCCCATGTCCACTGTCTTTCTTTGATATTCAATTGGGCTATGAGAAGTTGTAGCAATAACATTAAAGCTTCAAAATGTCCAGCTTGACTGCTTGGCCTGTGTCTGAGAGACACTATAGCTGAGCTGCTGGGTGAAACTTGAAGGCTGTGTTACACTTATGCTTCAGGTTAGAGGAACTTAAGGAAATCTGAGGAAAATATTGAAGGGTTTCAAAACAGGAACATCTTAAAGTGTTTCCTCCGTAGAACCAACTATTTCTCTTCTTTAAAAAACCAAAAACAAAAAAACCAATTGTCCCATGAAGCATTAAATATCTGGTCACTAATAATGCCTCCAGGGTTAGTAATACTATAATCCAAGCCATTTCGTTCAGAGGTAGCTGGAGCATTTTTCAGGGTTGGTTGTATTTTGAAGGATTTTGTGGTTCTCTTTAAGTGGATTTGCACAACTGGTTCCCAATGATATTGCTGACTAAAGTAGTTTTGATTTTCTAGGGAAAAAAGCAAATCCCTAAACAGTTTCCAGCTCACAAAGAGGAAAACTGCTAGCAAGGGCCCCCATATAAGGGTGGTGGTGGTAGTGGGAGCCTTGGAAAGTGAAGTGCGGTGGGAATCACTCATTCCAGCAGCATAGAAGTAAGGTAAGACTTTCTCTGTAATGTGGTATGAATCCAAAGTTAACATTTGAGGTTTTGTGTTGGAAGCACAACATGGTCCAGTATAATCCACACTGACTTGTGTAAAAAGTACAAGGTACCTCTGAATTGTGAAGTGAGCCAGGCTCCATGGCCTGCTGATGCTTATGCACATTCCAAGCATATTGCCTTCAGTTTGTATTTTGAATCATTTAAACAACCCAGTAATGTTTAAACCTCACTTTGGAAACCAGCAAAACTAAGCGGGATCAGTGGAAAATGGGTGGCCCTCACACCCTGGGCCAGCACTGATTTGTGGCATTAGGAACTGAGATAGAGCTCCGCCTAGTGGCGTCAGCTGCCTTGATTTAATTCTACACGTGGCTTGGGATGGGATATCAAGGGGAGAGTTAAACTCCATCCTAATTCAGCCATCCCCTTCCCACCCGCAGTCCCGATTGCCTCCCTTGATGGAGCAGGCCCCCCTTCTGGCTGGGATGGAAGTGGGAGAGATGCTGGATACCCAGAAAAGGGAAACATTCTGATCCCAGCAATTCAGCAAACAATAATAAACTTCTCCTTACAGTGATAGTTTTGTGTCTGCTCTCCAGGGAAGGTGCTTATGGATTTATTGATCTTTTTTGTTAATTATGGAATATTTTCTCAGTCCTGCATTAGTCCTCTTGTAAACCTTTCCCTAGCAACACAGACTTATCGTGTGCTTCTTGTTAACTTTGCTACTAATTACCCAATAACCATCAAAGAACAGAATGTTTCCTGGGAACTGATGTCTCAAAGGGAAGCCAGATGGTCATTAAACCCAGTGAAATGTCTTGTCAAGGTGGCTGTTGCCATTGCAAGCTCCAGTTTTTGGTTTTGTTTCTGGTTTTTGTGTGTGTGTGTGCATAGTACCATGTCTGATACCACTTCAGCCAGTTATCAAGGCATTTATAGTTGTGATAGACGCAGACCAGTTGGGAACAGCAGAGTAGCAGAAGGGAGATATACTGGCCACTGGATAAGTAGTTTTCTGTTCCCTGAGTGACCAGAGCAGGGGCTGCTCCAGGCTAATAGACCACTTGACTCCAATTAACCTGCTAAGAGTCAGGTGAGGCAGTTAAGCACCTGACTCTAATTAAGGCCCCTCTGATGCTATAAAAGGGCTCACTCAAGTCAAGCCAGGGGGAGCAAGGGAGCCAGAGGAGAGGAAGTGTGTGTGAGGAACTGGGAGCAAGAGGTGTGCAAGAAGCTGAGAGTGAGTAGGCGTACTGCTGGAGGACGGAGAAGTAGAAGCGTTATCAGACATCAGGAGGAAGGTCCGGTGGTGAGGACAAAGAAGGTGTTGGGAGGAGGCCATGGGGAAGTAGCCCAGGGAGTTGTAGGTGTCATGCAACTGTACCAGGAGGCACTCTAAACAGCTGCAGTCCACAGGGCCCTGGGCTGGAACCCGGAGTAGAGGGTGGGCCTGGGTTCCCCCCATACCTCCCAACTCCTGATCAAACACAGGAGGAATTGACCTGGACTATAGCTTCTACCAGAGGGGAAGGTCTCTGGACTATTTCCTGACCCACAGGGTGAATCTGTGAAGCGAGCAAATCCACCAATAAGCGCAGGACCCACCAAGGTAGAGGAGGAACTTTGTCACATAGTGTTAATGCCCAGTACAGTAACCAATAACGAATTTTAGTTATTGATAGGCTCCTGCTACCAGGGAAGAATGGGCTCTCTAGATCCAGCTGAACGGATGATCATGAATGGGAATCAAGCTGTGATTAGGGAAATTCCTGTTGGAGCATTGATTTAGTATTCGCTTAACTAGCGAGAGAGACTGTCTGTGTGAACTTCTGTGGGGACTAGAACCTGGATCTGCAAGGTGTGGGACGACTGATATTGTCACGCCACTATCCGACACCTGTGATAGGGCTGTATGCATTATTGTGTAGACCCTATGGAAATAAACATCACAGAATGTACCACCGCAGAAGGCCAGACGGACAGCTTCTCTTGTGGATGCCGTTTGGTCCAGGTGTGCTATTTAAGCCCATGAGGAGATCCAGGAAGCATCCATCCAACGAGGTGGACACCCAAGCAGTTATAGCAATGGACCTGTCTCTTGGCTTGCCCTTGGACTCATGGCTTCTGACCCCAGCTTTAACTCTTGATTCTGACTCCTGGTCCCTGACTCCAGCTCTGGCCTTCAGCACTGTTTCTGGCCTCTGAGTGCCAGTTCTGTGTCCACTAGGCATGACTGCCCAAGCCCCAGTCATAACAGTCTGTGGCTGTGTGGATATGTGTCTTTCTGTGGGGTTCTTTGTTTCCTAGCTGCTCTTACTCTTACTGTGGCATCTTTCATGTAACTTGACTTGTATGTGTCATAATGGCTGATGATTGATCACGCTGTTGAGTCGCTCACTGTATCATATGAACAAAACCCTTAATTTAATGCCAAGCTCTAGCAATCAGTCTCTTTTGATCTGCTCATTAATTTTACAGCATGTGAGATGAGGCCCTATCATAATGTCAGCAGATTTACTAATAGTTAAATGGTGATAAGAATAGATTTTTATTAACTAAGTGAAGTAGGAATGGAAAAATTGAGTAATGATTCTTGAGCTGAAAATGTATTATGTACTGAGCATTTCATGAATAACTGACTGTTTTCTAGAGTCTATCTAAGTAACCTTTTCTCTTGCTAATCAAATATTAACTCTTAGATGGGTGGCATTTTCCAGACTGCTAGTCCAATGCATATTTTACATAGTGCCACATTTGACCTGAGTGATCCCAATGGGCTTGACAAACTACATACCAAAATGTAGCTGGCTCTGGGGGAGAGGACAGACCGCATTGGGCAAGAGAGGAATTACTAGCCAGGGGCAAATCCTTACTGTAATCAAAAAGTGCTATGGGATTGCTACTGTTCACACTGGATACAAGGATTATCTTTTCAGGTCTCTCTGAAAGATTCTCTCTTGCCTGCCCCCTCCTACTCAACTTATGCTCACTAAACTGCATGACACTCATTTTATCTAAGAAGGTTGAAAAGATGAGTCAACCCTGCTGAGGTTTGAACCTGTGGTTTCAAATAATTGTTCTGGGTACTTTTTGAAGTCTCAGGTTTATACTGCAAAATTGCCTATTTTTCATACGCACAAATAAATCCTATTAGGTTGGGATATGGCAGCAGAAAAGTTATTGACAAAGATAGGAGTAGTTAACATTCCACAAGAATGACTTGGAGAAGGGTGAGAAATCTGATGAGGGTTGGAGCTGTAAAGTTGGAATCTGAAGCTATGACTGGAATGTCAATTTTTCATATGACAGAGACTTAATGAAATAGATTTAGCAAGGTGATGAGCAAATTAGTCATTCGTAGGGACGTAGCTATTATACTGGTGCAGACCAGCAGTGATCCATCTAATCTAGGCCTTGGCTACACTTGCAGCTGTACAACGCTGTGAGTTAAACCTGTCTTCATACAGCTGAGTAGGGAAAGTGCTGCAGTCTGTCCACGTTGACAGGTGCCAGCGCACTGTCATGGCCACATTTGCGGCAGTTGTAGCGCCATTGGGAGCAGTGCATTATGGGCAGCTATCCCACAGAGCACCTCTTCCCATTCTGGCGCCGTGGGTTGTGGGAAGGGGGCATGGGTGCGGGGGATTCTGGGTCCTGTCCCAACGCCCCATGATGCATCGCTTTGCATCCCAGAAATCCCTTTGTTTCCGTCCACCTTTGGCGCCATTTTTCAGCGGTTTCTGTGCAGCTCGATCTGTCTGTGGGAAATGGAGTCCGAACTGCTGAGGCGTATGCTGACGAGTCTTGCCAGCATGTCACGTTTGGCTGTCGAACTATTCCTTAAGATCCAAAGTGATAGTGAGGAGTCAGACGATGCTATTGAGCCGCATAACGCGTACGACACGAAATTGCTTGTGGCATTCACGGACATGCTCAGCACTGTGGAACACCGCTTTTGGGCTTAGGAAACAAGCACTGAGTGGTGGGATCACATCGTCATGGAAGTCTGGGATGACGAGCAGTGGCTGCAGAACTTTTGGATGAGCAAAGCCACTTTCATGGGACTGTGTGAGGAGCTCGCCCCACCCTGCGGCTCAAGCACACGAGATTGAGAGCTGCCCTGCCAGTGGAGAAGCGGGTGGCTATTGCAATCTGGAAGCTGGCAACTCCAGACAGCTACCAGTCGGTCGCAAACCAGTTTGGAGTGGGAAAGTCGACCGTTGGAATCGTGTTGATGCAAGTTTGCAAGGCCATTAATCACATCCTACTCAGAAGAACCGTGACTCTGGGTAACATGCAGGACATAGTGGATGGCTTTGCACAAATGGGTTTTCCTAACTGTGGATAGATGGGATAGATAGATGGGATGCACATTCCTATTCTGGCACCACCCCACCTAGCATCCGAGTACGTTAATCGGTAGGGGTATTTCTCTATGGTTCTCCAGGCGCTTGTGGATCACCGTGGGTGTTTCATTGACATTAACACAAGCTGGCCAGGAAAGGTGCACGACGCACGCATCTTTCGGAACACTTGGCTGTTCAGGAAGCTGCAGGTTGGGACTTTTTTCCCAGAGCGGAAGATCACGGTAGGGGAAATTGAAATGCCCATTGTGATCTTTGGAGATCCCGCTTACCCGTTAATGCCGTGGCTCATGAAACACTACACAGGGAGCCTTGACAGCAGCAAGGAACGGTTCAACTACAGGCTGAGCCGGTGCCGAATGACTGTGGAGTGTGCCTTTGGCCGTTTAAAGGGCCGCTGGCGATCTCTGTATGGGAAGCTGGACTTGGCCGAACACAGCAACCCCGCAGTTATATCTGCGTGCTGTACCCTCCATAATATTTGTGAAGGGAGTGGTGAAAGCTTCACTCAGTCATCGACCTCCGAGGTTCAACACCTGGAGGCTGAATTTGCACAGCCAGAGAGCAGGGCTATTACAGGGGCCCAGCGCGGGGCTGCAAGGATTAGGGATGCCTTGAGGGAGCAATTTGAGGCTGAAAACCAGCAGTGATATCTGGTGCCCTGCACGGGAGTGAAGTGCAGTAGTTCCAATCTTTAGGAATCAGTGTCTGCTAAGCAGACTTGCAGTGCCTGTTTATTTCCTGGGCTAAGGAGTCTTTTACTTTATGCAATAAAAAAAAAAAGTTTTCAAAGCCAAAAAATCCATTTATTGAAAAGAAAATCCATTTATTGAAAAGGAAATTTATTTATTGAAAAGAAACACAACCGCTTGGGAATCAGAAAGGGCACGGGGGTGGAGTGGGGAACGGTACAATCACAGATTTGCGTATGTCCTGTCTGGTGTGCTGTGCAGTGAGTGCTGCACTTCAGGATAGCTATACTGCATAGTGATGGGGGTTGAGTGGAGAGGGTAAGGGTCGTGGTTTTCAGGTCTGGGTGGTGAAGATACTGGTGTTGGAGGCAGCGGGTGGCGTGAAGAACCTGGAAATTGGGGAAAGTGAGTTGGAGGTAACTGGGGCACAAGGGAAAGAGTTTTGGGACAAGGGCTGTAGGGGGAGGGGGGGGGAGTTGGCGTTTGCAGTACTGCTCCTTCTGCATGGCTATGAGCTCCTGGATAGCGTCTGCTTGGTGCTCCAGGATGCTTATGAGCCGATCCGTGCTTTGCTGCTGGTGCTCCGTGCTTTGCTGCCGGTGTGCTGCGTTTTCCTGGCGGATCCTGCTTTCTCTCTCCCTCCAGTTCTGTGCTTTTTCGTTCTCTTTAATAGATTTCTGCATCACTTCTTGCAGTATGTCTTCTTTGGTTTTTCGTTGTCTCTCCCTGAGTCTTTGCAGTCTCTGAGCAGGCGATAAGAGGGACGGCTGAGGTCTCAAGGTTGATGCAGCTGTATAGGCAAAATGAAACATTTAACAGAGGCAGCATTGTTTATACCAGACAGAGTAATGATTTCCCCCGCACTTAGGGTCTACACAATAGCATAATTTTCCCGTCCCAAACAGAGTACACACAACCCACGGGAGCCTCAAAATGGTGAGTAAGGGGGACTGATTGTTTCAGGGCTGTACTGTCCTCTGGGTTTCTGTGCCTTGGGGAGAGCCAACAGCTGCAGGGGGCACCTACACTGAACATTGTCCCAACATTTTCCACAGGAGTTCATCCTGAATGACATCTCGCTGCTGAGGGTGACCTGGGAAGCAAGGGAGGGTCTTCTACTGCAATGCGGCTTCCGCCCTGGCCCATATGCAGCTTGCCTTTGTGCAGCAATGGTCCCCTCCGCCTCTCGCGGCACAGTGGCACAGTGGCGCGGACACGTTAGCCTGGCTGGGACAAGGACCACGGTGGCTCTCCCTATAAACCTGCGCAAGCGCATTGCACACATTCTGGATGAGACATTCGAAGAGATTACTGAGGCTGATTACCGCGATGTGATAAACCACATCAATGCACTATTCCGCATCTAGGCATGCATGCTTAACCCTCCTCTCCCAAAGAGCCCGCACTGAAAAGATTCCTTCCCGAAAAAAAAAAAACGCTTACCGAGGGGGGGGATAGCTCAGTGGTTTGAGCATTGGCCTGCTAAACCCAGGGTTGTGAGTTCAATCCTTGAGGGGGCCACTTGGGGATCTGGGGCAAAATCAGTACTTGGTCCTGCTAGTGAAGGCAGGGGGCTGGACTCGATGACCTTTCAAGGTCCCTTCCAGTTCTAGGAGATGGGATATCTCCATTAATTTAAAAAAAAAAAATTTAATTTAATTTAATTTAACCTGCTCTTTTGTTTGTTCTCCACCAAGTACCGGCCACTGTGACTGGTTACCATCCTCCTGGCTTGAGAAGAGCTCCTGGCTGCATGGCTCCAGGGATTCCGGGGTGTCTCCATCCTCCCCACCACCCTCACTCCCATTTTCCTCCTCCTGCTCTCCTCCTCCCATCCCGGCTCTGAAGTGTCCATGGTGGTGCTCGGAGTGGAGGTGGGGTTAACCCCAAGTATCGCATCCAGCTCTTTGTAGAATCGGCAGGTTGTGGGGGGAGCACCTGAGCAGCCATTTGCGTCGCGGGCTCTGCAGTAGGCACTCCGCAGCTCCTTCACTTTAATACGGCACTGCAGGGCATCCCAGTCATGGTCCCTTTCCATCATGTCCTTTGATACCTTCCTGCAGGTATCGTAATGCCTACGGCTGGAGTGCAGCTGGGACTGGACAGCTTCCCCCCTTCCCCCCAAACACTGATGAGGTCCAGCAACTCGCCATTGCTCCATGCTGGAGCTCGCTTGGCGCGTGGAGGCATGGTCACCTGGAAAGATTCGCTGATAGCACTCCACGCCATGCCGGGCTGAGCAAACAGGAAGGGGATTTTTAAAATTCCCGGGGAATTTTAAGGGAGGGTCACATGGTTTGGAGGATGGTGTTTAATGATCTGGAGGATGGTGTGGACTGCACTCTCAGCAAGTTTGCAGATGACACTAAACTAGGAGGCGTGGTAGATACACTAGAGGGTAGGGATCGGATACAGAGGGACCTAGACAAATTAGAGGATTGGGCCAAAAAAAAACCTGATGAGGTTCAACAAGGACAAGTGCAGAGTCCTGCACTTAGGACGGAAGAATCCCATGCACTGCTACAGACTAGGGACCAAATGGCTAGGTAGCAGTTCTGCAGAAAAGGACCTAGGGGTCACAGTGGACGAGAAGCTGGATATGAGTCAACAGTGTGCTCTTGTTGCCAAGAAGGCTAACGGCATTTTGGGCTGTATAAGTAGGGGCATTGCCAGCAGATCGAGGAACGTGATCGTTCCCCTTTATTCGACATTGGTGAGGCCTCATCTGGAGTACTGTGTCCAGTTTTGGGCCCCACACTACAAGAAGGATGTGGAAAAATTGGAAAGAGTCCAACGGAGGGCAACAAAAATGATTAGGGGTCTGGAGCACATGACTTATGAGGAGAGGCTGAGGGAACTGGGATTGTTTAGTCTGCAGAAGAGAAGAATGAGGGGGGATTTGATAGCAGCCTTCAACTACCTGAAGGGGGGTTCCAAAGAGGATGGAGCTCGGCTGTTCTCAGTGGTGGCAGATGACAGAACAAGGAGCAATGGTCTCAAGTTGCAGTGGGGGAGGTCCAGGTTGGATATTAGGAAAAACTATTTCACTAGGAAGGTGGTGAAACACTGGAATGTGCTACCTAGGGAGGTGGTGGAGTTTCCTTCCTTGGAGGTTTTTAAGGCCTGGCTTGACAAAGCCCTGGCTGGGATGATTTAGTTGGGAATTGGTCCTGCTTTGAGCAGGGGGTTGGACTAGATGACCTATTGAGGTTCCTTCCAACCCTGATATTCTATGATTCTATGATTCTGTGGTTGGTTACCTGAGGTCAGGGCAGTAGAGTTTGAACTGATCACCAGAGTGGCTGGAACAGGCATTGTGGGATACTGCCGAATACTTCTGGAGGCCATTCAGAGTGCATTGGGCGGCCACACTGGCGCCGCAGCGCTGCAGCAGCGGCGTAATACACGGTATTCCTCTCGGGGAAGTGGAGTACATGCAGCGCTTCAGCTACGGAGATACAGCGCTGTAAGTGCCCTGCCAGTGTGGACGGGGAGTGAGTTACAGCGGTGGGGGAGGCTTTACAGCGCTGTAACTCGCAAGTGTAGCCAAGGCCCTAGTGTCCATTTCTTCATTGGCCAGTACCTGATGTTTCAGAGCCTAGAGGCAGATGCAAGACGCCCATAATGGGTAATTGTAGGCAGCTATTCCCCAAGGGAAATTTTCTTCCTAAACCTCATCATTGTTGGTGTTATAAATCCTCTAGAGGAAACATCTTCCGGAGTCTGGACGGACTCTGAACACAGAAAAGGTTCTTAGCTTGTTCATAATTACCTGTGACAGTGCAGGGAGTGCAGAGGTGAGCCTGCACTCTGATTTCTTGGTGGCAAATTAGTGCCCCAGGAGAAACTGATTGAAGCAATGATCTAATCAGGCTAGTGGTCTGGGTGGGGTAAAAACTTAATGATTGCCTCCAGCACAATACATATGCTAACAAACTTAAAACCTATGCTGTTAAAGCCATATAAAGAATGAATGCTCTCCCAACCCATTTTGTGGTTAAAGCACTGGACTGGAACTCTGGGTATGATTCCTGTGTTTTTTGCCAACTTTCTGTGTGACCTTGGGCATGTCATTTAGTCTCTTGATGCCTCAGTTCCCAATCTGTAAATTGGGGACAAGAATGCTTCCATTCTCCCACCCTTTTTCCATCTCTTCTATTTAGATGCTGAATCCTCTGGAGCAGCGATGGTCTCTAGAATGTGTTTGTACAGTACCTAGCACAGTGGGGCCCTGATCTGGCGTGGGGCCTGTAGGTGCCTCCATATTACAGATAATAAATAATATCCCTTAAATCTATTCTAGGGGTGTATATACCAAAAACATAAGATGATTCCTTTGCTTAAGTGACCTTAATAGCTTATAATACTGTATAAAGGGAAACTAGTGAGGGTAGCTTTTTCTTCTGATCCATCCGTTGTGTGTATGTGCTGGGGATGGAGAATCCCAGTGGGAGAGCATCCACTTGTAGCTTCGCCTCTTGAGGTGCAAAGGACTGCTCCCCTACCACTATTGGAGAGGCTGTCATTGCTGCAATGTGTCTCTGCACATCATGAACCTATCAGGAGATTTCTGTACTCTTTTGTTTTAAAGGCAAATCATTGCCACAAAACACAGCACTAATAACTAATGGGATAAAGAGAGACCCAGGGAAAAAATCTGCATAACTTGAGATGCCAGTGCTGACTTTCTCCCCTTCAGGGGCCCCACTTTCCCTTCTGCATCGAAGACGGCAGTAGCCGGAGCTCTGCATATGTGTTGCCAACAAGAAATATTTTAGTATTTTTTTTGTTGCAGCACGTTCAATCTTTCTTTCTGATGACTGTTCTAATAGTCTAACCCAGGGATGGGCAAACTACAGCCTGTGGGCCACATCTGGTCCACCAGCCATTTTAATCCGATCCTTGAGCGAGGTCTGGGGCTTGCCCTGTTCTGGCGCTCCAGCTGGGGAGCAGGGTCAGGGGCCACTCTGCGCGGCTCCCGGAAGCAGCGGCATGTCCCTCCTCCAGCCCCTACATGTAGGGGCAGCCAGGGGGCTCCACCCCGCATGCTGCCACCTCCCCAAGCGCCGCTCCCGCAGCTCTCATTGGCCATGTAGGAGCTGGAGCGGGACATGCTGCTGCTTTTGGGAGCAGCTTGAGGTAAGTGCTGCCCTGAGCCTGCGCCCCAACCCCCTGCCCTAGCCCCGATTCCCCTCCTGCCCTCCGAACCCCTTTGTCCCAGCCTCCTACACCCCAAACTCCTCATCCCCAGCCCCACCCCAGAGCCCACATACCCAGCTGGAGCTTTCATCTTCCTTTCCCTGCACCCCACCCTCCCTGCCCCAGTCCAGAGCCCCCTCCTGCACCCTGAACTCCTCATTTCTGGCCCCACCCCTAGGCTGACCAGATAGAAAGTGTGAAAAATCAGGACAGAAGGTGGGGGGGTAATAGACGCCTATATAAGAAACCCCCCCGAATATCGGGACTGTCCCTATAAAATCGGGACATCTGATCACCCTATGCACCCCCAAGCCAGAGCCCTCACCCCCTCCTACACCCCAACCCCAATTTCGTGAGCATTCATGGCCTGCCATACAATTTCTATACCCAGATGTGGCCCTCTGGCCAAAAAGTTTGCCCACCCCGATCTAATCTACTTTTGTTGCAGTTTTAATAGTGTAGAAATTTGTTAGCTGCTAAATGTGAAGTTTTGTATGACGCTTTTTGTTGATTGAAACATACTTTGCAAGTCTGAAAAAAAAAGCAAAAAAAAAATTTTTTTTTGAGTGGGGGAGGAAGGGAGAGAAGGAACAAGGAAGCAAAACCATTTCTATGCTCAGGAATTTGGTATTTGCACTGTGTGCCTGCAAATTCTGCCAGCTTGCTGGAAAAGTGTTTTTGAAGGTACTTTCTCCATACACACAATGTGTATAGTACTAGGGCTTCAGATCTTGTTATAATTTTCCAATTTGGAATGTGAGCTATGCTGGTCTTTATTTTGCTCTTTCTTCTGTCACTATTATTTATCTGTATTATCATAGTGCCTGGGAGCCTCAGTCTTGGCCTAGGACCCTATTATCCCAGGCAGTCCCCGCCCCAAAGAGTTTACAATCAAAGTATATGACGAGAGACAATAGATAGAGAAGACGGACTGGAAAGGTACAAGGAAACAATGAGACAGTATTAATCAGGATGATGGGCAGTAGTCTCACACCAGCAGCCTGACGGTTGACTAGGTTTTTTTTTAGGTATTTCAGTCTGTCATTTTTGAAGTCTTTTTTTAATAAAATTATAGCCTGTCACTGTGGGGCCCTTCAATGCATAATCCTTGCATCTGAAAATCAGCTGTGAATTAGTTCTCAGAGAAATACCCTAAAATAAAAGGGCCTCACTGCCTGTACCCAAGGAAGCAACAGGGTGAGGAGGGCTGAGCACAGGTCTTGGTCCGAAGGTTTTGTTCTATCTTGGGGCCTCTCATGGATTCACTCTGTGGCTGTGGGTGGGCAAGTCACTTCATCTCTCTGTGCTGCTGTTTTCTCATCTGTATAATTCTGACCTGCCTTGCACAGGGGTGTATAGTGGTCAGTGAATGGCTGGAAAGCACTTAGCACTTATATGGGGTTTGATGCGTTCCAAGGAGTATCGTCTGCCATCAGTCATCGGAGAAGATGACCAATAACTCTTGCAGCCCTTCCATTTCTAGTGGAGGAGAGTCCTTTCTCAGAAGTGTGCCCCCATTTTGGATCACTACAACATGCAAACCCAGAAAGTCTGATTTTTTGAATTAATGCTTTTTTTAAAAAAAAGTTAAAATAAAGCTAAATATAAAAGTACTAGAACTTTTTCCAGAAGAGAAAGGTGAGCCTGTGAGGGGACATACAGGGACTGGTGCACTTTTCCAGACTCCAACCCCAATTGAACCTTTCTGAAGATTCTGAAAGTTTGGTTAATTAGTTTTAATTTTCTGTTGTGTTCTAGCCCTCATGGGCTCCAACTGGGAATGGAGCTTCCAAAATACCATGCAAGACTCTGTTGTGGGGGTATGTATGACCTTACCGGGGGTATGAAGTGCCATAGATCTCTTGACAGAGCCCTGGATGAACAGCCATATGTTTTGGGTGCTTTTCCAGCCGTCAAAATTATGTCCACTAGTAGTTTTATAATTGTAATAATAATGTTTACTTACAGAGTTACAAGAAGGAGCTTTTAAGTTTACACAGTATCTTACAAACACATACACGCACATTCTCTGTCCTGGGGAATTTGCAATATTAGGGTATGTCTACACTACGAGAGTAGTTCGATTGTACTTAAATCGAATATGTGGAATCGATATTACAGAGTCGAACGTGTGTATCCACACTAAGGACAGTAATTCGACTTTGTGAGTCCACACTAACGGGGCAAGCGTCGACATTGGAAGCGGTGCACTGTGGGCAGCTATCCCACAGTTCACGCAGTCCCCGCTGCCCATTGGAATTCTGGTTCAAGCCCCCAGTGCCTGCTGGGGAAAAAAATGTGTCGAGGGTGGTTTTGGGTAACTCGTCATCCAACCGTCACTCCTGCCCTCCCTCCCTGAAAGTGCCGGCGGGCAATCAGTTCGCGCACTTTTCTGGTGAGTGATAGTGCGGACGCCACAGCACTGCGAGCATGGAGCCCGCTGCGACCATCGCTGCAGTTATGGCCGTTGTCAACACCTTGCACCTTATCATCCACCTTTTCCAGAGGCAGATGCTGAGAAATCAGGCGAGGAGGCTACGGCAGCGTGGTGAGGGCATGAAGTCTGAGAGTGGCACAGACCTCTCACAAAGCACGGGACCCCGCGCTGTGAACATCATGGTGGCAATGGGTCATGCTGATACTGTGGAACGGCAATTCTGAGCCCGGGAAACAAGCACGGACTGGTGGGCCCGCATAGTGCTGCAGGTCTGGGATGAATCACAGTGGCTGCGAAACTTTCGGATGCGTAAGGGAACTTTCCTGGAACTTTGTGAGTTGCCGTCCCCTGCCCTGAAGCGCAAGGACACCCGGATGCGAGCAGCCCTGACTGTCCAGAAGCGAGTGGCCATAGCCCTCTGGAAGCTTGCAACGCCAGACAGCTACCGGTCAGTCGCGAACCAATTTGGAGTGGGCAAATCTACCGTGGGGGTTGCTGTGATGCAAGTAGCCAACACAATCATTGAGCTACTGCTGTCAAAGGTAGTGACCCTTGGAAACGTCCAGGTCATCATAGATGGCTTCGCCGCGATGGGATTCCCAAACTGCGGTGGGGCTATCGATGGAACTCACATTCCTATCCTGGGACCGGACCACCAGGCCAGCCAGTACATTAACCGAAAGGGCTACTTTTCAATGGTGCTGCAAGCACTGGTGGACCATAGGGGATGTTTTACAAACATCAACGTAGGATGGCCGGGGAAGGTTCATGATGCTCGTGTTTTCAGGAACTCTGGTCTGTTTAGACGGCTGCAGGAAGGCATTTACTTCCCGGACCAGAAAATAACTCTTGGGGATGTGGAGATGCCTACAGTTATCCTCGGGGACCCAGCCTACCCGCTAATGCCCTGGCTCATGAAGCCTTATACAGGTGCCCTGGACAGTGAAAAAGAACTCTTCAACTACTGTCTGAGCAAGTGCGGAATGGTGGTGGAGTGTGCTTTTGGACGTCTCAAGGGGAGATGGAGAAGCTTACTGACTCGCTCTGATCTCAGCGAAACCAATATCCCCATTGTTATTGCAGCTTGTTGTGTGCTCCACAGTCTCTGTGAGAGCAAGGGGGAGACGTATATGGCGGGGTGGGAGGTTGAGGCGAATAGCCTGGCTGCTGATTACGCCCAGCCAGACAGCCGTGCGATTAGAAGAGCCCAACGGGACGCGCTGTGCATCTGGGAGGCTTTGAAAGCTAGGTTCCTCAGTGAGCACGGTAACCTGTGACTATTAAGTTTGTTTAAAGAGAAGCTGAATCTGCCCCCGTTTCTTTACCCACTTACTGTTGACTATCCTCTCCAGCTACATACCCCATTCACCCCGTCCCCCCCCTTCCAACACACCTTTAAAAATAAAATAAATGAAACTTTGTTCATGAACACCGTTTTCTTTATTACGGATTTCGCGGTAAAGTGTTGAAACTGGAACGCAGACTGTGGTGGGGAGCAGGCGTAGTGATGGAAAGAACGCTTCTAAACTCGAGGAATGACCGGCTCCTGCTCCTAGAGAGGTCCGCAGTGGTGGACTGGTTGTTTCAACGGAGCCTGCCACCCCTCCTTTTCAGGACTCTGTGTGTGGGGGCTATGTGACTTTGTGGCGGGGGAGGGCAGTTACAGATCCCCTGCTGCGTGGCTCTGTGATCCAGGATAAGGACCGCAGCATAAGATCTCTATCCGCCCTCCCCCCCCACAAAGTCACATGCCCCCCCCCCCACAGAACATGAAAACCACCTCCCAGACTGACCAGGGTGCCTAGTGACTGCAATGTGTGGGTGACCTTCTGCTGAACCTGCCCCCGTGTCTGTACCCTGGTAAAGGTGACTGTCCTCTCCAATTACCAACCTCCTTCTCCCCCTTCAAACACGCTCTCCCCTAAAAGAACATGATGGAAACATTAATTAACAGAAACGTATCTTTTATTAGCAACTACACAGTTAGGGGATGAAACTGGGACGGAGGCTTGGGTGAGGCGGGAAGGAAAGGACTTATCAAATTTTTGGGAATGAGAGCCTTCTGGTACTTGAGCAGTCTGCCGAGGTGGAGTGACAGTTTTCACGGCCCCTGCTGCCCCTCCTTCTTGGGACTTTGGGTGATGGGGGTATGGGAGTTTGTGGCGGGGGAGGGCGGTTAGAGATAGAATGCAGCGGGGCTCTGTCCTCCTGCCTCCGGTCCTGCAGAACATCCACAAGGCGCCGGAGCGTGTCCGTTTGCTCCCTCATTAGTCCAAGCAGTGTTTGAGTCACCTGCTGGTCTTCCTGCCGCCACCTCTCCTCCCGTTCACTCTGTGCTCGCTGGTATTGTGACATGTTCTCCCTCTACTGGGTCTGCTGGGCTGCATCGGCTCGGGAGCAGCCCATAAGTTCTGAGAACATGTCGTCCCGTGTTGTTTTCTTTCTCCACCTAATCTGTGCCAGCCTCTGCGAGGGGGATGCCAGGGTAGGTCGGGAGACACTCGCAGCTGTGGGATGGGAAAAAGGGAGTGAATTCCTCACAAAGATCATTTTGTGAACAATGAACATAGTCTTTCTCTGTGAACAAGACCACGCACAGCACCTATCACATGCGCACTCAGGACAAGGTCGAATTTTCGGCCTTCGCATTCAGTGCCTGGGGTCTTGCAGTGGAGATCAGACAAGCAGGGCAGGACAGCGGAATTCGGGTAGAAGGCTAACCTGGTAAGCTGTAGACTTTTGGCTGCTTAAAACTTAAATTAGAGCAGTGCCCTCCTTTCATGTTCAAAGCAATGCTCCTATCGTTGGGCAGTTCCTGCTGCCGGCAATCCGGCAAGCATGAACTCTGCCCCTGTCCCACCCCCTCTGCCCCTGTCCCCGGGAAAGATCCCTGTATGCTGCGCCTCTCCCGCCTCCACCGCGTGGCGGTAAACCGCCGGTGACAGTTATGTAAAGGAACAGGCAAGCAGTCCCAGTAGTAACATTCCCCTAATTCTAAGCAGGTCACCATGAGCGACATCACTCTGCTGAGAATTTCTGAGACCGAGAAAGAACGCATGCTGCGTGAATCCAGCAAAAACCAGGGCCGTATGCCGCCATGCTCTGCAAGGCAATGATCCCAGAGTACTTGATGATAGCCCGGAGAGGAAAAGATTCCTACCACATAGGACACAATAAGGCCGCTCTCTCCAGGAACCTCATGCAAAGGCTTTCCAATTACGTCCAGGAGAGCTTCGTGGAGATGTCCCATGAGGATTTCAGCTCTATCCCCGGACATATAGACTTCTTTTCCAGTAGCTGCACTGGCAAGGACTAAAAAGTAGAGCGCCTAGGGCAAACAAATCATGAAAAACCCATTGTTAATATTCCTGTTCTGTTCAAAATAAATGTTTACATGTTTAAAACACTTACCGACTGATCCTTCCCCTGATTCAGGGTCTGGGTTAATGCCTGGGGACGGTTGGTAGGGGATCTCTGTGAAGGTGATGAAGAGATCCTGGCTGTCTGGGAAATCAGCGTTGTAAGCGCTGTCGACTGCCTCGTCGTCCTCCTCCTCACCTTCCTCATCTTCCCCGTCCGCTAACATCTCCGAGGAAGCGGCCGTCGACAATATCCCATCGTCAGAGTCCACGGTCAGTGGTGGGGTAGTGGTGGCGGCCGCAACTAGAATGGAATGCAGTGCCTCATAGAAACGGCATGTCTGGGGCTGGGATCCGGAGCGTCCGTTTGACTCTTTGGTCTTCTGGTACCCTTGTCTCAGCTCCTCGATTTTCACACGGCACTGCGTTGCATCCCAGCTGTATCCTCTCTCCGTCATGGCTTTTGAGATCTTCTCATAGATCTTCGCATTCCGTGTTTTCGATTGCAGCTCCGAAAGCACAGACTCATCGCCCCACACAGCGATCAGATCCAAGACTTCCCGATCAGTCCATGCTGGGGCCCTCTTTCTATTCTGAGATTGCATGGTCACCTCTGCTGGAGAACTCTGCATCGTTGCCAGTGCTGCTGAGCTCGCCACGATGTCCAAACAGGAAATGAGATTCAAACTGGCCAGACAGGAAAAGGAATTCAAATTTTCCCGGGGCTTTTCCTGTGTGGCTGGTCAGAGCATCCGAGCTCGGACTGCTGTCCAGAGCATCAACAGAGTGGTGCACTGTGAGATAGCTCCCGGAGCTATTAGTGTCGATTTCCATCCACCCCTACCCTAATTCGACATGGCGATGTCGAATTTAGCGCTACTCCCCTCATCGGGGAGGAGTACAGAAATTGAATTTAAGAGACCTCTATGTCGAACTAAATAGCTTCGTTGTGTGGACGGGTGCAGGGTTAATTAGATTTAACGCTGCTAAATTCGACATAACCTCCTAGTGTAGACCAGGCCTCAGTTAGATAAGGGAAATAAAAGGAATAAGCAATGACTTGCCTATATGGCCATTTAGTGCATGGAAAGCTGGGGTGTAAATCTACAGTGCACTAGCTTGTCATAAGAACGGCTATACTGGGTCAGATGAAAGGTATATCTAGCCCAGTATCCTGTCTTCTGACAGTGGCCGGTGTCAGGTGCCCCAGAGGGAATGAACAGAACAGGTAATCATCATCTGATCCATCCCTTGTCACCCATTCCAAGCTTCTGGCAAACAGAGGCTAGGGACACCATCCCTGCCATCCTGGATAATAGCCATTGGTGGACCTATCCTCCATGAACTTTATAGTCTTGGCCTTCACAACATCCTCTGGCAATGAGTTCCACAGGTTAACTGCATTGTGTGGAAAAAATACTTTTGTTTGTTTTAAACCTGCTGCCTATTAATTTCCCTTAGTGACCCATAGTTCTTCTGTTATGAGACGAGGTAAATAACACTTCCTTATTTACTTTCTTCACACCAGTCATGATCTTATAGACCTCTATCTTAATCGTCTTTTTTCTAAGCTGTAAAGTACAAGTCTTATTAATCTCTACTCAGACAGAAGCCGTTTCATACCCCTAATCATTTTTGTTGCCCTTTTCTGAATCTTTTACAATTCCAATATATCTTTTTTGAGACAGGGCAACCACATCTGCATGCAGTATTCAAGGTGTGTGCGCGCCATGGATTTATATAGAGGCAATATGATATTTTCTGTCTTATCTATCCCTTTCTTAATGATTCCCAACATTCTATTCGCTTTTTTGACTGCTGCTGCACATTGAGTAGATGTTTTCAGAGAACTATTCACAATGACTCCAAGATCTTTCTTGAGTGGTAATAGCTAATTTAGACCCCATCATTTTATATGTATAGTTGGGATTATGTTTTCCAATGTGCATTAATTTGCATTTATCAATATTGAATTTCATCTGCCATTTTGTTGTCCAGTCACCCTGTGAACCAAATAGCCATATAGGCAAGCCTGGCGTTAGTTTTTGGAGAGATTAAGTTTGAGATGGCACAGAGCCATCCAAGACCGGACAAAAAGTGAGAGGTTGAGGCTACAAGGGTTCTTGTGTCCTTCATATAAGGGTAGTGGTTGGAAGAGTGGGAGCAGCTGAAGTCTGACAATGCTGAGGAACACCAGTGGATAATGAAAGAAGAGAGTTTGATGAACTGTTAAAAATGATGTGGAAAGAATGAGCTCTCCCAATTCTCTGTCCACCTACTAACCAACGTCCCAGAAACCAGGAGAGAATAGAAAAGGAGAAATGTGATCAGCAGACAGATAAAAAAATTAGGGGATAGAGAAATGACCCTTTGAGTTAGCTTAGAGGTCCTTTGTGCTCTTGGTTAGGATGGTTGTGGTGGGGTGGAGAGGGTGGAAGCCAGACTGGAGAGAAGGCAATCCCAGCAGAAAGAATAGAAAGCATACTCCAGGATTTTGAAGATGGAAGGGGGGGAAGAGTTACCACTCCAAATGAGAGAAACAAAATATCCCACCACTCCACTAAGTGAACAGTTTATTCAAATCCATTTCAGAAACGTTTGACCGCAACCAGGTCCACTTGGGAGGCCTCCACTACTTGTGTTTTGCTGCACATTTGTAACTACAACAAATACTTCCTGTCAACAGTGCTTCAGGGAATGTGCAATTACTCTGCGGGTGACAGAACAATATGGAGAGAAACTCTCATCTCCAACTAGAACAAATAGTTCCCCTTTGTGTGTTTTTTTTTTTTTTTTTTTTTTTTTTTTTTTTAAAGGGGGGGGGGAAATCATAGAATATCAGGGTTGGAAGGGACCTCAGGAGGTCATCTAGTCCACCCCCCTGCTCAAAGCAGGACCAATTCCCAACTAAATCATCCCAGCTAGGGCTTTGTCAAGCCTGACCTTAAAAACCTCTAAGGAAAGAGATTCCACCAACTCCCTAGGTAACCCATTCCAGTGCTTCATCACCCTCCTAGTGAAAAAGTTTTTCCTAATATCCGACCTAAACCTCCCCAACTGCAACTTGAGACCACTATTCCTTGTTCTGTCATCAAGTACCACTGAGAACAGTCTAGATCCATCCTCTTTGGAACCCCCTTTCAGGTAGTTGAAAGCAGCTATCAAATACCCCTAATTCTTCTCTTCTGCAGACTAAACAATCCCAGTTCCCTCAGCCTCTCCTCATAAGTCATGTGCTCCAGCCCCCTAATCATTTTTGTTGCCCTCCGCTGGACTCTTCCCAATTTTTCCACATCCTTCTTGTAGTGTGGGGCCCAAAACTGGACACAGTACTCCAGATGAGGCCTCACCAATGTCGAATAAAGGGGAACGATCACGTCCCTCGATCTGCTGGCAATGCCCCTACTTATGCAGCCCAAAATGCCGTTACCCTTCTTGGCAACAAGGGCACACTGTCGACTCATATTCAGCTTCTCATCCACTGTAACCCCTAGGTCCTTTTCTGCAGAACTTCTTCCTAGCCATTCGTTCCCTAGTCTGTAACAGTGCATGGGATTCTTCCGTCCTAAGTCCAGGACTCTGCACTTGTCCTTGTTGAACCTCATCAGGTTTCTTTTGGCCCAATCCTCTAATTTGTCTAGGTCCCTCTGTATCCTGTCCCTACTCTCCAGCGTATGTACCACTCCTCCCAGTTTAGTGTCATCTGCAAACTTGCTGAGAGTGCAGTCCACGCCATCCTCCAGATCATTAATGAAGATTCTGAACAAAACCGGCCCCAGGACTGACCCCTGGGGCACTCCACTTGAAACTGGCTGCCAACTAGACATGGAGCCGTTGATCACTACCTGTTGAGCCCAACAATCTAGCCAGCTTTCTATCCACCTTATAGTCCATTCATCCAGCCCATACTTCTTTAAGTTGCCGGAAAGAATACTGTGGGAGACCGTATCAAAAGCTTTGCTAAAGTCAAGGAATAACGCATCCACTGCTTTCCCCTCATCCACAGAGTCAGTTATCTCCTCATAGAAGGCAATTAGGTTAGTCCGGCATGACTTGCCCTTGGTGAATCCATGCTGACTGTTCTTGATCACTTTCCCCTCCTCTAAGTGCTTCAGAATTGATACCTTGAGGACCTGCTTCATGATTTTTCCAGGGACTGAGGTGAGGCTGACTGGCCTGCAGTTCCCCGGATCCTCCTTCTTCCCTTTTTTAAAAATGGGCACTACATTAGCCTTTTTCCAGTAATCCGGGACCTCCTCCGATCGCCATGAGTTTTCAAAGATAATGGCCAATGGCTCTGCAATCACATCCGCCAACTCCTTTAGCACCCTCGGATGCAGCACATTCGGCCCCATGGACTTGTGCTCGTCCAGTTTTTCTAAATAGTCCCAAACCACTTCTTTCCCCACAGAGAGCTAGTCATCTCCTCCCCATACTGTGCTGCCCAGTGCAGCAGTCTGGGAGCTGACCTTGTTTGTGAAGACAGAGGCAAAAAAATCATTGAATACATTAGCTTTTTCCACATCCTCTGTTACTAGGTTGCCTCCCTCATTCAGTAAGGTGCCCACACTTTCTTTGACTTTCTTCTTGTTTCTAAAATACCTGAAGAAACCCTTCTTGTTACTCTTAACATCTCTTGCTAACTGCAACTCCAAGTGTGATTTGGCCTTCCTGATTTCACTCCTGCATGCCTGAGCAATATTTTTATACTCCTCCCTGGTCATTTGTCCAATCTTCCACTTCTGATAAGCTTCTGTTTTGCATTTAAGGTCTGCAAGGATTTCATTGTTAAGCCAAGCTGGTCGCCTGCCATATTTACTGTTCTTTCTACACATTGGGATGGCTTTTTCCTGCAACCTCAATAAGGATTCTTTAAAATACAGCCAGCTCTCCTGGACTCCTTTCCCCCTCATGTTATGCTCCATGGGGATCCTGCCCATCAATGAGGTGCTCACTGCTGAATCTGTCCTGAAAGGCAGTCCCTAAAGAGTTCCCTGTGTGTAATTATAATAAACTGATTGAAGTTGCAATTTAAACAGTGTTCTCAGTGCTGTTGATTACAATGTGCTAGAGAGAACTGAGAACATTTTCCTCTGTTCTTCCTTTGTAGCAGCTTTTAGTACGTTCCGGCCCATTACACAGTACAGCCTGCTTTTGTGCTTTTCAAAAAACAAGCTCCTCTCATCATGCTGATTAGTGTTTAAAAAGGAAAATTGCACCCAGGATAAATGGGAGGATGGAAATGTTACAGTTATTCTTCTCTTAAGTGCCCTGCTGGATTAAGAGTCCTCTGCTTCTTTTTGTGTTGTAATCTTTAGAGTATGATTTTCTCAGAGGTCCTTGAATTCTGTTCTGAAAGACTAAGTCTGCACAGCAAAGGGGAAAAAAAAAAAAAAAAAGACACATGCCAGTGAGTCTCAGAGTCCAGGTCAACTGTCTTTAGTTTGCAGGCCTGATGCTGTGGTGTTAAAAATAACAAGTATAGATGTTCAGGCTCAGGCTGGAGCCTGGGTTCTGAAACCCAGTGGGGAGGGAGAGTCTCTGGGTATGTCTACACTGCAGTTAGACACCCACGGCTGGCCCATGCTAGCTCACTCCGCTCGCTGGGCTCGGGCTAAGGGGCTCCTTAATTGCAGAGTAGATATTCAGGCTTGGGCTGCAGCCTGAGCTCTGAGACCCTCCCACCTTGCAGGGTACTAGAGCCTGGACTCCAGCCAATGCATGAGGGTCTACACTGCCATTTTCAGAGCAAACCCAGCCAGCTCGGTTTGTAGTTCAGAGTTGAACATCTGAAGGTGATCTGTAACCCACTCCTTGGTCTTTTGAATTACTTCTGTGTAACATTTTATAAAGTTAATTATAAATCTTTATTGAAGAGAGTTATTTTTATCCAGCAACTAATTTTCCCCACCCATTTGCTTTAGAATCTGGTGGAAAATACACAGATTCTAGACAGTACAGGGACCAGTATCTTTAAAAAGCAAAGAGTGTAATTTTACTTTTTTCTAAAGCAGTTTGGGTGGGAGTAGATGAAAAGCAGAATAATCTCATTAGGTAGGAGCAGGCTTTTAGAGGTTGGCTTTAAGGTGACCTATAAAAGGAAGGGACATTGAGCCCTTTTTGTTTTATGTGAAAAGCCCCGAAAGGCTATGTGTGGTGTCCTTGAAGTACTTTTTATTAAGTGTCGAAATAGTGAAGAAGCCAGGCAATTCCAGGGCACAGACTGAGTAGATATTCAGAATTACAGACTGCACTCAAAACTGTCCACAGCTTTTTTACTCTTTAAATATCATACAGTAGAACACCAGAGTTACGAACTGACTGGTCAACCACACACCTCATTTGGAATCAGAAGTATGCAATCAGGCAGCAGAGACACATACACACACAAAACAAATACTGTACAGAACAGTACTGTGTTAAACGTAAACTACCAGAAAAAAAAAAAGCGGGGAAAGTTAAAACAAACAAACAAAAAAAAAGGTTTGACAAGGTAAGTTAACTGTTTCTGTGCTTGTTTCTTTTAAATTAAGATAGTTAAAAGCAGCATTTTTCTTCTGCATGGTAAAGTTTCAAAGTCAATGTTCAGCTTTTGAAAGAACAAGCAGAACGTTTTGTTCAGCATTACGAACATTTCAGAGTTGCAAACAGCATCCATTCCTGAGGTGTTCGTAACTCTGGGATTCTGCTATACAACTTTAGTATAATCCAGAGATACAGTTTCCAGTTAATTTGATCTTGCTGTCCAAGTCCTGTGCTTTTCTTCATCCAGGCTTCCAGCTGGGCTGATTTTACTAAGAATCCTTCAACTTTCTTTTCCAGAGAGGTGATAGCAGTGCAGAAAGTAACTTGTTTAGTGTTTTTATTCCTCATTCCTTGGGCAGAAAATTCCTCTGAGGCAGTGTCAGTGGGTGCATCTGACTCCATAGTGCTGTGGGAGGCCCTGGTGGTATCTCCACGTTCAGTGTCCTGCGGATTTTATGTAGTTGCTTTATATTGCACAATGGAAGAAAACGTAAACCCTTATGATGACTGAATAAGCAAGAACTCCAGTTTGTTCTTGCACTCAGCTTCCTGCTCAGGCTCCATCCCATAAAAAATCCTCCCCATCCCCCCAATTTTTTTTCTGCTAGTTTTTTTTTTTTTTTTAATCTTGGAAATAGCTAAACCAGGTCTTCATTTTCCTGGATTTTTAGGAGGAATCCACAGAGGACTGACATGCGCTTTCTCAGAACTCAGGGAAGAGGGGGCACTGAATCTTTTGCAATGAGCGTTTTTCTCCCAAGTGTTTAGCAGGAGTTTGAGTTAAACAGACATTAAGAAAAAAATACCCAAACAAAAAAGAACATAAAAATCTGTACCCCCATTTCCTGTCTTGTGATGTCATTCTGCTGGTTCTCCAGTCCTCCAGCAAAAACAGGGACATCTAGACCTTACATTTCTCATGTAAAAAGCTGGATTTTTTAAAAAGTGTTTCACACCTTACTTTTATTGAAGATAAAAAGTGTAAAAAGGAACAGTCCTACAATTAATAATACAAGCCTATCTTCAGAATTTCTCCCCTCCTTCAAGATATGCAGGCAGGTCTTTGTCTTCCCTATCTTTTACAACTTGGTTCCAGAAGGGTAAAAGTTCTCCACACATCTTGAAGGTCTTTTGGTCACTATTGTTTCCCATCCACTGCTCCTGTAGCTCTTAGGATCTAGCCACATCTGGAATAGTGGAACTAGCAGATTCTTCTTTATCTGCAGACTGGGCGAATCCATAGATTGCCATGGCAGCAAATATGCTAAGTGGAGGTTGTGACCCTAAACTCCCTGAATTCACACCCTACTATTATTGTAGCAATATTTGCTCAAAATATGCCTTGTGAGATACCATTTAAAAACTAACACACTGATTGTTAAAATTCTTGTTTAAAGTATGTATAATAGTGTATTGAGTTATGAACACGAGCTGAAATTATGACTAAAATGTGTTTGCAAGGCAAGTCTGAGGAGGGGGTAAACCTGTTTCTCAGAGATACAGGACAAGCTGATGCCTCTAGCCAGGTGTCCTCAAAGTTGATTGGCTATCACCTGTCAACTAGCCATTCTTTTGCAAAGAAGGAGGCAGGAAGAGATTGATCTGCATTTTAGCAAACAACAGCATGGAACCCGATGTGTAGAAAGAATAGTAAATAGGGCAGGCGACCAGCTTGGCTTAACAGTGAAATCCGTGCTGATCTTAACTAGAAAAAAGAAGCTTATTAGAAGTGGAAGATTGGACAAATGACCAGGGAGGAGTATAAAAATATTGCTCAGGCGTGCAGGAGTGAAATCAGGAAGGCTAAATCACACTTGGAGTTGCAGTTAGCAAGAGATGTTAAGAGTAACAAGAAGGGTTTCTTCAGGTATGTTAGCAACAAGAAGAAAGTCAAAGAAAGTGTGGGCACCTTACTAAATGAGAGAGGCAACCTAGTAACAGAGGATGTGGAAAAAGCTAATGTATTCAATGATTTTTTTGCCTCTGTCTTCACAAACAAGGTCAGCTCCCAGACTGCTGCACTGGGCAGCACAATATGGGGAGAGAGTGACCAGCCCTCTGTGGAGAAATAAGTGGTTCGGGACTATTTAGAAAAACTGGACGAGCACAAGTCCATGGGGCCGGATGGGCTGCATCCGAGGGTGCTAAAGGAGTTGGCGGATGTGGTTGCAGAGCCATTGGCCATTATCTTTGAAAACTCATGGCGATCGGGGGAGGTCCCAGATGACTGGAAAAAGGCTAATGTAGTGCCCATTTTTAAAAAAGGGAAGGAGGAGGATCCGGGGAACTACAGGCCAGTCAGCTTCACCTCAGTCCCTCGGAAAATCATGGAGCAGGTCCTCAAGAAATCAATTCTGAAGCACTTAGAGGAGGGGAAAGTGATCCAGAACAGTCAGCATGGATTCCCCAAGGGCAAGACATGCCTGACTAACCTAATTGCCTTCTATGAGGAGATAACTGACTCTGTGGATGAGGGTAAAGCAGTGGATGTGTTATTCCTTGACTTTAGCAAACCTTTTGATATGATCTCCCACAGTATTCTTGCCGGCAAGTTAAAAAAGTATGTGATGGATGAATGGACTATAAGGTGGATAGAAAGCTGGCTAGATCATCGGGCTCAACATGTCTAGTTGGCAGCCGATATCAAGCGGAGTGCCCCAAAGGTTGGTCCTGGGGCCAGCTTTGTTCAATATCTTCATTAATGATTTGGAGGATGGCGTGGACCGCACCCTCAGCAAGTTTGCAGATAACACTAAACTGGGAGGAGTGGTAGATACGTTGGAGGGTAGAGATAGGATACAGAGGGATCTAGACAAATTTAGAGGATTGGGCCAAAAGAAATCTGATGAGGTTCAACAAGGACAAGTGCAGAGTCCTGCACTTAGGACAGAAGAATCCCATGCACTGCTACAGACTAGGTACTGAATGCCTAGGTAGCAGTTCTGCAGAAAAGGACCTAGGGGTTACAGTGGACGAGAAGCTGGATATGAGTCGACAATGTGCCCTTGTTGCCAAGAAGGCTAACGGCATTTTGGGCTGTATAAGTAGGGGCATTACCAGCAGATTGAGGGACGTGATCATTCCCCTCTATTCGACATTGGTGAGGCCTCATCTGGAGTACTGTGTCTAGTTGTGGGCCCCACACTACAAGAAGCATGTGGAAAAATTGGAAAGAGTCCAGTGGAGGGCAACAAGAATGATTAGGAGGCTGGAGCACATGACTTAGGAGGAGAGGCTGAGGGAACTGGGATTGTTTAGTCTGCAGAAGAGAAGAATGAGGGGGGATTTGATAGCTGCTTTCAACTACCTGAAAGGGGGCTCCAAAGAGGATGGATCTAGATCAGGGGTCGGCAACCTTTCAGAAGTGGTGTGCCAAGTCTTCATCTATTCACTCTAATTGAAGGTTTCGCGTGCCAGTAATACATTTTAACGTTTTTAGAAGGTCTCTTTCTCTAAGTCTATAATATATAACTAAACTATTGTTGTATGTAAAGTAAATAAGGGTTTTTAAATTGTTTAAGAAGCTTCATTTTAAAATTAAATTAAAACGTAGAGCCCCCGGACCGGTGGCCAGGACCTGGCAGTGTGAGTGCCACTGAATATCAGCTTGTGTGCCGCCTTTGGCACGCGTGCCATAGGTTGCCTACCCCTGTTCTAGACTGTTCTCAGTGGTAGCAGATGACAGAACAAGGAGTAATGGTCTCAAGTTTCAGTGGGGGAGGTTTAGGTTGGATATTAAGAAAAACTTTTTCACTAGGAGGGTGGTGAAGCACTAGAATGGGTTACCTAGGGAGGTGGTGGAATCTCCTTCCTTTGAGGTTTTTAAGGTCAGGCTTGACGAAGCTCTGGCTGGGATGATTTAGTTGGGGATTGACCCTGCTTTGAGCAGGGGGTTGGACTAGATGACCTCCTGAGGTCCCTTCCAACCCTGTTATTCTATGGTTCTAGGAACTTCCTCACAGCTGGAATGAACTATGTCCCAGGGTAACCCTCAGGAAAATGCATTTAATCTCTCTTTTACCTAAGAAAAAGAACCAGCCCTTTGACTATGGGGGGAGATTCTAACATGGGAATTTGGTCAGCTGTATTGGAATGTGTGATAAGGATTTTATCTTGAACCTAGCTTGTTAAGTTTTAGCTACTAGGAAACGTTTTATCTTTATTTTTCTTGTAACCATTTCGGACTTTCATACCTTATACCTGTACTCACTTGAAACCTATTTCTTTGTAGTTAAAGAAACTTGTTTTGTTTTTTAAGCTAAACAAATTCAGTGTTGTGTTTACACTGAATTATTTGTTAACTCCAGTTAAAGTAGCAAACTGTTGAACGTTGACCCTTTATAGACCTTTAATATCTAAACTGCCCAGGAGAGAGCTGAATGGTGCAGAACACACATTTTTTTGGGAAAACTCAGGACTGGGAGTGCATTGGTGTCACCCTGCAGGTTGTAACTAAGGGTATGTCTAAACTACGAGAGTAGTTCGATTTTACTTAAAGCGAATTTGTGGAACCGATATTACAAAGTCGAACGTGTGTATCCACACTAAGGACAGTAATTCGACTTTGTGAGTCCACACTAACAGGGCAAGCGTCGACATTGGAAGCGGTGCACTGTGGGCAGCTATCCCACAGTTCCCGCAGTCGCCGCTGCCCACTGGAATTCTGGGTCGAGCCCCCAATGCCTGCTGGGGCAAAAAATGTGTCGAGGGTGGTTTTGGGTAACTGTCGTCATTCAACCCTCACTCCCACCCTCCCTCCGTGAAAGCGCCGGCGGGTAATCAGTTCGCGCACTTTTCTGGTGATTTGACATCACGGACGCCACAGCACTGCGAGCATGGATCCCGCTGCGATCATTGCTGCAGTTATGGCCGTTGTCAACACCTCACACCTTATCATCCACCGTTTCCAGAGGCAGATGCTGAGAAATCGGGCGAGGAGGCTACGGCAGCGCGGTGAGGACATTAAGTCTGAGAGTGGCACAGACCTCTCACAAAGCACGGGACCCTGTGCCGTGGACATCATGGTGGCAATGGGTCTTGTTGATGCTGTGGAACGGCGATTCTGGGCCTGGGAAACAAGCACGGACTGGTGGGCCCACATAGTGCTGCAGGTCTGGGATGAATCACAGTGGCTGCGAAACTTTTGGATGCGTAAGGGAACTTTCCTGGAACTTTGTGAGTTGCCGTCCCCTGCCCTGAAGCGCAAGGACACCCGGATGCGAGCAGCCCTGACTGTCCAGAAGCGAGTGGCCATAGCCCTCTGGAAGCTTGCAACGCCAGACAGCTACCGGTCAGTCGCGAACCAATTTGGAGTGGGCAAATCTACCGTGGGGGTTGCTGTGATGCAAGTAGCCAACACAATCATTGAGCTACTGCTGTCAGAGGTAGTGACCCTTGGAAACGTCCAAGTCATCATAGATGGCTTCGCCGCGATGGGATTCCCAAACTGCGGTGGGGCTATAGATGGAACTCACATCCTTATCCTGGGACCGGACCACTAGGCCAGCCAGTACGTTAACCGAAAGGGCTACTTTTCAATGGTGCTGCAAGCACTGGTGGACCATAGGGGACATTTTACCAACATCAACGTCGGATGGCCGGGGAAGGTTCATGATGCTCGCGTTTTCAGGAACTCTGGTCTGTTTAGACGGCTGCAGGAAGGCATTTACTTCCCGGACCACAAAATAACTCTTGGGGATGTGGAGATGCCTATAGTTATCCTCGGGGACCCAGCCTACCCGCTAGAAGCCCTATACAGGCACCCTGGACAGTGAAAAAGAACTCTTCAACTACCGGCTGAGCAAGTGCAGAATGGTGGTGGAGTGTGCTTTTGGATGTCTGAAGGGGAGATGGAGAAGCTTACTGACTCGCTCTGATCTCAGCAAAACCAATATGCCTATTGTTATTGCAGCTTGCTGTGTGCTCCACAATCTCTGTGAGAGCAAGGGGGAGACGTATATGGCGGGGTGAGAGGTTGAGGCAAATCGCCTGGCTGCTGATTACGCCCAGCCAGACAGCCGTGCGATTAGAAGAGCCCAACGGGACACGCTGTGCATCTGGGAGGCTTTGAAAGCTAGGTTCCAGAGTGAGCAGGGTAACCTGTGACTATTAAGTTTGTTTAAAGAGAAGCTGAACCTGCCCCCGTTTCTTTACCCAGTGAATGCTGACTATCCTCTCCAGTTACCAACTCCCTTTTCCCCCCTTCCAACACACCTTTAAAAATAAAATAAATGAAACTTTGTTCATGAACACCGTTTTCTTTATTAAGGATTTCGTGGTAAAGTGTTGAAACTGGGATGCAGACTGTGGTGGGGAGCGGGCGTAGTGATGGAAAGGACGCTTCTAAGCTCGAGGAATGACAGGTTCCTGCTCCTAGAGTGGTCCGCAGTGGTGGACTGGTTGTTTCAATGGAGCCTGCCACCTCTCCTTTTCGGGACTGTGTGTGTGGGGGCTATGTGACTTTGTGGCGGAGGAGGGCGGTTACAGATCCCCTGCTGCGTGACTCTGTCATCCAGGCTAAGGACCGCTGCATAAGATCTGTAACCACCCTCCCCGCCACAAACTCACATAGCCCCCCCCACAGAACATGAAAACCACCTCCCAGACTGACCAGGGTGCCTAGTGACTGCAATGTGTGGGTGACCTTCTGCTGAACCTGCCCCCGTGTCTGTACCCTGGTAAAGGTGACTGTCCTCTCCAATTACCAACCTCCTTCTCCCCCTTCAAACACGCTCTCCCCTAAAAGAACATGACGGAAACAGTAATTAGCAGAAACGTATTTTTTATTAACAACTACACAGTTAGGGGATGAAACTGGGACTGGGGCTTGGGTGAGGTGCTTTTGGAGTGAAGGAAAGGACTTATCAAATCTTTGGGAATGAGAGCCTTCTGCTACTTGAGCAGTCTGCAGGGGTGGAGTGACTGTTTTCACGGCCCCTGCCGCCCCTCCTTCTTGGGGCTTTGGGTGAGGGGGGGATGGGACTTTGTGGCGGTGGAGGGCGGTTAGAGAGAGAATGCATCGGGGCTCTGTCCTCCTGCCTCCAGTCCTGCAGAACATCTACAAGGCGCCGGAGCGTGTCCGTTTGCTCTCTTATTAGTCCAAGCAGCGTTTGAGTCGCCTGCTGGTCTTCCTGCCGCCACTTGTCCTCCTGTTCACTGTGTGATCACTGGTATTGTGACATGTTCTCCCTCCACTGGGTCTGCTGTGCCGCCTCGGCTCGGGAGCAGCCCATAAGTTCTGAGAACCTCTCGTCCCATGTCCTTCTCTTTCGTCGCCTGATCTGCGCCTGCCTCTGGGAGGGGGATGCCGGGGTAGCTCGGGAGACACTCGCAGCTGTGGGATGGGAAAAAGGGAGTGAATTCCTCACAAAGATACAGTTTTGCAAACAATGAATATAGTCTTTCTCTGTGAACAAGACCATGCACATTACCTATCACATGCACACTCAGTACAAGGTCGAATTTTCGGCCTTCGCATTCAGTGCCTGGGGTCTTGCTTTACAGATCACACAAGTGGGGCCGGACAACGGAATTCAGCTAGCAGGCGGACATGGTAAGCCGTAGACTTTTGGCTGCTTAAAGCTTAATTTATAGCAGTGCCCTCCTTTCACGTTCCAAGCAATGCTCCTAGCTTTGACCAGTTCCTGTTGCCGGCAATCCAGCCAGCATGAACTCTGCCTCTGTCCCACCCGCCTCACCGCTGTCCCCGGGAAAGATCCCTGCATGCTGCCTCTGTCCTGCCTCCACGCATGGCTGTAAACCGCCGGTTACAGTTATGTAAAGGAACAGGCAATCAGTCCCAATACTAACATTCCCCTAATTCAAAGCAGGTCACCATGAGTGATATGACTCTGATGAGGATTTCGGAGACAGAGAAAGAGCGCATGCTGCGTGAATGCCAGCAAACACCAGAGCCATATGCCGCCATGCTTTGCGAGGCAATGATCCCGGAGTACTTGCTGCTAGCCTGGCGCAGAAAAGTTTCCTACCATGGAGGACGCAATAAGGCCGCTCTTCCCAGGAACCTCATGCAAAGGCTTTCACAATATCTCCAGGAGAGCTTCCTGGAGATGTCCCAGGAGGATTTCTGCTCTATCCCCGGACATGTTGACAGAATTTTCCAGTAGCTGCACTGGCAAGGACTAAAAACTAAAGCACCTAGGGCAAACTAATCATGAAAAACCTATTGTTAAGATACCATTCCTATTCTGTTCAAAATAAATGTTTAAAACACATACCCTACTGATCCTTCCCCTGATTCACGGTCCGGGTTATGGCCTTGGGAGGGTTGGTGGGGGATCTCCGTGAGGGTGATGAAGAGATCCTGGCTGTCGGGGAAATAAGCGTTGTTGACTGCCTCGTCCTCCTCATCTCCTTCCTCGTCTTCCCCGTCCGCGAACAGCTCTGAGGAAGCGGCCGTCGACAATATCCCATCGTCAGAGTCCACGGACAGTGGTGGGGTAGTGGTGGCGGCCGCACCTAGAATGGAATGCAGTGCCTCGTAGAAACGGCATGTCTGGGGCTGGGATCCGGAGCGTCCGTTTGACTCTTTGGTCTTCTGGTACCCTTGTCTCAGCTCCTCGATTTTCAGATGGCACTGCGTTGCATCCCGGCTGTATCCTCTCTCCGTCATGGCTTTTGAGATCTTCTCATAGATCTTCGCATTCTGTGTTTTCGATCGCAGCTCCGAAAGCACGGACTCATCGCCCCACACAGCGATCAGGTCCAAGACTTCCCGATCAGTCCATGCTGGGGCCCTCTTTCTATTCTGAGATTGCATGGTCACCTCTGCTGGAGAACTCTGCATCGTTGCCAGTGCTGCTGAGCTCGCCACGATGTCCAAACAGGAAATGAGATTCAAACTGGCCAGACAGGAAAAGGAATTCAAATTTTCCCGGGGCTTTTCCTGTGTGGCTGGTCAGAGCATCCGAGCTCGGACTGCTGTCCAGAGCGTCAGAGTGGTGCACTGTGGGATAGCTCCCGGAGCTATTAGCGTCGAATTCCATCCACCCCTACCCTAATTTGACATGGCCATGTCAAATTTAGCGCTACTCCCCTCATCGGGGAGGAGTACAGAAATCGATTTAAAGAGACCTCTATGTCTTTTGATACAGTCTCCCACAGTATTCTTGCCGCCAAGTTAAAGAAGTATGGGCTGGATGAATGGACTGTAAGGTGGATAGAAAGCTGGCTAGATCGTCAGGCTCAACGGGTAGTGATCAATGGCTCCATGTCTAGTTGGCAGCCGGTTTCAAGCGGAGTGCCCCAAGGGTCGGTCTTGGGGCCGGTTTTGTTTAATATCTTTATTAATGATCTGGAGGATGGTGTGGACTACGCTCTCAGCAAGTTTGCAGATGACACTAAACTAGGAGGCGTGGTAGATAGACTAGAGGTAGGGATCGGATACAGAGGGACCTAGACAAATTAGAGGATTGGGCCAAAAAAAAACCTGATGAGGTTCAACAAGGAGAAGTGCAGAGTCCTGCACTTAGGACAGAAGAATCCCATGCACTGCTACAGACTAGGGACCGAATGGCTAGGTAGCAGTTCTGCAGAAAAGGACCTAGGGGTCACAGTGGACTAGAAGTTGGATATGAGTCAACAGTGTGCTCTTGTTGTCAAGAAGGCTAACGGCATTTTGGGCTGTATAAGTAGGCCAGCAGATCGAGGAACGTGATCGTTCCCCTTTATTCGACATTGGTGAGGCCTCATCTGGAATACTGTGTCCAGTTTTGGGCCCCACACTACAAGAAGGATGTGGAAAAATTGGAAAGAGTCCAGCGGAGGGCAACAAAAATGATTAGGGGTCTGGAGCACATGACTTATGAGGAGAGGCTGAGGGAACTGGGATTGTTTAGTCTCCAGAAGAGAAGAATGAGGGGGGATTTGATAGCAGCCTTCAACCCCCTGAAGGGGGGTTCCAAAGAGGATGGAGCTTGGCTGTTGTCAGTGGTGGCAGATGACAGAACAAGGAGCAATGGTCACAAGTTGCAGTGGGGGAGGTCCAGGTTGGATATTAGGGAAAAACTATTTCACTAGGAGGGTGGTGAAACACTGGAATGCGTTACCTAAGGAGGTGGTGGAGTCTCCTTCCTTGGAGGTTTTTAAGGCCTGGCTTGACAAAGCCCTGGCTGGGATGATTTAGTTGGGAATTGGTCCTGCTTTGAGCAGGGAGTTGGACTAGATGACCTCTTGAGGTCCCTTCCAACCCTGATATTCTATGATTCTATGAAATAAATAGCTTCGTTGTGTGGACTGATGGAGGGTTAATTCGAGTTAATGCTGCTAAATTCGACATAACCTCCTAGTGTAGACCAGGCGTAAGACTGGTGGATGCCAGAGGCGGGCTGGAGTGTTGCTGACAGGCTGCTGAGGTCAGAGTTGTTGGACCAGGGCTGCAGCTATACACAGACACTCGGGGTGACCTGCATGCTGGCAGGCTGTTTGTGAGTGGCCCAAGTTGGGAGCTACCACAGCAAAGCATTGTGTGGCATGCAGGTTTGTGGTGCAGGTGGTGACGCAATCTCTCACTGATCTGGAACGCACCCCAGAATGTGACCGAGGGCAGCATAGGTTAATAGACTTGCCAAAAGGCCTTTTCTCAACCTCTTTGGAGAGCTGGAGTATCAATTTGACACTAATTCTGAAGCCTGGCTTTCTCTGTAGCATTACAGAATCAGTAAGCCAGCAGATTCATCTACTTGATGATGAGCTACACTGTGGGGATTTCTCATTTTGCCTACCCCCTTCCTAGGCAAATGGAGTTGACCCTGTGAATGCTGTTGACCATCTTGACCTCTTATATCCCCGACTGGACAATTCACGGAGCATAGGAGCACATCTTTCTCTTGTGGCCGGAGAATTAGGATGGTGTGCATCAAAGGAAAAAGTGGTGTAATGTCATTAGGAAGAATTGAGGCAGGTGGGCAGTGGTACAAGAGGGAGCAAATAGTAAACTTGTTTCTCTATTGCTTTTTTAATAGGGTCACCCTGCTCCATATAAAACCGTTTCAGCCCGAGCAGGAACACCATCCACTATATTGCGACTTCCAGCTAGTGTTTTTCAGGATGTTTTCCAGAAGTATCCTGAAACTCTTGTCAGAATGGTACAGGTAAGACTGATCTGTAGTTTGTTTTTATTATGTATTCCTTATGCCACCTGATCTTATACCAAATTTTGCACCCTTGACAATCTGTACATTATTCCCTGATAACCAGAAACTTCTATGCTCAAACTCTGTTCACTTTTTTTTTTTAACATCATCTTAATAAAATTTTTATATCCATCTTTCCTTTAAAAGGTTTTTCCCTATCCGGCCAGCTAGTCCATCCTTCTGCTGGTGCAGAATTGTTCTCCTTAGCATATTTTCAGGGTTTTGTCCAATATTTAAGTATCCCAAGTGTTGGGGTTGCCATCACATATCCAAGGAGATTATCGCACAGTCTGATTGATCTTTGTTAGGCGGGGATGAGGGAAATCTTTCCTAAATGTGTCTCGGCTTAATTTCATCACATTATACCCTTCCTTGGACCAACATGCCGAAGTTTTCTTCCCCCTTGAGGCCAGATTCTGCCTTCAGAAATATGCAGCTCCTGTTACTGTCCGTGGGGGCTGCCTCTGCTCATCAAAGAGCAGAATTTGGCCCTAGATATTTACTTCCCAAACATCTGCAAACTCTGAACTGCTGTAGCAGTGGGTACTTGGAATAAGTTCTAATCTTTGCTCTTGAATAATGCTACCACTTAATTAATTTGTGTTATTGTGACACTTAAGAATGATATATGACTAACTATTGGACTCTTAAGAATGATATATGACTAACTTTCCCCTGGATATGTGCTGGGCAAAGAATGGCAGAGGGAAATCTAATGGCGATGAAGACAGCTTATTGCCCCTCTGTAAGTTTCCAATGTCTCTAGTTCAAGACATAGTGTCTTTCTTTGGGGCTGGTCATAAGTCATTCCCTCGCTAACCCCCAATACGCTGTCCTTTTTTGAAGATCTTGAAAAAATGGGGACTTAGAATCTGAGCATCTGGGTGCTCAGCACTTCTGGAAATCAGTTTGTTTTTTTTCATTGGTATAGACATAGATCAGCCTCTTGGTGAATAAGCAACCTTATCCATATGCCAGACAAGATGTTGGGAGATAGGGAGAGGTGGGGAAGGAAAGAGGAGTCTAGTTAAAGAGGAGAGTGACAAAGGGGAGATGCCAAGTGAGAACTGATTGCCGTAGAGAATATATATCTCCTCAATATATGTTCCATTCTATGCATCCGAAGAAGTGGACTGTAGCCCACAAAAGCTTATGCTCTAATAAATTTGTTAGTCTCTAAGGTGCCACAAGTACTCCTGTTCTTTTTGCGGATACAGACTAACACGGCTGCTACTCTGAAACCTTCTGTAGAGAACTGTAGATTTTGAATCATATGCTCTTATGAAGGGTGTTTATGACATCAAGATGTCATGATCAATATTATAAATATCATCATTACTTGTTTATTGCCAGCAGTGTATAGGCCCTTTATAGTTCTTGCAAGAGCCTCTAAAATTGGGACACCAGACCCAACTTGCCCCTTGAGATTGTAATTTTATTAAAACAAAACAAAAACACCCCCTCCCCCCAAGTTGGGATTTTGAGGTCTTCATACCAAAGAGGGGTGCCAGACACTGCATCTGCTTAGCTGGCTGCCTGTCTTCCCCGCCCCCAGCCCTAGCCCCCTGCAGCCAGCTGAGAAGCTGCCGGCCTCCCCAGGCTGTCTCCCCCCAGCCCCTGGGGTCAGCCCAGAAGCTGCCTGTGTCCCTGCTTGCCCCAGCCCGGCTCTCTCTGCCCTGGAAAAAGACTCACCTGCTTGCTGAAGTCAGAGCTGGGCTGGGAACTGCTGCCACCACACACGCTGGGAACCTGGCTTCTGGCCAAAACAGCTGAAGATAACTTTTTGGCATGAAGCCGCCTGATTGGCCAGATGGGGAGAGCTGATTGGCTGCAGGGGAGCAAACACCTGATGCGGTCTGCCCATGCAATAGCTGATTCTCTGGTTTGTGCTAAGCACCCACTATTTTTTTCTCCTGGGTGCTCCAATCCCAGAGCACCCACAGAGTTGACACCTATGGTGTCAATTCTTTTGGGTGGCGTCTAGGGTGACCAGATGTCCTGATTTTATAGGGACAGTCCCGATTTTTGGGTCTTTTTCTTATATAGACTCCTATTACCCCCCACCCCTTGTCCCGATTTTTCACATTTGCTGTTTGGTCACCCTAGTGGCGTCTCTGGCTCAGCCACCTACTGTGTCTCTTGGTGAGAGACCCAAGCTTTCAAGCCACACAGCGCTCTTCTTCAGCTGTGTGGAAAGCTATTCCCAGCATCACAGCAAAATGCAAAGTGGAACAGAATGTTTAGCATAAGTAGTTAGCACAAATTGTAAGGGAATATTCAAGGTAGAGTGGCCTGTTAACACTTCTGCAGTCATAGGACAAAAAGAGTGGGTTAGTGGATGTTGGTGTATTTAGTATTCACCTGCTCCCTGTGTTTGATCTCCCGCTCCTAGATCATCATGGTGAGGCTCCAAAGAGTGACATTCTTGGCTTTGCACAACTATCTTGGCCTGACCACCGAGCTCTTCAATTCCGTAAGTGTACAATGAAAGCAATTTACTCTTATCACACTGTATGTATCTGATTCTAACCCTGGCTGTAGGAGTGTCTCTTCTACTCCAGTAGCTCGCAAGCATAATCTCTGTATAAAACTAGCATTAATTTATTGTTTGCAACAATATTAATACCATCATGCTTGAGAGTGAAGCTCTCATGCTATAAAATCTGCTCAGTGCTGAAGCCTGCTGAATAACATTTCATTTGGGCATTTTTATTATGGAGGCTATCATGGCTACCAGGCTAGCTGCATCTCTGTCCCCTTTCTGGTCCCTCTGAGTGCACCCCCTCAGGTGTAGGCTCTTGTGTCTTTACCTATTGTGATGCTCTTCTCCAGTGCTCCCAGAACCATAAGCCAATGTGCAGGGCTCTACCAAATTCACGGTCCATTTTGGTCAATTTCATGGTCCTAGGATTTTAAAAATCATAAATTTCATGATTTCAGATATTTCAATCTGAAATTTCACAGTGTTGTAACTGTTGGGGTCCTGACCCAAAAGGGGGTTGGGGGGGGGTCACAAGTTTATTGTAGGGGGTTGTAGTATTGCCACTCTTACTTCTGCGCTGCCTTCAGAGCTGGGGCCTTGGCCAGCAGCCGCCACGCTCTGGCCACCCAGATCTGAAGGCAGCAGCACAGAAGTAAGGGTGGCATAGCATGGTATAGCCCCACCAGCAGCAGCACAGAAATAAGGGTGATGTTGCCTTCAGAGCTGGGTGCCCAGCCAACAGCCATCATTCTCTGGCCACCCAGTTCTGAAGGCAGCACTGAAGTAAGGGTGACAAACCGTGACCCCCCTACAAATACCTTACAATATCCCCCCCTCCACAGCCCCCTTTTGGGTCGGGACTCCCAGTTTGAGAAATACTGGTCTCCCCCTTGAAATCTGTATAGTACAGGGTAAAAGTATACCAGATTTCATGGTCCGTGACGCATTGTTCATGGCTGTGAATTTGGTAGGGCCCTACCAATGTGTTACTCCACTTGGCCTCAGCAAGAAAGCTTTGCTGGAACTTCAACTGTGTGTCAACTCCCTGCCACACCGCTGTCTGCCTTCCCAGCAAACTCCTCAAGACTCTGCCCGTCTTAATCTAGCCTTGCAGGTAACATTCAGTGAGACCTAGTTTCGCAGACATACCTCTCTGCAGTGTCCAGTCCCTCTCACTGGACACTCGCAGGAATTATGAAGTCTGCAGTCTCCAAAGTAACAGTGCACACACACCAGCATGTTGACTCACTGTGGACACACTCTTCAACTTAATACACAGTACTGAGGTCATTTATAGTAAAATTAAGCATATGTTTATTAATAAAGAACAGAGATTTAAGTAATACTAAGCAAGAGAAAAAGACATATATGGTTACAAACAAAACAAAAGGAAAAATGTGCTTTCTGATGTCTAAAAGCTTGACAGTTCACAATCTGGTCTCAGGCAGTTTCTCACCTACAGTCAGTTCTCCGCATCTTCAGCCCAGATGGTTGAAGGATTCATCTTGTATGGATTCCAAGACCACAGGCCTCATTTGTCCAATTTAAGTGATGATTAGCAAAGGGCCTCCCTCCCCTTCTTTTTATAGTCCAATAAACCTTTGAGATGTATTCTTCTGAAGGGATAAAGTTTTTCTCAACTACTTGTCCCCCAAGAAACTGATGCCATCCTGGCTTCCTTGCCCTCCTCTCAGTTTGCTTTTCAAGTGGACTCAGATGCAAATGAACTTACACTGTCTCTGGTGTCACCTTGCTCAATTTACAATGGCGAAACAGGCAAAACAACATTCCTTGTCTAGGACAAACTTGTTTATCAGATGCTTCCACAGATTATTTTAAGAATATCTTACTGGCCTATATACATAACTCTTTATATGCAACCCGTCCAGTGTTTTACCCAGGAATTGATATTAGGGGTGTGTGTTTGAATTTACGGGGAGGTGGGGTATCAGGGCCAAGAGGGGTGAGACAGTGAGAGTGAAGGTGGGCTGTATGGCACCATAGTAAAAACTGAAAAATGTTTCATGACCATTTTATTAGATTTAACTCATGTTTTAAAATCATCACACAAATTAAAGTTGGCTACTCAATCCTTCTATGAAGCACTACGTCTACATCCTTCTTGATTTCTTGTTATAATTTTGCACAACTCTGTTAATCAACCTCTTGAATGCAATGCGTTCATCTTTGGTGGCTTCTTGTGTGTCCGGTACTTCCATTCCTTCAATTGATATGCTCATTAGTTCATTCACATGATCAGGCAGAAGGCGACTTCTTTCAGAACACAAAATTCTATTCAGTGATGAAAAAGAACGCTCAACTGTAGCTGTTGTGACTGGGAGTAGCAAGAGATGAATTCTTACTTCTTTCATCCCAGGAAACAGAACACAAAGATCGGGTCGAGCCACGAGTGATGATAAAAAAGTTGAAGTCAAATCTTCATTCATTCGTCGTATGATATTCCACTGTGTTCAAATTCTCTATTCTGTCCTGATCACATGGCAGCCCCATTGCTGGTAGTGCCTCACTCCACTCAACTGTTCGTGTTTTATAGGACAGGCATCTGTAAAAGCTACGTAGAGGTTGAGTAGAATCTAGAAGTCACTGTTGTAGATTTTTAAGAATCAAGTCTGTGTACTTTTTCAGTTGTCTTAACAAATACTTCTTGTCTTCTTCACTTAAGGATTCAATATAAATGCCTTCATTAGTCAACTTCTGGACTGAAATCTTTGCTTCTTCCAGTACTTTTTCAATGGATAGCTCTCTGATTTGATCCAAATGTAGCTTCTATTGCTGGACAAAGATCTACTACTGTTGTAGCATTGTTCTTATGTATGTATCAGATGCATAGAATGGAACATATATTGAGGAGATATATATTCTCTACAGCAATCAGTTCTCACTTGGCATCTCCCCTTTGTCACTCTCCTCTTTAACTAGACCCCTTTTTCCTTCCCCACCTCTCCCTATCTCCCAACATCTTGTCTGGCATATGGATAAGGTTGCTTATTCACCAAGAGGTTGATCTATGTCTATACCAATGAAAAAAACAAACTGATTTCCATTCAGATGGCATTGTTTAATGACCCAAGTGGTTTCAACAGTAGACTTACGAGAGAGAGAATGGCAATAGTCTTCTCTGAACGTAGTAGCAAAAGTAATGCACCAGCCTCACTACTTAGATCCATCCCATCATGGTAGATACTTTCCAAAGCCAGTAATAACAGCTGGAGTAATTTTAAGACAACAGCCAAGGATCGCTCATGAGAAAGCCAGCAGGTTTTCACAGTTTGGACTAATCTGAACTTCAGTCCCATTATACCTTCTAGGCCAGCCACGCCTTGGCAGGCCGCCTGGATCGAGGAGCTCCAAGCGGCTGCTTCCTTCGCGGAATTCGACTCGCTCGTCGACAGGCTCACCCGCGAGCTGTCCGCGGAGATTGCCTTCAGGCGGACACCGAACCAGGAGACCACCCAGCCTGCCCCCAGACGGCCCGCCCCACACCCTGACAACAACACCAGGGGAGCTGGAAGGAGGAACACCGGCCGCTGTTTCGACCCGGCAGCGGCGTCAAGGATCCAGAAGCTGTACCGTACGAACTGCCTCAAGGCCGTAAGAGAGATCCTCGACGGGCCCCCGTCATACTGCACGATCCCGCCCGAGCGCCTCTACAACTACTTCCTCGGAGTGTTCGGCGGTGTGCCCAGGAACGACGCGCAGCGCCCGGAGTGCCTCCGCCCCCTGCCCCGCATTCCCGAAGCGGATGGTCTGGAGGCCGACTTCACCCCTAAAGAGGTGACGGCCAGGCTCTCCAGAACCAAGAACACTGCACCCGGAAAAGACAGCATCCCCTACAGCCTCCTCAAGAAGCGGGACCCCGGCTGCCTCCTGCTCTCCAACATCTTTAACTTGTGCAAGCGATTTGGCCGATCCCCCACCTCCTGGAAGAAGGCCATGACCGTCTTGATTCACAAGAAGGGCGAGCGGGATGACCTCAGCAACTGGAGACCCATCTCCCTCTGCTCCACCATGTACAAACTGTACGCCAGCTGCCTGGCAGCCAGGATCACGGAATGGGCGACGACCGGGGGAGCCATCAGCCCCGCCCAGAAGGGCTTCATGCTGTCGGAGGGGTGCTACGAGCACAACTTCCTGCTCCAGACCGTCCTCCAGACGGCCAGGAGAACGCAGAAGCAGTGCTCGATAGCGTGGCTCGACCTGGCCAACGCCTTCGGGTCCATCCCCCACCATTACATCTTCGACACCCTACAGGAGTTTGGGATGCCAGAGACCTTCCTCCACCTGATCCGGGAGCTATATGAGGGCTGCAGCACCACCATCCGCTCGGTAGAAGGGGAGACCACAGAGATACCGATCCACAGCGGCGTGAAGCAGGGTTGCCCCCTCAGCCCCATCGTCTTCAACCTCGCCATGGAGCCGCTCCCAGTCTTTTTGGACTCTTTCTGAAAAAGGAATACAATGAAGACATTAAATTTATAGCTTTTTAAATGTCTTTTGAAGATTCTGCAGCTCATACTAGTGCTAGTTGGAGTAGATGGCCTCTGCAGTGTTTATAGGAGAGATTAGGGTTACAGTTTTCTCTGTCTACACTACGGGATTAATCCGAATTTATATAATTCGGATTTGAAAAACAGGTTGTATAAAGTCGAAATGAATGCGGCCACACTAAGCACATTAATTCGGTGGTGTGCGTCCAAGTACCGGGGCTAGCGTCGATTTCTGCACCGTTGCACTGTGGGTAGCTATCCCATAGCTATCCCATAGTTCCCGCAGTCTCCCGCGCCCATTGGGATTGTGGGTTAAAATCCCAGTGCCTGATGGGACAAAAAACATTGTCGCAGGTGGTTCTGGGTACAGCCTCACCTCCTCCCTCCCTCCCTCCCTGCATGAAAGCAACGGACGGCAGACAACCATTTTCGCGCCTTTTTTCCTGGGTGGGTGAACACTGCAGACTCCATACCATGGCAAGCATGGAGCCCGCTGAGCTCAAGACAGCAGTCATGAATATTGTAAACACCTCGCGCGTTCTCGTGGAGTTTATGCTCAGCCAGGACCAGAAAAACGAGGCGAGGAGGCAGCGGCGGCGGCAGCACAGCGACAAGCATGATGAGGACATTGACATGGACATGGACACGGACACGGATACAGAATTCTGTGAAACCACGGGCCCCGGTGCTTTGGAGATCATGTTGTTAATGGGGCAGATTCTATCCATGGAACGCCGATTCTGGGCAAGGGAAACAAGCACAGACTGGTGGGACCCGCATAGTGTTGCAGGTCTGGGACGATTCCCAGTGGCTGCGGAACTTTCGCATGCGTAAGGGCACTTTCATGGAACTTTGTGACTTGCTGTCCCCTGCCCTGAAACGCCAGAATACCAAGATGAGAGCAGCCCTCACAGTTGAGAAGCGCGTGGCGATAGCCCTGTGGAAGCTTGCAACGCCAGACAGCTACCGGTCAGTCGGGAATCAATTTGGAGTGGGCAAATCTACTGTGGGGGCTGCTGTGATGCAAGTAGCCAAAGCAATCACTCAGGTGCTGCTACGAAAGTTAGTGACTCTGGGAAATGTGCAGGCTATAGTGGTTGGTTTTGCTGCAATGGGATTCCCTAACTGTGGTGGGGCGATAGACGGAACCCATATCCCTATCTTGGCACCGGAGCACCAAGCCACCGAGTACATAAACCGCAAGGGGTACTTTTTAATGGTGCTGCAAGCACTTGTGGATCACAAGGGACGTTTCACCAACATCAACGCGGGCTGGGCGGGAAGGGTTCATGACGCTCGCGTCTTCAGGAACACTACTCTGTTTAAAGGGCTGCAGCAAGGGACTTAGTTTCCGGACCAGAAAATAACCGTTGGGGATGTTGAAATGCCAATAGTTATTCTTGGGGACCCAGCCTACCCCTTAATGCCATGGCTTATGAAGCCATACACAGGCAGCCTGGACAGGAGTCAGGAGCTGTTCAACTACAGGCTAAGCAAGTGCAGAATGGTGGTAGAATGTGCATTTGGCCGTTTAAAAGGTCGCTGGTGATCATTATTGACTCGCTCTGACCTCAGCCAAAGAAATCTCCCCATTGTTATTTCTGCTTGCTGTGTGCTCCACAATCTCTGTGAAAGTAAGGGGGAGACCTTTATGGCGGGGTGGGAGGCTGAGGCAAATCGCCTGGCTGCTGATTACGCGCAGCCAGACACCAGGGCGATTAGAAGAGCACACCAGGAAGCGCTGTGCATCAGAGAAGCTTTAAAAACCAGTTTCATGACTGGCCAGGCTACAGTGTGAAATATCTGTTTGTTTCTCCTTCATGAAAACCCGCCCCCTTTATTGACTGATTTTCTGTAAGGAACCCACCCTCCCCCTTCCCCCAGCTTTCTTTCAAACCAAATAAAGTCACTATCATTTAAAAATCATTTATTCTTTATTAATAGATTATAAAAAGAGGGAGGGAACCCGGGTGGTATTTGGGAGGAGGATTGCTGGGAAGGAAAAAGCCACAAAGAAAAGGTTAAAAAAAATGACAGCCTTTTGCTTGGGCTGTCTACTGGGGTGGAATGGGAAGGTGTACGGAGCCTCCCCGCCCCGCGTTCTTACACGTCTGGGTGAGGAGGATACGGAACATGGGGAGGGGGGAGGGTGGAACAGGGGCTGAAGCGGCAGTCTGTTTTCCAGCAGCCGTTCCTGAAGCTCCACCAGACGCCGGAGCATGTCTGTTTGCTCACGCAGCAGCCCCAGCGTTGCATCCTGCCTCCTCTCATCTTCCTGCCGCCACCTCTCATCTCGAGCGTCCCTCCTGTCCTCACGTTCACTGTCTTCTTTCCTATACTTTGAAACTGTTTCCTTCCACTCATTCAGATGAGCTCTGTCACTGCGGCTGGATTCCATAATTTCAGAAAACATCTCGTCTCGCGTTCTCTTCTTACGACGCCTTATCTGTGATAACCTTCGGGATGGAGGAGGGAGGCTTGAGGAATTTGCAGCTGCTGTAGGGAGGGGAAAAAAGAGAGAATTGTTTAAAAAGCTACATTTTGCAGAACAATGCTTATACTCTTTCACGGTGACCAACACTATTCACATTACATAGCACATGTGATTTCTGTGCAAGGTCGCATTTTGCCTCTTAATGCTGAGTGCCTGTGGCTTTGCTGCTAGAGATCACAGGTCTGGGCAACAGAATTCGGCTTGCATGCGGCCATGGTAAGCCATTGTCTTACAGCTTCTGCGCCCTCCTTTCCCACATACCAAGCATAGCCTGTAGAGTGCTGCGGTTTTTCTGTTAACATTCAGCAGCACCAGAAAACAAACTAACCACCCCCCCCCTCTCGCCATGAATTCTCTGGGATGATCGCTGTACCCCTCCCCCCCACCGCGTGGCTGGTATCAGGGAAGATCCCTGCAGGCACCAAACTAACCACCCCCCCCGCCGCCGCCCCCCTCCCGCCATGAATTCTCTGGGATGATCACGGTACCCCTCCCCCCACCGCGTGGCTGGTATCAGGGAAGATCCCTGCAGGCACCAAACTAACCACCCCCCCCGCCGCCGCCCCCCTCCCGCCATGAATTCTCTGGGATGATCACGGTACCCCTCCCCCCACCGCGTGGCTGGTAACAGGGAAGATCCCTGCTAGCCAAACGCAAAAAGCTCAGGGCCAATTTCCCATCTGCGCTTGGCTAACTGCAGGGAAGGATTTATTTTCCGCCACAGGCAAACAGCCCAGTAGGAACGGCCACCTCTGTCCCCTTAATTAAGTTCCCGTATTTCAACCAGGTTACCAGGAGTTATATCACTCTCCTGAGGATTACACAACAAGATATAGAACGGATGTTGCTTGAATGCCAGCAAACACCGGGACCATACGCTGCCAGGCTTTGTCAGGCAATGATACCAGATTACTTGCTGCAAGCATGGCGTGGTCAAGTGTCCTACCATGGAGGAGGGAATAAGGATGCACTGCCCAGAAACCTTCTGGCAAGGCTTTCGGAGTACCTCCAGGAATGCTTCATGGAGATGTCCCTGGAGGATTTCCGCTCCATCCCCAGACACGTTAACAGACTTTTCCAGTAGCTGAACTGACCGCGAATGCAAAGTCAGGCAAAGTAATCATTAAAAACCGTTTGCTTTTAAAACAAGTTTTATATTTTAAAAGGTAAACTCACCTGAGGTCCCTTCCATGGGGTCAGAGTCTTGGGTACTGGCTTGGGAGGGTACTTCAGTCAGGGTGAGAAAAAGATCCTGGCTGTTGGGGAGAACGGAGTGCTGTGTGCTGTCTGCAAGCTCATCCTCATCCTCCTCCTCCTCCTCTCCCCCATCGGCAGAATCCTCAGGTGTAGCTGATGAGACTATCCCCGACCCAGAATCCACGATCACAGGTGGGGTAGTGGTGGCAGCCCCCCCTAGAATTGCATGCAGCTCGGCGTAGAAGCGGCATGTCCGCGGCTCTGACCCGGAGCGACCGTTTGCCTCCTTTGTTTTTTGATAGGCTTGTCTGAGCTCCTTGACTTTCACGCGGCACTGCTCAGAGTCCCTATTGTGGCCTCTCTCCATCATGCCCTTGGAGATTTTTTCAAAAGTTTTTGCATTTCGTCTTTTAGAACGAAGTTCTGCAAGCACTGAATCCTCTCCCCATACAGCGATCAGATCCAGTACCTCCCTCACGGTCCATGCTGGTGCTCTTTTTCGATTATCAGCCTGCATGGTTACCTGTGCTGATGAGCTATCTGTGGTCACCTGTGCTCTCCACGGTGGGCAAACAGGAAATGAAATTCAAATGTTCGCGGGGCTTTTCCTGTCTACCTGGCCAGTGCATCCGAGTTTAGATTGCTGTCCAGAGCGGTCACAATGATGCACTGTGGGATAGCTCCCGGAGGCCAATACCATCGAATTGCGGCCACACTATCCCTAATTCGAAATGTTAAAATCGATTTTGGCACTACTCCGCTCGTCGGGGTGGAGTACAGAAATCAATTTAAAGGGCCCTTTACATTGAAATAAATAGCGTCGTTGTGTGGACGGTTGCAGGGTTAATTCGAATTAAAGCTGATAAAACCGAATTAAAGTCGTAGTGTAGACCAGGCCTGAGCAAAGCTTGTACTCCACCATGTCTTCCAGAGAAGTTTGCAGCTTCATCAAATGCACAAGCAGCCATCTGTTTGAGGTCCAATTGACAAGCATTTAACTCTTCTAAGATGTGGGTTGTCACAGATGCAGCCAATGTGTCTTCTATAACTTGAACATCTAGAAATGCATCTACTGGCCGACCACTGACATCAAGATCACATACACAGTTACTTGATGCTCATTTGCATCGGTGCTTTCATCAGCCATATATGCAAATTTTTTTAATATGGTGAGAGAGTTCGTCACTTTTTCAACTGTTGAGTCTTTCACTGTTGCACCGCATGCTTCTAGCCAGTCAGTTGAGTTTCTTGCAGAAAGATAGTGAGCATTTGTTGGTCTTGTTCGGAACCAGTGTTCAGCTTGAGGATGAACAGGTGACAATGCACTTAACATTGGCCTCCAGTTTGTAGTGTGTGGTGTCTCTTGCTTAAATAGAAAGTAGGATGCCACAGCCATGTTTATTCACATGAACTGTGTTGTGTCTCCAGCATTCTTAACAGCCTCATTAAGTACTTCTAAAATTGGCTTTGAAAGTGGGCTTATAAGGCTTTCTGCATGTTGATGCTCTCCAGAGGCTGGGTGTTTTGCAGCCTTTTCACGTAGTTTGTCAGCATTGGCTTTGCTGATCGGTTTGACAAACCAAGCTCCTCCACTTTTACCAGTTATAGCATTGGGAAGCTTTCCTTCTTCGTAAGCTTTTTTGCAAGAGGTGCACCAGTAGCCATCTTTTGTAACTTCAATAAATGGGAACACTTTGACCGACAAACATCAGGAACTGCCTTTAGGTTTTGGAGGCACTGTTTCTTCAGTAGGTAGCTGTATTTGTGCTTCGGGCTGGTCGGCTGTAGATATACCACTTGAGCCTTCAGATGACATGTTGATATATTCTTGGTTCTTGATGTGTTCTTCACCTTGGTTAGTTTTTGAGGCCTTTGAGTGGAAAAATTGTTGTATTGTTTTTTGTCTTTTCGTTTTTACTTTGACCTGCAACATATAAAAGAGATATGCATAAAGTAAATGTTTTGTTAGGATAATGCAAATTTAACATAATGATAATGCAAGTTACACCAAAATACATAACAGGTCTAGATTTCTAAAAAATATAATTTAAAAAAAATATGTATTTAATTTAAATTGACTTTTGAAAAGTTAGCCATCATGGTATAAGAGGGAAGTCCTCTCATGGATCAGTAACTGGTTAAAAGATGGGAAACAAAGGGTAGGAATAAATTATCAGTTTTCAGAATGGAGAGCGATAAATAGTGGTATCCCTGAGGAGTCGGTACTAACACCATTACTGTTCAATGTATTTGTAAATGATCTGGAAAAATGGGTAAACAGTGAAGTGGCAAAATTTGCAGATGATACAAAACTATTTAAGATAGTTAAGTCCCAGGCAGACTGCGAAGAGTTACAAAGGGATCTCACAAAACTGGGTGACTGGGAAACAAAATGGCAGATGAAATTTAATGTTGATAAATGCAAAGTAATGCACATTGGAAAACAATCTCAACAATACATACAAAATGATGGAGTCTGAATTAGCTGTTAACATTCAAAAGAGATCTTGGAGGGTGACGCGGGGGAGCGGGGCAAAAAAAAAAAACCTTCCTCCACAAGCATTGGAGGGAGGCCCGGAAGACGCAGGGGAAGCGCGGGGCTGGGGTGAGTAAGAGTCCGGCCTGGCCTCGAGCAGGCAGGACTCAGTTGGGTGGTAGGGAGAGGAGGGGGGTGGCCTGCGGGGCCAGGCGGCGGCTGTTCTCCCCCCCCCCCCCTCGGGGGGAGGAAGCGGCCATGGTGCTCGGCGGCTGCGGCTCTGGCGCCCCCGAACCCCCCCAGCCGGGGGCCTGCTGCGGGGACCCAGCAGTGCGCACGCTGCGCGCGCCCAGCCCCTGGCCAGTCGCGTCTGGGCTGCTGCCCAGCTGGTATTATCCCGCGGCGGCCCCGGAGTGGGGGCAGCAGGCCCCAGCCCCCCTGTCCCGCTCGGGTCCCACAGGGGAACGAACTGGGCTGGGCTGCCTTGCCTCCGCCCCGGGGCCGCCGCGGGATAGCACCACCTGGGCAGCAGCCCAGACACGACTGGCCAGGGGGTGGGCGCAGCGTGCGCGCTGCTGTGTCCCCGCACATCTAAAATCGGGACGTCTGGTCACCCTAACCTGGGCAGGCCTACTTCTTCAGATATCCTCAGAGGGGTCCTGTGTCTCAGCTTGGTTCCCCTGAACAGTTACTCCCCATCTCTGCGGAGAGGGTCCTTTTTAATTCTGCCAGAGCTTCCTTGTTCTTCCATGTTCCCATGCTTCTGCCTGTCCTTGTGCAAACCAGGGCTGTACGTGGGCTGGATAGGAGGCAAAATCATGAAGGCTAATAGTTCAGGTGTTGTCTCTTAACAACTCTTACATGTTTCTGGAAGGTGGCTTATCTTGAGCCATTCTTTTCCTTCCTGCCTGTTGCAGTTCTGGGGCATATTTATGTCTCTGTTACTAAAAAGCACTTTCCTTTAAGTAGTATATTTTATTCTTATTCTGGAATATGAATTAGATATTTTGAATTTTAAAATAAATGGGATTGAAGATGTGATGGAGTGTAGCGGGGTGGTCACCCCGCTCCTGCCCTGAAGGGCTTAAAACAGCCCTGCGAGAGGGCTGTGGCAGGGGAAAAGCTGAGCTGATTGGGGGAAGCAGCCACAGGTGGGGCCATGCCCCAATCAGACCACAGCTGGCCCTATAAGAGGGCTGAGGGCCAGAGACTGAACAAGTGTCTCTCTCTAGCAGTGGAGAGAGAAGGGCTGGCTGCCTGGTAGCTGAGCAGGGTACCTAACTAAACTGTTGCAGGGAATCTCTGCCCTGGAAGGGTTAGGACCTGCTTCAGTTAACTCTGTGTGGACTTTTGCACCCTACTCAAGTCTGCCTTGTGGCTTATCTTGGGCCCTGAAGAGCATGGTCAGAATGTGCATTGACTCATTTTCTCATTAACTTGGGGATCTTACTAAACATTTGATAGTATGGTGTGATGGGTTCGGTCACATAGACACCCTTGGGACTGTCACCTGACATGCTGGAATTACCTCTGAGACCATTTTCCCTGCCAGCTTGATACTCAAGAACCCTGCCTTGTTGAGCCAGACACGCTAGCTTGCTGTAACACAGACCCAGGTCTGGTCCACGCCCCCAAAGCTGCAGACTTTAACCAAAAACTGCTCAGCAGGTCACCTATCGCCAGCACCCAGACCCCAATGGGATCCAAACCCCAAATAAATCTGTTTTACTCTGTATATAGCTTATATAGGGTAAACTCATAAATTGTCTGCCCTCTATAACACTGATAGAGGGAGATGCACAGCTGTTTGCTACCCCAGGTATTAATCACTTACTGTGGGTTAATTAATAAACAAAAGTGATTTTATTAAGTTTAAAAAGTAGGATTTAAGTGGCTTCAAGTAATAACAAGCAGAACAAAGTAAGTTATCAAGCAAAATAAAATAAAACATGCCAGTCTGAGCCTAATACATTAAGAAACTGTTTACAGGTAAATCTCACCCTTAGAGATGTTCCAATAAGCTTCTTTCACAGACTAGACTCCTTCCTAGTCTGGGCCCAATCCTTTCCCCTGGTACAGTCCTTGTTAGTTACAGCAGGCATCTTAGGTGAAAAACAGGGGTGTTCTCATGACTGCCGCCGCCTTGTTCTGCTCTACGCCCTTTTATAGCTTTGGCACAAGGACAAGAATCTTTTGTCTCTCTGGATTCCCACCCCTCCTAAATGGAAAATTAGCAGGTTTAAGATGGTTTCCACTATTCTTCCTGAGCTGGCTTACATGAACACAGGAAGGCTTGCAAGTAAACAGCCATTTACAACCAATTGTCCTAATCAATGGGAGTCATCAAGGTTCTAAATGATCATCAATGGCCCACACTTTGCATAATTGAGTTAGAATCTCTTTCTCATAAATTCAGAGGCTCTGCAGAGCTAATGGGACTGTCACAGGTTAGCCTGAACCAGTGGAGTGTCTCACACAGCAAGCTCACTCTAATTTTAGTTTTTTGTCTTGCCTGTTGGGACCTGATTAGCTTTGGCCTGCACCTGGCCCTACTAGCCACTGGAGGCAGTACCAGATTTACCATGGCACCAGTAGCGCCATGGCATCGGGCCCATGCTCCGAAGGGGCCCTGGCCTGGCTGCTCTTCTCCTCCCCCCACTCTCTCCTGGGGGCAGAAGCTTGGTGCTGCCGGCTCCTAGGGCTCTGTCCTGCTGCAGCAGGGCAGGCTCCGCCGGCATCCAAGCTCCCCTCTCCCCCGACTCTTGTCCCAGCGTGCTGCGTTCCTGCCCTTCCCCCTCTCCCTGCCGCCGATCAGCTGTTTGCCGGAGTGAGGAGGGGAGGAGGTGGAGAAGAGGCAGGGGCGGGGCCTTGGGGAAGGGGGTGGAATTAGGGCAGCCCCCCTCCAGCCCTCTGCTGTGAGATGTTCAGGGCAGGGGGCTGGGAGCACCCCCACGACCCCAGCAGTCTGCCCTGACTCCTGCACCCCCTTCACACACATCCAGCCCCCTGCCCTGACTCCTGCACCCCCCTCACACACACCCAGCCCTCTCCCCTGACTCCTGCACCCCACCCCACCCCGACCCCAGCCCCACCTTTGGATGGGGTGTGCCAAGGCGGTAGGGCCTCCAGCAGGGGGCATCGAATGCCTGCTACACTCCATCAGAGAGAGTACAAATACATTGTGTGTAAGGTGAGACTGAGAAAAGAAAGAAGAGGTATGTCTGGCTAATGATGTTATGTTGGCTGCAGAGTACGTGTGAACCTAGGTTTTGCTACACAAAGATGACACTGAATAATGCATCCAAAGCTGGAAAGCCCAAAGAGACTACAGTTATCTACCCCTTGTTTAAAGATCCTAACATGTAATCTCTCCCATATGCAGCACTGCAAGACACAGGAAACTGTGTACACATGTGAATCTGTGTAAATCTTAATCTCCCATTTCCCTCAGGAGAGCCAGGCCATCCCATTGATATCTGTGGCAAGTGTAACATCTGGAGGAAGTTCATACAAAGAGGTGAAAAGACAGCTGTCTAATGTATCGGAGGAGGAACGAGGAGAAAAGTTGGAGAAAGCAGGGGATACCTCAGAAACAGGTAACGTTTGTGTTCGTGCGTACAGAGCGCCCTTGATGATGCTCTGGGCAGCACAGTATTGTGCTGTGTATCAGCAGCCTTTTGTTTGATTTAGGTAGATGGGAAATGTCTTTACATTTTGGATACAGATTCCAAGTCTTTGGAGAATCCTAAACTTCTTTAATATGAACCAATATTTCATCTTGATTTAAGATCTTGAAAAAGAAAAAAACAAGCCTAATTTTAAAAAATTTAAGGCTAGAAAAAATTAATATTTCATGAATATATTTGCAAGACCAGAGTACTCTTTAATTTTAATTGAATATGCTGTGAGACTATAAGAGAATTACCTGACTTAAGTAGTAGCAGGAGAAACCCTACAAATATGAAGGGGTTTGAGCTAAGAGACCTCCCTAGAATTTACCTAGAATAAATGAAATTAAGGCAGCTAAGTAGTGAGCAGCATCACATGGCTATGATGTAGCTATGGTGGCATGTAGAATGAAGCAGGCTTCCATCTTGAATGGTTGTGCAAGTCATCTTCCTTTGGCAAGACTCAGTAAGGGAGCATTTAGGCTTTTTAAATCCCTCAAAATTGCATCTTCCAACCTTATTTGGGTCGATTTTTTGTGTTCTTCTTCCTTCGACCTCCGCTCTAAGAAGGGAATGTGTCTGAATCTTCCTTACAGAACGAAATGTTCTTCTTTGAGAGATGTCCCTGTGAATACTCCATTCCAGGTTTTGGTGCACCCCTGTGCCTTCGCTTGGAGATTTTTACAGCAGTACTTGTACGGGCCGCTCGTGCGCGTTCCTGCCTCACGCGCTGAATGTGCCTCAATAAGGCACACGCGCGGCCCGAGCTCCTCGGTTACTGCTTTACTGTCCCCAGCCTGAGATGGAGCTCAACAGTCTCACTCAATTATTTCTCGCTTTAGATAGATAGATAGTTAGTTGTTTATACAGTTTATCTAGGGTGGTTTTTTTTTTTTTTAGTTAGATAAGTTTCATTTCCCCCCTCCCAGTTTTTTTCTGTCAGTTAGATAGTTTATACTATGCCTGGCTTATCAGGTTTTAAGAGATGCACTACGTGCAGAGAGACCATCCCTATCTCTGATGGCTATTCTCAATGTGTTCGCTGTTTGGGGGTGTCTCACGTCCCCCAAATATGTTCCCTCTGCACTAAACTGAAGGCTAGGGCACAAAAGGACAAAGACCTGAGATTCAAGTTAATTCTAATGGAGAAGTCCCTCAGACCTGCCTCTGACCTAGGTCAGGAGTCCTACTTGAGACAGAGATCTCCTAAGTTCACCAAGGACAAGAAAACAACAAAAAAAGGCCAGCTTCATCACCTCACAGAGACCAGCCTGTATCCAAATGGTCTCCAACCAGGTCTGTCTCATTGGTGCTGACCGCTCCACGGCTCAGCACATACGATGCTCCAGCATCCGTACACCAGCTGCTGCCAGTACATACCGCTCCGGTGCCGAGGCTACAGGCTTAAAGTTGCCTGCCTCTTCTAATACGGTGCAGCACAGCACCGCAAAGGACTCGGTGCCTATTCAGCTGAGCCTGCCTGTGCCGCACACACTTATAGTTGCTGTCCTGGCACTGACACCTCAACCACCTATGACTCCGCATATGGCGCCATGCCAATCGGCACCGGCCGAACCTATGGCACTGCCACCACACCCAGCGCCATATATTCCAGCTCCTTCTACCTCGTCACCACAATTTATTCATTCCAGCCATTTGCTAATCTCGCCAACTCCAGATTCCCCATTACTTGGTACCAATCTCTGGCACCGACAGATACCCCTTATTCCCTCTCACTTTTCTAGTGATGAGGATGATGAAGTGGAGGGAGTTTTTTTCACCATACCATTCCTCCCCCCCTTCACATTCCCACTAGCATGGGACCAAGGAGACCAAGGGGTTCATATTCCAAGGACTTACCACCCTGGCATGGACACCCGTGGATGGAACCACCTATGCCCTTCCCCGGACAATGGCATTATTGGAACCCATGGGGGTCCTACAGCAGGCACCTCAGTAGCTGGTATAGCCCACTCAGAGGCGACATTAGATCTACTCCTGTACCTGTCCACACTTCTGTGACGGACAGACAGGAGCAACCTGCAATGGTGCATGCAGATGAGGAGGCACCTGAACCCTCTCCAAATAATAATAATAATAATTCATCCACCTCACCAGAAGAGGCTATCATGCCTCCACCCCCAACAGTGGATGATTTTACTCATTTTCAGGACCTCTTCAAAAGAGTGGCTAATGAGCTCAAGATCACTCTGGAGGAGGTATCGGAGACTCAGCGTGAGCTGACTGACATATTACAACCTTCGACCTCCAAGATTGCCCTGCCTGTTAATGGAGCCATTATGGACCCTGCCAAGAATATCTGGCAAACCCCAGCTACCATGCTCCCTACCTGCAAAAGGGTAGACCGGAATACTATGTCCCCTCCAGGGGGCCAGAATTCCTTTTCATGCACCCAGCACTAAATTCACTGGTGGTAGAAGCAGCCAACCAAAAGAACAAACAGCAGCAATTCCAGTCCACTCCCTTTGACAAGGACAGCAAAAGAATGGACCTACTCGGCCGCAAAGTTTATGCATTATCCATGCTACAATTTAGAGTGGCAAACTACGCAGCCCTACCGGCCAAATATGATCACAGAAATTACGGAAAACTCGTGGACTTTATTAATGACATCCCAGAGGACAAGAGGCAACAATTCAAAACAGCAGTTTCTGAAGGACAGATTATTTCCTGCACAACACTGCAGGCTGCTGCAGACACAGCTGCCAGGTCCACCGTGATTGCCGTAGTGATGCGTTGGGCTTCATGGTTTACCGCTTATACTTTCCCATTCAGGATAAAAACACCAGGGAGGATCTCCCCTTCGATGGCAAGAAGTTATTTGCAGCAAAAATCAACAAGGTGCTGCACACCATAAAGTATTCCAGAGCGACGCTCAGATCCCTAGGCATCCATACGCTGGCAACTAGAAGAAGACAATACAGGTACAGTAACTCCTCACTTAACATTGTAGTTCTGTTCCTGAAAAATGCGACTTTAAGTGAAACAATGTTAAGCGAATTCAATTTCCCCATAAGAATGAATGTAAATGGGGGGGTTAGGTTCCAGGGAAATGTTTTTTGCCATACAATACAGTACTATAGTTGGGAGATGCCCTCGCCTTACTCCACGTAGGCACAGCCCACTGGCACTGGAGATAATGAGGCAGGGAAGGAGGCTGAAGGTGCTGTAGGCTAGGAGAAGCATGTTGCGCAGCAGCAGCGGCAGCTTCCCCTACTCGGCAAGCACGAGGGGCGGGGCTCAACCCTCGGCCCGCCCATGCCACCTCTTTCCCCCCCCCTCCCCTTTTACTCCACACGCTACGTCCTCCCTCCTGCCCACAGCAATCAGCTGGCTTGCGATGTTCAGGGGACAGGAGGGAGGGAGGAGGAGCGCAGACTCTGCCGCGGGTAGGAGGCAGGGGAGCCTGCGTGCCATCAGCTGGCTTGCGGCGTTCAGGAGGCACGGGAGGGATGGGGAGCCTCCACGCCGAGTCCTCGCTCCTTCCCCCTCCCTCCTGAAAACCGCAAGCCGGCTGATTGCCGTGGGCAGGAGGCAGGGGGAGGAGGGGGAAGGCGCTGATTCGCGGGGTCTGCCGACGGGCGGGAAGCGCTATGGGGAGCTGATGGGGGGCTGCCAGCTGTGGACAAAGCAGGCAGCAAAACGATGTTATAGTGAAGCATTGCACAACTTTAAATGGAGCATGTTCTGTAATTGAGCAGGGATGTAAGATCGAAACAACGTTAAGCGAGAGGATGTTAAGTGGGGAGTTACTGAATCAACCTTACCAGTGCCCACAATACCTGGCCTACATAACAATAACAGAGGCCGTATGACCAGCAACACCGCCAGAGACCCAGGCATCAACAACGATACCCCACAATATCAGCACCATCCCAACCCCCTCTATCTAATAAGCAGATCTGAAGCCTTGGTCAAGGGTATAGAAAACCTCCCACACACTTCAGGGCTTATACTTCCCATCAAACTTTTTGGTCACCATTTACTCCCATTCTACCGCAACTGGCGAGCCCTCACTATGGACAGATGGGCCCTAGAGGTCATCTGATTGGGCTATTCCATCCCCATCCTGTCCATACCCACCCCCACCACGTCCCTCTTCAGGGACCCCCTCATGACCACTTGCTCCACCAAGAGGTGCAACATCATCTACAAATAGGAGCAGTCGAGACGGTGCCTGGTCAGCACAGGGGAAAGAATTTTTATTCCCACTACTTTTTGACAGAAAAGTGGGGGATGGCGACCCATCCTTGACCTCAGGTGATTCAACAAGTTCATCAAAAGGCAAAAATTCAAAATGGTTACCCTCACAACCATAATTCCAGCACTGGAGCAGGGAGATTGGTTTTCAGCCCTCCACCTGCAGGATGCTTATTTTCATGTAACTATACACCCCGCCCACAGGCATTTTCTCAGATTTGTTATGGGATCAAATCACTACCAGTACAGGGTTCTGCCCTTTGGCCTCTCTACAGCACCCCGCGTCTTTTCCAAGATTCTCGTGGTGGCAACGGCGCACCTATGGAAAAAAGGAGTCATAATTTTTCCTTACCTGGACGATTGCCTGCTCAAGGCACAGACTCTCGAGGAGGCCATCCAAGCCACACCGATAACCATCGACTTCTCCCAGGGTCTTTGCCTACAAATGAACAAAAACAAATCCACATTAACTTCTACTCAACGTCTAGAGTTCGTAGGCACTCACCTCGATTTCACAACCGGACTTGCATCTCTCCCATCCAATAGATTCAACACCATAAAGAATCTTGTCACCAAGTTGCAAAACAGCCCGTAGGTGACTGTCTGCAACTTCTTGGCCATATGACCTCTTGCACTTTTGTGGTCAAGAATGCACGCCTCTACATGCGGTGCCTGCAGGTTGGATGACCACTGTCTACAGACCGAATATGCACAGCCTAAACAGACTTCTGTCCATACCTACCAAAGTCAAGGATTCACTCACATGGTGGACTCTTCCACACAACCTCTGTTCTGGAGTTCTGTTCGTACAGAAGTCCCCCCTCCATTATAATTACCACAGATGCTTCCCTCACGGGCTGGGGAGCACACATGGCCAAGCTATGCTGTCTACAGCTTTCTTACCGGATCTGAAGTCCCTACCTCCTTAAGAGATGCTGCTTTTCAGTCACCTGGAGTGGAGCACCCACAGGGACCTCTCTCTCAAAGAAGAGGAGGTTACTCACCTGATGATTGTCCCTGTAGGTGCTCCACTACCCACCCTTCTCCGCTCTACTTCAGAGTTTGGAGCGGTTTCCGTTGTAGAGAAGGAACTGGGGAGCCTGGGCCACATGCACGCATTATTGAGGCACATTCGGCGTGTGAGGTAGGCACCCCGAGAGTACTGCTGTAAAAATCTCCAAGTGAAGGCGCAGGGGCACAGCAACACCTGGAGTGGAGCACTCACAGGGACACTCATCTCGAAGAACGTCCGTAGTTCTTCGAGTGCTTATATCAATTCCAGTTAGGTGTGTGTGCATGCCATGTGCACAGCTGTCGGAAACTTTTCCGTAACAGCTATCTGTCGGGCCGGCTGTGGAGCCCCCTGGAGTGGCACTGGTATAGTGCTCTATATACGACCCTGCCGGGCCGACACCCCTTCAGTTCCTTCTTACCGCCAGTGATGGTTGTTGGAACAGTGGTCTCTTGCTTGCAAGTGCTCCACTAATCCCTAGCTCTTCTGCTTATCTTTGTGTATAGTTACCCATTGTTAGTTAATCATTCTTTTCTAGTTGTTAATTGTAATCTTTAGTGGTTGGGGAGTTTTCCCCTTCAACGAGTGCCCCATGGGGCTCCGGGGCATGCCATTCCAGGGCTTCAAACCCTGTAGCTCCTGCACCAAGCCTATGCCCACGGGTGACCCCCACGACTCCTGTCTCCGGTGTCTGGGAGAAGCCCATCAGGCAGATTAGTGCGAGATCTGCACAGCCTTCAAGTCTTGCACTAGAGGAGAGGGACATTTGTTTAAAACAACTTCTCATGGAGTCTGCTCTCCGTCCACAGCAGGACCCGGCCCCGAGCGCCTCAGTGCGGAGCGCTCCTCCGGCGGTGCCATCTGCGACACCGAAAAAGGACTCGATACGCCCTCCCAGGGGTTGGCGGTCTCCCGAGACCCAGAAGCGTTCCCCCTCAGCACCGCTCCCACTTGCCAGCTGCCCACAAGAAGCAGGACAAGCCTCCACAATGTCATGATTCAGAAACCGCAGTCTCGGCAGGGCATGCTGCGGAGCATGGCCTACGGCCGACAGACCCTCCGGTCGGGCTCAACCCCCACGAGCTCCCTGTCTCCCCAGGAAGTCCTGTGCTCCTGGACTACACACGGCTGCAGGTGGAGGAGGTCACGCTACGCTCACACTGGACACTTTTGAGGCGGCTAGGGGGCTTATCGAAATGATGGCGCCCAAGTCTCCAGTCTTGGGGCCTCCGCTACCCTGAGGCCCGGCACCTTCAAGAGGCAAACCGGCTATGTTCAGGCCGTCTGCACCCTGACCAGGATCTCTGTGTCGCTCTGAGTCCTGATACCATACATATGCCCCACGCTGGTCTGACTCGCGGCAAAGGTCCGACTCGCGGCACTGGTCTTGCAGCCCTGATCCTCGGAGCCGTTCCCGCTCAAGGTGGTCGTCGGCTGATAGGTCATAGTCCCGCTCGAAGTCCAGATCCCAGTCTGTGACCTCGCAGCACCGCTCCCCAGCACAGCACCGGTCCCGTTCGCGGTGCCATTCCAGATCCTGTTCTAGACAACAGTCCCCCCTTCAGCAAGGGCCTCGATTGTGGTACCGCACCCCATCAAGGCACTGCTTCACCTCGTGGCAGCGCTCCGCATCTCGTCGCCGTTCCCCACAGTGACACTGCCTGTCACTGACCAGCCCTCATTATTCCTCACGGCACTCATCCCGCCCATTCAAGGAAGAGAAAGTTGCCATGGGGCAGTCCCGCACCACTCCCCCTTGGCCGTCCTGCTCAAGGTCCGCCTCCTTCAGCTCAGGCAGAGCATCGGGGACATCGGAAGCGCCCAGATCCGGGCCGGGTGTACCATCAGGCCCAATGTGGCCCCCCGGCGCTCCCCCACTGTCCCGCTCGGGGTCTCGCCTTCCTGAAGCAACCATCAGCCGCCAGCCTCAGGATCCCTCGCAAAACCCGGATCCAACCCCACCTCCAGTGAAGGCTACACTTGGGACTCGGGATGAGCTGGTCCCAGAGGATCAGGAGGCCGCTATGGAACCAGTCCTGCTGGTGGCTTGCTCTGAATCTTCAGAACATTGTGGTCGTAGAAGCATCTCCTGACGTCTGTCCAGGAAATCTTCATTTTCCCTTATGCAACGCAGAGTCGACCCTCGTTTCTCCAGCCCTCGAACCTTCTCTTCCAATATGGAGACCAGCTTGCACTTTGTACAGACAAAGTCGCTTCTGTCCTGTGGAAGAAAGACAAACATGGCACAACCTGTGCAGGTGACAACAGCTGATCGCTCACCTTCCATATCACCGTCCTCTTAAGAACTTCCTCAACTGTTGCAGGAACTACTCAGAGAAACCTGCAGATGAAAGCCTCAGTGCGCTCTCCCCAAGCAAACTCCCAGGCAAACTCCCGCTGTTAGCCTCTGCTGTTCGCCGCTCCTAATAATAGTGGGGGATTTCTATTATCCCCATATTCACTGGAACATGACACCTCAGGATGAAATGCAGAGACAAAATTTCTCCATACTTTAAATGACTGCTTCTTGGAGCAGCTGGTACAGGAACCCACAGGGGGAGAGGCAACTCTCGATTTAGTCCTGAGTGGAGCGCAGGATCTGGTCCATGAGATAACTATAACAGGACCGCTTGGAAATAGTGACCATAATATAACAACATTTAACATCCATGTGGTGGGAGGAACACCTCAACAGCCCAACACTGTGGCATTTAATTTCAGAAACGGGAACTATGCAAAAATGAGGTTAGTTAAACAGAAATCAAAAGGTAGAGTGAAATCCCGGCAAGCTGCATGGACACTTTTCAAAGACACCATAATAGAGGCCCAACTTAAATGTATACCCCAAATGAAAAAAAACACAGTAAAAGAACTAAAAAAGAGCCACTGTGGCTTAACAACCAGGTAAAAGAAGCAGTGAGAGATAAAAAGGCATCTTTTTAAAAGTGAAAGTCAAATCCTAGTGAGGTAAATAGAAAGGAAAATAAACACTGCCTAATTAAGTGTAAAAATTTAATAAGAAAAGCCAAAGAGGAGTTTGAAGAACAGCTAGCCAAAAATTCAAAAGGTAATAACAAAATGTTTAAGTACATCAGAAGCAGGAAGCCTGCTAAACAGCCAGTGGGGCCCCTGGACGATCGAGATACAAAAGGAGCGCTTAAAGACGATAAAGTCATTGCGGAGAAACTAAATGGATTCTTTGCTTCAGTCTTCATGGCTGAGGATGTTAGGGAGATTCCCAAACCTGAGCCGGCTTCTGTAGGTGACAAATCGGAGGAATTGTCACAGATTGAGGTGTCACTAGAGGAGATTTTAGAATTAATTGATAAACTTAACATTAACAAGTCACCGGGACCAGATGGCATTCACCCAAGAGTTCTGAAAGAACTCAAATGTGAAGTTGCGGAACTATTAACTAGGGTTTGTAACCTGTCCTGTAAATCGGCTTCTGTACCCAATGACTAGAAGATAGCTAATATAATGCCAGTATTTAAAAAGGGCTCTAGAGGTGATCCCGGCAATTACAGACTGGTAAGTCTAACGTCAGTACCGGGCAAATTAGTTGAAACAATAGTAAAGAATAAAATTGTCAGACACCTAGAACATAAATTATTGGGCAAAAGTCAACATGGTTTCTGTAAAGGGAAATCATGTTGTACTGATCTATTAGAGTTCCTTGAAGGGGTCAACAAACGTGGAGAAGGGGGATCCAGTGGACATAGTGTACTTAGATTTCCAGAAAGCCTTTGACAAGGTCCCTCACCAAAGGCTCTTACGTAAATTAAGTTGTCATGGGATAAGAGGGAAGATCCTTTCATGGATTGAGAACTGGTTAAAAGACAGGGAACAAAGGGTAGGAATAAATGGTAAATTTTCAGAATGGAGAGGGGTAACAAGTGGTGTCCCCCAAGGGTCAGTTCTAGGACCAATCCTATTCAACTTATTCATAAATGCTCTAGAGAAAGGGGTAAAAAGTGAGGTAGCAAAGTTTGCTGATGATACTAAACTGCTCAAGATAGTTAGGACCAAAGCAGACTGTGAAGAACTTCAAAAAGATCTCACAAAACTAAGTGATTGGGCAACAAAATGGCAAATGAAATGTGATGTGGATAAATGTAAAGTAATGCACATTGGAAGAAATAACCCCAACTATACATACAATATGATTGGGGCTAATTTAGCTACAACAAATCAGGAAAAAAGATCTCGGAGTCATCATGGATAGTTTGCTGAAGACGTCCACGCAGTGTGTAGCAGTGATCAAAAAAGCAAACAGGATGTTAGGAAACATTAAAAAGGGGATAGAAAATAAGATGGAGAGTATCTTATTGCCCTTATATAAATCCATGGTACGCCCACATCTTGAATACTGCGTACAGATGTGGTCTCCTCATCTCAAAAAAGATATCCTGACATTAGAAAAGGTTCTGAGAAGGGCAACTAAAAGGATTAGGGGTTTGGAACGGGTCCCATGTGAGGAGAGATTAAAGAGGCTAGGACTTTTCAGCTTGGAAAAGAGGAGACTAAGGGGGGATATGATAGAGGTATATAAAATCATGAGTGATGTAGAGAAAGTAAATAAGGAAAAGTTATTTACTTATTCCCATAATACAAGAACTAGGGGAGACCAAATGAAATTAATAGGCAGCAGGTTTAAAACAAATAAAAGGAAGTTCTTCTTCACACAGCACACAGTCAACTTGTGGAACTCCTTACCTGAGGAGGTTGTGAAGGCTAGGACTATAACAGCATTTAAAAGAGAACTGGATAAATTCATGGAGGTTAAGTCCGTTAATGGATATTAGCCAGGATGAGTAAGGAAGGATGTCCCTAGCCTCTGTTTGTCAGAGGGTGGAGATGGATGGCAGGAGAGAGATCACTTGATCATTGCCTGCTGGGTTCACTCCCTCTGGGGCACCTGGCATTGGCCACTGTCAGTAGACAGGATACTGGGCTAGATGGACCTTTGGCCTGACCCAGTATGGCCATTCTTATGTTCTTATGTTATGTTCTACTGTGCATGGTCCCTTATTACATCATACCGATGTACACTACAAGCGGGATATTCTATCCACTCCTGCTCCTTCCCATCCCCCTTGCCCGTCCCTCTTCAGTGACCCCTCTCATGAGCAACTTCTCATCCAGGAGGTTCAAACCCTCCTTGCTCTAGGAGCAATGGAGGAGGTGCCCCAGGAGCTCCAAGGCAAGGGTTTCTACTCCCGTTACTTTCTCGTCCCCAAAGCAAAGGGAGGCCTGAGGCCAATTCTGGACCTAAGGGAACTCAACAAGTTCATCGACAGTCTGAAGTTCTGCATGGTCTCCTTGAGCACAATCATTCCCTCTCTGGATCCAGGAGACTGGTATGCCACCCTCGATATGGAGAACACCTATTTTCACATGTCTATCACCCGATCTCACAGACGATTCCTCCACTTCGTGATAAACAAGGTGCATTATCAATTCATGGCTCTCCCATTCAGTCTATGCACGGCTCCTTGCGTCTTCACCAAGTGCATGGCGGCCATGGCAGCCTTCCTTCTCCGCCATCATGGGCATATCTACCCTTACCTGGATGACTGGCTCCTCTGAGGCCGCTCTTGTCAGCAGGTAGAATTGCAGCTGCAAATGGTGAGAGACACGTTTGAACGTCTAAGCATCATTGTCGACGTCAGCAAATCCGTCCTCACCCCGACTCAGAGACTAGAGTTCATCGGGGCAGTTCTCTGTGCCAATCAAGCCAGAGCATTCCTCCCAGAGGTGCAGCGTCTGGCCCTCTCACTGATAATCAGCAGCCTTTGCAGTTTTCTCACCACCACGGCGAGGCAGTGCCTCAGACTGCTTGGCCACATGGTGTTCATCCCAGTGTTTCCAGGCGCTTAGTGTTTGCGCACCCCATCGTGGGACGTTTCGTGAAAGGTTTGGAAAAGATTCATCCCCCGATGAAGCCCCCTGTTCCGGCCTGGGACCTTAATTTAGTCTTTTCTCGCCTCATGGGTCCTTCCTTTGAACAGTTAGCTTCCTGTTCGCTCCTCTACCTTTCTTGGAAGGTTGCTTTTTTGGTGGCCATCACCTTGGCATGACACGTGTCTGAGTTGCGGGCCCTCACGACTGAGCCTCCATACACGATTTTTCATAAGGACAAGGTGTAGCTTAGACCTCACCCGGCCTTTCTTCCCAAGGTCGTGTCCTGCTTTCATGTTAGTCATGTCTAACCAAAAGCGCACAGTAGCTGCATTCGCTGGATGTTAGAAGGGTTCTCGCCTTCTATATAGACTGAACTAAGCAGTTCCGCAAAACAACCCAGTTGTTCGTCACTTTAGCAAAGCGGATGAAAAGTTTGCCAGTATCTTCCTAGCGGATATCATTGCACTTGTTATGACTTGGTGACAGTTCTTCCGCCTACTATTACGGCTCACTCCATGAGGGCTCAAGCCTCGTCGACAGCCTTCCAGGCCCACGTACCTCTTCAGGAAATCTGCAGGGCTGCCACGTGGTCTTCAGTGCACACCTTTATATCGCACTATGCCATCATCCACCAATCTCGGGACGATGCAGCCTTCGGCAGAGTGGTTCTTCTATCTGCAATACCTTGACTCCGACCCCACCTCCACGGTAAGGCTTGGAGGTCACCTGTCTGGAATTGATATGAGCAAGCACTCTAAGAAGAAAAAATGGTTATTCACCATTTTTGTAACTCTTGTTCTTTGAGATGTGTTGCTCATATCTATTCCATTCCCCCCCACCTTCCCCTCTGTCGGAGTAGCCGGCAAGAAGGAACTGAAGGGGGGTCATGCCGGCAGGGTCGTATATAGAGCGTCATACTGGTGCCACTCCAGGGGGCTCCACAGCCGGCCCAACAGGTAGCTGCAAGGGAAAAGTTTCTGACAGCCGTGCACGCGTTGCGCGCACACACCTAACTGGAATAGATATGAGCAACACATCTCAAAGAACAACAGTTACAAAAAAGGGTGAGTAACCATTTTTTACTGTACAGATGAGTAACCTCCTCTTAATTTCTATATTCTTCAGCGCCTGAAACAGCTTGCCCAATTAGCAGGTAATATTGAATGGGGTTCTGCCATTTGTCGCTGTACTTTTGTGACCCCCATCATTATAGTATTTGAGTGTAACACAAACATTGCTGAATTTATCCTCAGTGCCCTCTCTGAGGTATGGCAGTGGTATTGTTCTCCTTTCACAGATGGGGGAATTGAGGCCCAAGCAGACTTGCCCATAGTTACACTGGAGGGCTGTGCCAAGAATTGAACTCAGGTTCCCCGAGTTCCAATTTAATACCTAAAATCCAGGGCTGTCACTGGGGCAGGTCGTTGATTAACTCACCAAAATATGAGGGAAGTGGAATTGACTCTCCAAATTGAGGAAGGATCTAGAGTGTGGATGCTGCAGTCTGGAAGGAATAACCTTCAGAGGAGATGGTTTGAGCTGAATTTTGTTCTTCCTTTTGACTTAGTTGTTAATAAAATCAAATCCTAAGGTGATATGTTTAGACATTGCACAGTATGTACATTGTGTGGGTGAAGGCACCTGTTCTTCGTACTTCGTTTTGTTGGGGTGTACTACATGTTTAAATCTGTGATAACCTTTATTCTGTTCTTAAATGTCAGACACAGTGAAGACTTCAGGTACAGAGAATTCTGAGAACCTTCTCAAAAGAAGAGTTTCTTTGACATCCTCTTCTGGATCAGCAGAGGCTCTTGGTGAGCAGGGGCTGGGGAAAATTGCAGGAAATACAAAATATCTAATTATTATGGAGGGGGACGATGTAAGGTAACCCACTTCCCTTAGTTCCACACCCTTATTGATCTGAAATAACACTCTAATATTTGTCTGCAGAGGAAATAAGAGCTCTTTTCTCAGAGAGCATCCACTGTCACTTTATATGGCATGGACTTTCTCTGCTGCATTATGGGAATGAGTGAAGGGAAAATATTTAAAAGCACTTTATACAAGACCTGGGTTCATTTCCCTATGATTCTGTCTTAGTTGTCTTTTCACTGTGCTCTGTAAAATATACTATCAAAATGAAATTCTGTGGCAAATCAAAGGAATACTTAGCTGCGTTTCAGAATGCAGTATTTATCTTGTGCAAAATCCCAGTGGACCAGTGAGAACAGTCAGTCTAGCCCTGCAGCATATTATTAGTGCCCTTACATTTCTCTAGTGCCTTGTTTTGAAAATTTAATCCGTGGGCGAATGAGAGATGATAGGTAGGGTTGGGACAGGTTGGGAAGATGACAAGTAGCTTATGTTTGATACAATAGACAAGAGGGAGCTAGTGAAGGGATGCAAAGAAAATGGTAACATGAGCTTGGAAAATGATCTTTGCAGTAGCATTCTCAATGGATATGAGCGAGGCAAAATTGTATTTGTGAAGACCAGAGAAAAGGATGTTGCAGTAATCAAGATGCAAGATGATGAGAGCCTGGAGAGAGTTTTAGCTGCGCAGATGGGTAGGAAAGGCTGTATTTTAAAGATGTTATGCAAAAAGAATCTGCAAGACATAGGCATAGCTTGGATGTGAGGACCTACAGAGAGGTCTGAGTCAAAGAGGAGACCCAGATTACAGGCTTGAGGATGGTGGTGTGCTCCACAGGGATCAAGAAAAGAGGTGGGGAAGGGGGGTGAATTTATTTTTGGGGGAGTGGAGAGAGACAATTAAGAGCTGTGTTTTTAGCCATGTTGAGGTTGAGCTGACAGCTAGCCAGGCCATGAGGAGATGTCAGAGACAGACTGAGATTTTAATGTGGACAGAAGGAGACAGGTCTGGAGTAGACAGGTAGATCTGTGAGTCATTTGCATAAAGATGGTAGTTGAATTTGTATGGGGATGAGATTACCCAGAGATAAGCTGTAGAGGGAGAAGAGGATCCTTTGGTCCTATGGAACCACCACAGAAAGCTGGAGGGAGGGATGAGAAAGATCCTCTGAAGCATATGCTGAAGGAGTGATTAGGGAGTTAGGAGGAGAATCAAGAGAGAACAGAGTCATAAAAGCCAAGGTGGGGCAAGATTTCAAGGACAGGAGAATGGTCGACTGTGTCCAAGACATCTGAAAGGTCAAGGAGGATGAGGATGGATTACTGGTTCTGAGAGTTGGCTGCGAGGTCATTGGAGACTTTGAGAGCGGTTTCAGTTGAGTGCAGGAACAGAAGCCAGTTTAGAGAGGATCTAGGATGGAATTGGAGAAGAGGAACTCTAGACAGTGACTGGAAACTGAGTGAGCAGAATGTAATAAGTGTAGTTGCTCTTTGCCCATGGTACTGTGGCTACTGTCATTGCTTTACTCACACAAAAAGTGCCATGAGATCTTTAATAATGACAAGTGATCAAGACCTTGGATTTTACATTTTATCCCAGCAGCATATTGACCACTCAGACCATGTTGGGATGTCAATTGGTGATTCAGAGAAAAGACTGGTGCCTATTAGATGATCAGTATCACACAAAGGGTTTCCCACCATCCTTTATCTTGCTTAGCTGGTGAGAATTGACAAGGTCTCAGCAATCTGTGGGAATAACTTTAGAAGCAGCCAAATCTGTGAAAACCATTTTTCTTTTCGCTACCCCAGTTCCCTGTATTTCTGGGGTGCAGAGCATACTCTGCTCCCAATTCTCAAATTAGGTCATGTACAAAGAACATAGCAAAATGGATTGACACATATATGTATCATCTCCCCGCCCCCCCCCAACCTGTTGTTGAAAGTCAGATTCACATCCTTAATCCTCTCCAGAGGACAGACAGGCAAGTATGTCATATAGAGGATCTGGATTTAAGGACAACAGAAACAGGTGAACCACTTGAGATCCCATGATGGATGGAGCTGTCAAAGTACAAAGTATTATCATCACTTTTCAGTAACTAGTGTCCTTATTCTAAGTGTTTTATAGAATAAGCAATTGTGAAAGTAAAATAGCAACTCTCTGCTTGCGGGTGACAAAATGAAGACTAGATTTTCCTTCCTCAAAACAAACTATGTGTTGTACAGAAGTGCAATCCTACTGATGAGCGAGGCTGCATGGTTGTAAGTGATGGCTTTGCTCTTGTGAATAAGTGTTCAGGAAGGGAGAAGCAGTGAGATATTGTCAGAAGTGTGCCCGTATCCTGACACTTGCACAGTGACTTTCATACCAGAACTGTGTGGGTCAGCAGTGAGCAAGTATTGACCAATAAGGATGAAGCTCCAGTCAGTTGCCTATGTCCTTCTGTTCCTTTGCTTTAAGTTTTCTAGGTAACATTTGCTTCCTTTCTGATTCCCACTTTGGCAGCAAGATGGTTTAATTTAAGAGAGGGGGTGTTCCCAGGCACAAAAAAGGGTTGTGGGAAGATGTGACTTGTAGAATTGTAGTAGAGTAGTACTTTCATCCATGGGCTGCCTTTTCTTTGTGCTCTATGATTTTAATAGAAAGAGCCAAGTATGAGATGCTTCTCATGGCTGTGTGATAAGATGTGCCACATTGCTGGATTCCTTTTTTAGGCCTTGTCTGGCAAAGCACTTAAACACGTGCTTAGATTTACGCATGAGTTTAAATCCTGTGCAGGATCAGAGCCTTAATGTATGCAGTTCAGCTGGTGGCATAACACAAGCATGTAGGTGATCGTGTTCTCTTTGAGGTGCTCTTCTAATGCTCTTATAGAAGTTTTGCTGGAGTGACTGTTTTTGGGGTAGCTAATACTAGTCTTTCATGGGGGTTAATAACTGAATACCATATGGCCCCATTGGAGCTTGGTGGCTTCCAGAACCGCCAAGTTTGCGTCATTGTTAGAGGCAGAATGAAAGAGATGGAAAAGATGTGCCAGAGAGAAAGGGGAGATAACCCATGCCCCTGCCTTGGATGGGCTGGAGTTCCTCAGCGTGGTGGGAGACCATTATGGACTTGGGGGCAGTCCAAGCTTTCACATAGCTCCTCACCCTCAGAAATAAATATATATATATATTTTTTTTAAATGTTGTCTTCAATTGCTCAGAATGATAAAAAATTAAATGAAGTTCTCTCCACATGTCAATTTCTGGCAGTTGTTTTGCAGGTCACTTTGTGTTCCGTTATGGAACCACACAGTCTGTGCAGAAGGCACCAGATAGCCTGGTGAGAAAATGCTGCTCTAGTAAAGGCAAAATTGACAGAGAGAGTAAAAAGTTAATGCTATTTTCCTTGTCTTGCTGTCTGTGAAGCCTTCCCATAGCAGCCCTTGTGGATATATTAATTTCTAGAAGCTGCAAGATGATCCAGCTACATTGCAACATCAGGCCGCATTTTCTTTGCTGTCTGTGCAATTCTTAACTTTAAGAATAAAAAAAGAAAAGTGGCCTATGGTGTCTGCCGTACTTGAGAAGACTGACCAAGGTGCTATAGGGAAGGCTAACCGAGCCATGGTGGTGGGACTGCTTTGAAAAAAACCTCTTTCCTGGTCTTTGCAGGTAGCTCCAGTGGCACTAAATCAGACTTGGATATGGCGTATGAGAGAGCCAGGGTGCATTTCACACCAGATGAATCTCCGACCAGTCCTGTTGTGAGCAAGGTAGATATTCTCTGCATGAGGTCAGAGATACACTTCCCTCCTTGCCCCTTAATGTGGTTCCTCCTCATGCACCTGAATAAGAAATTCGATTGTGCTTATGGATTGCGTGGTCACATAAAATATTCTGCAACCATGCACTTATACATATGTGGATGGAGCTCTGGCCCTCTCCATGAGGGTTGTGTCAGCATCCAGTCTTCATGTAAAGCCAGATGTTTGCAGAAGCAGATCAGTTGTCTTGTGTAAGTGTATTTAAAACTTGTAATTACTCAATAGAATTTAATGGCTCTTTTGGCTCATTAGTCCCAACAAGGACTCTGGTACTGAGGCATGGGATAAAAGTCCTTATGAGACTGCTTTGACAAGTAATAGTGCATATGCTGTAGCTATTTTAGCTTGGATGTTACCCGCATATCAAAAGGGATTACTCTAATAGGTGAATCTTCTACCAGATCATGTTTTATCTGTCAAAACTGGTTCACAGCAACAGGAGTTTAAAAGCCACATGCAGCCTGTGAGATTTCGACAGATGATAATACAATTTCTTTTTCCCAGGTAGATGCTAATTGTAGCATGAAAAATAACATTTGGCATCTCTGCTTTTTTAAAGTCTATATTGAAGAAGACTGTGACCGTGACAGAAACTCCCTCTGCGGTTTTCCATTACATAGAGGGTGACTTAGCTGTGCCAGACTCCTGTGCCGGCAAACAAGTTGATGCCATCTTCGAAGCTGCTAAGAAAGACCTTTTAACATTGATGAAACTCGATGTAAGTTATTAAAGGAGAAATGACCTTGCTGTGCCTTTCATCCCATTCTGCACAATCAGTAAAAAGTAAATCACCTCCCTGATGTACTGCAAACTCTTTAGAAGGGAAATGGACTGGTTGAGTGGATGTTCTTCTATTCCTCAGCCTGTTAAAGTTGAAAGCAGGATTGAAATAGATGTAACTTTACATCTGTAATGCTTAATGTGTGACTGTCGGCCATTTGAGTTTATTTTTGCCTTTGAAGTTGCAGTTGTTTACCTTGCTGGTAGGAATCACAAAGGTTTTTACTGCAGGTAAGTGAGAAACAACTTCTCATTTTTATCTAATCTTACACTTTTTGTTGTCAACAACCCATGTTGACAGTCCTCCTCAGACTGCCTATAGGTGGCAGTGTGATACTCAATTTCCACAAGTGCAAATATCAGTACCTTTGGAAAGTGCTTGCCAGTAGCGGATTTACCATGGAGCCACTGGCGCCATGGAGCCAGGCCCACACTCCAGGGGGGCCCCGACCAGGCCCACTCTTCTCTGCCCCCCACTCTCTCCTGCGGGGGGCAGAAGCTTGGTGCTCCTGGCAGTGAGGCTCCTGCTGCAGTAGGGCAGCCAAGCTCCCCCTCCCCTGCCTCTTCTCACAGCTTGCTCCCTTCCCGCCCTCCCCCTCTCTGCCGCCGATCAGCTGTTTGCCAGCAGGAGGGTGGGGGAGGAGCACAGCCACAGCATGCTCACCTGGGGAGAGGAGGCAGAGAAAAGGCGGGGCTGGGGTCTTGGGGAGGGGGTGGAACGAGCATACCTACTCTGACTACAGAGCTGCACAGCCAGGCTGAAAAAAGAAGGTGCTGCTCAGCTCCCAGGACTTCAGTTGGACACCACCTTCTGGGTGCTAGTGCTGGTTGAGCTCCCTTCTGTGTGCTGGGAGCCATCCTTCATCTTGTACAACAGTGATTGCCCATGGTGGGGCAGGCAGGGGATGGGGACAGAGGCAGTGAGGAAGGAAGGAGGTGGGATGGGGAGGAGATGGAGTGGTGGGGAAGGGGCATGGGATGGGGACGAGAAGGGGATAGGGCAGGGATTGGCAACCTTCGGCATGCGGCACGCCAGGGTAAGCCCCTTGGTGGGCTGGGCCAGTTTACCTGCCGTGTCTGCAGGTTTGGCCGATCGCGGCTCCAGGCAAATGGGGAGCTGCAGGACGAGGGATGTGCTGGTCGCAGCTTCTCGCAGCCCCCATTGGCCTGGAGCGGCAAACCATTGCCAGTGGGAGCCGCAATCGGCCGAACCTGTGGACGCAGCAAGTAAACAAACCGGCCCGGCTCACCAGGGGCTTACCCTGGTGGGCCACGTGCCGAAGGTTACCAATCCCTGGGATAGGGGAAACGGGGGCCCAGCATGCGGATCCCCTTGGCAGCAGCTGGGGCTCCCCTGTTAAGCAGGCCCATCAAACCCTCACCCTGACAAGCCCCACCTCCCCTGCATCTGTACCACCCCAATGAGCCCCCCCCGACACCCTTCCCACTGAGCCCAACCACCTACACCCCCACCCAAATGAACCCTGTAGATAAATCTCTGTATTAAGCACCTTCACATAACTTTCATATGACTTTGTATTATGCCTCTTCATATAACCCTGTGTTAAGCTATTTTCATACAACGTTGTATCAAGTCCTTTGATATAGGAACTTTGTATCAGATCCCTATGTAGAAAAACTTATAGAAAACTTTGTGTTAAGCCTTGGTGTAATGTTATAGCCCCTAAGGATAGTTAAAGTAGAAGAAAAATGTCTTTTTGCTAGGAGTAGAATAAGATTCCCCCTCCCCACATTCCCTTAATCAATTGCCCTGTTGAATGAATGAGGTGTGAATGAGCAAGGCATGGAAGGCAAGCACCTCCAGACAGCTAGTTGGAGAGGGGATGGAAGCCAGACCCAAGGACAATCAAACTTGTCAAGTGGGCTCACTAAAGAAGAGCAGACATATTGACAGCCTCGTGGAGGGGCGGGGGGGTTAGAATCAAGCACCTTCTTTTGGAAACACCCTCTTTGAACAGTATTGGGACAACACTCAGAAGGAAGCAGCACAAAGGACCAACGGACACAGATTTTGAATCTGGTAAATGTGAGGTGTCTTGCAGAGGACCCTGGGTCTTGTCAACATCGGAGCATTGATCCAGATCGGCAGATGCCCGGCTCCACCCCTCCCCATCTAACTCACCTGGCCAGTGAAACTAAGGGGAGCAGCTAGTTGGTAACAACAAGACGGAGTGTGTTTGTGTGTGTGTGTATGTGAGTGCATGAGTGTAATATAGATCATATGCATATGATACAGTGTTGATTGATGCATGTATTACCAATGAATGTGGCGTTTGCCTTATTTCCCCTGAAAAGATCCTGTGCAGTACTTTAAGTACAACAACCCCACCTCCCCTGCACCCAGACTCTCCCCCCCTGCAGATTCCCATTGCCCCTGCACCTGGCACCTCCCTGTGCATCCAGATCCCCCACTGAGCTGCCTGCACCCAGACTGCCCCCCCCCCGAACCCTCTTACCCCCATCTGGATACCCCCACACTAAGTCCCTCTGCACTTGGATTCTGCTGCTGGGCTGAGCCTCCCTGCCCACATCTGGTGTGCCTGGTGCAAAAGGGGCAGGGCCCCAGGGTGTTTCTGTGGCAGGCCTGGCCCTTGTGCTGTGTCAGGGTCAGGTTCAGTCTCACTGTCAAGTCCCTGTCCCAGGGAGGTAGGGGAGGCTGCAGGGTGATCTCCCACCTCCAGGCAGCCAGTGGCCTGTGCTCCCCACTGCTATGGTGGAGCTTCCACATTTATTTATTATAAAAAAAAAAATCAGAATTTTAAAATATTATGCACAGAATTTGATGCAGAATTCCCTCAGGAATATGGGGCACTATACAGCTGTGATGGTGGGACTGTGAAGGGGGTGCTGGACAGTAGGGGATCTGTGGGTGGGGGAGCTGGACAGGGGGTATGGTGTGCAGGGTTGTAGTTGTGGTGGGATGTCAGTGGGAGGGGTCTCTAGGCAGGGGGTGCTAGGCATAGGGATCTGTGAGGGAAGTCTCTGGGTAAGGGGGCACTGGCATAAGAGCAGGGCACTGGGCAGGGGGCAGTGTGGAAGGGGCACGCTGGCACCGCAGGGCTGGGCAGGCCAGTGTGTGTCTAACAGTTTGGGGTTTGTAAATAGTGCCCTTGTGCTGGGCTGAGTGGGACAACTCCTGCTGTGCTGCGTCTCATTGCCCCCAACCGGCCCCTCGCTCTGCGGACCATCCCCCCATCACATGCCCTATTTCCCCAATGGGGGCCCACAAATATGTTTGGCGCCCGGCCCACAAAAAGTTAATCCGGCCCTGGTGCTTGTGTGCAGCTTTTGTGTTCATATAAAGAGAGGAGGCTGCCAGTGGAGCAGATGGCTTTTGACAGTGTATAGACTTCTTGAAATGATACCTGATATATGAATATTAATATGTAAAAACTGATCATGGTATAAGATTGGAAACGGAGGTTCTTGAAATGACAGTAACTGGGGCACACTCCAGAGCCTTTCTTTTTAGTGATATGTGTTGAACCCTGAATACATTAAGATGCACATTTTTTTAAAAAAAAAAAAAGGGTACTAATACAAGCTGTGTCCAACATGCCTGAGCTAACTTTGTTCTGGGGCTTAACTTTTTAATATCCTGATGTTTGAAGGTTTATATTTGTGGCTGAAAATCTAAATAATGTATTCGTGTAACAATTTATGGGGCCCCCATTGTGTTCGGTGCGGGACAACATTACGTAAGCTTTTGTGTTCTGCTTCTGTGTCTCCAAGAGCAAAAGAAAACCTCCAGAACTACTATTTTGTTCAGCATACAAAGTCCTTCCTTGAGTCAGAGTTTTCAGGGCTTGCTGAGTTTATAGCCGTGCTGCTGTGGTACCTGAACATCTCTCACTTGATTTACAAATGGATCCATTCAAATAAATGAGTCATCCACTTGCGTAGCTTCATAAAAGGCAGTAGAGTCCCCTTGCTGCAGTGGCAGGTGGCTAGCTAAAAGCCTGAATGAATAGGTAAGCGGTGCCATGAAGGTGCCAAACTCTGGCAGATTGACAGAAACTGCAAGAGCCCTCAACTGAGGAGGACTGGCACTGTCCTGGATACTTGAATTCCAAGATCTAATAGCAGGAGCAACCCAGTTATCTGTGCCATTTGTTTAAAAAAGTTTATTTTCTGTTAGATCAAATGAGTTCCAAAAGAGGGTCTAAATTGTGTGTGTGTGTGACCGTCCAGATGAAACAGATGTCCTGCACCCCGACCCCATGCCCTGAGCCCCCTCCTGCATATCTGCACCCCTCCTGCACCTTGTCCTGAGCCCCTTTCTGCACACCGCACCCCCCACCGCACTCCCTCCCGCACCCCAACCCCCTGCCCCAGCCCTACATTCATGGCCCTGCATGCAATTTCCCCACCCAGATGTGGCCCTTGGGCCAAAAAGTTTGCCCACCCCCCACTACAGTGTTGGGAGGGTTCTCCTATCACTATAGTTAATGCTCCTCCCCAAGAGGCAGTAGCTAGAATTCTTCTGTTGACCTAGCACTTTCCACACCAGGTTAGCTTACCTGTGTCACTCAGGGATGTGGATTTTTCATGTCCCTGAGGAAGGTAGCTGGGTTGCCTTACCTTAATTAAGGCCAGGTCTACACTAAGACGTTAACTTGATATGAGGTACTCTTAAACCTGTTTATGAATTTCCACATAAGGGAGATGCACTAATTCAATTAACTCTGTTTCTAAATTGATGTAGTTAAATCAATGCAATTTTTGTGTGTTGACAAGTCATGTAGTATATTGACGTTAGAGTTCCGAGTTATATTCTCCTGCCACCCTAAAATATTCAGAGGTTCACCATAAGGGCTTGGTATCTACCAAAAATAGTTTAAGCTAAGGAGTGATTTTGATTTCTAATAGAAAAGGAAAAAATTCTTGCCCTCTACATATATCTTAGGGAGAGAGGCAGCAGGATCCTCTGGCTGTAGCAGGGAATAGGAATTGGAAAAGCTGACTCTTAGCCCTAGAGCTGATCCTGTCTCAAGATGTGGCATCAGGGAAGTCACTTTGCCTTTCTGTGCTTTGGTTTCCCCTTGTTCCGAATGGAGTTAATACTTTCCCCACCTCACCGGGTGTTGTGAAGCGTAATCATTTAGTGTATGTGAAGCACTTTGAAATTTTCCGAAGGAAGGTGCTTTGAAAGTAATTATCTTACCAGCACAAAAATAAATGGCTGTTGCAGTTGATTTTTAAACCAAGAGCTCTGGGTCACCTGTCTTTCCACCCTAACTGGGGGTCAAACTTGGGGTGCAAATGGCATAGCTCAAAGGCAGAAAATAATTCAGTTGAGCAGCTAATCATCAAGTGAGCTCTTGCAGTCTAGCACAGCATAGGGGTAGGGATAGCTCAGTGGTTTGAGCATTGGCCTGCTAAACCCAGGGTTGTGAGCTCAATCCTTGAGGGGGCCACTTAGGGAAGTGGGGTAAAAATCTGTCTGGGGTTGGTCCTGCTTTGAGCAGCGGGTTGGACTAGATGACCTCCTGAGGTCCCTTCCAACCCTGATCTTCTATGATATTGTAAACTATAGCTGGGCCTTAGACATTCTGGGCTCTAAAATTAATGCACATCGTAACACCCCAGTGTCTGAAAGAAGGAGAGAAAGAAAGCTCATTTGAATAGTTCAGGCCTTGTAGCCTTGTGCACTATTATTTATGGAGGGCTTAATTTAGCTCTGCAGAGCGGCATTGACTTCTCTTTTGGGACTCTTAACGTGCCCTATCATTTTGCTTTCAAGGCAAAACAAAAGTCGGTTTCAATGTTTCAAATAGTTATAATAGCCTGGAAGTTGAATGCACCCATTGTTCTCATGATGTCTGATAGAGGCTATCTAGTCTAATTATACCCGTTAATTAGTGTGTTTAAAACAATAGCCTCTCTCCTAATCTATAATTTAAAGAGTGAATCTGCCAGGTGACTTCAGCTGTGCTCAAAACATAGGGCCTGACTCATAGCAGAGAAAATGGCTAGTTTCCAGGCTGCCCATATGGGCTTAGTGAAACAAATGCCAGGCGACTTTATTTCCCTTTTAACTGAATATTGCTCTTAGCTGGGGACTTTGAAAGAACTGGTACTTCCACCTCTTTAACCAGAATGGAGAGTGACTTATCAAGAATGGAATTTGTGACACTGTGGTTATGACCGCAGCTGTGGGTTACGCGTGTAGTGTCTGTTAAGACCATATACCTGGCCAGATTAATAATCTCAAGTTAGTATCTTCTAATTTTTGCTGTAGAGCTTGCTATAGAATATTTAATACTTCATTTGTCTTGGAGACTATCTGCCCGCTGGGAAATGGGTTGGTGGTGTCAGCCCAGCTTGTTGTGGATGTCACAGAAGCACTTCACAGTTGTAGTAATTGGTACTTGCTGGTACTCTTAATAGAGAGGCCAAAGGCAGATTGGGCTATGGACAATAAACTGTTTGCTCTCACCCTTTGTGGCTACCCTACAGGCTCAACAGAGGCATGCTGGTGGGACAGTGTGTGAGTGAAATCCTGCTGTACCTGTTCTGTGATTAGATAGAGACAGTGAGCATTCAAGGCTGTCGGTCTGACATCAGTCTCCTGCATGAAAACTCATTTTTTGAAAAGTAATTTATTACCCCTGCATCCTCCACTGGCATCCAGTTCACTTCCATTACCAGTTCAAGCCTCTGGTCACTGACTTCAAGCCATCAGTAGGTCAGGACCCAGGTACATTAGTGACCATATCTCCTAGATAACTGCTTTCCTCTAGGACATTGCAGTTGCAAAACTCTGGACAAAACATGTGAGAGCTGGAGTTGATGTTCTTGATGAGGAGGATCTCTTGTAAGAATGAGCTACTATAAGAAGTAGGCTGATCTGAAGTCTGGCAACTGCCTTTAGAGTATGCTGCAGAATGCACCATGACTAGAATAGGGAAGAGAAGGAAGGAAAAAAATCTCCCAATAAGAACTTAGAATGCAGTGAGAGACGAGCAGAAGACTCCACTAAGCCCACTGTGTTGACCCTTGTGTTCCAGATGTAATCAACCTGTGCAGTGCTCTCCTACTATGGGGATGACCACTATTGACAACTCTAAGACAGGTAGAATTTGAAAATTACAAGGTGATCAAAACAACCCTTCTTCAATAAGTTACATAGCAGAAATAGTAGTTACATGAAGAAATGCCCCAAACTTTATACTGATAGGAGATGTGACACTTATGCATGTAATAGAAGGGCTAATCATGGTTGCATAGGATAAGCAGAGCTTTGCAATTAAATTAGTTTCAATTACAATGAAATAAAAATGGGTCCTTTAAAAACGTAGCACTGAGTATCAAGATTTTTTTTGGTCCTGAATTATCTTAATAATGGAATAATGCAGACTCTTCAAACTCCTGTGTAGCAGAAACTTGCTGCAATCTGGTGTATTGGCTATATTTGAAAACTTTTTTTAAGGATTAATGGTATTTTTTTTGCCATTGTTCTTCATAACTGAAAGTTTATTTCAACATGGTTTGAAGAAAAATGTTCTCTAAAAAGAATTCCATAAAGACCTGTCTTTTTTGAAAATGGTTACCATCTCCTATAGTCGCAAATAAGACTGAGGTTACACATGTCCTCATTTTAAGATGCTCTCTTTTAAAATAGGCACCCAATGGGAGTAAGCTAAGCTGCCCTGAGATCAGCTTATGGTTTATGACATCATGAGGAAAAAAGAAGAATATGGGGCAGAGTTGAGGTTGCTTGGGTACCTTAACTGTGCAGTTCCAGATCTTAACATGTTTGGATTTCTTTTAAATTAACCTTGACTCTGCTTGTTTTGGGGTAATTACAATACCTATACTGGGTTTTATCCTTAAGTTGCTGGTATGTATTCTCAACCATACACCCACACTGATGTAGCTTTTATCCAGGAGTTACATAGAAAACGGTACACAATGCCTCTGATTCTGACATCCCCCAAGGCACTTTACAAACGTAGGCCTGATCCTGCAACTGCCTCGCATACATGGAGCACCATTTAAGTCAATGGGTCCCTAACTTGAAATGCAAATTATACACACAGGTCATGTCATCTACCACTGAAGCAGAGAAGTTGTTTGATAGCACACAGCCATCATATACAATAGTTAAGGTCCAAAAGGGACTCCAGATGCAGTTGGCGTGTAGCTAGAAGTGGACATTTGGGTGGGCCCCAGGTTACAGTGGATGAGCAATGATTTGTCCCTGGGGCATGGAATACCAAAGCCCTAGCTGGGCTGTGCCCTGCACTTTGCTGCTAAGTGGATGCTGAACCTTCTCATCCATGAGCTGGTCATAGGATCTGTCCAGGTCACTGAAGTTGGACAACTCTCTTTCTCGCCTTGCTCTGCATCTTTCCCACCAGCTGCACTCTGGAGCTGCCCACAAGCCCAGGCAGGCACATCTGCCAAGGTGGGGAGTCTGGCACTGGGATGGGATGGGAGCCCTGGGGCATGTCTACACTGCATTTGGGAGCATGCTTCGGTTTTTCAGCTGGAATAGACACACACTAATTCTGCAGGCTGAAAATAACATGGTAGCTAAGAGTAGCTGAGTACCCTGCTCCTAGCTCCAGTGTAGGCATACATTTACATTTTAACTGAGGATGTGATTCCCAGCTTATGCAGATGTACCCATGTTAGCTCTGCTTTATCTAATGCCTAAAAATGAACGTGTAGCTGCGGCAGCATGCGCAGCAGGAGGGAGTATCCGCCTTGAATATGTACCTGGCATCTCTGATGGGATGTACTCTGTGGCGAGGCTCCCACCCCCACCGCTACATTCTGTTTTCGTGTGCTAGCTCTCATTGAGTAAGCTCAAGTACACTTTGACGTCCCCTCAGGCTCAAATTTGGGTGGGCCTGCGTGCTAATTGGGTGGGCTGTGGCTCACCCAGGCCCACTCATGGCTATGCCCCTCATATGTAGTATGCTGTTGAAAACTAGGGGGGAGGGATAGCTCAGTGATTTGAGCATTGGCCCGCTAAACCCAGGGTTGTGAGTTCAATCCTTGAGGGGGCCATTTAGGGATCTGGGGCAAAAATCTGTCTGGGGATTGGTCCTGCTTTGAGCAGGGGGTTGGACTAGATGACCTCCTGAGGTCCCTTTCAACCCTGATATTCTATGAAACTGCAGGGGGAACTAAGGTAGGTAGGCTGTAATCACTGGAGACTGGGTTTGAGCAGGATACATATAACTATTATGATAAGATATTAATGTGTTTTGTTTCTTCTTGGGGGCAGGTGGAGTGAGATGAAACCAAAAATGTACATAAAATGAGAGATGTGGCACAAGTTGTCTGTTGCTCAGATCTCATTTAGTGTAGATCTCTGTATAATTCACTTTTTCCATGGACTGAAGTTAAGTGGCATCTAAATATGACCTTTTATACATGTCCAAGAATAATTGGCACAGTGTATTTCGGTGCCCAGCTGTGATTCAGAAAACCATCAAATGAATGGCGTCAGAAGGAAGCCAGCAGACCGCATGGAGCCCTCAATCCAAGGCAAGGTGTGGGCTTGCAACCAGAGCTGTGAGGGAGTTTGGTGATTTTATCTCTTTGACTCAGGAATACATTGGTTTGTATAGTCCTGTTCTATTGAAGGGCAACTGGAAAAGCTTTTGAAAATTAAATTTAGGAAGATTTTTAAGATCTCAGTTGGATATTGGGGTATGTGCAGGCTTAAATATGACACACAACCAAATCTGTTTGAAGGAAGAATTTCTTTTCCAGCTGCCTGCCAAGAGCTGCATATGCTTTTCTGTGTTCCCCTCCTCTAAGTGCAGTTGGTATTTGACCTCTAGGGAGAAATGGACCCCAGTGCAGAGGACAACTTGACAGCCTTGCATTAAGGGCTTATATGGGATTTATGTGGTGCTTTGTATGGATGCTCTTGGTGGATCACACCCCTAATGCCGAACTGGATGTTCAAGAAACTACTCTGCTTTGGAGAGTGGTGTCAGCTTTTGGTAGAGGAGTGGAGAACTCAGAACCTGACCTGGGGTTTAGGCAGATGGGTGACTCCTGGATACCATAATACATCTTAGAAACACCTAGATTGATTCTTTTTCTGATAATTCTGTCTTCCAGATATCAGTAAATGTAAAGTCTGCACTTACAGGTAGTGAATTGAGGTCTTTAAAAATGAAGTGAAAAGCTTTTAAAATTAATTCTGAAAAAAACTTTGCATGTGCAAACACACTCCAGCTAACAGTGGTTATCATTAAAAAGTTATTTCCTGTCTAACATCCAGTAGAAGGTTCTAGTAGGAATGGTGACTAAACAGAGCTTTGCTGAGCTTTGCACGAGCCCTTCGAGAAAGTGATCAGCTCCTCTTCCAGTGAGGTTCCTTCCACCCCACCAGGGTTTGCAAATGAGTCATCAGTATTATTGATGCATCCATGGCTGACCTCCGGTATTGGTCTTCTTTCTTGCTTAACACTAGGAGGCTGAGTAAATTACATGCATGGGCCTCATTGACCGTTCTTTTCCCAGGTCCTTGTAATGGTTTGACTTGAGCCAGTTTTCCTTTACTCAGTAGTATTTGTTCCCAAATGGCGGGACATTCTCAGCATTCTTTGGGAGTTCTCACCCTTACTGTGATATGGCTAGCCCTGGATGGCAGACTCCTGTTCTCTTTATTTGGGCCACAGAGATATTTACCCATGTTCCTCACTGTGGAGTCAATGATCAGGATTGCTTACTGTGATGGTTCTTGGGGTACCCAGGGCTGTTACCCTTGAGAGTCATGCCTCTCTGATAGCTGGGTGTTAGTTCCCTAACACCACCAGCCTTTCAGTCACTCAAGCACTCTCCCCGGGGCTATGCCAGCCTTGTCTTTTATTTTGCAAGTTAACAATAGGTGCAAACAAATCCGCTTGAAGTATTCCCCTGTGATATACAGCCCCTGACACTGGCTACTCACAGAAATCCTGGATCCTCTGCTCCCAAACGAACAGTGTACCCCAATTTACTTGTGTTAACTTATATCACTCCTCCTGTACTGTGCTCAGCACTTCTGAGCACTTATAATAAAATGAGAGTTTATTTAAGAAAAAATAGAGGATCCATTACAAACGAGAGAGTGATGGAAACAGATGGTTATAATACAAAATAAAACCGTAAAAGGCAAACTAGGGCTTGCACTTAATAGTTGCCTTTCCTATCTAATAAAGTAGGTTTTTCACCCCGGTTCAGTGTGTTGCAGAGCTGGCTGGCTTCCCAGGAACCAGGGTCCATTCGTTCATGAAACACTCATGCTCAACAAGATGTCTCCTTAGTGAATGGATGCAGAATGTCTGTTTCCAATCTGTGATACTCTTTTGTCTTTTTAACCGATAGTGTGATCCCTATCTGATATAATGTTCCTTTTTACCTCCAAGTGGTTTTGATGTTTATAGCTTACCTTTAATGGTTTTCCATTGACATTTCTGTTGCAACAATGGTCCCAGATTGCTGCATTGGGCAGCACAATATGGGGAGAAGTTGACCAGCCCTCTGTGGAGAAAGAAGTGTTCGGGACTATTTAGAAAAACTGGACGTGCACAAGTCCATGGGGCCGGATGCGCTGCATCCGAGGGTGCTAAAGGAGTTGGCGGGTGAGATTGCAGAGCCATTAGCCATTATTTTTGAAAACTCATGGCGATCGGGGGAGGTCCCAGATGACTGGAAAAAGGCTAATGTAGTGCCCATCTTTAAAAAAAGGGAAGAAGGAGGATCCCGGGAACTACAGGCCAGTGAGCCTCACCTCAGTCCCTGGAAAAATCATGGAGCAGGTCCTCAAGGAATCAATTATGAAACATTTAGAGGAGAGGAAAGTGATCAGGAACAGTCAGCATGGATTCATGAAGGGGAAGTCGTGCCTGACTAACCTAATTGCCTTCTTTGAGGCGATAACTGGCTCTGTGGATGAGGGGAAAGCAGTGGATGTGTTATTCCTTGACTTTAGCAAAGCTTTTGATACGGTCTCCCACAGTATTCTTGCCGCCAAGTTAAATAAGTATGGGCTGGATGAATGGACTGTAAGGTGGATAGAAAGCTGGCTAGATCGTCGGGCTCAACGGGTAGTGATCAATGGCTCCATGTCTAGTTGGCAGCCGGTTTCAAGCGGAGTGCCCCAAGGGTCGGTCCTGGGGCCGGTTTTGTTTAATATCTTTATTAATGATCTGGAGGATGGTGTGGACTGCACTCTCAGCAAGTTTGCAGATGACACTAAACTAGGAGGCGTGGTAGATAGACTAGAGGGTAGGGATCGGATACAGAGGGACCTAGACAAATTAGAGGATTGGGCCAAAAAAACCCTGATGAGGTTCAACAAGGACAAGTGCAGAGTCCTGCACTTAAGACGGAAGAATCCCATGCACTGCTACAGACTAGGGACCGAATGGCTAGGTAGCAGTTCTGCAGAAAAGGACCTAGAGGTCACAGTGGACGAGAAGCTGGACATGAGTCAACAGTGTGCTCTTGTTGTCAAGAAGGTTAACGGCATTTTGGGCTGTATAAGTAGGGGCATTGCCAGCAGATCAAGGAATGTGATCGTTCCCCTTTATTCGACATTGGTGAGGCCTCATCTGGAATACTGTGTCCAGTTTTGGGCCCCACACTACAAGAAGGATGTGGAAAAATTGGAAAGAGTCCAACGGAGGGCAACAAAAATGATTAGGGGTCTGAAGCACGTGACTTATGAGGAGAGGCCGAGCGAACTGGGATTGTTTAGTCTGCAGAAGAGAAGAATGAGGGGGGATTTGATAGCAGCCTTCAACTACCTGAAGGGGGGTTCCAAAGAGGATGGAGCTCGGCTGTTCTCAGTGGTGGCAGATGACAGAACAAGGAGCAATGGTCTCAAGTTGCAGTGGGGGAGGTCCAGGTTGGATATTAGGAAACACTGTTTCACTAGGAAGGTGGTGAAGTACTGGAATGCGTTACCTAGGGAGGTGGTGGAGTCTCCTTCCTTGGAGGTTTTTAAGGCCCGGCTTGACAAAGCCCTGGCTGGGATGATTTAGTTGGGAATTGGTCCTACTTTGAGCAGGGGGTTGGACTAGATGACCTCTTGAGGTCCCTTCCAACCCTGATATTGTATGATTCTATGATAATTGAGCAATACATTATATTATTGGCTAGCCAGGGAGGGTTGACAACTCCCTACCACTTGAAAGGGCCATCTCTGAGGCATATAATTCCTTGGTGACTTACTTTCCCTCCAAGACCATAAGGCATAGTTTTCATTGGATAAGGCAAAAGTTACCTTAAATATTACCTGTAAACATATCTTTCAATGAAAATGAGTATTGTTTAAGTTACATGCTTCCAGTAGAGACTTCACATTGCTACCTTTATGGATAAATACCATGAAAGTGGTGTATTAGGTGTAGTGAGTTTGTCAGGTCTGAGACAGGAGTTGCTTGTAAAGAACAATGAACCCTTTGCCAGTTGATGCCAATGGGCCTGTGTTACATTTCTCTTTTTTCTCTTTTTGTGAAGGCTTCATGTTACTTCTTGCTTCTGGTCAAGCCACTGGCCTGCTCTTAGTCACTGCCTTTTCCTTCCAGGCAGAAATACTCCTTGTTGGCCAGCAGGCTGGCTGAAAAGTTTTATATATGTTTCCCTTCTGCTCCTCTTGCTAGTTGCCACATTCTTTTGCTCCTCCATAACTATCTCACCCGTTGTCAGAAGCTGCTTTTTCTGATGTTTCCTGCCTCGCTGCTTCATCGAGTTTCTCACAGTCACTTTTTGAGTCCCAAAACCTCTTCCTCCAGAAAGAAAGAAGTTTGCAATTGATGCAACTGTAACTGAGAATATATTATTGCCCTTATATAAATCAATGGTACGTCCACATCTCGAATACTACGTACAGATGTGGTCTCCTCATCTCAAAAAAGATATACTGGCACTAGAAAAGGTTCAGAAAAGGGCAACTAAAATGATTAGGGGTTTGGAACAGATCCCATATGAGGAGAGATTAAAGAGGCTAGGACTCTTCAGTTTAGAAAAGAGGAGATTAAGGGGGGATATGATAGAGATATATAAAATCATGAGTGATGTTGAGAAAGTGGATAAGGGGAAGTTATTTACTTATTCCCATAATACAAGAACTAGGGGTCACCAAATGAAATTAATAGGCAGCAGGTTTAAAACAAATAAAAGGAAGTTCTCCTTCACGCAGCGCACAGTCAACTTGTGGAACTCCTTACCTGAGGAGGTTGTGAAGGCTAGGACTAGAACAGCGTTAAAAGATAAATTCATGGTGGTTAAGTCCATTAATGGCTATTAGCCAGGATGGGTAAGGAATGGTGTCCCTGGCCTCCGTTTGTCAGATGGCAGGAGAGAGATCACTTGATAATTGCCTGTTAGGTTCACTCCCTCTGGGGCACCTGGCATTGGCCATTGTCGGTAGACAGGATACTGTGCTAGATGGACCTTTGGTCTGACCCGGTATGGCCGTTCTTATGTTCTTAACCTTTTTGTTTTTTGTTCATCACACAATTCCAACATCTGCTTCCCTTGGCTCTCTCAGTATCCATTCTGTATCCTAATTGGGTTATTTCTAGGAAGGTTGGGACTAGCCTAGTGACCTTGTCTGAGAACTTTTTGGAGAACTCCTTTCTTTGTTGCCATCCCTGCCTATTTTCTCCTCATAGTTTGCTGAACCCCAGGCCTTCATATTCAGCCTCCTCTTTGCCAGCAATAGCTCACAAGACAATAGATGTTCGCTCATCCATCATGTGGAATTTTCAAAGAAAAATATGTAGTAATGTTGCCAGTCACTGGCCAATCTCATTCCAGAATTTGTTGTTCCTTCTGTTATTGCATTGGAGTGAGCTCCTCTTTGGAAACATTGCCCTTGTCTGAGCTAAGTGATAATATAATTATCTAACCATTTAAAATGAAAAAAAATCCTATTAGGGCACTGAGAAATAATATGCCTTTCTCTGTTCCCATCCAGAGTTTGGGGTTCAGTCAGTAAATCAGTAATTAAATTATTCACTTCCTCCAAGCAGATTAGAATATTGAGATTAGTGGAAATCTTGAAACACAAACTGTCAGTTTGCTTCTCCCTCTTTTGGTGGCTTCTTTTATCTAGACAGACCTACTACGGTCCAGTTTGGGCAACACTGGCTTATTTTATTTAGAAGCAGATCTTGCTTTCTCCTCTGCAGCATGAACCGCTAACACGTAATTGATTATTATTTGTTGTTTATATTACTGTAGCACTTAGGAGGTATAGTCATGGACCCCATTGTGCTAGGCACTGTACAAACAGAACAGGGTTTTTTTTTGTTTTTTGTTTTTTTAATTTTTTATTTCGAAAGTACCATTTTTAGTGCAAAAAACTTTATTTAGGACAGATTTCACATCTTCCTACTGCTGAGTTTCTTGCATCTTCTTCTGGAGCAGCTGGTCTGGCCACTGCCAGAGACAGGACACCGTGTGAGATGGTCCGCTGATTGGATCCAGTCTGTGTAGCCCAGAGGGGTGGCTTGCCTTCACTACATCAGCTGTAATGCAAGGAACCTACAGCTCTGTATCTTGAAAGACATTACCTTAAGCAAGTTAGCATAAGTGTAGTCAAGTAAAGTAGGCCTGCGACCTTTGGCATAGATAAATAGTCTGACTGTTACCCCTTAGGTTTTGGGGAACTAGGAATGGCTTGCTCAAAGGTAGGAGTTGAAACCTAACGGTAAATGGCAACCACAGGAATATGGAAGTGATAACCGTAATGTAGCTTGAGCAAGAAGTGACTGGTGTGATAATGAGTTAAATGGCATTAATATGCTAACTTGTAGGATAAGTGTACCCTAATATGATGGGGTGAGGAAGCTATATTTGGGCATGGATGGCTGAGCATAAGCATGAATATTCATGATGGTGCTCAGGCCCTATAATGGGAGAAACAACCATGTAGAGGCTAGGCTTTTTCCATCATTGTTAGCTATCCATCATTTAACCCTTCAGCTCTATCGTTATCTACCATCAATCTTGGGATTGAGGAACCTGAACCATTGGGCTCATTTGGCATGCCAGAGACAGGCTGGTCCTTTATCTCTTACCACCAGGTCCTCAAGAAAGGGTATAAGTATGCAAATCTAAGAGCTTATACAAAGAATGATACAACGGATATCCCCAATACTGTATTACTCCTGTCTTTTTATGGGGCTTGGAGCTTTTCTGGCTTTATTCCTTATTTTAATAAAAATCTCAAAGGCTTTACTTTGCCAACAGTATAAGTATCCTTGCCCTGATGGTCCCTGAGGGTCACTGCAAGATATTAAACTTATTGGTTATAGTTTTGGGTAGCCTGATTCTGGGATTAGAAACTTCTGACAAATTGGCAATTAATATAAATATTATTAACCTTCAAAAAAGATCAGGCAACATCTGGCAATATGTTCCTAAATAGCAGTAGTAATAGTGCTAACGTAATCAAAAATCAAAAAGCCAAATAAAGATGGGTTATAAAAACGGTTTGTCAGGAACTGGAATTTCTGTTCATGGGAAGTTCAGACATTTCAAAAACATCCCATCCCCCCCCCCCCCCCAATTTGGAACAAAAAGCCGAAATTCCAAAATTTCCTATGAAATGAAAATTTGAAAAAATTTCAATTCTGGACCATCAAAATGTTTTGTTTCAATAGTGCTATTTTAATTAATTTCATTTTGACTTTTATATATTAAATATAAAATAATCGAAATGAAATGAATTGAAACACTGTTGAAATTAAGTGTTTAAACATTTCCCCCCCTTGAAAATCTTTCCACAAGCTCTAGTTATAGGGAGCAACCTAGCTCTCTCTGCTTTAATTCGGTAAAATAGAAGTAACCAAACTTTCATGTATCACCCTCCTTCTTCAGGTAATGGAAATGCAAAGCAAGTTAGAGTAACAGAGTTGGCTCAGTCAGTGGTGCCTCCTACAGTTTTGTTGCTAGTTTCTGTATTTTTTGGGTGCTTTAATAATGGCACCTGGCTTGGCATGTTCCTACAGGGAAAAGAACATGATATGGGAGCAGCTGCTTTTCATGATTGAGTCTAATAGGAAATGCACAGGAGAGAGATTGGAGGATTCTGTTTATACATCTTTTTAGGGAAGAGGGGAACCAATCTAATTTGAAAGATTGATCTTTGATCTTTGCACTCAACCTGCGAAGTCTGCTGCTATGCGTGCAGAGATATTTAGAACAGCACCTATGATTGTTCCATCAGTGGAGAGAGGGAGAGAAGAAAAATCTCCCCTCCCATCCCACTGTGCTGTTGCAGTAGGAGGCATAGGAATATTTCTTATGATTCATCAAGATGTTTTATGTAAGGTTACTGAGAAACTTTTCGGCAAAGAAGGAGGAGAGAGGCATTTGGAGAAGAGAGAGAGGCCACCTTTCAATTCAGTTATAGCAGCACATGTAGATGACATTTCAAGATAGGTTGAGAGAATTAATATTGAGAAAGGCAAAGTTAACCTGAATCCAGAGCATTTGAATAAGTAATTCTGATTATCAGCTTTTTCTATTGTGTATTTCATTGGCAGATTTCAGTGTTTTACAATGAAGGTGAGTATCACTATCCCAATTTTATCACTGGAAAACTGAGGAACAGGGAAGTGAAGTGAACAGGGTTGCACAATGGGCCTTTGACAGAACTGGAAATAGAATGCAGGTCTCCTGGGTGCCAGTTCAGTGCTCTGTACACAACCACAAGCAGAAACATAGAAATCAGTGCAGACTTCTTGCTAGCATTCCCCAACTTTTTTTTTTTAAATCATGCACTTACCCTGTGTATTGTTCTCTGTGCTTTGAGACCTGTGGGAGGAAATTTTAAAGGGTGCCTGTAATCCATAGTAAAACTTGCTACAGTTTTTTTGCTTGCTGTTTACTAGCCAAAAGTACTGAAACTGACTACTATTAATATTAATGTTGTGTTAAATGCATATTCGTAGAAGTGGGTGTGGTATGGGAGAAATATACTTAAGTTATAGTGCCTAGAATGCATATATTTAGTGATGTGTTACAAAACAAAATCCCACAATATAGGTATCCTTGAGGGTTGAAATGTTAACCATGTTTTCATTGATGAGATCAACCAATCTGTTCGTTTCATCAGGACATGGAAGGTTTATAGTCTGTTAGGAGTCGAGGCAAAAATGGAGTTAAATAAAGCGCTTAAATGTCTGAATCTATGATGTGAAGACCGAGAGCTACATTATTCCTATGAAGATGTAGATTGGCAGGGAAATGTTAAGGTGTGAACTTGAATTATAGCTTCAAGGTCAAGAGATTTATAACCTTCCTGTTCAGTAGATTGCTTACTCCCTTACATTTTCACCTCTGTTTACATCTGCACAGATGTTTAAATTGTGTGTGTGGATATCTTTTTTCCCTCAGGACCCCTTGTTGCTGAAGGGTAAAGTAACACTGCATCAAGTTACGGCTGGGACTGTGGTATCAAGGCAGGGAGACCAGGTGAGTGCCCTCCAGGAAGGGAAAAGTGAACCTGTAGTTTAAAAACTGTTTGATATTATTACTACTCTCCAGTCATTCAAATAGCGGGTGTCCTGTCAAGACCTTAGTGTATGACTAAAGATGGACTAGAGTTGAGGTGAGTCGCCCTGGACTGGGTTTGGGGAGTTCTGGGATAAGTTCCTCTGACACAGGCTTCCTGTACAAGTTACTTTCACCTCTCTTTGCCTCATGCCCCCACCCTGCAAAATGAGAATGATAGGTACCAACCTAACAGGGGTATTCTGAGGATAAACTCATTAAAACATTTCTGAAGCACCCAGATACTATGGTGACAAGGGCCATATAATGTTCTGGATAAAAACAGGTTGGGTTGAAGAGTGCACGTCAGACAATATGTGGTCTAGAATATGACCTATAAGGAAATATTAAACAATTGGGTTTGTTTAGTCTGTAGAAGTGAAGACTGAGGGGGGACATAACAGATTTAAGTTTATAAAAGAGGAGGGTGATAAATTGTTCTCCATATTCACTGAGGAGAGGACAAGAAGTAATGCGCTTAAATTGCAGGAAGGGAGATTTGGGTCAGACATTAGAAAAATCTTCCTAACTATAAGAGTGGAACCAATTACCTAGAGGGGTTCTGGAATCTCTGTCTAACCTCTTCTTAAAAACCTCCAATGATGAACACCTGTCAGGGATGGTCCAGATCCTTAGTCCTGCCTCAGTGCAGAGGACTGGACTAGATGACCTATTGAGATCCCTTCCACTCCTACATTTCTGTGATTCTGTTGCCTCTTGAATGGAGAGCTGAACAAGATTGAGAGGAATTGGTAGGTGCTTATCCATCTGGGTGCAGAGGCTCAGAATTGCAATCCATACACAGACAGCAGGGAAACCCACCCCCCTCTTTCTCCCTTGCATCTTGTTGAGTTTTTCCTTTGTAATTAAAGAGAAGAGGGGCTCATTTAATAGCAACAGCAATTTTAGCTGCAGATTATGGGTTTTGTTTTGTACGGAAGAGTGCGTAGCTAAAGTTGCAATGTGAATTTAGCATCCTTCTCTATGAGGTTTCAAGTTTATACATATATTGCTTATTTTCCCATGAAATGATGTGCATTACAAATGCCCAGATAACCTGCTTACAAAAACCCAACCCTCAATGCATGATGTATGTCACTCAGTTTTATTAGAATGCCTTCTTCTATTAATACACAATTGGACTTTTTTGTATATTAGTGCATTTTGCAACAGGCATATCATTCAGGGCATAATATTGTTCTGTAATAGCACTAGGAGATTGTTTGTTTGAAAATACCTAACTGTGTGCAATGCAAATTAAGGGAATACATCTTTGCTAATTTCCAGTACTAATATATTCTGTTTTGTCACAATACAGTATTATTCACAGAGTTTTGCTATTAATTCTGTGTCCTCTCCACCTCTTGAGGTCTCCCAGTTATGGTCCCAGTCAGAAAGCTCCATTTTCAATATTGTAACTGGAACAGTTTACAACATTAATAAATGCTTTTAATTATTCATGAATGTGCCTTATTGTATTGTCTAAGTGATTAACGCTACATAGAGCCCCACAGCAAACACATCAGTCGTTGCAGTTCTGTTACAGTTAATGTTGGTTTAAAATCCAGGAGGGTTTATAATGAGGGATTCTCTCTCCATCCTTTTCAGGATGTCAACATCCGGTTTGTGATCTCAGGTTTGCTTCATGTGTACCAGTGGAAGATAGACTCTGAGGAGGAGACCTGTCTATTCATCACCCATCCGGGGGAAATAGTAGGCCAACTAGCTGTCCTTACTGGGGAACCTCTCATTTTCACCATCAAGGCCAATCGAGACTGCACGTTCCTGTCCATTTCCAAATCCCATTTCTATGAGTGAGTTCCCCCATTGAGTGGTGCATTGCTTTCCATTTTTACACCCACCTATAAATCACAGTTATTTTGGACACATTTCAGTGACAGAGGGGGTGAGTATGATGTGCTTTTGCTAGAGCACATCATATAGCAAACTAGATGTTCTGGAGTAGGAATTTAGGAAGTGCCACACTGTATTAGACCCCAGATCTAATTTATTACATCTATTACAAATTCCTGTCTCCAGCAGGGTAAGTACCAATTACTTCAGCGAAAGGTGCAAGAAACTCTGTAATGTTAAGTGATGGAATAATCTGCTGTAAGCAAATTAAATTTCCACTTCGCTCTGAACAGCATTTTAACACCCTGTATTTAGTCCAGACATTCCCTAGACCTGGAATTTGGCTTTATTGATAACTCAGATAATAAGGAAAATGCCACCCTCAGCCCATGTTAACATGTTGGTAGTGTTTCTCTAAAGAGACCTCTCTGTCCTAGACCTTTCACCAGAGTATCACTCCCACTTCTTTTTAAACCAAAGTGGAGTTAATGAGCCTCCACTGCTACATGATTCATAGGGTATAAGTCAGTATCTCCCTGCAGGATTACAGCACTTACTAATAGGGTAGGTCAAAAGAAGAACCCTGCTACACCTGCCCATAGGGCAGGTTTCTTCCTGACCCCTGTTAATTGGTGGTTATCATGAGCTGTGAAGCATGAAGGTGAATATATCTTAGTGTTTTATCCTGTTTAAACATCCTGTAAATGTTCTCATTATTTCATATAAACAACAATCCTGCTATGATCTTATCATCAAGGTTTTGTGACAGAGTTCACACTCATAGTTTATACTAAAAAAAATTATTTCATTTGTTTAAAATGAGTTGCCTTTTATTTATTTTATTATTATTTGTATTGTTGTAGTGACCAGGACTCCATTGTGGTAGGCACTGTACAAACACAAACCCATAACAGCTCCTGCCCCAAAGAACTTACAATCTAAGTAAAGTCAAGAGACAGCAGATGGGTACAGACAGACCAGCAGGGAGCACAAAGAAACAATGAGACTTGGTCAGCAGGACAGGCTGTTGTCTCAGCACACCAGCAGCCTAACCGTTGTCAAGCATTTTGTAGGCGTCATAGTAAAGGACAGTTTTGAGGAGGGTTTTGAAGGGGATAATGAATTAGTTTTGCTGGTGTTTATGGGGAGCCCCTCTTGAGTGTGAGAGGCAGCATGGGAGAAAGCATGAAGGGGCTCATTTGAAAATTTAACAAGTGGGTGATGGAGGCTGGCTTCAGGGGCCAACTGGAGGTGGGAGTCTAACAGAATGAGAGCTGATAGATAGGGTGGGAATAGGCCGGGAAGGGCCTTGGAAGTTAAGGCCAGTAGCTTATGTTTGCTATGATGGAGGAAAAGGGAATGCAAAGAGAAGGGTAACATAGAATCATAGAATATCAGAGTTGGAAGGGACCTCAGGTGGTCATCTAGTTCAACCCCCTGCTCAAAGCAGGACCAATCCCCAACTAAATCATCCCAGCCAGGGCTTTGTCAAGCCTGACCTTAAAAACCTCTAAAGAAGGAGATTCCACCACCTCCCTAGGTAACCCATTCCAGTGCTTCACCACCCTCCTAGTGAAAAAGTTTTTCCTAATATCCAACCTAGACCTCCCCCACTGCATCTTGAGACCATTACTCCTTGTTCTGTCATCTGGTACCACTGAGAACAGTCTAGATCCATCCTCTTTGGAACCTACTTTCAGGTAGTTGAAAGCAGCTATCAGATCCCCCCTCATTCTTCTCTTTAACATGGTTAAAGCAATGAGCTAGGAATATTATTTTTGCAGCAGAATTCTGAATGGGTATGAGCGAGGCAAGATTGCATTTGTCAAGGCCAGAGGAAAGGATGGTGCAGTTATCAAGATGCAAGACTATGAGATTTTTAGCCATGTGGATGATGAGAGAGGCTGTATCTCAGAAATGTTTTGCATAAAGAATCAGCAAATTTAGATATAGCCTGGATGTGAGGACCTAAAGAAAGGTTTGAGTCAGAGATGAACCCCAAGTATGGGCCTGAGTGACAGGCAGGATGGTGGTTTTTTCCACAGTGATTGAGAATGGCGTTAGTGGAGAGGACTTGGTGGTGGGGAGATTGAGAGCTGTTTTAGCCATGATAAACTTGAGCTGAGCTTGAACTTTGCAGTTGAGTCTTGGTGAGCTTGAGCTTTCAGTTTTTAGTGGAATGTCCCCTTGTTATTGACTATGAGCGTGTAAGTAGGAGTTTTTCTGGCTTTTGTTCTCTAAACCATTCATTATTTTGCATAGCTCTGCTGCCTCTTTTTATCTCCTCTCTAAACGCTCCCTATCTTTAGTTTCTCCAGGCTTCTAATCAATTTTGTCTCCAGGCTCCCTATTTCTACGATATCTTTTTTGGAGGTAAGGTAACGAGAACTGAACACAATGTCCTCGGTGATAGTGCACCATCAATGTACATAATAGCTTTCCAACAGATGTCGTATTTTCTACCCCGTTCTTTATACTATATCTCTTTGTTCAAATCACATTCAATTATATACTCCTCTGCTGTCCCTCTCCAGATAGCTGTCATCTACATCTCCCCTACCCTTCCTGATTTTGAAACCTGACTTTTTTTTTTTATTCCTCTTCCCACAGTCCTCCCTTATCATACTTGGTGACTTCAAATTTCACACTGATGCCCACTCTGACCCATGAGCTGTTCCTGCCTCTTTGCCTTCATTTTCTCTTTTGACTTTCAACCTTGGATCATCTCTCCTGTTTGCCAAAGTGGCCACTTGCTTGACCTTGTCTCTGCTCGTCTTTGCTCAAGTGTTCCTTTTCTGATCTCTCAGGAGTGGTGACACTCTCCAAACGCTACCCCATCACTTCTTCCTTATTGCCTATTTCCCCTCTACCAGTGATCTAAGTTCTTATTCTCCACCACTCTCAACTCCTTTATTGTTCCCTCTCCTCCTCCTCTGTAGACTCCATTGTTAGTTCACTGCACTCTGCTCTCGCTACACTTGATTCTTTCACCTCTCCTTCCCACCAAAAGTCTGTTCCAAAACCCTAAACCTGGCTCATTCCCAGCTTCAGCTTTCTCCACACCTGCTCTCATGTCAGTGACTGTTACTGGAGAGAGTCTCAAGACAACATGGATATCCTCTGCTGCAAAATTGATCTTTCCTTCTTTAGTTCTACTGTATCGCTAGCTGAACAACACTGCCTCTCCACTGTCATTGAATCCCCAGCTCGCAATCCCTGTCACATGTGCAATCTCTGATTCCTTCCTGTGCCCTCCATGCAAGATTTTGCTTGATTTCCCTCCCCCACACTCCAGGAAGAGATGGATAAGGGCCACCACAAGTCCACAACTCTCCTTCCTCCCTCTCCCTTTCACTGGCAGATTGCACACTTGTTTTTCTCTTTGAAACCTCTCCATGTGCCCTGTGACCCCAATCCTCTCCTGGCATCCCTATTCCCCACTCACACCCTCTTCCTTGTCCTCCTCCTTTTACCTTTCCTTGTCCTCTTGCTTCTTTTCCTCCAGTATACAAATACATTTGCTTCCACTGTCCCTAAAACAACAGTCCTCAATCCCACCTGCCACGCTAGCTATTGCCCATTGCCACCAAACTTGCTGAATGCTCCATCTACAACCATTGCCTTAAGTTCTTCAAGTGATTCCACATGTGCATTTCACGCTGGGTGTCGGACCCATTGGAGAGGCTCAAGTGCCCTTTACCATAGTGTGCCATCACAAGCCAGTATAAATGGCACAACCGCCCCAGAGCTTCTTCAGTTCTAATGACTGTCACGGGTAGTAAGAAGGAATTGCGTGGCTTGCGTTAGCACATGCTGTCAGTGTGCTCATGGAAATTTCTTGTAAATAGTTTTCTAATTGATTAGTACTTAGAGTAGATAGAATTAGTTTCCTTTTTGGTCGCCACTTCTGGGGTTTCTGTTACATGGTCACTGGGCTTCAAGCTCTGCGTCTCTTGTGCTAGGCCAATGCCCATGAGCAACCCACAATCAAGCTGCTTGAAGCATTTGGGGGAAGCTCATATTTGGGTTTGTTGTCAAATTTGCAAATATTTTAAGCCAAGGACAAAAAAAGCCAGAGAAGCCAGGCTAAAGGTTTTACTCACAGAGGCGGCCCTGAGACTCTAGCCTTCCTGACTTGGCACAGAGTGCTTTGGCATCAGTTAGGAGTGTACCTCCTGTGCTGCCTGAGACCTAGCACCAATTGCTTTCCCCAATGTCTAAGAAGAGACATAAGACCTCTTGTAGCGGGGTGGACACCCGCTCCTGCCTGGGAGGGCTGGAAAGCAGCCCTGGAGAGGGCTGCAGCTCGAAAAGCTGGGCCACACCCCAATCAGGCCACAGCTGGCCTGTATAAAAAGGCTGTGAGCCAGAGGCCCAGAAGAAGTCTCTCTGTGTTCAGAGAGAGCGAGAGAGAGAAGGGCCTGGCTGCAGGGAGATAGAGCCAGGGTACCTGAGTGGAGCAGGGCTGGGGAAAGGCAGAGGAGCTGGGGAGCCCCAGCCTGGAAAGCTCCAGACTGCAGCCTAGCATTGCGCTAATAGATACTGGGGGTTTCAGAGGGCAGCCCAGGGGTAGGCAAAGGCAGCAGGTCCAAACCCAACCTTGCCAGTGATGAGTAGGCTGATACTGCAGTCTGCCCCAGGCGTGGGGGCTAGATGAGGACTGACAGTAGCCTTATACTGAGGCGAGGTGGGGATAGTGGGTGGGGGGTTCCTGGGGAGGGGAGACCCTGAGAGAAAGGGGCTACTGCCAGGGGGCAGCACCCCAGCTAACAGGGCACAGGAGTCCAGGGAGGGACACCGGGGCCAAGCAGTAGTGGATCACTGGTCTGCAGAGGGCGCTCCGGGCTGGAAATTGAGCTAATTCCCTGAGAGACCAGCAGGAGGCGCTGCAGGGGTGAGTCCGCCCAGCTTACACCTCTAGACAGGAAAGTTGCTGGCTCCAGAATCTTCTAAGCATGGGGAGAACAGTAGAGTGCAGCCGAAACCAAAGCACTTCTCGTCACTGGTAGCACTGAAATGGGCACCATTGACTCTGGTACCCGGGCATGTACCATCAAGTCTGATACCTGGAGGGGTGCCTTCTATGTCTGCAATATTGCAACGACCATCTCGGTACTGACCATGTCGGAAGTGTTTGTGTCAGCAAGAGATATGCTGAGCCTATTGGTACTGATGTCCCTGGTAGTGCAGGAGTCTGTGCTCCTGTACCAGCAGACAGAGGGTCGCCAATATTGTCCATGCAGAACTCAGTGCAGTGACAGTCTCCTGTGCCTTGGATTTCATGCCCATCGGTGCATTGAAGGGGAAGCCTGCAACATTGGCTGTTCTACACTCTTCGCCAACTAGGCACTAGTCTCTGGTACCATTGGGAGCAGCCCCTGCTTGGTCAGCAGAGTGTGATTCAGACTCCTCTGCATCAGAGATGGCCTCCTATGTTTCCCAGCCTCGGAGCCTGTCATGCTACCCCCACCTAGGCATTACTACTCTGGGTTGCTTCGAGATCCTACGGCTGGAATGGGATAGGGCTTGGGGCCTGGGAATCACTGGGGCTCACCATTGGCCCTTTTGGAACTTGTGGAGATTTCCCCAGTTTTCAGGTCCTGCTCTGTGTCCTTGGAGAGGCATGGGGAATCTACTCGCTGGGCACTGCCTGTTTCTGAGCCTGGTACAGGTCCTGATGCTGAGCAGGAAGAGGTAGTTCAGGAAGAGCCTACTGGACAGCTAGTGAAGGAGGGGCATTCTGAGCCTGTGCTGGCTTCATCCTCCTCCTCTCCTAATGAGGCAGTTTCCTCAGGGGACATTTCACCACCTCCCGATGATTATAGAGCTCACCAACAGTTGTTGAAGAGGATTGCCTCAGGTTTGGAGATCCAGCTAGAGAAAGTTAAGGAGTCCTCCCATTGCCATAGTGACATTTTGGCCACAACCAAATCACAAGTAAAGGTGTCTTTACTTGGAATGAAGCAATTTTGGAGCTCATGAAGCCACTCTGGCATACTCCTTTGTCCCTTCCTCCCGCCTCAAAAAAGGACCAAATGTAAATATTATGTCCCCCCCACCCCCTAGGATTCTCTGGTGGTGTCAGTGGCCAGTGAAAGGAAATGACAGGGCCAACAGGTGGCAATTTCCAAATCAAAGGATGCTAAAAATTCCTGCAACAGTTGAGGAAGTTCTTAAGAGGACGGAGATATGGAAGGTGACCGATCAGCTGTTGTAACCTGCACAGGTTGTGCCATGTTTGTCTTTCTTCCACAGGACAGAAGCGACTTTGTCTGCACAAAGTGCAAGCTGGTCTCCATATTGGAGGAGAAGGTTCGAGGGCTGGAGAAACAAGTATCAACTCTGCGTTGCATAAGGGAAAATGAAGATTTCCTGGACAGACGTCAGGAGATGCTTCTACGGCCGCAATGTTCTGAAGATTCAGAGCAGGCGCAGCAGGGACAGAAGGATTGTGAGGAGGTTTGGCAGCATGTGACCTCCAGAAGAAGAAAGAGGAGCGTCCATGCACCAGCAATGGAGATACAGGTGAGGAATCGTTTCCATGTTCTCTCTACAGGTGCTAATGCGGAGAGTGGACTAGATGGCCCATCTGAGGGAAGGGAGCAGAAGGAGACTCCACCGATTGGAAGGCAAAAGATGCACTGTCCTAGGGATGGGGGTTCCACGACCACCACTCCCAAGAGGAGGAGGAGGGTGGTGGTGGTCGGGGACTCCCTCCTCAGGGGGACTGAGTCATCTATCTGCCGCCCTGACCGGGAAAACCGAGAGGTCTGCTGCTTGCCAGGAGCTAGGATACACGATGTGACGGAGAGACTGCCGAGACTCATCAAGCCCTCGGATCGCTACCCCTTCCTGCTTCTCCACGTGGGCACCAATGATACTGCCAAGAATGACCTTGAGCGGATCACTGCAGACTACGTGGCTCTGGGAAGAAGGATAAAGGAGTTTGAGGCGCAAGTGGTGTTCTCGTCCATCCTCCCTGTGCAAGGAAAAGGCCGGGGTAGAGACCGTCGAATCGTGGAAGTCAACGAATGGCTACGCAGGTGGTGTCGGAGAGAAGGCTTTGGATTCTTCGACCATGGGATGGTGTTCCAAGAAGAAGGAGTGCTAGGCAGAGACGGGCTCCACCTAACGAAGAGAGGGAAGAGCATCTTCGCCAGCAGGCTGGCTAACCTAGTGAGGAGGGCTTTAAACTAGGTTCACCGGGGGAAGGAGACCAAAGCCCTGAGGTAAGTGGGGAAATGGGATCCTGGAAGGAAGCACAAGCAGGAGAGCGCAAGAGGGGAGGACTCCTGTCTCATGCTGAGAAAGAGGGACGATCGTTGAGTTATCTTAAGTGCCTATACACAAATGCAAGAAGCCTGGGAAACAAGCAGGGAGAACTGGAAGTCCTGGCACAGTCAGGGAACTATGATGTGATTGGAATAACAGAGACTTGGTGGGATAACTCACATGACTGGAGTATGGTCATGGATGGATATAAACTGTTCAGGAAGGACAGGCAGGGCAGAAAAGGTGGGGGAGTTGCGTTGTATGTAAGAGAGGAGTATGACTGCTCAGAGCTCCGGTATGATACTGCAGAAAAACCTGAGAGTCTCTGGATAAAGTTGAGAAGTGTGAGCAACAAGGGTGATGTCGTGGTTGGAGTCTGCTATAGACCACCAGACCAGGGGGATGAGGTGGACGAGGCTTTCTTCTGGCAACTAGCAGAAGTTGCTAGATCACAGGCCCTGGTTCTCATGGGAGACTTTAATCACCCTGATATCTGCTGGGAGAGCAATACAGCGGTGCACAGGCAATCCAGGAAATTTTTGGAAAGTGTAGGGGACAATTTCCTGGTGCAAGTGCTGGAGGAACCAACTAGGGGCAAAGCTTTTCTTGACCTGCTGCTCACAAACAGGGAAGAACTAGTAGGGGAAGCAAAAGTGGATGGGAACCTGGGAGGCAGTGACCATGAGATGGTCGAGTTCAGGATCCTGACACAAGGAAGAAAGGAGAGCAGCAGAATACGGACCCTGGACTTCAGAAAAGCAGACTTTGACTCCCTCAGGGAACAGATGGGCAGGATCCCCTGGGAGAATAACATGAAGGGCAAAGGGGTCCAGGAGAGCTGGCTGTATTTTAAAGAATCCTTATTGAGGTTGCAGGAACAAACCATCCCGATGTGTAGAAAGAATAGTAAATATGGCAGGCGACCAGCTTGGCTAAACAGTGAAATCCTTGCTGATCTTAAACGCAAAAAAGAGGCTTATAAGGAGTGGAAGATTGGACAAATGACCAGGGAGGAGTATAAAAATATTGCTCAGGCGTGCAGGAGTGAAATCAGGAAGGCCAAATCACACTTGGAGTTGCAGTTAGCAAGAGATGTTAAGAGTAACAAGAAGGGTTTCTTCAGGTATGTTAGCAACAAGAAGAAAATCAAGGAAAGTGTGGGCCCCTTACTGAATGAGGGAGGCAACCTAGTGACCCAGGATGTGGAAAAAGCTAATGTACTCAATGATTTTTTTGCCTCTGTCTTCACGCACAAGGTCAGCTCCCAGATTGCTGCACTGGGCAGTACAGCATGGGGAGAAGGTGACCAACCCTCTGTGGAGAAAGAAGTGGTTCGGGACTATTTAGAAAAACTGGACGTGCACAAGTCCATGGGGCCGGATGCGCTGCATCCGAGGGTGCTAAAGGAGTTGGCGGGTGAGATTGCAGAGCCATTAGCCATTATTTTTGAAAACTCATAGCGATCGGGGGAGGTCCCAGATGACTGGAAAAAGGCTAATGTAGTGCCCATCTTTAAAAAAGGGAAGAAGGAGGATCCGGGGAACTACAGGCCAGTCAGCCTCACCTCAGTCCCTGGAAAAATCATGGAGCAGGTCCTCAAGGAATCAATTATGAAACATTTAGAGGAGAGGAAAGTGATCAGGAACAGTCAGCATGGATTCACGAAGGGGAAGTCGTGCCTGACTAACCTAATTGCCTTCTATGATGAGATAACTGGCTCTGTGGATGAGGGGAAAGCAGTGGATGTGTTATTTCTTGACTTTAGCAAAGCTTTTGATACTGTCTCCCACAGTATTCTTGCCACCAAGTTAAAGAAGTATGGGCTGGATGAATGGACTGTAAGGTGGATAGAAAGCTGGCTAGATCGTCGGGCTCAACGGGTAGTGATCAATGGCTCCATGTCTAGTTGGCAGCCGGTTTCAAGTGGAGTGCCCCAAGGGTCGGTCCTGGGGCCGGTTTTGTTTAATATCTTTATTAATGATCTGGAGGATGGTGTGGACTGCACTCTCAGCAAGTTTGCAGATGACACTAAACTAGGAGGCGTGGTAGATACACTAGAGGGTAGGGATCGGATACAGAGGGACCTAGACAAATTAGAGGATTGGGCAGAAAAAAACCTGATGAGGTTCAACAAGGACAAGTGCAGAGTCCTGCACTTGGGACGGAAGAATCCCATGCACTGCTACAGACTAGGGACCGAATGGCTAGGTAGCAGTTCTGCTGAAAAGGACCTAGGGGTCACAGTGGATAAGAAGCTGGATATGAGTCAACAGTGTGCTCTTGTTGCCAAGAAGGCTAACGGCATTTTGGGCTGTATAAGTAGGGGCATTGCCAGCAGATCGAGGAACGTGATCGTTCCCCTTTATTCGACATTGGTGAGGCCTTATCTGGAATACTGTGTCCAGTTTTGGTCCCCACACTACAAGAAGGATGTGGAAAAATTGGAAAGAGTCCAGCGGAGGGCAACAAAAATGATTAGGGGTCTGGAGCACATGACTTATGAGGAGAGGCTGAGAGAACTGGGATTGTTTAGTCTCCAGAAGAGAAGAATGAGGGGGGATTTGATAGCAGCCTTCAACTACCTGAAGGGGGGTTCCAAAGAGGATGGAGCTCGGCTGTTCTCAGTGGTGGCAGATGACAGAACAAGGAGCAATGGTCTCAAGTTGCAGTGGGGGAGGTCCAGGTTGGATATCAGGAAAAACTATTTCACTAGGAGGGTGGTGAAACACTGGAATGCGTTACCTAGGGAGGTGGTGGAGTCTCCTTCCTTGGAGGTTTTTAAGGCCCGGCTTGACAAAGCCCTGGCTGGGATGATTTAGCTGGGAATTGGTCCTGCTTTGAGCAGGGGGTTGGACTAGATGACCTCTTGAGGTCCCTTCCAACTCTGATATTCTATGATTCTATGAAAAAAACAATTTATTTATTTGGTGGAAAAGTTTATTCTATTGCAGTGTTGCAACTCAGAATTGCCAAGCAACAAACCTTTTGGGACATTGTTATTGTAATATTTGGGACTCCACGTTAAAGTTTAAGGACATGTTGCTGGAGGACACTGGACAGGAGTTTTCTTTAGTTGACGAGGGGACATTCATCGTGAGAACTTCACTGCAGGTTGGACTACATGTGTGGTAGACTCGGTTGCTAGGACACTGGCTTCTGCGGTTTCCATTACAGGACCTTCTGGCTGTGGTCGTTGGGGCTTCCGCACGAGGTCCAACAAACAATTCAAGAGCTGCCCTTTGAAGGGTCTTCACTTTTTTCAGAGCAAACAGATTCTAAGCAGTATGGGATGAAGGATTCTATGCTGACTTTGAAGTCTTTGGCGTTGTGTACTCTGGCCCTGTCTAGGAAACATTTTTGCCTGCAGCAGACCACTAATACTCTGCCCCTGCTCCTCATCAGGACTTACAAAGAAAGAAGAGTAGAAGTTATAGACACAGGCCACCTCCTCCTCCTGCTTCTATGTCAATGCCTGCTCCATCCAGATACCGAGGAGTGCTAAATAGATGTTTTGGGGTCAGTTGAGGATGCCATACCAGTTTCCAGGATGCCAGATTCTATCTCCCCCGTGTTTGCAAATTGTCTTTCCCACTTCCTCCAGCTTGGTCCCAGATTACTTCAGACCAATGAGTATTAAGCACTGTAGAAATGAGATATACCCTCCAATTTGTTTCTGCTCCTCTCTCCCTTCCCTCCCATCCTCTCATGAGGAGCTCCTCCTCCAGGAGGTTCAGTCTCTCCTTTGGGTGGGAGAGGGAAGGGGTTCTTGCCTGTTATTTTGTAATCTCGAAAGCAAAGGGTCACTTGCCAGTTTTAGACCTGTGCCAGCTCAACAGATATATCAAAAAGATAGTTTTGCATAGTCACCCTGGCTTCCATTATTCCCTCCCTGGAGACTGGTATGCTGCCCTCGACTTAAAAGATGCCTACTTTCATGTGGTGATTTATTAAGGTCATAGAAAGTATCTCAGGTTGGTAGTGAAACGCTCTCATCAGCAGCTCACTGTGCTGCCTTTTGGTCTGTCAGCATCTCCCCAAGTTTCCACAGAATGTCTGACAGTGGTAGCTGCTTTCCTGAGGAGATCAGGAGTGCAAGCCTACCCTTTCCTGTATGACTGGCTAGTCAGAGGCCATTCCAGGGCTTAAGTACTGACAAGGGTACCTCTCATCCAGTCAGCTTTCGCAGCTCTGGGTCTAACTCTCAACTTTGTTCAGTTCAGAGGACAGAGTTTAAAGGAGCAGTACTGGATTCTGCTCAAGCTAGAGCTTTCCCTCTGGACTCAAGGTTCCAAACAATGTGATCCCTTGTTGCAGATCTCAAGGCTCACCCAGTCATAACTCAAAACTCGTCTCAGGACTCAATTGTCTGGCCTCCATTTATTTGCCAAGTCGTTGCCATCTAAACTCTGTGCTGAATGTTCCCTCTTGAGTATTGACTTCTCTAGATTGGCACACAGACCTGGTCAGTGTATGTGCAGGCATTGCCTTTGTCCGCCCTCAATCTTCACTGACATTGGTGATGAACACGTCTGCTCTGGGGTTATGGTCCTCATGGGATCGGTCTCTACATATCAGTTTCAGGGAGATAGGGGCTGTCCACTGAGCCTTTCAGGCTTTCTTATCTCAGATCAAGAGAGAAATCTTGTTAGTTCTCACAGATAAAACAAACAACTCCAATGCAGAGGAGTAAGAGGGTGGATCATGGAATGCACATGTATGACATATTAAATAACAACCATTACAAAAGGTTAGTACTGTACCTGTTTTTCTTCTTGGAGTTGTCCGGGAAGAAGAAACTGAGGGGGTTCTGGGGTGCCTGGGCCCTTTAAACCAGCACTCTGAGTGTGCTCCAGCTGCCCCAGTGGGTACTATTGAGGGGAAAATTTGATGACTGTGCACGGGGTGTGGCCACTCCAAGAATGGAATGGACATGTGCAACACATCTTGAAGAACAGTTATGTAAGGTTTTTCCTCTCTTGCGACTTATCTTAGAATCTCTCCAATCATTCTTTCTTCCTGGTGTCACTTCACATTGGGCGAATACTGCCAAGGTTCGCTGTGGAGAAGTGACACTAAAAGATTGCCCTCAGGCAAACAATGTAATAATGAAGACAACAGCCTAGTGTTTGGAAATATGTGGCCTAAGGTGCTGGGCAGTGGGTCCCCTCACTAATACCTTGGGGCAGGGAGCTATTGCCTGGTACTTGCACTACTAAACACTTTGTGTAAATGGGGAGATTAAGCATAGGAACGACACAAGCTGATTATATAGTTTCCCCTAAATACTCTGTTTTTTCACCAAATCGACATGCTAAGTGCAGGGTGCTTACTCTTAAACATGTGGTTCTCTTGATGAACAGTGCAATCAAATTGTCGCCAGAGTCTTTTGAGTTTGTTTGTGTGTGTGTGTGTGTGTGTGTGTGTGTGTGTGTGGGCTCTGGAATGCTCTGTCACATTTTCTTCACCAGTAAACCTCGGTTTGGAGTCTGGTGATATGTGATTGCCAAAGGAGCAGAGATGCTCTGCTTAAAAGTGCACTGCCAGTTGGGTTCTGCACTAGAACCCAACTCTCTTTGAAATTCAGTGGGGAATTGGACACCTAACCCCCTTGGTCTCCTTTGAAAAATCTTAGCTTTGCTATTTATTTTGCAGGTGTTGTGAGGCTTAATTAACGTTGAAGCTAGTGAAAGGCAGAGTGGTGGCCAGTAAAAGGAGTGTATTTATTTCAGGGGGTATGCTAATTGAGGAGATTTTCTTGTTTTTGATTTTTCCAATATTCAATATATTTTTTTCTGAATTAATTAATGGTCTTTCTAAGTAAGGTTTGTGGTGTTATTGCAAGTGTGTTTTTCTGTTTTTTTCTGGTTGCTACCCAACAAGAGTTACAGATTAAGACTACGAGGAAGTGGTTGACTGTCCATCCCATGGCTTTCTTTGGCCACACCACTGAATGATGACGATAAAGCTCTTGATCATCTTAATAGTTTTATAAATCTAATCAGGGTTTCTTTGACAATACAAAATTCAGCTTTACTTTGGAAAAGGACCTGGTCTTGACTCCAGTGCTGTACAGACATTATCCATTAGCCTCTGAGTTAGGTTTTAGGTAGCTGTGTTTTACAGTCAAAGTTCTTCACTCCATTCTTGCATTGTACTTGTCAAATGTAATTTGTATGTCCTAGTGAAAGTCTGGCATCAGAGCTTCTCAACCATGGATCTCAAAGCACTTTAGAAACATGGAAGGCGTCATCATCTCCATTGTACAGGTGAATAAACGGAGGCATGGAGAAGTTTTGTTGTGTGCAAGGTCAGAGTCATTGACAGAACCACAGATAGAATGCAGGACGTCTGACTCCCAATGTAACCACTTAGCCCACCCGGCTTCTTGACAGTCATCTTCTGGTGCCTTTGGGCTTTATGCTAATTCTGAATATAGAGCATTATTCCTGTTAGTGGAATACTTGATCATGTCAAGTCATCAGTGACTGTAGTGAGTGACGTCTTAACTTTTTCCAGTTAATTTTGACTTTTTGATGCATTTTTTGTAAGCAGTATTTATGCTTTTGAAGTGACTAATATAGGTATTACTTGTATTACATTAGCACTTAGAAGTCCCAACCAAGATCAGGGCTCATTGGACGAGACACTGTACATACACCTAGTAAGCTGGATATTCAAGATGGACAAAAGGTGTCAGAAGGGAGCTATTTTTCCCTTCATTTTGCAGAACTGAGGTACAAGGTGACTTAGCCACAGTTCCAATGGAAGTCTGTGCGGAAGTTGGGAATTGAACCCAGATCTCCCAAGTTGTATTTAAATTTCAAAGAATATTCCTTTATCTTTTCCAATTCTGAAACATCTGAAATTACCACAAAAGGTGGAATTTAGAGTTTGGATTTTTTCAAAGCATGGGTTAGCATTCCCTTTTTAAAATAGAGGAAACTGCTTCCCCTTCCTCCCTCCCAAGGTTGATAGCAGCCTTCAACTACTTGAAGGGGGGTTCCAAAGAGAATGGAGCTAGGCTGTTCTCAGTGGTAGCAGATGACAGAACAAGGAGTAATGGTCTCAAGTTACAGCGGCGGAAGTTTAGGTTGGATATTAGGAAACACTATTTCACTAGGAGGGTGGGTAAAGCACTGGAATGGGCTACCTAGGGAGGTGGTGGAATCTCCTTCCTTAGAGGTTTTTAAGGCCCAGCTTGACAAAGCCTTGGCTGGGATGATTTAGTTGGTGTTGGTCCTGCTTTGAGCAGGGGATTAGACTAGATGACCTCCTGAGGTCTCTTCCAACCCTAATATTATATGATTCTATGAAATAATAGTGGGTATTGGCTTCTAGTTGTCATCCTTGCTATCCTGTTTCTGAACTGGTGGAACAGTGACTATATGCTGGCAGGTACTCATGCCTTTGCTGACCTGCGGGAGGTGCAGTTGGATGGGCTCAATCTCCCCTTTACACTCAATTCCCAAGGAGCTGAGCAAGTTGTAATTTATGATCTTCTTAGTGCATTGAGCTAACTTGGGCACCTGCCTTTTAACGTGAGACTCTTTGGCGTCACCAGGGTCCGTATTCTGCTGCTCTCCTTTCTTCCTTGTGTCAGGATCCTGAACTCTACCATCTCATGGTCACTGCCTCCCAGGTTCCCATCCACTTTTGCTTCCCCTACTAATTCTTCCCTGTTTGTGAGCAGCAGGTCAAGAAAAGCTCTGCCCCTAGTTGGTTCCTCCAGCACTTGCACCAGGAAATTGTCCCCTACACTTTCCAAAAACTTCCTGGATTGTCTGTGCACCGCTGTATTGCTCTCCCAGCAGATATCAGGGTGATTAAAGTCTCCCATGAGAACCAGGGCCTGCGATCTAGCAACTTCTGCTGGTTGCCAGAAGAAAGCCTCGTCCACCTCATCCCCCTGGTCTGGTGGTCTATAGCAGACTCCAACCACGACATTACCCTTGTTGCTCACACTTCTCAACTTTATCCAGAGACTCTCAGGTTTTTCTATCAAGTATCAGGGGGTAGACGTGTTAGTCTGTATCTACAAAAACAACAAGAAGAAGAACAGGAGTACTTGTGGCACCTTAGAGACTAACAAATTTATTAGAGCATAAGCTTTCGTGGACTACAGCCCACTTCTTCGGATGCATATAGAATGGAACATATAATGAGGAGATATATATACACACATACAGAGAGCATAAACAGGTGGGAGTTGTCTTACTAACTCTGAGAGGCCAATTAATTAAGAGAAAAAAAAAAAAAAAAAAACTTTTGAAGTGATAATCAAGCTAGCCGAGTACAGACAGTGTGATAAGAAGTGTGAGAGTACTTACAAGGGGAGATAGTCAACGTTTGTAATGGCTCAGCCATTCCCAGTCCTTATTCAAACCGGAGTTAATTGTGTCTAGTTTGCATATCAATTCTAGCTCTGCAGTCTCTCTTTGGAGTCTGTTTTTGAAGTTTTTCTGTTGTAATATAGCCACCCGCAGGTCTGTCACTGAATGACCAGACAGGTTAAAGTGTTCTCCCACTGGTTTTTGAGTATTTTGATTCCTGATGTCAGATTTGTGTCCATTAATTCTTTTGCGTAGAGACTGTCCGGTTTGGCCAATGTACATGGCAGAGGGGCATTGCTGGCACATGATGGCATAGATCACATTGGTAGATGTGCAGGTGAACGAGCCCCTGATGGTATGGCTGATGTGATTAGGTCCTATGATGATGTCACTTGAATAGATATGTGGACAGAGTTGGCATCGGGGTTTGTTACAAGGATAGGTTCCTGGGTTAGTGGTTTTGTTCAGTGATGTGTGGTTGCTGGTGAGTATTTGCTTTAGGTTGGGGGGTTGTCTGTAAGCGAGGACAGGTCTGTCTCCCAAGATCTGTGAGAGTAAAGGATCATCTTTCAGGATAGGTTGTAGATCTCTGATGATGCGCTGGAGAGGTTTTAGTTGGGGGCTGAAGGTGACAGCTAGTGGTGTTCTGTTATTTTCTTTGTTGGGCCTGTCTTGTAAGAGGTGACTTCTGGGTACTCGTCTGGCTCTGTCAATCTGTTTTTTCACTTCAGCAGGTGGGTATTGTAGTTTTAAGAATGCTTGATAGAGATCTTGTAGGTGCTTGTCTCTATCCGAGGGATTGGAGCAAATGCGGTTATATCTTAGAGCTTGGCTGTAGACAATGGATCGTGTGGTGTGTCCTGGATGGAAGCTGGAGGCATGTAGGTAAGTGTAGCGGTCAGTAGGTTTCCGGTATAGGGTGGTATTGATGTGACCATCGCTTATTAGCACAGTAGTGTCCAGGAAATGGACCGCTTGTGTGGATTGATCTAGGCTGAGGTTGATGGTGGGATGGAAATTATTGAAATCATGGTGAAATTCCTCAAGGGCTTCTTTTCCATGGGTCCAGATGATGAAGATGTCATCAATGTAGCGCAAGTAGAGTAGGGGCGTTAGGGGACGAGAGCTAAGGAAGCGTTGTTCTAAGTCAGCCATAAAAATGTTGGCATATTGTGGGGCCATGCGGGTACCCATAGCAGTGCCGCTGACTTGAAGGTATATATTGTCCCCAAATGTGAAATAGTTGTGGGTGAGGACAAAATCACAAAGTTCAGCCACCAGGTTAGCTGTGACATTATCAGGGATACTGTTCCTGATAGCTTGTAGTCCATCTTTGTGTGGAATATTGGTGTAGAGGGCTTCTACGTCCATAGTGGCCAGGATGGTGTTTTCTGGAAGATCACCGATGGATTGTAGTTTCCTCAGGAAGTCAGTGGTGTCTCGAAGATAGCTGGGAGTGCTGGTAGCGTAGGGTCTTAGGACAGAGTCTACATAACCAGACAAGCCTGATGTTAGGGTGCCAATGCCTGAGATGATGGGGCGTCCAGGATATCCAGGTTTATGGATCTTGGGTAGCAAATAGAATACCCCTGGTCGGGGTTCTAGGCATGTGTCTGTACGGATTTGTTCCTGTGCTTTGTCAGGGAGTTTTTTTAGCAGATGGTGTAGTTTCTTTAGGTAATCTTCAGTGGGATCAGAGGATAATGGCCTGTAGAATGTGGTGTTAGAGAGCTGTCTAGCAGCCTCCTGGTCATATTCCAATTTATTCATGATGACGACAGCACCTCCTTTGTCAGCCTTTTTGATTATGATGTCAGGGTTGTTTCTGAGGCTGTAGATGGCGTTGTGTTCAGCATGGCTGAGGTTATGTGGCAAGTGATGTTGCTTTTCCACAATTTCAGCCTTTGCACGTCGACGGAAGCAATCTATGTAGAAATCCAGTCTGTTGTTTCGACCGTCCGGAGGAGTCCATGCAGAATCCTTTTTTTTGTAGTGCTGGTAGGGAGGATTCTGTGGGTTAGTATGCTGTTCAGAGGTATGTTGGAAATATTCTTTGAGTCGGAGACGTCGAAAGTAGGATTCTAGGTCACCGCAGAACTGTATCATATTCATGGGTCTGGAGGGACAAAAGGAGAGGCCCCGAGATAGGACAGACTCTTCTGCTGGGCTAAGAGTATAGCTGGAAAGATTAACAATATTGCTGGGTGGGTTAAGGGAGCTACTGTTGTGGCTGCTTGTGGCATGTAGCAGTTTAGATAGTTTAGTGTCCTTTTTCCTTTGTAGAGAGGCAAAGTTTGTCTTGTAAATGGCTTGTCTAGTTTTTGTAAAGTCTATCCATGAGGAAGTTTGTGTGGAAGGTTGGTTTCTTATGAGAGTATCCAGTTCTGAGAGCTCATTCTTAATCTTTCCCTGTTTGCTGTATAGGATGCTGATCAGGTGGTTTCGCAGTTTCTTTGAGAGTGTGTGACACAGTCTCTCAGCATAGTCTGTGTGATATGTAGATTGTAATGGATTTTTTACCTTTAGTCCTTTTGGTATGATGTCCATCTGCTTGCATTTGGAAAGGAAGATGATGTCTGTCTGTATCTGTACGAGTTTTTTCATGAGGTTGATGGATTTCCATTCCATACGGCTAAATGCAGTGCCTTGCATAATGACAAGTTTCAGAGTAACAGCCGTGTTAGTCTGTATCCGCAAAAAGAAGAACAGGAGTACTTGTGGCACCTTAGAGACTAACAAATTTATTAGAGCATAAGCTTTCGTGGACTACAGCCCACTTCTTCGGATGCATATAGAATGGAACATATAATGAGGAGATATATATACACACATACAGAGAGCATAAACAGGTGGGAGTTGTCTTACTAACTCTGAGAGGCCAATTAATTAAGAGAAAAAAAAAAAAAAAAAAAAAAAAAACTTTTGAAGTGATAATCAAGCTAGCCGAGTACAGACAGTGTGATAAGAAGTGTGAGAGTACTTACAAGGGGAGATAGTCAACGTTTGTAATGGCTCAGCCATTCCCAGTCCTTATTCAAACCGGAGTTAATTGTGTCTAGTTTGCATATCAATTCTAGCTCTGCAGTCTCTCTTTGGAGTCTGTTTTTGAAGTTTTTCTGTTGTAATATAGCCACCCGCAGGTCTGTCACTGAATGACCAGACAGGTTAAAGTGTTCTCCCACTGGTTTTTGAGTATTTTGATTCCTGATGTCAGATTTGTGTCCATTAATTCTTTTGCGTAGAGACTGTCCGGTTTGGCCAATGTACATGGCAGAGGGGCATTGCTGGCACATGATGGCATAGATCACATTGGTAGATGTGCAGGTGAACGAGCCCCTGATGGTATGGCTGATGTGATTAGGTCCTATGATGATGTCACTTGAATAGATATGTGGACAGAGTTGGCATCGGGGTTTGTTACAAGGATAGGTTCCTGGGTTAGTGGTTTTGTTCAGTGATGTGTGGTTGCTGGTGAGTATTTGCTTTAGGTTGGGGGGTTGTCTGTAAGCGAGGACAGGTCTGTCTCCCAAGATCTGTGAGAGTAAAGGATCATCTTTCAGGATAGGTTGTAGATCTCTGATGATGCGCTGGAGAGGTTTTAGTTGGGGGCTGAAGGTGACAGCTAGTGGTGTTCTGTTATTTTCTTTGTTGGGCCTGTCTTGTAAGAGGTGACTTCTGGGTACTCGTCTGGCTCTGTCAATCTGTTTTTTCACTTCAGCAGGTGGGTATTGTAGTTTTAAGAATGCTTGATAGAGATCTTGTAGGTGCTTGTCTCTATCCGAGGGATTGGAGCAAATGCGGTTATATCTTAGAGCTTGGCTGTAGACAATGGATCGTGTGGTGTGTCCTGGATGGAAGCTGGAGGCATGTAGGTAAGTGTAGCGGTCAGTAGGTTTCCGGTATAGGGTGGTATTGATGTGACCATCGCTTATTAGCACAGTAGTGTCCAGGAAATGGACCGCTTGTGTGGATTGATCTAGGCTGAGGTTGATGGTGGGATGGAAATTATTGAAATCATGGTGAAATTCCTCAAGGGCTTCTTTTCCATGGGTCCAGATGATGAAGATGTCATCAATGTAGCGCAAGTAGAGTAGGGGCGTTAGGGGACGAGAGCTAAGGAAGCGTTGTTCTAAGTCAGCCATAAAAATGTTGGCATATTGTGGGGCCATGCGGGTACCCATAGCAGTGCCGCTGACTTGAAGGTATATATTGTCCCCAAATGTGAAATAGTTGTGGGTGAGGACAAAATCACAAAGTTCAGCCACCAGGTTAGCTGTGACATTATCAGGGATACTGTTCCTGATAGCTTGTAGTCCATCTTTGTGTGGAATATTGGTGTAGAGGGCTTCTACGTCCATAGTGGCCAGGATGGTGTTTTCTGGAAGATCACCGATGGATTGTAGTTTCCTCAGGAAGTCAGTGGTGTCTCGAAGATAGCTGGGAGTGCTGGTAGCGTAGGGTCTTAGGACAGAGTCTACATAACCAGACAAGCCTGATGTTAGGGTGCCAATGCCTGAGATGATGGGGCGTCCAGGATATCCAGGTTTATGGATCTTGGGTAGCAAATAGAATACCCCTGGTCGGGGTTCTAGGCATGTGTCTGTACGGATTTGTTCCTGTGCTTTGTCAGGGAGTTTTTTTAGCAGATGGTGTAGTTTCTTTAGGTAATCTTCAGTGGGATCAGAGGATAATGGCCTGTAGAATGTGGTGTTAGAGAGCTGTCTAGCAGCCTCCTGGTCATATTCCAATTTATTCATGATGACGACAGCACCTCCTTTGTCAGCCTTTTTGATTATGATGTCAGGGTTGTTTCTGAGGCTGTAGATGGCGTTGTGTTCAGCATGGCTGAGGTTATGTGGCAAGTGATGTTGCTTTTCCACAATTTCAGCCTTTGCACGTCGACGGAAGCAATCTATGTAGAAATCCAGTCTGTTGTTTCGACCGTCCGGAGGAGTCCATGCAGAATCCTTTTTTTTGTAGTGCTGGTAGGGAGGATTCTGTGGGTTAGTATGCTGTTCAGAGGTATGTTGGAAATATTCTTTGAGTCGGAGACGTCGAAAGTAGGATTCTAGGTCACCGCAGAACTGTATCATATTCATGGGTCTGGAGGGACAAAAGGAGAGGCCCCGAGATAGGACAGACTCTTCTGCTGGGCTAAGAGTATAGCTGGAAAGATTAACAATATTGCTGGGTGGGTTAAGGGAGCTACTGTTGTGGCTGCTTGTGGCATGTAGCAGTTTAGATAGTTTAGTGTCCTTTTTCCTTTGTAGAGAGGCTAATAAGCGATGGTCACATCAATACCACCCTATACCGGAAACCTACTGACCGCTACACTTACCTACATGCCTCCAGCTTCCATCCAGGACACACCACACGATCCATTGTCTACAGCCAAGCTCTAAGATATAACCGCATTTGCTCCAATCCCTCGGATAGAGACAAGCACCTACAAGATCTCTATCAAGCATTCTTAAAACTACAATACCCACCTGCTGAAGTGAAAAAACAGATTGACAGAGCCAGACGAGTACCCAGAAGTCACCTCTTACAAGACAGGCCCAACAAAGAAAATAACAGAACACCACTAGCTGTCACCTTCAGCCCCCAACTAAAACCTCTCCAGCGCATCATCAGAGATCTACAACCTATCCTGAAAGATGATCCTTTACTCTCACAGATCTTGGGAGACAGACCTGTCCTCGCTTACAGACAACCCCCCAACCTAAAGCAAATACTCACCAGCAACCACACATCACTGAACAAAACCACTAACCCAGGAACCTATCCTTGTAACAAACCCCGATGCCAACTCTGTCCACATATCTATTCAAGTGACATCATCATAGGACCTAATCACATCAGCCATACCATCAGGGGCTCGTTCACCTGCACATCTACCAATGTGATCTATGCCATCATGTGCCAGCAATGCCCCTCTGCCATGTACATTGGCCAAACCGGACAGTCTCTACGCAAAAGAATTAATGGACACAAATCTGACATCAGGAATCAAAATACTCAAAAACCAGTGGGAGAACACTTTAACCTGTCTGGTCATTCAGTGACAGACCTGCGGGTGGCTATATTACAACAGAAAAACTTCAAAAACAGACTCCAAAGAGAGACTGCAGAGCTAGAATTGATATGCAAACTAGACACAATTAACTCCGGTTTGAATAAGGACTGGGAATGGCTGAGCCATTACAAACGTTGACTATCTCCCCTTGTAAGTACTCTCACACTTCTTATCACACTGTCTGTACTCGGCTAGCTTGATTATCACTTCAAAAGTTTTTTTTTTTTTTTTTTTTTTTTCTCTTAATTAATTGGCCTCTCAGAGTTAGTAAGACAACTCCCACCTGTTTATGCTCTCTGTATGTGTGTATATATATCTCCTCATTATATGTTCCATTCTATATGCATCCGAAGAAGTGGGCTGTAGTCCACGAAAGCTTATGCTCTAATAAATTTGTTAGTCTCTAAGGTGCCACAAGTACTCCTGTTCTTCTTTTTGCGGATACAGACTAACACGGCTGTTACTCTGAAACTTGTCATTATGCAAGGCACTGCATTTAGCCGTATGGAATGGAAATCCATCAACCTCATGAAAAAACTCGTACAGATACAGACAGACATCATCTTCCTTTCCAAATGCAAGCAGATGGACATCATACCAAAAGGACTAAAGGTAAAAAATCCATTACAATCTACATATCACACAGACTATGCTGAGAGACTGTGTCACACACTCTCAAAGAAACTGCGAAACCACCTGATCAGCATCCTATACAGCAAACAGGGAAAGATTAAGAATGAGCTCTCAGAACTGGATACTCTCATAAGAAACCAACCTTCCACACAAACTTCCTCATGGATAGACTTTACAAAAACTAGACAAGCCATTTACAAGACAAACTTTGCCTCTCTACAAAGGAAAAAGGACACTAAACTATCTAAACTGCTACATGCCACAAGCAGCCACAACAGTAGCTCCCTTAACCCACCCAGCAATATTGTTAATCTTTCCAGCTATACTCTTAGCCCAGCAGAAGAGTCTGTCCTATCTCGGGGCCTCTCCTTTTGTCCCTCCAGACCCATGAATATGATACAGTTCTGCGGTGACCTAGAATCCTACTTTCGACGTCTCCGACTCAAAGAATATTTCCAACATACCTCTGAACAGCATACTAACCCACAGAATCCTCCCTACCAGCACTACAAAAAAAAGGATTCTGCATGGACTCCTCCGGACGGTCGAAACAACAGACTGGATTTCTACATAGATTGCTTCCGTCGACGTGCAAAGGCTGAAATTGTGGAAAAGCAACATCACTTGCCACATAACCTCAGCCATGCTGAACACAACGCCATCTACAGCCTCAGAAACAACCCTGACATCATAATCAAAAAGGCTGACAAAGGAGGTGCTGTCGTCATCATGAATAAATTGGAATATGACCAGGAGGCTGCTAGACAGCTCTCTAACACCACATTCTACAGGCCATTATCCTCTGATCCCACTGAAGATTACCTAAAGAAACTACACCATCTGCTAAAAAAACTCCCTGACAAAGCACAGGAACAAATCCGTACAGACACATGCCTAGAACCCCGACCAGGGGTATTCTATTTGCTACCCAAGATCCATAAACCTGGATATCCTGGACGCCCCATCATCTCAGGCATTGGCACCCTAACATCAGGCTTGTCTGGTTATGTAGACTCTGTCCTAAGACCCTACGCTACCAGCACTCCCAGCTATCTTCGAGACACCACTGACTTCCTGAGGAAACTACAATCCATCGGTGATCTTCCAGAAAACACCATCCTGGCCACTATGGACGTAGAAGCCCTCTACACCAATATTCCACACAAAGATGGACTACAAGCTATCAGGAACAGTATCCCTGATAATGTCACAGCTAACCTGGTGGCTGAACTTTGTGATTTTGTCCTCACCCACAACTATTTCACATTTGGGGACAATATATACCTTCAAGTCAGCGGCACTGCTATGGGTACCCGCATGGCCCCACAATATGCCAACATTTTTATGGCTGACTTAGAACAACGCTTCCTTAGCTCTCGTCCCCTAACGCCCCTACTCTACTTGCGCTACATTGATGACATCTTCATCATCTGGACCCATGGAAAAGAAGCCCTTGAGGAATTTCACCATGATTTCAATAATTTCCATCCCACCATCAACCTCAGCCTAGATCAATCCACACAAGCGGTCCATTTCCTGGACACTACTGTGCTAATAAGCGATGGTCACATCAATACCACCCTATACCGGAAACCTACTGACCGCTACACTTACCTACATGCCTCCAGCTTCCATCCAGGACACACCACACGATCCATTGTCTACAGCCAAGCTCTAAGATATAACCGCATTTGCTCCAATCCCTCGGATAGAGACAAGCACCTACAAGATCTCTATCAAGCATTCTTAAAACTACAATACCCACCTGCTGAAGTGAAAAAACAGATTGACAGAGCCAGACGAGTACCCAGAAGTCACCTCTTACAAGACAGGCCCAACAAAGAAAATAACAGAACACCACTAGCTGTCACCTTCAGCCCCCAACTAAAACCTCTCCAGCGCATCATCAGAGATCTACAACCTATCCTGAAAGATGATCCTTTACTCTCACAGATCTTGGGAGACAGACCTGTCCTCGCTTACAGACAACCCCCCAACCTAAAGCAAATACTCACCAGCAACCACACATCACTGAACAAAACCACTAACCCAGGAACCTATCCTTGTAACAAACCCCGATGCCAACTCTGTCCACATATCTATTCAAGTGACATCATCATAGGACCTAATCACATCAGCCATACCATCAGGGGCTCGTTCACCTGCACATCTACCAATGTGATCTATGCCATCATGTGCCAGCAATGCCCCTCTGCCATGTACATTGGCCAAACCGGACAGTCTCTACGCAAAAGAATTAATGGACACAAATCTGACATCAGGAATCAAAATACTCAAAAACCAGTGGGAGAACACTTTAACCTGTCTGGTCATTCAGTGACAGACCTGCGGGTGGCTATATTACAACAGGAAAACTTCAAAAACAGACTCCAAAGAGAGACTGCAGAGCTAGAATTGATATGCAAACTAGACACAATTAACTCCGGTTTGAATAAGGACTGGGAATGGCTGAGCCATTACAAACGTTGACTATCTCCCCTTGTAAGTACTCTCACACTTCTTATCACACTGTCTGTACTCGGCTAGCTTGATTATCACTTCAAAAGTTTTTTTTTTTTTTTTTTTCTCTTAATTAATTGGCCTCTCAGAGTTAGTAAGACAACTCCCACCTGTTTATGCTCTCTGTATGTGTGTATATATATCTCCTCATTATATGTTCCATTCTATATGCATCCGAAGAAGTGGGCTGTAGTCCACGAAAGCTTATGCTCTAATAAATTTGTTAGTCTCTAAGGTGCCACAAGTACTCCTGTTCTTCTTTTTGCGGATACAGACTAACACGGCTGTTACTCTGAAACTTGTCAAAAACAACAAGGAGTCTGGTGGCACCTTAAAGACTAACAGATATAAACTAAACTAAATCTGTTAGTCTTTAAGGTGCCACCAGACTCCTTGTTGTTCAGGTTTTTCTGCAGTTTCATACCGGAGCTCTGAGCAGTCATACTCCTCTCTTACATACAACGCAACTCCCCCACCTTTTCTGCCCTGCCTGTCCTTCCTGAACAGTTTATATCCATCCATGACAGTACTCCAGTCATATAAGTTATCCCACCAAGTCTCTGTTATTCCAATCGCATCATAGTTCCCTGACTATGCCAGGACTTCCAGTTCTCCCTGCTTGTTTCCCAGGCTTCTTGCATTTGTGTATAGGCACTTAAGATAACTCATCAATCGTCCCTCTTTCTCAGCATGAGACAGGAGTCCTCCCCTCTTGCGCTCTCCTGCTTGTGCTTCCTCCCAGGATCCCATTTCCCCACTTACCTCAGGGCTTTGGTCTCCTTCCCCCGGTGAACCTAGTTTAAAGCCCTCCTCACTAGGTTAGCCAGCCTGCTGGCGAAGATGCTCTTCCCTCTCTTTGTTAGGTGGAGCCCGTCTCTGCCTAGCACTCCTCCTTCTTGGAACACCATCCCATGGTCGAAGAATCCAAAGCCTTCTCTTCGACACCACCTGCGTAGCCATTCGTTGACTTCCACGATTCGACAGTCTCTACCCCGGCCTTTTCCTTGCACAGGGAGGATGGACGAGAACACCACTTGCGCCTCAAACTCCTTTATCCTTCTTCCCAGAGCCACGGAGTCTGCAGTGATCCGCTCAAGGTTATTCTTGGCAGTATCATTGGTGCCCAAATGGAGAAGCAGGAAGGGGTAGCGATCCGAGGGCTTGATGAGTCTCGGCAGTCTCTCCGTCACATCGTGTATCCTAGCTCCTGGCAAGCAGCAGACCACTCGGTTTTCCCGGTCGGGGCGGCAGATAGATGACTCAGTCCCCCTGAGGAGGGAGTCCCGGACCACCACCATCCTCCTCCTCCTCTTGGGAGTGGTGGTCGTGGAACCCCCATCCCTAGGACAGTGCATCTTTTGCCTTCCAATCGGTGGAGTCTCCTTCTGCTCCCTTCCCTCAGATGGGTCATCTAGTCCACTCTCCGCATTAGTACCTGTAGAGAGAACATGGAAACGATTGCTCACCTGTATCTCCATTGCTGGTGCATGGACGCTCCTCTTTCTCCTTCTGGAGGTCACATGCTGCCAAACCTCCTCACAATCCTTCTGTCCCTGCTGCGCCTGCTCTGAATCTTCAGAACATTGTGGCCATGGAAGCATCTCCTGACGTCGGTCCAGGAAATCTTCATTTTCCCTTATGCAACGCAGAGTCGATACTCGTTTCTCCAGCCCTTGAACCTTCTCTTCCAATATGGAGACCAGTTTGCCCTTTGTACAGACAAAGTCGCTTCTGTCCTGTGGAAGAAAGACAAACATGGCACAACCTGTGCAGGTTACAACAGCTGATCGCTCACCTTCCATATCACCGTCCTCTTAAGAATTTCCTCAACTGTTGCAGGAACTACTCAGAGAAACCTGCAGATGAAAGCCACAGTGCGCTCTCCACAGGGAAACTCCCGCTGTTAGCCTCTGCTGTTTGCCGCTCAGCTGGTTCGCTGCTGACTGCCCTTATATACCAGTCAGGCCCACTCAAGGCCCACCTGGAACAAAGCACTCCCAATTCACACTTTCAAACAAACAAGCAATCAATCAAGCACACGGTCAAACTGACCAACTGTCCCAGCAGCAGACACTCAGATACTCACCAACTTTATTAATGATCTGGAGGATGGTGTGGACTGCACTCTCTCAGCAAGTTTGCAGATGACACTAAACTAGGAGGCGTGGTAGATACACTAGAGGGTAGGGATCGGATACAGAGGAACCTAGACAAATTAGAGGATTGGGCCAAAAAAAACCTGATGAGGTTCAACAAGGATAAGTGCAGAGTCCTGCACTTAGGACGGAAGAATCCCATGCACTGCTACAGACTAGGAACAGAATGGCTAGGTAGCAGTTCTGCAGAAAAGGACCTAGGGGTCACAGTGGACGAGAAGCTGGACATGAGTCAACAGTGTGCTTTTGTTGCCAAGAAGGCTAACAGCATTTTGGGCTGTATAAGTAGGGGCATTGCCAGCAGATCGAGGGACGTGATCATTCCCCTCTATTTGACGTTGCTGAGGCCTCATGTGGAGTACTGTGTCCTGTTTTGGGCCCCACACTACAAGAAGGATGTGGAAAACTTGGAAAGAGTCCAGCAGAGGGCAACAAAAATGATTAGGGGTCTGGAGCACATGACTTATGAGGAGAGTCTGAGGGAAGTGGGATTGTTTAGTCTTCAGAAGAGAAGAATGAGGGGGGATTTGATAGCTGCTTTCAACTACCTGAAAGGGGGTTCCAAAGAGGATGGATCTAGACTGTTCTCAGTGGTAGCAGATGACAGAACAAGGAGTAATGGTCTCAAGTTGCAGTGGAGGAGGTTTAGATTGGATATTAGGAAAAACGTTTTCACTAGGAGGGTGGTGATGCACTGGAATGGGTTATCTAGGGAAGTGGTGGAATCTCCTTTCTTAGAGGTTTTTAAGGTCAAGGTTGACAAAGCCCTGGCTGGGATGATTTAGTTGGGAATTGGTCCTGTTTTGAGCAGGGGATTGGACTAGATGACCTCCTGAGGTCCCTTCCAACCCTGATATTCTATGATTCTATGAAGAGGATTACTGACACACTGTAGATCAGGGGTGGCCAACCTGTGGTGTTGGAGCTGCATGCGGCTCTTCAGAAGTTAATATGCGGCTCCTTCCATAGGTGCTGACTCCAGGGTTGGAGCTACAGGTGCCAACTTTCCACTGCTCGACCCCAGGCCCCGCCCCCTCCCCTGAGCCTGTTGCACCGTAGCTCCTCCCCCCTCCATCCCAGAGCCTCCTGTACACTGCGAAACAGCGGATCACGGTAGGCAGGAGGCATGGGGAGGGAGGGGGAGGTGCTGAGGTGGCTGGGAGTGGGGTGGGGCTGCTGATGTATTACTGTAGCTCTTTAGCAATGTAACATTGGTTAATTCTGGCTCCTTCTCAGGCTCCTTCTCTAGATTCCCATCATAGAGGTAAAAGAATTGCATCACAAATTATTAGAAATACTGCACATGACCTCCTCATCAAGGATTGTCCTCCCAGTCAATGCGGTGCTTTTGGATCCCACCAAGATTAGTTGATAAACACTGGCTTCCATAGTACTGATATGCAAAAGGGCCGATTAAAAAAATATTATGTCCAAGTCCAAGGATGTGGACTTCTATTTTCACACCCCTCATTGAATTTCATAGTCATATATGCTATAAATGCATGTGGAAGATCGCACCATACTTAGTCTATCCCTTACGATAAGGACTGGAAAAGCCTTGAGCTATTCAGCAGAAAAACGTATTCCTCTGCAACCCTGCAGATCAGGAGTGCAAATTACCAGGCCCTAATGGCCAAATATGACCACACCAATTATGAGAAACTTAATTCCTTTATTGACTTCCTGACAACCAAACAAAAAGAACAGTTTCAAGCCATCATCAGTGAAGGTCAGCTAATAGCGAGGACAGAGCTATAGACTTGTGACATTACCTAGGGTACGATCTGGACTGTTGAACAGCTATGTCCCCTTAATTCTCTATCCTCTGGTGCCTTTTACATTGCTTTGCTGTCAGAACAACCACACCTGCCCTGTTCATACAGCCTTCAGCATGCAAATTCACTCGCAGCTAAATACATGAGCACTATGACCAGTCATTCATAAATTACATACTGGGTGTCATCTGCAAATTCCTAGCCCCAGCCTTGTCCCTCCAAGAATGAGTGTTTTGGACTTCTCTGTATCCTTCTGAATAGTACAAGCTCATAAAAAGTCTATCATTTCATCAGAGGAAAATCATAATGCACCAGCCTCGTTATTCCAAATGGAGGTTCCCACACACTTGAATCCAAACACACTGGTTAAGATAAAACAATAAGATAAGTTTATTAACTACATAAAAATAGATTTTAAGTAATTAGAAGTGATGATGCATAAAAGTCAGGTTTGGTTACAAAAGAAAATAAAAGAAGTAAAATGCAAGCTAATGGCTAACTTAAACTAACATAATTCAAAGTGAAGGTTTTCCTTACCATACACTGCAGTAAATTTCACAGGCTGGGTCTCTTTTCAGCTTGGGACCCTTCCCCCTTAGTTCAGTGTCCTTCAGGTATTCATTGATGTCATGGGCAGAGAGATGGGAGGAGGAGTGAAGACAAGCCTTTTCCTTCCCTCTTTTTAATTCAGTTTCTTGTGCTAGAAACATCCTTGCTGAGTCATGATGACAAAACGTCTCTTGTGGACATGAGGTTTGAACCGTCTCTGTGATGGAATGTAAATTTCTGCTTGTCACCTTTCCCCCTGCTGGAGAATGGCTGCTTAAGCAGGTGATAGCTCTTTAACACCTGGCTGGGGCCAGTGTGTCTTTGTCTCTGAAAAACTGGTTTGTGGACAGCATGTTTCAGTAACAATCATACAGTAGAGTCTGATAACTTCACATATAGTGTTGCTACACATATTTCCACAGGATAATGATATTCAGCAGATTATGACTTTTCAAATGATACCTCACAAGGCATATGCTGTACAAAATTTATCCTAGTCTTGTAAAAGTGGTGAACATAATAGTGTAGACTGCCACAAGACTGCATTATACCCAGCCCCATCCCGGACCTGACGGGGGAGGGACACCTATCCCGCGGCTCCAGCCCCAGAGCTGCCACGGCAGGGAGAGGTGCCTCTGCCCCCCTCCCCCAAGTACAGGTGGTGCTGCAGGGAGAGAGAGCTGGGGGGAGCCTGCACTCCAAACCCCTCATCCCTGACCACACCCCAGAGCCCGCACCTCCAGCCGGAACCCCTCATCCCCAGCCCCACTGTAGAGCCTGCATCCCAACCCTCTGTCCCAGCCCTGAGCCCCTCATCCCTGGCCCCACCCCAGAGCCCATACCCCCCAGCTAGAGCCCTCACAACCCTGCACCCCAATCCTATGCCCCAGCCCTGAGCCCCTCATCCCTGGCCCCACCCCAGAGCCTTCAGCCCCCAGCGAGAGCCGTCACATCACTGCACCCCAAACCTCTGCCCCAGCCCTGAGTCACCTTCCACACTCCAAACCCCTTGGCCCCACCCCCACTACATGAAATGTATGTGCACCAATATGGAGGTGCTATGTCACACACACATCACCTCCATATTAGTGCATATAACAAAATTAATTCTGCACATGGGTGGGAAAAACTAGAAGGAACACTGTCAGACAACCATTCAGTATCTCCCATTCAAGGGTTCCAAGCTCTTCGCTGATAAGACGAATACCTCACTTCATGTGCTGAAGGACTCGAGACACCCTATGCTCAATGGGAATCTACACGCTGGCACAAACAAGAAAATTCAGTACACAATCATCACGTAGATCCCGACCGGCACAGATCCTTCCACCCCAATGGTACTACAAGCCCCAACAGAAGAGACAAAGATTCAAAAACTGAAATGGTCAGCCCCCCAAACTTCAACATCGCAGCCCTTGACCTCAAAACACCAGGCCCCGAGTGACAACTCCCACCACCAGTTGCTGCAGTATACAAACCTTCCACATCCTTTTGGATGCCATCTTGCTGTTTTCTGACAAAGCTGGGAAAACATAACTTTGGACAAATGCGTCTTGGAAATCCATTTCCAAGGAATACTCTATCCATTTCACCTCCCTCCCTCTTATCCACCCTCACTCTCCCCCGTCCCTCTTCAGGGACCTTTCTCACAAGAAACGAATACATGAGAAAATAGATCACCTACTGGGCCTGGGGGCTATAGAACCAGTTCCTGATCAATTCAAGGGAAAAGATTTCTATTTCAGATATTTCCTCATTTCCAAAAAGAAAGGGGGAGGGAAACCCATTCTATGTCTAAGAGCATTAAACAAGTACATAAAGGGTTCAAAAATTCAATATGGTCACTCTAGCAGCAATTATCCCATCTCTAGACCAGGCAGACTGGTTCTTGTCCCTCAACCTACAATATGTCTCAGTCCCGTTTTCAAATGTGAGTTAGGCACTCGTAGCCTAAGGGTATGTCTTCACTACCCGCCGGATTGGCGGGCAGCGATTGATCCAGCAGGGATCAATTTATCGTGTCTAGTCTAGACACAATACATCGACCCCCAAGTGCTCTCCCGTCGACTCCTGTACTCTAGTTCGGCCAGAGGCACAGGCAGAGTCGACGGGGGAGCGGCAGCAGTCAACTCACTGTGGAGAAGACACCACGGTAAGTCAATCTAAGTACGTTGACTTCACTTAGCTGAAGTTGCATAACTTAGATCAGTCTGTCCCTCTCCCCACCCCCCAGTGTAGACCAGGGCCTAGTCTCAGTGAAAGTCAGGTGGGAATTAGGTTCCTAAGTAACTTTTGAAAATGGTCTCTTGTTGATTTGTGTGTGTCTGTTTCAGCCAAAGCAGAATTTTCAGATCATGTAAAAGAGGATTTTCACTGTCATTTAAGAACAGCCATTAGCGAATATGACTACTTATGGATCCAGGTGTTGCTGAGCTGCTGTTTACTCTAATTGTCTCTTTCTTTGTGATTGCATCCATATGTACTGTATCTGGGTTTAATATTTCTCCAAGACAAAATTTAAATACACGTACTGTCTCCAGTATTTACACTGTCCCCTTTGAAGGGAAGTCAGTGTATATTAATTTTTCTAACCAGTTTTTGTTTGAGCAGTAATATGAGTTTAACTTTTGAATTGTAAAAAGAACGAGGAATCCTTGTGGCACCTTAGAGACTAACAAATGTATTTGTGCATAAGCTTTTGTGGGCTAAAACCCACTTCATCAGATGCATGCAGTGTAAAATACAGTAGGAAGATATATATATAGATATATAGATATATACAGAGAACATGAAAAAATGGGTGTTGCCATACTAACTATAACAAGACTAATAAATTAAGGTGGGCTATTATTAGCAGGAGAAAAAAAACTTTTGGAAATGTTTTGAAAAGTTATGAGCAACGGAAAACAAGGGGTTAATATGGAAACATTTAGCGGAATAATCACTTCCCTTGATCTTCTGCTACTTTGACCCTAGTAGTGGTGCTGCAGTAGCTTCCACTACACGTGTACTTTAAAGAGATTTCACTGGTTGCTTGTGGCTTGACTGTGTCATGGTGAATGTATTTGGAGCAAAGCCCTTCTATAAACTAAACACTAATTTCACCAGTGATTTTACCTAGTTGGTAGCTGGCTAATATGACCACTTTGACCTTTGCCAAACATACACCTGCCTTCTGTAATGTGATCTGGAAACTAATGTCTGTCTGTTTTATGGCTATGTGATGGGATAAATTAACACCACTCTAGGCCAGCAAAGGGTTAATGGGCTGCTGTGGGCTCACTGAGTCTTACCCTGTTACACCTGCACTCGCTGTCAGGTGATGAAGGGGCAGTTAAAAAGGGAAGAGAACAGCTCAGTAGGTGGCACAGACTCCTGTCCTTTGCTCCCTGAGGAAAGGACTATAGAATATTCGGTTTGGAAGAGACCTTAGGAGGTCATCTAGTCCAATCCCCTGCTTAAAGTACCAGGACCAATACCAACTAAATCATCCCAGCCAAGGCTTTGTCAAGACAGGCCTTAAAAGCCTCTAAGGATGGAGATTCCACCACCTCCCTAGGTAACCCATTCCAGTGCTTCACCACCCTCCTAGTGAACTAGTGTTTCCTAATATCCAACCTAGACCTCCCCCACTGCAACTTGAGACCATTGCTCCATGTTCTGTCATCTGCCACTGAGAACAGCCGAGCTCCATCCTCTTTGGAACCCGCCTTCAGGTAGTTGAAGGCTGCTATCAAATCCCCCCTCATTCTTCTGCAGACTAAATAACCCCAGTTCCCTCCGTCTCTCCTTGAAAGTCATGTGCCCCAACCCCCTAATCATTTTCATTGCCCTCTGCTGGATTCTCCAATTTGTCCACATCCCTTCTGTAGTGGGGGGGACCAAAACTGGACGCAATACTCCAGGGGTGGCCTCATCAGTGTTGAATAGAGGGGAATAATCACTTCCCTCGATCTGCTGGCAATGCTCCTACTAATACAGCCCAATATGCCGTTGGCCTTCTTGGCAACGAGGGCACACTGCTAACTCATATCCAGCTTCTCATCCACTGTAATCCCTAGGTCCTTTTCTGCAGAACTGCTGCTTAGCCAATCGGTCCACAGCCTGTAGCGGTGCATGGGATTCTTTCTTCCTAAGTGCAGGACTCTGCACTTGTCCTTGTTGAACCACATCAGATTTCTTTTGGCCCAATCCTTCAATTTGTCTGGGTCACTCTGGATTCTATCCCTACCCCCTAGTGTATCTACCTCTCCCCCGAGCTTAGTGTCATCTGCGAATTTACTGAGGGTGCAATCAATCCCATCATCCAGATTATTAATAAAGATATTGAACAAAACCAGCCTCAGGACTTGACCCCCTGGGGCACTCCGCTTGATACAGGCTGCCAACTAGACATCGAGCCATTGATCACTACCTGTTGAGCCTGACAATCTAGCCAGCTTTCTATTCACCTTGTATTCTATTCATCCAATCCATACATTTTTAACTTGCTGGCAGGAATACTGTGGGAGACCGTATCAAAAGCTTTGCTAAAGTCAAAATATATCATGTCCACTGCTTTTCCCATATCCACAGCGCCAGTTATCTCATCATAGAAGACAATCGGGTTGGTCAGGCATGACTTGCCCTTGGTGAATCCATGTTGACTGTTCCTGATCACGTTCCTCTCCTCCAAGTGCTTCAAAATGGATTCCTTGAGTACCTGCTCCATATTTTTGCCAGGGACTGAAGTGAGGCTGTAGTTCCCCCGGTTCTCTTTCTTCCCTTTTTAAAATATGGGCACTATATTTGCCTTTTTCCAATCGTCCGGGACCTCCCCCTATCACCACGAATTTTCAGAGATAATGGCCAGTGGCTCTGCAATCACATCAGCCAACTCCCTGAGCATCCTTGGATGCATTAGATCTGGACCCATGGACTTGTGCATGCCCAGCTTTTCTAAACAGTCCTTAACCTGTTCTTTCACTACTGAGGGCTGCTCACCTCCTCCCCATAACGTGTTGCCCAGTGCAGTAGTCTGGGAGTGGACCTTGTCTGTGAAGACCGAGGCAAAAAAAGCATTGAGTACTTCAGCTTTTTCCACATCATCTGTCACTGTGTTGCCTCCCTCATTCAGTAAGGGTCCCACACTTTCCCTGACCTTCTTCTTGTTGCTAACCTACCTGTAGAAACCCTTCTTGTTACCCTTCACATCCCTTGCTAGCTGCAACTCCAGTCATGCCTTGGCTTTCCTGATTACACCTCTGCATGCTCTAGCAATATTTTTATACTCCTCTCTAGTCATCTGTCCAAATTTCCACTTCTTGTAAGCTTCCTTTTTAAGTTTAAGCTCACCAAAGATTTCACTGTTAAGCCAAACTTGTCGCCTGTCATATTTGCTATTCTTTCTGCACTTCGGGGTGGTTTGTTCCTGCGCCCTCAATAAGGCTTCTTTAAAATACAGCCAGCTCTCTTGGATTCCTTGCCCCCTCATATTAGATTCCCAGGGGATCCTGCCCATCAGTTCCCTAATGGAATCAAAGTCTGCTTTTCCAAAGTCCAGGGTCCATATTTTGCTACTCTCCTGTCTTTCTTTTGTCAGGATCCTGAACTCAACTATCTCATGGTCACTGCTGCCTAGGTTGCCACCCACTTCTACTTCCCCTACCAATTCTTCCCTGTTCGTGAGCAGCAGGTGAAGAGGAGCACGGCCCCTAGTCGGTTCCTCCAGCACTTGTACCAGGAAGTTTTACCCAACACACTCCAAAAACTTCCTGGATTGTCTGTGCATTGCTGTATTGCTCGCCTAGCAGACCAGACCAGCCCCTCTGCAGAGACTGCTGCTTGCCAATCCCCTGGAAGAAAGTAGGCATGGCACAGGGCTACTGAGTTTGGGTTTTTCCATGGGACTGTTTCTTACTACACTATGCCTGTTGGGCCTAATGAAACAGTTCCAGGGAACACCTGCCCAGATGGGGTTGGGAGGGGTGGCTTGGTGTGTGTGGGACTGCTTCAATAAACTCTGGTTTCAGAGTGGTAGCTGTGTTAGTCTGTATCAGCAAAAAGAATGAGGAGTACTTGTGGCACCTTAGAGGCTAACAAATTTATTTGAGCATAAGCTTTCATGGGCTAAAACCCACTTCATCGGATGCATGCAGTGGAAAGTACAGTAGGAAGCTATATATACACAGAGAACATGAAAAAATGGGTGTTGCCATACTAACTATAACAAGAGTAATCAATTAAGGTGGGCTATTATCAGCAGGAGAAAAAAAAACTTTTGTAGAGATAATCGGGATGGCCCATTTCCAACAGTTGACAAGAAGGTGAGAGTAACAGTAGGGGAAAAAAGTTAGCATGGGGAAATAGTTTTTACTTTGTGTAATGACCCATCCACTCCCAGTCTTTATTCAAGCCTAATTTAATGGTGTCCAGTTTGCAAATTAATTCCAACAGCTGCAGTTTCTTGGTGGAGTCTGTTTTTGAAGTTTTTTTGTTGGAGTATTGCATCTTTGAGGTCTGTAATTGAGTGACCAGGGAGGTTGAAGTGTTCTCTGACTCGTTTTTATAATTCTTGATGTCTGATTTGTGTCCATTTATTCTTTTGCGTAGAGACTGTCCGGTTTAGCCAATGTACATGGCAGAGGGGCATTTCTGGCACATGATGGCATATATCACATTGGTAAATGTGCAGGTGAATGAGCCTCTGATGGTGTGGCTGATGTGATTAGGTCCTGTGATGGTGTCCCCTGAATAGATACGTGGACAGAGTTGGCAACAGACTTTGTTGCAAGGATAGGTTCCTGGGTTAGTGTTTTTGGTGTGTGGTTGCTGGTGAGCATTTGCTTCAGGGTGGGGAGCTGTCTGTAAGCGAGGACTGGCTTGTCTCCCAAGATCTGTGAGAGTGAGGGATTGTCCTACAGGATAGGTTGTAGATCCTTGATGATGCGTGGAGAGATTTTAGTTGGACTTTTTAACTTTAGTCGAGTCTGCCCCTAATTTGTCTTGTATACTGATGAGTCACAACTATGATTTTATGTGCCAAGTCTAGTAAAAATACCTAGCTGTTACATAGTGCTTTTCAAAGACTAATTCTAGTCTGTCTCTCTCTAGTGTTGTTGTGTTGGTGCACTGCTTGTCCTCTGACTAGTCCTGCCACTCTGTAAGGGCATGTGAGTTAAGGGTACTCAGAAATGTAGAACTTCTGCACATTCATCTCTACCTGCCAAGCCCCAAGCCTGTGATTAAAACCTCAAAATTAGGGACACCAAGAAATGATTCATGCAGGAAACTTAAAATGCAGAGGGATCTTTCCTTTCGTGTTAAAGTAACTTTCTGTAACGTTAGGTTCATGATTCTTTGTTTCTCGTGAATAATTTTCCACAAAAGACAAGAGGAGACATCAGGTTTGCATGGAAGGTAGGGGACTTTAAATCTAAAATCCCTGATGTCCCTCAACTGGTTTGTCTATGCTGCAGCTGGGAGTGAGCCTCCCAATCGGGGTAGAAAGACTCACACTAGCAGGGCTCAAGCTCGCTCATTAAAAATAGCAGCGTAGACATTATGGCATGGGCTGGGGCTTGGGCTTTGAAGCCCATCTGACCAGCTAGATTTGAGATCCCAAACTTCAGCACAAGCCACAACCTATATACTGTTATTTGCAGCATGCTAGCTTAAGCCCTGCTTTGCAAGTCTGTGTTCCTGGGGTCACTCCTAGCTGCTGTGCAGCCATGCCCAAAGTCAGGGACATTATAGAGGTATGCTGCTTTGTCAGGGTCTGATGGAACTAGCTGTTATCCCACTTCTCCTGTGGATGGCTAACTTTATTGCTCTCAAAAAAAGAAGAACAGGAGTACTTGTGGCACCTTAGAGACTAACAAATTTATTAGAGCATAAGCTTTCGTGGACTACAGCCCACTTCTTCGGATGCATATAGAATGGAACATATAATGAGGAGATATATATACACACATACAGAGAGCATAAACAGGTGGGAGTTGTCTTACCAACTCTGAGAGGCCAATTAATTAAGAGAAAAAAAAAAAAAAAAAAACTTTTGAAGTGATAATCAAGCTAGCCGAGTACAGACAGTGTGATAAGAAGTGTGAGAGTACTTACAAGGGGAGATAGTCAACGTTTGTAATGGCTCAGCCATTCCCAGTCCTTATTCAAACCGGAGTTGATTGTGTCTAGTTTGCATATCAATTCTAGCTCTGTAGTCTCTCTTTGGAGTCTGTTTTTGAAGTTTTTCTGTTGTAATATAGCCACCCGCAGGTCTGTCACTGAATGACCAGACAGGTTAAAGTGTTCTCCCACTGGTTTTTGAGTATTTTGATTCCTGATGTCAGATTTGTGTCCATTAATTCTTTTGCGTAGAGACTGTCCGGTTTGGCCAATGTACATGGCAGAGGGGCATTGCTGGCACATGATGGCATAGATCACATTGGTAGATGTGCAGGTGAACGAGCCCCTGATGGTATGGCTGATGTGATTAGGTCCTATGATGATGTCACTTGAATAGATATGTGGACAGAGTTGGCATCGGGGTTTGTTACAAGGATAGGTTCCTGGGTTAGTGGTTTTGTTCAGTGATGTGTGGTTGCTGGTGAGTATTTGCTTTAGGTTGGGGGGTTGTCTGTAAGCGAGGACAGGTCTGTCTCCCAAGATCTGTGAGAGTAAAGGATCATCTTTCAGGATAGGTTGTAGATCTCTGATGATGCGCTGGAGAGGTTTTAGTTGGGGGCTGAAGGTGACAGCTAGTGGTGTTCTGTTATTTTCTTTGTTGGGCCTGTCTTGTAGGAGGTGACTTCTGGGTACTCGTCTGGCTCTGTCAATCTGTTTTTTCACTTCAGCAGGTGGGTATTGTAGTTTTAAGAATGCTTGATAGAGATCTTGTAGGTGCTTGTCTCTATCCGAGGGATTGGAGCAAATGCGGTTATATCTTAGAGCTTGGCTGTAGACAATGGATCGTGTGGTGTGTCCTGGATGGAAGCTGGAGGCATGTAGGTAAGTGTAGCGGTCAGTAGGTTTCCGGTATAGGGTGGTATTGATGTGACCATCGCTTATTAGCACAGTAGTGTCCAGGAAATGGACCGCTTGTGTGGATTGATCTAGGCTGAGGTTGATGGTGGGATGGAAATTATTGAAATCATGGTGAAATTCCTCAAGGGCTTCTTTTCCATGGGTCCAGATGATGAAGATGTCATCAATGTAGCGCAAGTAGAGTAGGGGCGTTAGGGGACGAGAGCTAAGGAAGCGTTGTTCTAAGTCAGCCATAAAAATGTTGGCATATTGTGGGGCCATGCGGGTACCCATAGCAGTGCCGCTGACTTGAAGGTATATATTGTCCCCAAATGTGAAATAGTTGTGGGTGAGGACAAAATCACAAAGTTCAACCACCAGGTTAGCTGTGACATTATCAGGGATACTGTTCCTGATAGCTTGTAGTCCATCTTTGTGTGGAATATTGGTGTAGAGGGCTTCTACGTCCATAGTGGCCAGGATGGTGTTTTCTGGAAGATCACCGATGGATTGTAGTTTCCTCAGGAAGTCAGTGGTGTCTCGAAGATAGCTGGGAGTGCTGGTAGCGTAGGGTCTTAGGACAGAGTCTACATAACCAGACAAGCCTGATGTTAGGGTGCCAATGCCTGAGATGATGGGGCGTCCAGGATATCCAGGTTTATGGATCTTGGGTAGCAAATAGAATACCCCTGGTCGGGGTTCTAGGCATGTGTCTGTACGGATTTGTTCCTGTGCTTTGTCAGGGAGTTTTTTTAGCAGATGGTGTAGTTTCTTTAGGTAATCCTCAGTGGGATCAGAGGATAATGGCCTGTAGAATGTGGTGTTAGAGAGCTGTCTAGCAGCCTCCTGGTCATATTCCAATTTATTCATGATGACGACAGCACCTCCTTTGTCAGCCTTTTTGATTATGATGTCAGGGTTGTTTCTGAGGCTGTAGATGGCGTTGTGTTCAGCATGGCTGAGGTTATGTGGCAAGTGATGTTGCTTTTCCACAATTTCAGCCTTTGCACGTCGACGGAAGCAATCTATGTAGAAATCCAGTCTGTTGTTTCGACCGTCCGGAGGAGTCCATGCAGAATCCTTTTTTTTGTAGTGCTGGTAGGGAGGATTCTGTGGGTTAGTATGCTGTTCAGAGGTATGTTGGAAATATTCTTTGAGTCGGAGACGTCGAAAGTAGGATTCTAGGTCACCGCAGAACTGTATCATATTCATGGGTCTGGAGGGACAAAAGGAGAGGCCCCGAGATAGGACAGACTCTTCTGCTGGGCTAAGAGTATAGCTGGAAAGATTAACAATTATTGCTCTCAGAGTCAATTGTTTGAGGGTATGGGCTTTAATTACCACTTAAAGCCACTGAAATTCCCATAGTGAGCACTATGTCATCCAGGGTGCAGGTCTCTGTCTTTTTAATGTTATTTTTAAGATCATGATCAACTGCCAAACCCAGTAAGACTCTCAGGGATTGTCTACATGGCACGTCCAAGCGCATGAGGGGGTGAGATTTGTAAAATGCAGTAGAGTGCTGCTCTCCGTAAAGAGAGAGAATCTCCTTAAACACTTCAGCGTGTGTGTGAGGGAGGGACTGGGGAGGCCAGTGTATAATGTACCCTGGAAAACTGGAATCTTGGCACCAAGGGAGCAGTAGTTACTTATTTTTATTCCATTTCTAAAATGAAAACCCATTAAACTCATCCTCCTTGTGAAGCCGTGCGTTCAGGGCCGGCTCCAGGGTTTTGACCGCCCCAAGCAGCCCCCCCCCCCCCCCCCAAAAAAAAAAGCTGCGATCGCGATCTGCAGTGGCAATTCGGCGGGAGGTCCTTTGCTCCCAGCAGGAGTGAGGGACCGTCCGCTGAATTGCCGCCGAATGCCTGGATGTGCCGCCCCTGTCCGGAGCGGCCGCCCCAAGCACCTGCTTGCCAGGCTGGTGCCTGGAGCCGGCCCTGCGTGCGCTGCACCTGCAGCAACTGCGGTTTGCTCTGGGAAAGGTGTCTGTGTTTGTTTCTGTCTGAGTGAAGTGTTTGTTTTTCTCTTCTAGGATAATGCGGGTGCAGCCAAGTGTAGTGCTGGGTGTGGCCCACAGTGTTGTAAAGAGGATGTCCTCATTTGTGAGGCAGATTGACTTTGCTTTGGACTGGATGGAAGTGGAGGCTGGACGAGCTGTTTACAGGTGAGAAGTGAGCAAAATGGCCCATGTTTTGTAAGTCCCAGTACCCCTGCAGGAATGATATCAAAGGTTTCAAAGTAATACATAAATAAATAAGAGTGCTTTGCCTAACTGTCATCCCCCATGGAGTCACACTGCTTACTCACTGGGGCAAGCTCATCAACAGGTGTAGGAAGGGTTCATCTGTTTTTTATCTTTTGAGGGGTTTCTCTTGTGCCAATCAGCGTAGTATTTAAAGACTTTTCAGTTTTGTGGTTTTCATTTATATTAGTGAGAGTGGGATTCTGCATGCTGCTTTGATTTAAATTCTTTGGTACCTTTCTGATGTAGCAGAACAGATAACACACACAAACTAAAACAATAACAATTCATATAGATAGGTTTTGTTTGCCAGTAAAGTCCTCTGCCTCAAGGAGCTTACAGTCTGAAATAAACCAACTGAAAGGGAACTCAGTCGGGTTTGCCTAACAATAAATTAAAACTGACTTTACAGCACTTAATATATGTACTGGGCCACATTCCTCCTTAGATAGCTCCATTAGTTTTATAGAGTTATCTGTGGTATAAATTTGATCCATTGCATGAAAGCAGTGGGTGGGAGGACAAAGCTCTGATTTGCAATTAGTATAAATAGCAGGTAACTGTAATTCTAGTTTTTTGTTACTACTTTTGCAATGTCATTACTAATAGAAATCTCAAATACTTGGTCAGTGCATGAAAACATCATGTATCGATGGGGAAATTTGTTGTAAAGCATATGGCCGGGCTATGCTCTAGTATTAGTTCCAATATCAAAGTTTTAAGCCTGGCTTGTATCCTTCATTGTGCTGGAGACCTGAATGCCAAACAGCATTCTACCATATCTACAGCTGGGCTTGAACCCAGGCAAAGGCTACAGCTTCATACCATTGCACAGGTTCTCCCACCAGAAGAGGAGGCTGAGGTTTGAGTCAAGCCACCCACCCACACAGTTTGTTCTCTTCTCTCTGCACAATTGCCCTATTCCCCTAGTTCAACTATTTTCCTGTAGCCTGTTTGCTTTGCTAGGGAATGTTCAAGTTCCAGCTGTCTGCCTGGTGACCTAAAACCAGCCAGTTGTTGATTGTATATAGTCAAAAATGAAAGGTGTTTGCAAGTTGCATTTGACAAATCTGTGGTCAGGTTGTTTTTTTAATTGTTCAGTAAATGTTTTTTCTCTCATCTCTGCAGAGAACAGAGCTACCAAGGGATGGTGGGGAGGTTTACATAGAGCTGATTAGTTAATTATTTTTGTGGATGTATTTGCTGAGCACAGACACCCACTAATTCATAGTATGGATTGTTCTCTCCCAGGCAGGGTGACAAGTCAGACTGCACATACATTGTGCTGAATGGTCGACTTCGGTCTGTCATTAGGATGGATGATGGGAAAAAACAACTGACTGGTGAATATGGGCGAGGAGACCTAATTGGGGTGGTAAGAACCAGCTTCAGAATTTACTTGCTGAACTTTATAGAAAACTCTGGCTTTTTAAACAAAACAAATAGAAATACGTTAATAGGTCTGATCGTAACAACTTGCTGGTCTTGGCTTGTGAAAGTGAGGCTGTCAGGCTATTTGAAAGGGAGGAAGCTGCTGCTACCAGCAAGCTCTGTGGCAGGATAGTCCATGTGTAGTCTGTTCAGATTCTTTTAAATTTGCTACTATTCTGTTTTGTTTCTGACATTGTAAGGGGTATGGTATATGTGCACTGTGCAGATTTCTTTAAATCAGTGTAATTTGGAATTGAAAGAGCTGGTTTGACGTTAGCGTATATCCCCGTCAGACGACTTTCTCTCCCACATGCCTCTGTTCATTACTTGCTCTTAGTACCCAGGTTAAAATATGAAAAGAATGTCCGGCTTTACACCAGAGTAATGTAGGTACTTTGCCTGTCTTAAACCTAAACCAAGAGGACCTCTGAAATGCTGAGGCTTCAGTTCAAACCCTCTCCTGTTTGTTCTGGCTGTTGAGGACTAACAGTTCTGCCTATAAATAGATGTGCTACTGCAACATACCATCAGGAGGAGTGCCAAGTGTGGAGCTCCCTTGAGACACAGAACGATCAAATGATATTACAACATCTTATTTAGCACTAGTTAAAGGCAATAGTGGCTGCATGCAGACAGCAGGTTAATGAAAATGACCTAGTGGGTATTGGGACTACAAGTGGGTATTGGGACTACAAGTGTAACTACTTGTTACAAAGTATAGCGTAGTGAGGAGGTGTGGCCTCCCTCAGAGGCGGATGTGGAGGGAACGCCGCAAGCAGCCTGGTGGGTGGAGCCAGGATGACCACGCCCTGTAGCAGCTCAGTTTAGAAGGAGTTGCCAAGGGATAATATTTACTTATCTCTGATGCTTCATGTTTTAAAAGTCTTTTGAGATTATCCAAATAAAGGCATTAAACAAAATAGGCAAGTTATGCATCCCCCTCCAGCAGCAGCAGCAGCACTTCAAGGAGTCTGCAACTCTCTTGATCAGATCGTGGAAGAGTCCTCTTGAGGTGAAAGAGCGTTATCATAAGCTGCTTGATATCCTCCACCCACCCTCATCAGTCCATGTTGCCCTGTCTGTTAATGGGGCTCTGCTGGACCCAGTGAAGATCATCTGGCGCACCCTCCCTTCTATACCGCCTACATGCAAGAGAGCGGATAAGAAGTATTATTTCCCAGCAAAGGATTCACAATTTTTGTTTTCCCATCTCTCACTTAACTCCTTGGTAGTTGATGCAGTTAATGAATGTGGAAGACAGCACCATGCTAAAACCACACCTCAATAAAAAGACCATAAGCATCTAGATTTACTGAGGAGGAAATCTTCTTATACCTCAGCTTCCTTACAATTTAGAATTGCCAATTATCAGGCGTTAATGGCAAAGTACAATCACAAGAATTATACCAAGCTGAATTCTTTCATGGACCACCTGTCGACAGAGCACAGGGAGCAGTTCCAGGTAATTGTTGAAGAAGGCCAACTTCTTGCTAGAACAGCCCCATAAGCCTCCTCTTACGTGACTGATATTGCTGCCTGATTGATTGCTACAGCAGTAGTTATGGGAAAGACTTCCTGTCTTCAACTCTCTGGAGTCCCAAAAGAGGTCTAAAGTACTGTAGAGGACCGTCTTTTGATGGGTCTAAGTTTGCAGATAGCACGGATGAGTCTCTGCAAACATTAAAGGACTCTAGAGCTACTTTATGTTCTCTTGGTATTTACACACCTGCTTAGAAGAGAAAGCTCAGCAAGTCACAGATGGCCCAGAGATCCCAGGTTGCCCAATTCCTTTCCTCCCAGAGGTCGTATTAACCACAACAAAAAAGGCAGAGATTCCAGAGAAGGAAACAGCCTCCCACGTTGTGCCCATCCACCTCCAAGCAGCAATTTTGACAATTGATCGAGGGCTGAATTGCCATCTTCATCCTCTTCAGCTACACTGTTTCTCCAGCTTCCTCACTTTGGCAACCACCTTCACCACTTCAGGTGCACTTGGGAGTCAATCACTATGAACAAGTGGGTTTTGGAGATCATCTCTCTCTCTCTGAACACACACAAAATGTTCAACTAGACTATGTTTTTCATTGTCAAAATACCGCACCACAATGGACATAGTGTCCTCTGTCAGTAGTGTCATCTGCAATTATTGAGACCATTTTTCCATGTAGTGAAGACACAATCTTTTGTTGCACAACGTTGTGCAAGGCCACAATTAAATAATTTTGGATGCGATTACTCAGATAGCGTTTTGAGGAGATTGTTGCACATGCTTTGCCATTACGGGATCATATTTTTGGAGCATATTGACAAGATTTAGAAATAAACCTTTCTCAAAACTGTCAGCTTTTTCATTGTGACCCCTGAATGGTCTCCCACCTTCGCCAAACACAGAACAATGTCAATCAGTCACTCTATTACACTTCGGTTATGGCACCGTTGTTCTTCTTGTTTAGACAGATAAACTTGCTTGCCCTCATCCAATAATACATCAATAGGTTTCCCTTCATTAAAACTTGACCATGAAGAACATCTCAACACATTAGATTTTGACAGTTGGTGGTTTTTAAAACATTCATTAGCCCTATGCCAGTTTCTGAATCCCTTATCAATCAATGCTGGATCAGTGTGACCTTTGTTTGCTGCATCATTAGAGGAGAAGAAATAGCAGTAAAAGCAAAATGCTGCAACCTTGATGGGCTATATTCTAACCACCTATTCTTTTCATACCAATTGGACTGAAAACTTCTTTGTTTATTCCCTATTTTACTTCTAGGAAACATGCTCAATCTAGGCTGATAAGGACCTCTAGATAATCGAGACTGGCGTTCTAATCTATTTTTTGGAATATCACAGAACGGGTCATCAGATGGAATGTATGATGGCTTTGAATAGGAACTACACTGACCTGAACTAAGAGACAAAGTCTGTTTCTGTTGGTCATTACTCAGTTTATCGCATGCACTGGAACTGGTGGCGGCATTATCTTCATGTAAGTTCTTAACCGAGGAGTCCGAGGAATTTGCACTACTGTCAGCACATTCATTATAATTCAGTTTGTCTGTTCCTTTTCTTATCTTAACAACGAACCGATCTATATTTCAAAATTAAAGGGGTGTATCATACGATTGAATTAAAACGTAAAGCTACGGGCTTATGCTATTTCAGTAGAGTGCACGCAACAAAGATTACAAACCCTGTAGACACTGTGCTGGGCACGCCTGACGTGGTCACTTATATAGGTCAAAGAATTTTCTAGAATAGTAGTTGGAGGGGGAGGGGACGCATGCTGCGAGCGAACTCGGGCTTTCTATATATTTCTGCAACATCTATATTACGCAATTCGACGCTTATTGCATAATACAACAATCCATACTTTAAAACTAAAAGAGCGTATCATGCGATTAAATTAAAACGCAAAGCCACTTTTTTTTTTTTTTTTGAGACATTAGGTTGTGCTTGGGCACACCCAGCACACCCCGTACGCATGCCTATGAATGGCAGATAGCTAAAAAGTGACAAGTTTTTAAAGTGCTTGTATACCAATGTTTTAAGTCTAAATAATAAGATGGGTGAACAAGAGTGCCTCATATTAAATGGGGATATTGATATAATAGGCATCAAATAAACTTGGTGGAATGAGGATAATTAATGGGATGCAGTAATACCAGGGTACAAAATATATCAGAAGGACAGGACAGATTGTGCTGGTGGGGGAGTGGCACTATATGTGAAAGAAAGCGTAGAATCAAATGAAGTAAAAATCTTAAATGAACCAAACTGTACCATAGAATCTCTATGGATAGTAATTCCATGCTCTAATAATATAGCAGTATGGATATATTACCAACCACCTGAACAGGATGGTGATAGTGACTGCGAAATGCTCAGGGAGATTAGAGAGGCTATAAAAATAAAAAACTCAATAATAATGGGGGATTGCAACTATCCGCATATTGACAGTGTACATGTAACCTCAGGATGGGATGCAGAAAGTTTCCTGACACCTTAAATGACTGCTTCTTGGAGCAACTAGCCTGGAACCCACAAGAGGAGAGGCCATTCTTGATTTAGTCCTAAGTGGAGCACAGGATCTGGTCCAAGAGGTGAATTTAGCTGGACCGTTTGGTAATAGTGACCATAATTTAATTAAATTTAACATCCCTGGGTCGGGAAAAACACCACAGCAGCTCAACACTGTTGCATTTAATTTCAGAAATGGGGAGTACACAAAAATGAGGAAGTTAGTTAAACAGAAATTAAAAAGGTACAGTGCCAAAAGTGAAATCCCTGCAAGCGGCATGGAAACTTTTTAAAGACATCATAATAGAGGCTCAACTTAAATGTATGCCCCAAATTAAAAAATATAGTAAGAGAACCAAAAAAGTGCCACTGTGGCTAAATAACAAAGTAAAAGAAGCAGTGAGAGACAAAAAGGCATCCTTTAAAAAGTAGAAGTTAAATCCTATTGAAGAAAATAGAAAGGAGCATAAAACCTGACAAATGAAGTATAAAAATATAATTAGGAAGGCCAAAAAAGAAGTTGAAGAACAGCTAGCCAAAGACTCAAAAAGTAATAGCAAACATTTTTTCAAGTACGTCAGAAGCAGGAAGCCTGCTAAATAATCAGTGGGGCCACTGGATGGTTGAGCTGCTAAAGGAGCACTCAAGGACAATAAGGCCAATGCAGAGAAACTAAATGAATTCTTTGCATCGATCTTCATGGCTGAAGATGTGAGGGAGGTTCCCAAACCTGTGCCATTCTTTCTAGGTGACAAATCTGAGGAACTGTCCCAGATTGAGGTATCATTAGAGGTGGTTTTGGAACAAATTAATAAACTAAACAGTAATAAGTCACCAGGATAGTTCTCTGAAAACATCCACTCAGTGTGCAGTGGCAGTCAAAAAAGCGAACAGAATGTTGGAAATCATTAAGAAAGAGAGAGATAATAAGACAGAAAATATCATGGGTGGGAAATGGACCCAAGGATATTACATCATATATTACTTCAATGGGGAACCCCTCCAATAGACTTGTTTGCCACAGAGTTAAACAAGAAATTTACCCGGTTTTGCTCGAGGGGCAGACTAGGTCATTAGTCCCTGGGGAATTGTTTTCACCTTCATTTCTCCCCTAATAGCCAAAGTTATGCTCAAAATAAAGACAAAGTCTGAGTCATGCTAATATTTCCAACCTGGCCCAGGCAAATGTGGTTTCTTTATCTGATACAGCTGGCTGTTTGCTCTCTGATCACTCTTCACACCGCTCCTCATCTCTGCTCCCAGGATGGTGGGAAGATCCACTGATGGCCTTGTCACTACTGGATATACTAGACTACAACCTAACTCTAAAAAGCTCGGAACTCTCGATGAGCTCCGTAAGAGTCCACCTGGCAACCCTCATGGTTTTCCACTCCCTCTTGGGGCTGGTCTACACTAGGGGGGAGGAATCGATCCAAGATACGCAACTTCAGCTACGCGAATAGTGTAGCTGAAGTTGAAGTATCTTGGATCGAATTACCTGGGGTCCAGACGGCGCAGGATCGATGGCCGCGGCTCTCCCGTTGACTGCGCTACCGCTGCTCGCTCTGGTGGAGTTCCGGAGTTGACGGTGAGTGCGTTTGGGGATCGATATATCGCGTCTTAACGAGAAGTGATATATCTATCCCAGATAAATCGATTGCTACCCGCCGATACGGCGGGTAGTGAAGACGTACCCTTAGAGGATTATTCCGTTTTTGCCCACCCAACCACAGCAAGATTCCTCTGCGGGCTTGGAAGCCTCTATCCACTGGTCCAACACCCTACTCCAGTATGGGACCTCAATCTGGTCCTTAAATGCCTCACAAGACCCCCCGCTTGAAATGATGACTACCTGCTCAGAGCTTCATTTGTCAATGAAAATTGCATTCCTGATAACCATGTTGGCGCAATGTGTTGGAGACATATCACCCTTTCACAGTATTTTTTAAGGAAAAAGTCACGCTGTGGCCCCACCCCAAATTCTTACTCATAGACTTCAGGGCCAGAAGGGACCATCATGATCATCTAGTCTGACTTCCTGCGCATGTCACAGAACCTCATCCACCCACTCCTGTAATAGACCCCTCACCTCTGGCTGAGTTACTGAAGCCCTCAAATTAAGATGTAAAGACTTCAAGTGACAGAGAAACCACCATTTACACTAGTTTAACCTGCAAGTGACCCATGTCCCACGCTGTAGAGGAAGGCAACCCCCCCCCACCCCCCCGCCCGGGTCTGCCAATCTGACCTGGGGGGAAATTCCTTCCTGACCCCAAATATGATGATGAGTTAGACCCTGAGTATGTGAGCAAGACTCACCAACCAGGCACATGTAGTAACTCAGAGCCTTCCCCATCTAGTGTCCCATCTCTGGTTGTTGGAGATATTTGCTGCTAGCACTTGCAGGTTGGCTAGATGCCATTGTAGGCAGTCTCATCATCCCCTCCCCTCCATAAACTGATCAAGCTCAGTCTTGAAGCCAACTAGTTTTTTTGCTCCTACTGCTTCCTTTGGAAGGCTGTTCCAGAACTACATTCCTCTCCACCAACGGAGGAGAAACTGCTTTTGTAGTTGGCTAGCCATTCATAGTCTTTGTTTAATCCTGAGCTGATGGTGTCAAATTTGCAGATGAACTGAAGCTCAGCAGTTTCTCTTTGAAGTCTGGTCCTGAAGTTTTTTTGCTGCAGGATGGCTACCTTTAAATCTGCTATTGTGCGTCCAGGGAGGTTGAAATGTTCTCCTACAGGTTTTTGTATATTGCCATTCCTAATATCTGATTTGTGTCCATTTATCTTTTTACGTAGGGACTGTCCAGTTTGGCCGATGTACATAGCAGAGGGGCATTGCTGGCATATGATGGCGTATATTACATTGGTGGACGTGCAGGTGAATGAACCGGGGATGGTGTAGCTGATCTGGTTAGGTCCTGTGATGGTGTCGCTGGTGTAGATATGTGGGCAGAGTTGGCATCGAGGTTTGTTGCATGGATTGGTTCCTGAGTTAGAGTTACTATGGTGTTGTGTGTGGTTACTGGTGAGAATATGCTTCAGGTTGGTGGGTTGTCTGTGGGCGAGGACTGGCCTGCCACCCAAGGCCTGTGAAAGTGAAGGATCGTTGTCCAGGATGGGTTGTAGATCACTGATGATACGTTGGAGAGGTTTTAGCTGGGGACTGTATGTGATGGCCAGTGGAGTTCTGTTCATTTCTTTCTTGGGCTTGTCTTGCAGTAGGAGGCTTCTGGGTACAAGTCTGGCTCTGTTGATCTGTTTTCTTATTTCCTCATGTGGGTATCGTAGTTTTGAGAATGCTTGGTGAAGATTTTGTAGGTGTTGGTCTCTGTCTGAGGGGTTGGAGCAGATACGGTTGTATCTCAGCGCTGTGGATTGTGTGGTGTGTCCGGGATGGAAGCTGGAGGCATGAAGGTAGGCATAGTGGTCGGTGGGTTTTCGGTATAGGGGGTGTTAACATGACCGTCACTTATTTGCACCATGGTGTCTAGGAAGTGGACCTCCCATGTAGATTGGTCCAGGCTGAGGTTGACGGTGGGGTGGAAGCTGTTGAAATCATGGTGAAATTTTTCCAGAGTCTCCTTCCCATGGGTCCAGATGATGATGTCGTCAATGTAGCGTAGGTAGAGGAGGAGCGTGAGTGGACGAGAGCTGAGGAAGCGTTGTTCCAGGTCAGCCATAAAAATGTTGGCATATTGTGGGGCCATGCTCAGCAACCAGTTGTGCTGTGTCATCATCAGGTATGCTGTTCCTGACAGCTTGTATTCCATCTGTGTGTGGGATGTTTGTGTAGAGAGCCTCTACATCCATGGGGGCTAGGATGGTATTTTCTGGAAGGTCACCAATTCATTGTAGTTTTCTCAGGAAATCAGTGGTGTCACGGAGATAGCTGGGAGTGCTGGTGGCATAGGGTCTGAGTAGGGAGTCCACATATCCAGACAGTCCTTCAGCGAGGGTGCCAATGCCCGAGATGATGGGGCATCCAGGATTCCCGGCTTTGTGGATCTTAGGTAGTAGATAGAATAACCCCGGTCGGGGCTCTATGTTGATTTGTTCCTATGTTAGTGTAGGGAGTGTCCTGAGTAGATGGTGCAGTTTCTTAGTGTATTCCTCAGTGGGATCTGAGGGAAGTGGCCTATAGAATTTGGAGAGTAGTCTGGCAGCCTCCTTTTGGTAGTCAGACCTGTTCATGATGACAACAGCACCTCCTTTATCAGCCTCTTTGATGATAATGTCAGGGTGGTTTCTGAGGCTGTGGATGGCATTGCATTCTGCACGGCTTAGGTTATGAGGCAAGCGATGTTGTTTTTCCACAATTTCTGCCTGTGAACTTGGTGTTCACACCTCAACTGCTAGAAGAGGGCCTCATCCTCCCTGACTGAACTAACCTCGTTATCTCTAGCCTTACTCCCTCTTGCTTGCATATTTATACCTGCCCCTGGAAATTTCCACTACATGCATCCAAAGAAGTGGGTATTCACCCACGAAAGCTCATGCTCCTATATGTCTGTTAGTCTATAAGGTGCCACAGGACTCTTTGCTGCTTTTAAAGATCCAGACTAACACAGCTACCCCTTTGATTCTCATAAGGTAGGTTTCCCATTTCTAGACAATCATAGTAGCCCTTCTCTGCACCTGTTCCAGTTTGAATTCATTTTTCTTAAATGTAGGAGACCAGAATTGCACACAGTAATCCAGATGAGGTGTCACCAGTGCCTTGTATAGTGGTACTAACCCTTCCCGGTCTCTACTGGAAACACCTTACTGAAGGTTTCTTCCGAGTTTCATGTCAACCAGCCCATTTACCTGCCTGTCTTCCACCCCACACTGCATCTAGATAACAAAGAGACACTGCTACACACCCTTGATGTCAGGAGGGCCCTGGCCTTCTATCTGGATAGGACAAAGTCCTTCAGAAAGACCAATAGTCTGTTTCGCTAGCAGATAAAGCAGAAGGGTCTGCAGGCTCTAACCAGAGGCTTTCCAAGTGGATATCAACCTGCATTAACTCTTGCTATGAATCTTGCACTATTCAATCACCTTTGAATATATGCGCTCATTCTACAAGTTCCATTGCCACTTTATGGCCTTCCTCAAGAGCATGCCCATTATTGAGATCTGTAAAGCTTCTACTTGGGCATCTATATGTACATTCACCCAACACAATGCTATAACTCACAATTTTGCTTCTGATACTGTGTTTGGCTCAGTTGTACTTTCCTTAGTACTGGACTTGACTCCGAAGCCTCCTCTGCCTCTGTTCGGTAGTCACCTAGTCTGTAGCACCTGTAGGAACACGGCTCAAAGAAGAAGTAATGGTTACTGATCCTGTGCAATAACAGTTTTTTTGAATTGTATGTCCCTATGCATGCTCCACTACCTGCTCTTCTTCCCCTTTGCTTTGGAGTTCTCTGTTGGGGAGCTCCTCAGTAGAGAAGGAACTGAGGGCAGTTCACCCATGCAGTGTTATACAATGGCACGAGGCACAAGACAGACTGGCATGCAAGCACAGGCCAAACAGACACTGCTATGAGAAATCTCTATCAAGAGCATAGGGGGCTCTAGCACATCTAGAGTGGAGTACCTGTAGGAACACACATCTTGAAAAACCAGTTACTGCATGGGGGAGTAACCATTTCTTTCTGTACTTCAATAAATGGGCACAGTTTTCCACGTCGGTTCCTAATGTTAGGCCCACGAAAGGGCTGATTATCCAGTAGTTCTGTCACTGGGGGAGTGGGTTGGGGGGGGGGGGGGGGCGCCGCTGCACCCCAGTTCCAGGCATGTGCTCTCATGCCCAGTCGCAGTCAAGGAGGTTTATTTAAAAAACCACAGTTTTAAGTCAATACCTTTTCCCTAGGCTTCAAGGCCACCCCTCCCAGAGTCTCAGCTCTCCAGCACCCAGCAGCTTCCTTGTCTCCTACATCTCTGCTCCCCTCTTTGAGCTGCAGCTGCAGGCTTGCTTCCTTGAGCCCCTGGCCCCTTTGCTCCAGGGACCCACCACAGGAGTTAACTTAACTCCACTCCTGTGTGGCCTCTGCTGACAAGGGCTCAGCCTGTCTCAGTCCTTTTCTTCCAGCTGCCTACAAATGGCCCTTTATAGCCCTGCTCTCTTTAATTAGCTGGATTGGGCTCATCTGCTCCAGTCCTGGGCACTGGGCTCAGTCTAAGACTCTAAGAGACCAACTACCCTGTGACAAGATCTTGTAGAAGTTAATCAGAGCAACTGGGTGCACAGCACTTTTGAAAATTCATGCCACTTATCTAGGCTCCTAAGTACCAAACTGTGGATTTACCTGTGGTTACCTGCCTCTGAAAATCTTGGTCAGAATCCAGAAGGCTTCTTTAAATGTTTTATTAATGAAAAAACGAACAGGCTTCATGTCCAGGAAAGTTCTGCACACTGTTCTCTAGCACATGGCTTATCCATGGAAAAGAAACCCAGCTCTTGCTACAGTTTTTACTCCTCACAAAGAGGGAAATAAGTATCTTTTAAGTAAACCATACAGCAAAACCTGTACAAACACATTTCTGCAGCCGCACTCTCATTAACCACACTGAGAGCCAATGATTAATTACAGTGGAGATTAAATTAAAACAGCAAATGATGCAGTGAGCCACATCTGCCATGCAGTGAATTTCATTTTACACTCTAGAAATTATGAATAATCTAGTCTGTTTTAAATCTTGTAGTCTTTAGAAATGCAGTTCAACTCATAAATATTGATATGGTAAAGTTAAGAAATGTTCAAGACCAATGATCAGAATGATTCTGAAATGGATTGTGGTTTCTTTGGAGATTGAGAGCATATTCCTTGTCAGTGTTTTAAATTAAATGTTAGTAACCTCTAATCTCTGTGCAGTCCCTAAAGGAAATGGCAGTATTGGTTTTTTTCTTCAAGCTTTAGTTCTTTACCAGAATCCACATTGTCACAAGCTTGTTTCCTTTCACAAAAATTACAAAAGCAGCTAAGTGTTTAAAAAATGTGCTTGACAGCAGTGCTATAGTAGCTATAGCTTGGTGCCTTGGAGCGCAAATGGATATTTTTTAATGTGCAAATGTGTGAAATTTTTGCCAGTTAACTTCATGTTACTTTGTATCCCTATTTCCCCCCTTCCCTCATTAAAAGTTAGGGCACTGAAAAATTCACATAGGCAGGTGAACACTTGAAAGGCCCTTTCAGTGCAGAGTTCACACTTATGAATGGAAGAGATGGTTGATGCTCAAAAGGTGGTCTATGGGTTTGAGCAGAGTAATGGCAGCCAAGTGTTCCTGAGGTCTGTTCCCATTTCTGCCATTGACTTGCTTTGTAGTACAACTCTCTGATTTGCTATTGGCATAACACTTTGCAGGCATTACTTAGCTGTGAAGTTGGTAAATATCATTATCCCCTTTTATACAGGGGTATTTTAGGCTTAGGCAAAACTGAAGTAACTAGTTCAAGTTTGAACAGCAAGTTAGCGTCAGAACTAGGATTAGAACTGGTGTCCTGATTCCCAGGTGCTGTTGCTGTAGCAGTACCCTCAAGCCTTCTAGTGCCAGCCATCCAAAACACTTGCCAAAATCTGTGTTTCTTGCCTATTGTTTCATCCACGTCATCCTGTTTTTTTAATTGCTTTGCTGCATGCCCTTGCTTTCAAAGCCTTACACCATGCAGCCCCTGCCTGTATGTCTGACATGGTCTCCTTTAGCATCCCTCTTCCCTTAGCCCTCCTCGGCTCCACCCGTGATCCAGCATTGCTACCTCATCCTCAGCTTCTTTCACTGGTATCTCTACACTTTCTTCCATGGCCCATTCTCTCCAAACCTGTTTGCCAAGCCACCCCCAGATTGCTCCTAAAACCTTGTTCTGTTGTCCTGCTTATGCAATGTGAGGGTGGAGGTTGGTAATTGAATTTATTTTAAAGTTAAGGGATCAAGTAAAGCCATCAAGGTGTGTCTGTCTTTGCTGAGTTACTGCATGGCCTTAGGCCTGGTGTATAAGGTAGACCCAGCTACGTCACTGAGTGGTGTGAAAAATCCAGCCCACTGAGTGACTTAGTTAAGCTGACATAACCCCCGGTGTAGACAGCACTAGGCCAATGCGAAAAATTCTTCCACTGTCCTACCTACCGCCTCTTGGGGAGGTGGATTACCTATAATAATAACACCTCTGCAAATGCTGACAGCACTCATCTGTTGGCAAAACTGTGTCTGTGCTTGGGGTTTTGACTGCATAGCTGTCACTAGGGGATGTTTTTTTTGCAACCCTAACTGACATAGCTACACTGGTAGTTTTAAGTACAGTAGAACCCCGTTTAACCAAGCCTCCATTAACTGACTCTCTGTATTAACTGAACCACCAGCTGCCAGGGGCACCCATTCTCCGGTTTATCCTGATTTTTGGTTATCCGATTTGGGCCCCAGTCCCAGTTAGATCGGCTAATAACTACTTTATTGACCAGGCCTTTTTCTCTTTGACCCTCCCTTGTGCCCTGCCAGATGCTCTTTGGACTTGTTTCATGTGGCACCTGGCAGGTTTGGGGCACTCTGATAATGATGGTGCTCTAAAGGTACGTTGTGTAAGGAGATGCAATGGCAGCTGAGTGGCAGCATCCAGGACTCTGTCCATTTTATTTATTTATTTGGTGTTTTATGTGTGGTCTAGAGGGGAATATTTAAATCCTGTAGCTGCAATATGTTCTTGCGAGGAAGCACCCTTCTTGAACATCGTGACAACTGGTGTCTGCTTCTCACTGACACTACTGAGCTTTATATGAGTGGTGAAAAAGAGAATAAAAACATCACCTTGCTATATCGGTATTATCTCTCCTTTAAATCTCCTCCCTTTTTCTCTTTAAGCAGGCTTCATCTTGCTTTCACTGAAGTGTCTGACAAAACTGTTGATTTCAGGACTGAGCTTTTTGTCCTCTCCAATCTCCCTTTTGTTTTGTGCCACAACAGACCATGTGTTCCTAGGCTGTTAGTGCATTGCTCAAGTGTCTGAGGAAACTCTGCTGTTGTAAGCTCTCAGTGTTTGCATTCAAAGACACTATATAGACATTATCCATAGTAGCCCTCATTAATGGGGCTCAGGGGAGGGAGAAACCAATTCATATAAAAAGTTATTTAATTCAAAAAACAAAAAACCAAGCCACGTCCAAATGTTTCTATTGTAACTAATCCCATCATTCTCATATCTGCTTGTTACTCATGCTCATTGTCTTATCCAGTAGGTGGCAGTACTGTGTCTTAAACTACATCTGTTCTTGCTGGTATAAAAGCCACTATTTTTTATAAACCAGAAATTGGTGGAGATTGGTGTGTAAGACTGAAAGATGCAGGATGGGGAAAATGAAGAGACTAAAAGAATCTCAGAATGGAACGCGTGGCCATGAGGGAAGATCCTGAAAAAATCCTGAAGGGGAGGGGAACACATGGAAGACTAGAGAAATAGCAAAAACGATTAAATAGCTGGAAGGATTGGTACATGAATACAAACACTGTTTAGCTGGCCTTGGATCAGTAATTCAGACATGCAGTTTGGTAAGCTGGTACTGCTCAGTTTAAACAAATCTGATCTGTTGGATAAATGGATACTATATACATGCTGGCCCTGCACAGTATATAGGATATAGCATTGTGTGGGTTTAAAATATGTATTAAATCCTGCATGAAAAGCAATGAATTGTCCTACATAGAAACTACCTTTCAAAACCATTACATCTGCTGCTTATTTTGGCTACAATCCAGTGACACACCTATGCTCGTGCTTAAAGCTTAGTTCTGTTTACTGGGCTATTCATAGGCTTAAAGGTAAGCGGTTCTTATAGGCTTTGCTGGATCAGGGCTATTGTTACAAAAAAGAGAATTCAGACCAGTTGAGCCAAATTATAGATCAGCCACTTGCCAAATTTTACTTTAGAAATGTGACAGTTGGAGGTCTGTCAATGGAAAAATGTCAAGAATGGATCCCTTCATCTTTATTTTTATACTCATGTAAACAGGGCCAAACAGATATTTTTCTTTCAAAAGACTGGAGTAAGAGCTTTTGTGCCAGGTGTGATCATGAAGTGAATTTATCACCATTTAGCAGGTGAACTGTCGGGTGAAAAACATGGTTTTGTGGCCCTTTTTTTGCTGCTTTATGATGCATAAAGGAGGTCTTAAAGGTGTCTCCTCCTCATCATCCTCCTGCCCCAAAAGTAAATTCAATTAAATGAAACAAGTAAATAAAATCACACTTCCAAATGTCTCTTGGTGTTTCATACAGGACACTTAGGTCCCTTTTAAAAAAAAAAAATCTGTTTTTTCCTGAACTCTGGAGCCAACTGGAGACCAAGTATTATGATATAACTGGCAACGGAGAGGGGAAAGAGAATTTTTATTCAGACTGTTTTGTCTTTGACTTTTGTTCACACACATTGAACTCAGACAAGTGACAAATGGTGGGAGAGAAGGTTTGTTACTAAAGGTAACACTCTTGCTTATATATACTCTCTCGTAAGGGTTGAGATTGAAGTTGAATTACAGGTCCAACAAAACCGCCAGCACAAATAGTAGACACCAGCCTTATGTTTGATATTTAGGCAAGAAACAAGGAGAAGTCTCATCCATTTCTGTGTGGGTAAAAGGGACTCTCAAGTCTTTATAAAATCATAAAAAATCAAAGACAACTCATTTTTTCTTTTGCTGGTAATTTTTTTACAAACTTCCCAAAATTTCACTACTTTATGACAAACCACTGGCATCTGAATGCAAAGGCAAATTGTAGTTAAACATCTATGCCCTTTTAAGTGCACACTTTATCATCACAGCTAGTGTTTGTTACCCTCCCCATACCAGCTGAACTAATATTTGTATGGCCCTCCTGATAAAGGGTTACAAGCAAGCTACATCTCTGTCTCTTGTGCACTTTCTGGGACCTAGACAGTACTTAGACATTTCAGTTTTCAATTTGCAGTTTTCAATGTTGACACACTGGGAATGTCTACACTGCAATAAACCTCTGCAGCTGACTTGGGCTCTTGGGGCTCAGACTAAAGGGCTGTTTAAGTGCAGCATATATATTTGGGCATGGGTTGGAGCCCTGACTCTGGAACCCCATGAGGGGGAGGGCCCCAGAGCTCAGGCGCCATCCCAAGTTTAAACATCTGCACTGTATTTAAACAACCCTTTAGCCTGAGCCTGAGTCAGCTGGCATGGTCCAGCCATGGGTTTTTAATTGCAGTGTAGACATATTAAGTATGTCTATATGCATATAGAATATCATGGAGAGGGTCAGTAAAAGCAAAGCACATCTTAGGAAAATTCCTTTTTTTCCAAATTGCATACAAAATAGTCATTTTAGCACACACAGTAATGTACATGCCGTCCAGGAAATGGGAATGGTGAGGATGAAAACACAGCCTTAGCTCTTATCCCTTAATCACATGCATTATGATACAGTCCTTAATTATATGATCACATTTTCAAACAATACAGTGTAATAAAAAACATTCTGCAACTTTAGATACACGTGTAGGATGGTGCATTATGCTTTTCTCTTCCATACTTATTTATTATTACATTGGCAATTTTTGTGTATTTGGACTATTGTGGGTTTAATGAAACTTTGATATATTACCATAGATTTTTTGGTAGTGATATGTAACAAGCTATTGCATAAATATTCCTGTAGTTACAGGCATATTTGTGTTTTAAAAAAATCTATCTGATTAGATGAGTTAATTCTGATGGAAGAATTTAGTGGAATCTTCAACATTGGAACAAATTATGAATAACATAATGACAGATAAAAACCTGTTATTCTATTTGTGTTTCCTTTGCTATTGGAAAATAGACCAAGATGGAAAGTGACGTACCTTTTTATTGTAGGTGTCTGTTAGTTGCTAAGCCCTGAGAAATTTTTATTATACAATCCATAGTAATTACAGCTGCTACTACATCTGCTGTTTCTTTCTAAACAAATGATGTGTGGATTTTAATCTCAGCAAACTGCTCCCATTGCTGAACCAGACAGAGCTAGGCACCAGGCTGTGTTACTAAGCAATGAAATGTCATGGCACACCCCTGGGTCCTGACTGACAACATCTCGCACAGTGGGTCGTCTTATTAAGCATCTGATGGTTTTTCAACACGAGAATCCAGTTCTGGATTTCAACAAAATACAAATGAAAACTGGTCATTGTTAATTATTTGCTAAGTAGCAGAATGGACAGGAATCCAAACTACTTTAATGAAAAGCTGCACTTTGCAGGCCAGGACCCAGAAAGTAACCTGTTGGAGTTCCCATATGAAATATAGTGTCCCAGCTTCCATTTTCAACTCTCAATCATTCTGTTCTCTGTAAAAATTCATCTTAATCCAACATAATAAACAGGGGTGTTTGAGTGCATGTACCTTGTTTGTACTTATATAGTCATCTGCCTTGTATCCAATGTGTGTAATAAGTGTCACGGAAATATTGGGGGGGAGGTCACTGCTGACTGTCACATAAGTATATATCTAAAATTGTCTGAAAACAGTAACGAAGTCTGGGGCACACATGGACATGATTTAATGGCTTGCTCCCCATTACTTTCTTTAATCTTGTAGGAAGCTTCTGTTCTTTCGCAATGCTGTTGGTGCCCCATGCTCTGGGAAGAAGGCTGAAAGCTTAGCAGGAATAACGTGTGCACCTTGAGGATTTTTTATGATTTTGTTCTTATATTGGGGGGCTTTGCAAATAAGAACTGTGGCTATGGCAAATGACAGAGCCTTGGCATGCTTCGATGTATGACGGGCTGGTTCTCCCTGTCACAGATCCACAGCCCCAGCTTTTAAACAGTCTCTTGGAGGAATCCCTTTAGTGAACCAGACCCCCATGGGCCCTATTCTTCCTTAAGGATGGGCCACATGACCTCCCCACCGAGACTAAGCATCTGAACTCCATCACTCCCGTTTCTCGCTGTGAGCTCTGCCAAGTGAGGCCAAATGAGATAGGCTCTTAGGCCTTGTCTACACTACAAAGTTTTGTCGTCAAAAGCTGCCTTTTGCCAACAAAACGGGAGGTGTACTCACTACAAAGTTACTTTTGGCGGCAAAACTCTGCTGTTTTGCCGACAAAATAAAACCACCTCGACGAGAGGCATATAACTTTTTGTAGCAAAGTTAAAGCGACAAAGCGTCAGTGTAGACACTGCTGTTTGTTTTGTCGACATAACTGGCTTCCACCAGTATCCCACAATGCCTGCCATGACTGCTCTGCTCAGTGTTTTGATCTCTGCTGCCCTGCAGGCATGTGCCCCTCCCCTTTCAAAGCTCGGGGATGCTGCTCCCTTTTGGGGAACAAAGAGCAAATCATTAGCATGGAATTCTCCTATTCTGCCCTGCACTAGGAGCACAGCTGCAGGCGGGGGGCTGCTGTGACATTCCTCAGCACGGAGAGAGCTCACAGAGCTGCTCAGGATGCTGCTCCCAGCAGCCAAGGAGGCTGTGGGAGAACTCAGAGGGAATCATAGAACCATAGGCAGGCAGGCAGAGCGGGCTGCTTCCGTAGAGACTGCTTGTGCCGAGCAGAGGGAGCTGACGTGGGGTGGGAGGTGTCCCCCTCCCCCACCTCAGGATAGGTCAGTCAGCCTGCTGTCTCCCCTCCCCCAGACACACCACTCTCCTCTCCCTCCCACCACACACTTCAGTTGAAAAAGCGGCTAACAATCTAGTAGGATGCCCCTGGAACTATGGGATTGAGAAACCTGCATCATGTGATGCTGAACCAGCCCCATGAGGCACTGCAAACCCTTTCCAAATCACCCTGCAGCCAGTTGCCCAGTGGGATAGCCAACCCACAGTGCACTGCTCTCTGTGTCGATGCACTCTGCCGATACAAGGCGTTAGTGTGGACATGCAACAGCAGTTTTAATTAATTTAATTTAATTAATAACTTTTACCGACAAAACTTCATAGTGTAGGCAAGGCCTTAGTCAGAGATGCTCTGCAGGGACTAATGTGCCTCAGCAGGAATTTGCACTGACACCAGGCAGCCTTTTCAAAACAGAGTAGAGTTTTAGTCACCCAGAACACAGTATTGAAAGTCCTTAGGTTAGCAGAGAGAGGGTTAAGACATAGTCCATCTGGCCTAGCCAAGCTGCTTCTTGACTCCATTTCAGGCTCTGTCTCTCTGCCACTTTCAGTCCCAGGTGAAAACAGCCAAGCCTCTTCCAAAAAACAACTCTTATCCCCTATCCTGTCTGTTCTTTGTCTTCACGTAGTCACACTGAGTTCACATATCCCCCCACCCCTCCACTGGAGCTTCCCACTGTGAAGTGTTGATTGTTCAGTTATTAGGAGTTTTCATTGTCTCTCTGGATCTTCCATTGATACGGGTCAGCTTAGGCCAGTCCTTTAATCACCCATTATGTAGCCTCAGACAGCTAGGCAACACACCAATCTCATGTCTCCGGCACTGCCCCAAGAGCAGACTGTGACAGTGTACCCCATAAGGCTTTATGGAGGGGGTGCTTATAAATATATGTAGGACATAACTGGAATATGTTTTGTGCTGCCTGTGCCATGTAATATATCTCCGGAAAGGTTATGGTCTACTATATCTATTCATCCTATTTGTACATATATATCATTTTCTACTTGAGGTTAAGAATATGGGCTGTATGCTTGCTTGGTTTCTAAGTAAGCTTTGTGAGGCATTTGGTCAGCCGGTGATGTTGTAGCACAGGATGGGTTGTAGATCACTGATGATGCGTTGGAGAGGTTTAAGCTGAGGACTGTAGGTGATGGCCAGTGGAGTTCTGTTGGTTTCTTTTTTGGGCCTGTCCATCCTGGACAATGATCCCTCACTTTCACAGACCTTGGGAGGCAGGCCAGTCCTCGCCCACAGACAACCTGCCAACCTTAAGCATATTCTCACCAGCAACCACGCACCGCACCATAACAACTCTAACTCAGGAACCAACCCCTGCAACAAACCTCGATGCCAACTCTGCCCACATATCTACACCAGCAACACCATCACAGGACCTAACCAGATCAGCTACAACATCACCAGCTCATTCACCTGCACGTCCACCAATGTTATATATGCCATTATGTGACAGCAATGCCCCTCTGCTATGTACATTGGCCAAACTGGACAGTCACTATGCAAGAGGATAAATGGACACAAGTCAGATATCAGGAATGGCAATATACAAAAACCTGTAGGAGAACACTTCAACCTCCCTGGCCACACAATAGCAGATGTAAAGGTAGCCATCTTACAGCAAAAAAACTTCAGGACCAGACTCCAAAGAGAAACTGCTGAGCTCCAGTTCATTTGCAAATTTGACACCATCAGATCAGGATTAAACAAAGACTGTGAATGGCTATGCAACTACAGAAGCAGTTTCTCCTCCCTTGGTGTTCACACCTCAACGGCTAGCAGAGCACCTCACCCTCCCTGATTGAACTAACCTCATTATCTCCATACTGATATATACCTGCCTCTGGAGATTTCCATTACTTGCATCTGAAGAAGTGAGGTTCTTACCCACGAAAGCTTATGCTCCCAATACTTCTGTTAGTCTTAAAGGTGCCACAGGACCCTCTGTTGCTTTTTATCTGTATTTAGTTTGATTAGACATAGATTTGTGCATTTTATTTTATTTTACTTGGTGACTTACTTTGTTCTGTCTGTTACTACTTGGAACCACTTAAATCCTACTGTCTGTATTTAATAAAATCACTTGGGTCTGTGCTGGAGCAGACGGGAGTGTCTGGCTCAGCAAGACAGGGTGCTGGAGTCCTGAGCTGGCAGGGAAAACAGGAGCAGAGGTAGTCTTTGCACATCAGGTGGCAGCTCCCAGGGGGTTTCTGTGATCCAACCCGTCACACAGACTTAACCCTTTAGCCCTCATTGGGTAGCAATGTAAAGTACAGGGGGAAACTGAGTCATGCATGGGATTAATAAAAATATTACAGAAAATTCCTACTTCATCACACTCCCCTATCTATTCATCTTTTCTGACTCTGATAATATGATCACTCATATAGTTATAAGCTTTTGCACTGATGAAAAAAGTGTAATTACCAAACTCTTTTCCTTTTGCACGTTGTTCTTATATATGTCAGTGTGTGGGAATTTATCGAAGTTCAAAGGGAATTTTTCTCCTTTAACATATTCAGCCTAACTTCCCACTACTGTCGAATTTAGTTCCATGAAGAACAGCAATCTACCTAGATGAGGAAATGCTCATTTGTCAAAGACTCTGATTAACTGAAAGGTTTTCCTGCAGCTGGATGTGGGTACCGTAAGGTATCAACACAAGACCACTCACTAGCACTGGGCAGCTTGTTCTACTTAAGTACATGTTATCAAAAAATTAGGGGGGAAGGGAAAGGCCAGAGATGGGTAAAGCTGATTCCAGTGATCAGGTGGTTCTGTTCTGCTTTGTTGCATTTTTATTTGGGCAATGCTCTAAGATTTACCTTTGAAGTCTTCACTGTATTTTCTCTTTCTCCTCTGGCAGGTGGAGGCATTAACCCATCAGCCTAGAGCCACAACAGTACATGCAGTCCGAGATTCTGAACTGGCCAAGCTACCAGAGGGAGCCCTGACATCTATCAAACGCAAATTCCCACAGGTAAGGAAATTGGCACTCTTCTCTCTCCTGCATGCTTCCAAGAGCCAGAGCTTAGTTGTCTCCCTTTTAAAGAAAAGAGTAATCTTCCATATGCAGATGTATTTCTTCAATCTTGTTAGCTGTAAATAAGGTTTGTTGTGGGGGTATCTCTGAGCCCAGGGTTGAATTCTCATCTGCTGTTCAGTGAAATACACGTTGCTTAAACATGAGGATGAATTCATGTACCGCTCACCGGGTGGAGCTGAATAGAGGTACTGATTACTAGAAAGCATAAATATTGTCTAAATAAGACACACCTTGTTTCAGAAGATAAACTAGCAAAGGGAGTTACATGCATAACACAGGTTATTTTTAATGGGATATAAAGAAAATGAGGTCATGAATACTTGTAGTTTCTGAACTGGTGACTATAATTAGTGATATAAAACAGTTATCTGCTCATCGGACAGTGCAAGATCGTTCCCTATTGTTTAATTTCTAATGCTTTGTCCAGGCCTATGTTAAATATCCCAAGTGAAAGGAGCTGCCTTCACTTCCTTTGGGAGATGATTCCCCAGCTGAACAAATCTTACTGTCATGGTATCTTTCCTGATTTAAACTCAAGCTCTCCTTATTTCACCTCATTGCTCAGAGCAATACTTCTATACCAGTCTCCATTGTCCTTCCCTTACCTTTGTATTTACAGATTTTGCTTTTCTCCTAGTCAAGTTCCTTTAATCTTTTCTTAAGTCTTTTTCCAGCCCCCTGATCATTCTGTTGCTCAACACTGAATTCCTTCCAATTTAATATCTGTCTGAAGCAATGTCCAGAATTAAACACACTGTTCCAAGGGCAGGTTCATCAGACCTTCAAGCATTCCCTCATAAAGACATATTTTATTTTCCCGCTCCCCCAGACACACAGAGAAGTTGTATCTTTTGTTTTAATTATGGTGTTTTATAATTTTTCAGCCTTCCTTTCATATATTTTGGAATGTAATATTTTCTCCCATTGCATCATGCTCCAATTGGACGTCCTTGAAATCTAATATGTTGGCTTTTCTTCAAATATAAAATTTCCTTTGATAGATAGATATTGCAGAACAATGGTGATGCATTAACTGCATGCTATATGGGAGATCACAATGGCCCAAATTCTTATGCCCTTATGTTGAACAGTACCTTACTCCAAGAATGGCACATGTCAAGTCAGTGGGATTACTCATAAGTTAGGTGCTACCTTTACTCATGCTAGGCATTGGACTGTGGCCCAATATTATTTCTATGTAGATTTCAGAAGCTGGGGGCTAAGGAGATAAATGCTGAGTTAATGGAGATACCCATTGAATGAACTCCTCCATTAGTGATTGTTACTGCTGTATTCTTTGTGTGTTTTATAGTAACATTTTTAATATATCTGGAAGCAGTACACAGTTAAATGTTGTCTATATGCATCAATTTAGCTGTTCAGAGACCACTGGCTCCATTGATATTGAATGGGAGCCTGTCTTCTAAAGCCACATATACTACTCCTGGGGGAATTCTGCACCACTGTGCATGTGCAGAATTTATGTCCCCTGCAGATTTCTTTGTTTCCCTGCAGAAAAATAACTTTCTGACGGGGAAGCAAAGGGAAGCCACAAAAGCAGTCATGCGACCCTCCCCAGCAGTATGTTTCAGGTGCCCAGGACAGCCAGCAGAGAGGTAAATCAATGTGGGGTGGGGCGGGGCTGGGGAAGACGTGGTTGGTGGCTCCTACCCTGCGCTGGGCTTAGCTGCCAGTCCGGGCTGGGGAAGACGGGACTTCCTCTTCCCCTGCATGGCATCTGGGGCTGGGTCAGACCCACTCCCAGATTTCTCCCCTGGCTGTAGGAAGCTCTGCAAATTCCCCCTTCCTCTCCCCTCCTCCCCCCCCCCGCTTCCTGCACCCCCGCGCTTCTTGCACCCATTGCTCCTCAGCTGCAGGGCGAGGGATCGTTGTACAGGAAGCTGCTCTCCCATCCGTCCAACCCACATGCATCCAAACCCCCTCATACTCAGACTCTCCTGCCAAGCCTCACACCCCTCCCCCCCGCACCCAGAAACCCCCAGACGAGTCCCACTCCCCTTGCACCTGGACCACCCCGATGAGCCACCCGCACCCAGATCCCCCTCTACCAAGCCCCAACCAGCTGCACCTGGATCCCAACCCTATTGAGCCCCACTCTCCCAGCATTTGGATCCCCCACACCCAGACCCCCCTGCTGAGCTCTATCCCCACCCACACTCGACCCCCCCCCCGAGCCCCAACCACCTTCACTTGGACCCCCCGCAGAGTCCCATTATCGTTGCACCCAGAACCCCTCAACAAGCCCCTGTGCTTCCAGATCCCCCTGCACCTGAATCTGAGCCACCCACACCCCGATTGCCCCACACAGAACCCTCTCAACCCACACCTGGATCCCCCACACTTAGCCCCTCCACTCTTGGATCCTGCCTTGCTGAGCCTGCCTGCCCACACCTAGTGCACCTGGCATGGAGGGGCAGGGCTTTGAGGTGTCTCTAGGGTAGGCCCGGTCCTTGCGCTGTGCCAGGGATGGGTACAGCCCCACCGCTGAGTCCGTGTCCCAGAAGGGGAGCTGCACAGTGATCTCCCACCTCTGTGCAGCCAGTGGCCTGTGCTCCCCAATGCCATGCTGGAGCCTCCACATTTATTTGACCAATAAAATTTGCAGAATTTTAAAATATTGTGCACAGATTTTTTTTTTTTGGCGCAGAGTGCTCTCAGAAGTAATATACCACTTTGACTGGTGAATTCTCTCAGCTACTGAAGACTGGAAGTCTTTGCTTTGTTACATCCACCTCTGCCTCTGGGGTTTTGATGTTTGAGAATCTGATTCCATTTTCCCTTGAGTCTATCAATACTCTTTCTTAGCCAACCTGGGCTGAATTTCTTCTATCCCCTGTAAGCCTGAGGAATGGGAATCTAATGCTGGTATCCCTAAATGTGTTGTGTGCATCGTGCTAGGTCATCCCACCAGCCTCTTGTCGCCTCTTCTTTTGTACTATTAATATTGATTTATTTAAATTTCTCCCCTTCATAACACTGGTGACTCCCTCCCTCCAAAGCTCTGTATTTTTGTATCTGGCTGTGTATTATTTTTTAAAAATTGGACTGTATCAAAAATGTAGCAAAAATGTTTAAAATATTTGTGTTGTCCCTTCCCCAAAGCCTGTGAAAATGTTTTATGAGATTATTCTCTGAATTTTAGAATGTGTGTTCCTGCATTTAGATACCACGGAGATTGTTTTGTATTGGTATTATTGTTATGGGAGTATTTTATCAAGCCGCTCCAGCAAAGCTTCCAAAATTCTACTGCTTAAAATTCATCTTCTTGGTCTCTAAGTAGATGGCAAAAACTGGTGCTTATGTAGAAAGGTGTTTTTAGAATTCCTGTGCTTGGTTATTAGTAAGATTAAGATTTTGTCATGGTTATTTTTAGTAAAAGTCATAGACAGATTGTGGACAATAAACCAAATTTCATGGAAGCCCGCGATCTGTCCATGGGGGAGGAGGGAACTGACAGTCCAAGCCTTGCCGCTGGGACAGGGAGCAGCAGCTGACAGCTCCTCCAGTCCTGCTGCTGCAGGTAGCGGGGGCTGAAGCCTAAAAAGTCTCAGAGGTCTGTTAAAGTCACATGACCTCTGTGATGAAATTGTATCCTTAGTTATTAGGCATTGGGGGCCACTGGATGTCTCTTGCATATTCTTTAAGGCTGTTCTTGTGTCATCCAGACATCTAAATTCAATATACCATGTTACCTGGGATGCTCCTAGCATGTGGCTACTATTGTCAAAAAGGATGCCACTTGGGGATGTTTAAAAGCCACTGCCATTCAGCTAGCCACAGTGTATAGTAGGGATGTAAATATCCCGCCAACCCACCTGCCACAGCCAGGAGCCTGCTCTGGCCTGCCCGCCGGGGCTGGGGTCCTGCCTGTCTGCTGCGGTCGGGGTCCCGCCAGCCTGGCTGGGACTGGGGTCCCTCTGGCCAGCAGGCCCGACATGGCCTGGGCTGCTCTAGCAGGCCGGCCACCGGTGTTAACAGTTAAGGTCTGGTTAATGGTAAGCCTAATGCAGAGAGCAATTAACCACTCAGAGACTTCAAACAGCAGGGCTGATCCAGCTCGCCAATGGTCAGAGCCATACAGCCCTTACCAAGCCACCAACAAACAGACTTGTCTCAGCTGGCACAGAGAATTCTCCTGTCAGCTGCCTCCCTTCCTGGCTCTTGAATCGCTTAGCCTTTCAAACTGAGAGCTGGAATGGTATGAAAATCCTAGCTGGGTGCTGAAGGTCTGGCACTGAATGTTGGTGTTCTTGGAAAAGGCAGAATGTTGGCACTTTAAGAAATCCTCATGACAGACTGTGTACCCAGCTTTAGGTGCGATAAATAGACTAGCTTGCCCTCCACGTGTTTGTTCTAAAGGAAAGAGGTAGGGTGATGTTGATCTGCCCCTGTCTGTGGTGCCAAAGCCAAAAGGTTTCAAGTTCAAAGAAAGCAGAGATTTAAGGTGAGTCTATAGGCTTTCAATGGGAATCATAGGACAGGAAGGGACCTCGAGAGGTCATCTAGTCCAGTCCCCTGCACTCCTGGCAGGACTAATTATCATCTAGACCATCCCTGACAGGTATTTGTCTAACCTGCTCTTAAAAATCTCCAATGATGGAAATTCCACAACCTCCCTAGGCAATTTATTCCAGTGCTTAATCACCCTGACAGTTAGGAAGTTTTTCGTAATGTCCAATCTAAACGGCGCTTCCTGTAGTTTAAGCCCATTACTTCTTGTCCTGTCCTCAGAGGTTAAGGAGAACAAATTTTCTCCCTCCTCCTTGTAACAATCTTTTATGTACACCTCTACCCCGATATAATGCTGTCCTCGGGGGCCAAAAAATCTTACCGCGTTATAGGTGAAACTGCGTTATAGTGAACTAGCTTTGATCTGCCGGAGTGCGCAGCCCCACCCCCCTTGGAGCACTGCTTTACCGCATTGTATCCGAATTCGTGTTCTATCAAGTCGTGTTATATCGGGGTAGAATTGTACTTGAAAACTATTACAACTCCTCTCAGTCTTCACTTTTCCAGACTAAACAAACCCAATTTTTTCAATCTTCCCTCATAGATCATGTTTTCTAGACCTTTAATCATTTTTGTTCCTCTTCTCTGAACTTTCTCCAGTTTGTCCATATCTATCCTGAAATTTGGCACCCGTAATTGGACACAATTCTCCAGTTGAGGCCTAATCAGCTTGGAGTACAGAGGAAGACTTCCTTCTTGTGTCTTGCAGATAACACTCCTGTTAATACATCCAAGAATGATATTGGGGTTTTTTTGTTTGTTTGTTTTGTTTTTTGCAACAGCGTTATACTGTTGACTCATATTTAGCTTGTGAGCCACTATGACCCCCAGATCCTTTTCTGCACTATTCCTTCCTAGGCAGTCATTTCCCATTTTGTATGTGTGCAATTGATTGTTCCTTCTTAAGTGAAGTACTTTGCATTTGTCCTTATTGAATTTCATCCTTTTTACTTCAGGCTATTTCTCCAATTTGTTCAGTTCATTTTGAATTTTAATCCTATCCTCCAAAGCACTTGCAACCCTCCTATAGAATCATAGAATATCAGGGTTGGAAGGGACCTCAGGAAATGGGGTTGAATGGGGGCAGGGGTCCCGGAGGGCCAGTCAGGAAGGAGGGAGGGTTGGATGAGACAGCAGAGGGCAGTCAGGGGCTGGGGTTCCAGGGGCAGTCAGGGGACAGGGAGAAGGGGTGGTTGGATGGAGTAGAGGCCCCGGGGGGGGGGAGGGGCGTCAGGGAATGTGTGTGGGGGGTTGGAGCAAGAGTCCGGGGGGGGGGGGAGGGGGGCAGGCTGATAGGAGGTGGGGGCCGGACCACGTCCCCCTCCCCTAACCGGCCCTCCATACAATTTACGAAACCCGATGCAGCCCTCAGGCCAAAAAGTTTGCCCGCCCTGCTCTATAATAATAATAATAATTAATGGAGATATCCCATTTCCTGGAACTGGAAGGGACCTTGAAAGGTCATCGAGTCCAGCCCCCTGCCTTCACTAGCAGGACCAAGTACTGATTTTGCCCCAGATCCCCAAGTGGCCCCCTCAAGGATTGAACTCACAACCCTGGGTTTAGCAGGCCAATGCTCAAACCACTGAGCTATCCCTCCCCCCTCTATGCCATTATCTGAATCACTGATCACGATATTGAACAGAACTAGACTCAGAACTGATCCCTGCGGGACCCCACTTGATATGCCCTTCCAGCTTGACTTTGAACAAGTTATGCACCCACCTTATAGTAGCTCCATCTAGCTTGTATTTCCCTAGTTTGTTTACAAGAAGGTCATGTGAGACCATATCAAAAGCCTTACTAAAGTCAAGATATACCACATCTACTGCTTCCCCTCCTATCCCCAAGGCTTGTTACCCTGTCAAAGAAAGCTTGACATGATTTGTTCTTAACAGTCAGCATGGATTTGTCACGTATCACCTTATTGTCTTCGAGGTATTTGTAAATTGATTGTTTAAATATTTGCTTAATTAATACAGAATAATAAGATATGGATATGGATACTTTCACCTTTAGGTTACCAGTTTGAATCCAGTCCAGGTGTGTAGTGATTGAATGTTGTTACAGCCTCTCCTGAGTGTTCAGTGACTTGTGTGAAATAAGTTGCTTTTGGTGGAGAACCTAGTTGGACAAATGAAAAATTGCCATTGCTTTTGGCATTCCTGTTGGCAGCCTCAGCAGAGGATCAATGGGGCATATCTCATCAGCCAAGGATTGCATGCTTATGGAGATGGAAATACCCTTAAAGATGGACTTTCCTGGTTAGGTTGAAGTGATTAGAGAAGGCCATATGTGGGATGCTGCTGCTTTCCATGGGGCATCTGTTCTGGGACAAAAACAGCTACAACTACAGATGTCGTTCTGGACCTCTCTTTAGCTTTTAATGCCCTTTAAAGAAATGATGCATTCAGCATTTTTAAAGGAAATGGATTTTATCTACTTATTTTAGAATCTGCTTCCAGGCATGCCATAGTGAATTCCAGCGACATGACTTGTATCAAAGGACACCATGCAAGAGTGTGATGCCAGAGATTAGGGCAGTAATCTAGGACCTGAGTTGAGAGTGGTTTCACAAGTGTACTGCTTGGTTCTGAGTCTGTTCAAAACAATCCTCCATCTGGGATGGTGAGCCGTACTACACCCATTTTAATATTTCAACTATAAACTTTTCCTAAGTGGATCAAGCCTTCCCTGGGGGTTTCTGCCATGTGCAGTTATTTCAGTGATGTACTCCTATCTCAAGACACTTCCCTCAAGCAATGTGTATACTGTTGTGTGCATTCATTACGCTTGGTACGGTGGCTATGTTCAATAGGGCAGGAGAGGCCATTGGCTTTCCTGGATTCACTATACTGTGTGTTCTCACAAGCCATTAAAATCAATTCTTTTTTACCACGGGAGGGATGGGGTGGGGGGAGAAAGGAGAAAGCAAAACCTACAGCTGAACCTTAATCACCAGCTGTGATCAGTCACAGTGATACTGGGAAACTGACAGTTTTCTGCAAGACACAATAAATCACAAGCAATCAAAGTCCAGTGGGTCTCGGGCAGTGCTTTGACACCTCTGGTACTTGCGAAGGTGCTAGGAATGGTTGAGGGCAATCAGAGAGTGAACAGCTAGTACTTGTTTTGACATTACTGTTGTCAAACCATTGGAAGTTTTCATGTGAAATCTCTTCTGAGGCTACTCAGTTTTGTGACAAGCAGGGTATCTCACAGGCTAAATGTTTGCTTGCCTTTGTTCATGTTCTCTGAGCTGCTGTCTGTCCCATTTGAAAAACAACATCTTGGCTGCTCTCTACAAATGTTCTTAACAGGCCTGAACTAAATGCTATAGAAGTGATCTAGATATAGTGGGAACTTAGTACAGGTAAGGCAGCCAGTATTACTACTTCACGATAATCTGAATTATGCCCTGCCTACCAGTAAACCCTTGGCAGCCCCTCAAGTCAATTTCTTCAGGTTTTTTTGAGTAATGGATAGGCAAAGGACAGGGAGATGGGATAAGCCACCAATGTGTTCTAGGGTCTCTAATATCCTGCAGTATAGGATTCAGTAAATTATCATTTAACATGGTTGAAATAAAACTGACTTAATGGGTTGGTTACTGGCTTTTAAACTCTAAATACCTTAACTGATATCCTGAAAAAGTCACAGGTGAAAATGTTTGGCTTTGTCCTTATCTCTCTGTGCACATCCCAACAATACTGCACCGTTGGGCGTGGCTGGCAATGTTTGGAGAGGTGTTGTATTGGGTGTTGTTGGTTAGGACTAAGCTGCATTGGCAGAGCTGTTATATTGGAAGCATGTACAATGCCTGCATGGGGGCGAGGGGCGCATCAGATTGGGGAAAAAGGAATAAGGGACAGGGTCCCCTCAAATTATACTGCCATCATTCTGGGTTGGCCTAATGGACCCCTTGCCGGCAGGCATGGTGTTGCAGGAGAGCCCTTAATTGATTTCCCCCTAGCCCAGGGTATCATAAAGTCTAACCAGACGGCTAGATGCAAAAAAGCACCCTGTTGTGGAGGATCTTATCTATTAATAGAAAAGCCAATGCAAAACATAAACAAAACTTTCTCCCCCAACATCTCAGCTGGGTGAGTGGGTCATGTTTTAGTCCATCTCTCACCCGCCTGAGTCCAGGGCTCACCTCTACCCAGGTTCTTCCCCAGGGGTTCTGGTGTTAGGCCTCTTGCCTCCACTGGAGTAATATCCTTCTCTGGAATTAGGTGTCTGGGGAAGTCCGCCCACTGTGACTCTTCTCCTGGGATAACAGGTGATCCTTGCCAGGCTGGACTTCTGGCCAGTGTCTGGGAAACCCCTGGCTGACACTAGGCCCTCTTGGATGCTTGCTGACTGCAGCCGTCCAACTAGGAGCCTCCCCTCTCTAGGAGCATGTCTTACAGGCTTTCTATTCTGGTGGGTTCACACTCTAGGCTCTCCCCCTCTAGGCCCTCTGCTCTGCCCTCTCGCTCAGGCCTTCCCTTAGATAGCTTCTCCGCAGGAGCTTCCTGTGTTCCTTTGGAGTTCCCTTCTAACTGAGCTTGGGGTAACATTTATTAGGTCCAGGTAAGGGTTACCAGGTTAGGGTTACCATATTTGAACACTGAAAAAAGAGGACACTCCACGGGCCCTCCCGCCCCGCCCCTATTCCAACCCCTTCCCCAAAGTCCCCGCCCCAACTCCGCCTCCTCCCTGCCCCCATTGGACCCCTTCCCCAAATCCCTGTCCCGGCCCCGCCTCCTCCCCTGAGTGTAGGGTGACCAGATGTCCCGATTTTATAGGGACAGTCCCGATTTTGGGGTCTTTTTCTTATATAGGATCCTATTACCCCCCACCCCCTGTCCCGATTTTTCACACTTGCTGTCTGGTCACCCTACCTGAGTGCACCACATTCCCCCTCCTCCCCTCTCCCTCCCAGCCAGCTGCCTCCTCCCCGGGCTCCAACTTTCCCGGCTCCGGCCGCTCTCCAGCCCCCGGCCAGGAGCTTCCCCCACGCAGTAGCAGCCGGAGTTGGGAGAACGGGAAGTTGCTTCGGGCTCCGAGCTGGGCATCCCAGCCTCCCACCTGCGAGGCTGCATCCCAACCGCGGGCTACCTCTCTGGCCGGGCTGGAGCAGAGAAGTGCTGCGTGCGTGGCCCAGGCCTTGCCTGCGGGCTCAGGGGGGCCTCCACCCCACTCCCAGCTGGACCTGGCAAGGCTGCGGCAGCTCAGGCCGGGCAGCTGCAGGAGACGCTGCAGTGCGGGTCCTTCCTGGGGGTGGGGGGGGGGAGGGCGGGGAGCTCGGGCTCCTGGGAGTCGCCATCATGCGCCGAGAAACTTTCCCCTGCGCCAGGACTCTCGGGCAGTGGCTCCGCAGAGGGGTTGGGGGGGGGGTGGAGGGAAAGGCAGCCCTGGCTGCACGGACCGCTGGTGGGGGGACTCCTTGCACAGCTGGGGTGGAGGGGAGAGACTGAGGCTCTACCAGAGCTGCGGGGGATGCTTGGAGGAGGGAGAAGCGGCCGTGGGTCCCCCCTGACCCGCAGCTGTCTGCAGAGACGCCACCACTCCTAGCCGTGGGGCACGGGGTTGCAGCAGCACTGGGCGGGAGGGGAGGTTGCAATCCACAGGCTGCAGCGAGCTGACACCCCAAGAGGAGAGGGAGCAGTGGGTAGGGTTATCATACGTCCATATTTTCCGTACGTTTTTATGTATTTAAAAAATCTTCCCGGACGGCGATTAACAACTAAAAAGCCGGACATGTCCGGGAAAATACGGACATATGGTAACCCTAGTCCAGGTGTTTGTTTGCTAATCTGCCACCTGGGGCAGTCAGTTACCCCCCAGGTGCGGCCTTCATAAGGCATTCATGGGCAGACTGGGCCCTAATTCCCTGTAAAGGGCAGCTGCCCTGGACACATACCCAGTTATGATGCCAAAAGAAGGGCCAGAGGTTTGCCTGTTTCCAGGGCTGAGAAGCTCTTGGCCAGGCTGCTTCAAAGTGCAGATTCCTGCACTTAGGATGGAAGAATCCCATGCACTGCTACAGACTAGGGACCGAATGGCTAGGCAGCAGTTCTGCAGAAAAGGACCTAGAGGTTACAGTGGACGAGAAGCTGGATATGAGTCAACAGTGTGCCCTTGTTGTCAAAAAGGCTAATAGCATTTTGGGCTGTATAAGTAGGGGCATTGCCAGCAGATCGAGGGACGTGATCGTTCTCCTCTATTCGGCATTAGTGAGGCCTCATCTGGAGTACTGTGTCCAGTTTTTGGGTCCCACACTACAAGAAGAATGTGGAAAACTTGGAAAGAGTCCAGCGGAGGGCAACAAAAATGATTAGGGGTCTGGAGCACATGACTTATGAGGAGAGGCTGAGGCAACTGGAATTGTTTAGTCTGCAGAAGAGAAGGATGAGGGGGGATTTAATAGCTGCTTTCAACTACCTGAAAGGGGGTTCCAAAGAAGATGGATCTAGACTGTTCTCAGTGGTAGCAGATGACAGAACAAGGAGTAATGGTCTCAAGTTGCAGTGGGGGAGGTTTAGGTTGAATATTAGGAAAAACTTTTTCACTAGGAGGGTGGTGAAGCACTGGAACAGGTTACTTAGGGAGGTGGTGGAATCTCCATCCTTAGAGGTTTTTAAGGTCAGGCTTGACAAAGCCCTGGCTGGGATGATTTAGTTGGAAATTGGTCCTGCTTTGAGCAGGGGGTTGGACTAGATGACCTCCAGAGGTCCCTTCCAACCCTGATATTCTAAATCCTGGAGTGTTTAAATGAAGACTGGTGTCTCTTTCTAAAAGATATTCTCTGGCTCAACCAGAAGTTATGGGCTTAGTGCAGGAATCAGTGGCCTGTGCTATGCGGGTAAACTGGATGATTGTAATGGTCCCTTCTAATCTTAAATTCAATTAGTTTAGTTTGTGACCCAGCAAGTCTGTGCCATTACATGGCCATGTCTATCCATCGGGCAGCTTTGGGAGGAGATGTATGCTCACCTTGAACTTGCATTTGTTAATGTCAATGTTCTGAGCAAAGCTTAGCCACTCTTTCAGGTGAAACCTACTTTTCTAGGTAGAGGTGAAAGTTCTGAAATATTGGCTAGGGCAGGTACACTCGTAATATCATGTGATTCTTCTGTGCTTGAGATTTAACCAATGAAAAATGATTGCTACTGCCAAAGACTTATTTTTTTCGAAAGCATCAGGTAGGGACTGATTATAAAATATCCTAGCAATGTAATTTTTCCTGCACAAAAATTGCTGTAAAGTGATATGTATTTCTTTTATAGGACAAAGAGCGCAACTTTTCTGGGATATAATTCTATTCATTATCATTGGTTTGTATTTTTTTAAATGAAGATTGCTTTTCTGCTGTGAATCAACTTACTGCCAGTAAATTAATAGTGATGGTCTCTGTATGTGGAAATCTACTGTTGGGATGTTTTTTATGGAAATGATCAGTGAGCAGTATTTTTAAAAATTAAGTTATCTAAAGTGGAAAATTAAATGTAGATGCACTGATGGTGCTAAACAAGTTGTAAATTTTCCCAGAAGTCCAAACTATAGATGAAACAAAGAAAAGACAACATTTCCCACTGATTCATTTTTTAGAACTGAATTCTCATTAGAATGAGTTTTCAGGATGGTTTACAGTAAATTAAATTTCACAGATGAGTGGAAATTTTTTTTAGCTAAAACTCTGGTCTTGAAAGATCATATAGGTAACTCATAGATGGAAATGGACCTAGAGAATTACAGGTTCCTTGAAATATAACAGTGCAGATAGTCGAGTGTAGGGACTGGAGTAGCTGTTAAACAGAGCTCTGGAAAAGAGGGATAGCAATGAAATTGAAATCATATGAGGTGGATGGAGTGCACAGCTGTGCACTTGTATTAGAACTGGAACAAATTATATATAATTGAAGTACTGTTTAGCCCACTGTGTTGAAGGGTGTTCAGTTCTGAAGTTGAAGTAAGCCAGCTGAGAGTAGGCAAATATACAGCTCAGAGGAGGAGAGCTGGTGGGGTTAATCTATGAACATATTAAGAGGGCCTGGGCTGGGAGCATTTGGATATTAGGCTTCTGTTTAAAATTTTGCAGTGCTCGAAAGCACATTGCCAAATTATTAGGGGTACAGTTATCAAAAGCACCTAAGAGCCAAAGTGTCATTGAAAGTCAGTGGGACTTAGGCCTCGGCTACGCTACAGAGTTAGTTTGATATAACGCTGCTTAGGTAAAATGCAACTCCTACTGATGTAAGTTGCCCGCTACATCGACTTAATATCTCTGTGCTCACTAGAAGTGTAGCATTTAGGTCTATGTAGTTAGGGTGACGCAGTGTCCATATCGACACTGCACTGCTTACATCACCTGTTGACTGACAGCAGGAGCCCCCCCCCCACGTGGGGCTGACAGCTGGAGCCCCCTCCTCCATGGGGTTCCAGCTGTCAGTGCCCCACCATGACAGTTAATTTGGTGGAAGTGCTCCTGGTGAGGATGTGCATCGCCAAGAGAAGGAGCATAGTGTGGACATGAACCACTGTTTTAATTACGTATCAGAGGGGTAGCCGTGTTAGTCTGGATCTGTAAAAAGCAACAAAGAGTCCTGTGGCACCTTATAGACTAACAGATGTATTGGAGCATCAGCTGAATGCTCCGTCTGACGAAGTGGGTATTCACCCACAAAAACTTATACTCCAATACATCTGTTAGTCTGTAAGATGCCACAGGACTCTTTGTTGTTTTAATTACTTAAGTCAACTTAAATTTGTAGTGTAGACATGCCCTTAGTCTCTGAAGTCCCAAAGTCTCTCCTGAAAATTGGACTTAAGCTCCTAAGTCACTCCACATGCTTTTGAGAATTTTTACCCTGGTATATTTCTTAACCACCTCTATGAAAAGGAGTTCCCTGGATCATAACTGTAGTAGCATTCAGTTTGACAATCTTGTTCTGATATCACAGTTAGTGTCATCAGTGCAGGCTTCCGTTCTGATACTTTTACTCTCCTAGTCACAGTTACCAGATCCTGTCCAGCTCCACAAACACAATGGTTACTCAAGTGCACATCTAACCTTTTTCAAAAGTTGTCTGATGTTTTAGAGAGTCTCAATTCCAAATCAGCTGACATTTAGACGTATAGATTTTCCATGAGTAGTGGTGCAAAGACTAACTGACCAGTGTACTGACCGGTGATCTGCCAACAGCTGTGATTGTAAACTGGTTATGTGTTAGGAGGTCTGTTGAGTAGAATTGGATGTGGGTTAGCAGGTGCCATGGTGACTGTAGTGTACTACGGATATTGCAACACGCCAGAGATGTTACACTCTGTGCTAGTGGAGTCTACTGTCTGGCACCAGATGATGCACATCACAATAGAGATGAGTGAATGCTGCATTCCCAGGTGCATTCTTCTGCCTGCAAAGAGAAGACAGCTCACTCTCCTCCAGCCTGTGTGGGGGTGGGGGGGGGGGAGAGAACCACCTCACTGAGATTTCTAAGTCTTGTCTACATTTTCAAAAATGGAGCCCAAAATTGATCACTGGTTCAGCTCTGCTGGTGGAAGTGATGCTGGAATCTGTAGTGTACAAGAAGACTCAGGTGTATTTCCCACCATGCCATCTAACTTGTAATCTGTGTAAAAAATGGCTGAGCTCTGTCTTCACTACAGGATCTACTGTTGCTATGCATAGTGAAGTAGCCCTGGTGGAAAGTTACAAGTTCCAATTCTGTCAATATAGAGGCAGCCCTAGATGTGCTGAAAAGTTCTAGACTCTTGTAGCCTCCTTTAGTCCAATTGTACTGTCCTGAGTGTTCAGGAGGCCCTTTGCTTCCCAGATCCCTGCCCCTGGGCTCCCTGTCCCTGATGCCCCATCTCTCTTCTTAAAAACAAGGCTGTTCTGCTACTTGCTCTCTACTCCTCTCCTGGCGGAAGTATAGCAGCTCCAGCTCCTCATGCTACTCATTTCTCAGGAGGAGCAAGAATGGTTTGTTCCTTGGCATTCCCCTCTCTATCAGAGAAGAAACCAGTGGTTCCCTGGTTGCACTTGGCCAGAATTGCTCCTGGACCTGAGGGAGTAAGTTGACTAAGTTGTGTTGTCATTGTGGTGCAGAATAAAGGTGGTTGGAAATTAACTGAGAATTTCTTCACCGTTAGTATTAGAATTCTTCCCACGGGCTTTGTATTAACTATGTTCTTCGCTGTGCGAGGCTATTACAATGCATGTTTTGACTGCTCTGAGTAATCTCAAAAGAGCTCAAGTCTCAGGTTGGGAATAGCAGCAGCTGTGATTTATATTGGCATCTGAGAAGACTGAGGGCCAAGTCTTTTTCTAAAGAGCACAGTACCTTTTTATGAGAAAATGCTTGGCATATTTTAAAACTCCAAGGAAATCTCAGACCAGTTCCTATCTTAGATCCACAATTGATGTTCTTGTATGTTTCCATGACAGCAGCATGGTGACTCATCCTATGATGGTAAGCAGCCTGCTTCTCTCGCACAGGGCATTGGAAAAACAATTTTTTCACAGCTATTCCAGGGGTGTAAGGATTGATTTAACTAGTAAGGCAAATCACGTCTCCTGGTGGTAGGAGCAGCAGACTGGGAATCAAGATATTAGTCGTTTGCTAACCTCCTTGAGCTCCTCTGGTGAAAGGTGCATTAGAAGTGCAAAATATGGTTAAATAGTAACTCCATAACTGTTATAGTAGATTCATATTTTGTAGGTGCAAGTTGATACTCCAGCATGCCTGCTAACTGAATACAGTATGTATAGACATTATCTTAAAAAAATTCTCAAGTCATGGGGCATTTCCCTTGGGAGGTGGTTTCACTGTCTAATAGATTTCACTGTAGAAGGAATTTTTTCTACAGTTGAAGCAGTTAGCAGGATTGGGTTTAGCTGTGGAAAACCAAAATCCACAATTGCAAACCTAGGAGCTGTAGTACTGCAGCAGGTTCTGCTTGTAGCTGGGTGAGTAGTAAACTTTGTTATATTTGCTGCAGAGTTAGTTGATTTTTAATTCTAGCTGAGATTCCAAAATAAATGAGCTTGGCAGTCAGTTCCCTTGTGAGCAACAGCCAGTATTACTTAGCCACTGTACATTAATAAATGCTATTCTGCTTTATTAGTATTCTCTGCTGAGCAAGGTTCGAAGATTGAGTTAGTTATGGACACTGATGGTAAGAGGTAACTTACCGAAGCAATCTCCTTAGGTCACTGCTAGTATGAGTAGGGCCCTACTAAATTCACGGTCCATTTTGTTCAATTTCACAGTGGCAGGATTTTTTTAAAAATCATACATTTCATGATATCAGCTATTTAAATCTGGAATTTCACAGTGTTGTAACTGTTGGGGTCCTGACCCAAAAGGGGTTTGTAGTGGGGGTTGTGGTACTGCCACCTTTACTTTTGCCCTGCTGCTGGCAGTGGCGCTGTTTCAGAACTGGGTGACCACCTAGTAGCCACCACTCTCCAGCCACCCAGTTCTGAAGGCAGCACAGAAGTAAGGGTGACAATACTGCAAACTCCCTACAATAACCTTGCAACCCTCTCTGCAACCCCCTTTTGAGTTGGGACCCCATTTTGAGAAATGCTGGTCTCCCCTGTGAAATCTGTGTAGTATAGGGTAAAAGTACACAAAAGATCATATTTCACGGTCTGTGATGCATTTTTCACATTTGTAAATTTGATAGGGCACTAAGTATGATTGTTTGAAAGCTTCCTCAAGATGCTTTGTCAATGTGATTGTCTGGGCTTAGTTGGGGAGTGGCTTGAGTACAAGGTCAAAAAACATCTTTGGATTGGTTGGAATGTTCCTGGAAATCTCCTCTACCCTGTCTTGGCATGCATACGCCTAAATATCTGTCCTGTAGCTGAATTTTGTTTTGATATTCTGCAATATTCAACTGACCGTATGGGGCCCATACTTCACACTGGGGCTGTGGAATACTCTCCCAGTGGGGGAGGTGGGAATCCCATCACTTGGGACTTTGAAAGCTGTATTGAATAAATTGTACACTAGGGAACAAACCTACACTGGTAGAGAGGTGGGAAAAGATGATTTAATGGGCCTCTTCCATCTCTGGCTTCTGATTGTAATATATGCTTATTTTTCCATTATATTCTATATGGACTATTTGCCTTGACTGTCCCTGATACTGGAGGTAGGAGACATACAGTTCTGTGCAAACTTATTGTTTGAATACGTTGGTCCTGTCTGAAGTTCAGCCATTACTCTCAGTTCTGACATTAGTAATTGATATTGTGTTGGAGACGCCCCGAGTTTTTCTCCAAATGCTCTTTAAATCTCACATTTGTTAAAATTATGGGATTCCATGAACTATGAAAACAACAAGGAGTCTGGTGGCACCTTAAAGACTAACAGATTTATTTGGGCATAAGCTTTCGTGGGTAAAAAACTTCACTTCTTCAGATGCGAAGAAGTGAGGTTTTTTACCCACAAAAGCTTATGCCCAAATAAATCGGTTAGACTTTAAGGTGCCACCAGACTCCTTGTTGTTTTTGTGGATACAGACTAACATGGCTACCTCCTGATACATGAACTATGCAGGCTTAATCAATGGTATTGGCTGCCTAGGACAAAACTGCTTTAGACAGGATGCATAAAACAATACTAATTATCAAGCTGCGATGTCTTACAAGGTTTTCCACTTTAAGGTTAAATCTTGAAGTGCTTACGTTTGGGAGAAATTTATGTTTTATTGTTTCAAGTTATTGATTTTTTACAACATGGAGGGAGGAGACAGGGAAGGGGCATTCACAGATGTCATTAATATTGGCATGCTAGTGACGGAGGGGCTGTGTAATTGCCAGTCACACACCAACACGCCAACAGAAAATCATGCTCCGCTTGCCACTTAGTTCCTTCTTGTCAGACAAACAGCAATAGTGTACAATACATTTATCTTGTTGATGAATCAAGTCAAAATGAGGGGTGGTTTTCTCTTTAACATCTTCATGAGGTTCAAAGCTACTCTTATTTACCAGGAAATGTCTTTTATTTAAAAAATCCAAGTGTTTGTATTTTACTACATATTAGCAGTTATAGTTTACTAGAATTTTACTAAGGCAGATACTGCCTTTATTTTACTTAGTGATAAATTGATAAGTGTCAAAACCAACTGAAGTATTTTCCAGTTCAGCTACTCCTTAGTGTTACAACTGTTAGCTTTCCATTATTGCTCTTGTTAGGAACTACTGATTACTTCTTGTAAAGATAAATTTATCACTTTTGAAATTAGATTAAGGGCCAGATACTGATTTCACATCCGTATAAATCCCAAGTAACTCCATTGAGATCAAAATCTGGTCCTTGGAATGAGCCATGCCTGTTTCCTGTGCCTCCAGATCAGTTTCATGAAGGTAATTCAGCTTCCCAGGATGTATACAGGGCTTTGAATATGTGTGTGTTCCACCTCTTCACCCATAACACCTTGTTGTATATGAGGAATCTGATCTGAGTATGGACCAGGGTGATTGTACAGTATACAAATAAGATGGTATTCAATAACTACCACAAGACACTTTATTTCTGAAATACTCACAGTATGTGCACATTGGAGATATAGTGAAAATGTGACACTGAGTCTTTCCAGAAAAGTTTTTTTTTATAGCAGAATAGATTGTAAACGACCTATTTTTTTTAAGTTTTAAAGGTTAGTGTAAAATAAAAATGACACAGGTAACTTTATACAAGAAAAATGAGCTGTCACTATATCACAGAGTGGAAGTAATTGCTTCCCATGGAGAAGCTGTGCTTTGTAAAACCCTTAGCAAGTCTCAGCAATGTTCTATTTAAACCCTTCTCTTATTTTTTTCCATTATCTGTTTGAATACATTAAAATAAAATATCCTGTCTGAAATGTTCATTTCTTTCCCCCTTCCAGGTTGTGACTAGACTGATCCATTTGCTGGGTGAGAAGATTCTTGGCAGCCTTCAGCAGGGGGGTAAGAAACAATTCCTAGGCCATTTGCTTAATTTCCAGTGCTCAGAAAATATGTCTGAGGGACAGATTCAGATCTCAGTTACACCGATATATTTTCCAAGTAATTCTACTGAATTCAGTGGAGTACTGCTGGATTTACACCAGTCAATTTGAGAACAGAGAATTCCTGTCAGAGATAAGAATTTGCCCCTGATTATTCCACTTTAGCTAGAGTCACAAGGGAGTAACAATTTCATAAGTACAAAGAATGAGTGTGCATAGGTAAGATAAATGGGGTGGGGGAATGGAATGAAATGTAATTGATACCACTGAGTCCCAAAGGTACTTGTGTACATGCACGGTGAAATCTGCTTCAAATATTTGTTGGGGGCAGGGGGGGGGGGGTTGCAGGGACAGGGAGCAATACTGAATTTAGTAACCTTGCACAGAATCACATCACACCAAATGGAATCTGTATGCAGGATGACCTAATGAATCTGTAGTTTGCTTATCTTGCTGTGTTGCCTAATAGCAAATTATTCAGTATTTAGGTGTTCCCAAGTTTTTATCTTGAGAAATTTCTTGTGAATTGCCTTGGTTGAATTAGTTTAGATTACTAATTGGATTGATAGTGGGTGGGAGGAAACTTCCCTTACTGTTTGTTCTTCTTGGACTATAAAACTAAACCAGTTTTAAAATAAAATAATGTTCTAAGTACTGGTAAATTTATAAAACCTCTGTGCTATAATGCTAATTTATAAGATTTAAAACTATTTACAGAAATGTGTCTGTTTCCATACAACCCATTGCTACCAGTGTGGTTGGGGTTGTCAAAGGATAAGAGAGTTAGGCAAACAGCTCGTATTGAATTTCAGTTGTGTGCTTTGGACCAAGTACTTTGAAGAAGGGCTAAAAAAATGATTGGGGGCATGGAACAGCTTCTATACAAAGAGAGATTAAAAAGACTGGGACTATTCAGTTTAGAAAAGAGACGACTAAGGGGGGGTATACGATAGAGGTCTATAAAATTATGAATTGTATTGACCAAGAGAATTGTTATTTACCCCTTCACCCAATGAAATAATCAACAGCAGGTTTAAAAGAAATTTAAGGAAGTACTTCTTCATACACAGTCATTTCCAAGGGATGTTGTGAAGGCCAAAAGGATAAGTGGGTTCAAAAATAATGAGATAAGTTCATGGAGGATAGGTCCATCAATGACTATTAGCCAAGATGGCCAGGGACACAAGCCAATGCTCCGGGTGTCCCTAAACCTTCAACTGGCAGAACCTGGGACTGGATGATGGAGGATGGATCACTTGAAATTGCACAGCTCTGTTCATTCCCTCTGTAGCATCTGGCACTAGCCACTGTCAAAAGGCTGGAGTTTAGGCTAAATAGACCATTGGTCTGACCTAATATGGCTGTTATATGTTCTTATGATGAACTTTGCATTGTGTCACAGCTTAAAAACATCAGTACATTAAAATTAACCTATAATCCCCACTAGACTACTGGATATTTCTTGCTTTGCTATTTTGTGAAACAAGCAGAGAGTAAAAGTAACAACCAATTTGTAACTTCTTAGGGCCATTTTAATCTCTCTAATTGTAAGTGACAGCCAGTTAGGCTGGAAATCATCCTAACAAAGTGACTTGTGCAGTTATGATTGTCCCACTGACGCGGAAAGAATGTTCAGCACTTCCAATACGTGTCAGTATGGCTTCCATTGCAAGGGGCACATGGGCCTTATGCCTGTGAGACTAGATTCTTTTGGCTAGCAGTGTCTGGGGTGTGCAAGTGTCTGTGAGGGCACAAAGGGCAGAGTGGTCATATATTCCTTCTGGCCTCAGAATGTATGAATCTGTGAAAGGCCAGGCAGTCTCTTCCCTGAAACTTTTAAAGTGGATCACACAGTGCACATCCATCTGGTAGCAGCTGCCTGGTGTGTCTTTTCCGCCTAACATAAATGCACGCTCCACCAGAGCACAGGCAGCATTGTTGGCTTACTTCAGAAATGTGCTGATCTTGGAGATTTGCACGGCAGCTGTGTGGAGTAATCCTGTGACCTTCATTAAACGTCATGCGCTTGACATGGCAGCCAGGGCAAATGCCAAGCTTGGATGAGCAGTGCTACAATCTTCATTTCCCTGATCAGCTGTGACACCTCAGTCCCACCATCCAAAGATGCTGCTGCTTGCCAGTCACCTATAGGGGAATCCACACTGACATTCTCGAAGAAGAGAGAACAGTTACTTAACCTACGCTAATTGTGGTTCTTCAAGATGTCATAGTATGTGTGGATCGCATTACCCACCATCCATCCCTGCTTTCAGAGTGCTCAGCAAGCATGGGCTTCGAACTGTGACGGAGCTGAAGGAGGGATGCAACCATTTTGTCCTTCATGCCTTTGAAGAGTTACTCCTGGGGGAATTCTGCACCACTGCACATGCACAGAATTTATGTTCCCCACAGATTTCTTTGCTTCCCTCTGAAAAATGACTTTCAGATGGGGAAGCAAAGGGAAGCCACAAGAGCAGTCATGTGACCCTCCCCAGCAGTATGTTTTGGGTGCCCAGGACAGCCAGCAGAGAGGTAAATCACTGTGGGGCAGGAGGAGGGACTGGGGAAGGAATCCGCCTGGTGGCTCCTACCCTGGGTCGGGCTCAGCTGCTAGTCCCGGCTGGGCTGGGGAGGACAGGACTTCCTCTTCCCGGCATCCGGGGCCAGGTCAGACCCACCCCCAGATTTCTTCCCCAGCTGCAGGAAGCTCTGCAAACTCCGCCCCCCCCCTCACACTTTCTGAACCCATTGCTCCTCAGCTGCATGGGGAGGGATCCCTGTACAGGGAGATGCACCCCCATCTGCCTAGCCCTTGTGCATCCAGACCCCCTCATATCCAGACCCTCCCGCCAAGCCTCACCCCCTACACACACTCAGAACCCCCATGATGAGCCCCACTCCCCCTACACCTGGACCACCCCAACAAACCACCCGGATCCCCACCAGAATGAACCCCAACCAGCTGCACCTGGATTCCTCCCCCCCCACACACACACTGAGCTCCACTCCCCCGGTGTCTGGAGCCCCCACTGAGCCCCCGACACCCAGACCTCCCTGCCAAGCTCTATCCCCCCACCCCATGCACAGACACCCCCCCCTCGCTGAGCCCTAACCACCTTCACCTGGACCCCCTGCAGAGTCCCATTGCCGTTGAACCCAGAACCCCCCAACAAGCTCCTGTGCATCCAGATCCCCCCCCGCACCCGTATCCCCCACTGAGCTGCCCACACACAGATTGCCCCACACAGAACCCTCTCAACCCACATCTGGATCCCCCACACTAATCCCCTCCACACTTGGATCCTGCCTTGCTGAGCCTGCCTGCCCACATGGAGGGGCAGGGCCCTGGGGTGTTTCTGGGGCAGGCCCTTTCCTTGCGCCTTGTCAGGGTTGGGTGCAGCAGTCTCACTGCTGAGTTCATGTCCTGGGGTCAGGGCTGGCGCAACCCATTAGGCGACCTAGGCAGTCGCCTAGGGCACTACAATTTGGGGGGCGGCGACCGCAGCGGTATTTCGGCGGCGGGGCCTTCCGCCGCCTCTGTGGGGGGCTGTATTTCGGGGCGGGACCTTCCTCTGCCTAGGGCAGCAGAAAAGCTGGCGGCGTTCCTGCCCAGGGTGTGTGTGTGTGTGGGGGCTACACAGTGATCTTCCACTTCTATGCAGCCAGTTGCCTGTGCTCACCACTACCATGCTGGAGCCTCCACATTTATTTAACAAATAACATTTGCAGAGTTTTGCAGAATTTTAAAATATTGTGTGCAGAATTTTAATATGTTTGGTGCAGAATGCCCTCAGGAGTTACAGGGTGCATGCTGTGGATGCAAAATGGGACAGCTGAAGAAATTTAGCCTTCAGTTCTATCTGGTGGCTCTTTTAGCTTTGATTTTTAGATGTATATATTGGGTCTGACACTTCCTCTAACTGCTGTACGGTATGTACTCAGTGCAAAATAGATATCATAAACCATGGAAGATATTTTCTGCCCTCTGCCTGAGCTATATTTAAGCAGTATTTGCCAACCAAACTCAGCTGTCCAGGAAGGATCCTTTTATACACTGGCATGCTGTGCTATACAGCACAATGCCATTGTATCTAGGACACGATTCATCACAGATATGTATACTTCATCTGGTTGAAGAAGTGTTCTCATTTTACTAAACACTTCAAAGTTTGCTTCCTTGGTCTTGGAGCTTTAAGTGTCCACTTTTAAATTACTGGTAGCAATTGCCAATCTTTTGGTTGATAGTTTACAGTTCATGTCATTGGTAAGCAGCCATCTGGGTCCATATGCCCTTGCTGTTTCCAGTCCTCTTGATAAAACTTTGATACCGACTATACTGCAGTGTTTCTGAACTGGGACAGTGTCTTTCCCTCGCGCAGACTTTCTCGGCACCAAAGTTATTTTCTTTACCAAGTAATCTTGCATTGACCACACAGCCTCGTCTGTGAGAGTGTCCTGTACAGTACTAATTACCAGTACATTCAAGGCGCCAATTAGCTTTTCAGCTCTAGTGATGGTCAATACTCAAGCTTTCCCTACATCTCCAGTTAGGGTAGCCCCACCATTAGAGAAGGAGTCATTTTCTTCCTCCTCCCAAGCAAATAGGGAGGCATCCCCCATCCGCTCATCTCATTCCCATTCATATGACCCCTTCAGGTCTGACAGGGAATCTAGACACCATTAGTGTAGGCATTGACCTATGTGATCTCCAGGAGAGCACTCTCCTAGGTATCCACCCTTGTAGCTCCCAGCTCCCCTAGTGAGCCTATTGGGCTACATCAGCTGTCCCTCTGTGACGGGATCCCTGGGGTACAACCTGGAACTATGGGACCACTATGTCCCCTTAATTCTACAGCCTGGGCTGACTTTTCATAATGCTTTGCCAGTTACAAGCAGCAAACCCCCTCGAGGTGCTGTGATCACTCAGTCACCTGCATGCTGAGGCACACCCAGCTAAATTGCATGCATACTCTCCAAGGCATTCATGAACTATACACAGGGAAACACCAGCAAATCTCTCAAGCCCCCAGCCTTGGACCCCAGAAATATACTGTCTTACACTGATCAAGACCTTCTTTTGAACAATGCAAGCATATTAATTAGGGGCAGTGTCTTTCCCTCACATAGAATTTATTTGTGAAAGGAAAGTGGACATGCACCAGCCTTTGTAACCTGAGCAGATTTCCCAAGCACCTTAGACAAACTCACTGGTAAGGATAAAATATTAAAATAAGTTTATTAACTACAGAAAGATAGATTTTAAGTGGTAGGAATAAAGGTCAGAAAATAAATACCTTAAGAAAATAAAAAGTAAACATGCATTCTAAATCTTAAACTTTTAGACTAAGTTAGAGTTGAATCAAACAGCTTTTCTCACCCCGCTGGATGTTGCAGGTAGGTTACAGTTCTTAAGACACAGGCTGAATTTCCTTCTCAGCCTTGGACCAGTCTCTTCAGTTCAAGTCTTTGTCTTCCCAGCATTCTTGTTGCCTTCAGTGTAGGTAGGGGAGGGGAGAGAGGTGGTCTCAGGATGCCACTGTCCATCTTATACCCTCAGTCCATGTGCCTGTAAAAATACTGGCCCAAATATGTCCTGGTGGGCCTTGCTGAGTCTCAGAGTTGAGCAAGCCCCGTTGCATGGGGCTTGAGCAATAATCTCTTACAGAATTTGTAAATTTCTTATTTACAATTCCCCTGCTGGTCAATGGCCCAGAATGGTTGCGGGTCACTGGAGAACTAGCAGTGAGCGACTCCCAGACTCACAACATATTTCAATAACAACCATATAGCAAAATCTCATAACTTCATGCATGCTACCAATATACATATTTTGACAGAACAATGAGTTTCAGCAGATCATGACCTTTCATATAGTATCTTACATGGCATGCTTTGATGAATATGGGGGTTACAGGGAGCTTCTTTGAGGTACAGTGTGTCACACCCTCCAGAGTTAGATTTCCTTCTCCTATGAAGCTTCGGAGAGTAGCTCAAGAAGAGTAGATAATGTGGGACTCATGCTATACCCCAGGAAGAACAGGAAACTGAGGAATAACACCTGCAGATGGAAGAGTGTTTCTGTGTCACATGGCAGACACTTTAGAGATCTTTGGCAGTAGTGTAGGAAAAATTGCACATCCTGCATTCCTCCATGTTCGAAAATGTTGCCATTCCAATTAACAAGGGGCTATTGGAACCAGTAAACATTTATGGCAGACCCCAGTGTCTGTGGCGCCTACCTCTACAATGACAGATAGGCGCTATTGAGTCCCTTCAAGTGGGTTTGAATGTTTCCTGGATCTCTGGAAGTGATGGTGGTGCATGAAAGGTCCAGGCAGCAGGGACCACAAAAATAACTCAGAGACAAAAGATCTGAAAAAATTAGATCTATCTGGCAGGAAGAATTAATCATCATGAAGTCTGCAGATGTGCCTTGCAAAGTATTTGGCACTCCTGTCAAAGTATGTATCTGAGGGACTATTTGTGGCTCATCCATCACTGCAGGAGGTGTTGGATGCATCGGCCACAGCATGATCAACAGCCACCTCAGTCGTCATTTGCAGGGCTCCGTGGTTGCAATCTTCAGGAACACCCAAGGAGGTCCAGACAGCAACTGAGGGCCTCCCATTTGGAGGTTGTGACATAGTCAATGCAACAACTAATGAAGCCCTGCACTCTGAAAGATTTGAGCCTCTCTCTGTTTCTTGGGAGTCTGCACACCAGCCCCGTGGAGAAGGTGATTTTGCTTTAGACAAAGAACTCTCCACATGTTATTGTAACCCACAAAAATCATCAGAATTGCTGAGGAAGAAGCAGAAGTTCCCAAACAGAAGACCCTCTGCCTCTTTGTCCTCTACTGCACATTCTGTGTCCACCGCACAGCAGCAAGCTTGATGCCATCATCAAGAGCCATATAGAGTCTTTGGATGGTTTTACCCTCCTTCCCTCCCTCACCCCTTTTGGCATTTTGGAGTGGTTGGGAATCTACTTAAGCCGGGGGTCTTAGAGATCATCAACGTGGGGTGTTCAGTTCAATTCCAGTCCCTTCCTACCAACTCACCCCTCTTCCCCATTCCTCTTCAGGGATCTCTCTCATGAGATACTGTTAAATCAAGAAGTGGCCTCCCTTCTAAATTTCAGAGCAGTAAAAGAAGTGGCTCTGGATTTCAGAGGGGAAGGGCTTTTACTCATATTGTTTTCTGATCCCAAAGGGAAAAGGGTGTTTTCAACACAGTCACCTGCGATTATTTCAAGTTCAAGATGGCAGCTCTGACCTCCGGGAGCTAGCAATGGGATTATGAAGACTGGTTCACAGCTGTTGATGCATATTTTCAGGTATCATGTCATCTGGCACACAGAAAATATCTTGAGGTTCCAAGTGGGAGACTCTCCCTGCCAGTACAAAGTCCTGCTTTTTGGTGTTTTAACAGCAGCCAAGGTATTCATCCCGTGCTTTGCAGTCATTGTGGCTCATCTAAAGAGACTGGGGATTCAGGTATATTTGTACCTCTGTGATTATCTCATTCAAGGAAGGTCACCATAGCAGGTGAAAGACTCCATTCACCTAATTGTACTTTTCACCACACTCGGTCTCAGGAACTTCAAAGACTGTCATCACTGTTGCTGACCCAGAGAATAGAGTTCATAATGGCATGGCTACTAGATTCCACATCAGCAAGGGCTTATCCAGCACAGGAGAGATTCATGACCATGGTGGTGTAGACCTCATCTGCTAGCTCCAGGCTCACCCACAAACAGTTCTGGTCTCCAATGTTTAAAAAAGATGAACTCAAACTGGAACGAGTGCAGAGAAGGGCGACTAAGATGATCAGAGGAATGGAAAACCTGTCGTATGAAAAGAGATTAGAGGAGCTTGGGTTGTTTAGTCTGACAAAGCGAAGGCTGAGGGGGGATATGATTGCTATCTTTAAATATATCAGAGGGGTTAATACAAGGGAGGGAGAGGAATTATTCCAGTTTAGTACTAATGTGGACACGAGAACGAATGGATACAAACTGGCCGGGGGGAAGTTTAGGCTTGAAATTAGACGAAGGTTTCTGACCATCAGAGGGGTGAAATATTGGAACAGCCTTCCGAGGGAAACGGTGGGGGCGACGGACCTGTCTGGTTTTAAGATTAAGTTGGATAAGTTTATGGAGGGAATGGTTTAATGATAAAACATAGTAGCCAAGGAAAACCAAGCAATGGTACATGAACAGCATAATGGCCAACAAGGGTCAGGCTAGAGACTCTTGCCTATATGCTCGGGGTATTACTGATCGCCATATTTGGGGTCGGGAAGGAATTTTCCTCCAGGGTAGATTGGCTGAGCCTCTGGAGGTTTTTCGCCTTCCTCTGCAGCATGGGGCAGGGATCACTAGCAGGAGGGTCTCAGCCGATTGAAGTCACTAAAACACAGGATTGGGGACTTCAACGGTAGAGTCCAGGGAAGGGTCTTGCGGCCTGCAGCATGCAGGGGGTCAGACCAGATGATCATAATGGTCCCTTCTGACCTTAATGTCTATGAGTCTATGAGTCTATGAACATCTGTAAATAATAGCCTTATACTTCTGGTTTGCAATGTTGTCATAGCTGTGTTGGTCCCAGGATACGAGAGTACAAGGTTGGTGAGGTAATATCTTTTATTGGACCAACTTCTTTTGGTGGCAGGTGCAAGCTTTTGAGGGTATGTCTACACTACGAAATTAGGTTGAATTTATAGAAGTTGGTTGTTTAGAAATTGTTTAATACAGTCGATTGTGTGTGTCCCCACATAAATGCTCTAAGTCAGTGGTTCCCAAAGTGGGGTTCGCAGAACGTTTCAGGGGGTTCGCAAGAAAAATTTCATTAATGGCAGCCAGAGGACTCTGCTGGAACCCAGTTGCAGGGCAGACAGCCTGAGCCCCAGGGAGACCGGGGCTGGGCAGTTTAAGCGGGCAGCCCAAGCCCTCCCCTGTCAGCCAGGGAACCGGCAGCCCGAGCCTCGTGGAGAGCGGGCAGTTTGAGCGGGCAGCCCGAGCTCCTCCCCTGTCAGCCAGGGAACCGGCAGCCCGAGCCCTCCCCGTCAGCAGTGGAGCTGGCAGCCCAAGCCTCGTGGAGAGCGGGGCTAGGCAGTTTGAGCCGGCAGCCGGCAGCCCCAGCCCTCCCCTGTCAGCGGGGGAGCCAGCGTCCCCGAACCCCAGCACTCCACGCGGGGTGCAGGTGGCAGCTCAGATCCCTGTCCTTGTCAAGCAGGGGAAGTTTGCATCCAGGGCAGTCAGCAGGGGGCCATGCTGAACGTGGGGGGTGGTCCAAGCTAATTTGTCCCTCCCAGGGCACCTTCCTCGGAGGAAGAAAAGCTGTTTGCGAGCCAAACCAGCCAGAAGCACGTTGTAGCCAGTGTAGGAGTGTTAAGGTGTCTCAGTAATTGTCCTTTTCTCTGGAGTGCTGATTTGCTTCAGTGAGTGAATCTTCTCAGTTTCTAGTTTGTTGGTTGTTAGCAGTCTCTCTCTGTTATTTTTATTAGAACTTTTGTACACAAGTTCAATGTATAAGTGGCTGAAAAAGGAAAGTGTAAAGACGCTGGAATCAGCTAGTGTTTCCACAAGTCCACACTGTGGAAAATCTAAGTCTAATGATCATAATGGTCCTGGAAAGTCACTTACAAAGAAAAGAAAATATGACGATGATTATATAAAATATGGCTTTACATACATTGGTGATCAAGAACATCCAAAACCACTGTGTGTGATTTGTGGTGATGTTCTAGCAAACAGCAGCCTCAAACCTTCTCTACTTCGGCGCCATTTAGAAATTAGGCATCCTGCACAACTTGACAAGCCTGTTGATGTTTTTCAAGCGAAAATTAGCTGAGAAGAAAAGTGACATTACCAGTTTTATGTCCAAAGCAAGTACTGATAATGAAAATGCCCTTAAAGCATCATACCACGTGAGCTACCGAGTAGCAAAAGCATCGGAAGCCCATACCATAGCAGAGAGCTTGATTGGTCCATGTATAAAAGATGTCGTTCATTGCATGCTCGGAGAAAAGGCTGCAAAAAGGATTGACATGGTACCTTTGTCCAATAATACGTTGTCACGAAGAATTAATGACATATCAAATAATGTAGAGACCACAATTGTACATAGAGTGAAAAATAGTCCATATTATGCTATACAGTTGGATGAATCAACTGGTGTAGCTAATCTAGCTATTTTGCTACTGTTTGTACGTTATGTGAATGAAGGTATGGTTGAAGAAGACTTGTTGTTTTGCTGACCATTGGAAGAACGTACAACTGGAGAAGATATCTTCAATCTGACTAATGCATATTTTCAAGAAAAGGAAATAGATTGGTCTCGTTGCCTAGGCATTTGCACTGATGGGGCCACGTCAATGACTGGGAAGTATACTGGATTTGTAGCTCGAACAAAAAGGTTGCATCAAAAGTCTCTTGGACTCATTGCAGCATCCATAGACAAGTTCTTGCAACAAAACGCATGCCAGAGGGACTGAAGGAAGTGCTGGACAATGCAGTGAAAATGGTGAATTTCATAAAGTCATGGCCAACAAATTCCAGAATATTTCACGTACTTTGTGAAGAAATGGGTAGTATACATGACTGTGTGTTGACCCATACTGAAGTTAGATGGCTCTCAAGGGGTAAAATCCTTGTGCGCTTGTTTGAGGTTAGAACGGAAATCCTAGTTTTTTTTCAACAGCCACCCTTTCCACCTTGCCAGCTGTATGGAAAATAATGTCTGGCTCCAGAGCCTAACTTATTTAGCAGATATTTTCTCAAGAATTAATGACCTAAATTTATTTCTTCAAGGCCTCAATATAACAGTTTTCAATGTGCAAGAGCGAGTTGAATCCCTGATAAAGAAATTGCAGTTCTGGGAAAGTTGTTTGGAAAACAATCAAACTGAGTGTTTCAGTAATCTTCATGACTTCCTGGCAGAACATAAACTTCAGTTGGATCAGTGCACTAAAACCAATATAATTGCACACCTAAAAGGACTTTGAACAACTTTCAGGGAATACTTTCCAGCTATATCAGGCGATAATGACTGAATTCGCAACCCTTTTGATGATACCACTTTCTCAACACAGATATTAAACACCAGGAAAAAGAGAAATTGATTGAGATCTCCTGTGATTACAAACTGAAAAGGAGTTTCAGAAATCTATCATTGATCAACTTTTGGCTGAGTTTAAGAAACGAGTACCCCTTTCTGGCAGAAAAAGCTGCTTCAGTTTTGTTACCATTTTCAACAACATACTTATGTGAGAAAGCATTTTCCTCGTATGCACATCTGAAAACCAAATACAGAAACAGACTTGATGCCGAACAGGACCTGAGACTTTATCTTTCTCCAGTGGTTCCAGACTTCCAAGAGCTATGCAGAGCAAAGCAAGCGAATCCATCACACTGAGGAAATTTAAACTTAAATCCCTGGAAATATTCATTTTTAGGAGGGGGTTCACGAGATGTCACAATTTAGTGAAAGGGGTTCGCGGGCTATTAAAGTTTGGGAACCACTGCTCTAAGTGCATTAAGTCGGTGGACTGCGTCCACAGTACCCAGGCTAGCATCAACTTCCAGAGCGTTGCACTGTGGGTAGCTATCCCACAGTTCCCGCAGTCTCCGCCACCCATTGGAATTCTGGGTTGAGATCCCAATGCCTGATGAGGCAAAAACAGTGTTGCGGGGGATTCTAGGTACATGTCATCAGGCCCCCCTCCCCACGAGAGCAACGGCAGACAATCGTTTCACGTCTTTTTTCCTGGGTTATCTGTGCAGACGACATACCACGGCAAGCATGGAGCCCGCTCAGCTCAGCTCACCATCACCATATGTTATCTGGGTGCCGGCAGACGTGGTACTGCATTGCTACACAGCAGCAGCTAATTGCCTTTTGGCAGTAGACGGTGCAGTATGACTGGTAGCCGTCATCGGCTATCTGAGTGCTGGCAGACATGGGACTGCATTGCTATACAGCAGCAGCTCCTTGCCTTTTGGCAGCAGATGCTGTATTACAATTGGTATCCGTCGTCGTCGTACTCCTCAGTGAGTTCAGTCAGAGGCGCCTGGGCAGACATGTTTTGTCTCCTGGAGACTCAGACCTGCCGGCAGTCCTATTGCACCGTCTTGATGATGATGGCTAGCAATCGTAATGCAGCATTTTCTGCCAAGCACCCAGAAGATGCCGATGTCTGTCAGTCATGCTGCATCGTCTGCTGCCAGCCTAAGATGTAAAAGATAGATGGACCAGATTTGTTCTGTATTCATTTGCTATCAACGGCCTGCTAAACCCAGGGTTTTGAGTTCAATCTTTGGGAGGGCCATTCTGTGTGACAGTTGTTTGTGTTTGTGTTTCTCCCTGATGCACAGCTACCTTTGTTGATTTTAATTCGCTGTAAGCCATGTCGTCAGTCGCCCCTCCCTCTGTTTCGCGGCTTTTTTGAGACCAGATGCCATAGCACTGGGATCATGGAGCCCGCTCAGATCACCGCAGCAATTATGAGCACTATGAACACCACGCGCATTATCCTGGAGTATATGCAGAGCCAGAACCTGCCAAGGCAAAACCAGGTGAAGAGGCGACCGCAGCGCGGTGACGAGAGTGATGAAGAAATAGACATGGACATCGACCTCTCACAAAGTACGGGACCCAGCAATGTGCAAATCATGGTGTTAATGGGGCAGGTTCATGCCATGGAACGCCGATTCTGGGCCCGGGAAACAAGCACAGACTGGTGGGGACAGCATCGTGTTGCAGGTGTGGGACGATTCCCAGTGGCTGCGAAACTTTCGCATGCGTAAGGGCACTTTCATGGAACTTTGTGAGTTGCTTTCCCCTGCCCTGAAGAACAAGAATACCAGGATGAGAGCAGCCCTCACAGTTGAGAAGCGAGTGGCGATAGCCCTGTGGAAGCTTGCAACGCCAGACAGCTACCGGTCAGTCGGGAATCAATTTGGAGTGGGCAAATCTACTGTGGGGGCTGCTGTGATCCAAGTAGCCAACGCAATCAAAGAGCTGCTGCTATCAAGGGTAGTGACTCTGGGAAACTTGCAGGTCATAGTGGATGGTTTTGCTGCAATGGGATTCCCTAACTGTGGTGGGGCGATAGACGGAACCCATATCCCTATCTTGTCACCGGAGCACCACGCCAGCGAGTACATAAACCGAAAGGGGTAGTTTTCAATGCTGCTGCAAGCCCTGGTGGATCACAAGGGATGTTTCACTAACATCAACGTGGGATGGCCGGGAAAGGTACATGATGCTCGCGTCTTCAGGAACTCTGGTCTCTTTCAAAAGCTGGAGGAAGGGACTTTCTTCCCGGACCAGAAAATAACCATTGGGGATGTTGAAATGCCTATAGTTATCCTTGGGGATACAGCCTACCCCTTAATGCCATGGCTCATGAAGCCACACACAGGCAGCCTGGACAGTAGTCAGGACCTGTTCAACTATAGGCTGAGCAAGTGTAGAATGGTGGTAGAATGTTCATTTGGACGTTTAAAAGCGCGCTGGCGCAGTTTACTGACTCGGATAGACCTCAGTGAAACCAGTATGCCCATTGTTATTGCTGCTTGCTCTGCGCTACACAATATCTGTGAGAGTAAGGGGGAGACATTTATGGCGGGGTGGGAGGTTGAGGCAAATCGCCTGGCCGCTGATTACACGCAGCCAGACACCAGGGCGGTTAGAAGAGTACAGCAGGGCGCGGTGTGCATCAGAGAAGCTTTGAAAACCAGTTTTGTGACTGGCCAGGGTACGGTGTGAAATTTCTGTTTGTTTGTTTCTCCTTGATGAACCCCTCCCCCAACTCTACTTCCCTGTAAGCTAACCACCCTCCCCTCCCCCCTTCAAGCACTGCTTGCAGAGGCAATAAAGTCATTGTTCTTCTTCGAGTGATTGTTCACGTCCATTACACATTAGGTGTGCGCGCGCAGCGTGCACGGACGTCGGAAACTTTTTCCCTCAGCGGCTCCCGTCGGGCCGGCAGGGCTCCCCCCTCCCGCCAGAGTGGCGCCCCGCTCTAGGGTATATATATCCCTGCAGGCCCAACCCTCCCTCAGTTCCTTCTTACTGTCCGTGGCGGCGTTGGAACAACTCTGTCTCTCGTCTGAGAGTGTCCCTTAGCATAGTCGTTAGTGTTATCTTTACAGTTATCAATTCTTTAGTAGTTAGTGTTAAGCTTAGCAGTTAACAGTTCTATAGAAATACTCAATTAAAGTGCATCTGGCTGCCATATCGGCGTTCCATCCTGGGGAGTTGGGAGTTTCGGTGTTCTCCAACCCCACAGTAGCCCGATTCCTCAAGGGACTGGAAAGAGTGTTTCCCTATTCGCGCCCGCCGGTCCCTGCGTGGAATCTCAACCTGGTCCTAACTAAACTCATGGGGCCCCCCTTTGAACCCCTAGGCTCTTGCTCCCTCATGCACCTTTCATGGAAGGTAGCGTTTCTCGTGGCCATCACATCGGCCAGGAGGGTATCGGAGTTGAGAGCCCTCACTTCAGAACCTCCTTATACAGTTTTTCATAAGGATAAGGTGCAACTGAGGCCGCACCCTAAATTCCTTCCAAAGGTGGTCACGCATTTTCACATGGGCCAAGACATTTGTCTACCGGTGTTCTTCCCTAAGCCCCATACGGACCCAAGCCACCACAGCCTGCATATCCTCGATGTCCGTAGGGCCCTAGCATTTTATCTAGAGCGGACCAGGCCATTCCGCAGATCAACTCAACTGTTTATTGCCGTTGCGGAGCGAATGAGAGGCCTGCCTACCTCGACACAACACTTGTCAGCATGGATTGTGCTTTGCATATGCCCATGCTATGAGCTCGCCAACGTACCAGCCCTGGGGATCCGGGCTCACTCGACTAGGGCCCAAGCATCCTCGGTGGCTTTCTTGGCGCAGGTTCCACTCCAGGAAATCTGTAAAACGGCCACCTGGTCATCAGTGCATATGTTCACAGCCCACTACGCGATCCATCATCAGACCAGGGAGGACGCGGTGGTCAGCAGGGCTGTGCTTCAATCGATTGTTCCTTGACTCCTACCCTTCTCCAATGGTAAGCTTGTGAGTCACCTAATGTGTAATGGACGTGAACAATCACTCGAAGAAGAAAAAACGGTTACTTACCTTCTGTAACTGTTGTTCTTCGAGATGTGTTGTTCACGTCCATTACATTTCCCACCCTCCTTCTCCTCTGTCGGAGTCACCGGCAAGAAAGAACCGAGGGAGGGTCGGGCCTGCAGGGATATATATACCCTAGAGCGGGGCACCGCTCTGGCGGGAGGGGGAAGCCCTGCCGGCCCGACGGGAGCCGCTTAGGGAAAAAGTTTCCGACGTCCGTGCATGCGGCGCGTGCACACCTAATGTGTAATGGATGTGAACAACACATCTCGAAAAACAACAGTTACAGAAGGTAAGTAACCGTTTTTTCAGCTGATTATTCATCACGAACCCCGAATCTTGTTCAGAGTCACTGCTTCCCAGGATAGAACCCCCCATTCTGTATGTATGGCCTTCGTTCTTTGTTCCTATATGTATATGTTTACAGTTAGACATATGAAAACACATATTGTTTGCTTGTCCTCTGCTTACCAAGCAATCCAGATGGCTGTATATTAGTGACCTGTCCTCTTCATTATTTACCACTCCTTTGGTGTCATCTGCAAACTTTTCCAACAATAAGAAGAACAGGAGTACTTGTGGCACCTTAGAGACTAACAAATTTATTAGAGCATAAGCTTTCGTGGACTACAGCCCACTTCTTCGGATGCATACAGAAGTGGGCTGTAGTCCACGAAAGACTCATAGACTCATAGACTTTAAGGTCAGAAGGGACCATTATGATCATCTAGTCTGACCCCCTGCATGCTGCAGGCCATAAAACCGTCCCTACCCCTTCCCTGGACTCTGCTGTTGAAGTCCCCAATCCTGTTTTAGGTGACTTCAATCGGCAGAGACCCTCCTGCTAGAGATCCCTGCCCCATGCTGCGGAGGAAGGCGAAAAACCTCCAGAGGCTCGGCCAATCTGCCCTGTAGGAAAATTCCTTCCCGACCCCAAAAATGGCGATCAGTCAGACCCCGAGCATATAGGCAAGAGTCACCAGCCTGACCCCTGTCAGCCATTATACGATTTACCTACCATTGTTTGGTTTTCCTTGACTACTATGTTTTACCATTAAACCATTCCCTCCATAAATTTATCTAACTTAATCTTAAAACCAGACAGGTCCGTCGCCTAATAAATTTATGCTCTAATAAATTTGTTAGTCTCTAAGGTGCCACAAGTACTCCTGTTCTTCTTTTTGCGGATACAGACTAACACGGCTGTTACTCTGAAACTTTTTCAACAATGATTTTTTGTTTTTTTTCCAGCTCGTTAATCAAAATGTTAAATGGCATAGGGTGAAAAACTCAAACCCTGCAGGACCCCACTAGTGATAGTTCCCTATTTATAATACATTTGTATCAGTTTAATACATTTTAATCAATTTAATATGTACCATATTAATTTTATACCTTTTTAGTTTTTTAATTAAAATATCATGCAATACCTTACAGAAGTCTAAATATGTTACATCAATACTATTACTTTTATCAACCAGACTTGTAATCTCATCAAAAAAATATCGTTAGTTTGATAGGCTCTGTTTTCCATAAACCCGTAAGTTAGTGCTGAGCCATCCAGCTAATGTAAAAGGAGCATAGGCAACATGTGTTAACTATTTTCTGAACTGCGTTATTTGAAATTTGAACCCTCACGATTTTCAAATTAATCAGAAACAAAAATAAAACTATCTAATTGTGGTGTGTGTGTGTGTGTGTGTGTGTGTGTGTGTATTTGGAAAGGGACCCGGGTGTTTAGATTGTTGCCTAAACGATAAATGAAATGTATATATGGTCAAATGAAAAATTGAATGCAGTGAATACTCTTATTTAGTATCTACTGTGTGTTATGTTTATATATTTATGATGATTTTCCAGGCTATTTTACATTAGCTGTTCCTTCAGAATTTTCCATAACCAGGGGTCTAGGGACCTGTGAAATGGGATAGAGATCATTAGACAAAATTGATGCTTTTGACAAAGAAATAGCTCATTGCCATGCTGGCTTGTGCTCCCTAAGCAACAGACCAATTGGGCCTCTAAAGTTAGGGCCAGTGTTAAGAGGCAGGGCAATTGCCCAGGACCCCACCCCATAGGCGGCTCTGCGAAGCTAACTTATAGGTGGCGGTGCTCGGCCTCTGGCTCTCACCCCAGGTGGTGGGGCTCTGGGAGGGAGAGCTACCTCCACCCCCTGGCTCACTTCAGTGAGCCACCCACCCTGTGGGTCCGTATCAACTCCTCTGCACCCAGTGCTGGCCCCACCTCAAAAGACTGTTGCACACACCTCCCCTCCCCGAAAACCTGAGAGGGGAGGAGTAGGTATTGGGGGAGCGCAACCAAAATTGTAACTCAAAGGGGGGGCTTGGCGCAAAACATTTGAAAATTGCTGTACTAAAGTCTAAAAAAAAAATTAAAACTGTAGTGCAGAACAATTTCTTATTGCATATTTTTTGCAAAGTCATTTGCTTACTGAATTGCAGCTTCATCATGTTTCTATGATTTGTTACATCTGCACTTTGAAAGAACGAATTGGTCGCTGTAATGATCTCTCGTTCTCCCGCTCAGAGGGAGGCCATTCAGTCCAGTCCTGTCTGGCCAGGACCAGAGTCCGCAGGACATCCATGAGCCCACAATAGGGCTGGGCGATCAATAGTCCCAGGCAGGCTTTAGCCTGGTTTTGGGTGGCTCAAGCGGTCAGCCCTGAAACCAAGTCTATCAGGAGGGAAAAGTAGAGCCAGAGATGAAACGCTCATATCCCAGTGGTGCTTAAAAAAGATGTGCTTCTGAGGAAAAGGCCAAACTCTTGGGAAAATATCCTACATTAGCTACATTCTTCACACCATAAGAGGCAGAAAGTGGGGAGTGTTTGACTTCTGTCACTCTGTCCACTGAGAAGTCACCTTTGAATTTTGAGGAGCAAGCTGAAACTGGGGAAAATGTTCAGGCCAAATCTGAGGACACTGATCTGCGAGGTGAGTCCACTGAGGTCATTCTGACATTGTCGCCAGAAAGAATAACTGACAACCAGAGACGTGAACTTGTTCAAAGCGGTCCAAACAAATACTGGATATTGAATTACCAAAAAAAAATGCCATTCCCTGATGCTTTACAAAGGCGAACTATTAGATTAACCTTAAAAATGGTGACACAATTCTCTGATCATGGCTTCTGTTTTCAATGTCGGAAGATAAAAGTATTTTTTGTTTTTGTTGTACTCTTTTTGGCAAATGCAATCATTCCCTTTTGAAGGACAGCTTCAATGCATGGAAGCGCATTCGTTCTTGTCTCAAAGAGCATGAACGCTCATCCGCATATTTATGCAGTATGGCAGCATGGTGGAATCTGAAAGCAGGGATCAGTGGCGATAAAACTGTTGACAGTGTCGATATGGAGTTAATTGCAATGGAAAGGAATTATTGGGGAGCTGTTGTAACGAGAGTCATTTGCATAGTCTGTTGTTCAGCAGAGTGGAACCTGTATTTTCGTGGAACTACGGAAAAACTACATGATCCAAGCAATGGAAATTTCCTTGGTCAGGTTGAACTGTTGGCAAAATTTGGCCCCATAATGAATGAACACCTGAGGTGAATTGAGAAAAGAGAAATTGCTGATCATTACCTCAGCAAAGATATTAAAAATGAATTGATTGCTAGAATAGGAAAGCACATCCTTCATGCCATTGTTAAGAGTTAATCATACAGAATGTTTTGATGTGATCATGGACAGAACTCCTGACAGCAGCCACACTGAGCAATTGTCAGTTACACTCCGTGTTGTTAATTGTGAACTATCTGTTGGGGCTTCAGTTACAGAACATTTTATTGGATTTGTCATAACTATAAAGGGAAGGGTAACAGCCCTCCTGTGTACAATACTATAAAATCCCTCCTGGCCAGAGACTCCAAAATCCTTTTACCTGTAAAGGGTTAAGAAGCTCAGGTAACCTGGCTGACACCTGACCCAAAGGACCAATAAGGGGACAAGATGCTTTCAAATCTTGGTGGGGAGAAGGCTTTTGTTTGTGCTCTTTGTTTTGGGGAGAGTTCGCTCTTGGGACTGAGAGGGACCAGACATCAATCCATGCTCTCCAAATCTTTCTGAACAAGTCTCTCATATTTCAAATTTGTAAGTAAACAGCCAGGGAAGGCATGTTAGATTTATCTTTGTTTTCTCAACTTGTAAATGTACCTTTTACTAGGGTGTTTACCTCTGTTTGCTGTAACTTTGAACCTAAGGCTAGAGGGGGGTCCTCTGGGCTCTTTAAGTTTGATTACCCTGTAAAGTTATTTTCCATCCTGATTTTACAGAGATGATGTTGACCTTTTTCTTTAATTAAAAGCCTTCTTTTTAAGAACGTGCTTGATTTTTCCTTGTTTTTAGATCCAAGGGGGTTGGATCTTGATCCACCAGGAGTTGGTGGGAGAAAGGAGGGGGGATGGTTAATTTCTCCTTGTTTTAAGATCCCAGGGGTTTGGCTCTGTATTCACCAGGGAATTGGTGAAGAGTCTCCCAAGGCTACCCAGGGAAGGGAATTAGCACATTGGGAGTGGTGGCAGATCTAAACTGGTAGTTAAGCTTAGAAGTTTTCATGCAGGCCCCCACATCTGTACCCTAAAGTTCAGAGTGGGGATTGAGCCTTGACAGGATTCCTTGCTGTTGACGCCACTACTGGCGACATGCTATGTGACACTTTTTTGGTCCACCTTTAGAACTTGAAAATTAGTGTTTTTGACTGCAGAGGACAAAACCATAACAACGGAAGCAATATGAAGGATAAAAGACAAGGTGTACCAAAAAGAATATAGGACATTAACAAAAAAGCGCTCTTCGTGCCCTATGGCAGTTACAGAATTTGGTCAACTTGGATGCTGCTAAATATCTGTGCTGTATGTGACATTTTTTGGGGTGTTACAGTGTGTTTTTTTGTTTTCATTTCTTCTACTCAGCGCTGGTCCATACTTAAACTGTACATTACCCAGCTTACAGTCAAACAGTTGTCATACACTCACTGGAAGTCTCGTATTGACCATGTTAAGGTGCTTCGATATCACCTAACCGAAGTGCAGTGAGCTCTTGAAGCACTCGTAGATCATGCAGTTCAGAAAAGAGATGGTGTGACAGCCTCAGAGGCACGGAGCCTTCTATGAGAGATCTCTTCAGGGCACTTAATAATCTTCATTGTTGTGTGGCATGACGTTTTGTTTCAAATCAGTTACGTAAGCAAACTCTTTCAGAGCCCCACTGTAAGGATGGAATCCCTTAAAAATGAAACCAATGGAGTGTTAACATTTCTGCAAGATTTCAGACAAAATGGGTTTGCTCACGCCTTTGCACAAGAAATTGCCGAACAGATTGGGATTGAAATAGCATTTCCTGAACAGAGAAGCCAAAGGAAGAAATTGATCTTTGATTATGGATATTCAAATGATGTCGCCATAACTGCAGAGGAGACCTTAAAGCAAGATTTTTCCCCCCACTAGTTGATGCAGCTGAAATTAGCTTGAATGACAGGTTTTCTCAGCTGGATTTTTTCTAGTTTGGTTTTCTGTTTAGCACCAGGGAGATGAGGAAGGCTATAGATGCAAACGCATTAAGTGAAAGTTGCAAGCATTTGGCTCAAAAAGTGGTGACATTGATGCTGATGACTTGACTCTCGAGAGATGCTCAGCTGTAAATACTTTGTCAACTGGGGTGTCTAATTTGCCTCTGGCGATGTTAAACTACATCTATGCTGAAAAGTTGGTGGCTCTATACCCAAACCTAAGCATTACATTGCATCTCCTTGTGACTGTACCCATAACCGTGGCCTCAGGAGAGAGAAGCTTCTTGCATTTAAAGTTACTGAAGATCTATTCACAAGGTCATCTGAATGGTCTGTCTGAGACTTCAGTTGAACACGAAATTTGTTGCAAGTTTGACATCTCTAAAATAATTGAAGAATTTGCCTCCTCAAAAGCAAGGAGGGTGCACTTCTAAGTGATTTAGATGAGTTTGTCAATGTGTTCTGATTTGGTTATTTTCTTGCATAAAAGTCATTTTTATACTGTATTATTATGATTATTATGAATGGCAGTAGTAGCAGTAATCATAGTAGTATGCTCCTGGAGGAATTCTGCACCACTGCAGTTCTCAGTACAGCCTGAAGGAAGGAGTTGGCACGCAGGAAACTCCCTGGGACCCAGCATCAGGCTGTTTCTCCCTCTGGATCCCTAGGCTCTGGGGGGTAGGAGTGCAGGTGTCTGGCCTTGGGCGGGGGCATCCCGCAGCTAGAGGGGGGGTGGGTATCTGGGTTGGCTGGGCACTCCACAACTGGGCTCTGGTGGTGAGGGGAGGGAGCAGAGAAACAGGAACTGGGTTGTTGTAGGGGTTTCTTTAACTCTACTCCTGGGGGGATTTTTGTGTGTGTTTGTATTGTTACAGACATACTTGCTGACAGGTATTTTGAAATCAATTACCCAAAGACTTGAAACTAGTGTGATTGTATAATGTTATTTTGACAAATAAAATACGCAGAATTTTGCAGAATTTTAAAATATCGGGTGCAGAATTTTTTTGTCACAGAATTCCCCCAAAAGTAGTAGTAGTAATATGACTGTTACGATATTGATAAAACCAAAGCATTCCAGAAATCCAGTGAGTAAGCAGGTAAGGAAGGCAGAATGGGGTCCCACTCCTTAGTTTCTGTCCTGGGCCCCAGTGAGTCTAACGCCAGTCTGTGTAAAGTAGGAATCTTCACGTTTAATACTAAAAAGTAAAGTACTGCAGGGTTCTGGTAAGATGTGCTTGTTCACTCACATTAATGTAGATATCAAGAAAGCTACTTAATAGGAACCTGCAGTTTAGTGTGAAAAGTGTGAGAACACTTTCTTGTTGTGGAAATGGTCCCTTCCTTATCAGGTTCCCTCAGTGGTCTGGCATTCCCCACCACAAATGCAAAAAGAAAGGACAATGGAGATTTTAAATGCTAATATGGACCGTATCTGAAATGACCTCCTGGATATTTGTTTATTTCCCTGATTGGGAAGACTATACAAAGTGCGTGTTGATTCCTAGAGTCCTTTGACCCATGGAAATAGGTTGTTACTTTTTGTTAACTAAATGAGTTCGTTCCCAGGCCAAGAGGATGCCTGCTGTCTAAATTCATTGTGCCAGGGCTGAGCTCTGATAGGTTGAGAAGCATCTTCCGTCTCTCAGGAGAGCCTGGATTAGTTGAAAATGCATCCCACTTCACCTAGTCTCAGAATCTGAATTCTGACATTGCCTGAATTTTACCCACAGCCTGCCCCTTCAGTAATTGAAAATAAGAGTCTGCATGCAGCCTGTCTAGAATGGAATAGTCTGTAATCTTCGCCTTGGCATAAATAGAGGATATTGTGCATCTAATAGATTAAATAATTTAATAATTATTTCCCTGTAGCCTGACAATTGAAAAGGAGACCTAGTACCAAGTGGGCATGCAGCTTTCTGGTTGGCTAATTACATAATTTTTTTGGCAGGTCATCCTCTTGGATTGCATACCACTGGCAGCAAGTGGGATGCTGGAAACCCTGCCAGCAACCTCTCCACCGTAGCAATCATGCCAGTGTCTGAAGAGGTACCACTTACTGCCTTTACTTTGGAGCTCAAACATGCTCTCAGCGCTATTGGTAAGAGCTTGTCTGTATGTTACTGCAAATCATAATGTTCTAGCAAAGCATCAGTCAGGCTGTCTATCACAATGTATGACAGCCTGCTGCTTGGGCTTGGAAGGGAAATTGTACAATGAGGGCACAGAATGAGGCATTTTATTAGGTAAAACAAAATCATGTCTGTTGTCATGAAAGTCTTTTCCCAGGATTTTAAAAACTGTAATCGTTGCTTCTTTTAATTAATCCTTTCTCTCCTGCTTTTAATGTAATTGGAGAAACTCCATGGTACAGTGCAAGCCTTGTGATTCCTGAGAGGCATCAGAACTCACCCAGTAATATGCATTAGTTATTGTAATCATGGGGGTGTTCCAGGAGTTGCTGTTCCAAACAAGATTGTCCTTTGAAATGCACGATCTTGTGAATATGTAACACCAAATTCTTGTTTAGAGTTTTCAAAAGTTGTGGAGCTGCCCTTGAGCCTCATTTGTTTTCTTCACCCTGGTTCCTAGCCCTGTGTATTGTGGGCTTGTGCCTTCTCAGTGCTGGATGGGTTAGTTTTCATTTGTCTGGAGAAATTTAACTAGGAAAAATGGGCATGTTGGTAGCATGTCTCAGCATTGGAGCCAACTGGCACCGCAGTTACCAACCTGCTGTTGAGTGTTTTGGGAGTTACTGTAAGCTTTCCTGCAACTCATGCCCATCTACAGGTTATTTCCACAGAATAAAATATAATGCGAGGAAAACATAAAGGTTATGTGCCATTCCCTGCTTACCTCGTCTCCTTTTTTACTGGGCTCACGATTGCACATGTTAGAGCTGCTGACCCCATGTCATTTTATTCAAAGGAAAGAGAAGGGGATGGCAGTACAGTGGAGATAGAGCAACTTATGTGAAAGATGAGTTTTTGCTGCTAAAGAGACATTACTGTCATGCCTTTCTGAATGCTGCTGTGAATTAATATAGTAGACTCTGTTCATTTAAAACTTGTGTTTGCTGGTCCAGAAGATATGGCCTGATAGACAGCCGGTGCTGGGAGTGCTAACACTCCAGTTCCCGTTAAGTGCTGGGATTTTTATGGTCCTATGCTGGTAACTGCAGTTTCAAAGGCAGACTGCATAGTTCACTCTGTGCTTTGTACTTCATTTCATGTACAGATCTCCAGAGCTACCCTTCTTGTTAATACATATAAATACATGTCCTAAGCCGGACAAAGGAGAAGGGCTCTTGGCTCTTTAAAACAGAAAAGACACTGAGGGAGGTGTGGGGCTGGGGCTGGTATTCGTACTTTGAAGGCTTAGTGCACCTGAAACTCTGCTGGAGAGCAGAGTCCCACTGCCCTCCTGCTGGGCTCCAGAACACAGCAATGAAAGGGGAGAGAAGTAGCGGAGACTTCCAGTTTGTGTGGAGTTCCTGGGATGCCCTTCTGCTGCAGAGGTGAGGAGCAGGAGCTTGTGAGCTCCACATGGCAACTGCCAAGGAATCCAGGACAAGTTTTGCAGGGTGCTGGGAGGAAGCCCCCCACCTTATGGAACCGCAGACACTTTTATGTTTCAAAAGCCTAGTAATCAACCAATTTAGCATCTCAAACTTCTATGTGCATGAAACGTTAAGTGCTGAACTGTTAAGCTGGACAGTTCACTAGGCTTTTTCACCTCTTCAAGCATAAAACTTTGTGCAGTCCAGTGTGCAGATGTGTGAGCATGTGTGAATTTGTTAACATTGTAAAGGGTTTACTCCTGTGTGAAAAGTGGCTAAAGAATCCTGGGATACTTGATTAAAAATAGTAACAGCGAATCACTAAAAAACTCTTGTATCAGAGGGGTAGCCGTGTTAGTCTGAATCTGTAAAAGGCAACAGAGGGTCCTGTGGCACCTTTAAGACTAACTTCTGTTAGTCTTAAAGGTGCCACAGGGACCCTCTGTTGCTTTTTAAAAAACTCTTGTAACACTGCACTACAGCCAAAATGCTTCTGAAATAAATGATGCCTAAAATTGTTGATTGGCTCTAGTTTTCAAGATATGCTATTGAGTCAGTATATACGACCCTTGACTTGGGAATGGCGGAGGATAAGTGAGTTATAAAGGGAAGGGATCTCAATTTAAACCAGAAATGACTAAAATACATCTTTGACTGGATCTGTGAATAAATCTATGACCGGATTTGGACAGTACTTGCTTTTTAGGCAAAACAATGAATGATGCAATCTGAAGCTGGTATTGCGTCATACATGATCTGAATTGCATCATGTTATTCCTAGAAGTCATGGATGATGCAATCATAACGAAGCTTACATCACTCTGCTGAACAAATTGCCCTATATCAGCTCTAGAAATCATAGTGTCGTGCTCTCTTATTTGTCAGTGTTTGATTTTGCAAAGGGACACATTTCTGTGAGCAGAGATGCCTCGTACTTGTGTGAACAGTGCAGATAACTTCTGCTGTCTTTGTGATGCAAAAGTCACTTCACCACAAAAGCGCAGTATAACCACTATGGATAAGAAAGCCTATCACCTTTATTTTGGCTGCAAAATTGGAGATCAGGACAAGAGGTGGGCCCCACACATATGCTGCAACACTTGTGCAACAAATCTTCGCCAGTGGTTGAACAGGAAAAGGAAATCTATGCCTTTTGCAGTGCCAATGATTTGGAGAGAGCCAACAGATCATACCAGCAATTGTTACTTCTGCATGGTGCCTCCAGTTGGGAAAGGTGTGTCAAAGAAGAAAAGGTGGACTGTGGATTATCCAAACATTCCATCAGCTATATGCCCAGTACCCCACGGAGAGGGACTGCCGGTTCCTGATGCACCAGAATCATTCTCACTTGAGTCAGACGAGGAAGAGGATGAAACTTCTGGTCCTGAACCATCAATGTCACAGGACCCACATTTTCTCCCATCCTCCTCCTCTGAACCACACCTCATAACACAAGGTGAACTGAATGACCTTGTCAGGGATTTGGAACTACCCAAGAGTAAGGCAGAGCTGTTGGGCTCCAGACTACAGCAGTGGAATCTCCTGGCAGGTGATGTAAGGGTTTCCATGTTCCGTGACCGTCAGAAGGATCTTGTCCCATTCTTCTTCATGGAAGGTGATCTTGTAGCCTGCAACAACATCGATGGTGTGATGGCAGCCCTCAACATCGTTCACGATCCAGATGAGTGGAGACTGTTCATTGATTCATCGAAGACAAGTCTTAAAGCTGTTTTACTGCATAATGGCAATGTTTTGCCATCAATTCCAGTTAGTCATGCAGTCCATATGAAGGAAACCTATGACAACATGAAACAACTTTTGAGGTGCATAAACTATGACCAACATCAGTGGCAGCTTTGTGGCGATTTGAAGGTTGTTGCTCTCTTGCTTGGTCTGCAGACTGGATACACAAAGTACTGCTGTTTTCTCTGCGAATGGGATAGTCGTGCAAGAGATTCTCACTACATCAAGAAAGATTGGCCACTCCGACAGTCATTGGAGCCTGGGAGGAAAAGTGTTCAGCATCCATCACTTGTTGAATCAAGGAAGATTTTGTTACCACCCTTACACATCAAGCTGGGTCTGATGAAGAACTTTGCCACGGCCATTGACAAAACACAAGCAGCTTTCAAGTACCTCCGTGGAAAATTTCCAAGGTTAAGTGAAGCTAAGATAAAGGAAGGTGTCTTTGTTGGTCCTCAGATTCGTGAACTTCTTCGAGATGATGCATTTGACCATGCACTGCATGGCAAGGAAAAGACAGCATGGAAAGCCTTCCAGTTAGTGGCAATAAATTTTCTTGGAAACAACAAGACAGACAACTACAGGTTGTTGGTGGAAAACCTCCTCAAGGCGTACAAAAGCCTTGGTTGCAGCATGTCACTAAAGATGCATTTTTTGCACTCTCATCTAGATTTTTTTCCACCGAACTGCGGAGCAGTGAGCGACGAGCACGGTGAGCAATTTCACCAGGACATTGCAACAATGGAGAAACGCTATCAGGGCAAATGGAGCCCATCAATGCTTGCAGACTATTGCTGGACAGTGACAAGAGATGCTCCATTTAATGAATACAAGAGACAAGCCAAGAAGCACCGAGTAGACACTGAATAGGACTAAACTATGTACAGAATAGTTTTTTGCCTTTTGTTTCATAATGAATTTTATTTATATAACCCTTTTGCTGATTTTTAAAGTGTTACATAAACAGGACAGGTGAAATATTATCATGTAAAGCAACCATAAACACATGAAAAGACCTAGGTTTACAATTTATGATTAAAACTCTACTATCTACACAATATACATAGACATAAAATGTAAAAACTTAAATATCTTAGAAACAGTAGCCAATCAGTTGTTTTAATTGTCATATTTGAATTCAGCACATCAAAATACATAATAAATAGCACATTTTATCTCTGAAGCAGACGACTTCTCAAAAATTGTAGACCAGTGTAATTTGAAGTGTTTGTCCTCTCCTGTTGGGAATCATAAGGCAGGAATTGCTGTCCTCTCCGTGAATCATAATCTTTTCAGGACAATCCCTATCCTGGGAAAAGTTAGGGAGAAAATGGAGATGAGACAGAATGGAAGCTAGATTGCAACCTAAACTGCTATTGACCTCTCCATAATATCATCTCGTTATGATTTACTGCAGAAAATTACAGCTGGATCCTAAGTGACTGGCAGATAACTTTAGTATGTTTAAAAAAAAAAAAAAAAAAAAAAAAGGCCACACTGCCTATTTTTGAAAAAAAAATGGCTGCTCAGGTTGAGACCCTACCGTAACAAAGAGGGGCAAGTTTTCCTATGTGACCATCTCACTTTTCCCTTTTGTCCTTTTTACTTGCTTCTTGTGAGCAGACAGTACTTACGTTAACAACCTCATCAGCTGAAGAATGGAGCAGACGGCCACAGTGGGAGGGTGAAGTGCCATAAACACAGACTCTGGTCTATTGGCTGTGTTTATGCAGTTTTTTAGCTTACTGAAATTGAAATTATTCATTCATCAGGTCTTGTTACTGTTTATCCAACCCAGAAATACTCTGAAACTATAGTTAATCTTCTGCCCATGTTATTTCTGTATATATAAAAAAACCCACAAGTGTACAGTATAATCCACCCCTCTCACACATTCTATTTTTCAAGGGATTTTAATCCATCCATTTTAATTAGGATTGTGAACAGGAGAGAGGTATCATCAAAAAATTCCCTGGAAGCATTTTTTTCCCATTTATAAAATGTAATTGTAAATAATTTGTCTATTCCTTAGTGGGCACAGAGCAGAAGCTATACTTCGTGGCGTCTCAGGTTATTGATAGTGCACTCCAGTGACAAAATTAGTAATTCAGAGTGATTTGCATCCCTCCTCTCCCCATTTTTAAAAAAAATTAAGTTTATAGTAAATCCTCCAATTTTATCTACATTTCACTTCACTTGTTTGTTTTTAGAAAATTTGGGGATTCAACCCAACAATAACTATCTGCTTTGATACGCTCCTTAGCGATGGGGGAACCCAAGCAAAGATAGGGGAAGCGACTTGGCCAAGGTCACACAGGGAGTTAGTGGCAAACTGGGGCTAGAGCCATCCTCTCCCTGAGTGTAGTGGTGATGAAAATATTGCATTTATCATGCATCTCTGAACTCCACACCTTCCCTCCTTTTTTCCTATAAGAAAGGGTACTGTAGCGGGGCGGCCTGGCTTCCAGGCGCCCCAGGAAGCGATGAGCCAGAAAAGCCGCCAGAGTGGGCGGAGCCACCACGGCCTGTCCCCGCCCCCCGGAAGTCAAGGGGCGGGACAGGAAGTATAAAGGCCAGGCCCCAGCGCTCAGTAGCTGGCCGGCAGCGGGAGAGGACAGACGCTGGTGCCCGAGCTCCCGCGGACCTGAGCCTGCCGAGAGCCCGGTATCCTGAGGAGGACTGGCCGAGCCTGCCGAGAGCCTGGTATCCTGAGGAGGACTGGCCGAGCCTGCCGAGAGCCCGGTATCCTGAGGAGCAGTCTGAGCTTCCCCCCGCCGAGGGCCCAGAGGGAGCGACAGACCTACCTGGTGCTCGGGGCCCGGAGGAGCCCATGATCTGCGACCCAGCAGACGGAACTCAGGAGGAGCAGGTACCCATGGAGGAGGAGATGGGAAGTGGCCCGGGGATAGCAGACCCCGAACCCATGTCAGTGTGTTGCGGTCAGGATCCCCACTGACTGCGCGGCAGGCGGACTGCTGCGGATAGGGCCCCGGGCTGGAACACAGTGGAGTGGGTGGGCCTGTGTTCCCCCCTGCCACCCCGCGCCGGGTGGCAGTCTCTCCTCCTCCTTGTCCAAGGGGCCTGGGCCCCTGACAGACTATCCGTTGGCTGCCCTGCCCTGACCTAGGGCCTGGGCTAACCCAAACTGACCCAGCCCCTGCTACAGGGCCTGGGCCTCTGACTGACTACTGGTTTGTTCCCCGCCCTGACCCAGGGCCTGGGCTAACCCAAACTGACCCAGCCCCTGCTACAAGGCCTGGGCCACTGACTGACTACTGGTTTGCTGCCCTGCCCTGACCTAGGGCCTGGGCTAACCCAAACTGACCCAGCCCCTGCTACAAGGCCTGGGCCACTGACTGACTACTGGTTTGTTCCCCGCCCTGACCCAGGGCCGGAGCTGTTAATTGTGTGCTCAGTCCCTGCCTAAGGGCCTGAGCCCTGAACTGTTAATTGTGTGCTCAGTCCCTGCATAGGGGCCTGAGCCCTGAACTATCAATTGTGTGCTTAGCCCCTACCCAAAGGTCGGGGCCCTAACTGTTATCAGCTTTGTAGCGGGGTGGCCTGGCTTTCAGGCGCCCCAGGAAGGGACGAGCCCCACCCCGGACCTACTACACGTGGCAAGCCAGGCAGGAGTTCCGCCCAGGATGTGGGCGCGAACCCTCGACTCCGGGGAGAGAGGGGCCGGGGGAGAAAGATCCCCCTCCCGAGACATGGATCTGTCCCAGCTCTTGGCCCTGGTGACAGAAACCCAGGAGCGGCAGCAGGCGGCCCAGCTGCAACAGCAAAGGGAGCAGCAGGCCGCACAGCTGCAACAGCAGCAGCAGCTCATGGAGCAGCTTGGAACTCAGCGGAACCAGCTCGTGCAAGACCTGGTCACCCAGCAGCAGGAGTTCCAGCGGGAATGTCTCCAGCAACTCGCAGCGACGCTGGCCCAGCCTGGAGGCGCAGCCGGGACTATGCGGCCCAGCCCCCCGATCCGGCTGACGAAAATGGTGCCCGGCGATGACCCCGAAGCCTTCCTCGTCACCTTCCAGCGGGTGGCCGTCGTCGCCGGTTGGGCCCCGGAGCTATGGGCCTCCATATTAGCCCCATACCTGACTGGGACGGCGCAGATGGTCTACCGAGGCCTGTCGGTAGAAGCCGCCCAAGACTACAGCCAAGTAAAGGCTGCCATTCTTGATGCCCTGGATGTGAGCCCCGAGACTTTCCGGCAGCGGTTTAGGAGTCTGACCTACCCCACGGGGGCCCGACCTTGGCAGGTGGCCCAGGAACTCCGGGAAACCTGCAAGCGGTGGTTACAACCCGAGCACCGAACATCGGAGGAGGTAATGGAACAGGTGCTGCTAGAGCAGTTCACCCATGTTCTTCCACCACGGGGGCGGGCCTGGGTCCTCCGGCACCGACCAGCGACCCTGACCGCCGCCGTGTCCCTAATGGAGAACTTCCTCGCGGCTGACACGCCGATAGGCCCGGGACTCCGAGGGCCCCCACCCGGGGCGGAGCGCCCTACCCCCGAGAAGAAAGGAACACCCGCTTGAGCGGATTCACGGATTTCTTCCCGGGGAGCCGAGGGTTGGACTCGGGCCCCGGTGGCACCCGGGCGACCCGCTCGGACCCCGACCCCCATAGGGCAAAAAGACCACCGAAGTCCGCCGGGACCCCCCCCCGGCGTCCGGCCCCGGACGGGGCGGGCCACCCTGGGGCCCTGTTTCTCCTGCGGGGAGTACGGCCATCTCCAGCGGGATTGCCCAGGGCTGGAGTGTACCTTTGGCCAGGTCTGTGCAGGGGAGGCTCGGGCCCGTCCTTCCCAGGCGGCTAAGATCACCGTGCCGGTGGTCCTTGAAGGATACCCAACGGTGGCCCTCCTCGACTCGGGCTGCGGACAGACGCTAGTCCGCCAACGCTTCGGTCCCCCGGCTGATGCCCGATTGGGTGAAATTCGCCTGCAGTGCATCCATGGAGACGTACGGCCCTACCTGAGTACCCGCGCCCAGCTGACGATCGAGGGGGTCACCCGATCAATGGTGGTGGGACTGGCCCCACGACTGGCATACCCCGTGATCCTGGGCCGAGACTGGCCGGAGTTTCCAGCAATCCTCCGCCAGCACGCAGGAGACGACCCGCGGGCCATGCCCGCCCTAGAAGGGGAGACCCCCGAGAGTGAAGGAGAGGAGAGGGAAACCCCCGAGCCAACCAGCTCGGCCGGAGAACCAGAGGATGCTTCCCGAGGGGCGGCGACGGATTCCTCGGCCACCATGGACTTCTGCCGGGACCAACGGGCCGACCCCACACTTCAGCGAGTATACGAACAATTGGCCATGGCGAATGGGACTGTCCTCGACCCCGGTCGAGCGGCCCAGTGGCCACACTTTGAGTTGCGGCAAGACCGCCTGTATCGGGTCGAGCGGGACCCCCACACGGGGGAGACCCGAACCCAACTCCTCGTTCCCCGGCGTCATCGACAGTCCGTCATGAAGTTGGCCCACGACGTCCCCGCGGCTGGGCACCTCGGTCACGAGAAAACCCTGGCCCGGATTTTGGGACGCTTCTTCTGGCCAGGGGTGTACCAGGAGGTGAAGAATTACTGTAATTCCTGCCCGCGCTGCCAGTTGGCCGCCCCGGCCCGGATTCCCAAGGCCCCGTTGATCCCGATGCCCCTGATTGAGACACCCTTCGAGCGCGTGGCCATGGACCTGGTGGGGCCCCTTCCCAAAAGCAGTGCAGGGTTTCAATACATCTTGGTGATGTTAGACTATGCTACCCGGTTCCCCGAGGCAATTCCCCTCCGGAACATTACAGCCCGCACCATCGCTGATGAGCTAGTGAAGATTTTTGCCCGTGTCGGCCTACCCCACGAGATCCTCATGGATCAAGGGACAAACTTTACGTCGCGGTTGCTCCGCCAGGTGTGTGAGCTTCTGGGGGTCAAGCAACTGCGAACGTCAGTGTATCATCCCCAGACGGATGGGCTGGTCGAGAGGTTTAACCGGACCTTAAAAGACATGCTCCGTAAGTTCCCCCCGGAGGACCTTCGCCGATGGGACCAGCTACTCCCACCCTTGCTCCTAGCGGTCCGAGAGGTCCCCCAGTCGTCGACGAAATTCTCGCCGTTCGAGCTGCTCTACGGCCGTCGACCGCGAGGCCTATTGGACCTAGTGAGGGAAACTTGGGAGCAAACCCCCTCACCGGCCCAGGGCCTCTTAAAGTACGTGATCCAGCTCCAGGAGCGTCTTAAGCAAGCTGGAGACCGGGCCCAAGAGAATTTGAAAGCCGCCCAGGAGACGCAAGCCCAGGCCTACAACCGGGACGCCCAAGCACGGGACTTCTTACCCGGAGACCGGGTATTACTCCTTCTCCCCTCCAGTGAGTCGAAGGTTCTGGCTCGCTGGCAAGGACCATATGAGGTGGTCCGGAAAGTGGGCCCGGTTACATATGAGATCGACCAGCCCGACCGGAAGAAGCGGATACAGCAGTACCACATCAACCTGCTCAAGCCCTGGCGGGAACGGGAAGGGCTTTTGATTAACCCCTACCCACCAGAGCCCGAGCTAGGGCCCCAGGTAGCCCATACCCGGGACCCTGAGGAACCCCAACTTGGGGAGACCCTGACGGAGGAACAACTCAAGCAAACCCGGTGCCTCCTACGAGCATTCCGTCACAGCTTCACTGCCCAACCAGGAGCCACCTCCCTGGTGTACCATAGGATCCAAACGGAGCCGGGGGTGGTGATTCGCGGCGCGACCAGACCCTTGCCTTATCACCGGAGAGGCGCCGTGGATGAGGAAGTACGGGCGATGCTGGACCTGGGCGTGATTGAACCATCGCACAGCGAGTGACGAAGCCCCATCGTGTTGGTACCGAAGCCCGACGGCTCCCAACGGTTCTGCATCGACTTTAGACGTGTGAACGCCATCTCCAAGTTCTATGCCTACCCCATGCCCCAGATAGACGAGCTGTTGGCTCGGTTAGGAGGAGCTCGTTACATCACGACCCTGGACCTCAGCAAGGGGTATTGGCAAATCCCCCTGGATCCTACTTCAAGGGAGAAAACTGCGTTCGCCACCCCTACGGGCCTATACCAGTTTACTCGAATGCCCTTCGGCCTCCACGGAGCCCCGGCCACGTTTCAGCGCCTGATGGACCGCCTCCTCCAACCCCACCAAGACTACGTGGCAGCCTATTTGGACGACGTAGTCATTTACAGCCCGCAGTGGGAAAACCATCTGGAACAGGTCGCCACCGTCCTGAGGTCCTTGCGGGCCGCCGGGTTAACGGCCAACCCGAAGAAGTGTTGCATCGGCCGACAAGAAACTAAGTATCTGGGGTGCGCTATCGGGCACGGCCAGGTGAAACCACTGGTGGACAAGGTGCAGGCCATTGCGACCTGCCCCCCGCCCACCATGAAACGGCAAGTACGCCAGTTTCTGGGGCTAGCGGGGTATTATCGACGCTTCATTCCCCACTTTGCGGCGATCGCAGCCCCCTTGACGAGACTCTTAACGAAGGAAAGCCCCCGGCAAGTGGTCTGGACCCGTGAGTGTGACGAAGCCTTTCAAGCCCTCAAGACAAGCCTGTGTCAAGAGCCAGTCTTATATAGCCCCGATTTCAAGCAGGCCTTCATCCTGCAAACCGACGCTTCGGAGGTGGGTCTCGGGGCAGTCCTCTCCCAAGAGGTTGGCGGCGAAGAGCACCCGGTCCTTTACATCAGTCGGAAGCTCTTCCCCCGAGAAAAGAACTATGCCGTGGTGGAAAAGGAAGCCCTAGCCGCGAAGTGGGCTTGTGACGCCCTGCGGTACTATCTCCTGGGAGCCCCTTTCATCTTGTCACCGACCACTCTGCTCTCCAGTGGTTGGCCCGCATGAAGGACCATAATATGCGGCTGCAGCGGTGGTACTTAGCGCTGCAACCTTATGCCTTCACCGTTCGCCATCGGGCTGGGAGAGACCACGCAAACGCCGACTTCCTTTCCCGCCTAGGAGGTATGGAAGGGTCTGGCCCCGGTACCCGGGAGCCAGCCTTGAGGGGGCGGGTCGTGTAGCGGGGCGGCCTGGCTTCCAGGCGCCCCAGGAAGCGATGAGCCAGAAAAGCCGCCAGAGTGGGCGGAGCCACCGCGGCCTGTCCCCGCCCCCCGGAAGTCAAGGGGCGGGACAGGAAGTATAAAGGCCAGGCCCCAGCGCTCAGTAGCTGGCCGGCAGCAGGAGAGGACAGACGCTGGTGCCCGAGCTCCCGCGGACCTGAGCCTGCCGAGAGCCCGGTATCCTGAGAAGGACTGGCCGAGCCTGCCAAGAGCCCGGTATCCTGAGGAGGACTGGCCGAGCCTGCCGAGAGCCCGGTATCCTGAGGAGCAGTCTGAGCTTCCCCCCGCCGAGGGCCCAGAGGGAGCGACAGACCTACCTGGTGCTCGGGGCCCGGAGGAGCCCATGATCTGCGACCCAGCAGACGGAACTCAGGAGGAGCAGGTACCCATGGAGGAGGAGATGGGAAGTGGCCCGGGGATAGCAGACCCCGAACCCATGTCAGTGTGTTGCGGTCAGGATCCCCACTGACTGCGCGGCAGACGGACTGCTGCGGATAGGGCCCCGGGCTGGAACACAGTGAAGTGGGTGGGCCTGTGTTCCCCCCTGCCACCCCGCGCCGGGTGGCAGTCTCTCCTCCTCCTTGTCCAAGGGGCCTGGGCCCCTGACAGACTATCCGTTGGCTGCCCTGCCCTGACCTAGGGCCTGTGCTAACCCAAACTGACCCAGCCCCTGCTACAGGGCCTGGGCCGCTGACTGACTATTGGTGTGCTGCCCCGCCCTGACCCAGGGCCGGAGCTGTTAATTGTGTGCTCAGTCCCTGCCTAAGGGCCTGAGCCCTGAACTGTTAATTGTGTGCTTAGCCCCTACCCAAAGGTCTGGGCCCTAACTGTTATCAGCTTTGTAGCGGGGCGGCCTGGCTCCCAGAAACCCCAGGAAGGGACGAGCCCCACCCCGGAACTACTACAGGTACATTCCCAGCTTTCCAAAGGGATGACTAGTACTTGTTTCTAGGCTGATAGATCCTTAAAGATGTGATCTTAAAACAGGGCTGCACAGAGGATTCAGGGGGCCTGGGGCAAAGCGGGGGAGCTGCGGCGCTTGTACTCACCTGGCGGCAGTCTGGGTCTTCGGCGGCTTTTCGGTGGCGGGGGGCCCTTCAGTCACTCCACATCTTCGGCAGCACTAGGGTTTCCATTCGTCCGGATTCCCCCGGACATGTCCGGCTTTTTTGAGTTAAAAATAGCGTCCGGGGGGAATTTGTAAATGACTGGATTCCCCCCCACACACCAACATGCAGAGCATGCGCGGCTGACAGGGCAGCTGGCTTGATTGTGCCACTCTCATGGGGCTCTGGCAGCCAGAGCCCCTCCTCCGCTTCCCCCTTCTCTCCCCTACAGCTTGAAATCACTCCCCTCCTCTCTCTCCCTCCCTCCCCCTCCCTGCATTCGCAGATCGCCGGCTGGCCGTTCGCATCGGGCCTCCGGCAGTCTGGAGCTCCTCCCCCTGCTCCTGCTCCCCCTCCCCTGCTGCCCAGCCCGCCGCTCCGCAGCACTCTGTGGGGGCAGGGACCGGGCTGTGCCGCTCTGCTGGGGAGCGCAGCAGCATGTTGGGCTCCGTGGGGAGCTCGACACGCTGTTCTGAGCGGCACAGTAAGGGGGCCACGGGGTAGGAGAAGGGGCAGGGAGGTTCTGGAGGGGGCAATCAAGAGACAGGGAGCAGGGTTGGATGGGTCGGGAGTTTGGGGGGGGCTGTCTGGGGTGGGGGTGTGGATAAGGTTTTGGGCAGTCAGGGTACAGGTAGGGGGTAGGGTCCTAGGGGGGCAGTTAGGGTGGGGGGGCCTCAGCGGGGGCAGTCAGGGGACAAGGAACAGGGAGGCTTAGGTAGGGGGTGGGGTTCTGGGGGACAGTTAGGAGCAGGGGTCCCAGGAGGGGGCAGTCAGGGGACAAGGAGCCGGGGAGGGTGTTGGGAGTTCTGGGGGCGGGGCTGTCAGGGGGCAGGGGTGGGGAGAGGGATTGGAGCAGTCAGGGGACAGGGAGCAGAGGGGTTTAGATGGGTCGGGAGTTCTGGGGGGGGGCTGTCATGGGGTGGGGAGTGGTTGGATGGGGCGTGGGAGTCCTAGGGGTCTGTCTGGGGGTGTGGATAAGGGTTGGGGCAGTCAGGGGACAGGTAGGAGGTAGGATTCTAGGGGGCCAGTTAGGATGGGGGGAGGGTCTCAGGAGGGGGCAGTCAGGGGACAAGGAGCAGGGAGGCTTAGGTCGGGGGTGGAGTCCTGGGGGGCAGTTAGGGGCAGGGGTCCCAGGAGGGGGCAGTCAGGGGACAGACAAGGAGTGGGGGGGAGGGTTGGGGGTTCTGAGGGGGGCGGGAAGTGGGAGGGAGTGGAAGGGGCGGGCCTAGGGCAGAGGGGGGCGGGGCTAGGGCTAGGCTCCTCCCATCCTCTTTTTTGATTGTTGAAATATGGTAACCCTAGGCAGCACTGAAGGACCCGCCGCCGAAGACCCAGAGCGACTGAAGGGCCTCCTGCCACCAAAATGCTGCCGAAGACCCGGACCGCCGCCGGGCCAGGGCTTGCGGGGCCCGGGGCCTGGGACAAATTGCCCCACTTGCCCCCCCTCCGGGCGGCCCTGCCTTAAAATAGTGGCACTTAGTATGAAAAAAGTATTTTACACACACACACACACACACACACACACACACACACACACACACACACACACACACACACACACACACCTGAAAGTCTCAACCAGAAAACTTTCCATTTACTATGGATGTGAATTTCATGAAACTTAAATGTGAAGCAGAAATGAGGTTAGAACTCCAGAAAGAAAAGATTCACGTGTGAGCCAGTTAGGGAGTTCTCATTAGCAGAAACAATTTGCTTAGTTAACTTTACTTTAGACCAAAGGATTTACCTCTAAGGAAGTAAGCAGAAACTTTCTGACTTGTCATGAAACAGTAATAGAACTCAACCAGCTGATAGCCAGTGTTCTTTTCCTGTGTACCTGGTGGAAAGCCTCTGATGAAGGGCACGCTAAGAATTATTGCCCAAGCCAAAAAAGAGCCAAAGATACACCCTGCCTAAATGGAGAAAATTTTACTAGCAACACAGAACATGAAAGGGTTTTTTTAAAGTAAGATTGATAATTGACAGCGTCCCTTTTAAATTATACTGTGATTTTCTACAATAATTGTGCTGATTCATTCCAGCGTGCTTGAAATTCTTTGGAATAATCACCATTGCACATTTGTCTAAACTGCTTTTTCTTATTCTCTCTCTTAATCAAAACTAGGAAGGTAAGTAAACAGCAGCTACTCCCAATAGGCTGAAGCTCTGCTGTTAAAATGGGAGCAGATTGGAGATGTAAGCAAATTCTGAAAGAAGTTAGGTAACTGTTGGGCTGTCAAATTAGGCTGCTGACAGTGAATTGTTATATAATATTACATTGAAAGGGTAGGGAAATCCCTACGCAGGTGAGAACAGGCTCATTTGGTATCTGTGACATATGGTTCCTTTGTACAGATTTGATGCTGTTCATCAGTATCACTTGTTTGGTCAAAAAAATAAAACATTTCTCTTTTTAATAGAATAGTTGATTGCAAATTATAACTTGGAAGCCACTTCGGTGGTTTCACCACTGTTACAGAGGAACAAAGTACTCTAGGTATCGCATTATGAACGATGCATTGGTGCCGGCCCCAGGGTTCTATGCAACTATGAATGAAGTGGAGCTTCTCACTCTCTTTGCCTGAGATGGAGGCATTCTGTCAGAAGGGTGTCAGAAGCCTTTCTCTGTATTTTTTGCAATTCTAATATATCTTTTTTTGAGACAGGGCAACTTTTCCACCTCACCATTTATCCCATTTTCCCAGATCATTTATGAATATGTTGAACAGGACAGATCCCTGGACAGATCCTTAGTGGGCCCAGCTGTTTACCTCTTTCTATTGTGAAAACTGACCATTTATTTCTACCCTTTGTTTTCTATCTTTTAAACTAGTTATTGATTCATTAGAGGACCTTCCTCTTATCCCATGACTGCTTCCTATGCTTAGAGTCTTAGCTGTGGGTCTTTGTCAAAGGGTCTCTGAAAGTCCAATTACACTATATCCACCCGATCACCCTTGTCGTCCTGCTTGTTGACACCCTCAAAGAATTATAATAGATTGGTGAAGCACGATTTCCCTTTACAAAAACCATGTTGACTTTTCCCCAAAGAATTGTGTTCATCTATGTATCTGATAATTCTGTTCTTTACTATACTTTCAACCAATTTGCCAGGTATTGAAGTTAGGCTTACCAGCCTCTAATTGCTAGAATTGTCTCTGGAGCCTTTAAAAAATTGGCATCACATTAGCTATCCTCCAATCATCTGGTACAGAGGCTGATTTAAGCAATAGGTTACATACTACAGTTAGTAGTTCTACAATTTCATATTTGAGTTCCTTCAGAACTCTGAGGTGAATACCATCTGCTCCTGGTGACTTATTACTCTTTAATTTTATCAATTTGTTCCAAAACCTTCTCTATTGACATCTCCATCTGGGACTGTTCCTCAGATTTGTCACCTAAAAAGAATCTCCCTCACATGCTCTGCAGCGAAGACCAATGCAAAGAATTCATTTAATTTCTCTGCAATGGCCTTGTCTTCCTTCAGTGGTCTTTTAGCACCTCGATTACCAGTTGCTCCACTGATTGTTTGACAGGCTTCCTGCTTCTGATGTACTTTAAAAAAAATGCTGCTAGTTTTTGTGTCTTTTGCTAGTTGTTCTTCAAGTGCTTTTTTGGCTGCTGAATTATACTTTTACACTTGATTTGCCAGAGTATATGCTCCTTTCCATTTTCCTCCATTAGGTATACGTATTAGGGCAGTAAAGCAATTAAAAAAAAGTAATCATGATTTAAAAAATTAATCGCGATTAATCACACTGTTAAACAATAATAGAATACCACTTATTTAAATATTTTTGGATGTTTTCTACGTTTTCTATATTTTCATTTGTACTGTAGTACACTTTCTATCATTAAAGTTGAACTTACACATGTAGAATTATGTACAAAAAAATAACTGCATTCAAAAATAAAACAACGTCAAATTTTAGAGTCTACAAGTCCACTCAGTCCTATTTCTTGTTCAGTCAATCACTCAGACAAACAAGTTTGTTTACATTTGCAGGTGATAATACTGGCTGCTTCTTGTTTAGAATGTCACCTGAAAGTGAGAACAGGCATTCTCATGGCAGTGTTGTAGCCAGCGTCGCAAGATATTTACATGCCAGGTGTGCTAAAGATTCATAGGTCCCTTCATGCTTCAATCACCATTCCAGAGGACATGTGTCTATGCTAATGACGGGTTCTGCTCGATAACAATCCAAAGCAATGTGGACCGACGCATGTTCATTTTCATTATCTGAGTCAGATGCCACCAGCAGACAGTTGATTTTCTTTTTTGGTGGTATGATTTCTGAAAGCAGGCTCCACACCTCATCCCTCTCAGATTTTGGAAGGCACTTCAGATTCTTAAACCTTGCGTCGAGTGCTGTAGCTATCTTTAGAAATCTCACATTGGTACCTTCTTTGCATTTTGTCAAATCCGCAGCAAAAGTGTTCTTAAAATGAACATGTGCTGAGTCATCATCCGAGACAGCTATAACAAGAAATATATGGCAGAGTGCAGGTAAAATAGAGCCAGAGACATACAATTCTCTCCCAAGGAGTTCAGTCACAAATTTAATTAATGCATTATTTCTTAACAAGCTATATCAGCATGGAAGCATGTCCTCTGGAATGGTGGCCGAAGCATGAAGGGACATATGAATGTTTAGCACATCTGGCACGTAAATATCTTGCAATGCCAGCTACAAAAGTGCCATGCGAATGCCTGTTCTCACTTTCTGGTGACGTTGTAAGAAGCGGGCAGCATTATCTCCTGTAAATGTCAACAAACTTGTTTGTCTTAAGTGATTGACTGAAGGAGAAGTAGACTGAGTGAAAACTAAAGTTTTGCATTGTTTTGTTTTTGAGTGCAGTTACGTAACAAAAAAAATCTACATTTGTAAGTTACACTTTCACGATAGAGATTGTACTACAGTACTTGTATGAGGTGAATTGAAAAATACTTTCTTTTGTTTATCATTTTTACAGTGCAAATATTTGTAATAAAAAATATAAAGTGAGCACTGTACACTTTGTATTCTGCATTGTAATTGAAATTAATATATTTGAAAATACAGAAAAACATTTAATACATTCCAATTGCTCTTCTATTGTTTAACAGTGTGGTTAAAACTGCGATTAATTGCATTTAATTTTTTTAATCTCAATTAATTGTTTTGAGTTAATCGCATGAGTTAACTGCGATTAATCAACAGCCCTAATAAGAATCTATCTAAGGCTAAGCCTACTGGAGAGCATAAAGTCTTACTTTTTTTTTGTTAGTGTTCGAATAAATTAACACTTTAAAATATTTGACCATTTTAGACAATATTTGACTGGACAATTGACCACTTATTTTTGGATATTCAAATGCCATCCCTTAGTACTTTGGCACATTGGAATCCTGTAGTGAGGTTCACTGTAATATAAACAATAATGAAATCTGATCTCCCACTGTGAAATCTGGTGTTTTGTATTCTTTTACCCTATACTAACCAGATTTCACAGGGGAGACCAGCATTTCTCAAATTGGGGGTCCTGACCCAAAAGGGAGTTGCAGGAGGTCACAAGGTTATTTTAGGGGGTCATAGTATTGCCACCCTTACTTCTGCGCTGCCTTCAGAGCTGGATGGCCGGAGAGCGGTGGCTGTTGGCCGGACGCCCAGCTCAGAAGGCAGTGCCCCACCAGCAGCAGCACAAAAGTAAGGGTGGCAGTACCATACCATGTCATCCTTACTTCTGCGCTATTGCCTTCAGAGCTGGACAGTCGGAGAGTGGCAGCTGCTGACTGAGTGCCCAGCTCTGCAGGCAGCAATGCAGAAGGATGGCAATATCCTACCAGTCCATCCTTACTTTTGTGCTGCTGCTGGCCAGCTGCCCAGCTCTGAAAGCAGCAGCGCAGAAGTAAGGGTAGCAGTACCACAACCTCCCCCTACAATAGTCTTCTGACCCCACACAACGCCTTTTGGGGTCAGAACCCCTACAATTACAACACCATGAAATTTCAGCTTTAAATAGCTGAAATCATTAAGTTTATTATTTTTTAAATTCTCTGACCGTGAAATTGACCAGTATGGACCATGAATTTGGTAGGGCCTTAATCGTGCGTAATTAAAGCTAAAAGACGCAGTGTTAAGGAAGTGCACACCACTTTGCCATTGTCATTTCCCATCTTTTCAGTGCCTAGCTGTGTACTTGTAACATTTTCTTACCATCGTGTGGTTTCTATGGGTTACATAGAGAAACTGTGTGACTTGTCTAAGGCCATATAACAAGTTATGACAGAACCAGAATTAAAGTCATCAGTGCCTGGTTTCCAGCACCTTGCTCACTGCACTAAACAATACTGCTTTTTAATGTATTAAGAAATAGCATATAATTTTTAATAGATTCTGTTCTTGCATTAACAATAAAATGAGTGCTTACAATGGGAAAATGTTAGTGCAGTGGGATTTTTATTTCATGTTTTGCTAAATTTTAGCAAATATCTCTTTCAGTATGTGAGAGGACCTTTCTTTTCAGCATGAGATTAATTCCTTGAATTTCTCTCGTGTCTTGAGTGTGTAGGCGCAGTTATTCTGGTGGGAAAACATTGTCACCTACAACATTTATTGCAACTAATAAAACAGAGCAGCTAATAAAAATATTGACTAAAATGGCAGCAAGAAAAAAATCTTATTAATTATGTGCATTGAAATGTTGCTTCAGTGGCATAATGGTGCTGTTCTACTGTCCATGTGCGAGACCTTAACTATGACCCAATAGTCCAATTTAGGAGCAACACTGACATACGGTGAAGGACTGCCCATTGCTGTCTTTTTGTGCTTGGAGGATGGTGACTTGGAAATAAAGCCTTGTTGGGGATTGAACAGGGAAATCTTTAGAACTCCATCTGAGGGAGGCCCCAATGCCTGTGGAAGGGGGCCCCCAGTGCCCATCTTATGGGGGCTAGGTGGTTCAATAGGTTGATGATTTAGCTTGTCATTCTTAGAAACCAGGGTTTCCACAACCGAGAAAGGTGTTTGATGCTTTTAATCCACATACCTGGTCAACATTTTTGTTCATGTCACAAAAATCACTGTCATACTGAAAGGTGAACTGTCAGGCTGAAGGGAGGTTACTAGTGTAGTTCCTCACAGACTGGCCTTGGGACTCATCTTATTTAATATTTTTGTAATGACTTTGGCACAAAAAATGGGAGTGTATTAATAAAATTGGCAGATGACACAAAGTTGCGAGGTATTGCCAATATGGAGGAGGACCAGACTGTCATATAAGACGATCTGGATGGCCTTTAAAACTGGAGTAACAGAAATGGGATGAAATTTAATAGTGCGAAGTGCAAGGTCATGGATTTAGGGACCGTGATGGGGTGTACAAACCGCACACTAAGCAACAAGGGCTTAAGGGCTCATTTTGGGCTCAGCCAACCCTGCACCACCATACCTGCAGCAAATGCTCCATCTGCTGGAGGAATGAAAAGTCAGCGAATTAGCTCAGTTGGTTAGCAGCGCTAAAGGTGAGCAGACCTTCAGCCCATAGATCCAGCAGAGCAGAGTGAAACCTAAAGGCTCTAACGCAGCTGCCCAAAGGGGCCCTCTGTGAGGGAAGGGAGGACCCTCCATAGAGACAAGCAGAGAGGGAAGTATCCTGTGGCCCTGGACAGTGGCAACTCCCTCTTGTTTCTTTTTGATTTGGATTTTCCTAGCAGGCAAAGACCTTAGACTGAGCTGACCCCGGGGAGGAGACGAGAGGAAGACGCCCAGGGAGGACAGCCTTAAATAGCCTTGGTTGCCAGGTTACTGGTAGCCCAAAGGGCCCTGGGTCAGAGCCTGGTGGAGTGGAAGGGCCCGGGCTCCCCTCCCCACAACCTCCTGGACAGTCTGGGGTTGTGGCCATGACCACTAGGCCACGCTTCCCAATCAGACCCTGAGTAGAGACTATTACAAACTGGTGGAGAACATGGGTATTCGATTCCACCCCTGAGAGAAGAGGAGATTGACTGACCTAGGCGGCCAAACAGCCTGATTTAGAACAACATGGGCTGGTTGGCCAGTGACGATGGAGAACAGCGATAGCTTGGTTGATGGTCAGGGCACTTACCTGGGATGTGGGATGTCCAGGTTGAAATCTCTGGATTGAATGAGATAAATTCTCTTGCTTTCTCTTTCTCTCATGTTGCCCTGAAATTTCAAATATAAAATAAACAGGTATATGGCTGCAAAAAGTTTCTGTGTTGACAAATTTGCATTTTCAGATTGAAAAAACTGTTTTGTTGAAAATTTCATGATCAGCTCTAGTCAGGAGTGATGTGCATTAGCAAAGCTCTGGGGTTTGGGGAGTTTATAGTAGGGGGTCATTGTAGGTTAACATGAATCATAGAATCGTAGGACTGGAAGGGACCTTGAGAGCTCATCTAGTCCAGTCCCCTGCACTCATGGCAGGACTAAGTATTATGTAAACCATCCCTGACTGGAGCTTGTCTAACCTGCTCTTAAAAATCTACAATGAAGGAGAACCCACAACCTCCCTAGGCTATTTATTCCAGTGCTTAACTACCCTCACAGTTAGTAAGTTTTTCCTAATGTCCAACCTAAACCGCCCTTGCTGCAATTTAAGCCCATTGCTTCTTGTCCTATCCTCAGAGATTCAGAACAATTTTTCTCCCTCCTCCTTGTAACAAACTTTTATGTACTTTTATGGAAGTGCTTTGTCAGAGCTGTTTGCAGGAGCCGACCCTTCTATTCTGCGTTGACTCTAGTCCAGTGGTTCTCAACCAGTTTACCAATGTGGGCTGCATATACAGCTTTCTATGTGTTATGTGGGCTGCATCCACACAATATACATACCTGTATGGCCCTAAGGATATCACGTGGGCCGCAGCTGTGCACTGATTGGGCCACAAGCAGCCCGCCGGCCATGGGTTGAGAACCACTGTGTCAGTGCTGTTGTCCTTTAGGAACTTGAAATAATGTGGATTCATGCTGCCTTTTGATAAAGTAGTGTGTATGTTCTTTTTTCTCTGAATGACTTGTCAGTAACCAAACTGCAGGCGTTTGTGTATAACAATTTTTTATTTTCTTAGGTCCTGCTTTGCTGCTCACCAGTGATAATATCAAACAGCGGCTTGGTTCTGCTGCACTGGACAGGTACCCATTTCCCTTGACCCACTACTTACTGAGCAATGCTAAGGAAGGCCCAAGATGCACTTGTCTAAAAATCACACACTCAGCATGGGGAATATTTGCTAAAATATTTACGTTCCCATCAAAAAATAAGTCAGGCATACTAACCTTTTTAAAATAGAGCTAAGTTGTTTTTTTAAACTTTATTTTCCACAGACTCTCATTTTTCACTTGTCAAGTATATGCTTTTGAAATAGGTGTCAGGTTAATTATCCTAGTTCTTGAATGAGTGGATGTTTTGCATTCATTTGTAAAAATGTCATGAAATGTCTGATTAATGTTAGGTAGAGGCATATCCTGGTTCTTCAGTGCGTGTGTATTTAATGGAACAAATAGCAGGAAAATAAATGGCCTGGAAATGTTAGCTGAGACATAGACTGAACCCAAATATGAGGAATTTCTCAAGCTTGTCAGTTATAAATGTGTTAGGCTTTCTTTTCGCTTAACTTCTGTGCTCAAATAGCTTAATTTCCAGTATTGTGTATTGCTTGTGAATCTCCTTACCCAGCCGGCCTGTCTGGGAGTATAGAACCTGGGTCTTACCTGATTCTACAATAGCAACTTTGGTAAAGGCTCATTACAACTGGACCTTCTAGCTCAGCTTTGGTTCTGAGAACAGGATTCCTGAAAATGGCAATACCCTGCTAGTTTACAAGAGTAAAGCAGAAGAACAGTGCTGCTTCTTTGCAAAGCCTGTGATGACGGCAGAGTAGCTTAGCCCTGGATTTGTTAAGGTTGTGGCCGAACCCTGAAGGTTTTAGAAATTTGGTCGATGCTGATCCAGACTTTATAAATGTTTGTCTGTACTTCCCTCTAAGAGGCTCTGGCTTCCACCTCCTCCATGACCCCTATTAAAACTGCCAACCTTCCTCCTTCACTTCTTGAAGACCCTGTTGCAGAGCAAAGCTTCTCTGGTGGCATTGCATTCAAAGTGCACATGCTCTGGGGCTGGGCACCCCAGAGAACATTACAATCCCAGGAACATGCACTCTTAGATATGGGCAGTGGCCAGGGTTCAGCTGCACCGAAAGCATCCTCCTAGGGGAGAGGGCTGCGGGGAGGGTGCTTTGGCTGTGCGTGAACTCTAAGGGATTGAATTTCTTATTCACATGTGAAGAGTGTCTCACATTTAACTCGGAGGATGGAGGAAGGTTTGTTTTGGCTTCTGTTTTTTCCAGACTGGCTTTTCCCATACCAAGATGATAGTGGAGCTGAGCAGCTGGGATTCTAGCAGAGGTTCAGTGGATGGAGGGACAGATTTCCCCCCTTCCCCCATGATTAGGAAGACAGTGTTTTTAAAAAAAAAGAATATTTAGCTAGGTTAGATTTCAGTCCTTTCAGTCATTAGACGTGTCCCATTTAAAAAATGTTTGGGTGACCCCAGCTTCTGTTTATAGCCTCCAACATTTCCCCTCTGGGCTCAGTCCTCCACTCTGGCTGAATTCTTGCTGTGAATTGATCATAATTGTTTTGTTTGTTTGTGTCCCCCAGTATCCATGAGTACAGGCTATCTAGCTGGCTGGGGCAGCAGGAAGATATTCACCGTATTGTGCTCTACCAGTCTGACAGCACCCTTACTCCTTGGACACAGCGCTGTATCAGACAGGCGGACTGCATCTTAATAGTAGGGTTGGGAGAACAGGAGCCCACTGTTGGAGAGGTGCGGAATGTCTTTCTTTTTATCTGACGGTGGGGGGCAAAATTGCAAAACAACCTATTGTGTGACTGAGGCCTTGTTCTGGCTTTGGATTTGATACCCCTTGGGCATAAAATAGTGCATTATCATTATCATCTCCCTGGAAGTTTCTTTGAACTCCTGGGACTTTGGGAAACCTACCACCTGCAATCTCTGTATACATCACCTCCCTGGCTTGTCTCAGCCTTGGAACAGAACTAGTGAGTAGATGGAGAATGGGAGTGCTGTAAGTTAAGCTATGATAATAATGAAAAGTAAAGAAGACAAGGAGGGAAGAATGGAAGAAGGAGAAAAGAATATTTGAAAAAAGTGTCCTCATGTAAAATAGGCTAAGAACACCCTAAGCAGCAGTAAGCATTTTTAAACCTTTACTTTTTATCAGCTTGGGAGTAGATTTCATTTTATATGCGCTTCGTATGTCCATCTTGTTTAGATGTACAGTAGGCATTATATGGAAATAGTCAAAAAAAACCAGGAGTTTTTATATATATATATATGCATCCGAAGAAGTGGGTTGTAGCCCACGAAAGCTTATGCTCTAATAAATTTGTTAGTCTCTAAGGTGCCACAAGTACTCCTGGTTTTTTTGAGGATACAGACTAACACGGCTGCTACCCTGAAACCTATGGAAATAGTGTTCAACTTGTTTACTTTAAACGGCTCTTTATAAGTTCCTGCTAATCTTCAAGCAGGGAAAAATTAACTAGCTAACATTGTTAAGAGTAGCCACATAAATGCAAAGGAAGGTGAAAATATATTAGCCTAAATTACCTTTGTGCGATTCGTCCTAGTGTGCACATTTACACAGCTCTCTGCACATGCAGATGACGTGAGGAGCAAGATGGGAATGAGGAGGAAAGTAGAGGTGGTGTACTTTTGTAAGAAATACTGTACTCTGTTAGATTGGCCCTGTACTAGTGGATGTCTGACTGTGTGAGTGTAATGTGCTTCAGCTAGAAAGGATGCTGGAGAACACAGCAGTCCGAGCCCAGAAGCAGCTGATCCTGCTCCATAAAGAGGATGGGCCTCTCCCTTGCCGAACTGTGGAGTGGCTCAACATGAGAAGCTGGTGCTCAGCTCATCTTCACCTCCGCTGTCCCCGTCGAGTCTTCTCCCGGAGAAGCCTGCCCAAGCTGGTAAGGATACCTGCCTCTGTGTGTTGGTCTTCTGTCAGCACTTTCAATCCTAGCACCACATTTACTGTTCATTAAAGATAACCTAGGATAATGTCAGTGCATCATGCTGTGACCTGCAGTTGGGAAAGGTATTACCAAGATATTGTCTCCATTAATTGAGGACCTAATTCATTGTAGAAATCTAGTAGAGATCCTTGGTTTACAGCTGATTTAGGGATTGAAGGATGTATGTAGGGGTTTTGATCTGTTGGAGCCAGTGAATATGTATAACTGTTGCAGATGATACTAAACTGCTCAAGATAGTTAAGACCAAAGCAGACTGTGAAGAACTTCAAAATGGCAAATGAAATTTAATGTGGATAAATGTAAAGTAATGCACATTGGAAGAAATAACCCCAACTATACATACAATATGATGGGGGATAATTTAGCTACAGCGAATCAGGAAAAAGGATCTTGGAGTCAGCGTGGATAGTTCTCTGAAGACATCCACGCAGTGGGCAGCGGCGGTCAAAAAAGCAAACAGGATGTTAGGAATCGTTAAAAAGGGGATAGAAAATAAGATGGAGAATATCTTATTACCCTTCTATAAATCCATGGTACGCCCACATCTTGAATACTGCGTACAGATGTGGTCTCCTCATCTCAAAAAAGCTATACTGGTATTAGAAAAGGTTCAGAGAAGGGCAACTAAAAGGATTAGGTGTTTGGAACGGGTCCCATATGAGGAGAGATTAAAGAGGCTACGACTTTTCATCTTGGAAAAGAGGAGACTAAGGGGGGATATGATAGAGGTATATAAAATCATGAGTGATGTAGAGAAAGTAAATAAGGAAAAGTTATTTACTTGTTCCCATAATACAAGAACTAGGGGCCACCAAATGAAATTAATGGGCAGCAGGTTTAAAACAAATAAAAGGAAGTTCTTCACACAGCACACAGTCAACCTTGCCTGAGGAGGTTGTGAAGGCTAGGACTATAACAGCGTTTAAAAGAGAACTGGATAAGTTCATGGAGGTTAAGTCCATTAATGGCTATTAGCCAGGATGGCTAAGGAAGGTGTCCCTAGTCTCTGTTTGTCAGAGGGTGGAGATGGATGGCAGGAGAGAGATCACTTGAACTGTTATGTAGCCCTGTCACGGGGTGGTCCCCCTGAGAGTCCTTTCAGGCCTTAATCACAGACCGCACTCACCCTAGGTCTCTTTCACCACCATGTTTTCTTGTATTCTTCTAGCAGGCCACAGCCAGTAGTGCTATTTACATCTATTTTCCATCCGTAGCCAGCCCTCCTTGCTTGCTTCTAGGGAAGAGAACTGTAGTAGCAGCATCTAGTCCTGCCTGCTTCAGCCTTTCTTAAAGCTTCCTGTTCTCCCCCCGAACTACCGTCCTGCTTAGCTCAGAGGTGGGCAAACTACAGCCACATCCAGCCCACGGGACTCCCCTGCCCTGCCCCTGAGTTCCTGGCCCTGGAGGCTAGCCCCTAGCCCCATCCCTGCTGTTCCCCCTCCCCCGCAGCCTCAGCTCACTGCGCCACAGCCAGGGCCAGCTCCAGCTTTTTAGCCGCCCCAAGCGGCAAAGAAAAGAAAAAGCTAAACAAAACCCAATTGAGCTGCCGTCGAAGAGGAAGAGACGGGGTGAAGGACTCGCGCCCGAATTTCCCCCGAAGACTAAAACGGGGTGCTTGAGCTGCCGCCGAAGTGCTGCCCCAATAATGGACGGACTGCTGCCCCTTTCTATTGGCTGCCCTAGGCACCTGCTTCCGTCGCTGGTGCCTGGAGCCGGCCCTGGCCACAGCCTGACCTGGTGCTCTGTGCTGCGTGGTGGCGTGGCTGGCTCCAGGCAGTGCGGTAAGGGGGCAGGGAGCAGGGGCGTTGGATAGAGGGCAGGGGAGTTCCGGTTGGTTGTCAGGGAGCGGGGGTGTGGATAGGGGTTGGGGCGGTCAGAGGGCGGGGAACAGGGCGGGTTGAATGGGGGCAGGGGTCCCAGGTGGACAGTCAGGAATGAGAGGAGGGGTTGGATAGGGTGGCAGGGGGCAGTCAGGGGCGGGGGGTCTGGGGGCAGTCAGGGGACAGGGAGGGGTGGATGGGGCAGGGGTACCCGGGGGGGCCATCATGGGACAGGGAACGGGGGGGTTGGATGGGGCAGGAGTCTGGGGAGGTTGAATAGGGGGTGGGGGCTGGGCCACACCTGGCTTTTGGGGAGGCACAGCCTCCCCTAACCGGCCCTCCATACAATTTCGGAAACCCAGTGTGGCCCTCAGATGAAAAAGTTTGCCCGACCCTGTCCTAGCTGTTGGGGGTACTTCTGCCCAGTTAGCCCCTCAGCTGTATTTCTATTCAGTTAATTGGTCTCCTCTGCCAACTACCAGTTAGGTCCCAATTAATATAGCCTGGTGGTGGTAGAGTGACAGGGTGCTGCGTTAGTGCCGGACTCAGTACACCCTGTTCCAAGCCCTTAGGCCTGGTCCACACTAAGCCCCCAGTTCGAACTAAGATACACAACTTCAGCTACGTGAATAACGTAGCTGAAGTCGAAGTATCTTACTTCGAACTTAAAAGTACTTACCGCGGGTCCACACACGGCAGGCAGGCTCCCCCGTTGACTCCGCCTACTCCTCTCGGAGAGCAGGATTACCGGCGTCGACGGCGAGCACTTCCAGGATCGATTGCTGGCTGCTGAACCAGCGGGTAATATAAATGTACCCTTAGTGTTATCATAAGGCTCTCAGTGTTTGAGGAGAGGGTGCAGAGAGCCAAGCAGGCTGAAATCCTGCATAAATTGAGGAATTTCTTTGTGGAATACAAGAATGAGGCTTTCTGATGGTTAGTTGCAACTAGTTGCATTTTCTTAGTGGTTGAGTTCAACATTTGATGTTTTCCTTCCTGTTCATTTTTGGATACTTCATGTTATTTTTGTTTTGTTTTTTAGGAGGTTGGGTGGGAGGAAGGTATGTCATGACTTGGTCTTTCCCAAGAAGTTGCACAGTGCATATCTTGTTATGCAGCGCAATTGCACATTCTCAACTCAGTGGAAGAGGGAGCCTTTTAAACATATGGTCAAAACTGGTGGCCACCTTAATACAGTGAAGGCCAAGTAGCTGTTTCTCTTACAAATTCCCCCAGCCTCCAGGTTTTGTAACAAAATGTCAGAACAATTGGAAATGGCATCAATGTGAAGCTTGGTTGTATATCATGGGATTCTGCCTAGTTGAAGTTGTAACTTATTTTGCAGGCAGGTCCATCTTTAAAGTGGATAAACTGCTGTAGTGTTAGAAAGAGAGCGAGAGAGCTTCAGCTCTAGTTAGCTGTTCATTTAGGGATCAGTTCTATCCCATTGATTACACTGGAAGCTTCCAGTGCTCTGCAACTTTGAAAATTAGGCCCCCTCTCTTTAGTACCTAAATGTGGGTTATAGGCCTAATATTTTGTCCTTATCCTCTTTGCCTCAGTGTCCCTGTTTACAGATGAAAAATGTGACAGTGCAAAATGTTATTTCCCTGGGTTTGGCTGGCAAACCTTCCCTTAGCTTGTTTGTTGACCTAGGTCCCCTCTTTAAATACCATGGAAGCGAACATCCCTTAACATTGGTTTGTTTTGAAATGTTGAAGGAAACAGGTTTGTGGGCTACATTCTGATTATGACATCTAAAAGAAAATTAAAATCCTGCTCAGTTTGTTTAATGATTTTGTTAGTGACACAAGCTGAGCCAATTCTCTGTGTCTGAAGGCGTAATCTGTCAGCCATGACTAGGAAGGAGGGATGAGGACATGTTTGTGCCTTCTTGTCCTTTGGTTCACCCCCCTCTCCACATGGTTCTCCATAATGGACAAATGAGTTCTAGAGACAGTCATCCGAGGTTGCAACCTTTAATTTCCTTTAGCTCCTATCCTCTGACAAGGATACTTACAAGCTACAGGGTCAAAGGATTACCCAGACACTGCCACCATGCTAAGAGCCGTGCAGCATCGTCTGAATATCAGGGCTATAAAGCACGTTCTCCCATCCATAACTTTCTATGGAATGTATTTTTTTCATAGATTCACACACACACACAAAATCAGAGGCTTCAGAGCAGTTGGGAACCTGAAATCCTTGAGCAGGCTCTAGCTCTTGGTGGGTACACTGTTATCTATTCTGGCACCTGTTCACCCGGGAGACTACATGTCTTCGATTGACCTCTCTCATATGGATCTCTGCTGCCACATACAAGATTCAGAGCCACTGATTAAGGGCCAACCCCCCTCATCTGTTGCTGCTTGGATGGGTCTTGTAGGTCCATCTGGGTCTGTTCCTAATTGCATTGTGTCTGTAAGGGATTAGGGAACATATCAATGAAGAAGAGAAATATTTGGCTTTTGCCTGTAAGTTAGTTGTCTTCAGTTATGCCTGTGGCCCACCCTGCATTGGCCAGCATTAATGCTAACATGTAAACATTCTTAGAGGGAAACAAATGTACACACTTCAATTTTCTTAAATTTTAAAAAGGAACTTGCATTATTTTTAGCTGTGTAAATTACAGCCTTCTGGGTGGGGGTTTGTGAGTGGGTCTTCGACACTGCAATATGAACAGCTTTGATCTGCCTCCTGATCTTCCAGGAGAAAACCACCCATCAGATGTGTGTCATAATATTTCTATGATCTTTACCTCCTACATGCAGACAGTACCAGTTGTGCAAGTGCAACTGTTGACAGCACTGGCATTAAAATCATTGCTTGTATTAAAGCCCAGACTCTTAATATCGTAGTAACATCATGTCTGTGATTACTGCTGTCCACATCCACCATTTTTCTGCCTTCCCCCCTTTTGGCTTATGAACTCTGAATGCAGCTTATGGAAGCATCATCTGCTTTTGTTTATGTCTTGTATGCTGCAGTTTTTCATCAGGAGGAAACTCAAGAATCTTACTAATCTCAGTAATTAATTAGTGGAGATCTGTTGTGTTGGCTCATCAGCCCAGAGTTGAAGGTGTTTAGCAGGACCTTCCAATTGCTCATTTTGCTGTGAAACAGGTGCATCTGCTGTTTCTCTTCATGTTTTTATCAGATGCTTGAGTTCTTCTATTCTGGGTGGGAGGGAAAGTGTTAATGCATGAATGAAAGCTTCTGTTTTTCTTCTAGTAGTGTCCCTACGGGTGCTCCACTCTAGGTTTTCTAGCACCCCCTGCGCCTTTGATTAGAGATTTATCGCAGCAATGTCCGTTTGGCCTGCATGTGTGCCCTAGTCAGCCTCGTGCCCCATGCCGTTGTTATATAGTACTGCGTGGGTGAAGCACCCTCAGTTCCTCAACCACCTCAACCTTAGATGGAGCTCTGGCAGTTGTTCCCATTGAGATTTCCTCAACTTGTCCTCATTTCTTGTGCTAATAGATAGTCTAAGGGCTTGTTTCCACTTACCAGGGGATTGATGCACGGCAGTCAATCCACCTAAAGAAGACCCGCTAAATCGACCACTGATTGGTCTCCCGTCAGCTCCGGTACATTATTCATGTAGGGGGAGTTGCGTAACTAAGGTCAACTTAGCCCCATAATGTAGACCTACCCTTAGTAGCTCTTAGCATGTGACTAATTAGTTGTAAGTAGTAGTAGTTTAAGCGTCCTAGTTTTAAAAAAATGTTTATTTTTCTTTCATATGTGTTATATATTATGGATACTAGATAGTAGTTATGCCTGGTTCTCCCAGCTTCAAACATTGTCTGTTATACCAGGAGGTGATCCCGGTAAGTGACGGATACTCCCGCTGCATATGTTGACATGGGGAATTGCACATTGCCCAGGAAAGCTACATCTGTCTGGCGCTGAAATCAAGAGCCTGGAAAAACATAGAGATAAAACTTCATTTCCTCATGATGGAGAGCTCTCTATGCCCAGCTTCTGACCCATGCCAAGGGACACCCCCTGTACTCTGGTCTCTGAGCAAATCTGCTGTCTCCACAATATTGGAGCCCCATATCTCTGGGTCACTAAGAGGAAGACCCAAGACTCCTCTCATAATTCCTTAAAGGCCCATGCCCCTGGATCATCAGGTAGAGAATCTACCTCAAAAAAACCAAGGTTGTCAGTGTCTTGAACCACTAAGGCACCATATGCTCTCCAGTCAGGTTACCCGCAAGGCAACTGGTTCCTCCGATACCAGGGCATCACTAGATTGAAAGATGACAAAGCCTTGGTCCGGAGAGATTGCACTGTTAGCAGACCGAGGTGGCAAGAAGAGCACCTCTGCTTCCTTGGTACCGAAGTTATGCTCAGAATAAAAAAGGACAAAGCCAGAGTCATCCTAAGAGTTCCGACCTGGCCCAGATTTCTTACCTGATTTAGCTGGCCGTTTGCTCTCAATCACTCTCCACGCTGCTCCTCATCTCCTCTCCCAGGAAAGCGAGATGATCCTTCACCCCAATCTCGCAGTGCTTTGTCTCAAACCATGGTTGATGGTTCATGGGATTAGAGGCAACCTGCTCAGAGGATGTAAAATTAGTACTATTGCACAGCAGGAAGCAGTCCACTCGCTGCACGTACTCTCAAAAATGGAGGAGATTTGTCTGTTGGTGTGACTTCAAATATATGCCACCAATGACCTCATTGCTGCTGGATATACTGGACTATGTCCTAACTCTAAAAAGCTTGGGACTCTCGATGAGCTCCATAAGAGTTTACCTGGCAGCCATCACGGCTTTCTACCCCACAATAAAGGGTTATTCCGTCTTTGCCCACCCAACCACAGCGAGATTCTTCAGCCAGTCCAATGCCCTACTCCTGTTTGGGACCTCAGTCGAGTCCTTAAATGCTTCACAAGACCCCCGTTTGAACCAACAGCTATCTGCTCACTGCTCCATTTATCAATGAAGACAGCATTCCTGATAGCCATCATGTTGGCACAGCAGGTTGAGGAACTAGTAGCCCCGATTACATGCCCCCCTTTCACAGTAGTTTTTAAGGACAAGGCCATGCTGCAACCCCCTCAAAATTTTTACCCAAAGTTTCTTATGAGTTCCATATTAACCAACCCATTTACCTGCCTGTTTTCCACCCCACACTACATCTAGATAACCAGGAGGCACTGCTGCACACCCATGAAGTCAGGAGAGCCCTGGCCTTCTATCTGGACAGGACAAAGTCCTTCAGAACGACCCACAAGTTGTTTGTTTCAGTAGCAGATAGTCAAAAGGGTCTGTAATCTCTAATCAAAGGCTTTCCAAGTGGAGATCAGCCTGTATTAATTCTTGCTACAAATCTTTCAATATTCAAACACCTTTGAATATATGCACTCATTCTATTAGGTCCATTTTCACATCTATGGCATTCCTCAAGAACGTGCCCATTATTGAAATACGTAAGGCCACCACTTGCTCACCTAACAGAATGCTATAACTCACAACTCTGCTGCTGATACTGTGTTTGGTTTGGCTGTACTTTCTTTGGTACTGTACTCCGAAGTCTCCCCCATCTTAGAGGGAACTGCTCAGAAGTCACTTAGAGTGCAGCACCCAAAGGGATACTGCTGGAAGAGGAAATAGTTCCTCATCCTGTGCAATCACTGTGGTTATTCGAGATGTGGCCCCCTACAGGCACTCCACTACCTGTCCTCCTTCCCCTCTGCTTCAGAGTTCTCTGTTGTGGAGCTTGGCAGTAGAGAAGGAACTGAGGGCAGTTCTATAACAACGGCACAGGGCACAAGACTGACTAGCACACATGTGCAGGTGACACGGACACTGCTATGAAATATCTCCAGTCAATGCGCACCTAGATTGGAGCTCCCATAGGGACACACATCTTGAAGAACCACAGTTACTGCACAGGGTGAGTAACCATTTCTTATGTGAAAGATTTTACTTTTGGAGTTGTCTGATAACTCCAAAAGTTGTTTTGTCCTGAAATATTGAGAGCTGAACAAATACAGTAAACAAACCACATGGGACATATGGTGAGCTATTAAGATACCAGGAAAAACAACGAGGAGTCCTTGTGGCACCTTAGAGACTAACAAATTTATTTGGGCATAAGCTTTTGTGGGCTAAAACCCACTTCATCAGATGCATGGAGTGAAAAATACAGTAAGTAGAATATATATCATAGCACATGAAAAGATGGGAGTTGCCTTACCAGGTGGGGGGGTCAGTGCTAACGAGCCAATTCAATTAAGGAGCCCAGCCCCACTTTGCCCCCAGCTCTGCTCCAGCCCAGCCATAGCCCTGACTCCCAGGCCAGCTGTGGCTATGCCACGGGTCTTTTATTCCAATGTAAAGATACCCTAAAATTCTTTGAATAGATGCTGGATACAAAAGTGCTTTCAATGTATCCGTAGCTTCCTTGGCTCTAGGTACTGAGAGCCCCCTTCTCCCTGGGCAACCCTTTGCCAGGTAATTAGAGAGCCAGCAAGCAGGCTTCCCCCACTACCTGAACCCACTATTTATTAGTTCCTTTGTTTTCTGGGAACAGAACTTTGATCCAGACGAGTGAGATTTGCGTAAGTGATAAGAGAGGTTTGCAATATCCCAGCTGCACTGTGCTTGTCATAAAATTAAAGCAACTTTAATTTGTGTAATGTCTTCCATGTCAAAGGCATCTCCAGGTGCTTCCCAGAGTTAAATAATAAATGGCCGAGGGAAAAAAGGAATGGAAAGATACATGCAGGGGAGGGGAGAGATTTTCAGATAAAAAGAAATGGAAGAGAGCTGATGAAGCAAAGGAACAGGGGAGTTTTTCTGTGCAGTTGGAGCTGCAGACAAGGTGGTGCTTGCCTGGGCAGTTGCAAGACAGTATGAAGGAATGGAGGCAAACATTCCGCGACGGGAGGAGCAGAGAAGAGGGGCAAGGACAGGGTAGGCTGATGGTGCCTGACCTTGGAGCAGTGTTCTGAAACGAACGGGGAGAATTTGAGGTTGGGGTAAAGTTGTTGCACTTATTTGTACAAGTGTGAAATTGGTTAGCAGTACCATGCACATACTAGAGACTTTGAACTTGGTGAGCCTATATTGAAAATTATTGTAAGAACTGTGGCAACAGGAGATGAAGGTCTGAATGAGGGTCCAAGCAGTGGTGGACACAGGCATTGTTCCACAGATACTAAGCAGCAGATATACAGACATAGAAAATGTGGAAGATATAGAAAAGTGTACAAATTGAAGGCATGTAAAAGGTCTGGGAAGAGGAGATATATAGTGTGTCCCTAGGTTGCTTGTAGGATTGTTTTTCAGGGACACTTGAAGTGGTTAAGGCATGTTATTGTTAGTGAAATTAGACATTTGTTACTATTTTGAACAATTGAAGCTCTACAAATCCAGGTCCCTGTCCAGGACAGGAATGTTCCTAGTGGTGATAATTGGTAGTTTCTTGAAGAATGAAGTCTCTGTTCAAACACACATGATCTTCCTCCCAAGGGCAACTTCCTCATTTAGAGTATACCATAGCTGCAAGTGAAGATGTAATTGTAGCATGCGTAGATGGAACAAGATGAAAACTAGCCCGGGTAACAATAGCAGTGAAGACCAGTGGCACAGGCTTCAGCACAGGTTAGCAACCTGAGGATGTATCCAAGGTCCCTGGTGGGCCTGTACTTAGGCTAGCTGCCCCAAGTACAAGCCTGTGCCATCATGTCTTCACTTGTGTTGTTACTTGTGTGTGACCCCAAGAGCCCCTTCATGCCCTCTGGCAGGGGGCCCACTATACAGTAACTCTTATCAGGCCTGACACACTCAGAAACCCAACACACTGTCGTCATAATATGTATCCAAAGGATATCTTGTACGGTATTGTATGTAAACTGGTGACACATTGTGTATAATGAATTATGTATGTGCTGGAAGTATGTTCTTCAGATGTGTTTGGACGGCAGTGCATAAACCCAGTCTACCCTAGACAAAGGAATGTGCATTGACCAGTCTGTCCGGCTTGCTTGCAGGCAGAGGACAATGAAAGCACATGTACATGTAAGATAATCACAGCAATCAAGTTAACAAGGGGAAGATAGCTTAGTGAGCATGCTAGGGGACAGAGTCTGTATCCCCAGGAAGTTTTTCTGGCTCTTGAGGAAAGACAGTGGACTTTGGGGAAATATAAGGAGACCATCATTTAGGGAACAAAGGAGACAGCACCCTCTGATTCTGTGAACATTGGATCCTCTTGCCAGAAGGATTGGAGATGCTGGTGGCTTGAGGTAAGTGAGAAAGCTGTTTAGGCAAAGTTAGTAGTAGACATTGGAAAGCATGTTTCATATTGTTTTGTTAGTAGCCATGCCTGTCTATTTTACTCTTGCTAAGTATCACTTACATCTCTTGTTTTTGTTAATAAATGCATTCTTAGTTGTACTATAAATCATCTCAGTACTGTTATATTGAAGTCAATGTGAGTCTTTAGCTAAGCTAGCAGACTGGTGTGTGCTGTGTCTCTTTGGAGACAGGGAACTTAACTTCTGTGAGTGTCTAGTGAGAGGGACAGCATGCTCCATGGAGATGTGTCTGGGGAACTTAGGAATTGGGAAGTCACTGATTGTTACCTGCAAGACAGGGTTTAGATTGGTAGAGTGTTGAGGAGCTGGCTGGCAAGGCAGACAGGCTGCAGTGTCAGGGAGCTGACACACATGCTAATCTCCAGCAAAGTTCATGCTCACACTTGCTAAGGCAGAGTGGTAACACGGTGGCTTGTGGTTCTGGACTGCCATGAAGAGAGCATCTAGTGGTGGCTAGATTAAAACCAGCATGGGGATCCTACCCATGCTACAGTTATACCTTCACTTGAATCAAGCTAGCACAGGTAACAATGGTAGTGAAGATTTGGCTATTGTTACAGTGTTAGCTTTAATCTAGCTATGTCTGCCTACTTCCTAATGGTGCATTGCACATGTGTGATAAACCATGCTCTAAATTGCCCTTTCTCTGCCCTGCAGATAGAAATGTATGAACGAGTATTTCAGAAACCACCAGACCGTCACTCTGACTTCTCTCGACTAGCCCGTGTTTTGACTGGAAATGCTGTGGCCCTAGTGCTCGGAGGTGGTGGAGCCAGGTAAGTCCCATATGGTTGTTCTGTGTACTCTGATAAGGCCTCTTACCAGACGTGATGCAACATTGTCATCAGGTTGTATTCTGAAATGATCCTATGGGTTGAGACACAGTCTGGAAAATCACACTTGTCCTGTGAACCCTGGGGCAGGTGGTGACTTCTACACTTCCTGCACATATGCGTGAAGCATCTGGCACTGATCACTCTCAGAAGACAGGATATGGAGGGCTAGCTGGACCTTTAGTCTGTCCCAGTATGGACATTTTTATGTTCTTGTGAGCACCTATGTAGGGGAGACTCAGGAGATGCTGTCATCATTGGCTGTAAGTGTGGATTTATGCAACAGAAACCACAAATGTTTTGGCTTGTTCCAAAGGGAGAATTCTCTCTTCCCTATTCTCTTCTGTCTATTGGCATATGACAGAGGGAAGCACGGAGACTTTCTCGCCGCTTTTGGCTTGCAGTGACGTAGAATCATAGAATATCAGGGCTGGAAGGGACCTCGGGAGGTCATCTAGTCCAACCCCCTGCTCAAAGCAGGACCAATCCCCAACTAAATCATCCCAGCCAGGGCTTTGTCAAGCCTGACCTTAAAAACCTCTAAGGAAGGAGATGCCACCACCTCCTTAGGTAACCCATTTCAGTGCTTCATCACCCTCTTAGTGAAAAAGGTTTTCCTAATATCCAACTGTCATAACTATAAAGGGAAGGGTAACAGCTCTCCTGTGTACAATACTATAAAATCCCTCCTGGCCAGAGACTCCAAAATCCTTTTACCTGTAAAGGGTTAAGAAGCTCGGATAACCTGGCTGACACCTGACCCAAAGGACCAATAAGGGGACAAGATACTTTCAAATCTTGGCGGGGGGAAGGCTTTTGTTTGTGCTCTTTGTTTTGGGGGGAGTTCGCTCTTGGGACTAAGAGGGACCAGACATCAATCCATGCTCTCCAAATCTTTCTGAACAAGTCTCTCATATTTCAAACTTGTAAGTACAGCCAGGCTAGGCATGTTAGTTTTATCTTTGTTTTCTCAACTTGTAAATGTACCTTTTGCTAGGGTGTTTACCTCTGTTTGCTGTAACTTTGAACCTAAGGCTAGAGGGGGTTCCTCTGGGCTCTTTAAGTTTGATTACCCTGTAAAGTTATTCTTCTTCGAGTGATTGTTCACGTCCATTACACATTAGGTGTGCGCGCGCCACATGCACGGACATCGGAAACTTTTTCCCTTAGCGGCTCCCCCCCCCCCCCCCCCGCCAGAGCGGCGCCCCACTCTAGGGTATATATATCCCTGCAGGCCCGACCCCCTCAGTTCCTTCTTACCATCCGTGGCGGCGTTGGAACAACTCTGTCTCTCGTCTGAGAGTGTCCCTTAGCATAGTCATTAGTGTTATCTTCACAGTTATCAGTTCTTTAGTTGTTAGTGTTAAGCTAGTAGTTAACAGTTCTTTAGAAGTACTTAAGCTCTTGTAGTAGGTGTTTGGTCAACCCCGGCACCGGCCCTGCGTGGCGGGGCATGCCGCACGCCCAAGGCTTCAAGGCTTGTGCCACATGCCGTAAGCCTATGCCATTGAGCGACCTTCACAACTCGTGTCTCCGTTGCCTGGGGGAAACACACCAAAAAGAGCGCTGCAAGATCTGTAAGGCCTTTAAGCCCAGGACTAAGAAAGAAAGAGACTTTCGCCTTAAGCAGCTGCTCATGGAGACGGCGTTACAGCCCTCCACTTCGACGGCACCGTCTGCCTCAGTACGGAGCGCCCTGGCATCGGTCCGGGACCCGGCGCCGGCGGGACACCCGAAGCCCACGGCACCGATTCAGCGAGGACACTTACGGCACCGGTCGTCTTCGCCGCCGAAATCGAAGGGCCAACCCAAGGCCCGAGGACGCTCCCCGCATAAGAGGGCAGTGCCAGCGAAGATCTCGAGTGCGCCTAAGGCCGTTATGGCCCCGGCACAGGTCCCGGTGTCAGTGGCTCCAGCGCCGAAAGGCCCGTCGAGCCCTGGGATAGGCGCGTCGAGTGAGGGGGAAGGGCTGGAGGAGCTCTTGGAACAGCCCTCCACTCCGGACACATTTGAGGCAGCAAAGGACCTCATTGAATTGTCCATTGAGGGCCCTCCACAAACTAAGGACGCTCCGCCGAGACTGCCATCCAGAGACAAGCCGGCAATGGTGCGCCCATCACGGTCGCCATCTCGGCACTGTTCATGGCACCGGTCCTGGTTGAGTTCCGCCTCGGTGGACTCCCGGTTGCCCTCCGCGCAGAAAGCACCACAGCCGTCGGGCCTCAATAAGCGGACGGCACCGACCCAGCAGCCATACTCGAATTGGCACCGGGACGCGTCGGTTACACGATCCCCGAGACCGACCACCCGTAGTCGTTCCCGGTCCCGTGGTCACCGGTACCAATCCAGGTCCAGATCGGCGAGACGCTACTCCAGGTCCCAGTCACGGAGACACTACTCTACACTACTCTACTACCGAGGCACTGTCCCACGGCACCGCCGTGGCCTTCAAGATCACCGTCCGTGGTGTCGGAGACTGACTCGGGCCGGTACGGCGGGTATGCCCACAGGACACAGGCCAGTAGAAACTACAAAGCCTCTTGTCATCCTCAATGGGGCCAGCCAGGCCAATGGCCATTCTGGACACCCTGGGCCTACCACCAGCAAGGCCCCCCATCCAGGGCCTCGAGATCTGGGTCATCAGGGTACCGGTCCCGCTCTCCGCAGTACCGCCCGCCCTCTCGCAAGGAGGCCTCCCTTGACTCTGCTGACGCAGCTGCTAGGACAATCGCGTCAGGGGTAGTGATGAGGCGCTCGGCATAGAATCATAGAATATCAGAGTTGGAAGGGACCTCAAGAGGTCATCTAGTCCAACCCCCTGCTCAAAGCAGGACCAATTCCCAGCTAAATCATCCCAGCCAGGGCTTTGTCAAGCCGGGCCTTAAAAACCTCCAAGGAAGGAGACTCCACCACCTCCCTAGGTAACGCATTCCAGTGTTTCACCACCCTCCTAGTGAAATAGTTTTTCCTGATATGCAACCTGGACCTCCCCCACTGCAACTTGAGACCATTGCTCCTTGTTCTGTCATCCGCCACCACTGAGAACAGCCGAGCTCCATCCTCTTTGGAATCCCCCTTCAGGTAGTTGAAGGCTGCTATCAAATCCCCCCTCATTCTTCTCTTCTGGAGACTAAACAATCCCAGTTCCCTCAGCCTCTCCTCATAAGTCATGTGCTCCAGACCCCTAATCATTTTTGTTGCCCTCCGCTGCACTCTTTCCAATTTTTCCACATCCTTCTTGTAGTGTGGGGCCCAAAACTGGACACAGTATTCCAGATGAGGCCTCACCAATGTCGAATAAAGGGGAACGATCACGTCCCTCGATCTGCTGGCAATGCCCCTACTTATACAGCCCAAAATGCCGTTAGCCTTCTTGGCAACAAGAGCACACTGTTGACTCATATCCAGCTTCTCGTCCACTGTGACCCCTAGGTCCTTTTCTGCAGAACTGCTACCTAGCCATTCGGTCCCTAGTCTGTAGCAGTGCATGGGATTCTTCCGTCCTAAGTGCAGGACTCTGCACTTGTCCTTGTTGAATCTCATCAGGTTTTTTTCAGCCTAATCCTCTAATTTGTCTAGGTCTCTCTGTATCCGATCCCTACCCTCTAGTGTATCTACCACGCCTCCTAGTTTAGTGTCATCTCCAAACTTGCTGAGAGTGCAGTCCACACCATCCTCCAGATCATTAATAAAGATATTAAACAAAACCGGCCCCAGGACCGACCCTTGGGGCACTCCGCTTGAAACCGGCTGCCAACTAGACATGGAGCCATTGATCACTACCCGTTGAGCCCGACGATCTAGCCAGCTTTCTGTCCACCTTACAGTCCATTCATCCAGCCCATACTTCTTTAACTTGGCGGCAAGAATACTGTGGGAGACCGTATCAAAAGCTTTGCTAAAGTCAAGGAATAACACATCCACTGCTTTCCCCTCATCCACAGAGCCAGTTATCTCATCATAGAAGGCAATTAGGTTAGTCAGGCACGACTTCCCCTTCGTGAATCCATGCTGACTGTTCCTGATCACTTTCCTCTCCTCTAAATGTTTCATAATTGATTCCTTGAGGACCTCCTCCATGATTTTTCCAGGGACTGAGGCTGACTGGCCTGTAGTTCCCCGGATCCTCCTCCTTCCCTTTTTAAAAGATGGGCACTACATTAGCCTTTTTCCAGTCATCTGGGACCTCCCCCGATCGCCATGAGTTTTCAAAAATAATGGCTAATGGCTCTGCAATCTCACCCGCCAACTCCTTTAGCACCCTCGGATGCAGCGCATCCGGCCCCATGGACTTGTACACGTCCAGTTTTTCTAAATAGTCCCGAACCACTTCTTTCTCCACAGAGGGTTGGTCACCTTCTCCCCATGCTGTACTGCCCAGTGCAGCAATCTGGGAGCTGACCTTGTGTGTGAAGACAGAGGCAAAAAAATCATTGAGTACATTAGCTTTTTCCACATCCTCGGTCACTAGGTTGCCTCCCTCATTCAGTAAGGGGCCCACACTTTCCTTGATTTTTTTCTTGTTGCTAATATACCTGAAGAAACCCTTCTTGTTACTCTTAACATCTCTTGCTAACTGCAACTCCAAGTGTGATTTGGCCTTCCTGATTTCACTCCTGCACGCGTGAGCAATATTTTTATACTCCTCCCTGGTCATTTGTCCAATCTTCCACTTCTTGTAAGCTTCTTTTTTGCGTTTAAGATCAGCAAGGATTTCACTGTTTAGCCAAGCTGGTCGCCTGCCATATTTACTATTCTTTCTACACATCGGGATGGTTTGTTCCTGCAACCTCAATAAGGATTCTTTAAAATACAGCCAGCTCTCCTGGACCCCTTTGCCCTTCATGTTATTCTCCCAGGGGATCCTGCCCATCTGTTCCCTGAGGGAGTCAAAGTCTGCTTTTCTGAAGTCCAGGGTCCGTATTCTGCTGCTCTCCTTTCTTCCTTGTGTCAGGATCCTGAACTCGACCATCTCATGGTCACTGCCTCCCAGGTTCCCATCCACTTTTGCTTCCCCTACTAGTTCTTCCCTGTTTGTGAGTAGCAGGTCAAGAAAAGCTTTGCCCCTAGTTGGTTCCTCCAGCACTTGCACCAGGAAATTGTCCCCTACACTATCCAAAAATTTCCTGGATTGCCTGTGCACCGCTGTACTGCTCTCCCAGCAGATATTAGGGTGATTAAAGTCTCCCATGAGAACCAGGGCCTGCGATCTAGCAACTTCTGCTAGTTGCCAGAAGAAAGCCTCGTCCACCTCATCCCCCTGGTCTGGTGGTCTATAGCAGACTCCAACCACGACATCACCCTTGTTGCTCACACTTCTCAACTTTATCCAGAGACTCTCAGGTTTCTCTGCAGTTTCATACCGGAGCTCTGAGCAGTCATACTCCTCTCTTACATACAACGCAACTCCCCCACCTTTTCTGCCCTGCCTGTCCTTCCTGAACAGTTTATATCCATCCATGACAGTACTCCAGTCATGTGAGTTATCCCACCAAGTCTCTGTTATTCCAATCACATCATAGTTCCCTGACTGTGCCAGGACTTCCAGTTCTCCCTGCTTGTTTCCCAGGTTTCTTGCATTTGTGTATAGGCACTTAAGATAACTCATCGATCGTCCCTCTTTCTCAGCATGAGACAGGAGTCCTCCCCTCTTGCGCTCTCCTGCTTGTGCTTCCTCCCAGGATCCCATTTCCCCACTTACCTCAGGGCTTTGGTTTCCTTCCCCCGGTGAACCTAGTTTAAAGCCCTCCTCACTAGGTTAGCCAGCCTGCTGGCAAAGATGCTTTTCCCTCTCTTCGTTAGGTGGAGCCCGTCGCTGCCTAGCACTCCTTCTTCTTGGAACACCATCCCATGGTCGAAGAATCCAAAGCCTTCTCTCCGACACCACCTGCATAGCCATTCGTTGACTTCCACGATTCGACGGTCTCTACCCCGGCCTTTTCCTTGCACAGGGAGGATGGCATGGTTACAGGCTTCAGGCCTTCCGCCAGTACCACCCTCGTCCTCGGCAAGAACCGTACCGCCGTCGTGGCAGAGATAACAGGCGGAGACGTAACAATACGCCTAACCAAGGCCAAGGTCATGGCCAAGGCAAGCCGCAGTCAGGAAGTAAACCAGGCTTTTTAAGCTACGCTCGAGGACAGCGTACCACATTCCATTCTGGATCCACCTCTATGTTTCAGGGACCACCTGTCCCATTTCTACCGTGCATGGTCGCACATAATATCGGACCGCTGGGTCCTGCGCACGGTGAAGGCGTGCTATACCCTTCAGTTCTCCTCGCCCCCTCTCTTCCATCCCCCTTCCCCGTCCCTCTTCAGGGACCCCTCTCACGAGCAACTTCTCATGCAGGAGGTGCAGACCCTCCTCACAGTGGAAGCAGTGGAAGAGGTCCCACCAGACCTAAGGGGAAAAGGATTCTACTCCAGGTATTTCCTAATTCCCAAGGCAAAAGGGGGCCTCCGTCTGCGCAGACTAAACAAGTTTCTGGTCAGAACACGTTTCCGTATGGTCTCCCGTGGAACTATTATCCCATCCCTGGATCCAGGGAATTGGTACGCTGCCCTCGATATGAAAGATGCGTATTTTCACATCGCCATCCGCCCGTCCCACCGGCGGTTCCTGCGCTTCACCATCAACCAGCGCCATTTTCAATTTACGGTCCTGCCCTTCAGCCTAGCAACGGCACCACGAGTGTTCACGAAATGCATGTCCGTCGTAGCAGCCTTTCTTCGGAAGAGAAGGATGCGCGTGTACCCGTACTTGGATGACTGGCTCCTCGCGGGCAGGTCAGAGGCCGAGGTCCGCTCCCACATGACGTGGCCTTACAGGTGTTCGGCAGGCTCGGCCTACTGGTCAACGTGCCCAAGTCCATGCTAATTCCCACGCAGAGACTGGACTTCATAGGTGCAATCCTGGACTCGGTGACGGCGCGGGCAAGTCTTCCAGAGTCGCGGTCCTTGGCCATTCAAGGGGTCGTAAGCTCCGTCCAGCAATTTCCCACGACTATGGCAAGGTGCTGCATGCAGCTCCTGGGGCACATGGCAGCCTGCACACACATAGTCAGACATGCCCGCCTAAGGCTCAGGCCATTGCAGTTGTGGCTAGCCCAAATGTATCGCCCCTACAGAGACCCCTTGGACCAGGTGGTGACGATCCCGGCTCGGGTGTTAAGCTCCCTCCGCTGGTGGCTCGATCAACAGCAGGTTTGCAAAGGGATCCCCTTCGCTGCCCCACAACCCACTCTGACGTTAGTAACAGATGCATCGGACCTGGGTTGGGGGGCGCACCTGGGGGAACTGCGGACCCAGAGGTTGTGGTCCAGGGAAGACAGGTTGCTTCACATCAATCTGAAGGAGCTGAGGGTGGTTCGCTTCGCCTGTCAGACCTTCCACGCCACCATGGGAGGTCACAGCGTGTCAGTTCTGACGGACAACACTACCGCCATGTTCTACATAAACAAGCAGGGCGGGTCCTGGTCCTCTCCCCTCTGTCACAAGGCACTCCGCCTATGGGACTTCTGTATAGCCCATTCGGTCCATCTAATCGCAACGTATCTCCCAGGGGTCCAAAACGGGTTAGCAGACCGCCTCAGCCGATCCTACCACATGCACGAATGGGCTTTGAGGCGGGACGTCCTGCATTCAATCTTCCAGAGGTGGGGGTTTCCCCGGGTGGATCTATTCGCCACCAAGGACAACAGACAATGCCCTCAGTTTTGCTCTTTCCAGAACCTCAGCCCGGGGTCGTTGGCAGATGCCTTCACGATTCCGTGGGGAGGGAGCCTGAGGTATGCCTTCCCTCCATTCCCGCTCATCCACAAGGTCCTCCTCAAGACCCACAGGGACAAGGCAACAATCATCCTCATCGCCCCGGCGTGGCCACGATAGCATTGGTTCACGACCCTGCTGGAATTGTCCATAGCCGTCCTGATTACCCTCCCCCTCCATCGCGACCTCGTCACACAGGCCAGGGGTCGCCTGCTCCACCTGAACCTACCGTCGCTACATCTCACGGCGTGGTATCTCTCTGGCTGAATGATGCGGAACACAAGTGCTCCCACCAGGTCCAGCAAATTCTCCTTGGTAGTAGGAAGCCCTCCACAAGAGCGACATACCTGGCCAAATGGAAGAGGTTCTCCCACTGGTGCGAGCCTCAGCACATACAGCCTCTGCAGGCCTCAGTCCCATCAATTCTGGACTACTTACTGCACCTCAAGCATCAAGGGCTCACCCCCGCCTCAATTAAAGTGCATCTGGCTGCCATATCGGTGTTCCATCCGGGGGAGTTGGGAGTGTCAGTGTTCTCCAACCCCACAATAGCCCGATTCCTCAAGGGACTGGAGAGGGTGTTTCCCTATTTGCGCCCACCAGTCCCTGCGTGGAATCTGAACCTGGTCCTAACTAAGCTCATGGGGCCCCCCTTTGAACTCCTAGCCGCTTGCTCCCTCACACATCTTTCGTGGAAGGTGGCATTTCTCGTGGCCATCACATCGGCCAGGAGGGTATCGGAATTGAGGGCCCTCACTTCGGAACCCCCTTATACAGTTTTTCATAAGGATAAGGTGCAACTAATTCCTTCCAAAAGTGGTCTCGCAGTTTCACATGGGGCAAGACATTTGTCTACCGGTGTTCTTCCCTAAGCCCCATGCAGACCCTAGCCACCGCAGCCTGCATACCCTCGATGTTCTGAGGGCCTTGGCGTTTTATCTGGAGCGGACCAGGTCGTTCTGCAAAACACCTCAGCTGTTTATTGCCGTTGCGGAACGTATGAGAGGCCTACCTATCTCAACACAACGCTTGTCAGCATGGATTGTGCGTTGCATACGCACGTGCTATGAGCTCGCCAACGTACCAGCCCAAGAGATCCGGGCTCACTCGACTAGGGCTCAAGCATCCTCGGCGGCTTTCTTGGCGCAGGTTCCGATCTAGGAAATCTGTAAAGCAGCCACCTGGTCGTCCGTGCATACGTTCACAGCCCACTACGCAATCCATCATCAGACCAGAGAGGACGCAGTGGTTGGCAGGGCTGTGCTACAATCAGTTTTACCTTGACTCCTACCCGCCTCCAATGGTAAGCTTGTGAGTCACCTAATGTGTAATGGACGTGAACAATCAGTCAAAGAAGAAAAAACGGTTACTTACCTTCTGTAACTGTTGTTCTTTGAGATGTGTTGTTCACGTCCATTACACTTCCCACCCTCCTTCCCCTCTGTTGGAATCACTGGCAAGAAGGAAACGAGGGGGTCGGGCCTGCAGGGATATATATACCCTAGAGCGGGGCGCCACTCTGGCGGGGGGAAAGGAGGCCCTGCTGGCCCGACGGGAGCCGCTAAGGGAAAAAGTTTCCGACGTCCGTGCACGCGGCGCGCGCACACCTAATGTGTAATGGACGTGAACAACACATCTCGAAGAACAACAGTTACAGAAGGTAAGTAACCATTTTTTTTCCATCCTGATTTACAGAGACAATTTTTACGTTTTTCTTTAATTAAAAGCCTTCTTTTTAAGAACCTGATTGATTTTTCCTTGTTCTAAGATCCAAGGGGATTGATCTGGACTCACCAGGAATTCGTGGGGGGAAAGGGAAGAGGGGGGGAATGATTAATTCCTCCTTGTTTTAAGATCCAAAGGGTTTTGGATCAGTGTTCACCAGGGAGTTCGTAGAAGAGTCTCTCAAGGCTACCCAGGGAAGGGAGTTAGCCCATTGGGAGTAGTGGCAGCGGACCAGATCAAAGCTGGTAGTTAAGCTTAGAAGTTTTCAAGCAGGCCCCCACATCTGTACCCTAAAGTTCAGAGTGGGGAAGGAGCCTTGACACCAACGTAAACCTCCCCCACTTCAACTTGAGACCATTACCCCTTGTTCTGTCATCTGGTACCACAGAGAACAGTCTAGATCCATCCTCTTTGGAACCCCCTTTCAGGTAGTTGAAAGCAGCTATCAAATCCCCCCTCATTCTTCTCTTCTGCAGACATGTTAATCCCTGCATGGATCCTTATTTTTGGAAACAGCATTTCAAAACTTTCCAAAGCCATTAATTAAAAATTCTGGCAGCAAGGAATGACTCGTACCCTAATGGGAAATTATGTTGGTGTTTACAGTATTCAAAACCTCTGCCTCATCTTTGCTTGTGAGAGGTTTCCTATAGCAGAAAGGGCAGAACACCCACCTGGAGTTCTTCCCTTTAGAATTCTGGCCAAAGTCCCAGTGGGCTTTTAGAAATAGATCACCACCTGCACTTTTTTTTGCAGTTTCTTCCAAAATAATTCTGTTCTTTGAGAACTTTCTCCTGAGGCAAACATTCTGCAAAGGAGAGTTCCAAGGTCCTGTGGTTCAAGAAGTCTGTGCCCCAACCCCCTACCCCATCCCTGAGCCCACCCCCAACCCAGAGCCCCTCCTGCACCCCAAACCCTTCATCCCTGGCTCCACCCCAGAGCCTGCACCCCCAGCCCTGAGCCTCTCCTGCACCCCAAACCCCTTCCACAACCCAGAGCCCCCTCCCACACCCTGAACCCCTCATTCCCAGCCAAACCCCTCAGCCCTCACCCCCGCACCTCAACCCTCCCCAGCCCTGAGTCCCTCCTACACCCTAAACCCCTCATCCCCAGCTCCATTGGGTCACAGGCATCAATACTTTTCTTCAACTGGGTCCCCAGAAAAAAAGTTAGAAAACCACTGATCTAGTCTAACCCCCTGCCAAGATGCAGGATTTGTTTTATCTAAGCCATCCAAGGCAGATGGCTATTCAGCCTCCTTTTGAAAACGTCCAATGAAGGAGTTTCCACAATCTCCCTAGGCAGTCTATACCATTGTCCTGCTGTTCTGACAGGTAGGAAGTTTTTCCTGAGATTTAATCTAAATCTACTATGCTGTAGTTTGAACCCAGTCCCTCTTGTCCTGCCTCTGTGGCAAGAGAGAACAACATTTCTCCATCTTTTTATGGCAACCTTTCAAGTATTTAAAGACCGCTACCATGTGCCCCCTCAATCTCCTCTTTTCCAAACTAAACATTGCCAGTTCCTTCAACCTTTGCTCATATGGCTTGCATTCCATCCCTCTGATCATCTTTGTCGCTCGCCTCTGGATCCTTTCCAGTTTCTCCACATCCTTTCTATCCATTGGTGACCAAGGTTGGACACAGTCCTCCAGCTGAGGCCTAACCAGCGCCGAGTAGAACGGTACTATCACCTCCCGTGACTTACATTCTATGCCTCTGTTAAAGCAACCTAAAATTGCATTTGCTATTATTGTGATAGCATCACATTGCTGACACATGTTGAGGTGTGATCCACCACAGCTCCCAGATCCTTCTCAGCAGTGCTGCTGCGAAGCCAGTTATCCCCCATTTTGTATTTTTGTATTTGGTTTTTCTTACCTAAGTGTAGCACCTTACATTTGGCTTTGTTGAATTTCATTTTGCTGTCTATAGCCCAAATTCTCCAGTTTGTCAAAAACCCACTGAATTTTACCTCTATCTTCTAAGGTATTGGCAACCCCCCCAGCGTTTGTGTCATCTGCAGATTTGATCAGTATGCTCTCTCTTCATTGTCCCTCCATCCTTAGAGGTTTTTAAGGCCCGGCTTGACAAAGCCCTGGCTGGGATGATTTAGTTGGTGTTGGTCCTGCTTTGAGTAGGGGTTTGGACTAGATGACCTCCTGAGATCTCTTCCAACACTAATCTTCTATAATTCTATGATTCCTACATCCAGATCATTAATAAAGCTGTTAAAGCACATGGGACCCAGCACAGATCCCTGTGGAACCCCACTGGAGACCTCCCTCCAATCCGACATCATTCTATTAATAGTTACTTTTTGTTTGTAGATGTTTAACCAATTATGTATCCACTTAATGGTAGTTCTGCTGAGCCCACATTTCTCCAGCTTACTTATCAGAATGTCATGTGGGATTTGTCAAAAACCTTGCTGAAGTCCAGGTATATTATGTCTACTGCATTCCCCCTATCCACCAAATCAGTTACTTTGTCAAAGAAGGAAATCAAGTTGGTTTGGCTTGATTTGTTCTTGGTAAATCTATGTTGGCTGTTAGTGATCACCCCTTCATTCTCCAGGTATGCGCAAATAGAATGTTTTATACGTTGCCGTGGTAGCGTCCCAGGTAGCGTCCGAAGTCAGGCTGACTGGTCTATAGTTTCCGGGCTCCTCCTTTTACCCCTTTTTAAAGAGGGTCACTACATTAACCCTTCTCCAGTTTTCTGGGGCCTCTCCTGTCATCCATGAGTTTGTAAATATTATTGCCATGTATATTTCCTTGGTGACATGCCCCTCCTTCCATTTCCTGGATGGATCCCTTTTTAGATAGCTAAAAAGCTCCTTGTGCAGCCACATTGGCCTCCTCTGGCTCTTCTTATCTTTCCTCTGCGTGGGATTGGCTTGACCCTCTAGTATTACATCTTTTAGGAACTGCCAACCCCCTTCAACTCCTTTTCTTCCTAATTGGTCTTTCCACGGGACCTTGCCTGCTATTTCTCTGAGTCTGTTGAAATCCACCTTTCTGAAGTCCAGTGTCCTTGTTTTGCTGTTCTCATGGCCCCTTTCCATAGGATCTTGAATTTTATCAGTTCATGATTACTTCCTCCCAAGTTCCCGACTACCTTCACATTCGCAACTAATTCATCCCTGTTGGTCAAACCAGATCCAAAATGGATGCCTCAACATTCTGAATCAGAAAGCTGTCCCCTACACATGCTAAAAGAATTTGCAGAACATACTATGTTTTGCGGCAGTAGTCTTCCAACAGATATCTAGGAAGTTAAAATCCCCCATTATTACTAGCTCATGTATGTTAGCTAATCTTGTTCCTACTTGAAGAATGACTCATCACCTTCCTCTTCCTGATTTGGTGGTCTATATGGGTATGTCTACACTACCCGCCGGATCGGCAGGTAGCGATCGATCTATCGGGGATCGATTTATCACGTGTAGTGTAGACACGATAAATCGATCCCCGATCGCTCTCCGTCGACTGCTGAACTTCAGCTTGGCGAGAGGCGGAAGAAAAGTCAACGGGGGAGCCGCGGCCGTCGATCCTGCGCCACGAGGATGCAAAGTAAGTAATTCTAAGTCGATCTAAAATACATCGACTTCAGCTGCGCTGTTCTCGTAGCTGAAGTTGCGTATCTTAGATCAATCTCTCCCCCCCCAAGTGTAGACCAGGCCTAAGAGACCGTAACATCGCTGCTGAGATTCATTTTATTTAAAGGTAGCCATCCTGCAACAAAAATATTTCAGGAGCAGACTTCAAAGAGAAACTGCTGAGCTTCAGTTCATTTCCAAATTTGATACTATCAGCTCAGGATTAAACAAAGACAGTGAATGGCTAGCCAACTACAAAAGCAGTTTCTCCTCCCTTGGCATTCACACCTCAACTGCTAGAAGAGGGCCTCATCCTCCCTGATTGAACTAACCTCATTATCTCTAGACTGATTCTTGCCTGCATATTTATACCTGCCTCTGGAAATTTCTACTACATGCATCTGACGAAGTGGGTATTCACCCACAAAAGCTTATGCTCCAATACGTCTGTTAGTCTATAAGGTGCCACAGGACTCTTTGTCGCATTTTATTCCTTCTTGCCCCGCATCTATGCACTCACACCCCTTTTATAAATAGTAACTTGGACATTTCTGCTCTCATGACTCATAGGAAATTATTGACAATCAGAATCATAAAGCATGTTGTGGTCTATTTAAAAACCTGGAAATGTCATACTTTTGTCCATAGGCCAGTGTATTCATGGAGGGAGTATTCAGCGTAATGAAGGTTAGAATTTTCCTGTCTCCTGTACAGTCATCTAATGTTCTAGCTGCCAGCCCCTAAAGCTTTATTCTTAGTGTCAGTTAAGAATCATTATCTTGCTCACCCACACAGTTTTCTGACCTGGAGTAGTTCATTTTCTCTTATTTATTAACACGTTAAATATCATCCTTCCTAGGTCTCTTGCATACTATTGAAACACTGAGAGATGAGAAAGAGGAGAGCATTGGCTATGCTTGGGGAGCCAAGGAGAGATTTTATTCTGTTAGATATTTTAGACCTGAGGATTTCTTGCTATATAGTGGAGAGCACTCATTTTGTTACGTGATATTTTATGTTGCTTTTCTACCCAACAAGGCCCGTGTCACTCCAGAATATTGTATGATCTTATATACTCTACTCCAGAATACCATGATCCTCTTGGAATTTTACTGTTCTAAACAAAGCCCACAGCCCAGGTGCATGGAAAATTACTGGCCCAAGATGGGGTCCAGGGTCACATAAACATATAACATGCCTTACATGCTTTGATGACTCTCAGAGGCAGCCATTGCCTATATTCTTTCTGAGGTGTCCATCTAGTGAGGAGGGCTTTAAACTAGGTTCACCGGGGGAAGAAGACCAAAGCCCTGAGGTAAGTGGGGAAGTGGGATACCAGGAGGAAGCACGAGCAGGAGAGCGCAAGAGGGGAGGACTCCTGCCTCACACTGAGAAAGTGGGACAATCAGCAAGTTATCTTAAGTGCCTATACACAAATGAAAGAAGCCTGGGGAAGAAGCAGGGAGAACTGGAAGTCCCTTCATAGTCAAAGAATTACAATGTGATTGGAATAACAGAGACTTGGTGGGATAACTCACATGACTGGACTTCAGAAAAGCAGACTTTGACTCCCTCAGGGAAATGATGGGCAGGATCCCCTGAGGGAATAATATGAGGGGGAAAGGAGTCCAGGAGAGCTGGCTGTATTTTAAAGAATCTTATTGAGGTTGCAGGAACAGACCATCGCGATGTGTAGAAAGAATAGTAAATATGGCAGGTGACCAGCTTGGCTTAACAGTGAAATCTTTGCTGATCTTAAATGAAGAAAGAAGCTTATAAGAATTGGAAGATTGGACAAATGACCAGGGAGGAGTATAAAAATATTACTCAGGCATGCAGGAGTGAAATCAGGAAGGCCAAATCACACTTGGAGTTGCAGCTAGCAAGGGATGTTAAGAGTAAAAAGAAGGATTTCTTCAGGTATGTTAGCAACAAGAAGAAAGTCAAGGAAAGTGTGGGCCCCTTACTGAATGAGGGAGGCAACCTAGTGACAGAGGATATGGAAAAATGTACTCAATGCTTTTTTTGTCTCTATCTTCACAAACAAGGTCAGCTCAGACTACTGCACTGGGCAGCACAGTATGGGGAGGAGGCGACCAGCCCTCTGGAGAAAGAAGTGGTTCAGGACTACTTAGGGTATATCTACACTACAAAATTAGGCTGAATTTATAGAAGTCGTTTTTTTAGAAATTGTTTTTATACAGTCGATTGTGTGTGTCCCCACACAAAATGCTCCAAGCGCATTAAGTCAGCAGACTGTGTCCACAGTACCGAGGCTACCTTCGACTTCTGGAGCGTTGCACTGTGGGTAGCTATCCCACAGTTCCTGCCCATTGCAATTCTGGGTTGAGATCCCAGTGCCTGATGGGGCAAAAACAGTGTCGTGGGTGATTCTGGGTACATGTCGACAGGCCCCCACTCCCTCTCTCCCTCCGTGAAAGCAACGGCAGACAATCATTTCGTGCCTTTTTTCAGCCCAGACACCATAGCACTGGGATCATGGAGCCTGCTCAGATCACCGCGGCAATTTTGAGCACTATATGCACCATGCGCATTATCCTGGAGTATACACAGAACCAGAACCTGCCAAAGCAAAACCAGGCTAGAAGGCGACAGCAGAGCGGTGACGAGAGTGATGAGGAAATAGACGTGGACATAGATTTCTCACAAAGTGCGGGCCCTGGCAATGCACACATCATGGTGTTAATGGGGCAGGTTCATGCCATGGAACGCTGATTCTGGGCCCGGGAAACCAGCACAGACTGGTGGGACTGCATAGTGTTGCAGGTCTGGGACGATTCCCAGTGGCTGCAAAACTTTTGCATACGTAAGGGCACTTTCATGGAACTTTGTGACTTGCTTTCCCCTACCCTGAAGCACAAGAATACCAAGAGGAGAGCAGCCCTCACAGTTGAGAAGCGAGTGGCGATAGCACTGTGGAAGCTTGCAATGCCAGACAGCTACCGGTCAGTCGGGCATCAATTTGGAGTGGGCAAATCTACTGTGGGGGCTGCTGTGATCCAAGTAGCCAACGCAATCAAAGAACTGCTGATATCAAGGGAAGTGACTCTGGGAAACGTGCAGGTCATAGTGGATGGTTTTGCTGCAATGGGATTCCCTAACTGTAGTGGGGCGATAGATGGAACCCATATCCCTATCTTGGCACCGGAGCACCACGCCAGCGAGTACATAAACCGCAAGGGGTACTTTTCAATGCTGCTGCAAGCACTGGTGGATCACAAGGGACGTTTCACTAACATCAACATGGGATGGCCAGGAAAGGTACATGACGCTCGTGTCCTTCAGGAACTCTGGTCTGTTTCAAAAGCTGCAGGAAAGGACTTACTTCCCAGACCAGAAAATAACCGTTGGGGATGTTGAAATGCCTATAATTATCCTTGGGGACCCAGCCTACCCCTTAATGCCGTGGCTCATGAAACCATACACAGGCAGCCTGGACAGTAGTCAGGACCTGTTCAACTATAGGCTGAGCAAGTGCAGAATGGTGGTAGAATGTGCATTTGGATGTTTAAAAGCACGCTGGTGCAGTTTACTGACTCGGATAGACCTCAGCGAAACCAATATTCCCATTGTTATTACTGTTTGCTGTGCGCTCCACAATATTTGGGAGAGTAAGGGGGAGACATTTATGGCGGGGTGGGAGGTTGAGGCAAATCGCCTGGCCACTGATTACACGCAGCCAGACACCAGGGTGGTTAGAAGAGCACAGCAGGGCGCGTCAGAGAAGCTTTGAAAACCAGTTTCATGACTGGCCAGGCTACGGTGTGAAAGTTCTGTTTTTCTCTCCTTGATAACCCCCCACCTCCCGCTTGGTTCACTCTACTTCCCTGTAAGCTAGCCACCCTCCCCTCCCCCCTTCGATCACCACTTGCAGAGGCAATAAAGTCATTGTTACTTCACATTCATGCATTCTTTATTAATTCATCACACAAACAGTGGGATAACTCGCAAGGTAGCCTGGGAGGGGTGGGGGAGGAGGGAAGCGTGGGGTGGGGTGGGGGAGGAGAGAAGGACAAGGACACACTGCACTTTAAAACTTATTGAAGGCCAGCCTTCTGTTGCTTGGGCAATCCTCTGGGGTGAAGTGGCTGGGTGGCCAGAGGACCCCCCACCGCGTTCTTGGGCGTCTGGGTGAGGAGGCTATGGAACTTGGGGAGGAGGGCTGTTGGTTACACAGGGGTTGTAGCGGTGGTCTGTACTCCTGCTGTCTTTCCTGCAGCTCAACCATACGCTGGAGCATATCAGTTTGATGCTCCAGCAGCTGGAGCATCGACCCTTGCCTGCTGTCATCAAGCTGATGCCATGTATCATCTTCAGCCCGCCACTTACTCTCTTCAGCCCACCACCTCTCCTTGCGTTCATATTGTGCTTTCCTGCACTCTGACATTGTTTGCCTCCACGCATTCTGCTGTCCTCTGTCAGTGTGGGAAGACAGCAGCAGCTCAGAGAACATCTCACCCCGAGTGCGTTTTTTTTCACCTTCTAATCTTCGCTAGCCTCTGCGAAGGAGAAACATTTGCAGCTGGTGGGGGAAAAGGGAGAGTGGTAGCTAAAAAGCCACATTTTAGAGAACAATAGGATCACTCTTTCCCGTTAAACCTTGCTGTTCACATTACACAGCACATGTGCTTTCGTTACAAGGTCGCATTTTGCCTCTTATATTGAGGGCCTGCCGGTTTGGTGCGAGAGATCACTCACGCAGTGCCAGGCAACAGAATTCGGCTTGCAGGCAGCCATGGTAAGCCACAGTCTTTTGGCTTCTTTAACCTTCATAACATGTGGGAATGGTTTCAAACAGCAGCACCCTCATTTCCCATACCAAGCGGCCGCTGGGTTAGGCATTTAAAATGGGTTGGCAATTTAAAAGGAGGGGCTGTGGTTTGTGGGTTAGCGTGCAGCATAAACCCAAATAACTCCCCCACACACGCAATTCTCTGAGATGATCACCCCTCCCCCCACCGTGTGGCTAACAGCGAAGAACATTTCTGTTCTGCCACAGCCAAACAGCCGAGCAGGAACGGGCACCTCTGAATGTCCCCTTAAAAAAAGCACCCTATTTCAACCAGGTGACCATGAATGATATCCCTCTCCTGAGGATAACAGAGAGAGATAAGGAACGGATGTTGTTTGAATGCCAGCAAACACCAGGACCATATGCTGCCATGCTTTGTTATACAGTGATTCCAGACTACGTGCTACTGGCCTGGCATGGTAAAGTGTCCTACCATGGCAGACGGACAAAGGCAGCCCACCCCAGAAACCTTTTGCAAAGGCTTTGGGAGTACATCCAGGAGAACTTTCTGGAGATGTCCCTGGAGGATTTCCGCTCCATCCCCATACACATTAACAGACTTTTCCAGTAGCTGTACTGGCCGCGAATGCCAGGGCAAATTAATCATTAAACACGCTTGCTTTTAAACCATGTGTAATATTTACAAAGGTACACTCACCAGAGGTCCATTGTCTGCCCTCAGGGTCCGTGAGCACGCCTTGGGTGAGTTCGGGGGTTACTGGCTCCAGGTCCAGGGTGAAAAACGTATCTTGGCTGTTGGGAAATCCGGTTTCTCCGCTTCCTTGCTGTGAGCTATCTTCAATCTCTTCCTCATCATCTTCCTCATCCCCAAAACCTGCTTCAGTGTTGCATGATTCTCCATTGACGGAGTCAAAGCACAGGATTGGGGTAGTGGTGGCTGCACCCCCTAGCATGGCATGCAACTCAGCGTAGAAGAGGCATGTCTCCGGCTCTGCCCCAGACCTTCTGTTTGCCTCTCTGGTTTTGTGTCTGTAGTGTGTGTTACTGTCTATAGTGTGTGTCTGTTTGTGTTTGGGGGTTACTTGCTGTGTGCTGAGCTTGTGTTTGTCTGTTTGGTTGTTTGAAGGACCGTGTGCTGTGGCTGGCAGTTGGAAGCTGTGAGCTTCAAAGGAAGGTTTGAAAGCTAGAAGCCTCTGGTAATTAGCTGAGCCTTAATCAGTGGGCGGGGCATTCACACAGGCCAGGGCTTTATAAAGCAGCGCACAAGTGACCAAGGAGCTTTTGCGAACAGGGGCTGCTAACAGGGAGTTTCGCAAGGGAGTTTGGAAAGGGAGTGGGAAGGGAGCAGGGGTCCCCTGCCAGTTCTATCTGTTTCCCTTTAGTCCCCTTAAAACCTATAAACCAAACTACATTCAAAACTTCTTGCTTAAACAACCCTTTCATTAACTAGGAGACAATGCAGGCAGAAGCCCAGGTGCAGAGTGGGGGCTATCCAGTTTATTGCACTGAGTGCAGCATGTATGATTACCTGCCCTGTGGGCAGGTGGTGTATGTGTGCATTCGGTGCAAGGTGCTCCTGGCCCTCAGAGACCACGTATGGAGTTTGGAGGCCAGGGTAACAGAACTGGAGGAGCTAAGAGAGGCAGAGAGGTATGTTGATGAGGTTTTCCAGGACACTGTAGAATTGTCCCACCTCCGGTCAGACAGCCTCTGTGCTGTTGAGGAGAGTGAAAAGCCCAGGGAAGCAGTGCAGTCAATGGGAGCAGAGGGAAACCTTCCCATAGTTGGGACCCTCCTTCCAGATGGTGCTGGGGTTGCCTCTTGCACTGAGGTTACCTCTCCGGGGGAGGGAACTCCAGTTTGCTAGGAAAAGGCAGGTGTTAGTAATGGGAGATTCTATCATTAGAAACTTAGATAGCTGGGTTTGTGATGACCAGGAGAACCGCATGGTGACTTGCCTGCCTGGTGTGAAGGTAGCGGATCTCTCGAGGCATCTAGACAGACTTATGTGTAGTGCTGGGGAGGAGCCGGTGGTCGTGGTACATGTAGGTACCAATGACATAGGGAAGGGTAGGAGAGATGTCCTGGAGGCCAAATTTAGGCTGCTAGGGAAGAGACTGAAATCCAGGACCTCTATGATGGCATTCTCAGAAATGCTCCCAGTTCCACGCGCAGGGCCAGGTAGGCAGGCAGAGCTTCAGAGTCTCAATGTCTGGATGAAACAATGGTGTAGAGAGGAGGGGTTGGACCTTTGGTCTGACCCGGTACGGCCATACTTATGTTATGTTCTTACGTGGTAGGCTTGCCTTCGCTCCTTAATTTTCACGCGGCACTGCTATGCGTCCCTGTTATGGCCTCTGTCCTTCATGCCCTTTGAGACTTTTGCTAATGTTTTGGCATTTTGTGTACTGGAACAGAGTTCAGCTAGCACGGATTCGTCTCCCCATAGGGCGAGCAGGTCCCGTGCCTCCCATTCGGTCCATGCTGGAGCTCTTTTGCAATCCTGGGACTCCATCCTGGTCACCTTTGCTGATGAGATCTGCACTCACCTGCACCTTGCAACGCTGGCCAAACAGGAAATGAGATTCAAAAGTTTGCGGGCCTTTTCCTGTCTACCTGGCCAGTGCATCTGAATTGAGAGCGCTGTCCAGAGCAGTCACAATGTAGCACTCTGGGATAGCTCCTGGAGGCCAATACCGTCGAATTCCGTCCACACTACCCCAAATTTAACCCAGCAAGGCCAATTTCAGCGCTAATCCCCTCGTCAGAGGTGGAGTAAAGAAATCGATTTAAAGAGCCCTTTACGTCGAAAAAAGGGCTTCATCATGTGGACGGGTCCAGGCTTAAATCAAAGTAACACTGCTAAATTCGACCTAAAATCGTAGTGTAGACCAGGCCTTAGAAAAGCTGGACAAGCACAAGTCAATGGAGCCAGATGCACTGCATCCGAGGATGCTAAAGAAGTTGGTAGATGTGATTGCAGAGACATTGGCCATTATCTTTGAAAACTCATGGCGATCGGGGGAGGTCCCGGATGAGTGGAAAAAGACTAATGTGGTGTCCATCTTTAAAAAATGGAAGAAGGAGGATCCGGGAAACTACAGGCCAGTCAGCCTCACCTTAGTCCCTGGAAAAATTATGAAGCAGGTCCTCAAGAAAACAATTCGGAAGCACTTACAGGAGAGGAAAGTGATCAGGAACAGTCAACATGGATTCATCAAGGGCAAGTCATGCCTGACTAACCTAATTCCTTTCTGTGACGAGATAACTGGCTTTGTGGATGAGGAGAAAGCAGTGGACATGTTATTCCTTGACTTTAGCAAAGCTTTTGATACGGTCTCCCACAGTATTCTTGTCAGCAAGTTAAAGTAGTATGGGCTGGATGAATGGACTATAAGTTGGATAGAAAGCTGGCTAGATCATCAGGCTCAACTAGTAGTGATCAATGGCTCCATGTCTAGTTTGCAGCTGGTATCAAGCGGAGTGTCCCAGGGGTCGGTCCTGGGGCTGGTTTTGTTCAATATCTTAATTAATGATCTGGAAGATCATACAAAAACAAAAAGGAGTCTGGTGGCACCTTGAAGACTAACAGATTTATTTGGGCATAAGCTTTCGTGGGTAAAAACCTCACTTCTTCGGATGCATTACATCATCCGAAAGTACAGTACTTTCACTCTATGCATCCGAAGAAGTGAGGTTTTTACCCACGAAAGCTTATGCCCAAATAAACCTGTTAGTCTTTAAGGTGCCACCAGATTCCTTGTTGTTTTTGTAGATACAGACTAACACGGCTACCCCCTGATACTTGGAAGATCATAGAATATCAGGGTTGGAAGGGACCTCAGGAGGTCATCTAATCCAACCCCCTGCTCAAAGCAGGACCAATCCCCTTAAAAACCTCTAAGGAAGGAGATTCCACCACCTCCCTAGGTAACCCATTCCAGTGCTTCACCACCCTCGTACTGAAAAAGTTTTTCCTAATATCCAACCTAAAGCTCCCCCACTGCAACTTGAGACCATTACTCCTTGTTACCCTCCACTCCTAAAGACCAGCAGGTGATGGTCAGGCTTGACAAAGCCTTGGCTGGGATGATTTAGTTGGGGATTGGTCCTGCTTTGAGCAGGGGGTTGGACTAGATGACTTCCCGAAGTCCCTTCCAACCCTGATATTCTATGATTCTATGAAAGGCTTACTGGGTGGGATGAGTTTCTTCTATGGTCCACTGTGAGCTGAGTGTCCTTAATAGGCCATCAACACATAGCTGTCTGACCTTAATGTAAATTCTATCTGGGGGATGTTACCCAGGAATACAACATGTGTAAGATACCAGTACATAGCCAATATTCATAATTTCAGATACAAAGATGATACATGTATGTAAACAGGATAATCATACATAGCAAATCATTACTTTTCCATTGACACCTTACATGACATACTTTGTACAAGATTTGTTGTAATTGTGTAACGGTGGCAATATCAATGATATAAATGGTCATATTCAATTATATAGCATCACAGTCTATTTCAGAGTTTAAATATCCTCTAGGGTTAGAAAATTTCCCCATATATTTAACCTAAATCTCTCTGCAGATTAAGCTCATTACTACTTGTCCTATCTTCACTGGATATGAAGAACAATTAATTACCAACCTCTCGATAACAGCCCTTAACATATTTAAAAACTGTTATCTGGTCCATCTCCCAGTGGTCTTTTCTCAAGACCAAACATGCCCAATTTTTTAAACCTTTACTCATAGGTCAGGTTTTCTGAACCTTTTATCATTTTTGTTGCTCTCCTCTGGACTCTCTCCAAATCTTTCCTAAAGTAGGGTTCCCAGAAATGGACACAGTACTCCAGCTGAGACCTCAAAGAAGAAGTAGACTGGGACATTTAACTCCCATATCTTACATAGGACTCACCTGTTAATACGGACCAGGATGATATTAGCTATTTTCTCAATTGCATCACTGGTCCTCCATGAGTTCTCAAGAAGGGTTTCTACAGGTATTTTAGCAACAAGAAGATGGTCAGGGATGTGTGGGACCCTTACTGAATCGGGGAGGCAACATAGTGACAGATGATGTGGAAAAAGCTGAAGTACTCAATGCTTCTTTTGCCTCTGTCTTCACAGACAAGGTCAGCTCCCAGACTGCTGCCCTGAGCAACACAGTATGGGGAGGAGGTGAGCAGCCCTCAGTAGTGAAAGAACAGGTTAAGTACTATTTAGAAAAGATGGATGTGCACAAGTCCATGGGTTCAGATTTAATGCATCCAAGGGTACTGAGGGATTTGGCGGATGTGATTGCAGAGCCATTGGCCATTAGCTCTGAAAATTCGTGGCGATCGGGGGAGGTCCCGGACAATTGGAAAAAGGCAAATATAGTGCCCATATTTAAAACAGGGAAGAAAGAAAACCCGGGGAACTATAAACCTTCAGTCCCTGGCAAAATCATGGAGCACGTCCTCAAGTAATCCATTTTGAAGCACTTGGAGGAGAGGAAAGTGATCAGGAACAGTCAACATGGATTCACCAAGGGCAAGTCATGCCTGACCAACCTGATTGCCTTCTATGATGAGATAACTGGCTCTGTAGATATGGGGAAAGCGGTGAATGTGATATTTCTTGACTTTAGCAAAGCTTTTGATATGGTCTCCCACAGTATTCTTGCCAGCAAGTTAAAGTAGTATGGATTGGATGAATGGACTATAAGGTGGATAGAAAGCTGGCTAGATTGTCGGGCTCAACTGGTAGTGATCAATGGCTCCATATCTAGTTGGCAGCCGGTATCAAGTGGAGTGCCCCAAGGGTCGGTCCTGGGGCCAGTTTTGTTCAACATCATTATTAATGATCTGGATGATGGCATGGATTGCACCCTCAGCAAGTTCACAGGTGACACTAAGCTGGGGGGAGAGGTAGATACGCTGGAGGGTAGGGACATAGGCGCCGACTCCGTGGGTGCTCCAGGGCTGGTAGCTCCCCATGACCCCGCCCCGCCCGCCTTCTCCGCGAACGCGCTGCCACGTCCTGCTTCTTCCCCCTCTCTCCCAGTGCTTGCGCCGCAAAACAGCTGTTTCGCGGGGCAGGGAGGGAAGGGGGAACGTGGCAGCGCTGGGGGAAGAGGCAGGGCTGGGGTGGGGATTTGGGGAAGGGATCCAATAGGGGCAAGGATGGGGTGGAGTTGGGGCGGGGACTTTGGGGAAGAGATTGGGATGGGGGCGGGGAAAGCGTGGAGTCGGGGCGGAGCCAGGGGCGGGGGGCATGAGCACCCACCGGCACCGGAGAAAGTTGGTGCTTATGGGTAGGGATAAGATTCAGAGTGACCTAGACAAATTAGAGGATTGGGCCAAAATAAATCTGATGAGGTTCAACAAGGACAAGTGCAGAGTCCTGTACTTAGAAAGGAAGAATCCCATGCACCGCTACAGGCTGGGGTTTGACTGGCTAAGCGGCTGTTCTGCAGAAAAGGACCTGGGGATTACAGTGGATGAGAAGCTGGATATGAGTCGGCAGCGTGCCCTTGTTGCCAAGAAGGCTAATGACATATTGGGCTGTATTAGTAGGAGCAGATCGAGGGAAGTGATTATTCCTGTCTATTCAGCACTGGTGAGGCCAAACCTGGAGTATTGTGTCCAGTTTTGGTCCTCCCGCTACAGAAGGGATGTGGACAAATTGGAGAGAGTCCAGCGGAGGGCAATGAAAATGATTAGGGGGCTGAGGCACATGACTTACAAGGAGAGGCTGGGGGAACTGGGCTGTTCTCTATTTTAAGTCTGCCGAAGAGAAGAGTGAGGGGGGATTTGATAGCATCCTTCAACTACCTGAAGGAGGGTTCCAAAGAGGAGGGAACTAGGCTGTTCTCAGTGGTGGCAGATGACAGAACAAGAAGCAATGGTCTGAAGTTGCAGTGGGGGAGGTCTAGGTTGGATATTGGGAAACACTATTTCACTAGGAAGGTGGTGAAACACTGGAATGGGTTACCTAGGGAGGTGGTGGAATCTCCATCCTTAGAGGTTTTTAAGGCCCGGCTTGACAAGCCATGGCTGGGATGATTTAGTTGGTGTTGGTCCTGCTTTGAGCAGGGGGTTGGACTAGATGACCTCCTGAGGTCTCTTCCAACCCTGATATTCTATGATTCTATGATTTTAACAGCAAAATGCGACCATATGAACTACGCCAAATTTAACACCTTTATTGACCACCTTCCAGAGTCACAACAGGAACAATTTCAGGCCATTATACACAAAGGGCATTTAGTGGTGAGAACAGCACTCCAGACCACACTAGATGCCGCAGATATAGCAGCCCACTTGATTTCAACAGTGGTCATGATGCGACGGGCATGGTGTTGCATCTTTTGGGGCTGCCGAAGGAGGTACAGATGACAGTCAAGAACTTTCCTTTCGAAGGCTCCAAATTGTTTGCAGATAAGACCAATGCAGTGCTTGACACTCTTGAAGACTTCAGGGCCATGCTACGGTTACTGGGGATCTATACACTTGGACAGAAAAGGAAATTTAGTCATAGCGGAAAAAGTCCAAATTTCAGAGGTGTAAACCATTAAGCCCTCAGTCCTCAACATCACAACTTTCCCCTCTGAAACACCAGTTTTGATACCTCGGTTGAGGCCCGGAGAGACCACTCCTTGCAACATCAGCTGCAACTTTCTCACCTCTCGCATCCCTTTGGATGCCACATCGCTCTGTTCCAAAATTAGGAACACATAACAACCAACAGATGGGTTCTGGAGATTATCTCCAATGAGTATTCTATTCATTTCACACATACCCCCACCCTCCCTCCCCACCTCTCTTCAGGGACCCTTCTCATGAGAGACTGTTAAGACAGGAAATAGATCACTTCATATGCCTGGGAGCCATCGAATCCATACCTGTACATTTCAGAGGCAGGTTTTTTATTCTTCATGCTTCCTTTTTCCCAAGAAAATGGGAGATTGGAGACCCATACTGGGACTCAGAGCACTAAACAAATACATGAAGGCTCAAAAATTCAAGATGGTCACACTAGCAGCAATTGTTCCATCTCTGGAACAGGGAGATTAGTTCTCGGCCCTCAACCTCTAGGACGCATATTTCCACATATCCATTCTACTGTGCCACAGATGATTCTTCTGTTTTACCCTAGTTCAGGACCATTACCAGTACAGAGTACTCCCCTTCAGCCTCTCATTGACTCCCAGTGTATTCGTAGATTCATAGACTCTAGGACTGGAAGGGACCTCGAGAGGTCATCAAGTCCAGCCCCCTGCCCTCATGGCAAGACCAAATACTGTCTAGACCATCCCTGATAGACATTTATCTAACCTACTCTTAAATATCTCCAAAGATGGAGATTCCACAACCTCCCTAGGCAGTCTATTCCAGTGTTTAACCATCCTGACAGTTAGGAACTTTTTCCTAATGTCCAACCTAAACCTCCCTTGCTGCAGTTTATGCCCATTGCTTCTTGATCTATCCTTAGAGGCTAAGATGAACAAGTTTTCTCCCACCTCCTTATGACACCCTTTTAGATACCTGATATTCTCCAAGGTCCTCTCCATAGTAGCAGCTCATCTACGCACCTTGGGGATCAAGATTTACCCATACTTGGTCAACTGTCTCCTCCGGGCCTGTTCCTTTAAAGATGCCCTATAGATCACCCATGGAACTATGGACTTATTCACAAAGCTGGGTCTACAAATCAATGTCCAAAAATCGACCTTAACTTAAAGTACTTGGAGTTTATAGGGGCCGATCTCGACTCTCGGCAAGCGAGAGCACTCTGCCCTCCACGCGGATAAAACAGCATGGCTATGCTCATTTAGACAATTCAAGCCAGCCCACAAACATCAGCCAGACACTGCCTCCAGCTTCTGGGACACGTACCGGCAGGTAATATCTCATGCCAGACCACACATGAGGGGTCTACAGGCGTGGTCTAGATCTGTTTACAGACCAACATGACAGGTTAGAATTAGACAAACCTCTCTCACCCTCTAGTGTCAAACACTCCCTGGATTGGTGGAAAGACCCAACAATTGTCTGTATGGGGGTCCCATTCACACAATCACCACCCTCGACATTGCTTCAAACTGTGGATGCATCCCTAATTGGCTGGAGAGCGAATTTCAACAACCTCAAGTCTCAGGGCAAGTGGTGCCCCACAGAGATAACTCTCCACATCAACCTCCTCTAACTCAGAGCGGTCAGAAGTGCTTGTGCTCACTTTTTTCCACTGATCGGACAATATGGTGTTTACATATCACATAAATCGTCAAGGGATGCCAGATCATCCTTCCTGTGTATGGAAGCGCTAAAGCTATGGAATTGGTGCATTCGCCACAATGTTTTAATATCAGCAGCCTACCTACCAGGAGTGCAGAACATAACAGCAAACAGTCTCGGTTGCAAGTTCTCACACAACCACAAATGAACCCAACAGTGCACCAGAGCATATTCTAGCAGTGGGGGACCCCAACAATAGACTTGTTCACTATTTACCTGAACAGGAATTCCCACTCTATTCCTCCAGAGCCGATCTCTGGAAACACTCATTAGTTTTGAAGAGCCTGACTAGACCACCTTTTGAACCTATGGCTGCTAGTTCCCTTACATATCTATTGATGAAGATGGTATTTATGGTGGCCATCACCTTGGCGAGAAGACTAGGAGAGATAGCGGCATTAATGGTGCACTCTCTCCTCCTCCCCCCACCCCTTTTACAGTATGCTTTAAAGACAAGGCTTCTCTTAGGCCACTTCTGAAGTTCAACCCCAAGATGATTTCGTCTTTTCACATAAACCAACTGATTCACCTCCCAATCTTTTATCCTAAGCCTCACTATGGTAACAAGGAGGCTATACTGCATATGTTGAACATTAGGAGACCTGTAGCCTTGTATCTGGACAGAGAAATCTCCTAAGCTTTTCCTCTCCATTGCAGAAAGGTGAAAAGGCTCCAAAGGGGTCTCGAACTGTATTAATCACTGCTATCATGCTCGCAGTGTGTTACCTCTATTTGGAACCCGCACACACTCTGTGAGGTTGGTTTCCACCTCTGTTGCCTTCCTCAAGAACGTTCCTAGCTCTTAGGGAGGGGGGAAGGGATAGCTCAGTGGTTTGAGCATTGGCCTGCTAAACCCAGGGTTGTGAGTTCAATCCTTGAAGGGGCCACTTAGGGATCTGGGGCAAAATCAGCACTTGGTCCTGCTAGTGAAGGCAGGGGGCTGGACTTGATGACCTTTCAAGGTCGCGCCCTCATCCCCTCTACTTCAGAGTTCTCAAGAGGGGCTCTGCGGTAGAGAAGGAACTGAGGGTGGTTTGCCCATGCAGCGCTAGTTAGCCTCGCAGCAGAACATGAGGTGGGGGAGAGCGCATGTGCAGTCTGAATGGACACTGCTACCAAAGATCTACAATCAGCAGCGCAGGGACACAGACACGCCTAAAGTGCAGTACCCATAGGGGCACACACATCTCGAAAAACCATCGTTACTGCACAAGGTGAGTAACTTCCTCTTTCCCAGTAAGCTGTTTGTAATGAGTTTATCTTGAAGCCCTCCACCATTTTCCTTCCTTTCAGCCTTGTCTGATGGCTGCAGCTGTTCTGCCCCACCCCTTCTCTCCCCAGAGGGTGTGTGAACAGCCCAAGCACCAATGTGTCTGTGAAATAGATGGGTAGGAGACATTAGGGATAAGTGTTGTACTGTCTCCTTCCCCTGAGCTCAGCCACCCTGAGTGAAGAAACTGAAGGCAATTCATGCTACAGCGCAGAACACTGCTTCCAGGATCTCAGGCTGGCATGCACACATGGGCTGTACGTGCTGTGTTTTGAATGGAAAGGTACTTTGATGCAGTTTCAGCAATTGGATCATTAGTTAAACTGTAGTTTGATGAAAAGCACACCTTGTATTTTAAACTGTGAGAATGTAATTCAGACTCTTTTTCTGCCCTGTGAGTCAGGGCAAAGTTGCTTTGGGCTTTGTAGGACTCTTTATTTTAAAGATTCATAACTAGTCCAGAACTCAGCAGTCAGCATTAAAGCAAGTTTCCAGGTGTATGTCTCCACTTGCAAGGAGATTTCAGAGACATTGTACAGTAGATATTTATAATCTGCTTCCTGTGGTTGAAGTCCTTTACAATTAAATTTGCCTTGAAGAGAAGCTACAGAGGCTTTTGACAGCTGCTCAGTCTTTGTAGAAGATGATACATTTAGTATCTCTTTCCTTATTTTGGGAGCATGGATCACGTCAGCCACAGACACATGAAGACAGCCACCTAGTAAAGCCACAGGGGATTGGTGAAGTGTTCTGTATCTCAGTAATCAAAATTGCTTGGCTATTTGTGGAATGTTTGCCTGGCTTCTTCCGTGACAGTCTGTTTGGGAGGATTTACCCAGCCCCCCTCCTAGTAATTATCTGTGCGGCTTGTCATGACAAAGGGAGTGCAGAAACAGCTTTTATTTCTCTTTTTAGTATAAAATATAACAAATCAAACAGATACTGTGCTGAAATGGTAGCATTTTCTTCTGTTAAGTGGTAACTTTATTTTGATTAGAAACTTCCTGGTGTTTGAAGGGAAGTAGGGGATTTTGTTATTTTTAATAATAAAACATCCTCGTGCAAGTTCTGTTTCAGGAGTAATGAGAGATTGAATACTGTAACAAAAACTCGGACCCTCTGCCCCCCCACCCCCGCCACTACCATAAACTGTTTTTTGGAGCATTGTTCTTCCCACACACAGCCGCAGCCTGCCTTTGCTTTTCTACAGCTGCGTTAGCAAAGCCATTAGAAACTCACATTTCAATAGCTCATATGGTGATGAAATACTAATATACAGGCATCTTGGGAATGTTTTGAAATTCAGAGAGCAGTACTTTGGTTTTGGTAGGGATTATTTTACTGGTAACGGATGCAACAAAAGACATTTAAACAAAACCACGATAACAGGTCAAATTCATTCTTGATTTTAATGAAGTTAATTCAGGGATGAATTTGGCCCAATATATCTATCTTTGATGATCTGAGAACGTGTCTGATAATGACAAAGTCCAGTTTTATTATTCTGTGGGGATTCTGAGGAAAATAAACATCAGGTCTAATTCAGCTTGAGAGTTTTGATAAGAGGCTGCTTTTCTGGTAACACACATGATACAAATATGTTAAGTTGTGCATATCTATTGAGAGAGACTCCACTAAAGGACACTAGGAGTGGATTGGGATAGCAGTGGCTGCACAAGAGCTTGTTAGGTAGGGAACAGGTTCCCAGCTCTCACCCTGTCCCCCTTTGGATTGTTGAACAATCACACTAGAGAAGGGTTGATATTATCAGTAACTGAGGAGGGCTCCTGGCTCCCCTTAGTTGTGTGTCTCTTCAGCCAGGCCATTGCCCTGCTGAGAAGGACTGGGTGGAGCCATTTTAGAGTTGGGAAGGTTTTTAGGAGAGCCATATTCTGTGCTCTCTGTTGACACAACGTCCTGATCTCCCTCACTGTGCAACGTAAAATCTTCCTTACAGTCTCTGCTAACGCGGTTGACAAAGGGGTGGGCCATCTGGACGACCGCCCAGGAGTGGCATGATCAAGGGGCACCATGTGGCAACACAGTAGTGCATGCTGCCAGTGTAGAGTCAGAAACTGCTCTTGGTGGGCAGGGGAATTCTGCGTGGGGGCTGCCCAGATTTCTCCCTGCTTCCTGGGGGGGTTGCAATGATGTACAGATACTACTCATCTCCCTAGGGTATGGGGTGGTGGGGAGCGAGAAACAACACAAAACGCTCCGTGCATCCAGGTCACTTTCCCCACCTGGGATGTGCTGTGCTGTGAGGCATCAGGAGCTGCTGCTCTGCTGCCCTCCCCTTAGGCAGCCCAGGTGGGGAAAGTGACCTGGATGCAGGGAGCCTTGATGTTGCTCCTCGCCCCTCTTCCCCCCTCCCCCCGCCCCAAACCCTGTAGGGATGCATAGAAGAGCAGCATTCGAGGTGGGAATGAGCAGCAATGCCAGCTGCTCCATACATCAAGGTCAGTTTCCCCATGTGGGTGCAGGAGGAGGAGTGCAAGGGTTAGGGGAGCAGGGATTGGGGTGCAGAAGTTACAGGCACAGAAGGGAGTGCAGGTGTTAGAGGCGGAGAAGGGGAGTGCAGGGGTTAGGGGCAAAGAGGGGTGGGGAGCCTAATGAGCTCTGGGGAGCCAGGGGAAATGGGGGGGATCACCGTGCCCTCTGGGGTAAGGGGACCAAAATACAAGTATGCCCAGGATGCCATTTTCCCTAAGGCTGGCCCTGCCACTGCAAAGGCCACATGTGCTGTGTGTTCTTTGTTGCAGGGGAAGCGTGAGGTCATAAGGAAGGTTTTGTGAAAGGGCCAAGTGCTCTATGCCATTCATTTCCGAATATACCTCAATTGAGTGTTCTCTCTACACAGGAAACTTTTCAATCTCTCCTTGTATGGCAGCAGCCCCTCTAGGCTTCTGGTGATTTGTCACCCATCTGGGAATGGAAACCTTGCTATTCCTGTTGCCTTTTTTTTTTTTTTTTAGTAGGTTAACCCGAACTAAACACAGCTTTCCAGGGAAGGAGGTACCAGGCATTTATATAATGGCATTACAGTATTTTCAGGATTGTTTTCTGTCCTATTCTTTAGACATCATAATATTTTGTTTTCTTTTCTGAGAGCTCTTGCACATGAAGCAGAGGGTTTCATTGGGATGGTCCCAGTGATTCCAAATCTTTCTGCTGAGTGCTTAGGGAAACTGAGGCATAGTTGTACACGATCTTAAAAATGAGGCTAATGATACTGCCCCCTTTGTAAAGTGCTTTGAGAGATACTGATGAAAGCCCTAGGTAAGAGCTAGGTGGAATTTATTTATTCAAATTATTCCTTCCAGTGTGCATTCCCTTGCATTTGTCAATGCTGAACTTCATCTGCCATTGCACTGTGCACTCACCTAAGTTGTACTGCAGTTCAGGAAAGCATCCCCATTCAGGAGAGCACTTTAAACGTGTGTCTAAGTGCTGTCCTGAATCAGGGCCTATGCTAGGTCGCTGTGCAGTTCCTCATAGTTTCTCATGTTGATGAATATAAATAATTTTGCCAGGTCATTGCTCACTCACTTTTCTAGATTATTATAGGGGGATCTGATAGTTACCCTTATATTTAAATTGCCTAACATCTTACATTATAAAAGATTTTTGCAACTTTGTCTTTGAGAAGCTCTCGTCTCCATTGTGTGCAGTGGGCCTTTGAAATTGGCGGGCCATAGTTCACAGGCTACGGAAGGGCTCTTCTTTGTCCTGTGAAATTCTGTGGAGCTTTGGCTGAGGTATAAATTGTTTAAAAATCTCTGGTTTTCCTGTCTCTCTTACATCGCTGAGGAAAACTTTGGCAGGCTGTCAAAATAGTAACTAACCACACGGATATTCTGAGACTGAGCTTGCAAAGCTGCTGCTGCAGCAGCACACGCTGTAATGGGAACTCAGAGGAGCTGTAGGGTGAAGAGAGCTGGGCTGGTCTCCCTCCATTGGACTCAGCACATGGTCCAATGATCCCTGTCCCCCTCAAGGGGCATCACATAGAGAAGTATCACTAATCTCATGGTGACAGGGCACAAGAGAACTGGCCAGGCTCCCTCAACCACCCTCTAAATGCAGCAAATGGTCCCAGCGACCAATCTGTCCATCCCCCCAAACCTCTCCCGTCCTCTAGGTGCACCACCACATGGGGCTGGAGCTCCCCTAATATGTGCATGGGGGGGACGAGATAGAGAGAGAAGGTGGGACTCGACGCTCCTCTCCCAGAGTACTCTCCAGGACTAGCATCTGGACACAGTGTACATTCTTGTCCTGTTGCCAGCTCCTGTAAGGTTACCCTGTAGCTCAAGCGGTAGCAGCTTGTGCTGCAGTGCTGAAAGTTCAGAATTCAAACCCTGCTGATTATGCATGGTGGATTGTTACAGTTGCACACAACAGAATGTCATGTAACTTTTTTCCTTTTAAAAAAATAAACTAGAAAATTACATACAAAAACCTTGGTTAAAAAGAACATTGTTTAGGTGGCAAATTCAAACATTCAAAGGGCGCAAATGTCAGATTTATAGTTTATGTATTATAATACAGTCTTTAATGACCTCATCACGGGCTATTTTTTTCCACAGTACCCCTGGCTCATAGAGTGCATGGGATGTGCAAGGGGGCCCAAATAAGGTTGCACAGGCAACTGTAAAACTTGTATTTCCTAACTTTTGAGTACTTGATTTTGCCACCTAAATAACTTTCTTTTAACGTAATTTTTGTATGTATTTAATAAAAATACAGAACACTGGTCCTAGTACGGAATCTTGGGGTACCTCATTGTTAACCTTTTGCCATATTGAAAACAGTCCTTTTCTGCTTTCTTCTTGTCTTCAGACTCTTAGCCAGTTTCTAATTCATGACAAAACTTTATATCTCACCATGTAACCATAGGCGCCAACTTTGTGGAAAAAAATTAGTGGGTGCTTAGCATCCAGCAGCAGCCAGCTCCCTCCCTCCCTCACTTCCAGCGCCTTCTACCCATTGTGATCAGTTGTTCCGTGCATATAGGAGGCACTGGGAAGAAGGAGGAGGAGCCGGGACAGGACGGGGCGTGCTCAGCGGAGGGGGCAGAACTGGGTGGGAAGAGGCGGGGTTGGGAACAGGTAGGGTGGGGGGCGGAACGGAGGTGGGAAGAGGTGGGGTGGGGCCTGCGGCCAAGGGGGGGAGGGGGAGGCTGAGCACTGCTGGAGCCCGGAGGAAGCAAATGCCTGTGCATATAACTGTTTAGTTTTTTAATAATCTCTTGTGAAGATCTGATCGTGAGTTTTTCATGGTCCTTCTTAATTATCAGCCACTTCTGCTGTATTTGTTGTTCCGATGACATGCTGAAATGGTTCTAGTAGAACAGAGGTATGCTTTTTCTTTTCGGAACCTGTGCAGGTTTGTTAATCTGGGTGTTTTAAATAACATTCTATTTTAAATGATCATTTCAACCAATTTACCTGGTACTGAGGTAGAACAGGAGTTCTTAAGCTCATATCTAGCACCGTTTTTTGTTTTAGTTTAAAGACCAAATTTGCTACACTCTAGCCCTTTGAGGCACTGGCTGATTCTAAGGCCATGTCTACACTACCGGTAGATCGGAACAGTGTGTGTCAATTTAGCAGGTCTAGTAAAGTCCCACCAAATCAATCGCAGAGACTTCTCCTCTGCCCAGTGGGTGCTCGACCCCCCCCCCCCGGCCCCGTCTCTTCCCACCCCCATTCCACCCCTTCCCCAAAGTTCCAGCCCCTGCCCTGCCTCTTCTCCGCCTCCTCCCCTGAGTGCGCCGTGTCCTGGCTCCTCCCCCTCCCTCTCGGAAAGTCCTGAGCACCGCCAAACCGTTGTTAGGCAGCAGTGGGGCAGCAAGCGCAGGGAGGGAGGGAAAGGAGTGGGGACGCAGTGCGCTGGGCAAGGAGAAGGAGGGGAGATGGGGGGAGCTTGGCTGCCAGTGGGTGCGGAGCACCTGCTAATTTTTCCCCGTGGGTGCTCCAGCCCCGGAGCATCCACGGAGTTGGCGCCTATGCGCCGGTTCGACTCTGGTACTCCACCGGAACAAGAAGAGTAAGGTAAATCGATAGGAAAGTGTCTCCCATTAACGCAGCGCAGTGTAGACACCGTGGTAAATCGACCTAAGTTATTCACGTGACTGGAGTAGCGTAACTTAGGTCAACTTACTGCGGTAGTGTAGACAAGGCCTAATAAGAAATTGCATGCTTAGTAGTAAGGGACTAAGGCCTGGTCTACGCTAAATAGGTCGATGTAAGGCAGCTTATGTTGACCTTATTATGTCAGTGTACACACTACATCCTTGTCCCACTGTTGTAAGTGTCCTATTACACCCACTTAATAACTCCATCTCCACGAGAGACATAGGGCTTGGTGTAAATTAGGGCAACACAGTATCTGGAGCCCTGAACTTGACAAGAAAGCCGGGCAGCTAGAGCCCTCTGCTTCTGGTGGGGAACAGGGAGGCGAGAGGCCAGGGAGCAGCTGGGATCCCAGCAGGGAGCTGTGTGGAGCTGAGAGTCCTGTCTCTCAGTCCGTGGAAGTGCTCCTGGTGAGGACGTGCACCACCAACAGAAGGAGGGTAGTGTGGACATCAGCCTGCAGTGCGGCTGTAAGTTGACTTAATTCTGTAGTGTAGACGTGCTCTGAGATTCAGAAATCCTGAACATTCTAATATTCTCAATTACTTGTAATGGGAAATAAATTGGCTACGCATCCTAGGAATTGCTTTTTGAATCACTCCTCTGGTTTTCCCTTTCCTTCTGTGCCATGGTTAAATGTCTTGTCTCTTTCAAGACTCTGCACCACTCCACCCCGCTGCCCTCCTCCTGCCCAAGTCTTCTACTTAGCCAGGCTTTTTGCAACTTTCTCCCTTCCACTCTCATGTTCCCACTTGTTTTCTAGCAGTCCCTTGCATCTGTCAGCCCCACTCTTTCCCAGTGCACCAGGTCTCCCCACCTTCAGATACCTCCTGAAAGCACACTTTCCCCATGATGTCTTTTGCTACTAATCCTCTGCACTAAGCAGTGTCTTTTTTGTTTTTAAGTACACCAATAATGTGCCCTGCTTTTCAACAAATCTCTCTTCAGATCGTGCAATGTATTTTCGGACTGCACTGTATTGTTTGTCTAGATTATAAATGCATAGTGCTGGGTCCCCCTCAGTACACATAATATTACATACAGAGGGCTATATATCTAATGCTCCAAGCTGCTGAAGTTTAATAAATAATATCCCCTTCATTAAACTTCTGTTCCAGACAGAGCATCCAATGAAAAATTCTCAAGTAATGGAGGAGCTGATGATATTGAAAATAGAATGCAAAACTTAGAGACTAGCTCTTTGAATTGTTCAAAAATACATGCTAATAAATATGACCATTTTGTGCACTGGCTCAGTAATTTAGCTTTGCGTAAAATTGCCACTGAAATTTCACTTGAGACCATTTTACATGTGTGAACTTACAGTATAGAACCTGAAGAGAATTAAAAGTCTCTCTGCCAATGATGCGTGTGCTGTTATGAATTGCTCTGTCTGAGGAAGTCTTTCCAGTGGCTAGAGCAGGGGACTGGGCGTCAGAAGCACTGGGCTCTATTTTTTACTCTTCCACTGACTGAGTGCAACCTTGGGCAAGTCACTAAAACATCTGCACCTCAGTTTTCCTTTCTGTAAAATGGGGAAGATAACAGTTGTCTGTGGGAAGTTGTGAGGATCAGACTTTGCAAAGTGCCTTGAGATCCTTACATGAAAGGTGCTTTCTAAGTGTGAAGCACTGTCACAATGAATTATTTAATAGAGATCCTGTTAGCTGGGATTTGAAATGTTTCAGTTTTATGGCCCTAGCTCACTGGGTTGACATGAATGTATTCTACAGAGTCTAGTTGAAAGCTGTGCTCAGGCCTCACTGTCACAGTAGTTAGCTTTGTATTCCTTTTTCTGAGTTTGACTGGCTTATGGGTTGTGTGACTGACTTTGTCTCCAAGATATTATCACTTCATTTCAAACCACTCATCCAAGATCCTGAGGTGGTATTTAGGAGTGTCTGCTTCAGCTTTTGATAATAGGGTGAACAAGCTTTGGAAAGTAAGTACTTGCTACTTCTTAAGGTTATCAGGAAACTGTCAAATACCAATTCATTCTGTGAATTAAAGAATGAAACCTCCCTCTTCTGTTCTTACAATCTGTTAGTAGCATAGCAAATTGTGTGTGAGCATCAGCTGCAGCACATCCTGACTGGGGGACGTGTCAAGAGGGCATGGAAGAGGTTGAGTCCTGTAAGACCCATTAAATGAAGCTGAGAAGTAACAAGCATCATGGACTCCTCCCTTTCCCAAATCTCCAGCCTTCTAAGGAAACCCATTATACTTCAAGTCAGAGCTCAGTCTGACCATTTTGGAAAGGTGGCAAGTTAGCACACCCAAGGTTAATCTTGACTGACCTCTGCATTTATCAGCTTGAAATTCTGTCCAGTCTCCTACGTGACTAAATTACTACTACTCTGAAAGATGAGGTTCAGTTCAGCGGAAATTGCTTGCTGTGGTGGTGTTGTGAGTTATTGTATTTGATATATATTGCCCTCTGCCCCCCTTCTTAGCCCAGATTGCTGCGTGGACGGTCACTTTGGGGTTTCATGTCTATTCATACTGTAATTAGAAAATGTGGTACCTAGTGGCAGACTGTGAATGCACATGCACGGCTCTCTTATGAGCAGCTGAGGACCATGTGACTCCAGCCTGCTTATGCCGTTCTGATCTTTCAAATCATTCTCTGTTGTGACTGTTAGGTGACTCAGGTCACTACAATGCACTTTATTTAGACCTCTGATAATGTTGCACTGCATTTGTGCCAATTAACCATACACAAAACTGACAATTTAGAGTTTAAAGAGACAAGATGGGTGGGGTAATAACTTTTGTTGGACCAACTTCTGTTGGTGAGAGAGACCAGTTGGCCAAGTAAAAGCTATTACCTCACCCACCTTGTCTCTAATATCCTGGAACTGGCACAGCTACAACTACACTACATACAATTAGAGTTTAATTAAATTTTAAAACATTCCTCTGAAAGAGCCATGGTATTGTGTGACCGGATGGACTACCCTTTCTATTTAGACAAAGCTCTGGAGTGCTAAAACAATATAGTATGATTTTAATGTTAATTCATGTTAATTGAGCCTCTTGCTTGGGAGAGAGAGAAGCCCTCAGACTATTAGAAAGGTTTCAGATTTTATAAATGCAAATTATTATGATTATACATTTTCACAGTGTAGCAGCACTTACCATTCCAGATCACTTAGGAGACATAACTATGATTTCTTCAGGTAACTCAAGGACTCTGCCCCTTGAGCATTACCTGAATGTTGAGGCTCATTAACTTTATTTATGCACCGCATTCAGAGCTCTACCTCGAATGCAAGCTTCTTGACAGCCGTCAGCACTGAGAGTTTTCCTGTCCCAATGAAACTTGCCACATTTAAATTCTAAATAACTGAGTAGGCTGTGTCAGAAGGTGGATCACTATATGCACAGAACATCTTTTAAAACAATGATCCAGCCAACCCATTCAGCAATTTGTTGTTTGCAATTTGGCATCTTCAATTTGGGTTAATGATCTGACAGTTTTTGTAAAAGGCATTGATGTTGCTTGTTCTGTTCACCGTGGTGCAGCAGAATGGCAACCTGCCATCTGCCCAGCTAGGTCATCAGCTTCCATTTGACATGATAGTGGAAGATTGAAATGGCCTAGATAGCAAAGATTAACCTTTTGGAACCAATTTCAGGGTTTCCAGCTGTCACGAGCTCCTGCAGAACATCAAGCAGCAGAACTCTGGGTCTTGTTAATTTAAAAAATAATGGATGGAAGTGGTTGATTTGGGCTAGCCTTAGCTCCAGTCTCTATCCCACCAGACTCTCATTAAGCTCATATTGTGTAATGGTAATGCTTTGATATGCAAGTGAAATTAAATTATTAGGCAAATCGGGGGCTTTTCAGAGCAACACACATTCTTAAGGTTTCATATGCCTCTAGCAGCTGAAACAAAATGTCTGGTTTTGTACAAAGAAATACACTGTGAGACTCAAGTTGGAGATGGCTCTTTGTAGGTAGCACTCTGTGAACAGTACAGGAGAGCCCACAGAATTATCCTGCATGTCTGTTAGGGATGGCACAAATTCTCTGAACTGCAGCGTGTCTATACACTAATCCACTTCTCTCTCCAGCTGATGATTCAGCTTTTTGTAGATGCAGTATTTAGGGTTCACAGTTAAACTGTAGCTGATAGGGATCTATAAAACTTCTGAGGAAAGAGTAAATTGGAAAACTGATAAAACAAGAATACGTACTTTCTTAAAGTGTCTTGTTCCAGTATCTGCTTTGCACTCTTTTATTTAACTCGTAAAGTACTGACTGCTCTCGGACACCTCTGTGTGACAGATTTTTGTTACCAGTCTGCCTGGAGCATCAGGTGATCAGGCTGATGCCGCAGGATTGTTTGGGGAGGAGATGACGTAACACACCAAGTGTTTAAATTTTAAAGCTTTATTATGCTCCCACGTTACTCAGGGGAAGAAAGAAAGCATTAGAGCCCCAAGCCCTAACCCACTTTCATACTCACACGCGCACTACCCAAAACTGGCCAGACCTGGGTGTAACGTAAGAAGAAGAGGGGGATGGGTGGACGGGAGTTCTTGCCCTGGGCCCAGGTCGTCTGGGGAATCCGCTGTAATCTCCGAATTGCTCCAGTTCTCGGGAGGGTTTTTAAGTCCTGGGTTCCTTTGGGGGTGGTGTCGTCCAGGGCCCTCTGTGCCTGGTACTCTTTGTACCAGTCCCAATCGGCTTGCTGTGGCCTTCTTGGCTGCCCAAAACACACTGGCTTTGGAGAATTTGTTTCCCCTTCTGTTGGCCTTCACTGTCGCTGCCTCATTCGCTCTGTTTTCGCTGCTATCTTTGCAGATTTGCTTAACTTAATTCTTCTCTTTTCACGGCCACTTGGGCACATTCAAGCCCTCGTCTTTCTCGGCTGTCAACCAAATCTCAGCTGTGAGTAGTGTCCTTGGGTGGGGGTCAGCGTCTTATCTTCGGACTGAGCTTGCTAGCTGCCCTGTTGAGTTAACCCGTTCTCTGCTTTCTTCTTTCTTCTCCCCCTCTCTTGGCCTTCCGTACTTCTGCAAAGGAATCTTTCATTCCTCACTCACATGCCTTTGACCCTCCACAAAATGCTTTGCGATGCTTGCAAGCGTTAGCTGATCTGCCTTCCCAGGGGACTCCCTAAGGGGAGGGGTCCATTGGCTTGTGACATTCCCCCCTTTGACCCTGAATCAACATTTTGTTGGGAGGGGTCACCACTTAGGTTTCCCCCCTCCCCCGATATGGTGGCAAGGGTTCATAGAATCATAGAATATCAGGGTTGGAGGGGACCTCAGGAGGTCATTTAGTCCAACCCCCTGCTCAAAGCAGGACCAATCCCCAGACAGATTTTTTACCCCAGTTTCCTAAATGGCCCCCTCAAGGATTGAACTCGCAACCCTGGGTTTAGCAGGCCAATGCTCAAACCACTGAGCTATCTGTTGGTCTTTTACCTAAACAGCTATACAGCATGCACCAGATTGTTAGGACAGCAACAATTGCATATACCAGTCAATAATGACTTTTGGCTTATTAGTAACAGCATAACACATTTTTTGTTGACCTAGATGGTCCATTTGGATGGCTGTGGCAAAAGCATTTTTTTTTAGGTTAAATGTGTGTTTTAACACCATGAAGGAGGAGGCGTTTGTTTGGAATACGGAAAGTTGCTTTTGGGTGTGCGCCAATGGGAGAAATGCGTTGGGTGTTATTTATGAAAAATTAAACACAACATAGTTAGAAACATGAACAGTTTGTTGCAGAATGGCAGGCCAATGCACTGAAAAATGTTGTGTTTGTGATTTTAACCACAAGTAGAGAGGCACCCTGGGATAGGTGGTCCTCCAAACACATGCAGAGGTATTGGTAAACACATGGGCTTTAGTGGGGGCATATTTCGATGCCTTTCCTTTTCAGCAGATGTGTTGACCTACCTTATAAAAGCGGCTTGGCACTGCCTTTTTTTTTTTTTTTTCACACCATTTGAGGGGGCTTTATAGGCCACAACTGCCAACTGTTGCCCTTTGCAATTCATATGTGCTGGTAGAAGATGTAGTCAGCACAGCACATACCGCTTAGCCATGTTATTGGAGGGAGCCACCTTTCACACGTCGTGATGGACCACCCAATTTTAGATAACACGTGATGCCAGCCGGGACTACGCTTTTCTCTTTACTCGAGGGTGTGAGATCAGCCACACCCTCCTACTGCCTCACCCAAGATCTATGGATCATTTTCTGTCCTTTATGTTACTTCCAGATTCATGCTCAGAGTGAGCACTTTGGAGGGTTTTTAAAGTATTTAACACAATAGAACTGATTCCTGGAAAAAATATTTGTTTGTATTTAAAGTCAGTTTTATGCACTTATGACTGGATCATGGCTCTGCCCCAAGTAAGGGGGAGGTGCCCCATGCCAGGACAGTATCTGTCGAGCAATGTCAGTCCTAGGAGGGCATGCTGGGTGTGTACAGAGAGGTTTGGGGCAAGTAAAAATTACTGATGAAATGTGTGAGATTCAGTTCTCTAAGGGAGTTTGAGTCTCTGGATCGGACTTGTGTGTTGCATGCTGTCTGTGGGCCAGATTCTGATATATTTAGTCGTGCTGAGAAGTACTTTACTCATGAGCGCTCCCACTGATTTCAATGCAACTGCTTGTAGAGTAAGGCACTACTCAGTGTGAGTAAAGGTGACAGAATCTGGCCCTATGTATATAATATTATGTATGCCCTGTATGTCGGTATAGAAATGGCAGCTGTCCAAAGCTCCACACATCCGCACAGCACGCGGTTTTGCTAGGTATGATCACAAAGCAAAAATTCTTTAATGTTTTCCCCTCACATGTTTTCACTGTTTTTGTTTTTCCCTGCTAGTTTTTTTTATTGATTTATTCATACACGACATTTAAGGCTCCAGGATTCCATTGATCCATCTGCCTTCCCATGACACCTGAACCATGATAAGGAGTACTTGTGGCACCTTAGAGACTAACAAATTTATTTGAGCATAAGCTTTCGTGGGCTACAGCCCACTTCATAAGATGTAGCCCACAAAAGCTTTATGTTCAAATAAATGCCACAAGTACTCCTGTTCTTTTTGCAGATACAGACTAACACGGCTGCTACTCTGAAACCTGAACAATGATGAGGCTTTTGGTCATTTCAGCCAGCTTTATGTTCCAAGCACAAATACATGACAGTTTAGTTCTTCAGGAAGTTGGAATTAAAAGAAGAAACTGGATTGCTGATGTCATACTGAGAACAAACTTTGTGTTCTCCTTTAGGAAATGAGTTGTACTGGGGATTTGATCAGTAGGAGACTGTAGTACTCACTTCCCTTCCTTTGTAGATAGTGCAGAGTGGCGATGTACAGGGGTCTCAGGCTGACTTTTGCATCTTGCCCAGTACAGTTGAGTTAGAGGGTATGCCATTTTTCACCCCTCCGTTGAGAGGAGGGGATGTCAGGAGGATGTAATCAGGTGGGAGGGTGCAACAGGGCTCTTGCCTATTGGAGAAGGCAGAGGGAGGACTTTGGGATCTGCTGTATGTGTTAGATGAGGGTGTTAGATGAGGGAGGGGAGCAGATGTCTCACAGCAAAGCAGTTGGTAGGGAAAGTTGAGCTTGCAGACAGATGCTGGGAGGGCATTCTGACGATGTGGCGTACTACATATGCCAGATATGCCTGGGGGAAGGCGTGTATAGATGCTGCGTGCCCAGCTAGCATGGGTATAAATAACAGTGTAGACAGTGAGGTACGGCCAGTAGACTGCCCTACGTAGTTCTCTACATACCCAAACAGTGCTCTATGCTGCTGGTAGCGGAAAGGCAGCAGGGAAAGGCTCTGGCCACTCCTCCCTGCCAGAGCCTTACCCTCCATTTCCTCCTGCCTGAGCCTTCCATTGCTATTTATAGCTACACACCGCGGTGAGTGTGGAGGACACAGCCTGCCTTTCACTGTGGCATGTAGCTAGACGTATCCTGCCTGCTCTGCAAGTGTAGAGACGGTCTAAGGCTGACTCCATATGAATACAGCAAGTAACATGAGCTACTATAGTATCCAAGTACTTCACCTGGTCTCCCCCTCTACTTTGCTTTTAATAAGGCTTAATTATTAAAGGCTTCCTAACTTCCTCAACACTGCACCTACAGTACAGTGGAAAGGACAATGTGATAGTTTCATCTCTTCCTCCTTTGAGCTGCATAGCTTGAGCTGTGTAATTCACCAGGCAAACTTCTTATATAGCAAATTGTTCTCAGATAATGAGCTGGGAAGTAATCTTATCATAGAGGAACCCAGGGACAGAAGAGTGATTAGATTTCAAAGCAAAGTTGTATATGCTGATGGCAGCTGTATAAGCCTTAAGGTGCCCAACACTGAGGTAATAACTTCTGGTTCTATTTGTGGTAGGTTTGCTTTGTTTCTTTCTATGTCACTTAAAGAGATAGGAACGTAGTGTTGTGGAGACGAAACTATGAAGTGTTTGAGTAAAGCACATACAGACACAGCTTCCCTTTATCTCAGAAATTCCAGTGTCTTCTTCAAGTGATGGTCCCTATTGTATTCTACTGTGGGTAATGCATGCACATCATGTTCCTGGAGTCAGAGAACTTGAAAGTAGTGTCTGCTGGTCTGCGCATACAGCCTTCTTTCACCTTGTGTTCCCGACAAGATGATAAAAGGCAGGGCAGACTGCCCGCCTCTTCAGTTCCTTCTAACCACCACATGGTCTGGGTTGGAACCTTTATTGTCCTCAGCTCTGCTGTCGTTTCTGAAAAACAGTAGTGTTTTAGCTGTAAATAGTTCACCCTTTTAGACGTTTCATAGATTTAATAGTTTTGACAGTTTTAATTGTTTTAGAATTAGTTTAGGCTTCTGAGGTTGTTCTCCCATTTGCTTCCCCCCATACCTCATTCAGGCACCAGACTATGCCTAGAACTCTGGGTTTCAAACGCTGTGCCTCCTACTTGCAGTACTTCTCGGTCAGTGACAGCCACCATCGCTGCCTTAACTGCTTGGGAGAAGCTCACCTTGCAGCTTTGTACAGCATTTGTCAGTCCTTCCCCAGCCGTACCCAAGAGGGATGGGCTCTTTGCCTCCATAAATACCTCTTGGAGATGTCCATGAGGCCTCAATTGGACCCAGTCTGGTCCATATATCAGCCTGAATCAGTGAGGAGTGTGCCTCCTGCTGTTAAGTTGTCCTACTCTGGTGCTGGAGGATCCACTCCCAGAGACCCAGAGCGGGGCCGAGTCAGGAGATCAGGAAGCACTCCCATAAGCATGGGGCTAAATCTTCCTCTAAGTCCATTCCGAAGATACCAGATGTGCCTACGAGCAGACCCACCAGATTGGCCCAGGAGGATGTCATACATCCTAAGTCCCATAAACCTGATAAGAAAGCCCTGAAACATAGGGCTGTGCTGGCTCCACACCGCACTCCATCAGTACCATTGCCCCTGGCTCCTCCCAAGACACAAGGCACTGTAGCTGCCAAAGGCAGACCATCAGCAGCTACCATCCTTGTCACCAGCACTGGTAGCCCAGACAGAAAGAGAGGTCCGGATCCGTGGCCACACCTCAGAACATTTTCACTCTCCCTGATCCTGAATCCCCTCCTCCATAAGGACCCTCCATTTCCAGAGAGCTTATCTCACCTCCTAGAGACCTGCCAGAGGGACAGAGCTTATCACCCCTAACATACAGAACTTACACATCCCCATCAGCACCAACTGTACTGCCATTGGAACCTGAGTCTGCTCTTTTCCTCCTCAGGAGACTCGGAACCATCGGAGCAACCACTCCTCCTGTACTGCCACTCCCCAGGAGACCCACAACCTTGGGACCAACCAACGCCTCACCTGATTCAGAGTCATTGGTACCCCATGCCATGGGGACCCCCGCCACCACCTGTCAATCCCACCTACTGGCTATATTGGAGACCTTAGCACCAGTATCCCCCTTCACAATCTATCTGATCCACTAGAGAGTTGCCACCTGCCTCCCCTACAAGGGGGACCATTGAATTTACGGCCCTAATCCGATGGAAAAGAAGGAGCACTACTCTCCAATTCCAGCAGTTCTGCCGGAACTGATCAAGCTGCCATCATCATCACTGAATGAAGCGGTGGTTTAGGTATTCTCTTCCCTCTCCTCTCCCCGCCCCCTTAGATAGTTCCAAGACCTTCTCCGTAGAGTCGCCAGTAACTTCAGATTCCACTAGAAGAGATCCAGGACTCCCAAACACAAGCTCTTGGACATCCACCATCCCTCTGGACCTATAAGAATAGCCCTCCCTATCAATGAGGTCATACTGGAGCAAGCCAGGACTGCGTGGCACATCCCTGCCACCTGTGCCTCTACTACCAAAGGAGCAGAGAGACATTATTATGTACCAACTAAGAGTTTAGAGTTCTTGATCTCTCACCCAGCTCCCAACTCATTGGTGGTTCAGATCACTTCAGAAAGGTCCAGGCAACAACACGCCAGCTCTACCCCTGCAGACAAGGAATGTAAATGCCCAGACCTGATGGAGAGAAAGGCTTTCTCATCCTCCAGTCTTCAGTTCAGGATAGCCAATTATGAAGCGCTACTGCTAAATATGATTTCCTGAACTACGTTAAGTTTGAGGAATTCGCCAAGAGCCTCCCACAGCAGGATTGTTCTCATTTCCAGGCCCTCATAGAGTAAAGAAAACGAATAGCTAGTCTGCAGTTGATGCAGCCGATACCTCCTCTCGAGCCCTGTCTACCATCCTCATTACGTGGTGGGAGTCATGGCTCCATGCCTCAGGGTTCCCCAGGGAGGTTCAGAGTACCACTGAGGACTTTCCCTTCAATGAAACTCAGCCCTTCAATCAGAATATAGATGAGTCCTTACATACCCAGAAAGACTTTAAGGCTACGCTTTGACCCTTGGGTACATACACACCTTCCCCAAAGAGGAAGTTCCTGCACCAATCCATCTCACTGAGATACAGGACCCAACATTTCTACCATCAGAGACCTTACGAACCACTGTGTAAAAAGCAGAGATTCAAAAGTCCAGCTTCCCTGTGCCCTCTGCACCAGCCTTGACATCCCAATCCCAGCCCCCGACTCAATGGTATTTTTGACATGACCTTGAGAGCCGTGAATCACTGAGAACAATACCTCCCAATTCCAATACTCCATTTGGAGATCATTTAGCACTGTTTTTCGACACCTGGAGTGCAATAACAACGGACAAGTGGGTGCTGAACGTCATCCACTCTAGCTATACAATCAAGTTTGCAATGCTACCACCTCCAAAACCCTCCTCCCCATCCCTCTTTGAGGACCCTCTCATGACAGTATTCAAGGAACAATAGAATGCATTCCTCTACAATATCAAGGGACAGGTTTTACTCAATCTACTTTCTCAGACCCAAGAAGAAGGGTGGGTGGAGATCAATCCTCCACCTCTGCCACCTCAACCACTTTATTCGCAAACTCAAATTTTGTTTGGTTATATTGGCAGTGATAATTCCATCTCTAGAAAAGGGCATATGTTTCACAGCTCTTGATATGAAGGATGTGTACTTTCATGTCAATATTCATCCCGCCCACAGGCGGTTTCTCAGATTTCCAGTGGGCTGAGACCATTTCCAATATAGAGTTTGACCCTTTGGGATAGCCACTGCCCCCAGAGTCTTTACCAAGGTATTTTCTGTGGTAGCAGCTCCTGTCAGATGTCCTGGCCTCCTTGTCTTCCCTTACCTCAATGACTGGGTCCTTTCTGCCAGATCTTGCTGGGAAGCCTTTTCGCCAACCTCTATGATGCTCTGTCTCCATTCCTCACTGGGGCTCAGTGAGAACATCAAAAAATCTGTTCTTACCCCCACACAAGCTTTGAACTTAATCGGGGCAACCTTGAAGTCTATCACTGCCAGAGTGTATTTGCCCACAGACAGGATAAAGACCATGAATGACATCATAGCTTACATCACAAGTAACCCTCAAGTAAAGGTCAAAACATGTTTGTCCCTCCTCAGCCACATGGCCTCATGCACCTATGTCACTCCATTCACAAGACTCCAGCTTCATTGCCTTCAGGCATGGCTACAGTTGGTTTACTCCCCAAGCTGCTAGTCTATGAACCTCACACTGACTTTCCCTCCAAGGAACTGTCTTCCAACCTGTGGTAGACAAATCCTCATCACGTATGCATAGGGGTCCCCTTTCTCCCCTCTTCACTGGACAAGACCATCATTACGGATGTGTCCGTACTAGGTTGTGGAGCCTATATGGGCAACCACATAGCACAGGGAATGTAGACATCTTGAGAGTCCAGAATGCACATCAATGTCCTGGAACTACAGGCGGTAGGGAAGACCTGCGAGTCCTTTCTTCATTTAATCTGCTCTCACCATGTCCTCATAATGTCAGACAACAAAATCTACATCAACGAACAGGGGGAGCGAGATCTGCCTCCCTGTGTGCAAAAGCAGTCAATCTCTGGAGCTGGTGCATCAGCAATCAGATCACCCTATCTGCAGCCTACCTTCTGGGGACGCAGAATGTGCTCATGGACTCCGTCAGCAGGCACTTCGCAATCAACCATGAGTGGGAACTTCATGACACTTTGCTTAATGATATTTTCACTCAATGGGGAAATGAAACCAGGGATCTGTTCGGTTCCCAGGCCAACAACAAATGAGTCTCATTGCTCCAGAGGAGTCCTAGGTTACTGTTCCCAGGGTAATGCTCTCCTTCTTCCCTGGTCAGACCAGTTCAACTGTGCCTTCCCTCCTCTACCGCTTCCGCCACAAGTGGTACACAAGATCTGATAGGACAGAGTGACAGTCATCCTGATCATCCTTTTCTAGCCCAGACAGTTTTGGTTCCCCAACTTCCTGCGCCTGTCATCTCGTCCCCCGATTACCCTCACAATATTCCCTGAGCTTCCGATCCTGTGCAATGGAAGGATCAAACACTCAAATCCCCTACTACTTCACCTCAGGGCGTGGTATTTGGATAGTCATCAGCTCTAGAACAGGTATGCTCCTCTCTAATAGCAGAAAGGACTCAACTAGGAAATGTTACCAAACTAGCTGGAAATGCTTCTCATCCTGGATGCAGCAGAGAGGCGTTCTACCAGAACTATGGGTATCCCACTCATCCTAGACTATATCCTATCTCTGTAGACACTGGGCTTATCTCTCAGTTCCCTGCAAGTCCATTTGATGGCTATCAGTGCATTCCATCCCCCTACAGATAGCTACACTGTTTTCGTGTACCTGCTAACTACTCAATTCTGGAAAGGCCAGATAAGTATTTTCCCACCTCTTTGAAAGATAACACCCCAAAGGGACCTGAATCTCATTCTTTCAGTTCTGATATGGCTCCCCTTTGAACCCTTGGTGACTTGCTCCTTGTTGCTCCTCTCCATGAAGGTCATCTTTCTCATAGCTATCACATGGGTAAGGAGGGTTGGTGAACCTGGAGCAATGATGGCACACACTCCATATACTATATTTCACAAAGATAAGGTTTCTTTACACCTACACCCCAAATGTATCCCTAAAGTGGTTTTGGAATTTTACCTTCACCAATCCATTCATTTACCTGTGTTCTTCTCGAAACCACAAGTGTTTGCAAAAGAGCCTAGGCTCCACTCTCTGTTCAACAATCTTTGGCCTTTTACCTGCAGAGAACGAGATCATTCAGAAAATCCCTGAGGCTGTTTGTTGCTATAGCGGAGCGTCAGAGGTCACACCATCTCCACCCAGAGAATGGCCAAATGGATATCTGGTTGCATCCTACCCTGCTATCCGCTCTCAAACCTTCCCCCCCGCTCCCTCATGGGGGTACAAGCACACACTACAACTATAGTCTCTCTTCAGGACATATCCCTCCTAGACATTTGTAAAGCGGCCACATGGAACTCCGTCCACACATTTGCAAGACATTACACTTTGGTACAAGACTCGGCTGCTGACGCCTCATTTGGGGCGGCAGATCTCCGCTCGCTCCTACTGTCCTCATCCTCACACCATCCACCTATTTAGGTACTGTCTGTCAATCGCTTACAGTGGAATACAATAGGGACCATAACTCAAAGAAGACGATGAGGTTACTTACCTGTAACTGGAGGTTGTTTGAGATGTGTAGTCCCTATATATATTCCACTACCAGCCTTCTTTTCCCTCTGCTTTGGGTCTTATCTGATTCATGGTGGAGAAGGAACTGAAGAAACGGGAGGTCCACCCCACCCTTTATCGCCTCGGTCGGAAGCACGAGGCAAACCAGGGCACATGCGTGGACCAACAAAGATTACTTTCAAATTCTCCAACTCCAGGCACACGGTGCAGATGCGTAACCCACAGTGGAATACAGGTAGAGACCACACATCTTGAAGAACCTCCAGTTACAGGTAAGTAACATCTTCTTTTATATTAGGTGCTGTTAGCAGCTTACTCCATTATCCTGTGGAGAGGTGCGTTCTAGCCTCCTCTCTGCAGCTGTTAATCAGTTCTTGTTATGCTAATTTTGTATCTTTTTTCTGTTCAGTGCATGTGCCCAGAGAAACTGTGGCAGGGGCATCTGAAAAACACTAAAATAAATAAATATTGCTGAGTTCTGGCACTGGGCTCCCTGTATTTACTACTCTTAGTCCTGCTGCTGCAGTGATAAACCAATTCTGTTTTCAATACACCAAGCTGACTGACCTAAGCTGTGCACAAATGCAGTAGCCAGACCTCTTTTCCAAGAACTATTACTGCTTTGTCCAGAAACAGAGCGTGGACTAAAGGTTAAAGCAGTGGACTGGGAGCTCAAGACTCCTTACTTCTATTTTCAGCTCTGTCATTGACTCATTAAAATTTTGGGGACTTTTTTGTGCCAGGTTTTCCCATCTCTCCAGCGGGTATAATATATCTATCTGTACTTAACCTCACACACATGTTGTGAGGCCCAATGAAAGTTTGTAAAGTGCTTTGGGATTCTTAGATTAAAGATGCCGTAGAAAGGCCAAGTTGTTGTTATTGTTACTCTTATAACCGTACATGGCCAAAGTTTGTAAGGTTGTGGGAGACGTTTAATTCAGATGCTTTAGGCTATTGTATAGCCCATTTTAGTCTCCTTTGGGCAATTTCCTTTTCAATGTACTCTCTCATCTAATTACCTCGGGAACTTCGTGTAGCAGACAGTATTTCCAAATCCAAGATGGCTTTTGGTAGAGACACAATGCAGTTCTGCAGCATCCCTAACCTTGATTTTATCTTAAATGATGATTTGAAAGGAAATGGTACCTGCTTATTTCACCTTGATGAGTCTATTGGAGGAGAGTGAAATAATGTGGAGACTCAATTCTGAGTTATAATGGCTCTTCCCTTCCGAATTGAAATGGACTTTGAAAGCTAATACAGTATTAGATTGCTGCATTTCTACCATGTTATGTCAGTAATCGCAGGCAGCGTAGAAAGTGAGTGACCATTCTGCTCAGCATATGCTGCCTTGTATATTTTTATTCCCTCTGACAGAGAACATCCTATTGAAGTTTAAATGTAATTTAAGGAAGAGAAAATCTTAGCATGTGGGATCTGTTCTGTATTAATTTTGTTCCCTTCAGTTATCTGACCTCAGCCCAGAGGCCAGTCTATATTCCTACTGACAGTTTAATCTGAAATGTCCTGCTCTATTTGCTCATTTTTCCAGTGAGCCGTAACTGATTTGTAGCATGGCTGGGCACGTGTGTAGCATACACGTGTACTTGTCTCTGAAGGATTTTTTTTCCTTTTACCAGTTAAGCTCTTTCTTCACGCATTTAAAGCTTCTAACAAATGCTGAGGCATTTACCTCTGGGGACTAAGAAATTTGTGACCAGGAATTTTTCTGCAAGACCTTCTGCCAGAAAGGCGAAGTTAGCTCCATGTTGATCCCCCCCGCCCCCCCTCCCAGTACGTGAAACTCCAAATTTGAAGCCAGTGGCTGAGGTGGTATGTTTTGGGGTGAGAAAGGCTTGCCCTGAGAATACTGAGAACATACCTTTATCCCTCCCTCACACCATGCTTCTTCCCAGAAAATAAGAATGTAACCTCTTTGTAATTATCGCTAGGGGGACAAATAATACTTTGCAGTTGCAGCATGTAACACCATTTATTTGAGATCCCTCAAGCACTTTGCAAGCATTGACCCTGAGAGGACTGCGCCCCCTCTTCAGGGAAACTGAAGCCCAGAATGGTTAATCACTTGACTTGTTCAAGACAGACAGCTAGTTAGGATGAGAGCTGAAAACGGAATCCAGGAGTCTTACTCCTGGGTTCTTTGCATTAACCATTTAGACCCATTTCCTCTCAACCAGAGGAATTCCTTAGGGATGCCCTTTGGAATAATCCAGCAGTAGCTTAACATGTAGGGGAGAGGTGGAGCGAGAAGGAAAGAGCTTTTATTTGATACCCAGAGTCCTGCATGTGCTGAGGTGCAAGTGTAAGATATAACCGAGGGAAAGCACTATTGAAGTATGCCCATACCAATGGCTTTGATGTTAAGGACAGCTGTCTGAGAGCTGTGTGGTCCTTTCTGCGACATAGCTCACCCCCCAGATCTATCTAAAGTAGTGCTGGCCTGATTTCATCACTCCCACTGACCTTGATGGGAGTAATGGGTGCTCAGCCCTCTGGCAGTTAGGGGAACAAGGCTTTCCTAATGCATTCCTAATGTAGTGCATACCTCTGCTGCTTGTGGTATGTGCAGTGCTGGCTCAAGTTACCTGTGTCCCTCCACAATGGGTATGTTGTATTTGTTGGTGTTGCCATGAAACCAATAAGGATCCCATGTGAAACTGCCTGATCCCACAAGAGGTGTGCAGTGACTGCTGTCCTGCCCTGCACTTTCTTTCATCGTGTTGTTGTTGTTGTTAGCTAGCTGAAGGTCTTGCTCCTGACTTGAATTTTTACTATTCTGTCATAATATGCAGATGGCCTACTCTGGATATACAGGGTAACTGCTAGCTGTTAGCGAACAGAACACGTGCTGCTTGGCTGACTGCCTCCTTCTGCATGCAGCTTGCTTTGGCAGGCTGCCCTGGCTTATGTGGACTGTAGGTTTTGAAGATCCAGCTCTGACTAGCTGTTGAAAAGTTTCATGAGGTATTTTTAATTTTAAATTAAATAGCAAACCTGCATTCGGACCTTTCACTCTGGGGGGTTGGGAATCGGAAGCATCATCTGGTCAGTCTCTTGTGAAAAAAGCATAGTTCAGCATGAGTGTCTATACACAGTCCCTTCAAAGCAACAAAACCATACTCACCACTCTCTTTTACAGGCCCTTGCTTCAGAAGGGATGCCTCTGACCCTTTCACTGCTGGGGTAGCTAACTAAATGTATAACCTCTGTGTAAAGGGAAATCCTGTTCATTTTGTTTGGGGTGGGGGTCCTCCGTCATTACAAGGCATATGGGTGATGTAGCTTGTCCATAGAAATAATATGTATGCAGTGTTGTTGTAGCTGTATTTGTCCCAGGATATTAGAGAGAAAAGTTAGGTGAGGTAATGGTCCAGTAAAAGATATTACCTCATAGAAATAATACTAATGTTATTTATATGGACCCAGGAGGCTCAGGGAGCCATACAACAGAATAAAAACAAATCCAGAGTGATAAAAACAAAATCAAACCCCACACTCTTCATATTGTGACAGACCCAGACCAGTGGGGTACAGGAGTCTGGTAGAGGGCAAATATACTGGTCACTGAATGAGTAGTTTTCTGTTCCGTGAGTGACCAGAGCAGGGGCTGTACTAGAGTAATCAGGAACCTGCTAGAACCAGTTAAGGCAGGCAGGCTAGTTAGGACACCTGGAGCCAATTAAGAAGAAGCTTCTAGAATCAATTAAGGCAGGCTAATCAGGGCACCTGTGTTTTAAAAAGGAGCTCACTTCGGTTTGTGGTGTGAGTGTGAGGAGCTGGGAGTAAGAGGCACAAGGAGCTGAGAGTGAGAGCTGCTGGAGGACTGAGGAGCACAAGCGTTATCAGACACCAGGGGGAAGGTCCTGTGGTGAGAATAAGGAAGGTGTTTGGAGGAGGCCATGGGGAAGTAGCCCAGGGAGTTGTAGCTGTCATGCAGCTGTTACAGGAGGTACTATAGACAGCTGCAGTCCACAGGGCCCTGGGTTGGAACCCAGAGTAGAGGGTGGGCCCGGGTTCCCCCCAAATGTCCTAATTGACCTGGACTGTGGGTTCTTCCAGAGGGGAAGGTCTGTGGGCTATTCCCCTACCCACATGGTGAATCTCTGAGGCAAGAAAATCCGCCAATAAGTGCAGGACCCACCAAGATAGAGGAGGAACTTTGTCACAATACATACACACATGAATGAGGGTATCTGATTATACAGGGAAAATCAGAGCGGTTAGAAGGAAAGAAGACAGACCTAGGGCCAGTACTGGTCTTTCTAAAAACAACCTTTGAGAAAGACCAGCTTTAAAATACTTCATTAACATATTTTAGAAAATCCACAAAGGCTGTGGATTTAAGCAGATAGCAAGTTCCACACTGCAGGACCTTCTGCTTGTCAAAAGCAACGTTGGCAAAAGCAAGTTGCTGACTTCAGACATGAGGTTGAAGTGCAGGGCAGGTGTGTGAGCGTGGAGACTCATCAGTACCAGGTGCAGGGAACAAGTCTTGAAGGCAGCCACCATTTAGAGTTTTAAAACCGATAGGATTCTCTGGCAGTGGTGAGACCATCGCTAGAATACTCTGCTTAGTCCCGGGCAAGAAGGTGTAGTGATGGATGAGTAGGGAGGAGAATTCAGAGAGGAGCAATAAAAGGGTCAGATACTGCCCTTGTTTACAACAGTGTATCTCTACAGTGACTCCAATAAAGCCATTTTCACCAGTGTAAATGAGATGAGACTGCCTCAAAGCATTCCAGCATTCGGGGAGATTAAGGTAGGCCAGGTCTACAGTAAGAAATTATGTTGACTCAGCTACGTCACTCGGATATGAAAAATCCACCCCCCTGAGCAACGTAGTTAAGCCGACCCAACGCCCAGTGTAAACTGCACTAGGTCAATAAAGAATGTTTCCATTGACTTAGCTACTGCCTCTTGGAGAGGCTGATTAACTACGCGGACAGAGAAACCTCTCCTGTTGCTGTAGTGAGTGTCTAAGCTGAAGTGCTCCAGTGGCATAGCTGCTGCTGGAGCAGTTTAAGTTTACACATGGCCTTAAATGGAAAGAATTAAATACGTGTAGCTGTTTGAAGTACGTGTAGGATGTGTAGCGAGGAGGGAGAGGATTTGTGTAAAGTGATCCAAGGGGCAGTGACAGGAATGGGATGAAATTGAGCATAGGAAGTTTGTACAACTGAGATTTATAGATGGTAAAAGAGTCTCCCAAGGAAATGGCACTCACTTTATCACTAGGATATTTAAAACTAGACTGGGCAAAGCACTTGAAAATGTAGAGAACAATTCTACACTGGTGAGAGGATGGACAGATCGGTGCCTTTTTCATTTCTAATTTCTGTGCTTCATATAGTGTCACAGATGGTTTGGTGCCACAAGTACTCCTGTTCTTTTTGTGGATACAGACTAACATGGCTGCTACTCTGAAACCGCACAAAACATGTGCTTTCCTGACTCTTTTCCCTTAAAGGGTAATAGTTTGAATTTTCCTTTAACAATTCTGCTTGTCTGATAGTGTTTTTTTGTTTTGTTTTTTCTCTTCTGACACAGGGGGTGCTCCCAGGTGGGAATTATCAGGGCACTGATCGAAGCAGGCATCCCAGTTGATATGATTGGAGGAACTTCCATTGGCTCATTCATGAGTGCACTGTATGCTGAAGAGCGTAGCTATAATCAAATGAGGATCAAAGCCAGGCAATGGGCAATGGTAAGAACGTAGAATATACATTTATGTTCTTTTCCACTTTTAATATATAGGAGTTTTGACATTAGCCACAGCACACCTGGCAATGCAAAAGCAGCAGTCCAAGGTCAGAATACAGCCTCTGGATATTAGGAAAGGTGAAGAAGGGTGTTTGAAATGCCTCTGATGTGTTTGTTTTACCAATAGTGAAGGATGAGAAGCTGCTAGTGCCTTATGCAAAAGTGTACAGTCCTACAGAGCATGAGATGCTTTGTGGGCAGAGTATAGGATGCTTCCTGTAGACAGAACTGGTGGCAACTGCAGTGAGGCATGTCAGCAGCTCTGTACAAAACTAATTTCCATAAATCAGGAACCTGGTGTTTTGATCATCGAGCATATTTACCTATGTCTGTTGGAAAAACAGATTGCTCTTAGGGCACTTTGCTGGACTTGATCATATTTTGTAATATTACACTGCATCAGTAGGACAAATGCCTCACTCCGGGGCTGTACTGAGCTGACTTCTTGCTGTGGATCTGGCTTTTCTTTCTCTCATTGTACAGGTGGGTTTGGGGTGGATGTGTGATGGGGAAGGATCACATTAATGCATTCTGTGCAGTGAATAGACAGTACAGGAGCTTGAATTTAAAGTAGGGCTGTCAAGCGATTAAAAAAATTTAATCACAATTTAAAAAATTAATCGTGATTAATCGCATTGTTAAACAATAATACAATAACATTTATTTAAATATTTTTGGATGTTTTCTACATTTTCAAATATATTGATTTCAATGATAAAACAGAATACAAAGTGTACAATGCTCACTTCATATTTATTTTTTATTACAAATATTTCCGTTGTAAAAAAGAAATAGTATTTTTCAGTTCACCTCATACAAGTACTGTAGTGCAATCTCTTTATCATGAAAGTTGAATTTACAAATGTATAATTATGTACAAAAAATAACTGCATTCAAAAATAAAACAATGTAAAACTTTAGAGCCTACAAGTCCACTCAGTCCTACTTCTTGTTCAGCCAATCGCTCAGTCAAACAAGTTTGTTTACATTTGCAGGAGATAATGCTGCCCGCTTCTTGTTCACAGTGTTACCTGAAAGTGAGAACAAAGTGTTCTCATGGCACTGTTGTAGCCGGCGTCGGAAGATATTTACATGCCAGATGCGCGAAAGATTCATATGTGCCTTCATGCTTCAACCACCATTCCAGAGGACATGCTTCCATGCTAATGACGGGTTCTGCTCGATAATAATCCAAAGCGGTGCGGACCGACGCATGTTCATTTTCATTATCTGAGTCAAATGCCACCAGCAGAAGGTTGATTTTCTTTTTTGGTGGTTCAGGTTCTGTAGTTTCCACATTGGAGTGTTGCTCTTTTAAGACTTCTGAAAGCATGCTCCACACCTCATCTCTCTCAGATTTTGGAAGGCACTTCAGATTCTTAAACCTTGGGCCAAGTGTAGCTATCTTTAGAAATCTCACATTGGTACCTTCTTTGTGTTTTATCAAATCTGCAGTGAAAGTGTTCTTAAAATGAACATTTGCCAAATCATCCTCTGAGACTACTATAACATGAAATATATGGCAGAATGTGGGTAAAATAGAGCCGGAGACATACAATTCTCCCCCAGGGGTTCAGTCACAAATTTAATTAACGCATTATTTTTTTTAACAAGCGTCATCAGCATGAAAGCATGTCCTCTGGAATGGCGGCCGAAGCATGAAGGGCCATATGAATGTTTAGCATATCTGGCACGTAAATACCTTGCAATGCCAGCTACAAAAGTCCCATGTGAACGTCTGTTCTCAATTTCTGGTGACACTGTAAATAAGAAGTGGACAGCATTATCTTCCGTAAATGTAAACAAACTTGTTTGTCTTAGCAATTGTCTGAATGAGAGTAGGACTGAGTGGACTTGTAGGCTCTAAAGTTTTGCATTTTGTTTTTGAGTGCAGTTATGTTACAAAAATAAATCTACATTTGTAAGCTTCACTTTCACGATAAAGAGATTGCACTACAGTACTTGTATGAGGTGAATTAAAAAATACTATGTCTTTTGTTTATCTTTTTACTGTGCAAATATTTGTAATAAAAATAATAATATAAAGTGAGCACTGTACACTTTGTATTCTGTGTTGTAATTGAAATCAATATATTTGAAAATGTAGAAAAACACCCAAAAATAATTAATAAATTTCAATTGGTATTCTATTTAACAGTGCGATTAAAACTGTGATTAATTTGTTTGAGTTAATCGTGTGAGTTAACTGCGATTAATCGACAGCCCTAATTTAAAGGAATGCCTCCCAGTCCATTTTTGAAGACAGGCTGTATGTTAATCACCCAAAGCTACCCATCAAGCAGTCAGTCTGTCACTCCAAACTTGTTATGAATTTGGCACGTTAGTCTCAGGATATTTGCCTAGTGCGGGAGGCAAAGGCAAGAGAATCCTCAAGTCCTGGAAAATCTTTTCTCCTAAGGAGACAGAGAAACCTGCACAATGATAACATTGTAACACGCAAGGCCCTACGCTGCCAGAGAGGGACTGTTAAGTTTCCACTACCATAGTGGTAGGTCGGATCTGTGTGAGTTCCTGAGGACTACAGGGCTGAAATAGACACCCATTACTTCTGCATGTACACCAGCCCTACTCTCAGTGTGAATGTACATGTTTGCACAAGTGTTAGCTGGTGTTTCATTGTTTGTCTTTTTATGTGCTGGAGTCTATTTTCTTTCCAAGTCTGACCGTATAACTTTCTCTCTTTCACTTTCACATGCTGTCATCTTTTGAGTAGAAGTGATTGACTGAGGTAATTCTTCTCTAAACTAACTAAGAACCAAATGTCTGATGTAAGATGTAGCCCCAGCGTTCCAGAGGTCAGGTACTGCATTAGGGAGGAAAATGTTAATTATTTTTTTAAAATATATGAAACTCCAGATTTTTTAGCTACACTTAGCTGTGTGCTGACTGTTTAAATAACAATTTATAATTTGGGAAATTAAAAACACCAAAAAACAGCCACAAAACTGCCGTACCACCAAGTACTGCTGGTTATAGATGACTGGGATCTTCCAAATTATAAAGTGATTTAATGTATTTATTTTATTTCTAGTTTTCATATAAAAATTGTTTCCAATTTGTTTTTTCTAATGAAAGGAAAGTGACCTGATGAAGTCAAGGGGGGAGGGGAGAGCTCAGTGGTTTGAGCATTGGCCTGCTAAACTCAGGGTTGTGAGTTCAATCTTTGAGGGGGCCACTTAAGGATCTGGGGCAAAATCAGTACTTGGTCCTGCTAGTGAAAGCAGGGGGCTGGACTCGATGACCTTTCAGGGTCCCTTCCAGTTCTATAAGATAGGTATATCTCCATATATTGGACTGAGATATTGAAGTTTCCAAGCTGGATTGAAACTAACAGTCCTCTTAGATCTTGTGAGACTTAAAGTGGGAGACAGAGAAATCTGCAACTGGCATCTATTCTAACATTGCCTTTTGCAGGTGGCTTTTCCAGCTGTAGTCAGCTATGAGTTTAGCTACTTTCCAACAGGTATAGCTTATTATGGTTCCCCCCACTCACCCAGTTACACTTCTAAAATTGGATGGACTGACAATCATTAATTTAAATAAACCCCTACATTGTGGGTTCCAACCTTTACCAAATACACACACACACACACACACTCTCACTCACTCACTCACTTCAAGGGGAGTGTCCATATAACAAAGCCCACAAACTTCCCCACATTTTCTGCTTGGTTTTACTACCATAGCAATCTCAGGCCCTCCCTTACATCCCACTCTCTCTTTAAGTTCAGTTGTTCCGTGCCCTCCCAACTCTAACTCTGCATCCATTTCCCAACATGCCATGATCACTGCAGCAGTCTTGCCTTCGCAGCACCATCACTAGAGGGCAGGGGTGTTATTCTGGGATCCTATGGAGGGATTTAAGAAAGGTTATGAAGGTTTTGTGGATTAAAAAAGCTTTCAGTAACTTCCTGTAACTCTTACATCTCTGCAGCCTCTTGGAATGTTAGCTCAAGTTTGGTGTCTTTAGAAAGCAGAGATTCTGAGCTTCTTGGTGATTACAGGTGCTGGATCACTAGATTTAGATGGCTGCAGAGGCCACACAATTAAAATAGCACTCAGTAACTTTGTAGAAATAAACTTAATTTTAGTAAAAATAGATCAGCCTTCCCACACCTCTTAAAGGGTTGGGAGGGAGCATGCTAATCTCCTCCAAGGCACACAAGTCTAACCAGGGCCGGCTCTAACTTTTTTGCCACCCCAAGCAAAAAAAAAAAAAAAAAAAGAGCGCTGCCCCACCGTAACACCCTCCCCCCGAGCGCCACGCCGTGCCGCCAAAACACCCCTCCCAGCACCGCCCGGCTGAAACAATAACAACAAAAACCTTGACCGCCGCTCCGCTGAACCAAAAAAATCCCAAACCCCCGAGCGCCCACCACCACCCCAAGATTAGCCACCCCTTACAAGGTGCCGCCCCAAGCACGTGCTTGGTCGGCTGGTGCGTGGAGCCGGCCCTGAGTCTAACGTAAGAATGGCTGCTGGGTTGCACCTCCAAGAGAACTGAATTATAGTGGAGGGACAATTATCCTCTCAGTCTGAAAAGCCCTTTCTTTGCAAGGCTTTGAGATGAAGGGAGCTGTATCTGTCAAATGTTATTTATCATCCAGGTGGGATAGACTTTTAAATTGTACATGCAGATTTTAGTCTAGTTTTATTGATACACAAAGCATATGTTGTCACACTGCTCATTCCTAGCATTGGTACTGTTCTATTAATCCAGTGTGGAGTGGCCCCACTTGCTACCCAGACTGTCTTATTCCTGCAGTGTACAAATAAAAACTAGGGGTATGTCTACACTACGAAATTAGGTTGAATTTATAGAAGTCGGTTGTTTAGAAATCGTTTTTATAAGGTAGATTGTGTGTCCCCCCCCACACAATGCTCTAAGTGCATTAAGTCGGCAGACTGCGTCCACAGTACCGAGGCTAGTGTCGACTTCCGGAGCGTTGCCCTATGGGTAGCTATCCCACAGTTCCCACAATCTCCGCCACCCATTGGAATTCTGGGTTGAGATCCCAATGCGCGTGATTCTGGGTACATGTCGTCAGGCCCCCACTCCCTCCCTCCCTGCCGTGAAAGCAACGGCAGACAATCGTTTCATGCCTTTTTTCAGCCCAGACGCCATAGCACTGGGATCATGGAGCCCGCTCAGATCACCGTGGCAATTATGAGCACTTTAAACACCATGCACATTATCCTGGAGTATATGCAGAGCCAGAACCTGCCAAAGCAAAACCAGGCAAGTAAGTGACGGCAGCGCGGTGACGAGAGTGAAGAGGAAATAGACATGGACATAGACTTCTCACAAAGCAATGTGCAAATCATGGTGTTAATGGGGCAGGTTCATGCCATGGAACGCCAATTCTGAGCCCAGGAAACAAGCACAGACTGGTGGGACCGAATAGTGTTGCAGGTGTGGGACGATTCCCAGTGGCTGTGAAACTTTTGCATGCGTAAGGGCACTTTTCTGGAACTCTGTGACTTGCTTTCCCCTGCCCTGAAGCGCCAGAATACCAAGATGAGAGCAGCCCTCACAGTTCACAAGCAAGTGGCAATAGCCCTGTGGAAGCTTGCAATGCCAGACAGCTACCGGTCAGTCGGGAATCAATTTGGAGTGGGCAAATCTACTGTGGGGGCTGCTGTGATCCAAGTAGCCAACGCAATCAAAGAGCTACTGATATCAAGGGTAGTGACTCTGGGAAATGTGCAGGTCATAGTGGATGGCTTTGCTGCAATGGGAATTCCTAACTGTGGTGGGGCGATAGACGGAACGCATATCCCTATCTTGGCACCAGAATACCAAACCAGCGAGTACATAAACCGCAAGGGGTACTTTTCAATGCTGCTGCAAGCACTGGTGGATCACAAGGGACGTTTCACTAACATCAACATGGGATGGCCAGGAAAGGTACATGACGCTCGCGTCTTCAGGAACTCTGGTCTGTTTCAAAAGCTTCAGGAAGGGACTTTCTTCCCGGACCAGAAAATAACCATTGGGGATGTTGAAATGCCTATAGATGTCCTTGGGGACTCAGCCTACCCCTTAATGCCATGGCTCATGAAACCATACACAGACAGTCTGGACAGTAGTCAGGACCTGTTCAACTATAGGCTGAGCAAGTGCAGAATGGTGGTAGAATGTGCATTTGGATGTTTAAAAGCGCGCTGGTGCAGTTTACTGACTCAGATAGACCTCAGCAAAACCAATAGTCCCATTGTTATTACTGCTTGCTGTGCGCTCTACAATATCTGTGAGAGTAAGGGGGAGAAATTTATGGCGGGGTGGGAGGTTGAGGCAAATTGCCTGGCCGCTAATTACGCGCAGCCAGACACCAGGGCGGTTAGAAGAGCACAGCAGGGCACAGGGCGCATCAGAGAAGCATTAAAAACCAGTTCCATGACTGGCCAGGCTACGGTGTGAAAAAGTTCTGTTTGTTTCTCCTTGATGAACCCCCCCCCCCTTTGGTTCGCTCTACTTCCCTGTAAGCTAGCCACCCTTCCCTCCCCCCTTTGATCACCACTTGCAGAGGCAATAAAGTCATTGTTACTTCACATTCATGCATTCTTTATTAATTCATCACACAAATAGGGGGATAACTGCCAAGGTAGCTCGGGAGGGGTGGGAGAGGAGGGAAGCGCCGGGTGGGGTGGGGGAGGAGGGAAGGACAAGGACACACTGCACTTTAAAACTTATTGAAGGCCAGCCTTCTGTTGCTTGAGCAATCCTCTGGGGTGGAGTGACTGGGTGGCCAGAGGGCCCCCCACCGCGTTCTTGGGCATCTGGGTGAGGAGGCTATGGAACTTGGGGAGGAGGTCTCTTGGTTACACAGGGGCTGTAGCGGCGGTCTGTGCTCCTGCTGCCTTTCCTGCAGCTCAACCATATGCTGGAGCATATCAGTTTGATGCTCCAGCAGTCGGAGCATCGACTCTTGCCTTCTGTCAGCAATCTGACGTCACCTATCCTTTTCAGCCCGCCACTTACTCTCTTCAGCCTGCGATTCAGCCCACCACCTCTTCTTGTATTCATATTGTGCTTTTCTGCATTCTGACATTGTCTGCCTCCATGCATTCTGCTGTGCTCTGTCAGCGTGGGAGGACATCTGGAGCTCCGAGAACATGTCATCCCGAGTGCGCTTTTTTTGCCTTCTAATCTTCACTAGCCTCTGCGAAGGAGAAACATTTGCAGCTGGTGGAGGAAAAGGGAGAGGTGGTAGTTAAAAAGACCCATTTTAGAGAACGATGGGTATACTCTTTCACATTAAACCTTGCTGTTCACATTACACAGCACATGTGCTTTCGTTCCTCTTATATTGAGGGCCTGCTGGTTTGGTGTGAGAGATCACGCACGCAGTTCCAGGCAACAGAATTCGGTTTGCAGGCAGCCATGGTAAGCCACAGTCTTTTGGCTTCTTTAACCTTCATAACATGTGGGAATGGTTTCAAACAGCAGCGCCCTCATTTCCCATACCAAGCGGCCGTTGGGTTGGCTATTTAAAATGGGTTGCCAATTTAAAAGGAGGGGCTGCGGTTTCCGGGTTAATGTGCAGCACAAACCCAACTAACCCCCCCCCCCCCCCCCCCACACACACACACACACTTCTCTGGGATGATCACTTCACCCTCCCCCCACCGCATGGCTAACAGCGGGGAACATTTCAGTTCAGCCAAGCAGGAACGGGCACCTCTGAATGTCCCCTTAATAAAATCACCCTATTTCAACCAGGTGACCATGAATGATATCACTCTCCTGAGGATAACAAAGAGAGATAAGGAATGAATGTTGTCTGCATGCCAGCAAACACCAGGACCGTATGCTGCCATGCTTTGTTATGCAATGATTCCAGACTACGTGCTATTGGCCTGGTGTGGTAAAGTGTCCTACCATGGCAGACGGAATAAGGCAGCCCTCCCCAGAAACCTTTTGCAAAGGCTTTGGCAGTATATCCAGGAGAGCTTTCTGGAGATGTCCCTGGAGGATTTCCGCTCCATCCCCATACACGTTAACAGACTTTTCCAGAGTGATAGCATATACAGCTGAGAGGTAGCAGAAGTTGGTAGTCAGACATGAGTGAGTGCTCTTATGTTAGCTTCAAATCTAACATGGACATAGCACATGCCAAGGAATGTTTAAGGTGAACTACAGAGTTTTTAAAAAGTCCCTGATCAGTAACAGGCTGTCTGTAAACAAATCATTCTGCAGTTTAAAATAGCAGCAGCAGGGCACACACATTTCATGTGTGCTGTAGCCTCCTGTCTGTGGACATGAGCAGCCTGCTCATGAACTCTCTGGTGCGATTTGCTGCCATCAGCACAGCTCATTAATTTTAAATTGCATTAAAAAAATCTTTGTAAGCAATGGTGGGGGTTTTAGTCACTGCATTTTCTCAGGGTTTCTACTCCATTTGGACAAGGAAAGCAGGCTGATCAGTTTCTCCTTTATAGTGCATTTCAAGTCAGCTTGCTTTGATTCAAGTGCTGGTGCATTTGGGTCCCCACACTAGAAGGGAACATTTAAGTATTGAACATGTTTTTTGTGGAAGCCTTTAAAAAGCAAACATGAAAACACTGCTATTTAATAGTCACAGGAACTACAGTATTATGGAGTTAGGGTGGAGAGGTCTTGTCTGTCAGGGTAAAATGCCTTATGTAGATGTTGTAACTATCCCCAAACCAAGTGTAAGTGGGGAGCTTTCCTGGCTCCTGCAATATCCCAGTGGAATTGGCTAGTGAAAGGATCTGTGTCCTCTCTCCCACTACCTTTACCCAGAGCCCTGCCTGACTTTGAGGGCTCCCCTTCCGCTCTCCTGTGCGGCAGAATCCTCGGAACCCTGACAAGGCTAGGCCCAAGATTCCTGGGAGGCTGAACCGCCAATCTTGTCGTGGTCACTTAGGACAGGGGTTAGGGTGTCCCCACTCTGGGGTGCTCTCTCCTACTTCCCTGGCCTAGTGAGCACTACATTAAGTTCAAACCAAATATAATTTATGAAACAGAATCTGTAAGAAAAATAAGTATAAAATGGAAAAGGGTAAAGGAAATAAGGAATCCTCCCTTATGGACACAGGGAACACCACAAACAGCCATCTCAGGGATGTATGGAAAGTTCACAGACTGTTCCTCACCTGTCTGAGGCCTCCCTCTCAGGACTTGGCTGCACTGCGGTGATATTGTGGATCAGACGCCTGCTCTGGCGGTAGCCACACGCCCTCAAGCGCTAGGTGCCAGGGACCCTTCTCCCCAGTACTGGCCCCTCCCCCTGTCAGCTTCACATTGGCTTCCCTCCTCCCTCTCCTCCCCCCGCCCCGGCAAGCTTTCAAGGCCCTCTTGTGTGGCAACGTCTCCTTCCACTCGGCCCTCTATCCAGGGTCCCACTTCACTCTCTCCAGCCCCTCACTGCGCTCAACAGTAGTGTTAGTTGTGGCATGTCTGGCTTCTGCCATCCAGCCTTTGGCCCCACAGCTCCGCACTGTAGCTCAGCCCTGACTCACCATAGGCACGGATGATCTGTGCTTCCCCAGCTCCCTAGCTCTGCCTCTTCTGGCTCAGTGCTGTTGCCCTGCCTCCAGCCCAGCTCTGGCCCCAGCCCCACTCTGCCTTCTGGGCTGCTTCTCTGGCCCCTCTGATGCTGGCTGCTGCTCTGCCTCCAACTCAGTTTGGGCTGCTGCTGTCCCCTTAGCTCTGCCCTATCCTGGCTGCACCTGACACAGAGGAGGGGACTCAGGCTCCTGACTCTCTCATTGGCTTGCCCACCCTGTCAATCAGGCTAACCTGGAGCGTTGGCCTCTCCCCATTGGCCCTGGGGACTGCCAACTCAAGCTCTTCATTTCTCTTTAGCTCTTCTCCTTTCTTTTGGTATTGGGAGAGGGCCAACCAAAAAAAAACCCACCCCACTAAATTTCAGTAAGGGGCCAACACAAGCATTATAAACCCAGGAAATATAGAGCTAAGGTTCAATTTAAAAAAAATCTAAACATGCCTATGATCTGGAAATGCACCAAAGTAACGCAAACAACCTTAACTGTCCCCTGTAGTGAAACTATTTCAATGTTTATAGTCCCAGAGTAACTTAAACTGATTTTAAAAAAACATTATATAGTCTTCTCCCCCCCCTTCATGTCACTACAATGTTGTTAAGGTGTTTTGGATGCTCTAGTCATGCATTTTCAGGCCTTGAGCTGTTTGAACTTCTTTGAAGTTCAGTCTTATTTCCTGGGTTTATAGTGGTTGGTTTTGGAATAATTACAACGTCCATGCAATGTAGTTTACGCTAAAATATTGACATGTACGCTCAACCATTAATCAATCTTAATTTATACTTTCCCTGGGAATTTCTTTGCTTGATGGGTTTTTTCAAATTATTGAAGTATTATACATGAACATTAAACAAGAAACCTGAAGAGAATATAAATATGTAATATTAACTTTGAATCATTTTTTTAAAATTTTAGCTCATACAGCTAGATTAACCCAGTCACTCTGGTTGCCAGTGTTGTGGTCAGTTAAGATGAGTTTATGCCAGTTTTATATCTCCAGAGCCAAACAAAGTAGCTGGTGTGTGCACTTCGGTGGTGCCCCTATCTCCTGACTTCCATGTTACCCTGCACGCAGTTTCCTCTCACTTCTGCACCCCATACATTCCCCTGTTCACAAACCCTAGTTTTCCTCTGCTCATTGAGTAGATCTGGTAGATAGTTTTTGAAAATACCTGTTTTAGGATTAATTATCATGTTTGTTGTTTTTTAAAAGTGCAAAAATATCCCTCAACAGAGGGTGAACAATAAAATCTTCTCTCTGATGAACTCAAGAAGAATTACCATCTTTCAGAATGGCTGCCATATCCTATCAGTTGAGACTGAGGCCACAGGCTGTACACAGTTAAGATATCCTCTTTACAAACAGACACTGCCTTGGGAGTGAAGCCAAGCTACTTTCAGGGAAAATAGCAGCCTTCTTTATTTTTGGAAAGTAGAGAAAGGAGCACTGTGAGGAGCAGCTGAAGGCAGGCAGTGAGCCATCTTTGCTAAGGGCAGCCTGTACCTTCAGCCCCATGAAGAGCAATAGGAGATGGCAGCTACTTTGGAAGAGGGCAGTTCAGCTAAAGGAGAAACTTTCAGTTATGAAGAATAAGAATATGTTGTTAGGAAGTAGAATTAATTACCATTAATTCTAAAATATTTCTTCCACAGTACCTTATGTACAAGATTTCAGTGAGTATTTACTCTATGGGAAGTCTGCATTGTTAAGACCAGTAGGGACAAAAACAGGCAGGACACTGGACACTAAATTTCTTGAAGGTTCTATTTAACAATTTACTTATAACTCAAACTAATGGATTTTCTGTATATTCCCAAAAATCATTTTATACTTTATTTTTTTTAAGTACTTTAATTTTGGAAGGATTCACTGTATTTGTCACATATAACAGGTTGAATCCCTCCTTGAAGTGTAAAACTTACCTCACTATTAACTCTGGAGCTATGACCATCATGTTCATAATTAGGTTTGGCAAACTCTCTCCACCCTCTCAAAGACTGAAGTGTGCAATGATGTGAAGCTGACAGTTCTGTTATCTTGTGCTAAGGCATTTCAGCTGTTTTAGGAGTTCCCTATTCAGCTTCTTTTAGCTGACCTGTTTTTATAGAACTTTGTTTTAACAATCACACTGTCTCAGAGCAGGTAGTATATGGATAGAGGAGAATGGAAATCATGATGTGGGCTAGTTCTGCACTTTCTTAAACCCTTGCTAAGGTGAAGAGGCAACTAGATGTTGATTACAAATCATTTAATGGACTGCAGCCATAGAGGCCTTGTTGGTGCATTAGCCTGTGTTAATCCACCCCAGTTCCTGCCTGCCTAAGCCCCATTCATTAAGTCATAGAAAAGATGTGGACGTGAAAAAAGATTTTTGTCTAATAAAATGCTATTTAATTTAGAAAAAAAATAGTGGATTATTCTCTTGGTGTGGAATTTAAAATTGACACAGTAACTAGGATGATATCATTTGGATATTTAGATGTCTTGCATTGAATTTTAATTTAATTTGATATAATATACTCAGACATTAAGCTTCTTTAGTCCTGTATTTCACTCAAACCCAGATAACGCAGCTATGCTAATGGATAGGATGCTTCCTGATTTTCAAATTAAATTAATAAACTAGTAAATTAAATGAAGGAAACATTGTTTAACACAAAGATTTAGCAAATCTGAAACTAAAAGAAATTCCATGACAGCTTAATTCTAGTTTGGGCCTGTTACACTGAAGATAGAGAGAGACTCTGGAAGCTCTTTAAAATATGAATTAATTAGGCATGACATCACCCGTGGAGGTTGAATTATATGGATTTAAGAAGTGTTACACCGAGGCACAAAGAGGTTATAGATTTGCCCAAAACCGACCCAATGAGCAAGTGGTAGAGCCAAGAATACAGCCAGAAATTCTCACACCCAGCCCCCTGTTCTAGCCACATACACCATATCCCCTTGCATCTCAGCCATGATAATCTAGCTTTATATTGTCATTTCTATGTAAAAACAGGACATATACAATATAGTCAAACTTACTCATTTTAGTGTCAAGCTTAAACAGATAAAGATGGGAAGGGCTGAGGTCCTCTAATCTTTCCACACTCCACAGTCTCCAGAAATAGATTGCGTGGGAAATGCCTACCTAATGGCAGTGACCATGTTTTTCTGCTGTAGAGATTTTGCTACTTTAGGGTGGACTTTTGCATAAGCTAAGTAATGCAGATGCATATTTTTCTGCATCCGTAATAGAAGCTAAATACAGAGTTTAAAGTTATTTTAATCTGTGACACCCAACAAAGCAGATATTGTTCCTTGCTGTTATGTTTTTGGTTCTTTTGATGACTGTGTTCACCAGAGTAGCTCACTCATCTTTGCTTTAAAAATTGGAACAGAACCTCACTCCAAATGCAGATGAATAGGATTTCAGTGGGTTTCCACCATATAGCTCACCTTTGAAATGTTTTCTTCCTCCTTTTAGGATATGAATTCAGTGTTTAAGACTGTGCTAGACTTGACATATCCAATAACCTCCATGTTCTCTGGAGCCTCATTTAACAGTGGCATCAGCAACATCTTCAAAGACAAACAGATTGAGGTAACTTGCTTGTTTGCTATAATGTGTAATAAATGTTCTCCTCCTGTTGAACTGTAATAGAAAGGTTTGTTTTTTCTATGCTCGTAATAGTTTAGGTATTCTGGCCTGATGTACAGCCTACTGTAACTGTTAACTTACCATTGCACCAGCCTGGGGGGGGAGGATTTACCTTTAATGCCATTTTAATGGAATTTGGACCAACCATGTGTTTAATCACTTCTGTTTGGATTGCCAATTAAACCTGTTTGGCTGAGAGCCTGAGTCAGGGCCATGTCACTCACTGCTGGGTTGTGCCTCCTTTTGGTGTTCTGGGGATTAGCTCTGCCCAGTTCAACGCCCCCTTCCTTCTCTTCCACTGTCTGCAGCTCTCCTCCCATTCACAGCTTCGCAGCACAGCTGCTTTGTGACTCAGCCCTCCAGCCAGGTCACACTGTAAGTCCCCTCCCAGTGGGGAGTCCTTCAAAGTCTTTCTGCTCATGTGCGTCAGGCAGTCCTCCTCATGCCCACAGCCTTGACCCTGTCACTCCTGCAATGACCCAAGCAGTCTTCTAGTTCGCTGCCCCAAGCAGTCCTACTCTGCAGTGGTTGGTAGGAGAACTCAGGACTGCCCTCTACTCTGGGTTACAGTCCAGGGCCTTGTAACAAGTGGTTGAGGTCTGCAGGGCACCCACCTTACTGCTATAGCCCCTGGACTACTTCCTACTGTGTTTCTCCAGGCCGCCTAATCAGATCTGTCTAAGGCCTACTAGGTCTCAGGGGTTCCTTCCCCGCTCCAAGGAGAGAGGCTACAGACTTCCTCCCTGCTGCCCCCTTACACTTTTGCCAGCTTCCTGGCTTTATAGAAGCCCCTGGCTGATCCCTCACAGGTGTCCTCCTTTCTAATCAAGGCTCTCCAGCCTAATTCCACCTCATTTGCTGCTTAATTGGCTGATTGGGCCTGCCTAGCCTAATTCAGCTCTCTCAGGTTCGGTGTGGGGAGTACATCTGATCACAAACCTAAATGGTTTTTCACTATTGTCTTTCTAGTCCAGTTGGTAATTCTTTTAAACTAGTCTCTCTTCTGGAAGAAGAGTTTGCATAACTATTTGAGATGCATTCCACAGAAAGGGCTTAAAAAAGTGCAGTGAACATTTTAAAATGTGCATTGACTTTTTAAGAATGACCACATTGAATGTTAAATAAACCCATTTCTGCTCTTTGTATTGTAGGTCAGGACCTTTTTTGTCATTTTTAGGCACTGTGTAGGATGCCTGTGAAACTACTGACATGTGAAATGTCACCTCATCCTCCACTGTCACCGTCATAAAGCACATGATTAAAAACTCTCCTCCCAGCTACCCCAATCAGGGGAGCATTTGTCTCGTTCTGGGGTCGTATCCCATTTTGCTCTACTGTAATCCATATATCTGCGTGTTTGTCAGAGATGCTTCTCTGAACATGAGCTCCCAGTGCAACGCCTTGGCCAAAGGGCTAATACAATCCTTAGATGTATAAATGGGAATCTCGAATAGGAGTAGGGAGGTCATAGAACCTCTGTTTTTTGGCACTGGTGCAGCCACTACTGGAGTACTGTGTCCACAATTCAAGAAGGATGTTGATATATTGGAGAGGGTTCAGAGAAGAGTCACAAGAATGATTAAAGGACTGGAAAACCTGCCCTATAGTGATAGATTTAAGGAGTTCAATCTGCTTAGCTTAATGAAGAGGTTAAGGGTGACTTGATCACAGTCTATATGTACCTACGTGGGAAACAAAAATTTGCTAACAGGCTCTTAGATCTAGCAAAGAAAGGTGAATAAGGACTGGGAATGGCTGAGCCATTACAAACATTGAATCTATCTCCCCTTGTAAGTATTCTCACACTTCTTAACTGTCTGTACTGGGCTAGCTTGATTATCACTTCAAAAGTTTTTTTTCTCTTAATTAATTGGCCTCTCAGAGTTGGTAAGACAACTCCCACCTGTTTATGCTCTCTGTATGTGTGTATATATATCTCCTCAATATATGTTCCATTCTATATGCATCCGAAGAAGTGGGCTGTAGTCCACGAAAGCTTATGCTCTAATAAATTTGTTAGTCTCTAAGGTGCCACAAGTACTCCTGTTCTTCTTTTTGAAAAAGTCTCGATGTCGGAGGTGGTAAGACTTCCACCAAAAAGTGAGGAAGAAAACTCCCCCTTCCCCCGTCCCCAGCAAGTTATACCATATACATCAGCTGTCACCACCTCAGAAATAGACACAGATGCAAAATGGAAAGCTATAGACCCCATCTACCCCTTTATCACTGTTATACCTGTCCTACAGACAGACACAAATTAACTTTGCCAGCACTTGTTCATGACTCATGCCAGTAAAGACATTGAGACTGAAAAATGAGTATCTGTAGGTATGTCTCCTAAAAGTAACAGTGAGACTTGCACTAAGGAGGACTCCCACTGGGCAAACCCTTGTCTTACAGGATTATTTCAAAGCATCCCCAAAGTTTCCAATATAATTTTGTTTGCCCTTTAAAAACTCACTTCTACTTGGCATTCATATTTTCTCCTCTGTAATTCTGTAAGATGGGTTTTGCTGTCAAGAGTGCTAATGCTGGAGATTAACATAACTCCAAAAGGAGTAAGTACGGCTTTTACAAACATAGGTTCTGGATCTGCTATATCCTATATTGTATATTAAGAATCTCAAACGCCTTCTTATTTTCCTGGAAATACTATTTCACTAGTATTAGGAAAAGAGAACATGGCTTTTCATCCCAGTTGGTTATACATTAAGTGTTTGCTTTAGAGCTAGATTTTTAGCCACCCACACAGGGCTGGCATTTTCATCTCTGTGTGCAGGCATTTATGCGAGTATGTCCCTGTGTTAAAATTGCTTGTCAGCTTACATCCAGGGTTACTGATGACTGTAAAACTGACACTTCCTATATTGCAGGATCTGTGGATTCCTTATTTCACTATCACGACTGACATTACTGCGTCAGCCATGAGGGTCCACACAGATGGTAAGTGTGTCCAGTCTTCTGCAGGAAAGGGTGTGTCTCTGAGCTTGCAGTGATGTTTGAATGCCAGGCTTTCTGTATAGTTTCATTCCTTTCCATCCCTTTACTTTTCCTTCCTCCTTCTCAGTGCTACCTGCTGAACACCAGGATCCACAGTTGCACACAGGTAACAAGAAGCTATAGCACCTGGAGGAATTGAAACAGGCGAGATGATTCACTTCATGGACACCAGTGTGTTCATAAAAACATGCATGGAATACAAAAACTCCCCCATAAATCAAAATTAATTGTAAAAATCATGCATTTAAATAAAAGCCCTCGTGAATGTAGCTGTTCTCCCCAGGAAGAGACATGGGGTCAGATGCTTATTTACAATCAGGCCCCTTTATTGCTCTGGCACTAGGCTGTCTTACATTGCCAAAGCAGTGTAAATGAGCCCATTGCTTTGTTGACCATTTTTGCTGATGCAATATTAGTTTCACCTCTGTTTGGCTCCAGGTTATTGTCCTTTTCTGTGGTTTTTCCCAAAACCATTTAAAAATATGGCTGAGTTCTCCCTGCTTCTTTTAAACTGGGCTGTTGGAGAACTTGCCTCTCAGTAGGGAAGTGACAAACTTGCAAGTATGCTACACCAAGCTGGAGTGTTCCAAGACAATAGATTAAAATTTAGCCACTACTCAGAGCACAGTGCTCATTTTCTATACTGAACAGGTGATTTTCTCTTTGAAAGAAAATAGTGACAAGTTTTGCACTTTACCAGCCATTGCGCCATGTGGCTTTGATCACTTCTGTTCTTCTCAGTAAAACATACCCGTCTGATTCCCATGTCTTCCTTCTAAACACGTACAATAGCAAAGGGATAAGAGAAAGCTGTGAGCTTTCCCTTTTAGTTCTCTCATTCATCATTCCCTTGCAGTCTCCTCTTCTAGGGGATCATAAACAGGGGCGGCTCTAGGCACCAGCAAAGCAAGCACTTGCTTGAGGCAGCCCATTTGCAGTAGCGGCACGGATGCAGCCTGGGAGCTGTAGTTCCTTGGTTAGCTCCCTGCCTATAGAGCCAGCCCTGGAGCAGGGAAAGAACTACATTTCCCAGCATTCCCTTGGCCACTACCAACAGGAAAGAGGGGGAGGGAGTGAGGTAGCTGAGACCTCATGCTGCAGCCTGCTGTGAATGGAGAGCTGCACTGTGCGTAGGGATAACATATTTTAACATTCAAAAAATAGGACACTCCACAGGGAGGGAGGGTAGCCCCCTCCCGGGACCCCTGCCCCTAACTGCTCCCCAGGACCCCACCCCCTATCTAAGCGCCGCTGCTCCTTGTCCCTGATTGCCCCCTCCTGGGACCCCTGCCCCTAACTGCCCCTTGGGACCCCACCCCCATCTAAGCCTCCCTTCTCCTTGTCCCCAACTGCCCCCTCCTGAGACCCCCGCAACTTCCGCCCTAGGACCCCACCCCTTACCTGTCCCCTGACAAACCCATGGGACTCTCATGCCTATCCAACCGCTGCCTGTCCCCTGACTGCCCCCCCAACCCCTGACCCATCTAACCCCCCTTCTCCCTGCCCTGACTGCCTCCCTGAACCTCTGCCCCATCCAACCCCCCAGCCCCCTTACCGTGCCACTCAGACCAGCGTGTCTGGCTCTGCGCAGCACCAGACACACTGCTCCATACATGCTGCCGTGCTCCCCTGCAGAACCACAGCCCCCTCCCCGCACCTGCCTTCCAGATTTGAATACCTCAAAATTCAGGAGTGCTCAAGCTCAGTTTGGGCAGCTGTTACTTCATTTCTCCCAAATCAAATATACTGATCCACTGTAACTTGCTATAGAAAAAGTAGGATAAAATTGAGCAAGAAATGCTTCCCAGTGGTTATTAGGACTGGAATTGCTATTTTCAACAACCATTGCCTTTTTTGTTTGTTTGTTTAAAAGGAAGACAGTGATACTGCATTGGCAAATTCCCCATAGAAAGAAAGAGTGGAACAAAAGAATAATAAAGGCACCTCAACTTTTCCTCATTTATGTAGGACAGTCTTATAATATGCATCCAGATATCCTCCAATCACACAAGCTGAAAATTGTTCCACTTTACTGCAGTTCTGTAACCATATGGGAACTAATCCTGTCTGTGTTCTGTGCACATCTAAAATTTCTGCTGAATGACCTGCCACAGGAGCGAGTTACCAGTGACCCAGGGCTGCGGCGGAAGGAGGGTGCAAGTGGGGGGGGGAGAGAGCCCAGGGCTGGGGTGGCAGGAGGTGTGTGTTGGGGGCAATGGTGGGGAGGAATGAGGGAGCCCATAGCTGGGGCAGCAGGGGGTGTGGATGGGGGGGGGGAGAGCCCAGGGCTGGGACAGCAGTGGGGTACGGCGAGGAGCCCAGGGCTGGGACGGGGGACAGCCAAAATTTTTTTTGCTTGGGGCGGCAAAAAACCTAGAGCCGGCCCTGATCATAAATGGGCTCTTCAAGTGCCAAAAATCTCTCTTAGGAATTGCTTCCTATTCATTGAGATGTAATGAGTTACAACTTGACATTAATAATCTTATGGTCAAATTTTGTTCAGCACCAGCGGCCTTATCTTGGTGGAGTAGTTTGTGGAGAGGCCTTTAATATTATAGAGCAGCCTATCTCTGAAATACCAGTTAAGAAGACACCTTGTAAAATCAACAGGCAGCCACTTATCAGTGCTGGCTCCTGCCGGCACATCTTTCTGCTTTCCTCCTCCCCCACCAGTGTGTCTGTTTTGTTAATTCAGCTACATCCTGCATGGCATTTGAGAACACAGATTCCTTTTTCCAGGAATAAATTTTAAAATAAACCCCCCCAAACACATCCATCTCAAGCATTAGTCAGTCTTCAGTATTCTATTGACGAGATCCCAAAAGCTAATCTTTTCCCCATCTAGAGATCCCAAGTAAACCTATAACCAGAAGTAGTGAAGAGCAAATGTCCTACCAGCATTGACCTCTGATAGACAAAAGAAACACTGTTACAAATCCATACCCAGCTCAGAAGAACCATTAATGAAAAATCCTAGATGCAAAATTCTCTAGACTCAGTTTGACCAGCAAGATTTGAAGTCTGATGTGCTAAGGGCTAACTATTGAGCGCTGAGCTTGTGGAGGGAAGATTGCAACTCCAATTTAACATTAATATAATGAAACTTTACCCCTTGGTGTGAGAGTGACATTTGTACTTGGCTTATTTGAAAATGCAATTTGCAGCAAACCTGAATAGGGAAGAAATTATAAGGAGGAGAAAATAACTAACTAGAAGCTTTAAAGCAGTACATTTTGTAGGAAGCAGATCCAATCAATTCCTGCCTGATTAAATCTCTCTGGTTCTAACCAGTCATAATTGCCTTCATTTCAGAACTATTAACAGAAATAATTGGCACCATTCAGGGAAGATTTGAGGGTATGTCTACAGTGCAGTGTGTGCCCACATTCTGGTTCACCCACAGGCAGGCACAAGTTAGCTAAGCTTCCACACAGCAAGTCGCACATGCCCCGTACCCACGTCCATGTTGGCGTTGCAGTTACACGTGTTTAGTGCTAGGATTCTGGGGGTGTATCTTAGCATTCTTAGTATCTTACCAACTGGAACTGCTCTAGGAATTGGTTTGTGGTGTATTGTGGGAGAACTTGTCTGCTCTTCCTGGCTCCCCATGCAGAAGTGGTTGTAGCCTGCCATGTTTAGCTGAGACATTTCCGGCTCTGCACATTACTCACACGTAAGGCATGGATCCAGTGGATGAGCTGCTCCAGCTTGGAGGTGAATCATTTATCCAGCAGGGCAGTCATTCGGCAGCACTGGATGGCATTTGGAGAGCATTTTCTGAAATGCAGAAGGCGGCTGGACTTAGAGGGTCATTCACAGCAGACTGGACAGACCTGATGAATGCTGCAATTATTGAGGATTCAACATATGTAGATTGGTGCTTCCGGTGCAAAAGAACTGGCACAATGTGATGGGGACACATAGTCATGCAGACCTGGGATGACCAGCAGTGGCTCCAGAACTTCCGAATGACAAAGCAGACCTTCATGGAGCTGTGCAAGGATCATGCTCCAATTCTTCAGTGTCAGACCACTTGATTGAGGTGGGCCATACCAGTCCAGAAGTGGGTTGCAACTGCCTCCTGGAAGCTGGCTACCCCAGACTGCTATAGGTCATGGCTAACCAGTTTGGTGTTGGCAAGTCCACTGTTGGGCTTGTCTCAGTGAAGGTTTGTGAGGCGATTCTCACTGTGGTTTACCTAACAGGTTGTGGGCATAAGAAATGTGCCTGAAATAGTAGCTGGCTTTCCCAATTGAAAATGGGGTTTCCCAATTGCACTGGGGCCACTGATGGCAGATGTGTGCCCATAGTTTGCCCTCCAGAAGAACCAAGTGAATATATCAACTGCTAAGGGTTCTATTCCCAGGTTCTACAAGCCTTGGACAGTCACAGAGGCAGATTCTTGGACACCACCGGGGAAAGGGGAAATGTCCAGGATGTCAGGGTGCTAAGACGATCTGGCCTTTACCTGCTGGGAGGAGCAGGGACTTTATTCCCTCCTAATGACATAATTCTCAATGGCATGTCTGTGCCCACTGTCATTTTTGGGGGTCCCGCCTTCCCATTCCTGCCATTGCTCGTGAAACCATCCTCTGATATCAGACGGCCTGGCAAGAGAAGGTGCAGTTACAGATGGTGGTGGAGTGCCCATTTGGCAGGCTGAAGACAAGGTGACGCTGCATATAAAACTATATGATAATGTGGCCAGTGCCTTCTGTTCTCTAGCTTGGGGCCTTTTCTCTACTTCTCTGCAGAGAGGTGTGGGGGGAAGGGAATCTCCTTCCTCTTGGCTGTTATTGCTAGGTGTGACTGTCCCAGCCATTGGGATTTCCATTGTCTCATCTGCATCCTCCAGTCACATGTACAGACTTTAAGTTTGTTAATGTCTCTGGTCTTCAACCAGGTTGCTGTGTGAGTCAACCACCTTTTGCCTTCCCTTTACACTCAGTGCATAACAGTGCAAAGCCCAGGGGAAACTGAGGCATGCAGAGGAATAAAAAATATATTATCAGAATTTCCACATTCATCACCCCCTACTGTTGGACAGTCCTATCCACCAGAGTCCTGGCGGGGAGGCTCGGTCCATCTGAGGTGGAAGTGCTTGCCAAGGCAGTGAAAGAGCATTTTTTTGGTCATGGTTAAAAAAGGAAAGAGTCCCTCCCTATATGTTCTGCATCAATACCAGGCTACAGTTTTATCACTTTGGAATGCTTTTATTACAGCTAATGTTGGCAGTCCACAGACACATTCTGGTAAGAATTAGATGAGCATTTCATTAACCGGGTTTTAAAAATTTGGGCTTGGCTGAGAGAGGGTGAGGTGTGAAGTCCTAGGAAGGGCAGAGTTACCAGTGTTAGTTGTAACATTGTTGCAGGCCAGAAGATACAAATCTTCTGGAGGTTCCAGAATGGAAAAGAGAACCTGTTTCCCAGACCTGTGGTGGGATTCCATCCATCTAGGCAAAGGAGATGTTTTGGTATCTGCTGATTGAACAAGTGGAGAGGTTTAGTAAATTCTGGACAGCCATAGCAAGTTTGCCCTGTCCAGGTATCTGACTGATAGACTAGAGTTTCTGCTGCAGGAAACATTTTCAAGCATCACCTGCAGGTAGTGAAGGAAAATTCAGGTGAACAACAGGATGCCAAACTAGGAAGCAGAGGATTGCTAGCAGCAGAGTGGATTCTCCCCACTTTCCCGCATCCCATCCCAGACAGCTTTCTGTGAATAGCCAGAGCAAAAAGGACCTGCACTGAGGTCCAAAAGGGACTTTACCACTTGGTGCAGCCCAAGGGACTTATAAGCCATGGTGTTTGGGACAGTGCTTTGCTAGTCAAGGTATAAATCTATATCATTACATTGATGTGACAGAGGTGTTATTGAGCAGAATTTGCAAAGATTTGCGCTCATGCTTGCAAAGCCTGTACTCTTTTAATTGTTTTGCAAGGAATAATTATAAAGGTAGTTTGAAAGAGTCACTACTTGTGTGTTTAAATTTAATTTTCCCTGCTTTGCATTCAGGCTGGATCACACGTGAGATCGCCCCTGGTCAATATTATGTCATGGAGGACAGTGGGCTCAGTGCTCAGGGTGGGGCAAGCAGCCAGTCTGGCTCCTCATAGCAGGGGCATGTAGACGGTACATTGCCTATCAAACCTGCCATTTGCATCCTTCACCTTGTAGTACAGCTGCTTCAGGTGCTTGATGCACTTCCTGCACTGCTCACCAGTCTGGTAGGTGCCCACCTCCACCAGTCTCTTCAAAATGGCCTCATAGAAGGAGCTATTTCTGAAGCTCCAGCTGGAATAATGATCCCTGGTGTATCTACACTAGAGGTTAACTAGGACCCTGGTGTGCTCCTCCAGCCAGCTAGCAGCATGCTGGGTGGTGGGCCTCCTTGATGCTGTTTGGCAGAGCTGGACTGGAGCAGGCTGCATGGAAAATGAAGGGTTAAACAGCAAGCAAGGCAGATAACTTTGGCGTATAGAAGATGAGTGGGAAGTGAGTTGCTAGAAGGGCTGGAAGCTAGAGATACAGGGAGTCCTTGGACTTCCGACACAATTCATTCCTCAGAATTGCGTTGTAAGTCGAAACATTGCTTAAGCAAAAAGGGTGTAGGGGTGAATCCCACATCTTTATAGTGATGTCTCTGCTGTCCTGTTAAAAATCTAAACACGGGTAAAACTTGGGGGGAGGGGAGGGAGTCAAATGAAGTGAGGTTTTTACTCACGAAAGCTTATGCCCAAATAAATCTGTTAGTCTTTAAGGTGCCACCAGACTCCTTGTTGTTTTTGTAGATACAGATTAACACGGCTACCCCCTGATACTTGACGTATTCCATGTGTTCAGCTCTGCTGCATGTGGCATTTCCTGGGGGCTAATGGCCTTCAGCACAGTTGAGGCTAGTGATTCCTCCCCATCATTTGTTCGCAGAAGAAACCTTGTTCTTTGGTGGTGGTGGAGGCTGTGATACAGGAAAGTGCTTAAGATCATGGTTAAAGTTAAGTGTGTGCTTAAGTGCTTTGCTGAGTTGGAGACTGAGTAACCCTTTGCCTAGCCTGCATTATAATTTGGGAGTCATTCAGGTGCTTTAATAGCATTCTGCAATCCAACCCTCGGTATATTATCTGTCACAAAATTACATGTAATGACTCTGAAAGCTGCCCCCGCCCATTCCTGCTATACTGGGTTAGTATGGATGTCTTCCCTCTCATTGCTGTAGGTTCCCTTTGGAGGTATGTCCGTGCCAGCATGTCACTGTCTGGGTACATGCCCCCTCTCTGTGATCCAAAGGATGGACATCTCTTGATGGATGGAGGTTATATCAACAATCTTCCAGGTATGTTTGTAGATAGTTGTTTGGAATTCACCAAGAAGACAGATGGTAAAACTCCATCTGCACAGGCATATGTCAGTGTGATTACCTTCCCAAACAACTCCATTCTGATCTCTTGGAGGCTAGCAGAGCTGCATTGTCCTCTGGATACAAGGCCTTTGCTTTGTTCATAGATCCTTAGGGTTGAAAGGGACCTCAGGAGGTCATCTAGTCCAACCCCCTGCTCAAAGCAGGGCCAATCCCCAAATGGCCCTTTCAAGGATTGAACTCACAATCCTGGGTTTATCAGGCCAATGCTTAAACCACTGAGCTATCCCTCCCCCCAAATGGGCTCAAAGTCTGTTGTTATACAGGCTTTTTCAAGATGGCCTCTTGGGATGGAATGTTTCCTTTCAAATCATGTGCCAAAAATATAATGTCAAGCTAATTATTAGAACATATTCTCATGTGTATTTTTAAAAAAGGGTTGGGGAGGAGCGAAGGAATAAAACTATAAACATATGGTTGTATTTTTTCTTGAATCTGTTGGAAGAACAGAGCATAAATATGAACTGATTTCTAAATATGCAACAATGGTGAAATATTAACTGCTGTTAGTGTCTAAGATTCAAAGCAATATCATTCTTAACAGGAAAAAGAACAGGAGTACTTGTGGCACCTTAGAGACTAACAAATTTATTAGTCTCTAAGGTGCCACAAGTACTCCTGTTCTTTTTGCGGATACAGACTAACACAGCTGCTACTCTGAAACCATTCTTAACAGGAGAATTCATGAAACATTAAAATCAATGATAATCAATCTCAAAATCAATCTATTAAAATGTTTTTCTCATTAGCCAACTGTACATTGGCCCCACTGGTTGTTTAGCAGGCTTCCTGCTTCTGATGTACTTGAAAAAATGTTTGCTGTTACTTTTTGAGTCTTTGGCTAGCTGTTCTTCAACTTCTTTTTTGGCCTTCCTAATTATATTTTTATACTTCATTTGTCAGAGTTTATGCTCCTTTCTATTTTCTTCAATAGGATTTAACTTCCATTTTTTAAAGGATGCCTTTTTGCCTCTCACTGCTGCTTTTATTTTCTTGTTTAACCACAGTGGCACTGTTTTGGTCCTCTTGCTATGTTTTTTAATTTGGTGTATACATTTAAGTTGAGCCTCTATTATGGTGTCTTTAAAAGGTTTCCATGCAGCTTGCAGGTATTTCACTTTTGGCATTGTACCTTTTAATTTCTGTTTAACTAACTTCCTCATTTTTGTGTAGTTCCCTTTTCTGAAGTTAAATGCTACCATGTTGGGCTGAGGTGGAGTTTTCCCCACCACAGGGATGTTAAATTAATTAATTATGGTCCCTATTACCAAGCGGTCCGGCTATATTCACCCCTTGGACCAGGTCCTGTGCTCCACTTAGGACTAAATCAAGAATTGCCTCTCCTCTGGTGGGTTCCAGCACTAGCTGCTTCAAGAAAGAGTCATTTAAGGTGTCAAGAAACTTTCTCTCTGCATCCCATCCTGAGGTGACATGTACACTGTCAATATGGGGATAGTTGAAATCCCCCATTATTATTGAGTTTTTTATTTTTATAGCCTCTCTAATCTCTCTGAGTATTTCACAGTCACTATCACCATCCTGGTCAGGTGGTTGGTAGTATGTCCCTACTGCTATATTCTTATTATTCAAGCACAGAATTACTATCCATAGAGATTCTGGAATTACTATCCATAGTTATCCTGGATCTTGCGCTTTTTCTCCTCCCCACATTTCTCTTTTCTGTGAGTTGCTCAGCACCCCAAATCCCTCCTTTAGCATTGTCATAACTATAAAGGGAAGGGTAACAGCCCTCCTATGTACAATACTGTAAAATCCCTCCTGGCCAGAGACTCCAAAATCCTTTTACCTGTAAAGGGTTAAGAAGCTCAGGTAACCTGAGTGACATCTGACCCAAAGGACCAATAAGGGGACAAGATACTTTCAAATCTTGGTGGGGGGAAGGCTTTTGTTTGTGCTCTTTTTTGGGAGGGTTGTTCGCTCTTGGGACTGAGAGAGACCAGACATCAATCCAGGTTCTCCAAATCTTTCTGAACAAGTCTCTTATATTTCCAACTTGTAAGTAAACAGCCAGGCAAGGCATGTTAGTTTTTATCTTTGTTTTCTCAACTTGTAAATGTACCTTTTTTGATAGTGTTTATCTCTGTTTGCTGTACTTTGAACCTAAGGCTAGAGGGGGGTCCTCTGAGCTCTTTAAGTTTGATTACCCTGTAAAGTTATTTTCCATCCTGATTTTACAGAGATGATTTTTACCTTTTTCTTTAATTAAAAGCCTTCTTTTTAAGAACCTGCTTGATTTTTCCTTGTTTTTAGATCCAAGGGGGTTGGATCTTGATCCACCAGGAGTTGGTGGGAGGAAGGAGGGGAATGGTTAATTTCTCCTTGTTTTAAGATCCAAGGGGTTTGGATCTGTATTCACCAGGGAATTGGTGAAGAATCTCTCAAGGCTACCCAGGGAAGGGAATTAGCACGTTTGGGAGTGGTGGCAGCAGACCAGATCTAAGCTGGTAGTTAAGTTTAGAAGTTTTCATGCAGACCCCCACATTTGTACCCTAAAGTTCAAAGTGGGGAAGCAGCCTTGACAAGCACCTTCCTAAATTCCTACTCCTTAAACTGTCAGGCTCCTGAATGTCATGGCCAGACCACTCTGTCCCTTCAGGAAGTGGGAAATGCTCCTCCATCCCGTCACCATCACTAATCTGTCCATTTCTAAATCTAAGCAAAATTTTCCTCCTTACTTTCAAAGCTCTTCATGGACTGATATTCTCCCAACCTCTGACCTATGTCAATTTCTCTCCCCAGTTGGTCATTCTGCCTTGACCTCTTCTGTGTCCTCTTGCATTTGTGCTGCTTCATTCAAGTATCAAGCAAGGCAACTATGCAGCTAGTGATCATGTGGGTGCAAGAAGCTTTGGTGGTGCAATAAGATTGCCTGTGATGGACCTAAACTGAATATACAGCTAGGCCACCTTACGTACCTAGCCAGAGAGTAATCTGGGTGGTGCTTGATCTGCAAGGAGGACATGTCCCTTTGGGATTTGCCATGATAAGGATGATCCCACAGGCCTTTCTTTTAATGATCAACATTTGTGTTGGTTTCTGAAAGAAAATTATTAGAATAAATAGGGATTATAAAGAGATAGTTATACCCAGGTACTATACATCACTATGAAGAGTATAATTAGTATAGTATTATTCTGAGGTAAGTAATTCTCTCTGCAAAACATTCATAAATGTCTGTGCTGGAAGCTGTATGAAAAGGAATCCTGTTGTACTGTCCCATGCTGTGCTTGCGTGGTCTGTCGTGATCCTTGGAAATCCATTTCCCTGCTTCCATTGGCCAGCTCCAGAAAGGTGAGTGTTGTAGAAGAGAGGAGTGATGAGTAATGATGATGTGGCTTTGTTCCCAATAGCGGATGTTGCAAGATCCATGGGGGCAAAAGTGGTGATAGCAATTGATGTGGGCAGCCGGGATGAGACGGACCTCACCAACTACGGCGACGCTCTGTCTGGCTGGTGGTTGCTGTGGAAGAGATGGAATCCCCTTGTTGAAAAAGTGAAGGTACTGTAAGCTTATGTTAAAATCGCAGTGATTTTTCAGTAAGCAGAAGGGAACTATCTCACTGTGTATCTGAGAAACAAGACTGGGAATCGATTGCTCGGTCACCTGCATCTTGGGTTGCAAGATGACATTTGGGGTGTGGGAAAGCTGGGCAAGGTCCCAGCATAAAAGAAAATACAATGTTATGGGAGAATTCAGTTGTCTGAATCTGGGGAGGAGCTAGGAGTGGCACTCACACAGCCAAATACCAATCATTTGTTCCTCTAAGGAGTCCAACTCCAGCTCTCCACGCAAGAGCAAATTCCTCTGGGGGCTGAGTGGGGGACTACAGAAATACAATATTATTATTATTCGTTATTTGTATTGTGGAGGCACCTAGGAACCCTGGAAATGGACCAGGACCTCATTGTGCTAGGTGCTGTACAAGCTCAGATACCTTTTCCCAAACTGCTCCCTGAATATAGCGAAGAGCCGGTGACCTGGCTTTGATAGGGGTGAAAGAGCCCCTCTCCAATTGGAGTGAATTTGGCACAACTAATCTTGACGCAGTTAGGATTTGGCTGCTTTAGAAATTAAAGTGAGTGGAGCTTTATCCACTTCGCTATGTTTCTTTGCTGCTGAACATAGGGATTTTTGCATTGGGCAGAAATAATAAATTCTTAGATGTTTGTTTTCATGACCGGCTGCATGAGCTATGGATTTCCTTCCTGGGTGAAGTCAGATCAGCTCGAATTAATGTTTCATTTCCTCCATTTTCCTTCAGGTTCCCTGTGTCCCTGCTGTAATCCTTAGGGTCTCCCTCTTTAGCAGTCCCCCTCCTCGAAAAGGCCTGGTCTGAGGACTGGACAGGATTCCTTTTCAGAGCTCAATAATACTGGACTCCCCCAGTGGGTATCTGTTGTGAGTGATGCAGGGTGGGGTTGAACATGCTGCCTCCATAGCACACTGGGATGTTCTCTGTCCCAAGGAATGCGGGGCTATGACAGCGAAACAAATCCAGCTGTCACCTAAAGCAGTGTCTGGCACCAGAAAATCAAGCTGGCTCATTACTCATCCCCACCCTAAGAGAACTTCGCGCCCCTTCTGCGTCACGCTATATATCTCCTTCTAGGTGCCAGTATTTCCTGGAATTAACGACCAACTTCTGCTTGAATTGCAGAAAGGTCTCATATGTTAGATGGAAGCTGAGTCTCTGCCATTGATAACAGATTGGCTGGCGGTCAGCAGTGTGCTCCTAGGAGGCTGAGGGAGGTGGGATGTGAAAGGCTCTGCAGATACACCTGAGTCACTGGAGTGCATTTCTCCCTTTTACCGTTGCCAGTTCAGGGCAAGTGGTGCTAATGAAAGTCTTGCAATGCATTTGATGGCTATCTGGGGCTGATTGGCAGGTGCTGAACATGGCAGAGATCCAGACCCGGCTTGCGTATGTGTGCTGCGTGCGGCAGCTGGAGATGGTCAAGAACAGTGAATATTGTGAATACATTCGGCCGCCCATCGACAGATATGGCACCCTGGACTTTGGGAAGTTTGATGAAATCTGTGTAAGTGAATCTTGAGGGTGTAGGGGGCCCCTGATGTAGCTACTTCTGTGCAGCAACAGAGTCCTATGAACACTGCAGCAATACAACCCTAGTGCTAAGGGCTAGTTCTAGGCTCTTTCTTGAGGAACCTGTTCTCAAGAACTAGATTTCTTACTACTTAGCTCTCTGTAGGCTATGTACATATTAGAGCTGAGCAAAGAAGTCACACTGAATAATACCATGGAAAGACATATGGTGAGCAGCTCAGGATAAGAACCTGAATAGAATCATTTACTCTGTTTGTGTAACACCCATGAGCAGATTGCAACTTCCTCTCCTTTTTTTTTGCCAGCAACTTTACTCTGGGGATCAGACATGTACTGTTCACTATAGGTATTTGAAATCTGAGTTGTTTTGTTTAGTTATAATTGGTACACAAGTCACATGGCATTGTTTCTTTTCCCTGATTGGGTGAGAATAGCTCATAAAGTCAAGGGGAGGGTGGGAATAAGCTGGTAGGGCTGTGAATTGTTCAGGCAAAGGGAGCAGAATAGTAGAATGTCTGTGACACAGTTAACATTCCAACACTTCTATTAATATTATGGACCGTCTGCACTTCCTTTGCACCTGATATAGTATCAGCAGAACAAAACCAATGTCAGTGGAAGGACTATTAATGAAGGGATAGTATCAGGTTCACAGGTCTTTGGGGTTTAGTTTTGTCTGTTTGTATATATCATAAATCAGCATGCAAAGTATTGACACCAGATGTGCAACTGATGTTTTTCAGAGAGAAATAATTCAGCAATTTAAAAAGGGTAGAATCAGGGGCAGCTCCAGGCACCAGCGCAGCAAGCGCGTGCCTGGGGCAGCAAGCCGTGAGGGCAGCATGCCTGTGGGAGGTCTGCTGGTCCCGCGGTTTCGGCGGCAGGTACGCCGAAGGCACAGGACCGGCGGACCTACTGCAGGCATGCCACCGAATCCGCGTTACCAGCGGACCTCCCACAGGCATGCTGCCGAAGGCTGCCTGACTGCCGTGCTTGGGACGGCAAAATACATAGAGCCGCCCCTGGGTAGAATAAGGTTTCTTTCCTTTCCAGTGGACTGTTGTTTAGAAGCTTATGCTCATTGTCACTGTTGTAGAGCTGTACTATTGTTCTCCACCTGCTGCTCACTAACATGCTACAGTACAGATCTGTTTATGCGCGGATGTTGGGAGTCAAGCTGTCATGACCACGTGTTAACGGACCGTGGGTTAAGAGGGCCATGCTGAAAAAAGTGTCTATGATTCACTTAGGAAAAAAACAACAAGGAAAAGCCATTATTTTCTGCTCTTTCATGCTCACATTTTTTTCTTTCTTATGAAGTTTGTCATTCGCTGCTGATGAATGATTTCGATATTTTCCGCATTTTGCTCCTCCATAAATCTTACAAAAGTTTCTACAGCACTAAGGGCTTCTGTGGGCAAAATTTTAACCTTTTCAACAACATTCTCGTCGTCATTGTCATTTAGGCCTGCATTAGTAGAATTCTCGCCATCGCCTTTGTGGTCTAACGTAGCCTCGCATGAGCCCATTAATATTTCTTCCTCGGACAGAAATTCTGAAGTCGGGCAATCTTCACCCATCTCCAGCCACTCGGTAATGATTTCCGGTGATGTATCCAAACTAAAATCTTTTATCATTTGAAAGAGAAGTTTACCTTTATCCTCTTTTGTCTGCATGCCTGTTTGTAGGACGTCTTTCCGAAAATCCTTCAAAGTCTGGCTCTGAATCAGTGCCACTGCTGGAGTTTTCCAAGTCTGAGCCGTCTTTGACAGAAAAAACATCACTGAGAGCCTTCATCCAGCAATTTTCAATGGACTTTAGTTTTACTCTGTCCCAAGCTTTTTTAACTAAATGAATAATTTCCTTCATGTTTAACTGTTTCAGGAGTTCGGAAATGCCTGAAGTCGTGCATGACACAATCGCCAAAATCCGCTCCCATCGATAATTATTTTTAAAATTCTGAATAATGCCCTGGTCTAAAGGTTGAATTTTTGATGTTGTGTTGAATGGTAGGTATAGGTATAGCACTCGAATTTTTCCATCTCTCGATACCAGTGATTTGGCTGGAGGGTGGGCTGGACAATTGTCAAGTAGCAAAAGTGCTTTGGCTTCAAGTTCCTTCGACCGCAGATGCTTACGAACAGCTGGAACAAAGCTGTTGTGAAACCAGTCATCAAAAATGTGTCTCGTCATCCAAGCATTTTTGCTGTTAGCGTATATTACTGGCAGTTTGACTCTATTGAGGTGGTTAAAGCAGCAAGGGTTATGAAAGTGGCCAATGAGAAGAGGGATAAGCTTGTGGCTGCCCGTCTTATTACTACAAAAAAGAAGAGTCACACGATCTTTTCTTTTTAAATCCAGCTGTTTTCTGTGTCTCGTAATTAAAGGCTAAAGTCTTATCAGGTAGCAGTTTTGTAAATAAAGCTGTTTCATCACAATTATAAAGTTGTTCTTCGTGGTAGTCTTCATTTTGTAAAATAGATTTTAACTCAGTGGGAAACGCGTTCACGGACAATTCATCGGCTGATCGGCTTTCTCCAGAAATCGATACCTGCGCTATGTCATGATGCTTTTTAAAATGACTTATAAACCCCTTGCTGGCTTGGAATGATTCATCCCCCGTTAAATTTCCAAATTTTGTGGCTTGGGCTTGAAGAATTGGCCCACTTAGTGGCATTCCTTTCAGCCTTTCCTGAGCAAACCACAAGCGTATGGCTTTGTCTATTGTGGGTTTTGCTGAATAGCGCACACATTTTCGCTTAAGCCCCGTGGCAGAATCAATATTTTGTACAAAGCCATTCAGTTTAGATTCAGTTTTTAGCCATCCTCGGAGAGTAGATTCGTCAATCCCAATATCTTTTGAAACTTTGGCCTGGCTTTCTCTGCTGTTTACTTGATCTATTGCAGCTAGCTTTTCTTCTACAGTGTAGGATCGCTGACGCTTGCCCTCTGCCATTATATGAGGCCTACAGTTAAAATTTTCTAATGTAGTATATATATATTGTATTACTATATAACTACAGTACTACTGTATATATTATCTCTCTCTAGCGTGACAATGACTAAGCATGCGTGATACATCTTTACCAATATCGGTAAAGACGTACAACACATTTCCGCTCCGCACTTCCTGTCGATTTCTGTGTCAGTGAGTTAGTGAGCAAATCTTTGGCGCTACATAGCAAGTTCCTGTACCACATGTTAACGAGTCTCGCGTGTTAAATAGGTAGCACTGGGAGGCATGGCGCTACCTCACTTTAAGCGGATTCGCGCGTAAATGGGTCTGTACTGTAGATGTTTGCTTACATGCGTGTTCACCCTCATCCATTTCCTTAGTTCATAAAGACAAGTTATTCGTTCCACTGCCCCAGTTGTGTTGGGAAGGATGGAAGCTTAGAGCTGAGCATCATCAGCAAACTGGATTCCTACATGTGCGACATGTTTCCTCAGTAACTCTCCTAATACCCTCTCGTACACATTCCACAAGAGACATGAAATCAGCCCTGCAGACAGTAGCGTAGCTGGGGGGGAGCGGGGCAGCGGCCGCTCCCCGACTGAGCACAAGTGGCGCCTTGTCAATTTCTTGGTGCCTTTATACTCACCCGGGGGAGCGATTTAAAAAAAAAAAGGTGCCACCCGCTGCAGCGCTTTTATTTTACTTACCAGGCGGCGCGCCGGGTCTTCGGCGGCACTTCGGCAGCGGGACCTTCACTCGCGCCGCGGGTCTTCGGCAGCATTTCGGCAGCGGGTTCTTCAGTGCCGCCGAAGACCCACGGAGCGAGTGAAGGGCCCGCCGCCGAAGACCCGGAGCGCTGCCGGGTGAGTAAAAGCACCACAGCGAGTGGCGCCTTTTTTTTTAATTGCTCCCCTTGTTCCCTGGCTACACCACTGCCTGCAGAGCCCCACGTGAGAGTCCTCTCGGCAGAAGAGCAATTGTCCCAGACCATTCTTTCCAACCGCCCAGAGGGATCTGAACACTCAGCAGCATCTTATGTCTTTAGATGACCCAATCAAACCTTATGGCTCGTGGTGTCAGAATGTGATTAAAGTGAGCATGGACACTTCTTTCTTGTTCATTGCTAGGAGAAAATCCTCACCCTGTGCAACCAGTGCAGTTCCTGCTCAAACACCTGACTAACCAGAATGTAGGAAATCTGAGGCGAGTTGAACTTCCCACACCATCTCCTGGATGGGTTGTGAGCTGTTGAGACTGTCAGTGTCAAGTGGTGCTTTATTAACCAGGGGCTGCATGATAGCTTTTTCAATCAGGCATCCTGCTACCCATGGGCAGACTCGGATCATCTCCACCAGCAACGGACCCAGGACTTGCCCTGGTGCTCCCTTCACCAGTCAGGATGGGCATGGATCCAACTCACAGACTGTGGGATCAGGGGCGTGGAGAAGAGAATCCAGCCCCTCCAGAGCCTCAGTGGATGAGACTGGCCGACACTAAGAGATGAACAAGCATTGACCCCTCAAACCATTGTTCTCTGTCTGTGGAAGCAGACAGTTTAAGGCCAAGTGAGTGATTTAAAGCCACAAAGTAACTTCATATTCTTCACTACGAGAGAAGCTTGACAGTAGATGATTGGCAGCTGTGCAGGTATACCAAGCTGTCATCCTGCTTTAGCAGATCTGATGGAGACACATTTCTTGACTTCCTCCACTGGCATACCAGCCAAACACCCTATGGCTTCACCTGTTGCAGGGTCTCTATAAACCATGGTTACCTGAGTGGGCATTCATGAGCTACTGGGTCAAAGGTTTTTATTTACCTATTTATTTAGATTTATACAAAAATAAAAAGGGGGTGTCTATCCAACATTTCAGGCACCTCTGCCAAACAAATAAATTTAATTGTAATAGTCATTGAGCATACAATTCCTTGCTGATTCCCCTCAAAAATCCACCTCTGCGGCAACCCATGCACCTAGATAGGCATTGCCATATGTCCTGAAGGTCATCTGATCCAGGCTATTTGGGACTATTCTAAGCAAACACAGAATGTAGGTCATATTGATAGGCTGGGGAAGTAATGACTCTGAACAAGAGTTGGGGGTCATGGTGGATAATCAGATGAACATGAGCTCCCAGTGTGATGCTGTGTCCAAAAGGACTAATAGGATTTTTGGGTGCATAAACGGGGGACTCTTGGGCAGGAGTAGAGAAATTATTTTATCTCTATATTTTGCACTGGTGTGACTGCTGCTGGAATACTGTGACCAGTTCTGGTGTCCACTGTGAGAGGGTTCAGAGAGTAGCCATGCGAATGATTAAGGATTAGATTTGAGCTCAATCTATTTAGCTTAGCAAAAAGAAGGTTAAGGCGTGACTTGGTTACAGTCTACAGTACTTATTTGGGGAACAAAAATGTGATAATGGGCACTTCAGCCTAGTAGAAAAAGGTCTTAGCATGATACAATGGCTGGAAGTTGAAGCTAGACAAATTCAGAGAGGAAATAACCTGTAAAGTTTTGACCATAAGGGTTGTCAATCACTGGAACTATTACCGAGAGTCATGGTGGATTCTCCATCACTGACAAGTCAAGATAAGATGTTTTTCTAAAAGATCTGCTCTAGGAATTATTATGGAGCAGTTCTCTTGTCTGTGCTATACAAGAGGTCAGACCAAATGATCACAATGGTCCCTTCTGGCCTTGGAATCTGTAAAACCATTGACAGAATAGTCTGAAGGCTGAACAGTATTCTCCCTCTGGCCTGTCCGTGATCTCCCAGGCTCTATTCACCTCCAAGGGCAGCTCTCTAAACAGGCCTTTTTTCCCCATCAAGATGTGTCTCGATCCTAGACCACAAGAGTCAGTCGTCTGTCTGGGAGTTCCACTCCCCCGCGACCTCCAGTGCCATTCCAGACACAAGATCCAGAGTGTGACCTACAGAGCTAGGAACCACTTGGGGCAGATTATGGTCGCTATGAAACCTTGAGCTGTTCCTGACACTTATTCTGCCTGTTAGTGATAGACCTGGGAATAGAACCTGGACTCCTAACAACCACTGCTCTAAGCACTAGAATTCAATTCTTCCTGGAGCCTTTTCTGCTGCTTTGTAGGAAAAAGAATAAGGCCATGTCTTCACTAGCAATGTTAAAGTGCTGCAGTGCTTTAATGTCGCAGCACCAGCCCCACAAAAAAAAACCCACCCCCAGAAGGGGAGTAGCTACCAGCGCTGTTTTTTTCCCACTCCTGAGCAAGGTGGCCATGCCTGCTCCACGCACCGGGCGATCCCACGCTTGGAGAAATGCTGAGCTGTTGGTCCTCATTGGCATTTGGGGAGAGGAGGCTGTCCAGTCCCAGCTGCACTCCAGCCATAGGAATTATGATACCTACGGTCAGTTTTCATGATGCATGACAGAAAGGGGCCATGAGCCGGGACACATTGCAATGCAGGGTCAAAGTGACAGAGCTGTGGAACGCCTACTGCAAGGCGCAGGAGGCAAACTGCCACTCCGGTGCTGCGCCCACGAGCAGCCGGTTCTACAAAGAGCTGGCTGCAATACTCGGTGAAAACCCCACCTCCACTGCGAAGGACCCTGCGGATACTTCATTGGCTCGCATGCCCGTTGCGAGTGGACCGAGCCAGGAGGAGGCAATCTTGGATGAAGAGGGGGAGGGGGACCCAGAGGCAGAGGATGACTCAGAGGCCAGAGATGCATGCAGTCAGAAGCTCTTTTCTACCCTGGAGCAGCCTAGCCAGTCATAGCAGTCAGAGCTTGGCGAAGAGCAAACAGGAGAGGAGGCCCCTGGTAAGTGGATCTGATTTTGGGAATTGCTGAAGCGAGTTGTTGGGGGCAGGAGGGTTGCATAAAGCAGGCTTGTCTCCCACCTCATGCCTAGTCTGAGCGGCAGAACAGGCTGTTGATACACTACCTCACTTCATTAGAATCTCCCTCAGAGATCTCCAGGAAACTCTCATGGAGATACTGGGCAATCTGCTGCCGTAGGTTCCTCGGCAGATCTGCTTTGTTATTTGCCCCATTAACAGTAACTTTCCCACTCCACTTTGCCGGGAGGGGTGCGGGACCATTGCTGCACTCAGGCTAGCCGCATAGGGGCCAGGGCAGAAGCCACAGGCTTGGAGAAGACCCTCCCTAGATTCCCTCCTCACCCTCAGCACCAAGATATCTTCCATAATGATCACCTCCTGTGGAAAGTGTGGGGACAGGAATGATTATCAGACCCACCCTACAGTGCTGGCTCTCCCCAAGTGCCCAAGAGGCACGTGCCCAGTATACAGTGATTTACCCTGCCCCTGCAGCAACTCACCATTTTGGGGGTCTTGTGGCTCATGTGTGCTTGCCTGGGGTCAGCCAGTTAGTGACAGGAGTGTGAGTACTTGCTGTGTTTTAAAGCACTGAAACAGTGTTGTCTGTGTTGCAAACAATACTGCTTCTGTAAAATGTTGCATTTAAACTTCACAGAGATGACCTTGGGAGGCCAGCCTCCCTTATCGGCGGCAAAACGGCTGTGCAGAATTAAACAGCGTCCAAGAAGAACTAAGGAGGACTTTATGTGTGAGATTTTGATGCACTCCGCCAATGAGAAAAAAGAATTGAAGGAGTGGCAAGACAGCAAGAAAAGGGACCAAAAAGAGAACACGGCACACCAGAAAGAAGCCACGGAGCAGCTCTTAACAATTATGGATCACCAAGAGGACACGCTCCAGGCGATACTAGTTCTTTAAACCGAGCAGCTCCGCGCCCGCCCTCCCCTGCAGGCACTGTCACAAAACTCTTTCCCATGCGCACCCCCACATACACCCCGCCAACACACTGCTAGCAGCCTCCTGGCTTCACTCTCTTCCCGCAGCATTCCACTCCTCCCCCATCACAGTCCAGCACTGCGGACTCCCACTGCACTCAACACCCATCCCTCTGCAGTTTGGCCCTGCTGAAGCCCAGCACCCGCTGCATTGTACTCCAAAGGAGAAGGTTGGGTATGATCCCTGGACATACACAAATCCCCATCCTCCTCTTGAGACCTTCCCTTCCCCCACCCCCATCCCGCTTTCCCCATTCCCCCGCCCCCCCCCCCCCCCCCCCCCCCGCTGATGATTTTTTTCGTTTGACTCTCTCCTCTGGTTGTTGTCTTTCAATAAAAGATTTGTGTTGGTTTGAAAGCAATCTTCATTCTATTAAATGAAAGCAAAAAGAGCCCTGCAAAGCAATAGACAATTATGTTAAGGTCCCTTCTTGCATCATGGGCACCAATCACCTCCTAGCATTACAAGCACTGCAATTCCAAGCATAGCAACAAATATTACTGGCTTTCAGCTTGAAATTGCTGCCTCAAAGCATCCCTGATCCTTATGGCTCTGCGCTGTGCCCCTCTAATAGCCCTGGTCTCTAGCTGTTCAAACTCAGCCTCCAGGCGCTGAGCCTCTGTGGTCCAGCCTTGAGTGAAGCTTTCACCCTTCCTTTCACAAATATTATGGAGTGTACAGCACGCAGCTATAAGCATAGGAATATTGTCATCGGCCATGTCCAGCTTCCCATACAGGCATTGCCAGCGGGTTTTTAAACGGCCAAATGCACAGTCCACGGTCATTCTGCACTTGCTCAGCCCGTTATTGAACCGCTCCTTGCTGCTGTCAAGTTGCCCTGTTTATGGCTTCATGAGCCATGGCATTAAGGGATAGGCGGGGTCTCCCAGGATCACAGTGGGCATTTCGACTTCCACTACCCAATCTTCTGATCAGGGAAGAAAGTCCCTGCTTGCAGCTTCCTGAACAGGCCAGAGTTCCGAAAGATGCGTGCGTCATGCACCTTTCTGGACCAGTCTGCGTTAATGTCTGTGAAATGCCCATGGTGATCCACAAGCACCTGGGGAACCATTGAGAAATACCCCTTGCGATGAATGTACTCGGTGGCTAGGTGGTCTGGTGCCAGAATTGGAAGGTGCCTGCCATTGATTGCCCCTCCGCAGTTAGGGAAGCCCATTTGTTCAAAGCCATCCACAATGTCACGTATGTTGCCCGGAGTCATGGTCTTTCGAGCAGGATGCGATTAATGGCCCTGCACATTTCCATCAACACGACTCCAACGGTCGACTTTCCCACTCCGAACTGGTTTAGCGACCAATCGGTAGCAGTCTGGAGTAGCCAGCTTCCACAGTGCAATCGCCACGCATTTCTCCAACGGCAGGGCAGCTCGCATTCTCGTGTCCTTGCGCCGCAGGGCTGGGGCAAGCTCATCACACAGTCCCATGAATGTGGCTTTCATCATGTGAAAGTTTTGTAGCCACTGCTCATCATCCCAGACATGCATCACGATGTGATCCCACCACTCAGTGCTTGTTTCCCGAGCCCAAAAGCGGGGTTCCACTGTGGTCAGCACCTCCGTGAATGCCACACGCAATCTCATGTCATAGCTACAATGCATGGTGAGATCAACGTCGCACTCCTCTTAGAATCATAGAATATCAGAGTTGGAAGGGACCTCAAGAGGTCATCTAGTCCAACCCCCTGCTCAAAGCAGGACCAATTCCCAGCTAAATCATCCCAGCCAGGGCTTTGTCAAGCCGGACCTTAAAAACCTCCAAGGAAGGAGACTCCACCACCTCCCTAGGTAACGCATTCCAGTGTTTCACCACCCTCCTAGTGAAATAGTTTTTCCTGATATCCAACCTGGACCTCCCCCACTGCAACTTGAGACCATTGCTCCTTGTTCTGTCATCTGCCATCACTGAGAACAGCCGAGCTCCATCCTCTTTGGAACCCCCCTTCAGGTAGTTGAAGGCTGCTATCAAATCCCCCCTCATTCTTCTCTTCTGGAGACTAAACAATCCCAGTTCCCTCAGCCTCTCCTCATAAGTCATGTGCTCCAGACCCCTCTTGCCTTTGTAGTTTAAGGAATAACTCCACTGCCACTCATGACGTGTTGGTCAGTGTGAGCAGCAAATTGATCAACAGTGTGGGATCCATTCCTGCAGCCCGAAAGAAGCAGGGCAAGGCGCACAGTACACAAACCATTGAAAGATGGCTCCAAATGCGGACGGAAGCACAGGGATTGCTGGGATGCGAAGCAATGCATCACGGGGCATTGGGACAGGACCCAGGATGCCCCGCAACTGCTTCCGCCTTCCCACAAGTCTTAGCATCAGAAGAGGAAGAGATGCTCTGTGGGATAGCAGCTTAGAGTGTGCCCCTCCTAATAGCACCACAAGTGTGAACACGCTATTGCGCAGGCAGCTGTCAGTGTGAACACACAACAGCAGTTTTCCTTCAGCACTCTCTGAGCGGCACTCTAACTTTGGCAGTGTAGACATTCCCTAAGACAGGAGCTATTTTTAATTACTTTCGTGCAGACAGTATGGGTGCCAAGTTGTCATTCCCACTGCAAATAAGAGTTTTAAAGGGCTGGAAAATGGGGTATTCGCATTCAAACTCCCCCAGGCACTTTAGCAGTAGTTGCTCATATCACCTCTAACAGAACCTGAAATTTACATGTAAAAGCAAGAGCCCCTACGTGCTGGTCAGCTTGTGTGTATTCATGAGTCACATGTACAGGTCATTTGACAGCAGTGCCGATAGTAATTCCTGTGTCAGACCTGGCCCAGCAGAGGAGTCCCATATTAATTGGCTTTGCTGTTGTCTTTTCCCATAAAGAGATGTTTCGTTGGTGTCTCCTTATATGCAGCACTGTCTGATGTGCAGTACTGCACAAAGCTGTTCCAGAAAGATGATTGTAACATGTGACCAAAGGTCACGTGAGCTTGTTGATGTAAAATAGCACCTTGCTACAGTTAATGGCTCCCCATTTCATAGGCTGAGTGTTCGGAGTAACTCAGAGCTGAAGCAGTAGATACTGTATTCTAAATCCCGGGCCCAGAGGGTAAAGCTGTGCTTAGCACTCTGGTTGGTAGAGGAGGTGGCATGAAGCATGGTGTTGTCCAGTTGTTATTGATGATGAGTTTTTATTTCTGATTGTCTCTTTCCAGGAAGTGGGATATCAGCATGGGAAGACAGTATTTAATGTCTGGGGCAGGAGCGGAGTCCTTGACAAGATGTTAAAAGACAGGCAGGAGATCTGCAAATCCAAAACATCTGGTGTAAGTGTTCAGTTTAAAAGTACTCTACTTATTACGTGATGTCACCCAGCAGCCAGAGCACAGCTGAGCAGAGCTCTCTGACCCAGGCATTGCTGTATAATGTGTTAAAGGCTATCAAAGGGGGTGGGATTTTTCATGGACCCTTACTGGGAATATAGGCACATTCATTAAAAATACATTGCAGTAAAGTTAGTTATTCTCAGATTTTTAGCATCTTGAGTTACTTTTATCACGTTCAAACAATACTCAGACAGGCGTCCCTCCTGCTTATTGATGATGGTTTACTAGGCCAGTGACTCATCTCTGATCAGCTGAATGGTACTCAGCACTCAGGCAGCTGAGCAGGCACCGTTGGCATTTTAAAAGCCTAGCTGTCTATCATATCCACTGATCGGTTGTCATGAATGTTGTATTCAGTCAGTCAGAAATCTTGCATTATGCCCTGTGTGTTCAGTCCTGTACCAAAATGCCTGCACGGCCTATTTCAGGAAAGGAATTTAATACAGCAGGCATCAAAGACTCTGTGAAGGCATGAGACATTGCCATCAATGGTAGTTAAAATACAAGTTTTACTTGTACCATCTTCTCTACTCATGCTATCTGCTTCAGCACATCTGAGTAGCCAATGTTTAGGTTGCAGAACTGAGCTGGTCCTGACAAACCTAAGCGTTACTTTAGTGTGGCTGAGTTGTTATAACCATATTGAGAGTTCCATTTAGAGCCAGAGACAGGATTTTTTATGGCTCATTGGGGAAGGGAATCCCTATGCTCCACGATGGGAGTTTCTTTTCTTTCTCAGCCCCCGTCCCCCTCCCAACATACTATAAAAACTCCAGGGCCCAGTGGGTGTGGGGGGCCTCGGGGCAGGGACCTTGGGCATAGGCATAGTTTGACTTCTATTTGGGGGGAGGGCAGGGGCCAGCGGGGCTTGAGCACACGACAGGGTCCAAGGAGAGAGTGACACCTCCATCCCCTGACTCACCTCAGCAGACCACCCAGCCTGTCTGGGTTGTGGGGGTGTTGCAAACAAAAATTATCAGCTCAGTGCAAAAAGCTTGAAAATAGCTTAGGGTGCAGGGAAGGAGTAACTAGGGGCTGTGTGCAGGCACAGGGTTGCTCAGGGTACAGGGAGGGGGTAGCTCAGGGTGTAGGGAGGGGGATAGCTAGAGACTGTGCAGGCAGGGCAGTTGCTAAGAGCTCCTGAGGTTACAAAAATGATGGATTGACGAGAATGGCTAAGAGCTGATTGGATGCATGCCTGCATTTTTGGTTCCTTAGTGAGGACTACCCGCTTGGAGTGTATGCTCCAAGGTTCTACGCTTCTGCCTGAGCAAGGACCAGTGTTCAAAGGGATTAGCAAGGATTTCATTGTAGCTCACCACAATGCTAAAACTTCTGAAATTAAGTCAAGAAAAGCAAAACAAAGCTGGGCTTGACATCTAACTTCTCTTTTAGCAGCGTCTTCTGTGTCTGAAGGAACTGGCTCTTGATGTGTGTTTGAAGAGTACTTTTTAATCACCTGTTTTTTTTAAAGTTCTTTGCTAACTTTGAGCAATATTTTACTTTCCTATTAGGCGTTTCTTTAACAGAGGTGCCAGTGCTGTATATGGCTTCAGAGTAGCAGCCGTGTTAGTCTGTATCCGCAAAAAGAACAGGCGTACTTGTGGCACCTTAGGGCTGGTCCACACTAATCCCCCAGTTCGAACTAAGATACGCAACTTCAGCTACGTGAATAACGTAGCTGAAGTCGAAGTATCTTAGTTCGAACTACAAGGTACTTACCGCGGGTCTACATGCGGCAGGCAGGCTCCCCCATCGACTCTGCATACTCCTGTCGCGGAGCAGGAGTACCGGTGTCGACGGCGAGCACTTCCGGGATCGATTTATCGCATCTAGACAAGATGCGATAAATCGATCCCAGAAGATCGATTGCTTACTGCCGAACCCGGAGATAAGTATAGACCCGGAGGTAAGTATAAAGTATAGTTTGTTCAAACTAACAAATTTATTTGAGCATAAGCTTTCATGGGCTACAGCCCACTTCTTCGGATGCATAGAATGGAACATATATTGAGGAGATATATATACAGATACAGAGAGCATGAAAAGGTGGGAGTTGTCTTACCAACTCTGAGAAGCTAATTAAGTAAGAGAAAAAGCTTTTGAAGTGATAATCAAGATAGCCCAGTACAGACAGTTTGATAAGAAGTGTGAGAATACTTACAAGGGGAGATAGATTCAATGTTTGTAATGGCTCAGCCATTCCCAGTCTCTATTCAAGCCTAAGATGATTGTATCTAGTTTGCATATCAATTCCAGCTCAGCAGTTTCTCGTTGGAGTCTGTTTTTGAAGCTTTTCTGTTGCAAAATTGCCACCCTCAAGTCTGTTACTGAGTGACCAGACAGGTTGAAGTGCTCTCCTACTGGTTTTTGAATGTTATGATTCCTGATGTCAGATTTGTGTCCATTTATTCTTTTGTGTAGAGACTGTCCAGTTTAGCCAATGTACATGGCAGAGGGGCATTGCTGGCACATGATGGCATATATCACATTGGTAGATGCGCAGGTGAACGAGCCCCTGATGGCGTGGCTGATGTGATGTGTGTCTATCTTCAGCCACTTATGGGGTGGAACACAGCAGCTGTTTAACAGCAACGCCACACAATGCTTTAGGAAACAAAGTACAAAATGCAGAGCACAGAATGTCTGGTAGTAATACCCCAATTTTGGATGCAGCCAAGATACCAGATACCTCTACTCTGGAGAGAAATACTGTGTTGCTATGGGGGTCTTTAAGGACAGCAGGCATTCCTCAGTTTCAAGCTCATTGGAGCCACAGCACTATGCCCCCAATACCAGTTTTGGAGAGAAGCGTGCTACAACAGTCCAGTTGTACAAGTGTGCAGATAGCGGAATGAGAAAATAAATCTCTCACTCCTATTGCTGGCCCAAATTAAAATCTGCTCACAGTCCACATGTTCTGGGGCGGCAGCACAAGATACAAGGGTCCTGTGCCTGGGGATAGCAGTAGCAAACCAAGGGCCCAATTCAGCAAAGTGCTGCGTGCCTTCATCTCCCTTGTACCCCCAGGGTTGGACTTTCCTCCTCCCTATTTCCAGCATGTCAAGGTTGAATTTATAGCATGAAGGGTCCCCAGATCTCTAGGATTCTACTCTGTACACCCTTACTCTCAGGGCCAGTGTAACTACTAGGCAAACTAGGTGGCCGCCTAGGGCGCCAAGCTTTGGGGGCACCAAAAAGCGGTGTCCAAAAATTTTTTTTTACACTACAGTGGAGTCACATCTTGCGCGGAGGTTAGGTTCTAAGGTCAGCGTGTGAAAGGAAAATTGCGTATAGTGAAAATTACCATAAAGTACAGTACACACAGTATACACTGTATACACTAGAACAGGGGTCCTCAACCTACAGCACGCAAGCCACTTTTTATTTTTTAATGGCAGGCTGCGGGTCCCGGCCACCGCTGAGCCTGCTGCCGGCCTGGGGTTCCATTCACTCAGCCAGCAGCAGGGATAAATCGATCCCCAAACGCGCTCCCGTCGACTCCGGAACTCCACCAGGGCGAGCGGCGGTAGCGGAGTCGATGGGGGAGCTGTGGCCGTCGATCCCGCGCCGTGAGGATGGGAGGTAAGTCGAAATAAAATACGTTGACTTCAGCTACACTATTCCCGGAGCTGAAGTTGCGTATCTTACATCGACCCCCCTCCCTCCCCCAGTGTAGACCAGGCTCAGTGTCCCACGTCAGGAATCCACAGTGTGTCTGTGTTCCTCTCCTGTTCTGGGAAGTCACTCCCTGGAAGAGCCATGGCCTCCATCCTGTCAAAGGCTTCCCACTAGGGCCCCTGACTTCCTGTACCCAAAACTAGGATTGAATGACTCATCCTTCTCCCCAGCTCTTCAGCTGTGTAACTTCCCTTTGAGCCTCCTCCCCTTTTTCTACACTGAAACCTGCCTCTTGAATCCCTGACGTCTCATTTCACTTAATTTCTTAATTCCTACCTGTCCAGAATTCCATCCGTCCATTGTGTCTCCAATTGCCCTGTGGAGCTGTTAGTCCAGGATCCTCACTGTGCCTTAGTCCATATCAGAATTACATACTGACTGAGTTATAAATTCAGTGTCCAGAGAGATCCATCTGTCACAGCCCTCTTGGGAGAGGGGTGACTCAGAGGTCTCTCCAGAAGGGCAAAGCCATGGGGTTATGGAACCCCATCAAAAATGTCATAGCACTTATACTGCTAAAAATGTCATAGCTTCTCAGTGGTATGCAGCTGAGGGGATGGAGAAGTACTGTGCTGGCCTATCTGCAGAGTGTGTATTCATTGCTTTTACCTTTTCTGCATTACATGCATTTTTGAAAAGGAGATTGTAAATTTTCTGTAAATTCATAGAAATTAAATGTAGGAAATCATCTCCTAAACTTTTTATCCACATACATATTACACACACACTATGCTAAAAGAACATTTATTAAGATTGCAAAGTCAGGAAATGCCAAAATTAAAGTTGCCTGGTGCAACCCTAATTCAGCCCCCTTGTGCATATACATTAGGTTACAGTCTTTAAATTACATTATCACATAGCATTTTTTCCACGGGTTCCCTGCCTCATTCAGTGCACAGGGTAGGCCTGCTCTGGGGATGAATCAGCATTGTATTTAGTAAAGGAGGTTGTTTTTTCTAGGACCACTGTGCTTCATTTCTTGGGCCTGGTCTACACTGGGTGGGGTGTGGGGGATCGATCTAAGATATGCAACTTCAGCTACGAGAATAGCGTAGCTGAAGTCGATGTATCTTAGTTCGACTTACCTCATGTCCTCATGGCGCGGGGTCGATTGCCGCGGCTTCCCCGTCGACTTTGCTTCTACCTCTCGCTGAGCTGAAGTTCAGTAGTCGACAGGAGAGCGATCAGGGATCGATTTATCACGTCTACACTACACACGATAAATCGATCCCTGATAGATCGATCACTACCCGCCGATCCGGCGGGTAGTGTAGACGTACCCTTGGAGAAATTGGCAGTTGTGTAATGAGTAAGGCAAGGACTGCAGGCAGAAAGAGGAGAGTCTCGTGGCTGAAGCAGGTGAATGCTGCCCTAGAGAATTGCATTCTATCCCTACCTCTGCCATGGAGTTTCCATGTGAGTTCCCATGTAGTGCTGGGCAAGTCACTTAAACCAAACTTTTCCCAGGTGCTTTGAACATAAAAAGTGCTATATAATGCTGAATACTCCAAAAAATCAGATCCTGTGTGTCTCATATTGGGCACCAAAAATAGTGGAAACTTTTGACTTTGAACTTTCTGTGGTTCAGTCCCCCATCTATAAAGTGGGACTAATCCCCTGCCTGCACTTCATAGGGGTTGTGAAGAGAAATTAATGTTTGTGAAGAGCTCACTATAGTGACGAGCACCATAGAAAAGCCCTTGAGGAAGTTAATAACTCTGTCTTCAGAGTGGGGTTTGAATAATGCACAAAAAATAATGCCTAGGGCTACCCCAAACTATACCATGTGATAGTACTGAGCATGCTACTGTAGGGGGCAGAAACTTGGCTGATGACAGTGGCTAGCAAAAAGAGACTGGAGTCTGTCTATCACACATGGCTGAGGAAGATGCATAGTTTTACTGGAAAGACAAAATGTAACGTATGTGAGAGTAAACTAGCTGACAGAGCAGGACGTGTTAGGAAATCTCGCCAAAGAAAGACTGTTTGGGACATGTCCTTCATCTAGTGAACATGCTAAGCAAGCCCTGATTTGGGTACCCAAGGGAGGAAAGAGAAAGCGAGGAAGGCCGAGGAAGAACTGGCAGAAGACTGTGACAGAGGATATTGACTGCACTGGCATCACCTAGGAACACATACCACAACTAGTGAGCAACCTTAATCAATGGAGGAATTGTGAACCCCACGTGTCAGAGGCATAGGAGGAACTGAGGTCTAAGGTGGACAGAAAAAGGAAAGTGCCACCTTAACAAAGAGGTATTAAAAAGACTTAGAAGGGTCTGGGTGGCAGTAAGATGTAGTTGTGGAAAAAGAGAACCTTTCACATCGGGTCACTGCTGTGACTCAGGCCCAGGTGAGCAGTAAATGACAGTTCTCGTTTCTGTCTTATGGCTGTTTGATGACCTGTGTGAATTGAGCCAATGTTCACAATCTACTTTCCATGTGTTCGGGGAGGGGTGTTCAGTGGTTTGAGTATTGGCCTGCTAAACCCAGGGTTGTGAGTTCAATCTGAGGGGGCCATTTAGGGAACTGGGGTAAAAAAAAATCTGTCTGGGGATTGGTCCTGCTTTGAGCAGGGGGTTGGACTAGATGATCTCCTGAGGTCCCTTCCAACCCTGATATTCTATCATTCTATGATAAACCACCATGGCAGTGACCACTAATTGGCCGCCTTGTTGTCTTGTCACAGCAGAGGCCAAGGATCGAAGGGGACTGCAGACTACACTGTTGTCTGCCCTCTGTAGGTGGGTCCTTCCGTGGGCGGGGACAGGTTGGGAACAGATTGAGCTACACATTGACAGTGAAAATGAAACAAAATATTGAATAGCTGCTTGTGAAGTGAGACTCCTCCATCCTGTGAACTGAATGGGGCAGGTGCAGTGGGGAAATAGTATGCGCTTATGTAATTTAAAAATTGTCATAATGGATACACGCAAGGGGGCCAAATTAAGGGTGCACAGGCAGCCTTAATTCTGATATTTTCTAACTTTTGAGCTCTTGACTTTGCAACCTTTATGGCCTTTTTTGTGTATAATTTCCTAGGGGGTTTAAAAATCAAACTGAAAAAACAGACATTTCATTGTGTATCATCATTGACACCCACATAGTTCCTCAGCTGGTTTGGAACATTTAGATCCACCGCATGGATCTCTGCCACTGAGCTAATGGAGTACCTGATAGCAGTAGTAGGTTGTCATACGCTATGTGAACCAGCAATGGAGGTGAATGAGACACAACTTTGCCAGTAGGTTTCTGACAGCAAAGGAGGAGTGAGACTCTGGAATCTTAGGCTCCATTCCAGGCTCTGTAGGGGAATGTGTGCTAGTGAGCACAGATTCTTCTGCCTGCTTTCCCCCAAGCAAGTCCTCTTCTGCCCCATCACTTCCAATCTATCCCAGTACTGTCTCTTCCCCAGTCCTGTCTTCCTTGCTTTCCAGTCCCAGGCTCCTTGTCCAACCAGTCCTAGTCTCCCCCTCTGGGCTTACTATTTAAATCACAATCTCCCACTTCCCACACTCACTCGCAGTCTCCTTGCACAGCCAGTCCCAGTCTCCTCCTATCCCACCAGCTCCTCATCCAATCTCAGCGTTTTTTCCCCACAGCCAACAGGCTTCTAGTCTCCATCCCCCCATGTTTCTCTCATCAGCTCTCAGTCCTAGTCCTGCCCACCTCAGCTCCCAGTACTAGTCTCCTTACCTTACCAGTACCAACCTCCCTTCCTCACCCCAATGGCCTTGCCCAACCATTCCTAGTTTCTCTGCACACCACTCGAGTTCCAGTCTCACCAGATGGCTTGACCTAATCTACTCCTTTCCCTCTTCCCTGTTCAGCTTTTGTTCCCTAAAGTTTGGTAAAGTTATGAGCGATGGAAAACAGGGTTTTATAATGGGATGTGGCAGGCAGCTTTAATAATAGGCTTGTGCTACCCACCCCACCTGTAGTAATGGGGATTGAATTATAAATTTCATAAACAATAAAAAAGCATTTGTAGATTGTCTAGTGCTGTGTCCAGCTCTTCCTCCACACTTGGGCTGTAATGGGAGGCTCTGCTGAAGGGGAATCTCTTCATCTGGCCTAAAGAGCCCAGTGTCCTCTGAATTCTGAGAGAAGTTAAGCTCAGCAAGATAAAATTCTGATTCCCAACTTTTAGGACTCCTTGGGTGCTGATCGGTAGGTGAGGAGAATCATAGAATCATAGAATATCAGGGTTGGAAGGGACCTCAGGAGGTCATCTAGTCCAACCCCCTGCTCAAGGCAGGACCAATTCCCAACTAAATCATCCCAGCCAGGGCTTTGTCAAGCCTGACTTTAAAAACCTCTAAGGAAGGAGATTCCACCACCTCCCTAGGTAACCCATTCCAGTGCTTCACCACCCTCCTAGTGAAAAAGTTTTTCCTAATATCCAACCTAAACCTCCCCCACTGCAACTTGAGACCATTACTCCTTGTTCTGTCATCTGCTACCACTGAGAACAGTCTAGATCCATCCTCTTTGGAACCCCCTCTCAGGTAGTTGAAAGCAGCTATCAAATCCCCCCTCATTCTTCTCTTCTGCAGACTAAACAATCCCAGTTCCCTCAGCCTCTCTTCATAAGTCATGTGCTCCAGACCCCTAATAATTTTTGTTGCCCTCCACTGGACTCTTTCCAAGTTTTCCACATCCTTCTTGTAGTGTGGAGCCCAAAACATTCACATGGAGATCACGTGATTAAGGCCCTGTTTAAACTACAAATATAACTGTGCCAGAGAACCTTCTTACAACATAGATATTCCCTGACCTGGTTACAAACATGGTATGAACATGGTTTTATAACCAGACTTAGCCTTGGTCATACCTGCTCATACTTGGTCATACATGGCTGCTTTACTTGTAGTGGAGACAATGTTAATGAACTACTGACCTGGAAGCTGTAGTGATAAAACCCAGATTTTAGACTGAGTGTTTGATTTGTGAGGGTTTTTTTTTTTTTTTTTTTTTTTTTTTTTTTTTACAGTTTTGACTGTTCTAGCAAAATCTGTCTGAAATTATCTGAATCTCTAACTGAGCAAACCACTTGAATTAGACTTAAACTCTGCCCAGCTCACTGTGTACGTTTTTCACTTCTGAAAACAAGTGATTTTGCAAGGTAGTAAAAGAAGCTGCTGCTGTTAGCTAAAGTAGTATTAAGTCCAACTCCAAGAAATAAAGCTGTTTCTTTTTGCTGCTGCTGCTTTCCTATCTATCCTAAAACATCCTGTATTGCATCAAATATTACCAGCTCACTGGATAACTTTAAAAGTGCATGAGGTGATGACCATCAGACAAGTGCCCCCAGTTCTAAGTGTGATTTCCCCAACACAATGGATTTTAGGGCTGTGCTGGGAGCCTCCCTGTACATTTCATAAAGAGACAAGGTGGACGAGGTAATATTTTCTATTGGACCAATTTTTGTTGGTGAGAGAGACAAGCTTTTAAGCCACACAGAGCTCTTCTTCAGCTCTGGGAACAGTATTTCCAGCATCACAGCTAAATGCAGGGTGGAACAGATTGTTTAGTATAAGTAGTGAATACATATTCTAAAACAGTGGTGCCCAACCTTATTACACAGAGGGGCCACATAAACCTAAGCACAGATTTAAAGTCACTTTGTATTGATTGAGATTTTAAGTTCAGCTTGTTTTGTATGTATTTAGATAGGTTGTTTCTGTGTACCGTATTGTCTATTTACACACTTGTGTAAACTAAAATGATATAAATATGATGACAAAATGCTAATGAATAAGCCATTCGAATATTGTGTTGAAGCAGGCTGTGGGCCGTATGAAATGCTCTGATGGGCCACGTACAGCCTGTAGACTGTAGGTTGGGCACCCCTGTTCTATGGGACCATTCCATCTTGCATTTAGCTGTGATGCTGGGAGTACCTTTCCCAGCCCTGAAAAAGAGTGCTGTGTGGCTTGAAAGCTTGTGTCTCACCAAGAGAAGTTGGTCCAATAAAAGATATTGCCTCTCCCACCTTGTCTCTCTAATATCCTGGGATCAACATGGCTACAACTACACAGCATGTATGTTTCATAATAGTATTGTGCCAGTTACAGCTATCATTATGGATTTGTCAGCTTTTTGCTGGCAGCCCCCATGCTGCAATACTCATGGTCTTCTCTTGGGAGCCCCCCACCAATGAGTATGAGCCATAGTGTGTATCTGAGAGAGAGGCAAAAGAGTGAATGAATCTCCTGGCCCTGTCTACGGTCCCTATCTTTGATATGCACATTCTGGTGCACAGGCTGGGAAGCATCTAGGCAACGCTCCCAATGTGCTGGGAACAGAGGGTATAAAGAGAACTGGCCGCAGCAGCCCTTCTGAGTGCCAAAGGAGTGGCAGGATCCGAACACAGTTCATGGCTCTCCCCCGTTTCTCTGTTCGTTAGGCTGTTTGCTGTCTGTCCCACTTCTCTGAAGTCTCTTCTGATGAATTCCAGGAGTAGTGGAAGGAGGTAATTAGGGTAGCTCCCCTTTTTACTCTCTCAGATCCCAGTGTGTGGGGAAACGGTGCATGTGCACATGGGCCTAATAGGAACTGCTGACTGTAACCCAAGCACATGTCTCCCAAGACTGGGGCTCCATAAGGGTAGTCATTTTGGAGAACCCTGTTACTATGGTAAGGCTCCATGGCAACAATCACTGAGAATTTCCATTTTTGTGGCTGTGTGTCTGATGTTTAATACGATTTCAGTGTCTTGTATTTCTTATTTCTGTGTGTGCATTTGAATAATATACATGTACTTTGCGTTGTATTTCAGATTGTGACCTGTCCTAGTACCTCTTTCACTGACTTGGCAGAAATCGTGTCCAGAATTGAGCCAGTCAAAGCAGCCCTGGTAGATGGTGAGTTGGCTTATCGAGACAGTTACATGAGAGACGATACACTTTTCTGGGTGAAGATTATTGCTACAATATACAATGTACATAGTGCCACCCACATGCTTGTCTCTCCTCAATAGCAATCCAAGGAATACTCTCAAATCATCCCTGTGTTCTTGTTTGCTCTCACTTGAGCTCTGTTCATTAAGTAGGAAATTATTCCTCACTATTATTAACCTCAACTTGGGCATCCCATCCTGGAGGAACTTAGACTTTAGTGATGAGGAAAATTATTCAGATGCTTCTTGGATTCATCTTAATCCACCTTCTTCTGCTCCACCCTGCCTTGAGTCTACCCATTCCCCATAGGCAAGACTTCTGAAATTAATCCTACTGTATTTATACTCTTTCAGTTGCATTTCTTGTGAGTCTTTCAGGGATGTGAAGTGACACGGCCTGTACATGAAGTAGGTCTGCTCGGTGCCTTATTTTCTCCCTTTCCCCTCAGTGTTAATGTTTTGACAATGCCCCAGTGCAGCCTCAGCCAGGCAGAAGCCAGCTCTCCCTCAAACCCTCCTCCCCGCATTGTGGGGAAAGTGCTGAGTTGTAGATTGGGGCTTTGCTGATGTGGCCACCCTAGTTGTCGTGTCTTCACATTTTGGCTTGGTCATCTATAGCCTTGAAATGGGGAAGGAGGGTAGTTTGGAGGCCCAGTGCAGGGAACTTTTCCTGCTCTTATTAAAGCAGTGCTGAGTGAATCACTGGCTTACATTTTATCCCCCCCCCCCCTCCATTATTGGGAACATCAGCACATTAGAGGCTTTTTCAAGCATTTCTTATTTCCCATTCCCTCTCTCACTTAACCCAGCTCTCATGGGCAATGCTGCATGCATGCTGCCGAGGAACAAGTAATGGCTGCTTTGCTTCTGCACACAGTTGCTACACTCCCAGGATCTAATGCAGTGGTTCTCAACCTGTCTGTCATTGTGGGCCACACGTTGAGAAATTAACAGCCCCTCCATCTACGACTCTGTTGAGATGGCCCTGCAGCTCTTTGACATGCTAATTCCCATCACTGTGCCTAATGAAGAAAATATTAATCAAATATATTTAAACAGTCATTAAGAATAGGAACAAAAGGTTCTGCATAACACGGTTACTAGTGGCATGACTATTTAGACCAGTTGTGATTTAAATGCTTTATTGCAGCAATCTGATCCCCAATACACCTCTTGCTCGCCTGCCAGGTAAGATTTGCCTTTAGATGAGAGAGCCAGTTAAATAGAGCGTTAGTATTAAGGTACCTTAAAAGTAGGTTTGACAAATTTTGACCAAAGCGAGCTGTTCTGCCGTCAGTGCCATGCTCAGTTGCCATTGAGGTAGTTACTCATGTGGTGCAGGGAGAACAGAGCCCTGAGAAGGAAAATCCAGCTGCCAGGCTGCTGTGCTCAGGGATTCACACATGCTCACTTTTTAAAGTGAAGTTAATGAGTCTGACTTCAATCTTAATTTTCCTCACTTGTGTGCTCTTAAGGCTTCTGTTTCATCTAGAACTAGCTCAGCAGTGCTCGGATGTTAAAAGGGCCAAAGGTCAATGCAGGAGACATTGGGAGACCCAGTGTGCTTTAATCCAAGGTGTAATAGGGCAAGTGAAAAATAGCACAGCTCAGTTCTGACTTCATTTGCCTTTGATGTCTTATTGCACCTTTAACACAATTTTGTATGTTTATTTTCTTTGTCTTTTCTTTGTAATAGCACTGGACATATATAAAAGAACCACTCTTCTCCACTGTAGATCACTGGTACAGAAGACAGCTTAAAAGAGTGTTGCTGTCCGTTATGTCAATATATACTCTTGGGGACACACAATATTATTGTAGCTGCATCATTGTCTCTAGTAGCATTTAAGCAATAAAATGGTGTGTAATCTTTTTAGTGCACTAAAGACATTCTGAAAACCCTTAGGAAAAGGAATTACTGTGCATATGCAGCAGCCTCAGGATCTGGCTATTTTAAAAAATAATTCAATATAAATATCTAAAAAGTACCAATCCACATAAGATTGTGGCAGACTGCCTGATTCCATGATATCCATCAAAGCTTGGAGAGTTATTGGCACACAAACAATCTAATCCATAGAACCTTATACCTTCACATCAGCTGTATCACCTGCAAAAATGGAGTTATAAAAGAGAAACAAAAACCACACCGAATTAGCAAGAATGGGCCTGTGCCTCCCCGAGCAACAATGTGATCTTTTCACCATCGTCCTTGTCTTTCCCCGCCTCTCCTGCTTCTGTTTCTCTATTATACTCACCTGTTGCCATGTGTAATATTTGGATTGTTCGCTCTTTGAGGCAGGGACCACACCTTCCTGTTCGTTCTCAAGAGCACTGTTGTTGAGTGCTGTAGAACTACTGAATAATGAAAACCTTGGGGAATTACCACATTGGAATAGCCTACTGCATGTGAACGCATTCCAGTCTGCAGCAGTGGCTATTGCCATTTGTTTTATTTTTCGTCTTTCTGAACCAAGATGATCAGAAGTGGGTAACACACCTCCCACAGTGGGCTCTGTTCCTGCTTATAGCCTCTGAGGGTACGTCTATACTTACCTCCAGGTCCGGCGGTAAGCAATCGATCTTCTGGGATCGATCCCGGAAGTGCTCACCGTCAACGCCAGTACTCCTGCTCCGCGAGAGGAGTACGCGGAGTCGACGGGGGAGCCTGCCTGCCGCGTGTGGAACTAAGATAAGTTATTCACGTAGCTGAAGTTGCGTATCTTAGTTCGAAGTGGGGGGTTAGTGTGGACCAGCCCTGAGAGTTCTTGAAATACAAATATGCAATAACATTAGTGACCACACTGCTATTGGAAACATTTGTTTAGAGAGCCATCTCAGGCTGTTTGTTCACTTTTAGCTCAAAGTAAGTTTTAACAATAAAGTTGTAAACCTCTGAAAATACTGTCATCTGTGGTAAACTACAGATGCAATGAGTTTAATTCCAGCATTTCCTCACCAAGTTTATATCAAGGGCCTCCTTTTTAATCATAGCCATTATATTTAATTAAAGCTACAAATTACTCTCTGAACAACTACAGGAAAAAGTAATGGCCAAGTGTTTTTAATCCGTTTTCTGCCAGCTTATAGCCATTGTGTTAGAATAAAATGCTAAGGAACAGAATGTACTGTCATCTGCAGAATGCAGCAGATGCTATCAACTGTTCCAACGCGAGCAATACTTAAGTAATCAGCTAATTCATTTTAAGTACAAGACCTGTTCCTCCGAACCTAGCTGAAAAAGACTCTTCTTCTTCTTTATTCTGTGTATTCTGTATTTCCTTTTATACACAGTCCAGTGGTGTCTGTGTTTGCCAGGACTGTTGGGTTCACAGGTGGGATTACTCTTACACTGCTGCATAGCAATGAGTATGCCATCCTCAGAGGCTTTAGCATTTCTATTTGGGCAAAATTGGCCTTTGCTTATAAATAGACACCAGGCTAAACCTTTGAGTTACGTGGTCCCTCGCAGCCGCTGAGTATAAGCTGTTGCTCATCCGCTCTTTAGAAAGATTTCAAGTAAATCATTAATTGTGTACATTTCACTTAAACCTACACCTGCTGTGAGAGGGTTCAGTTTGACATTACTGATACTGGAGTTAGATCCCCACTGAAATCAGTAAGGCTCCGCATGGGCTCAGGGTTCAGTTTGCACAATGCTTATTACAAGGCTGAGGCCCTAGAGCCTAACAAAGTCTCAATTACGATGGCGGTGCTCTAGCACCATCACAGGAGGGAGTGGGAATTAGGGCAGAAATGCAAACCTCATGGAAACGTAATAAACAGACAAGCCAAATGTCACGGATGTTTTAAACCCAAGATAATCTGAGGTTACCTAGGTGGCTAATAGGGAGCAGGATTCCACACACAGGCCAGCGCTGGGGACACTGAGATGTCTGTCCTGACAGCCCCCCATGGGAATGGGGGCCAATTGATTTAACATGTGGAGAGTTAGGTCACGGTTGTAGGGGTCAGCTAGGAGAATCCAGCAACTCCCATGTTTGAAGGTATTCAACCATCTCACAGCATATGCCCCATACTTGGTATCTACACAGATAACTTTGTAGCTGTTAAGCGTCTCGGTGAAGCTGGTTTAACTGCTACTGGCACATCTGCTCCATCTCCCTGCCCACTCTCTGCAAACCCACCAACATTTCAGACATCACAAAAGGATGGTTATTTTCCCAATCCCCCAAAAGCAGGAGTGGTGATTTAGTGACACAAATAGAAACCCAGGTCTCTGCTTGCACTGTATATGTAGCCATGATGGATCTGTCTGATTACCATGTACGGCCCCCATCAGTGAGTTATCTGTGCACTTCACAAACAGGAATTGGTTTATCTTCCGAACCATCCTGTGAAGTGGAGCAGGATTTTACAGATGGGGAATTGAGCCACAGAGAGACCCAGTGATTTGTCCAAGGTCACAAGGGGAGGCAGGGGGAAAAGCTGGAAATGGAATCCAGCTCTCCTGAGTCCCAGCTGGCCTCGTGAGTAGAGCACTGTGCTTCCTCTTAGCTGTGATGTGTTCAGGCAAGAAGCAGTAAACAGAAGGCTGGGGTGCCGGTGAACAAGAGTGGAGTAACACATTGGCATCATTACTTTGCTGAGACGTGCGATGGCTCAATTAAAAGTGCTTGCTTGTTGTGTTTAGTTGTGATTATTGGCAGACTCCTTGCAAGCACTGCAGAAGGAACCAGTCTAAAACAGGGCTTTTTGATCAACTCTATGCAAGGTGGATCAATGCCCAACATGAGCAGTTGAGATTTGTTTAATTTTGCTGCATATGCATCTTGTTTGATTTTTGAGGGAAAAGGCTGGGCATGAGAGCAGGAATAGCTCAAACCCATGTGACAATGATGCCATTGCTTTGCTGGTTTATTACCCCTGCTGGTTGTCAGTCAGAGCATTTCAGTTGGCGTGGCTTCACAAACTGCCACAGTCTAGAGAGTAGAGCTGTATGTGGCTTCAGTATTGATTTATAAGGTAGGAGCTGGACAGTAGCTATGATGGATGTGTACAGTAATGCAGGTTCAGGGAGTTCACTGGACTCCTTCTGATCAATATTCTGAAAGTATCTGAGTTCTTAAATAGAATGGTGAATTGATATGGAGGCAACATGAATGAGTCTGTAACAGTCTCTTCTTGTCTATCTTGTGACATATCTGGAGATTTCTTTGTGGTTATTTGAAAATGATTAAATCTTCTAAGTAACATTATCCTGTTTCTAGGCTGGAGTATTGTCTAGCACTTAGAACATGGGAATGGCATTGGGGTTTGTAGGGGGACTGTTGTGCCACTGGTCCCGCTGGGCCTCAGTTTCCCCATCTGTAGCTGATCAAACAGACCTATAGGCAAAAGTGAGGAAATTAAAATTCTTAGACTCAGTGTGGAGGCTACTTAAGCAACCCATAACAGAATACCAAAAGGCACGCATACCTCTAAAGAAGAAAGGAAGCAGGAAAGCTGGGGGTGGAGGGGAGCATAATGTAAATGGTTCAGTGATTTAACTTCAAGAGTTTATTCAAGCTAAACAGGGAATCCCTCAGAAAAAGGCGCACCAACTCTACTGACACTAAGAGAAAGGAGCATAAACTATGGTGGATGAAATACAAAGTCAAAATTAGGAGGCTAAAAGGGAAGAGCAAATAGTCAAAGACAAAAATCAAATAAAGAATTGTAAGTTCTTTGGAAGCAAGGCAGTCTGTGAAAATCTAAGGGAGTGGTCCAAAATTTTGTGCACTTTTCAGAGAAGCAAAACAATTTCTTTGCATCAGTCTTCACCACAGAAGATATTGGGGAGACACTCCATGCCTGTGCTCTTCAGGTAATAAAAGAGGTAAACTAAGCAGGTCAAATGGAAGTTGCTGGAACAAACTGATAAATTAAGGATCATCAAGTCCCCAGGACCAGATGGTATGTCCAAGAGTTCTGCAAAAGTTTAAGATAAAAGGGACTGAACTGGTGACATAAATAAGCAATCCTTCAGTTAATTCAGTGGCTCTGATTCCAGATGGTAGCTAATGTCTTACCTAACTCTCTAACTGGCGCTAGGGATTATCCTGATAATGTCAGAACAGTGAGTCATACTGCAAAACTAGGAGTATGGATTGAAACCACATTAAAATAGTAAGATAAAACACCCAGGTAATTGTGATATGATCAGAACAAGCCAGTATGGGTTTAATAGGAGAATATCACACATCCCTAGTACATCAACAAAATAGTGAATATCATTTATTTATTTCAACTTTCAAAAAGCGTGTGACAAAGATCTTTTTAAGAGGAAACTTCTGTAAGCTGGTGGTGATGGGAAGATCAGAGGCTGGCTAAGGGTATGTCTACACTAGGAAATTAGGTCAAATTTATAGAAGTCGATCTTTAGAAAGTGATTTTATACAGTCATAGAATCATAGACGATCAGAGTTGGAAGGGACCTCAGGAGGTCATCTAGTCCAACCCCCAGCCCCCAGTAGATCATGTATGTCCCCACTAAGCGCAGTAGGTCAGTGGAGTGCATCCTCAATACCATGGCTAGCATCGACTCACGGAGTGGTGCACTGTGGGTAGCTATCCCACAATTCCTGCAGTCTCCGCCACCCATTTGAATTCTGGGTTAAGCTCCCAATGCCTGATGGGGCAGAAACGTTGTCGCGAGTGGTTTTGGGTACATGTCGCCAGTCGCCCCTCCCTCCGTGAAAGCAACGGCAGACAATCATTTTGTGTCTTTTTTCAGTGCAGACGTCATACCACGGCAAGCATGGAGCCCGCTCAGCTCAGCTCACTGTTACCACGGCTGTTGTGTCCTGAGTGCTGCGGGCAGCAGACGTTGCAGTAGGTCTGCAAACCATGGTCATCCACCACTTCTGCCTCAACTCTGCTCTCCTCCTGCTGTTGTAAATGAACTCAGTCTCAATAGAGTAAATGAGCTCAGTCATCCACTGCTTCCTCTGCAACTCTGCTGTCCTGGTGCCATGAATCCACCTCACAGGCCCTCTCATTGTTTGGTATAAATATCTAGTCTCATGGCATCCATTGTCATCCACCACTTCCGCTGCAACTCTGTGCTCCTGCTCTCCTGTAGACGCCATACCACGGCAAGCATGGAGCCCGCTCAGCTCACCACTGCTGTTGTGAGCATTGTAAAAGCCTTGCGCATTATCCTGCAGTATGTGCAGAACCAGAGCCTGCAAAAGCAGGCAAGGAGGCGACGACAGCGCGATCACAATAGCAATGAGGACATGGACACAGACTTCTCTCAAAGCACTGGCCCTGGCAATTTGGACATCATGGTGCTAAGGGGGCAGGTTCATGCCGTGGAACGCCGATTCTGGGCCCGGGAAACAAGTACAGACTGGTGGGACCGCATGGTGTTGCAGGTCTGGGATGATTCCCAGTGGCTGCGAAACTTTTGTATGCGTAAAGGCACTTTCATGGAACTTTGTGACTTGCTCTCCCCTGAAGCGCAAGAATAACAAAATGAGAGCAGCCTTTACAATTGAGAAGCAAGTGGTAATAGCCCTGTGGAAGCGTGCAATACCAGACACTACCGGTCAGTCGGGAATCAGTTTGAAGTGGGTAAATCTACTGTGGGGGCTGCTATGATCCAAGTAGCCAACGCAATCACTGAGCTGCTGCTATCAAGGGTAGTGACTCTGGGAAATGTGCAGGTCATAGTGGATGGCTTTGCTGCAATGGGATTCCCTAACTGTGGTGGGGCGATAGACAGAACGCATATCCCTATCTTGGCACCAGAATACCAAGCCAGCGAGTACATAAACCGCAAGGGGTACTTTTCAATGCTGCTGCAAGCACGGGTGGATCACAAGGGACGTTTCACTAACATCAACATGGGATGGCCAGAAAAGGTACATGACGCTCGCGTCTTCAGGAACTCTGGTCTGTTTCAAAAGCTGCAGGAAGGGACTTTCTTCTTCGAGTGATTGTTCACGTCCATTACACATTAGGTGTGCGCGCGCTGCGTGCACGGACGTCGGAAACTTTTTCCCTTAGCAGCTCCCGTCGGGCCAGCAGGGCCCCCCTCCCGCCAGAGCGGCACCCCGCTCTAGGGTATATATATCCCTGCAGGCCCGACCCCCTCAGTTCCTTCTTACCGTCCGTGGCAGCATTGGAACAACTTTGTCTCTCGTCTGAGAGTGTCCCTTAGCATAGTCATTAGTGTTATCTTCACAGTTATCAGTTCTTTAGTTGTCAGTGTTAAGCTAGTAGTTAACAGTTCTTTAGAAGTACTTAAGCTCTTGTAGTAGGTATTTGGTCAACCCCAGCACCGGCCCTGGGTGGCAGGGCATGCCGCACACCCAAGGCTTCAAGGCTTGTGCCACGTGCCGTAAACCTATGCCATTGAGAGACCCTCACGACTCGTGTCTCCGTTGCCTGGGGGAAACACACCAAAAAGAGCGCTGCAAGATCTGTAAGGCCTTTAAGCCCAGGACTAAGAAAGAAAGAGACGTTCGCCTTAAGCAGCTGCTCATGGAGACGGCGTTACAGCACGCCACTTCGACGGCACCGTCTGCCTCGGTGCAGAGCGCCCCGGCATCGGTCCGGCGCCGGCGGGACACCCGAAGCCCACGGCACCGATTCAGCGAGGACACTTATGGCACTGGTCGTCTTCGCCGCCGAAATCGAAGGGCCAACCCAAGGCCCGAGGACGCTCCCCGCATAAGAGGGCAGCACCAGCGAAGACCTCGAGTGCGCCTAAGGCCGTTACGCCCCGGCACAGGTCCCGGTGTCAGTGGCTCCGGCGCCGAAAGGCCCGTCGAGCCCTGGGATAGGCGCGTTGAGTGAGGGGGAAGGGCTGGAGGAGCTCTTGGAACAGCCCTCCACTCCGGACACATTTGAGGCAGCAAAGGACCTCATTGAATTATCCATTGAGGGCCCTCCACAAACTAAGGACGCTCCGCCGAGACTGCCATCCAGAGGCAAGCTGGCAATAGTGCGCCCATCACAGTCGCCATCTTGTCACCGTTCACGGCACCGGTCCCAGTTGAGTTCCGCCTCGGTGGACTCCCGGTTGCCCTCCGCGCAGAAAGCGCCACAGCCGTTGGGCCTCAATAAGCGGACGGCACCAACCCAGCAGCCATACTCGAGTCGGCACCGGGACGCGTCGGTTACACGATCCCCGAGACCGACCACCCGTAGTCGTTCCCGGTCCCATGGTCACCGGTACCGATCCAGGTCCAGATCGGCGAGACGCTACTCCAGGTTCCGGTCGCGGAGACACTGCTCTCCAACCCCGGACCGGCACCGTCCCACGGCACCGCCGTGGCCTTCAAGATCACCGTCCGTGGTGTTGGAGACTGACTCGGGCCGGTACGGCGAGTATGCCCACAGGACACAGGCCAGTAGAGACTACGAAGCTTCTTGTCATCCTCAATGGGGCCAGCCAGGCCAATGGCCATTCTGAACACCCTGGGTCTACCACCAGCAAGGCCCCCCATCCAGGGCCTCGAGATCTGAGCCATCAGGGTACCGGTCCCGCTCTCCACAGTACCGCCCGCCCTCTCGCAAGGAGGCAACGATCTCCAGACCGCAGGAGCGTGAAGGAGTGGACTCGGCACCGAGCATGGTACCGTCTCAGTCCCACACCGTGGAACAGGCCCCAGAGGAGCAACCAATCGATGACGTGTTGCAGGAAGGCGAAGATGGGCAAAAGGACCCGACCTCTTCCTCCTCGCCGGACGAAGCCGTGGCAGGCACAACAGTGTCTGGCCCTACCCCGATTGATCATCGGGCGCACCAGGACCTGCTCCGCTGTGTAGCCCTCAATCTGGGCTTGCAGGCAGAGGAGACCATAGAGCAGGAGGACCCCATGGTTGACATCCTGAGCCCGGAAGGCCCCTCCAGAATCGCTCTCCCGATTATAAGGACGGTCCAGTCTAACTACAAGACGGTATGGCAAACACCGGCCTCCAGTGCACCAACTGCAAGGGGCGTGGAGAGGAAATACTTCACCCCATCTAGAGGGTTTGACTTCCTCTTTTCGCACCCGTCTCCTTGTTCACTGGTAGTCTCTGCGGTCAACGAACGAGAGCGTCATGGCCAGCAAGCCCCTGCACCCAAGGCCAAGGAGGCAAAACGCTTGGACTTGTTCGGGAGGAAGGTCTACTCGTCTGGGGGCCTCCAGCTGAGGATCGCTAATCAGCAGGCGATTCTGAACAGACACAACTTTAATTCTTGGGCATCAGTCTCCAAGTTTAAAGAATCCCTGCCTCCGGACGCACAACCAGAGTTCACGGCCCTAGTGGACGAAGGGATGGCGGTGGCCAAAACTTCGTTGCAGGCCTCCCTTGACTCCGCTGACGCAGCTGCTAGGACAATCGCGTCAGGGGTAGTGATGAGGTGCTCGGCATGGTTACAGGCTTCAGGCCTTCTGCCAGAGGTGCAGACCACCCTGCAGGACCTTCCGTTTGAAGGGTCAGGCTTGTTTTTGGATCAAACGGATGCCAGGCTACATAGCCTCAAGGGCTCGCGAGCGACCCTAAAGTCGTTGGGAATGCATACCCCAGTGACACAGCACTGCTGCGGGTCCCTGTTGTAGCCTCTGTCCATCATGCCCTTGGAGATTTTTTTCAAATATTTTGACATTTCATCTTTTGGAATAGAGTTCTGATAGCACGGATTCATCTCCCCAAACAGCGATCAGATCCAATACCTCCCATTTGGTCCATGCTGGAGCTCTTTTGCGATTCTGGGACTGCATGGTCACCTGTGCTGATGAGCTCGCCACGCTGGCCAAACAGGAAATGAAATTCAAAAGTTCTCAGGGCTTTTGCTGTGTACCTGGCTAGTGCATCAGAGTTGAAAGTGCTGTCCAGAGTGGTCACAATGGAGCACTCTGGGATAGCTCCCGGAGGCCAATACCATCGAATTGTGTCCACACTACCCCAAATTCGACCCAGCAAGGTCAATTTCAGCGCTAATCCCCTCGTCGGGGAGGAGTACAAAAATCGATTTTAAGAGCCCTTTAAGTCGACAAAAATGGCTTCGTCATGTGGACGGGTGCAGGGTTAAATTGATCTAACACTGCTAAATTCGACCTAAACTTGTAGTGTAGACCAGGGCTAAGAGACAACAAACACTGAATAGGAATACAGCTCAATTTTCAACATTGTAAAAGGGGGACAGAGAGGTCCCAAGGTTTTGTCCTGCGAGCAGCATTGGCATTGCAAGGACTGGTGTTGACAGAGGCACCTCTGCAACTGAACATGGACATCACTTGTCATTGTACCTTGCTTTGTTCTGACCTCCCCAGATTCAGATCTTCCCAGATCCTAATAGAGTCAAGCTGGAGAATATATAAGCGGTGGGGCTCTTCCATACTCAATCCATGGCATATGCCAAAAGTAGATTGTGCAGATCTGCCGAACAAGATTGTCCCTTTTCTTGCATGTTTGCATGAATTAGTGGTATTAATATTTGTGTGTATTAATCAGTGGTGATATTTGTGTGCAGTGATCAGTGGTGTTAATATGTCAACATTTTACATTATCATTAGGTTGAAAGCGAAGGCCCCATTGAGATGAATGGGACATTTCACACCTCTTTTACCAGGCAATTTTAACGCAGTTACTAGCAGACATTGAAACATCAGTTTACATCTAGTTTTTGAAGGTTATCTCTGCAACCAGACAGGCTAGAGAACTGATACTTCTAAAATGAGAGCTTGATTTGTGGTCCCCAGGGAAAAGTAATTAGTTCGTTGAGTTGCCATTAGTTGGTCAAACCTGACTCTCCTTCCTGGCTGAGTGCTTTGTAGCTCAGGATGTGGTTCGCAAATATTGTAATCCTCCTGCAATGCCCTCTGTCCATTACTGGTGCCAACTAAAATCAATGATTCTCTTTTCCCTCCTATTCAGATGAATCTGACTATCAGACTGAGTATGAAGAAGAAATTCTGGACAATCAGAAGGACGATTACGCTAATTTCCTAAGCAGCCAGGTGGAAGAGGATTCTGACTCCGTAAGAACTGTGCTCTAGATTAGCTCTGTGTGTCTTTTTGCCGGCCTTTAGTCTGACAAACATGTCAAAGCCAAATGTTTTCCTGCAGACATAGAGCCTTATCTAGGTTAGATGGTGGGATCACAATCTCGTGGGAAGGTGAGAAAGGGCAATTGAGAGAAGCAGCCTGTAAGACTGGTGCTGAAAGGAATCTGGTAGAAGAAAATCAGATGGTCTGTAGTGCAGTGCAGGTACTGAGTGCATTCCTAAGCCACGTTCCATCCCTCTCAGGCAGACTGTGTACAGCAGCTGCTCACAGAGCAGCCTATCCAAGCTATTTGATATTTTAGGTTACATGTAACCTACAACCCTGCAAGGCCAAACCTTTCCGTCTTTAGGGAAGATCGTTGGAAGGAACCAAGCCATAAACAGGAGCTTTTGTGTGACTGAAACTTGTCAGCCTCCTTTAAAGGATCCATAATTTAGCAGGGTGTTGACATAAGCTTTGTCCCTTCCTAGACGCATAGCGGGGAGAATGCATGTCTCATGGCCAGAGTTCACAGACTGGCATTTAAATAGTTATAATCTATCTCTAAGTTGTGATGACCATGACGTTTTTCTGACCTCCCATCTTGGAGCAAAGCATAAATTGGATCACACAGCTCCACTTAGGTAATGAAAAACTCTACAGCAAATCTGCATCCCTGCTCTCTCTCTCTTACGGGGAGAGTCCTGGCCAGCTACAAATGCCTGCTAATATTTGGAAAGAACAGTTCTTGGATGGGAGCATGTGAACAGGTTTGAGAAACTACACAAATAAGATATACAGGGAAGGACGTGAGGTGACTTCAGTGTTTCCGAGTGAGATAGCAGCAGAGTGCGAGGGCTGTCTCGTAGATCCACACAGATTCATGTTCCTGGATGTATTTAAAATCGTCATCAGCCAAGCTAATCCTTCTGAGACTGAAGTCTGATATGCAGAAGGCTTCTGGGGAGGAAGGAGAGCGAGGAGTGTCTTTGTTTATCTGGAACAGTCTGCTAAATCATGTCAGATCAGATATCTCCTGCTGATGAGTATGTTTGTTTCCTCCTTCAGGATGAAGATGTACAAATAAGAAAACGCATCACCATCCCCAAACAGGAGAGCCGATCCAGCAGCACAGGGGAGCCCAGCTAATCCCTAGGGGAGCTATCAGGACTTGTCTTTCATTTGATCACATAACTGTAGTTTCACTGACTAGAGCCCTTTTTATAAAGAGATTGCCTGGTTGAGATGTTGCAGTTACTCAAACCTCTCTGATCAGGATGGAGGGGCTATTTAACTGTCCTTAGTGAAGCACAAGACCTGCCAGTGCACTACCCACATCTCCATGCCCAGTGAGATCTCATGCCATGGAAATTTGCAATGACTTTGCTCCTTTTTCCAGGTGCCATTGTGGGTTGTGAGTCATTGATCTCTCTGGGGTTTGTATAATGAAGGGGTGTGCTGGGAGTTGTCTGTGGTTAGAAGTATGTTCAGATGCTGCTTTGGCTGTCTGCCACCATGGGTTCTGTTTGCTGTTCTGGCCCAGAAGGCTCAAAAAAATGAACATTGCTGGAAAGTATGTGCACTGCCACTGCTGTGAAGGATAAATACATGAGCATTAGAGTGCAGAGGTGTTTGTCACAGGAGCCAGGCAGCCATGTTGTTAACTCAGCTCTGTATTTATTTTGCAACTGTGTAAGTGGGAGTATTGCTGTGATAGTAGGATAAAGGGTCTCTGTCTGCATTTCGCTTGAAGACTTAACGGGAAATCTAAATGCTACAAGTTAATTACTCTGAATGTTACTCATTTGCTTCAGATACTGTATAATCAAGCCATCTGCAGGAGCATGTAATGATGGTGCATTTAGTTGCTATTTGCCAGGCAGTTACAAAGTAGCTACATAGCTGTAGCTACCTTGTGAAACGAAGTGGTAACTGCTGAAATGAAATGCCTGTACGTGGTTGTCAGTGGGTTACAAGATTTTGTCATTAATCAGTAACTGCTTTGTGGGGTGTGATAAAATACCAGGCAGGTTATGTTGAGTCCATAAGAGTTCATGTTTTAAAGGCCTCATTGCCGGCATGCAAAACTTGCCCAACTTTTCAGGAGCTCCACAAAGGCTGCAGCCATCTAAAATGGAGCAGTCCAGGTTCCATTCCCAGCATGGTACGCTCTGTCACGACCCCAGTGGAAGGTATTTGAATGCTGAAGATTTTTGGGAATGCACCAGTAGCCCAAAGATCTTAAGTCACTTCTGCTGAGATCAGAACCTTCCAAGGTGACACTTGTACTTTTGAAGACGCCCTCAGTTTATAACCACAGCTGGAGTCCTTATTATATATGTATTTTAAAATAAAATTGCAGCAGAGAAATCGATGCTTGCTGTCGTCACTTACCAGAAGGCTACAGGAGATGTGGATGGCTGCACCAATCCAGTACACGTGGTCATTCACCCATTCAGGGCCCTGCAACATCTAGAAAGTTGGGGCAGCATCCAGGATTGTTATGGATCCGGAGGGCAAGTTGCCTTTGAGCTTTGTACCATCTCTCAAGGAGTTGCATAACTTCTAATATGAGGCATTAGCCCTCAACGGGTAGTGATCAACGTTTTGATGTCTAGTTGGCAGCCGGTATCAATCGGAGTGCCCCAGGGGTCGGTCCTAGGGCCGGTTTTGTTCAACATCTTTATTCATGATCTGGATGATGGGATGAATTGCACCCTCAGCAAGTTCGCAATGACACTAAGCTGGAGGGAGAGGTAGATACGCTGTAGGGTAGGGATAGGATCCAGAGTGACCTAGACAAATTAGAGGATTGGGCCAAAAGAAATCTGATGAGGTTCAGCAAGGACAAGTGCGGAGTTCTGCATTTAGGAAGGCAGAATCCCATGCACCGCTACAGGTTCTGGATTGACTGGCTAAACAGCAAGTCTGCAGAAAAGGACCTGGGGATTACAGTGGACAAGAAGCTGGATACGAATCAGCAGTGTGCCCTTGTTGCCAAGAAGGCCAACAGCATATTGGGCTGTATTAGTAGGAGCATTGCCAGCAGATCGAGGGAAGTGATTATTCCCCTCTATTCAGCATTGGTGAGGCCACACCTGGAGTATTGTGTCCAGTTTTGGTCCCCACACTACTGAAGGGATGTGGACAAATTGGAGAAAGTCCAGTGGAGGGCAACGAAAATGATTAGGGGGCTGGGGCACATGACATATGAGGAGAGACTGAGGGAACTGGGGTTATTTAGTCTGCAGAAGTGAAGAGTGAGGGGGGATTTGATAGCAGCCTTCAACTACCTGAAGAGGGGTTTCATAGAGGATGGAGCTAGGCTGTTCTCAGTGGTGGCAGATGACAGAACAAGGAGCAATGGTTTCAAGTTGTAGTCGGGGTGGTCTAGGTTGGATATTAGGAAAAACTCACTAGGAGGGTGGTGAAGCACTGGAATGGGTTACCTAGGGAGGTGGTGGAACCTCCATCCGTAGAGGTTTTTAAGGCCCTGCTTGACAGAGCCCTGTCTGGGATGATTTAGTTGGTGTTGGTCCTGCTTTGGGCAGGGGATTGGACTAGATGACCTCCTGAGGTCTCTCCCAACCCTAATATTATATGATTCTATTCTATGATTCTAAGCCTAAACTTATTAATGGTGAAGGGTGGATTTTATCCATAAAAACAACAAGGAGTCTGGTGGCACCTTAAAGACTAACAGATTTATTTGGGCGTAAGCTTTCGTGGGTAAAAACCTCACTTCTTCAGATGCATAGAGTGAAAGTTACAGATGCAGGCGTTATATACTGACACATGGAGAGCAGGGAGTTACTTCGCAAGTGGAGAACCAGTGTTAACAGGGCCAATTCAATCAGGGTGGATGTAGTCCACTCCCAATAATAGATGAGGAGGTGTCAATTCCAGGAGAGGAAAAGCTGCTTTTGTAATGAGCCAGCCACTCCCAGTCCCTATTCAAGCCCAGATTAATGGTGTTAAATTTGCAAATGAATTTTAGTTCTGCTGTTTCTCTTTGAAGTTTGTTTCTGAAGTTTTTTTGTTCCATGATCGTGACTTTTAAATCTGTAATAGAATGACCAGGGAGATTGAAGTGTTCACTTACTGGTTTATGTATGTTACCATTCCTGATGTCCGATTTGTGTCCGTTTATTTTTTTGCGGAAGGACTGTCCGGTTTGGCCAATGTACATGGCAGAGGGACATTGCTGGCACATGATGGCATATATAACATTAGTGGATGTGCACGTGAATGAGCCCTTGATGGTGTCTGTAAGCGAGGACTGGCCTGCCTCCCAAGGTCTGTGAGAGTGAGGGATCATTTTCCAGGATAGGTTGTAGATTGTGGATAATGCGCTGGAGAGGTTTTAGCTGGGGGCTGTATGTGATGGCCAGTGGTGTTCTGTTATTGTCCTTGTTGGGCCTGTCCTGTAGTAGGTGATTTCTGGGTACCCATCTTGCTCTGTCAATCTGTTTCCTTACTTCCCCAGGTGGATATTGTAGTTTTACGAATGCTTGATAAAGATCTTGTAGGTGTTTGTCTTTGTCTGAGGGGTTGGAGCAAATTCGGTTGTATCTTAGGGCTTGGCTGTAGACAATGGATCGTGTGATGTGTCTTGGATGGAAGCTGGAGGCATGTAGGTACGTATAGCGGTCAGTAGGTTTCGGGTATAGGGTAGTGTTTTAAATAATGGAGATATCCCATCTCCTAGAACTGGAAGGGACCTTGAAAGGTCATCGAGTCCAGCCCCCTGCCTTCACTAGCAGGACCAAGTACTGATTTTGCCCCAGATTCCCAAGTGGCCCCCTCAAGGATTGAACTCACAACCCTGGGTTTAGCAGGCCAATGCTCAAACCACTGAGCTATCCCTCCCCCATGTTAAAATAAGTTTATGTGACCATCACTTATTTGCACTGTAGTGTCCAGGAAGTGGATCTCTTGTGTGGACTGGTCACAGACCTTGGGAGGCAGGCCAGTCCTCGCTTACAGACAACCCCCCAACCTGAAACAAATACTCACCAGCAACTACACACCACACCACAGAAACACCAACCCAGGAACCAATCCCTGTAGCAAATCTCGTTGTCTACTCTGTCCCCATATCTACTCTGGCGACACCATCAGAGGACCCAATCACATCAGCCATACCATCAAGGGCTCATTCACCTGCACATCCACTAATGTTCTATATGTCATCATGTGCCAGCAATGCCCCTCTGCCATGTACATTGGCCAAACCGGACAGTCCCTCCGCAAAAGAATAAATGGACACAAATCGGGCATCAGGAATGATAACATACATACGCCAGTAAGTGAACACTTCAATCTCCCTGGTCATTCTATTACATATTTAAAAGTTACTATCCTTGAACAAAAAAACTTCAGAAACAGACTTCAAAGAGAAACAGCAGAACTAAAATTCATTTGCAAATTTAACACCATTAATCTGGGCTTGAATAGGGACTGGGAGTGGCTGGCTCATTACAGAAGCAGCTTTTCCTCTCCTGGAATTGACACCTCCTCATCTATTATTGGGAGTGGACTACATCCACCCTGATTGAATTGGCCCTGTCAACACTGGTTCTCCACTTGCGAAGTAACTCCCTGCTCTCCATGTGTCAGTATATAATGCCTGCATCTGTAACTTTCACTCTTTGCATCTGAAGAAGTGAAGTTTTTACCCACAAAAGCTTATGCCCAAATAAATCTGTTAGTCTTTAAGATGCCACCAGACTCTTTGTTGTTTTTGTAGATACAGACTAACACGGCTACCCGCTGATACTTGACACCATGCAAGGTTAAAATCCATGTGCATTTTATATAACAACCTGGTATATGGATTGTGCCAGTTCTTTTCCCGACCCAAAGTCCAGAGTATGGTCAAGGGACCAGAGGCCTAGCAAATAGTGATTAGCTAAAAGAAGCAAAATAAACAAAAGATAACCTTGCTTTGCCAAAATAAGCCTAGTCAGCAAATTGCCAGGTGTTAGAGCTAAAAACTAAATATGGAGATATACCTATCTCGTAGAACTGGAAGGGACCTTGAAAGGTCATCGAGTCCAGAGCCCTGCCTTCACTAGCAGGACCAAGTACTGATTTTGCCTCGTATCAGGGGGTAGCCGTGTTAGTCTGTATCTACAAAAACAACAAGGAGTCTGGTGGCACCTTAAAGACTAACAGATTTATTTGGGCATAAGCTTTCGTGAGTAAAAACTTCACTTCTTCGGATGCATAGAGTGAAAGTTACAGATGCAGGCATTCTATACTGACACATGGAGAGCAGGGAGTTACTTCACAAGTGGAGAACCAGTGTTGACAGAGCCAATTCAATGAGGGTGGATGTAGTCCACTCCCAATAATAGATGAGGAGGTGTCAATTCCAGGAGAGGCAAAGCTGCTTCTGTAATGAGCCAGCCACTCCCAGTCCCTATTCAAGCCCAGATTAATGGTGTTGAATTTGCAAATGAATTTTAGTTCTGCTGTTTCTCTTTGAAGTCTGTTTCTGAAGTTTTTTTGTTCAATGATGGTGACTTTTAAATCTGTAATAGAATGACCAGGGAGATTGAAGTGTTCACTTACTGGCTTATGTATGTTACCATTCCTGATGTCCGATTTGTGTCCATTTATTCTTTTGCGGAGGGACTGTCCGGTTTAGCCAATGTACATGGCAGAGGGGCATTGCTGGCACATAATGGCATATATGACATTAGTGGATGTGCAGGTGAATGAGCCCTTGATGGTGTGGCTGATGTGGTTGGGTCCTGTGATGCTGTTTCCAGAGTAGATATGGGGACAGAGTAGGCAACGAGGTTTGCTACAGGGATAGGTTCCTGGGTTGATGTTTCTGTGGTGTGGTGTGTAGTTGCTGGTGAGTATTTGCTTTTGATTTTGCCTCAGTTCCCTAAGTGGCCCCCTCAAATAATTGTGTCTTATTCAGAGTTGCAGATTGAACAAAGAAGCCTGTTTCGGTTGTTAGTTTCTTTTGTAGGGAGACATTGTTCCCACAGATCCAACCTTGAGTTGATAAAAGGTTGGCACATGTCAGTATAAGATATGGCATCCTCCCACCTCCCTTTCCCAGGGACCATTGCCTGCCTTCAAACACAAAGGAGACAAGCTTTATTGCCATATATTTTCACTGTTTCTTTGTTTTAACCCCTAGGAATGTATCTGCTGGACAATCAAAGGAGTTGCTCCATTCCTATGAACCCCAAATCAGAATTCAACATATATATTTTATACTAATAACATTTTATCAAAGTATTAATTAAATGTTAACTTGCTAACTTGAGACCATGGGCGGAGACATTATGTAACCTGTTAACCATTGGCTAATGTGCTATCTTGTCTTGTGCCTAGACCTATCCCGGGGTGTGAAACTGCCTACCCCATCACTTTCCCCCGCCCATGAAAAATCCATATATTCCATTGTAATCAATTGATTAACAGTGTCTCTGAGCGTAATAAGCAAGGTAACACTCCACCAGCGCTGTGTGTAATAAACTCCTATGCTTAACCTCTACACGGTGTGAATTTATGTCCTTCAAATGGCCATTCTATACCCATTTGTTCTTGTGTCCACATTAGTGCTTATCTTAAATAACTCCTCTCCCTATCTGTATTTATCCCTCTGATGTATTTATAGAAAGCAATCATGTCTCCCCTTAGCCATCTTTTGGTGAGGCTAAACAAGCAAAGCTCTTTGAGTCTCCTCTCGAAAGGTAGATTTTCCATTCCTCGGATCATCCAAGTCGCCCTTCTCTGCACCTGTTCCAGTTTTGAAATCATCTTGCTTAAACATCGGAGACCAGAACTGCACACAGTATTCCAGATGAGGTCTCACCAGTGCCTTGTATAATGGTACTAACACTTCCCTGTCTCTACTGGAAATACCTCACCTCATGCATCCTAGGATTGCACTAGCCTTTTTCACGGCCACATCACATCTCCAGATCTTGTATGATATTCCAGTTCTCCTCTGTATTGGCAATACCTCCCAACTTTGTGTCATCTGCAAATTTTATTAGCACACTCCTACTTTTTTGTGTCAAGGCCATTAATAAAAATGTGAAATAAGATTGGGCCAAAGACCAATCCCTGAGAAATTCCATTAGTAACCTCCCTCCATCCTGACAGTTCACCTTTCAGCATGATCCGCTGTAGTCTCCCCTTTTACCAGTTCCATATCCATCTTTCAATTCTCATATTAATCCCCATCGTCTCCATTTTAACTAATAATTTCCCAAGTGAAACTGTATCAAATGCCTTACTGAAATCCAGGTAGATTAGATCTACTGCATTTCCTTTGTCTAAAAGATCAGTTCTCTTCTCAAAGAAGGAGATCAGGTTGGTCTGGCACGATCTACCTTTTGTATAACCATGTTGTATTTTGTTCCATTTACTGTTCACCTCTGTCTTTTAACTAACAGGCCTGTAGTTTCCCAGATCACTTCTTTTCCCTTTCTTGAAAATAGGAAGTATATTAGCAATTCTCCAGTCATAAGGTACGACCCCTGAATTTACAGATTCATTAAAAATCCTTGCTATTGGCTTGCAATTTCATGTGCCTTCTCTCCTAAACTTCTGTCAGAACAAAAAAACCACACATACCACACACATCCTCCCCCAAACTCCCTCTCAAGTTTCCCTGTTTTCAGCTCTTGTTTGCTAGTCCTTTGTTGCTCCTCCTTACCGCTGTCTGGCCATCTGGCTCCCTTCATAAACCTGCTGCCTAGGAAGCCTTGTTCCCAGTCAAGTTTCAGCGGTGATCAAAGCCCTGCTTCTCACAACCCACTGCTCCCTACCAGATGTTGCAAACTGAACTCAAACACACACACTCCCAAGAGCTCACTCGCTGCCCCTAATGCTCTTGCCTGCCTTCTTCTCCAACAGATTCCAACCCAAACTCCTCTGAGTTCAGCTCTATTTGCTGGCTCCTGTGCCTCTGCTCCTGGCTGCCAGTCATTAAAAGTTACGTCTGGTCATTGGGCTTCCATTGCATCTCCAAGGTCTTTCCATTCATGTGTGGGCAGTTCTTGGCTCATTCTTCCAACTCAGAGACCTACACGACAAACTCCCCACTATTATGCCCATCCCAGAGAAGAAATTAACCCATTCAGTCCTACTAGGTCACAATGCAAAAATGATTGTGAAAATTATCTATCTATATTTTTCATTAAAATAATGCAGATATTTCCCACATTCTCCACAAAATTTCACCTGGATGCTCTTTCTTTTTGCCTCATGTTTGCTGTTGTCAACAGTTCTAGTTGACTAGAGAATAAAGCTAGTAAGTTCTGCTTCATGTGGACCCTTCTGAACAGGAGCTGTGGGAGCTCAGGTTGCAGTATGTGCAGCTATCAGTTCTGTGAGTGGGTCATTCAAGCAACATGTTAATGGTACTTCTGAGAAATATCTCACAACAGGCAGTGCTGACTGTCCACTGACTGAACCCCATAACCATATGGAGGTTATGATTCCAGGACTAGCCACAGCAGTCAGTGTCTCCATGGCTCTGGTGAAAATATCTGCTGGGACTCTTGTATCTGGGTATCTGCTGGGAATCTTGTAGGTGTGAGTTGTTTTGGGGTTAACTCACTTTGTGTGTTCATTTTAAATGTTCCCACGTATACATCTGTGATACTTCACCAGTTGCACCCTGGCAGTTTTCATTCTATTTAAACATCCCATATCACATTCCCCTCTTTTGACACTCTGCGCTTGTGAATGTGGAGCCTTTATCGGAGGAAATCATTCCTATAGCAACAGGCAGCCCAGCATTCGCAAACTTTAGTACCTCAGGTTAGTGTTCTTGTTCCAGGGGTGCTGAGCTACCTGCAGCTCCACTGATCTCAGCAACACTGAAAATCAGGGTGCTCATTTAGATGTCCAACTTTTCTGCACCCAGGTTTGGAAATGATGGCTTTAGCCCAGTCTCACTGTTAACAAACTTGGGACTGAAACTTTCTCTACATGAATATTCATGCTGAACTCTGATTCTCTTGTAGTTGAACAGATTAACTTTCCAAAGAGCAAGTATCGGTGGAGTCGCTCATTTCCTGTGTCCAGAGATTTACCTTTTTAAAATAAAAACCTTGCAGTGTTTGAAATGGAGTTAGAGTAACTCAAAAGGTTCCTTTTGTAAAGACACTTTACTGTGTCCTTACTGGACTGTAGCTGTTTTGTATAGTACCGTGCCTGTATTTGTTGAATGATAAAAAGCCTACTTGTTAAGCATAAAAAGAATGGACTATGAATGATATACACATGCTCATGCACACAATGGTGCATTTATTGTTTGCTTAATTTATGCAGTACTGGCAGGTTGCTGATAACTGTATCTCTGACTAATGAAAGATAACAAACTTTAATTGGGGAAATAGGTCCATGCTTGTTTCTGCCTCCTATCAATTGTGCCTATGATGACAGGGTACAAAGGAGATAATGTCTGTTCACCATCCATTTATAGCTGGGTTACAGAATAGAAGTGATAAAATTGCCAATGATGAACATAGACTGAACATCCTGCCAGACCATCTTAATGACCTACCTAGAGATCGATTCCTGCAACGCTCTCTCTACAAGGAGACTACGTCCATTTGGGATTTACCAGGATGAGGATGAAGAGAAAGGTAGAACATGCTCCAAGGGCTGGAAGTTGAAGCTAGACAATTTCAAACTGGAAATAAGGTGTTAATATTTAATAGGGAAAGTAATTGCCCTTTGGAACAATTTACCAAGGGTTGAGGGGTATTCTCCATCACAGACAAGTTTAAAATCAAGGCTGGATGTTTTTCGAAAAGCTCTGCTCTAAGAGTTATTTTTGGGCAGGTCTCTGGCCTGTGTTATACAGGAGGTCAGGCTAGATGATCACACTGGTCTCTTCTGGCCTTGGAATCTACAATGATGATACAGAACCTCTTTTTCTGATGAGGAAATTAGACACATACCCAGAAAGTTTATGCTAAACGGCAGAGATGGCTAAGCTTTCTAAATAGAGCTCACTGCAGCCATGATCCTCTTTAAAATGAAGGTATGCCCTATGGATACTAACAATCCCAGCATGCCCCCTCTTTATCTAAGCAGAAACGGGTCTGTATAGCTGCAAGCCAGCCTTCGGGGTGACTGACTGCTGTGTGCCGAACTCTGAGAAGTGTGTTTGCTCCAAGAGTGGGTCCTTGGTCCTCACGCTCCACCCAGGACCCTGCAGTGTTATGTTTACAAAGGAAACCTTGGAATCATAGAATATCAGGGTTGGAAGGGACCTCAGGAGGTCATCTAGTCCAATCCCCTGCCCAAAGCAGGACCAACACCAACTAAATCATACCAGCCAGGGCTTTGTCAAGCCAGGCCTTAAAAACCTCTAAGGAAGAAGATTCCATCACCTCCCTAGGTAACCCATTCCAGTGCTTCATCACCCTCCTAGTGAAAAAGTTTTTCCTAATAGCCAACCTAAACCTCCCCCACTGCAACTTGAGACCATTACTCCTTGTTCTGTCATCTGCTACCACTGAGAACAATCTTGATCCATCCTCTTTGGAACCCCCTTTCAGGTAGTTGAAAGCAGCTATCAAATCCCCCCTCATTCTTCTCTTCTGCAGACTAAATACACCTCTACCTTGATATAACGTGACCTAATATAAGTCGAATTTGGATATAACGCGATAAAGCAGTGCTCTGTGTGGGGGGAGGCTGCGCACTCCGGCGGATCAAAGCAAGTTCGATATAACAGAGTTTCACCTATAACATGGTGAGATTTTTCGGCTCCTGAGGACAGCGTTATATCGGGGTACAGGCATAATGCCATTTCTCTCAGCCTCTTCTCATAAGTCATGTGCTCCAGCCCCCTACTCATTTTTGTTGCCTCCGCTGGACTCTTTCCAATTTTTCCACATCCTCCTTATAGTGTGGAGCCCAAAACTAGACACAGTACTCCAGATGAGGCCTCACTAATGCCGAATAGAAGGGAATTATCACGTCCCTCGATCTGCTGGCAATGCTCCTACTTATACAGCCCAAAATGCCGTTGGCCTTCTTGGCAACAAGGGCACACTGTTGACTCATATCCAGCTTCTCGTCCACTGTAACCCCTAGGTCCTTTTCTGCAGAACTGTTGCCTAGCCACTCGGTCCCTAGTCTGTAGCAGTGCATGGGATTCTTCCGTCCTAAGTCATCATGTGTGAATGAGTTTCCATCCGAAGTTGGGGTTACTAGTTTAGACAGCAACTGTCATTAGCCACTGCAATCACCTGAGAGTTGTCTAGATTAGGGCCAGCTGCCACTCTTGTCAGTTGGTTGAAGAGCTAAACACTGACACAAGAATATCAGTAAAAGCCATTGCAGTCTAGCTGGTCAGAAAGCTGGTAGTGTTTTATTGGGAACAAACTCATAGACTTTAAGGTCAGAAGGGACCATTATGATCATCTAGTCTGACCTCCCACATGATGCAGGCCACAAAAGCTGACCCACCCACTTTCCCTTAACTCAGCTGTTGAAGTCCCCAGATCGTGATTTAAAGACTTCAAGTTGCAGAGAATCCTCCAGCTAGCAACCCCTGCCCCATGCTGCGGAGGAAGGCGAAAAACCTCCAGGGCATCTGCCAATCTACCCTGGAGGAAAATTCCTTCCCGACCCCAAATATGGCGATCAGTAGAACCCCGAGCATGCAGGCAAGATTCTCCAGCCAGACCCGCATTGACCATTGATACTATTTACCAGCGATGGCACGTTATTGACTAATTGACTAAAATCACGTTATCCCATCAAACCATTCCCTCCATAAACTTATCAAGCTTAATCTTAAAGCCAGAGAGGTCTTTTGCCCCCACTGTTTCCCTCGGCAGGCTGTTCCAAAATTTCACCCCTCTGATGGTTAGAAACCTTCGTCTAATTTCAAGCCTAAACTTCCCCACGGCCAGTTTATATCCATTCGTTCTCGTGTCCACATTAGTACTGAGCTGAAATAATTCCTCTCCCTGGTATTTATCCCTCTGATATATTTAAAGAGAGCAATCATATCCCCCCTCAGCCTTCTTTTGGTTAGGGTAAACAAACTGAGCTCCTCAAGTCTCCTTTCATACGACAGGTTTTCCATTCCTCGGATCATCCTAGTGGCCTTTCTCTGTACCTGTTCCAGTTTGAGTTCATTCTTTTTAAACATGGGAGACCAGAACTGCACACACAGTACTCCAAATGAGATCTCACCAGTGCCTTGTATAACGGAAGCAGCACCTCCTTATCCCTTATCCCAAGACCGCATTAGCTTTTTTCACGGCCACGTCACATTGCCGACTCATAGTCATCCTGCGGTCAACCAGGACTCCGAGGTCCTTCTCCTCCTCTGTTACTTCCAACTGATGCATCCCCAGCTTATAACTAAAATTCTTGTTAGTCATCCCTAAATGCATCACCTTACACTTTTCACTATTAAATTTCATCCTATTACTATTACTCCAATTTACAAGGTCATCCAAGTCTCCCTGCAGGATACCCCGATCCTTCTCCGAATTGGCAATACCTCCCAACTTTGTGTCATCTGCAAACGTTATCAGCCCACTCCTACATTTGGTTCCGAGGTCAGTAATAAATAGATTAAATAAAATCGGACCCAAAACCGAACCTTGAGGAACTCCACTGGTGACCTCCCTCCAACCTGACAGTTCACCTTTCAGTATGACCCGCTGCAGTCTCCCCTTTAACCAGTTCTTTATCCACCTCTGGATTTTCATATCGATCCCCATCTTTTCCTTGCTAATCCCGCCCCTCTTCCACTCTTTTGTACACTTTCTGTTTTTTCTTAATCACCCCTTTGAGACGCTCGCTCATCCAGCTCGGTCTAAATCTCCTGCCTACTAACCGTTTTCCCTTTCTTGGGATACAGGCCTCCGACAGCTCCTGCAACTTCAACTTGAAATAATTCCAGGCGCCATCCGCCTTTAGATCCATAAATATGTTAGCCCAATCCACTTCCCTAACTACTTGTCTTAATTTATTAAAGTTAGCTTTTTTGAAATCGTAAACCCTAGTCTCCGATTTAATTCTGTTAATCCTTCCATTTAGTTTAAACCGAATTAGCTCATGATCACTCGAGCCAAGGTTGTCCCCTACAACCATTTCCTCAACGAGGTCCTCACTACTCACCAAAACCAAATCTAAAATGGCATCCCCCCTCGTCAGTTCAGCTACTACTTGATGAAGGAATTCATCAGCTATTACGTCTAGGAACATCTGAGCCCTATTATTGTTACTAGCATTTGTTCCCCAATCTATATCCGGGAAGTTAAAGTCTCCTATGATTACCCAGTTCCTATTAGTATTTACTTCCCTAAAAACATTTAATAGTTCTCTGTCCGTATCCTGGCTAGATCCCGGCGGTCTATAGCACACCCCAAGCACTATCCCAGGGGAGGCTCTAGTAGTTCTTTTACCCAGTGTGAGTATTGCCCAGACAGACTCCGTCTTATCCATTCCATCACTTATTATTTCGTTACAGTTTATCTCATTATTGACATACAATGCTACTCCCCCACCTTTACCTTTGTTCCGGTCGTTCCTAAACAGCACATACCCTTCCATACTGTACTCCAGTCATGACTACCGTTCCACCATGTTTCGGTTATTCCTACGATATCTGGTTTCATTTCTTGAACCAGGAGCTCCAATTCCTCCATTTTGTTACCTAGGCTTCTCGCATTGGTGTATAAACATCTTAATGTATGCTGTTTTGCCTCTCTCCCATGAGTTTTGCAATTTGGTACGGACCCCGTACTGTCCATCCCCCCGCTCCTTCTTACGTCCAACCCCTTCCCCCTAGCTATATCTGTTCTTATCTCATCACCCTCCTTTTCAATGTTGGAGTCTGGCGTGGAGATTAACAGGACATCTCCCAACCGTCTCCCCCAAATTCCAAGTTTAAAGCTCTTTTGATGAGATGAGCCAGCCTCCCTCCCAGAAGTCTATTTCCTTCCCTACTCAGGTGAAGTCCATCCCGTGAGAACAGTTGTCTGTCCCTGAAAGCCTCCCAGTGGCCATACATCCCAAAGCCCTCCTAATAGCACCACTCCCTTAGCCAACTATTTATCATCACAATTTTGTCAGCGCTTTGCTGCCCTTCTCTAGGAACAGGCAGAATCCCACTGAAGATAATCTGAGCCTCAATTTCCTTAAGTGTCTTCCCCAGCCTGGCATAATCTCCCTTGATTCTCTCTAGCGAGAACCTAGCCGTGTCATTCGTTCCTACGTGAAGGATGATCAAGGGGTTCTTACCTGCTCCTTTTAGGATCCTTTTCAACCGCAGGTCCACATCGCGAATCTTTGCGCCCGGTAGACAGCACACCCTTCTGTTTTCTGTGTCTGCCCTGGTCACAGGCCTGTCTAACCTCCTCAGTAAGGAGTCCCCAATCACATAAACCTGCCTTTGCCTGGTGACAGTGCGATCTACTAATCTATCCCCTGTTCCCTCTAGTCGCAACCCCTGTCTGTTCCTATTTTCCCTTATAGTCCCCCTTGTGCCATCCTGTATCCTCCCGGGGCCCAGAATTGGTACTGTCTCCATCAACTCCTCCCTTCTCTCTATTGGACTAGCTGCCCTTCTCTTATTCCTCACCCTCTCACCTTCAGTTACCTCCTGCTGCCCCCCCTCCTTGTTATCCAAACAGCCTAACCTGTTCCTGAGTTCTATTTCCCCTTCACTGGCCCTCCTTTTCCTTGGCCTGCTTCTCACGGTCACATGCTTCTACTGCTCTTGTTCTCCCCCCGACATTCCCCCCTCACAGACCTTAGCCCCTGCTTCCACCTGTACCCCTGAGCATTCCCCTTCAGCCACTCCTTGCCTTTGCTCCATCAGCTGCTCGAACCCCCTTCTAAACTCTACCAGGGTATCTACCTGCATCTCCAACCCTCGGATCTTTTCTTCCAGCAGCTCTATTAGGCGGCACTTCATACAGACATACCTCTGTTCAGGCACCCCCGCTAGTACCATGTACATACCACAGCTGCCACATGTAATCATCTGCATTGTGTCCCCCGCTGCCTGGCTCATGGCCGCTGTAGTCTCTGCCCACTGCACCTGGGGAAACACAGCACACGGGACACCGTGCCCTCCTGCCTCCCCTTCCACCTCCCCCTGTAAACTCCCACTCAAACTCCCCTGTTAGCAGCCCTGTTTACCGGCTCCAATGCCACTGCCTGGCTGGGTGGCCGCTTTTATAGGCCCCCTATTCAGCCAAGCTCCGCCCCCTAATCAGGGCTCGGCTGCCCTCCCAGCACACTGCCCCTACAGGCCTCTACACACACAAGCACTCCAAAGACAGACAAACTGGCCATCTGTCATTTTGGGATATCATCTGGTCTGCCCAAGCTGTCTGCTGACAGTGCTGATGAGACCTCTGGGGTAGCTGGCTCACAGCCGTTGCTGGGGCTTGGTCAGGGGTTTTAATAATGCCTGTTTAAATATAGAAATAGTGCTGTGTATTTTGTATCCTTCACATTTATTAAAGCCTCTCTTGGCCCCACTTCTTTGCTGGGGCCCCTCCCCTATGGAAAATGCACAGCAGAGTTCAGTGTAGAGGCCTCCTCCCTTTATAACACGCTTATCTGCCAGCTGGCCGGAGGAAAGTGACCCCCTAAGGCTACCTGCACCCCTCAGCCCTGCCCCCTCACCAAAAGCCTGTGGGAAAAGGGGGCTCTGCAGCATGCCCTGCAGCCACCAAATCCATGTTCTGGTTCACGGTGGATGTGAGTTCCTGAAGAACACCCTGCAGGCTACTCTTTCCTGACTCTGCTCAGCAGCCTCCCCTGGTTGCAGCTCTGGTCCAGCCTCGGGGGAGCTATGCTCACAGATAGGCGGCAGGTCTCCAACCATTCTGGGGGTAGACGTGAACCCCAGCCCACTTTGAATTCCACCAGAGAACCTGTTGGCAATCAGGCCAGGTCCTAGGAGCCTGGTGTGATCTGCTTGGATAGCATTTGGCACAAGGCGCTCACTCAGACCCTGTGCTATCCTGGCTACATGGCTATTTTTGACATGCTAGCTTGAGCAGAGCTAGCAAAGGTACATCTACACAAATGGAATTACGCCTCTCAGAGCTCAAATGTAGACATACCCTGTAACACATGTCATGGGTTTAAGCCAATGTCTTGCAGCTTAATAGCCTGGAAACAAGTGCTGTCTCGCACTGGAACAGGGTACAAAGCAGGTGTTTCCAGCCCTAACCGGTCGCATACTCTGAAGTTCTGCACTACCAGGAGCAGCTGGCATACAAAGGGCCTGATTCTCATAAGCCTTGCTGTGTGGATGCACCTCTTTTCCCCCTGAATCTTCACTTTACATTTTGTGTATAATAAAACCAACCAGCCCCCTCTTCTGCCTCAATTCTGTGTAGTGGTGAGATTCCCAGGGAATTAATAAGACTCAGTATTTGATACCAGTTACTATGCAGATGGTACAGCCTGGATGAGAGCATATTGCACCATCATGCTTATGGTACTTGGTGGCTAACTCTAACTGAGCTAGATGGAGGGCACCATGTATCAGGCAATCTGAATGATTCTATCTTGCTGCCTGAGCTGCAACTGACACCCTCCCACGCCCCCCACCCCCAACTGAATTAAACTTCTAAGTGTAGTAGAAACATACACATACAAAGGGGTGATTTTTCCCCAAGTAATCGTAAGAATTTCCCCCAAGAGGTTGGTCCCAGTTTTCTCTGGTCTGGTGCATTTACAATGGAATGGTCTATTTCTTTTGCAATGTGTGTTATATTGTCAAAGCAACTGCTTTTTAATTTTGATGACTGCATAGTCAATTAACCAGTTTGGCTGTCTGAACCTTTTAAAGCCTTTTTTTAAGCCTATTGGAAAGTTCGTTCAAATCCTGCTGTCCTGTTCTTTCCTGTATCAAGCTGCTCCTGCTAGCAAATGATCTGTACTGCAAACACTGTGGGCTGAATGCTCAAAGCACTTAGAAGCTGAAGTCCCAGTTTTGGGACCCCTGTGATGCACAAACTTCCTGCTGAAACCCTGCAGGCACCTGAACTGTTTGTAGTAAAATTTCTGCAGAGCCTGTGTTTCTGGGCTGCCTCCCTGTGTGCCTCCAGATGCCTGTCTCTTGTCTGAGCCCCAGAGCAATTCCCAAAGCAGGAGAAGGCAGGTGTTTGCCTGCCTAATGCACAGGGAGGGCCCGATCCGGTAGGTGTGCTCTGAGGCTGCCTACTGGATCAGGCCCCAATAGGTGAATCTGAGGAGGAAGGTGAGTGGTGGCAGAGGAGCTCAGCAGTTAGGGAACTCACCTGGAGCTGGGAGACTCCCAGTTCAAGTCCCCACTTCCCCTTAGAAAGGATTTGAACCTCCCAGGGGAGTACCCTAAACTCTGGGATATTCTCGCTGGCTCTTGTTGAAGCTGCTGCACTGAGGATAGAGAGTGAAAAGGTCAATGGAGCAGGGGGACAAGATCCTGGGTCTCCCACACACTGGGCGAGTGCTCTCTGCACCAGGCTGCACGGTTCTCTCTCCTCCTCCCCATCCCCCTCCAGAGAGAGGGAGAGACCTGGGAGGCCATTGGGATGGAAGGGCTTGGAGAAGGGAAGAGGGGTGCTTGGCAGGGACTGCTGCCAGCCCAGGGAGTTAGAGAGAGGGAACAGGAGTAGTTGCGGGAGGAGTGGGTGTAGAAAACGAGCAGATGTGGTGGGGATGCAGGGCCCATCCTTATTCTCACCTTGTACGTGATGTGCTGGAGCCCAGGGAGCCAGTGAAAAGGTCCATGTGCAGGGCAGGGGGCGAAGTTAACGGGAGGGTTCTGGACAGACGGAAGGACGGGGTGGGAGATGGCAACCATGGTCTGGTGAAAGGCAGTGGTGGCAGTGATGGGAAGGAGCAGCCAGACATGGTGGTGGCTGAAGGAGAGCACTAGTGAGAACCAGGATGGGAGGAGGATTGACAGCACACCAGATGCTGTAAAAGACAATGCACAAGACACCAGTCCCTGGCTGAGATTAGTCAGACTCTGGGAGCTGATACAAGGGGCCGCCCGGGGGGAGGGTTATTTCATGGAGTGACTCGAGGCAAGTGTTGGGCTCTTTCCCTTTTGCTCTTATGTCTGACTTGGCTCTGGTGGGTTTGCAAGGGGGCGTTTGAAGTTGTGCCCTGGCTCTTTTGGGAGCCCCAGAATTGCGCACACACAGAATAGCAATAAGAACACTTAGCCCTATCCTCTAATCAGCAGGTGGTTATGTTTTCTAGTGCACTGGCTGCCTGTCCAGTGTAATACCTGTAATTCCCATCACTCCAGTACCCAGCAGGCGAAGGACCTGACTGAATTCCTTATTACCACTAGTTTACGCTCATGTCATCACGCCGAAGTTTTACTTTGTGTTACATACACCTGGCCCAGATGCCAGTAACCTGCACGGCTGAATTGCTTGTATTCCATCCCAGAGTCAACACACATCACTACATACGTTATAATTTCTCTCATTAATTTGCAGTTAGAACTCTTGGATGCTTTTTTAGGATAGTTACATGTAGCAGAGAAGCTATCCATATCTTTGAATACCTAATTTGGAGGGTGGGGCAGTGGTTAGAGCACTAGCCTAAGACTGGAAGGAACAGCATTCAAGGCCTTTAGCCTCTGGGGGGAAACTGGGCATAATCGCTCAGCCCAGCCCTGCCTCACTGAAGACTGTGTGGTGCTCTAATATTGTGGTAATGTAAAGCATCTTAGACAGACAGTGCAATTAATGAGCCTGCACTCGACAGGACATGAATGAGGTATGCAAGAATACGGAATTCAGGCCACTCATGTATCACGGATTCATAGAATCGGAATGTTATTACAGGGCTCAAAAGTCAAAGTCGGGGTCTAACTACAGTCACTGCAGGGTAAAGTGTGACTGTCCTATGGCCACATATTGCCAAGGTAGCACATTGCTGGGCACTCTGGAAGGGCTGGGTGCTGCTGTATGCCCTGCCTCATGCGGGCTGGGAGGCTCAGTCCAGGACTGTCCAGCACTTTAAATCACGAAATGCTAAGTGGTGTTGTTTCAACCCTCCTGTAGGGATGAGACTCTAGTTAAAAATGAGCCAGTCACTAGGGTTGTGTGTTCCTGCTGCCTGAGCAAGGCTCACATGGGTCCAGCAGAGGTGGGAGAGGAGAGAGCAGAGGAGAACTGCTGAGTGCCTGGCTCTGTACAGGATGGCAGGCCTTGGGGAGGGCTTGGCCCACGCCTCATAATGCATCATACAATTGAGTTAGTCTGCTCTTGTTTGTGCTGATGCTCCTTAGTCGGTGATGTGCTGTAACTCGGCTGCTCTGTGTTCTGCAGAGACCTGAGAGCTATGCTGGCAATGCATGTCTTTTTTCCAAAGCATCTGGACATCCCCTGAGAGTGACGCAGGCTGCCAGTTTGGAATGTCAGAGTTATTTTGAGATGACTCTCTGCAGCACAGCTCCGTTACAGCAGAACAATGGGTCACGCAGTCACTGTTTCATCCCCTGTGCATTCCAGCAGGGACAGAGGGTGGGTAACAGCACCTACGGGACTCGGGTGCATCATTCAGACACAGACATGCAGGGCGAGTGTTGGTTGCAAATGAGACATGTGAGTGCAGGGATAAGGTCACCTGGGCTACTGTGATGTGATTGTGATGTTATTTCAATAAGCGAGTCATTAATAATTAATGCCAGTCTCTACAGGGGAGCTGAGCGTCGCTCTTTGGAAACCAGTGGGAAACAGCACCTGAAAGGCAGGCATTACTTGTGAAGTGGTTTTGCCCCCATGACACAGGGCCCCTTTGCTGGGATCTGTGCAGTATTTGAAGGGTTTCATAATATGCACCAAAGGAATCCAGCCACAGAGGGGGTTTTGCAACCAGTGTTGTGTTAGCCGCTCTCATGATTTTCACAGCAGAGAGTTCTGCTGTAATTAGCCAGCCCAGCTAATACTTCTCCTCTGGGGATTTTGCCCAGCAAGCCTGTGAGGAAAGAAGGTCCTTCCTGGCCAGATGCAAAGTGTTTGGGATGGTGAGTTGCTGCCAGGATTTTGTTGAGTTTTTCCTCCTCCTCTGTCCTAAATTGTATTTTTAATCAAATGAAATCACTTGTATCAGGTCTCTGCCTCTCACCTTCATGCTGCCTTTGATAGCCAAGGGCTGGGTGAACATGCTGAGATTGGTGCGTGAGATAGTAGATAGAAACGGACCCATAAATAAGATCCTCAGTGACGTGCAGGGTAAAGATGTCTTTATTTAAAGGGCAGTTGACCTTCACTGTTGCTTTGGGAGACAGAAAGGCCAACAGCCCCAGAATCTTGTGGAAAGGAATGTGTCTACTTGGCTTGCATTTGAAATTCCATCCCACTCTCCCCTGCTCGTTTGAGGCCCATAGAGCGGTGCCATCACAGCAGGCTGGAACATACTGCAGCTGTCCTCCCAGCTAATAGACTGAGCACACTGTCTATAAAATGAGATGGAGGAGGCATTTTTGGGGAAAAGTAGGTAACAAATTATCTGTCATAATCTGAATGTGCTCAGTCTGAAAAAACAAAACGAGTTATCAAGCTGAATTTTGAATATTTCGCCTTCTAAATTGGAGTTCAAAATTTAAGTAAAATTTGGAAAATTAGAAGATTTCTATGGTTTTTATTCCACTACAAAGTTACTCTAGACCCTACACATTGTTAGATCAGCGTAATGTAACAGTTCCTACATGTGCCAACACACCCCTTGCATTTACAAGCCCCAGAGCATGCCCATGTGGCATTTCTGTAGTTACAGCATTGTGATATACACCCATTGACACATCCACAGGTAATAATTTCTGCACAGCTGTCAGGAATTGGCTCCAGTGACATTAGCTTGGGTACCCATTCTCCATTGTGTTTGGGCCAACCCATAATCTCTGGTCAGGGTAGTGAGGGATGGTTGCAGTTTGCCTGCCTCCACACCCTGCCTTGAAAATGAGCTCTTTGGATGTGCTAGTGCAATGCATCACTAATTGGGGGCAGTGCATCTGATGATCAGCACTCAGAGAACAATATCGTACGTGCCTTGTCGCAGCTCCCCTCATCAGGTAAATTGTGCAGGCTGCAGATGAACTTTTCTGCTGAAATGATTGTTTCATTCTGTAGATCATCCTTCCCCAGGTTTTAGACATCCATGTCTCTCCGTGAATATTGTCCAAGCAGTATCACAGCCTTTCAGTGCATGGAAGGAGAATATGATTTCTGTGTCTGCTTGAGGAAATACAGACAGAAGCTTCTCTCAAATAGTATGCACAGGAATGTATTTGGGGTTTTTGATGTTCCAGTCTTCAGCCACAACTTGCTGCAAAACATTTTGTCATAGTGTGCCACTAACAGAAGAACATCAATATACATGCAGTGCAGTACAATCCTGGTGTCTGCCTTTTCCTGGTCAGCTTCCAACTCACTTGTGTCCAGAGTTGGCTTTGGTGATTTAACCGTACTGACTCCTTTGAACTTTCTGAATATGACAATCATTTTGTTTTGTGGAGCGCTGGCTAGGAGTTCTTCAGAGAAGAAGTTAATAATTTGTATCTTTGAAGTTCATTAACACTTTATTTTCATCAACACAATCATGCAGCTTTCATGCTGGTGTGGATTCATTGCAAGTCATTTGGTCATCAAGTGAAAGACTGAACAATGTTCTGGTTTGGGCTGCAATTTGGGCACACAGATTATAGGAGAGAGTCCATCTGCTGAGTGCGGAGGCCATGCTTGTGAGACCTATAATTCCTCTTCCTCTTTCATCAGTGGCATTGAGCCTCTCTTGGGAGTGGTCCAGATCTAATGAACTAGCAATTGGCTGAGCCCTTAAGGGTTAACACATTGTTGTTAATGTAGCCTCACACTCTAGAAGGCAGCACAAATGGAGGGAGGGGAGACAGCATGGCAGAGAGAGACAGACACAATCACAGTGTGTGTGAGAGAGATGCACATTGCCCCTTTAAGTACACTGCCCACACTCTAAGTACACTGCCTTTTTAAATAGATCAGCAAGTTGAGACAGCAGCTCCTGCCAGCAAGCTTCCTCTGTCCTGAGCCCTGTCATGTTGTCCCCCCCCCCAACCTGCTTTTTGGAAATGGGGTAAGCAGTGGGCAGGAACAGGGGGGAGGGGGCCATCCTGACATTAGCCGCCCTCTTCTCCCACCCTCTTGCACAGCAAGCAGGAGGCTCCGGGGAGCAGCTCCAAGGCAGAGGGCAGGAGCAGCATATGGCAGTGTGGGGAGGGACAGCTGAACTGCCCGACAATTGCTAGCCTGCTGGGCGGCAGTCGCACAGGAAACTTAGGGAAGCGGGGAGCTGATGGGGGGCTGCCAGTCCACCCTGGTTCCAAGCCCCCACCAGCTCGCTCCTACGGGCTGCTCTTCCTGCAAGCAGTGGACAAAGCAGGTGGCTGCCAAACTACGTTATAAGGGAGCATTGCACAACTTTAAATAAGCATGTTCTCTAATTGATCAGCAATGTAATAACATTAACTGGGATGACTTTAAGTGAGGAGTTACTGTACACAAATCCCCCACTGAGCATAATTTGTGTGGTCATTTTAATGACAGAACAGTCACATTCTTTCGCAGGCATACAGACGAGGCTCCCAAATTGCATTCTGTTGAGCTCTGGTGAAGAGTAGGCGCATACACACCATATGAATGTACCACCACCAGTACTGGAAATTGGGCTGATTCTCTGTGTGGCTGAGCACAAACAGTGCCAGCTGGTCACAGAAACTTGCCTATGAGCGAATAGACATTATTATAATCTTCCGCAGTATCAGATTTTGCAAACTCCTGGAGCTTTCTTTGAGTTTGTCATGTTGCTGTAGATGGCTCAGAAGTTGTGGTACTAGCAGTTGCCACTTGTCCTCACATAATAATTCTACAGGCAAAGTGGGTTTTACATAATTTTACCAGCAGTTACACACAGTCTCGTCGTCTACTTAAAATTCCACTTTCTGTCCACACACTCGAGAATCCAGAATCCTGTGTATACTACCCCAGCACTTTCAGGAAGTTCATTGATATGTAGACCTCCTATGCATGGAATCAGAATATCTTTATATTCTGGTAAAAGTCCATCAGAGCAAGGAAGAGCACTTGGTCAACAGTCAAGACAGTATGTTTCTGTTGAAGATAATATGTGACTTGAGAAAGTCTTTTCACGACAGTGTTCCATGTATCAGATACATGAGCTGGGGACTGAATGATAGGCATGTAGCTGCATCTAGTTAATGGAGAGTTATTGTTGTTCTTCTTTTCATTAACTCTTTTCCAGCCAGATCTTGGATTTTCAAATTGATGTTTGAAGAAAAATGCCATGTCCTGTGGTTGTGCTTTCAAAGCTGTCTGGCAATCATTTCTGTGTCCATACCACCATTTTGCCAGGACATCTTCATTGAATTGTGGTTCTGCTGTACTTTCTGTGAAATTAGTGGGAAAGATGGTGTTCACAATGAAATTAGCATGATTAGTTGGCTCAGCATCCTGCAGTATCAGGTCAGATGTGTGTCCTCTCTGACAGACTGCATACTATGTGGCAAGAAATGTGTTCGGCCCATTAAGTGTACACTCATTTATATCACTGTTATCTGCAGTGAATTGGGTAAATCTTCTTTTAACCAAGTTTGATGAAATCAATATTCCATCCGCATTCCTTGTCATCAGTGTGCTCTTGGCCAGTGCTGTGTCTGTTCCAAGTACATCCTTCTGGCTTATTCAGTGCCCAGCATTATGAAACACCCGGACAAGTTTTTTGATCTTGTGGCCTGTTGACAGGTGCTTCCAACCCAATGTGTTTGGGTGTCCATTTCCTACCTCCCCTGGCACTGTTGATGAAATGCTGTGCAATATTAACACCCAGGACGGTTGATATGATTCCTGTTTCTCATCTTTACATTCTTCTGCAATGTTATCTTCTGTGTTCTCCTCCTTACCTTCATTAACTTCTCTACTTCACGAATAGACTGGTCAGCCAAGAGCATTTGCATGTATACAGTTGTTGGCCCACAAGCTAGTGCCTCTTCCTCACTGACATTTAGCTCATGGTACCCAGGATGAGCAGGTACGTCTGAGCATAATTTCAGGGCTACATGTACCCTTGAGGGGCTGCCGGTTCTTCTGCAGCTGAGCTTCAGCACCCCATCCCCCTTCCCCCAGGGGCACACAGCCGTTGTTCCGATTGCAGCCTCATGTGACTTGGCCTTGCAGGTCCTCTGAAGATCTTGCCAATGTCACCCAATGAAAGGAGGGAGGCCAGGACCTGATACTGGGCTGCTGGTTTGTGCTCTCCCAGGGCCTGTGGCAACAGGAAACCCAGCTGCTTATGATGTGGTGCTGTGTGCAGGCAGTTTGTGAGCAGGTGGCCTTGGGACTGTGCAGGCTGTGGATTGGTTTTCGTCCATTGGACTTTCACACTGCCAGGTGGGAAATTCAGGCAAAGGTCACGGCCCAAGACACTGGGGGGGGGGGGGGGGAGTTTTCCTAATTGTTTGCATACTTGTGAACCATTTTGAGCTGTGTTTTCCCAAATGAATGCTGTGTTCCCTTTCCTCTTACTAACCAGTGAGTTTTGTCAAACACAGACTCCGTGCTTGCGAGTGGGGAAGTATTGCCTCTGAGAGGTGCCCAGGGGCATGGTTAGTGCTTCCAGAATTGTGGGTGGGGGCTTATGCTGGTTCTAGTTTGTAATGTTGAGAGGAACCCCTGGATATTGACCCCGGCCCTTGCTGCTGCCAACTCCACTAGGCAGAAGGGTCACACTGGCAGTGACTCCTGTTTCACTGTCCAAGGGGCCAGCAAGTCTGCGTGGACACAGGTGTGACCCTTCCCTTCTGACCCTGGCACCCTCTCTTACAACCTGTGCCACTGCACAGCAGACCCCAGCCAGCTCGAGTCGGAGCGACCTTTCCTGGGGCCTGGGCAGCCTGTACTGCCTGTCACCACGTGGGGATTGGGGTGGGGGGGCTCTTTGCCAGCCATCTGCTCAAATATTGTCTCTCCAGCAGCATGTGCCCAGTGCAAAGACCACTGAGAAGCGGTGCAGGGGGGATAGGTTGGGGGCTTTCCGTTCTCACTGGCAGCGCTGTGCTCATGCTTAACCTGTCTAGCACTTGTTCATGTGTCAGATCAGCTCCAGTGGGGGAGCTCTGGTGTGGCAGGCGAAGGCTCAGTCATCCTCTCCATTGGGAAGAAGGCCTAGTTTGCATGTTCAAATCCAGCCCAGTCAGGGGGTGACCAAGTGTCACTCCCATCTGCTGGATGCTTAGCCCCACTGTAAAATGAATCGGTCCCAACCCTGAGCTCAGGCTTCCTCGTACCCAGAGGTGGCCAGTCTGCCCGGGCAAGGGATTGCTCCCCTTGGGCTGGGCAGTTGGGTGGTGGTAGCATATTAAGGGTCAGTTACTATAAGCCTCCGTCACCCTCCACTGAGAAGCAGTGCCACTGGCAGGGCACGCTCTCTCTCTCCCCATGGGGCTGCATTACTTTTTGGTTGGTGGGTCACATTTTCACAGGCCTGTTTTTTATGCTACCATAAAAGTTATGGATGAAGTTGAGGAATGGACCAAGCACAGGCCTCCCACCCTGTCTGCACACACACACTGCACCGCAAACACTCCCTCTCCTCTGCCTCCCTCATGGCTGGCATCTGCGACAGCCAGTGCAGCTGGAGCCATGTCCTTCCAGGTTGGTGCAGGCCACAGCGAAGGCTGGCACTGCCCTCGGTGCAGATGAACGTGGTGCTGCAGGGAGCTCTCCTTCGGCCCCTGCTCCATCAGCTCTTGGCTCCCATGGCTCTGCCAGCTGTCACTGTGTCTAATCCCCCATTCTGGGAAAGGTTGTGGGACACCTTGGGCAGTACCAGGACCCTTCTGCTTTCACTGAGCACTGCCAGGTTTGCCCCAGGCTGGAGTGTAGGGCAGGCACTGGGGGCTTTGCGTGGGGGTCTCCTGGCAATGGGTGGGGCAGTGGTATCTGGGGTTGGCAGAACTGCCTACGATGAGTGACTCCCTTTCCTTCCCTGGGTTTGGAGCTCTGCATGTCCACGCCGAGGGCTTTCTGGGGAGGGGCTTCAGGATTAAATTCTCTCACCCCCATTTGCCAGCAAGAGGGATGGGCTGCTGAGGGGGCTGCATGGGGCATGCAAGGACCTACCCAGGGGTGGCCATAGCCATGTCTAGTCCCCTCCAAGCTGCAGGGTAGGGGCTGGGCAGGGGACAAGCTGGATGGGCTGGTCCTGGGTTCCGCCTTGTGGTGGTGGTGGTGGGGGGCGGGCTCTCCTGTTGCTCTGGTGAATCCACCACAACCCTTGGCAAGTTATCCTCTTGGTTAATTACTCTCACTGTGAAAAATGCACATCTTCTTCCCAGTCTGCAACAGTCTAGCTTCATAGAATCATAGAATATCAGAGTTGGAAGGGACCTCAAGAGGTCATCTAGTCCAACACCCTGCTCAAAGCAGGACCAATTCCCAGCTAAATCATCCCAGCCAGGGCTTTGTCAAGCCGGGCCTTAAAAACCTCCAAGGAAGGAGACTCCACCACCTCCCTAGGTAATGCATTCCAGTGTTTCACCACCCTCCTAGTGAAATAGTTTTTCCTGATATCCAACCTGGACCTCCCCCACTGCAACTTGAGACCATTGCTCCTTGTTCTGTCATCTGCCACCACTGAGAACAGCCGAGCTCCATCCTCTTTGGAACCCCCTTTCAGGTAGTTGAAGGCTGCTATCAAATCCCCCCTCATTCTTCTCTTCTGGAGACTAAACAATCCCAGTTCCCTCAGCCTCTCCTCATAAGTCATGTGCTCCAGACCCCTAATCATTTTTGTTGCCCTCCGCTGGACTCTTTCCAATTTTTCCACATCCTTCTTGTAGTGTGGGGCCCAAAACTGGACACAGTATTCCAGATGAGGCCTCACCAATGTCGAATAAAGGGGAACGATCACGTCCCTCGATCTGCTGGCAATGCCCCTACTTATACAGCCCAAAATGCCGTTAGCCTTCTTGGCAACAAGAGAACACTGTTGACTCATATCCAGCTTCTCGTCCACTGTGACCCCTAGGTCCTTTTCTGCAGAACTGCTACCTAGCCATTCGGTCCCTAGTCTGTAGCAGTGCATGGGATTCTTCCGTCCTAAGTGCAGGACTCTGCACTTGTCCTTGTTGAACCTCATCAGGTTTTTTTTGGCCCAATCTTCTAATTTGTCTAGGTCCCTCTGTATCCGATCCCTACCCTCTAGTGTATTTACCACGCCTCCTAGTTTAGTGTCATCTGCAAACTTGCTGAGAGTGCAGTCCACACCATCCTCCAGATCATTAATAAAGATATTAAACAAAACCGGCCCCAGGACCGACCCTTGGGGCACTCCGCTTGAAACCGGCTGCCAACTAGACATGGAGCCATTGATCACTACCCGTTGAGCCCGACGATCTAGCCAGCTTTCTATCCACCTTACAGTCCATTCATCCAGCCCATACGTCTTTAACTTGGCAGCAAGAATACTGTGGGAGACCGTATCAAAAGCTTTGCTAAAGTCAAGGAATAACACATCCACTGCTTTCCCCTCATCCACAGAGCCAGTTATCTCATCATAGAAGGCAATTAGGTTAGTCAGGCACGACTTCCCCTTCGTGAATCCATGCTGACTGTTCCTGATCACTTTCCTCTCCTCTAAATGTTTCATAATTGATTCCTTGAGGACCTGCTCCATGATTTTTCCAGGGACTGAGGTGAGGCTGACTGGCCTGTAGTTCCCCGGATCCTCCTTCTTCCCTTTTTTAAAGATGGGCACTACATTAGCCTTTTTCCAGTCATCTGGGACCTCCCCGGATCGCCATGAGTTTTCAAAAATAATGGCTAATGGCTCTGCAATCTCACCCGCCAACTCCTTTAGCACCCTCGGATGCAGCGCATCCGGCCCCATGGACTTGTGCACGTCCAGTTTTTCTAAATAGTCCCGAACCACTTCTTTCTCCACAGAGGGTTGGTCACCTTCTCCCCATGCTGTACTGCCCAGTGCAGCAGTCTGGGAGCTGACCTTGTTCGTGAAGACAGAGGTAAAAAAAATCATTGAGTACATTAGCTTTTTCCACATCCTCGGTCACTAGGTTGCCTCCCTCATTCAGTAAGGGGCCCACACTTTCCTTGATTTTCTTCTTGTTGCTAACATACCTGAAGAAATCCTTCTTGTTACTCTTAACATCTCTTGCTAACTGCAACTCCAAGTGTGATTTGGCCTTCCTGATTTCACTCCTGCACGCCTGAGCAATATTTTTATACTCCTCCCTGGTCATTTGTCCAATCTTCCACTTCTTGTAAGCTTCTTTTTTGCGTTTAAGATCAGCAAGGATTTCACTGTTTAGCCAAGCTGGTCGCCTGCCATATTTACTATTCTTTCTACACATCGGGATGGTTTGTTCCTGCAACCTCAATAAGGATTTTTTAAAATACAGCCAGCTCTCCTGGACCCCTTTGCCCTTCATGTTATTCTCCCAGGGGATCCTGCCCATCTGTTCCCTGAGGGAGTCAAAGTCTGCTTTTCTGAAGTCCAGAGTCCGTATTCTGCTGCTCTCCTTTCTTCCTTGTGTCAGGATCCTGAACTCGACCATCTCATGGTCACTGCCTCCCAGGTTCCCATCCACTTTTGCTTCCCCTACTAGTTCTTCTCTGTTTGTGAGTAGCAGGTCAAGAAAAGCTTTGCCCCTAGTTGGTTCCTCCAGCACTTGCACCAGGAAATTGTCCCCTACACTTTCCAAAAATTTCCTGGATTGTCTGTGCACCGCTGTATTGCTCTCCCAGCAGATATCAGGGTGATTAAAGTCTCCCATGAGAACCAGGGCCTGCGATCTAGCAACTTCTGCTAGTTGCCAGAAGAAAGCCTCGTCCACCTCATCCCCCTGGTCTGGTGGTCTATAGCAGACTCCAACCACGACATCACCCTTGTTGCTCACACTTCTCAACTTTATCCAGAGACTCTCAGGTTTCTCTGCAGTTTCATACCGGAGCTCTGAGCAGTCATACTGCTCTCTGTGTCCAGCCATTGGATCACATTGTACCCCTCTCTGCTAGACTGAAGAGCCCAGTATTAAATATTTGTTCCCCATGTAGGTACTCACACACTGAGATCAAGTCACTCCTTAACCTTCTCTTTGTTATGCTACATAGATTGAGCTCCTTGAATCTATCGCTATAAGGCAGGTTTTCCAATCCTCTCATCTTTTTCATGGGTCTTCTTTGAACCCTCTCCCAGGTTTGTTGCTGCTTTGCTGGTGGCCCTCTGATACAATATGAAATGTGATGGTCTCTGTCTACACCATAGGTGCCGACTCCATGGGTGCTCCGGGGTTGGAGCACCATGGAAAAAACTGTGAGTGCTCAGCATCCACCGGCAGCCCCACTGATCAGCTTCTCCCCCTCCCCCAGGTGTCTCCCACCCACCGGTGATCTGTTCAGCGGCATGCTAGAGGGGAAGAGTGGGGTGGGGCACGCTCGGAGGAGGGGGCGGAACAGGGCAGGAAGAGGCAGGGTGGGGCGGAGCCGGGGTGGGAAGAGGTGGGGCAGGCATGGGGGCTTGGAGGAAGGAGTGGAGTTGGGGCAGGACCTAGGGCGGAGCAGGGGTTGAGCACCCCCCTGGGAATCACAAAGTCGGTGCCTGTGGTCTACACTGACTTCTGAGGTGTGTGTGACTCCACATTAGTTAACATAGAATCATAGAATATCAGGTTGGAAGGGACCTCAGGAGGTCATCTAGTCCAACCCCCTGCTCAAAGCAGGACTAACATCAACTAAATCACCCCAGGCAGGGCTTTGTCTAGCCTGACCTTAAAAACCTCTAAGGAAGGAGATTCCACCACCTCCCTAGGTTCCTACGACCCAGTTCTGATACCGCCTCCTTTCCAATGAAGATGAGACCTCAGCAGAGCTTTATGGAGGGTGATGGGTGAGGGAGGGGGCTCCAGTAAAGCATTGAGATGCATCAGCAAAGCCTAATGAGACCAGGACAGAGCTGTGTGTGCAGGGGGGAGCCCAGGGCTGGGATAGCAGGGGACTGTGGGGTGGGATCGATGGGCGCTGGCAGAGCTGTCGGGGGGAGTCCAGGACAGGGATAGCAGGGGGCTGTGGGGTGGGATCGAGGGGCACTGGAAGGGGGGGAGGCCAGGATTGGGGTAGCAGGGGCTGTGGGGTGGGATCGAGGGGCATTGGCAGAGCTGTGGGGGGGGGAGTCCAGGACAGGGATAGCAGGGGCTGTGAGGTGGGATCGAGAGGTGCTGGCAGAGCTGTGTGGAGAGGCCAGGACTGGGATAGCAGGAGCTGTGGGGTGGGATCGAGGGGTGCTGGCTAGGATTACCATACGTCCCGTTTTTCCCGGACATGTTCGGCTTTTCGGCAATCAAACCCCGGTCCGGGGGGAATTGCCAAAAAGCCTAACATGTCCGGGAAAATGCCGGCCGGGCACTTCCCCTCCCGCGGCTGCTCTGCTCCTCCCCGGACTCTTCAGCTCTGTTTAAGAGCCGAGCTACCCGAGCGCTATGGGCTTCAGGCAGCCCTGTTGCCTCCGGACCCCAGCCACCGGCCGGGCACTTCCCCTCCTGGGCTCCAGCGGCACAGGGTCCGGAGGCATAGGGGCTGCCTGAAGCCGGTAGCGCTCAGGCAGCCCGGCTCTTAAACAGAGCCGAAGAGTCAGGGGAGGAGCAGAGCCTCTGGCCGCGGTGGCTCTGCTCCTCCCCGACTCTTTGGCTCTGTTTAAGAGCTGAGTGCTACAGGCTTCGGGCAGCCCCCATGCCTCCAGACCCTGCGCCACCGGAGCCCGGGAGAGGAAGTGCCCGGCCGGGGGCGCAGGGTCCGGAGGCATAGGGACTGCCCAAAGCCCGAGCGCTACCGGCTTCACGGTTTGCCAGGCAGCCTCCAGACCCTGCGCCCCCGGCTGGGCGCTTCCCCTCCCAGGCTCCAGCTGCGCTGGGGGCGCAGGGTCTGGGGGCTGCCCGGCAAACCGTGAAGCTGGTAGCGCTCGGGCAGCCCTTTTCGCGTGGCTGGGAGTGGGAGGGACAAGGGGGTGGAGTTAGGGCGGGGTTGGGGCGGGGAAGGGGGTGGGAAATGGGCGGGACCAGGGCCCCGTGGAGGGTCCTCTTTTTTTATTTGTTAAATATGGTAACCCTAGTGCTGGCAGAGCTGTGTGGGGAGCCCAGGACTGGGATAGCAGGGACTGTGGGGTGGGATCGAGTGGCGCTGGCAGAGCTGGGGGTGGGGGGAAGTCCAGGACTGGGCTAGCAGGGGCTGTGGGGTGGGATCGAGGGGTGCTGGCAGAGCTGTGGGAGGAGGCCAGGACTGGGCTAGCAGGGGCTGTGGGGTGGGATCGAGGGGCGCTGGCAGAGCTGTGGGGGGGAGACCAGGACTGGGCTAGCAGGGGCTGTGGGGTGGGATCGAGGGGCGCTGGCAGAGCTGTGGGAGGAGGCCAGGACTGGGCTAGCAGGGGCTGTGGGGTGGGATCGAGGGGCGCTGGCAGAGCTGTGGGAGGAGGCCAGGACTGGGCTAGCAGGGGCTGTGGGGTGGGATCGAGGGGCGCTGGCAGAGCTGTGGGAGGAGGCCAGGACTGGGCTAGCAGGGGCTGTGGGGTGGGATCGAGGGGTGCTGGCAGAGCTGTGGGAGGAGGCCAGGACTGGGATAGCAGGGGCTGTGGGGTGGGATCGAGGGGCGCTGGCAGAGCTGTGGGAGGAGGCCAGGACTGGGATAGCAGGGGCTGTGGGGTGGGATCGAGGGACGCTGGCAGAGCTGGGGGGGGGAGCCCAGGACTGGGATAGCAGGGGGCTGTGGGGTGGGATAGACGGGCGCTGGCAGAGCTGTGGGAGGAGGCCAGGCCTGGGCTAGCAGGGGCTGTGGGCTGGGATCGAGGGGCGCGGGCAGAGCTGTGGGAGGAGGCCAAGACTGGGCTAACAGGGGCTGTGGGGTGGGATCGAGGGGCGCTGGCAGAGCTGTGGGAGGAGGCCAGGACTGGGCTAGCAGGGGCTGTGGGGTGGGATCGAGGGGTGCTGGCAGAGCTGTGTGGGGAGGCCAGGACTGGGCTAGCAGGGGCTGTGGGGTGGGATCGAGGGGTGCTGGCAGAGCTGTGGGTGGAGGCCAGGACTGGGCTAGCAGGGGCTGTGGGGTGGGATCGAGGGGTGCTGGCAGAGCTGTGTGGGGAGGCCAGGACTGGGCTAGCAGGGGCTGTGGGGTGGGATCGAGGGGTGCTGGCAGAGCTGTGGGGGGGAGACCAGGACTGGGCTAGCAGGGGCTGTGGGGTGGGATCGAGGGGTGCTGGCAGAGCTGTGGGGGGGAGGCCAGGACTGGGCTAGCAGGGGCTGTGGGGTGGGATCGAGGGGTGCTGGCAGAGCTGGGGGGGGAGCCCAGGACTGGGATAGCAGGGGGCTGTGGGGTGGGATCGAGGGGCGCTGGCAGAGCTGTGGGAGGAGGCCAGGACTGGGCTAGCAGGGGCTGTGGGGTGGGATCGAGGGGCGCTGGTAGAGCTGGGGGGGGGGGAGCCCAGGACTGGGATAGCAGGGGGCTGTGGGGTGGGATCGAGGGGTGCTGGCAGAGCTGTGGGAGGAGGCCAGGACTGGGCTAGCAGGGGCTGTGGGGTGGGATCGAGGGGTGCTGGCAGAGCTGGGGGGGGGAGCCCAGGACTGGGCTAGCAGGGGCTGTGGGGTGGGATCGAGGGGTGCTGGCAGAGCTGGGGGGGTGAGCCCAGGACTGGGCTAGCAGGGGCTGTGGGGTGGGATCGAGGGGCGCTGGCAGAGCTGTGGGGGGAGGCCAGGACTGGGCTAGCAGGGGCTGTGGGGTGGGATCGAGGGGTGCTGGTAGAGCTGTGGGAGGAGGCCAGGACTGGGATAACAGGGGCTGTGGGGTGGGATCGAGGGGTGCTGGCAGAGCTGTGGGAGGAGGCCAGGACTGGGCTAACAGGGGCTGTGGGGTGGGATCGAGGGGCGCTGGCAGAGCTGTGGGAGGAGGCCAGGACTGGGCTAGCAGGGGCTGTGGGGTGGGATCGAGGGGCGCTGGCAGAGCTGTGGGGGGGAGGCCAGGACTGGGCTAGCAGGGGCTCGGGGGTGGGATCGAGGGGTGCTGGCAGAGCTGTGGGGGGGAGACCAGGACTGGGCTAGCAGGGGCTGTGGGGTGGGATCGAGGGGTGCTGGCAGAGCTGTGGGAGGAGGCCAGGACTGGGATAACAGGGGCTGTGGGGTGGGATCGAGGGGCGCTGGCAGAGCTGTGTGGGGAGGCCAGGACTGGGCTAGCAGGGGCTGTGGGGTGGGATCGAGGGGCGCTGGCAGAGCTGTGGGGGGGAGACCAGGACTGGGATAACAGGGGCTGTGGGGTGGGATCGAGGGGCGCTGGCAGAGCTGTGGGAGGAGGCCAGGACTGGGCTAGCAGGGGCTGTGGGGTGGGATCGAGGGGTGCTGGCAGAGCTGTGGGAGGAGGCCAGGACTGGGATAACAGGGGCTGTGGGGTGGGATCGAGGGGCGCTGGCAGAGCTGTGGGAGGAGGCCAGGACTGGGCTAGCAGGGGCTGTGGGGTGGGATCGAGGGGCGCTGGCAGAGCTGTGTGGGGAGGCCAGGACTGGGATAACAGGGGCTGTGGGGTGGGATCGAGGGGCGCTGGCAGAGCTGTGGGAGGAGGCCAGGACTGGGATAACAGGGGCTGTGGGGTGGGATCGAGGGGCGCTGGCAGAGCTGTGGGAGGAGGCCAGGACTGGGCTAGCAGGGGCTGTGGGGTGGGATCGAGGCGCGCTGGTAGAGCTGTGTGGGGAAGCCAGGACTGGGCTAGCAGGGGCTGTGGGGTGGGATCGAGGGGCGCTGGCAGAGCTGTGGGAGGAGGCCAGGACTGGGCTAGCAGGGGCTGTGGGGTGGGATCGAGGGGCGCTGGTAGAGCTGTGTGGGGAAGCCAGGACTGGGCTAGCAGGGGCTGTGGGGTGGGATCGAGGGGCGCTGGCAGAGCTGTGGGAGGAGGCCAGGACTGGGATAGCAGGGGCTGTGGGGTGGGATCGAGGGGTGCTGGCAGAGCTGTGTGGGGAGCCCAGGACTGGGATAGCAGGGGCTGTGGGGTGGGATCGAGGGGCGCTGGTAGAGCTGTGCGTGGGATGGTTGCGTAACGCAATGTGAGTAAGTGCTGGCTCTAACCAATGAGCATTGGGTGGCTTAAAAGCCTGGCACAGCATCAGCTGCCATTTGTGCCTGGGATGGAGCCTGGCATTGTACTTCATAATTACCTCGCAGCGCTGTCAGGGGGATGATTTCTCTGTTAGACGTTTTAGACTTAATTCCTCCCTTTCCGAGCAAATCGCCCTGTTGTTCCAATCAGAGCTTTCACACAACCTTTCAGCGCTGGCTCGTTAAGGCGCATTTCCCCATTTGTAATAATCTCTTTCCTAGGCAGAAGCTGTTCTCATCGCACATTGTTCCAAAATTAAGTTTGTCTTATTTACTCCTCCTCCCACGATCTCCTCCAATGTGTAATTTTCCTTTCATGCCTTCTGAGGTCTGTGTTTGAGCTGTCAGGATCCAAGGGCTCTATTGTGCTTCTGGGCTTAATTTACTGTTGCTGTGACTAAGAGCTGGTAATGAAATCAGCAAACAAGAATTATGGCAAATGCTTTCCACACTCCTGGTCCTCCAACCCCCTCCTACACACATTCAGAGACTCACTCCATGACCAAGCCAGCTGACATGTTCCGGAGCTGGGCACCCAGAGCCCTCGGGGGGTGCGGGGCTGAGCACGGGTCCAGCTGGTGGAGAGATCATCTACAGAGTCTGGAATCGCTTACCCAAGGGACGCAGCATCCCTCTTTCTGAAGCGCTGCCCCGGGACAATGATGAAGAAAGGTGGAAATTGTCAGCAGGCTTGTGGCTGCTGGCTACAATGGAGGAGCTCCGACCCCAGGGCCAGGCTATCTCTCCCAGCATCAGCATCAGCATCAACCAAGCAAGGGGGCATTTCATTCGTGTGAAGCCCCAGTCAAATGCCTGTTCTCATTCTGCGCCTTTAAGCAGAGACTTCAGACACACAGCGTTAGTTCTTGGCACAAATCTCTCTAGCTTACGTCCTGGCTACACTGGCAAGTTTCTGTGCAGTAAAGCAGCTTTCTGCGCTGTAACTCCCGAGGTTACACACCGCCAAGCCACTTAGTGCGCAGAAAGTTGGGGGGGGAGGGATAGCTCAGGGGTTTGAGCCTGCTAAACCCAAGGTTGTGAGTTCAATCCTTGAGGGGGCCATTTAAGGATCTGGGGCAAAAATCTGTTTGGGGATTGGTCCTGCTTTGAGCAGGGGGTTGGACTAGATGACCTCCTGAGGACCCTTCCAACCCTGATATTCTATGAATTGTAGCGCTTTAAAAGAAAATACCCCAACAAGAGGTGTACAGTGCTGTGGTGCCAGTGTAGACACCATGGTCAATTACAGCGCTGCGATAGGCCTCTGGGAGGTGTCCCACAATGCCTGTTCTCAACTCTCTGGTCATTGGGTTGAACTCTACTGCCCTGCCCTCAGGTGACCAATCGTCATCCCCACCCCATAAATTCCTTTGGAATTTTAAAAGTCACCTTCCTGTTTGCTTTCCAGGTGATCATGCCTGCTCCACACACGAGGTGATCCTCCATCCAATGACGAGCTGCTGGACCTCATCAGCATTTGGGGAGAGGAGGCTGTCCAGTCCCAGCTGCGCTCCAGCTGTAGGAATTATGATCCTACGGACAGATTTCATGATGCATCATAGAAAGGGGCCATGATCAGGACACATTGCAGTGCAGAGTCAAAGTGACAGAGCTGCGGAACACGTATCACAAGACGCGGGAGGCAAACCGCCGGTCCGGTGCTGCGCCCATCAGCTGCCGGTTCTACAAAGAGCTGGATGCGATACTCAGCAGAGCCTGCCCTCCCCTTCAGCCGCTGTTGCAAAACTCTTTCCCATGCTCCCCCCAGACACCACCAACACACTCAGTAGTCATTCTGCACTTGCTCAGCCTGTTATTGCTCAGCCTGTTGTTGAGTCCTTGCTGCTGTCAAGTTGCCCTGTGTATGGCTTCATAAGCCACAGCATTAAGGGGTAGATGGGGTCTGTCAGGATCACAATGGGCATTTCGACTTCCCCTATGGTGATCTTCTGGTCCAGGAAGAAAGTCCCTGCTTGCAGCTTCCTGGACAGGCCATGCACTTTTCTGGACCAGCCGGCATTAATGTCTGTGAAACGCCCATGATGATCCACAAGTGCCTGGAGAACCATTGAGAAATACCCCTTGCGATTAATGTACTCGGTGGCTAGGTGGTCTGGTACCAGAATTGGAATGTGCCTGCCATCGATTGCCCCTCCGCAGTTAGGGAAGCCCATTTGTGCAAAACCATCCACAATGTCACACACATTTCCCAGAGTCATTGTCTTTCGGAGCAGGATGCGATTAATGGCCCTGCAGACTTCCGTCAACACGACTCCAACGGTCGACTTTGCCACTCCAAACTGGTTAGTGTCTGATCGGTAGCAGTCTGGAGTAGCCAGCTTCCACAGTGCAATCGCCATGCGCTTCTCCACTGGCAGGGCAGCTCTCATTCTCGTGTCCTTGCACCGCAGGGTTGCGGCGAGCTCATCACACAGTCCCATGAATGTGGCTTTCAACATCCGAAAGTTCTGCAGCCACTGCTCATCATCCCAGACCTGCATCATGATGTGATCCCACAACTCAGTGCTTACTTCCCGAGCCCAAAAGCAGTGTTCCACTGTGGTCAGCACCTCCGTGAACAAGCAATCTTGTGTCGTAGCTAATATGTGTGGAGAGATCAACGTCGCACTCCTCTTGCCTTTGTAGTTTAAGTATTAACTCCACTGCCACTGATGATGTGTTGGTCAGAGCAAGCAGCATATTGGTCAGCAGTTCGGGATCCATTCCTTCAGCCCGAAGAAGCAGGGCACGCAGTACTCAAACCATTGAAAGATGGCGCCAAATACGGACGGAAGCACAAGGGTTTCTGGGATGTGAAGCAATGCATCATGGGTCATTAAGACAGGACCCAACATGCCCCGCGACCCCCTCCGCCTTCCCACAACTCTTAGCAGCAGAAGAGAAAGAGGTGCTCTGTGGAATAGCTGCCCAGAATGCACCACTCTGAATACCATTGCAAGTGCCGCAAGTATGCACAAACTATTGCGCGGGCAGCTGACAGTGTGAACACACAACAGCGGTTTCCCTTCAGCGCTCTCTGAGCGGCGCTGTAACTCTGCCAGTGTAGACATGCCCTTAGATACTTCTATGGCCCCTGTCATTGCAGTGTCTAAGCACCTCACGGTCTGCGAAAGATTTGTCCTCACCCCCGTGCAGTCAGGCAGGGCTGTTATCCTGATTGTACAGATGGCGAGTTGAGGACTAGAGAGGCTGGGGTTTGATTTCAGTCAGTGGAAGTTAGGAGGATCTGGGTATGTCTGGGTACGGGTACATCTACAGAGCACCAAACAAACCTCCTGGCAGAGAGTCTCAGCTGCAGGGCTAGGCATAGCAGCGTAGCTATTTGGGCTCTGAAACCTGCCAAGGGGGAAGGGCCTCAGCCCAAGTGGGAACAGCTACGCTGCTATTTTAGCCCTGTAGCCTGAGCCCTGGGAGCCCAAGTCAGTTGACCTGGGCATTGAGACTTGCTGCCACAGGTGGATTTTTTTGCAATGTAGATGTACCCTTCATTTCTGTCTACACTGCAATAGAACACCTGTGACTGGCCCAGGCAGCTGACTTGGGCTCAGGAGGCTGTCAAATTGCAGTGTTGATGTTCAGGCTTGGGCTGGAGCCTGGGCTCTGGGACCCTCCCCACTCATGTGGTCTCAAGCCCATGGCTCTACACTGCAGTTTTATAGCCCTGCAGCCCAAGTCAGCTGGCCTGGGTGTTTTAGTGCAGTGTAGATGTATCCTTAGTGTCTTAAGATTGTAAAGAACAAAATTGTCAGAGACAGAGATGATCAGAATTTGTTGGGGAAGAGTCAACACAGTTTTAGTAAAGGGAAATCATGCCTCACAAATTTACTAGAATTCTTTGCGGGGGTCAACAAGCATGTCAACAAGGGGGATCCAGTGGATACAGTGTATTTGGACTTTCAGAAAGACTTTGACAAGGTCCATCACCAGAGGCTTTTACACAAAGTAAGCTGTCATGGGATAAGAGGGAAGGTGCTCTCATGGACTGGTAACTGGTTAAAAGATAGAAAACAAAGGGTAGGAATAAATGGTCAGATTTCAGAATGGAGAGAGGTAAATAGTGGTATCCCCTGGGGTCTGCACTGGGACCAGTCCTATTCAATATATTCATAAATGATCTGGAAAAAGGGGTAAACAGTGAGGTGGCAAAATCTGCAGATGATACAAAACTACTCAAGATAGTTAAGTCCAAGTCAGACTGTGAAGAACTACAAAAGGATCTCTCAAAACTGGGTGACTGGGCAACAAAATAGCAGATGAAATTCAATGTTCTTAAATGCAAAGTAATGCACATTGGAAAACATAATCCCAACTATACATATAAAATGATGGGGTCTAAATTAGCTGTTAGCACTCAAGAAAGAGATCTTGGAGTCATTGTGGATAGTTCTCTGAAATCATCCACTCAATGTGCAGTGGCAGTCAAAAAAATGAAAAGAATGTTGGGAATCATTAAGAAAGGAATAGATAATACAATAGAAAATCTCATATTGCCTCTTTATAAATCCATGGTACGCCCACACCTTGAATACTGCGTGCAGATGTGGTCGCCCCATCTCAAAAAAGATATATTGGAATTGGAAAAAGTTCAGAAAAGGGCAACAAAAATTATTAGGGATATGGAACAGCGGCTGTATGAGGAGAGATTAATAAGACTGGGACTTTCAGCTTAGAAAAGAGATGACTAAGGGGGGATATGATAGAGGTCTATAAAATCATGACTGGTGTGAGAAAGTAAATACGGAAGTGTTATTTACTCCTTCTCATAACACAAGAACTAGGGGCCACCAAATGAAATTATAGGCAGCAGGTTTAAATCAAACAAAAGGAAGTATTTTTTCACACAACGCACAGTCAGTTTGTGGAACTCTTTCCCAGAGGATGTTGTGAAGACCGAGACTATAACAGAGTTCAAAAAAGAACTAGCTAAATTCATGGCGGATAGGTCCATCAATGGCTATTAGCCAGGATGGGCAGGGATGGTGTTCCTAGCCTCTGTTTGCCAGAAGCTGGGAATGGGTGACGGGATGGATCATTTGATGATTCCCTGTTCTGTTCATTCCCCCTGGGGCACCTGGCATTGGCCACTGTTGGCAGACAGGACACTGGGCTGGATGGACCTTTGGTCTGACCCAGTGTGGCCGTTCTTATGTACAGGGATTGTCTGTGGCAGAGCAGGAACTTGAACCCAGATCCCCCAAGCACTAGCAAGTGCCCTGACTACTGGACCAGGCAATGCATGTGCACCAGGTCCTAGGCAGGCTGTCCTCATCATGGCAACATCAGATCTGAGCCTGTGTCACATCTCCCCCTCCTGTAAATCCCAGACTACATCTGCAGCGGGCTTGACATCAGCTCTCTCCTGCTGCTACACTGGCACTTTCCAAACTGGTTTCCTATCAGCCTTTCTCACTGACGCCTTAATTCTGCAGAGCTCATAAAGCATGAATTTCATTTTAAGCAGTGCCTGTGTCTATTCAGCAAATCATTTAAGCACGACTTTAAGTCCAAATGACTTCAGTGGGACTTAAGCACATGCTTAATTGCTTTGCTAAATAGGGAGATTTGCTTTTTGCATTAGGCCCTAAAGTTCTGTGCAATGAAATGTTCTGTAACGTTAAACATCACTTCCTCTATCAAAGTTGATGTTCATTCATAACACTCGCATGGGTGTACAATTAAATCATTATGTGTGTTTATTTATTTGTTCATATAACTTAAAAAAAAACCTGAGGGAAGTTCAAACCTGTATAACTGAATGAACATCGCCAACCTCCCTTCATACAACCACGAACATTAAATATACAGGAAGCCCTGAGTTCATTGTCATCATAGCAAATCCCAGAAGGACGAAGCCTCCTTGCAGATCTAGCATCATAAGCTGTTTCGCGGAGTCAGGACTCAGGAGGTGCTGGGGGGAGAAGCGAGGGCGCAGCATACTCGGGAAAGGGGTGGAACTGGGCAGGGGCGGGACAGGGGTGAGAAGAAGCAGGACAGGAGTGGGGCCTTGGGGGAAGGGGTGGAGTAGGGGTGGGACCCAGGCAGAGCCATGAGGAGCACCACCCAGCAGATTATAAACTCAGCGCCTATGTCTAGCATCCCCTGGATTGATCTCTAGCTAAAACCTTGAGTTCTTCAAGATGCATGTATTCCACAGTTTGTTACGCATGCGCACCATGCTCCCAGAGTCGGAGAATTTTGAAAGTAGTGTCCATTGATACGCGTGTGCCCTGGCTCACCTTGTGCGCCCGACTGAGGTGATGAGGGGCTTGGGGGCAGACTGGCCACCTCTTCAGTTCCTTCTCACCTCTGCATGAACCTTCAGTATCCTCATCTCAGATGTAGTTCTAAATAAATAGTTGTACATAGTTTTATTCTTAAATAACCTATAGATTAGTAGTTTTACTCATTTTAAATAGTTTTAGCGTAGAATCAGATTACAGGGATCCTCACCCCCCAGCCTTCCTTGTAGGCTTACTATGCCCAGAACGCCGAGCTTCAAACTCTGCACCCCCTTCTTGGTCAGCAATGACTGTCAACGCTGCCTCTATTTCCTGGGAGAAGCTCACATTGTGACTTGGTGCGGTATTTGCCAGTCCTTCCGCAGCCATACCCGAGAAGGGTGGGCACTTCACCTCCACAAGTATCTCATGGAGATGGCTATGAGACACCAATCGGACCCAGGCTGGGGAATCTGCCCCCGCTTTACCCCAGACATTGGCCTAAATCAGCAAGGAGGATGCCTCCTCCTGTGAAGTTGAGCTCCAGTGCTGGAGAATCCACCCCCACAAACCACAGGGTGGGGCCTACTCAGGAAGTTAGGAAGCTCTTTCATAAGCATTGGGCTCTAAATCCACTTAAAAAAAAACGGACGTCCCATCCACCAGCTCTGCCTGTGATGACTTAATATGTCCTAAGTTTCTTAGGCAGGAGAAGAAAGCCCAGAAACACTGAGCTCCACCAGCTCCAGACTGTGCTACCTTTAAATCTGCTATTGTGTGTCCAGGGAGGTTGAAGTGTTCTCCTACAGATTTTTGTATATTGCCATTCCTAATATCTGACTTGTGTCCATTTATCCTTTTACGTAGGGATTGTCCAGTTTGGCCAATGTACATAGCAGAGGGGCATTGCTGGCACATGATGGCGTATATAACATTGGTGGAAGTGCAGGTGAATGAGCCGATGATGTTGTAGCTGATCTGGTTAGGTCCTGTGATGGTGTCGCTCGTGTAGATCTGTGGGCAGAGTTGGCATCAAGGTTTGTTGCATGGACTGGTTCCTGAGTTAGAGTTGTTATGGTGCGTTGTGTGGTTGCTGGTGAGAATATGGAACACCCTTTCAGGTAGTTGAAGGCTGCTATCAAATCCCCCCTCACTCTAAGCTTCTCATCCACTGTAATCCCCAGGTCCTTTTCTGCAGAACTGCTGCTTAGCCGTCGGTCCCCAGCCTGTAGCAGTGAATGGGATTCTTCATTCCTAAGTGCAGGACTCTGCACTTGTCCTTGTTGAACCTCATCACATTTCTTTTGGCCCAATCCTCCAATTTGTCTAGGTCACTCTGTATCTGATCCCTACCCTCCAGCGTATCTACCACTCCTCCCAGTTTAGTGTCATCTGCAAACTTGCTGAGAGTGCAATTCATTCCATCATCCAGATCATTAATGAAGATATTAAACCAAACTGGCCCCAGGACTGACCCTTGGGGCACTCCACTTGATACTGGATGCCAACTAGACATTGAGACGGTGATCACTATCCAATATAGCCAGCTGTCTATCCACCTTATAGTCCATTCAGCCAATCCATGGTTTTTTAACTTGCTGGCAAGAATACTGTGGGAGATCATATCAAAAGCTTTACTAAAGTCAAGGTATATCACGTCCACCGCTTTCTCCATATCCATAGAGCCAGTTATCTCATCACAGAAGGCAATCAGGTTGGTCAGGCATGACTTGCCCTTGGTGAATCCATGTTGACTGTTCCTGATCACCTTCCTCTCCTCCAAGTGCTTCAAAATGGATTCCTTGAGTACCTGCTCCATGATTTTGCCAGGGACTGAAGTGAGGCTGACCGGTCTGTAGTTCCCTGGGTTCTCTTTCTTCCCTTTTTAAAATATGGGCACTATATTTGCCCTTTTCCAATCATCCGGGACCTCCCCCAATTGCCACAAGTTTTCAAAGACAATGGCCAATAGCTCTGCCATCACATCAGCCAACTCACTCAGCACCCTTGGATGCATTAGAGCTGGACCCATGAACTTGTGCACGTCCAGCTTTTCTAAATAGTCCTTAACCTGTTCTTTCACCACTGAGGGCTGCTCACTTCCTCCTCATACTGTGTTGCCCAGTGCAGCAGGCTGGGAGCTGACCTTGTCTGTGACATAATCTGTCACTATGTTGCCTCCCTCATTCAGTAAGGGTCCCTAACCACCTTCTTGTTGCTAACATACCTGTAGAAACCCTTCTTGTTACCCTTCACATCCCTTGCTAGCTGCAACTTCAATTGTGCCTTGGCCTTTCTGATTACATCCCTGCATGCTCTAGCACAGGGGTTGGCAACCAATGGCACGCGTGCCAAAGATGGCACGTGAGCCGATTTTCAATGGCACACTGCTGCCTGCCCGAGTCCCGAGGACACGCAGCCAGTGAGGGGCAGAGCCTGCGCCGCCCCAGAGAGGAGCCGCCTTAGCGGCCTGCCGGTGGGCTCCCGCGTCCCCTCACCCGGCGAGGAGCGCTGCCCGGGGGCGCAGAGGGGCCCGCTCACCAGGGCCGCCTTGGTATAGCTGGCCATGGTGGATTGGCGGCACACCTGGGGAGCGGGTTCGTTGCCGGACCCGGTCCTGACTCCCGGCGGCAGTAAGCTGGGGCGGTGGAGGCGGGAGAGGCCGATGGTGGCAGCAGCAGCGCTGGCTGCTGAGCGTCCCCAGGAGGAGGCGCCCGGGCGCGGCCATGGATTGGTACTTGCTGGGAGGAGCAGAGAGCCCTGCTGCCCGGCGGCGCTGAGCGCTGAGCAGGTGCGGGCGAGCGGGAATCGATGGTGGCCAGAGAGCCCTGGGGAGAGGAGCTCGCATACTGCAGGGTCATGCGCTGCCCGGAGTGGCTCCTCCAGACACACAGAGGGAGGGGACTGTCTCACCGGGTGGCGCTAGTTGCACTCGTGCGGTGTGCCACGGGGCCCCAAGTGGGTGAGCCAGCTGGGGGCCGCAGGAGTGGGGGGAGCCCTCTGCCCTGACCCCCCCCACACGCCCTCTGCCCTGATCCTGATTGAGAGGAAAGTGATCAGGAACAGTCAGCATGGATTCACGAAGGGGAAGTCGTGCCTGACTAACCTAATTGCCTTCTATGATGAGATAACTGGCTCTGTGGATGAGGGAAAAGCAGTGGATGTGTTATTCCTGGACTTTAGCAAAGCTTTTGATACGGTCTCCCACAGTATTCTTGCCGCCAAGTTAAAGAAGTATGGGCTGGATGAATGGACTGTAAGGTGGATAGAAAGCTGGCTAGATCATCGGGCTCAACGGGTAGTAATCAATGGCTCCTTGTCTAGATGGCAGCCGGTTTCAAGCGGAGTGCCCCAAGGTTCGGTCCTGGGGCCGGTTTTGTTTAATATCTTTATTAATGATCTGGAGGATGGTGTGGACTGCACTCTCAGCAAGTTTGCAGATGACACTAAACTAGGAGGAGTGGTAGGTACACTAGAGGGTAGGGATCGGATACAGAGGGATCTAGACAAATTAGAGGATTGGGCCAAAAGGAATCTGATGAGGTTCAACAAGGACAAGTGCAGAGTCCTGCACTTAGGACGGAAGAATCCCATGCACTGCTACAGACTAGGGACTGAATAGCTAGGTAGCAGTTCTGCAGAAAAGGACCTAGGGGTCACAGTGGACGAGAAGCTGGATATGAGTCAACAGTGTGCTCTTGTTGCCAAGAAGGCTAACGACATTTTGGGCTGTATAAGTAGGGGCATTGCCAGCAGATCGAGGAACGTGATCGTTCCCTTTTATTCGACATTGGTGAGGCCTCATCTGGAATACTGTGTTCAGTTTTGGGCCCCACACTACAAGAAGGATTTGGAAAAATTGGAAAGAGTCCAACGGAGGGCAACAAAAATGATTAGGGGTCTGGAGCACATGACTTATGAGGAGAGGCTGAGGGAACTGGGATTGTTTAGTCTCCAGAAGAGAAGAATGTGGGGGGATTTGATAGCAGCCTTCAACTACCTGAAGGGGGGGTTCCAAAGAGGATGGAGCTCGGCTGTTCTCAGTGGTGGCAGATGACAGAACAAGGAGCAATGGTCTCAAGTTGCAGTAGGGGAGGTCCAGGTTGGATATTAGGAAACACTATTTCACTAGGAGGGTGGTGAAGCACTGGAATGCATTACCTAGGGAGGTGGTGGAGTCTCCTTCCTTGGAGGTTTTTAAGGCCCGGCTTGACAAAGTCCTGGCTGGGATGATTTAGTTGGGAATTGGTCCTGCTTTGAGCAGGGGTTGGACTAGATGACCTCTTGAGGTCCCTTCCAACCCTGATATTCTATGATTCTATGATTCTATGATCCCTGACCCCCCTCACACACATCCAGCCCTCTTCCCTGAGCCCTGACCCCCCTCACACACACCCAGCCCTCTGCCCTGACATCCCCCACACCCAACCCTCTGCCCTGAGCCCCGCAGCCCTGCACGCCCCCCAGACCCCTGCCTTGAGCCCTGTACCCACCTCACACACACCCAGCCCTCTGCTTGACTCCTTCACCCCCCCCCACGACCTCAGCCCTGACTCTGGCACCCCCACACATACCCAGTCCCCCCTGCCCTGACACCTACACCCCCTCACATGCCCCCAGCCCTCTGCCCCGACTCTTGCACCCCCCCACATTCCCAGCACCCCCACACCTCAGGCACCCCTCACATCCTGGCTCTTGCACCCCCCGCATCCCCACCCCCACCCTGAGCACCAAATGGGAGCTCCTGCACCCCCACACACACATTCCCACCTGCATCCCTCGCACCAAATGGGAGCTGCCCAGGTAAGTGCCCCACACCCAAATCTCCTGCCCCAACCCTGAGACCCCTCCCTCATTCTAGTTCCTGGCCAGACCCTTCACCCCCAGCCCTGTGCTCAGTGCACTCCCACCCGCAGAGAGAGGAAGAGAATGGGCCAGAACCAGGGAGAAGGTAGGTACCCACTGAATGTGGGCAGGGCCAGGACCCCAGACCGGCAGCGGGCTGAGTGGGTCCGGCAGCCGGCATCCCGGCTGGCAGGAGCCGGCGGATGGAACCCCTGAGCGGCAGTGGGCTGTGGGGTCCCGGCCACCGGCCCCATACAGCCCGCTGCTGGTCTGGGGTTCTGGCTGCTGGACCCTTGCCAGCCGGGGTCCCGGCCGCAGGCCCCACTCAGCCCGCTGCCGGCCTAGGTGAACAGAACCCCAGACCAGCAGCGGGCTGAGTGGGCCGGTGGCGTAAGATCAACATTTTAATTTACTTTTAAATTAAGCTTCTTAAACATTTTGAAAACCTTGTTTATTTTACAATACAACAATAGTTTAGTTATATAATATATAGACTTATAGAGAGAGACCTTCTAAAAAACATCAAAATGTATTACCAGCAAGCGAAACTTAAATCAGAGTGAATAAATGAAGACTCAGCACACCACTTCTGAAAGGTTGCCGACCCCTGCTCTAGCAATATCTTTATACTCCTCCCTAGTCATCTGTCCAAATTTCTACTTCTTGTAAGCTTCATTTTGAGTTTAAGCTCACCGAAGATTTCACTGTTAAGCCAAGCTGGTCACCTGCCATATTTGCTATTCTTTCTGCACTTTGGGATCGTTTGTTCCTGTGCTCTCAATAAGGCTTCTTTAAAATACAGCCAGCTCTCCAGAACTCCTTGCCCCCTCATATTAGCCACCCAGGAGATCCTGCCCATCAGTTCCCTAAAGGACTCAAAGTCTGGTTTTCTCAAGTCCAGGGTCCGTATTTTGCTACTCTCCTTTCTTCCTTTTGTCAGGATCCTAAACTCAACCATCTCATGGCCTCTGCTGCCTAGGTTGCCACCCACTTCTACTTCCCCTACCAATTCTTCCCTGTTTGTAAGCAGCAGGTCAAGTGGAGCATGGTCCCTAGTCAGTTTCTCCAGCACTGTACCAGGAAGTTGTCCCCAACACCCTCCAAAAACTTCCTGGATTGTCTGTGCATTGTTATATTGCTCTCCCAGCAGATGTAAAGATTGAAGTCCCCCATTAGAACCAGGGCCTGTGATCAGGAAACTTCAGTTAGTTGTCCGAAGAAAGCCTCAATTGCTTCATCTTCTGATCTGGTGGTCTATAGCACACGCTCACCATGACATCACCCTTGTTTCTCTCACATCTAAACTTAACCCAAAGACTTATAACAGGCTTTTCTCCAGTTTCAAATGGGAGCTCTGAGCAATCATACCACTCTCTTACATACAATGCAACTCCTCCACCTTTCTTCCCATACCTGTCCTTCCTGAACAGTTTATACCCATCCAGGAGAAGTGCTCCAGTCATGTGAACTGCCCCACCAAGTTTCTGTTATTCTGTCATAGTTCCTTGATTGTGCCAGGACTTTGAATTCTTCCTGCTTGTTTCCCTGGCTTCTTGCGTTCATGTATGTGCACCTAAGATAACTAGCTGATTGCCCTACTTTCTCAGTATGAATCAGGAGGCTTCCCGTTTTGTAATCTCCTCCTTGTGTTTCCTCCCGGTATTCTACTCCCCCGTATCCTACTTACCTCTGGGCTTAGGTCACCATCCCCTGGCAAACCTAGTTTAAAGCCCTCCTCACTAGGTTAGCAAGCCTGCCTGCGAAGATGCTCTTCCCTCTCTTCATTAGGTGTGGATCCCATCTCCTAGCAGTCCTTCTTCCCGGAACAACATCCCATGATTGAAGAATCCAAAGCCTTCTCTCCGACACCACCTGCGTAACCATGCTTTCACCGCCACAATTCGATGGTCCCTACCTGAGCCTTTTCCTTCAACAGGGAGGATGGACGAGAACACGACTTGCGCCTCAATCAGCCATGTAGTCTGCAGTGACCCACTCAAGGTCATTCCTGGAAGTATCATTGGTGCCCATGTGGAGAAGTAGGAAAGGGTAGCGGTCCGAGGTCTTGATCAGTCTCGGCAGACACTCTGTCACATCCTGGTTTCTAGCTTCAGGCAAGCAGCACACTTCTCGAGTCTCCAGGTCTGGTCGGCAGATGGATGACTCCATCTCCCTTAGGAGGGAGTCCCTGACCACTACCACCCGTCTCCTCCTCTTGGGAGTAGTGGTCATGGAACTCCCATCCCTAGGACAATGCATCCCAGGCTTTCCGGCTGATGGGGTATCTCCTTCTGATACCTTCCCTCAGAGGGCTCTTCCAAATCCTTCTCCGCAGCAGTATCTGTGCAGAGAGCTTTCGCACCTCTATCTGGACTAGGGGTACATGAATTCTTCTCTTTCTTTTTCTGGAGGTCATATGCTGAAAATATTCTTCCCCGCTCTGCACTGCACTCTTTGATTCTTCAGCACGTTTTGCTTCCAGAACCAAACACTGACGTCTATCACTAGTGACCATGCTCTATTAAAGTCAATGAGAGCATTGCCATTGCTTTCAGTGAGTGAAGGATCATGCCCCAAGCATGCAAATCCCTGAAGAAGTCATTTTGCTGTGGGTAACAGGTCAGCTACTAGTGGGAATCCTGGGGTTCCAGCACCTCTCTGGTGGGGATCTGTGCATGCCACTGATACGTTGCATAGTGTGGCATAGATCGCACCAGGCTGGGGTCGAGTGGCCCATGGCTGAGTAACGGGGGTGCTGCAGGTCAGGGGAATGGCTTAGCGGAGCGGTGGGGGGCTCAGCAGTAGAGCTGCTGGAGCACTGCAGTGCAGGACTGCCGGCCCGCAGCGGAGCGCTCACAGCCTGCATACCTGCTCTGGGCTGGCACTAGTGCAGCCTCACCGTCAGGCCCACAACATTCACACAACGCATTGCATGAAAACCAAAGTAACAGAACTAGCCACCTGCCAGGGGCTGGGCTTGAGTTCCCCCCAAGAGGTGGGGGCCAAGAGTGCACTGGGCCAGCTGTGGGACAAGCTGTTAGTGGCATTGCAGTGTCTGAGGAGCTGGCTGGCCAGGTAGGGGGCGGGAGGGCAGGCTCACTGCTTGGAGTCCGATGATGATGGGTAGGGGTGATCATTGGTCTCCAATTAAGGGCCACTCTGAGCCCTGGCCAGAAAAGAGACCAGCCGAGATGTTTGTTGAGCTGGGAAGAGCCATTGGCAGAGCAAGCAGGGGCTAATTTCCTTAGAAGGGGAGAAATTAAACTCAGTTTAGTACAGGCAATGCATGGGCAATGGTTCTCCTATGCATCCAGGACTGAGCGTCACCTGGTTACCCCCTGCCAGCCTCCTGCCTGAGGGAGACCTGCGTGCGGTAGCTGGACCTTAGCTCCCTCACACCACCAGCCTTTCAGCGCCCTCCTGCGAGCTGTGCCAGCCTGGCTTTGCCTCGCAGATTAACAATAGCTGCACTGCAGCCCCCGCGATGCAGCCTCCTGTCTGCTATAAGGTTCCTTTTACCGCCAAGTGGCTTCAACAGCTTGCAGTTGTCTGTTTTACACAGACTGTGCTGGGGTGGGGACGAGGTAGACAAGTGAACCTTGCATTATATCAGCAGGAAGAGGTGAGCAGCCCACGGCATACGGGAGACGTGGGTCCCGGTAATCTCTGCGCAATACTGTGACTATCTTGAACACTCTGATGGGAACCTGGCTCTGACCATTGGCTCCGATTTCTGACTGTGGCCCTGACCCTTGGTTCTATTCCTGGCTACTGACACCTGCTCCCACCACTAGGTATGGCCACCCATGTCCTGGTCTCTGACACACCACTGCCCTTAGGCATAGCTTTGCCGCCTGGGCTGGTCTTGGTGAAACCCAGCGAGGACTCCCTTGGTCGCTGAGTGTAGATGAGCTCAGTGGGTGGTGGGCTCAGGTGGTCTGAGCAGATCTTCTCTGGGTGGGATGTCTGGTGTGGGTTTCCATAGCTGCTGGAAGTGGAGACACCAGAACACTTCACAAAGATTGAAGGGTCGGAAACCTCGAGCAACGTCTGTGCATTCCCAGTCCCCTGAGCCCCGCTCTCTACAGCTGTGCCTGCCCTAGAACAAAGGTGTGTTCTTCACCCAAGCCAACCAGCCAGCATGAGGACCAGTCCAAGGCTAGACAAGGCAGCTGCTGACTGTGAAAACTGCCAGTCATCTTCCCTAGGCCTGTTGCTGGTGCTGGCTTGTGCCATGTGCTGAACACACAGGGAGACATTCTCAGATGCCTGCTGCCCTCCCCCACGTGATGTAACAGGTGCTGGGGTAAGGCTAATCCCAGCCGCTTGCTCTGCCTCTTCCCTGCTCTGTACAAAGCCAGCCCCAGGAGCCAGTTATTAGTGTCATGGCTTTCTAACAGCTTGCAAAGTGAACGTGCTTTTGAAGGTCCTAGCTGATGTGTCCTCCCCCATCTCCTGTTCTCACTCTCCAATTATAGTCATTACAGTGATGCCTTTGTTTTCATCCCTTTGCAGAGAAGCAACATAATACAGCACGCTGCTGAGCGCATGGCCAGAGGGAGGGTTCCCATACCCCGGACTGAAACTGCTAGGGCTCGTGGCTCTGACATGCATGTGTTGGGAGCCTACGCAGGGTGGAGGGGGAGGCACTGTCTTGCCAGCATGTGACTCTTTGCATATGTGCAGGAGGAAGTGGGAGAGGGGTGGATATGCCTCCCCATCACTTCCCTGGAGCTCAAGCTTTCTTGGAGTCATGATACACGAACCATTTCTAGACAGGCTCTGAGGCAGGTCTCCTGAGTGACGGCCAGCCCCTTGCACCTGCACTAGGTTTGATCACCTGCCAGGCTCGGCCACATGTCAGCTGCAACATTAGCCTCTTTATGGCCAAATGCTTTCGGCTGCTTTAAAATGAGTCTATATTGCAGCTGTGCGCCAGTCCACTGGGTAATTCTGTCGGCGGCGTGTGAGGGTGCCTGGCACTGGAAGGCCTGAGCAGCATGTGATAATACTTCAGAGCAGAGTGTCCCACCAAAATGATCCCTGGGTGCACTGGCACCTTAAGTGAAGATGGCATTTGGCACCACTTCTCCCCTAGTCATCCCCAGTACCTTCCTACCATTACTCACCCACCTTCGCAAGTCACCTGCTCTGCTCTCTATCTCCTTCTTCAGGTTCTGCTTCTGCCTTTCGTGGTAGAAGAGACCTTTGCACTGGATACTACAGTGCTTCACATGCAATACCATCTGCATCACCTGATGCAGAGGATTCTGAGAAGCAGAGGTGCTCACAGCCCATTAGCAGAGCACAGAAAGGCTTCTCAGGCCAGCTGGCAGTCACTCCCCACCTAGAGAAGAGCAGGCTCAGGATAGGCATGGTGGAAGGTCCTTGCCAAGAGGAAGGTTACTAGTGACGTTCCTGAGGGATCGGTCTTGGACCAATCTTATTTAACATTTTTGTTAATGACCTTGGCACAAACAGAGGGAGTGTGCTAATAACATTTGTGGATGACACACAGTTGGGAGGTATTGCTAATACAGGAGGAGGACCAGAATATCATACAAGAAAATCTGGATGACCTTGAAAACTGGATTAACAGAAATGGGATGAAATTTAATAGTGCAAAGTGCAAGGTCATGAACTTAGGGACTAACAAGAATTTTTGCTATCAGCTGGAGACTTATCAGTTGGAAGCGACAGAGGAGGAGAAAGACCTGGGTGTATTGGCTGATCACAGGACAGTTATGAACTGCCAACATGATGTGGCCGTGAAAAAGGCTAGTGCGGTGCTAGGATGCATCAGATGAGGTATTTCCAGTATAGACAGTGCAGTATTAATACCATTATACAAGGCCCTGCTGAGACCTCATCTGGAATACTGCAGTTCCGGTCTCCCATCTTTAAGAAAGATGAATTCAAACTGGAACAGGTGCAGAGAAGGGCTACTAGGGTGATCTGAGGAATAAAATTTTTTTCTAACCATCAGAGGAGTGAAGTTCTGGAACAGTCTTCCAAGGAGAGAAGTGGGGGACAAAAAAACCTAACTGGCTTCAAGACTGAGCTTGATAAATTTATGAAGGGGATGGTATGATGGGACTGCCTACAATGGCAAGTAGCTGATCTGCAACTACTAGTAAGCAAATATCTCTAATGCCCGGAGATGGGACACTAGATGGGGAGGGCTCTGAGTTACCACAGAGAATTCTTTCCCAGTTGTCTAGCTGGTGGGTCTCGCCCACATGCTCAGGGTATAACTGATGGCCATATTTGGGATGAGAAGAAATTTTCCCCAGGTCAGATTGGCAGAGACCCTAGGGGTTTTTCACCTTTCTCTGCAGCATGGGGCACGGGTCACTTGCAGATTTAAACTAGTGTAACTGGTGGGTTCTATGTAACTTGAAGTCTTTAAACCATGATTGAGGACTTCAGTGACTCAGCCAGAGGTTATGGGTCAGTTACAGGAGTGGGTGGGTGAAATTCTGTGGCCTGCACTGAGCGGAGGGTCAGACAGATGATCATGATGGTCCGTTCTGGCCCTAAAGTCTATGAGTGTCCCCACCAACCCCTTTAGGTGTGTGTGGGGGTGCCATTGGCAGCATCCTGCTTCGCTTGTGCCTTAGGCCCTCTCTGACTGGCAATGGGAATTGTCCCAGGCTGTTCCTTGGAGACAGTCCGAGTCAGAGTGTCAGCACAAGGAGTTTAGATAAGAGCGGCTCTGTGCAGCTGGCACTGACAATGTGGGAGCACAGTGGCTGTGCTGTTTTGGAGTGCACCGAGCTTGCACTGCTGGGCAGGTGAGCAGCTCTGCGAAGGTTGTTTCTGGGAATGTGGAGTCCAGCATGGACACACTCTGTTTGGATACTGTTCAGTGACAACAAACTGCAGCAGACCAGGAAAACCTCCCTGCTGTGGCTGCTCCTGGGCTCCCAGGCCCCTCTCTGAGAACAGAGCTGCCTGTGAGGCTGAGATCCTTGCATGGAAGCAGCCATTTAAATGCAAACTCTCAGACTAAATTATTGTTCCCCTCTTTAATGCTGGGGCTAGTTCCATGAGCTGCTTGCCAGGCCTCTCTCAACAATAACAAGATTCCTGGTAGCGCTGGTGCTTGTGTCATTTGAAAGCTGTTCAGTGACGGGTGAACCCCCACAGCAGCAGAGGTCTGGCATGTCTGTTTATTCACAGCATTTTGGGCTGCAAAGCTTTCACAAACAGACTCATTTCCAGTCTTTCCTAGCTAGGACAGGGCTGGAAGGAGCCTGAGACCAGCTTCTGTCTCGGACACACATTACTGCTAGTGAGGAGCTGTGGGGAGAAGCACAGTGATGCACAAAAATAATGGTGCAAGGCACTGCTCTCCTGACTGTATCGAGCCCTGTCCAGTGCAAGGAGCGACCATGAGGATCGGTTCCTATTTTCCTCAAACTCCTGCCCTTGGTCCTGGCTCAGACAAGACAAGCAGTTGAGTTGTCATCACAATCCCCTTTCTCTTTGTTCAGGGTTATTGCTAAAAATGGCAAGCTTTTAACTAAGAGCAGTGCTGCTGAGCTTTCAGCAGGATGGCCTGGCAAGGCGCTCGGCCCCAGAGAATATAGTGGGGGAGAGGGAAAGCAAGCAGCAAAGAGGTATTATCCGTGCTGACCCACGTTTGATAACTCCAGGGGGAAAGTCACCTCATTTCCTGGTGTTCAATCTCAGATGGAGGCAGCTGGCTGGGTGCACGGCTGGGCCCCAGGTTGGGTCTCAGCCAGCTGGCTGGGCAGCAGGAGGTGCCATGTGAGGGGGCTTGTTGAATGGATTTAAAGTGTTGCAAGGGTGATTGGATGAGGTATTAATCTGCAAAAGGAGGAAGGTGTCTTAGGTGCTTCCTTGGAACCCCTGGGAGACGGATGGAGTGAATTCACCTTAGGGCTTGGGGATCTGCCAGTCTCTGCTGGGGATTTCGAAGATCTGGGGGGAGAGGGAGGGCGGGAGAGTTCTGTAGCTAAACAGGGTGAGACTCTGGAGTCAAGAATCCACAGGGCCCTCTCCAAGGGAAAATAACTCTTCACCCTTGAAGCTGTCAGTGCAGCCTTGCAGTAGCTCATCCTGGGAGGCTCTCTGGCAGTGGGGCCATGTTCCTGGTCATGATTCACTCCTGCACCTGGGTAGTGTCCCCTGACTCCCTCTCTCCAGGAGCAATCAGAATCATAGGACTGGAAGTGACCTCAAGAGGTCATCTAGTCCAGTCCCCTGCACTCAAGGCTGGACTAAGTATTATCTAGACCATCCCTGACAGGTATTTGTCTAACTTGCTCTTAAAAATCTCCAATGATTGAGATTCCACAACCTCCTTAGGCAATTCATTCCAGTTCTTAACCACCCTGAAAGTTAGGAAGTTTTTCCTAATGTCCAACCTAAACCGCCCTTGCTACAATTTAAGCTCATTGCTTCTTGTGCTATCCTCACAGGTTAAAAGAAGAACAGGAGTACTTGTGGCACCTTAGAGACTAACAAATTTATTAGAGCATAAGCTTTCGTGGACTACAGCCCACTTCTTCGGAAGCAGAAGTGGGCTGTAGTCCACGAAAGCTTATGCTCTAATAAATTTGTTAGTCTCTAAGGTGCCACAAGTACTCCTGTTCTTCTTTTTGCGGATACAGACTAACACGGCTGTTACTCTGAAACTCACAGGTTAAGAAGAACAATTTTTCTCCCCCCTCCTTGTAACAACCTTTTATGTACTTGAAAACTGTCATCATGTCCCCTCTCAGTCTTCTCTTCTCCAGACTAAACAAACCCAGTTTTTTTCAATCTTCCCTTATAGATCATGTTTTCTAGACCTTTAATCATTCTTGTTGCTCTTCTCTGGATGTTCACCAATTTGTCCATATTTTTCCTGAAATGTGGCACCCAGAACTGGACACAATAATCCAGCTGAGGCCTAATCAGCATGGAGTAGAGCAGAAGAATTACTTCTCATGTCTTGCTAATACATCCAAGAATGATGTTCGCTTTTTTTGCAACACTGTTACACTGTTGACTCATATTTAGCTTGTGATCCACTATGACCCTTAGATCCCTTTCTGCAATACTCCTTCCTAAGCAGTCATTTCCCATTTCGTATGTGTGCTACTGATTGTTCCTTCCTAAGTGGAGTACTTTGCATTTGTCCTTATTGAATTTCATCCTATTTACTTCAGACCATTTCTCCAATTCGTCCAGATCATTTTGAATTATAATCCTATCCTCCAAAGCACTTGCAACACCTTCAAGCTTGAATATCATCCACAAACTTTATAAATGTACTCTCTATGCCATTATCTAAATCGTTGATGAAGATATTGAACAGAACCAGACCCAGAACTGATCTCTGCAGGACCCCACTGGTTACTCCCTTCCAGCTTGACTGTGAACCACTGATAACTACTCCCTGGGAATGGTTTTCCAACCAGTTTTGCACCCTTATAGTAGCTCCACCTAGGTTGCATTTCCCTAGTTTGTTTACGAGAAGGTCATGCGAGACAGTAACAAAAGCTTTACTAAAGTCAAGATATAACACACCTACCGCTTCCCCCCTATCCACAAGGCTTGTTACCCTGTCAAAGAAAACTATCAGGTCGGTTTGTCACAATTTGTTCTTGACAAATCCATGCTGACTGTTACTTATCACCTTAGTATCTTCTAGATGTTTGCAAATTGATTGCTTAATTATTTGTTCCATTATCTTTCCGAGTACAGAAGTTAAGCTAACTCATCTGTAATTCCCTGGGTTGTCCTTATTTCCCTTTTTATAGATTGGCACTAGATTTGCCCTTTTCCAGTCTTCTGGGTATTAGAATCATAGAATATCAGAGTTGGAAGGGACCTCAAGAGGTCATCTAGTCCAACCCCCTGCTCAAAGCAGGACCAGTTCCCAGCTAAATCATCCCAGCCAGGGCTTTGTCAAGCCGGGCCTTAAAAACCTCCAAGGAAGGAGACTCCACCACCTCCCTAGGTAACGCATTCCAGTGTTTCACCACCCTCCTAGTGAAATAGTTTTTCCTGATATCCAACCTGGACCTCCCCCACTGCAACTTGAGACCATTGCTCCTTGTTCTGTCATCTGCCACCACTGAGAACAGCCGAGCTCCATCCTCTTTGGAACCCCCCTTCAGGTAGTTGAAGGCTGCTATCAAATCCCCCCTCATTCTTCTCTTCTGGAGACTAAACAATCCTAGTTCCCTCAACCTCTCCTCATAAGTCATGTGCTCCAGACCCCTAATCATTTTTGTTGCCCTCCGCTGGACTCTTTCCAATTTTTCCACATCCTTCTTGTAGTGTGGGGCCCAAAACTGGACACAGTATTCCAGATGAGGCCTCACCAATGTCGAATAAAGGGGAACGATCACGTTCCTCGATCTGCTGGCAATGCCCCTACTTATACAGCCCAAAATGCCGTTAGCCTTCTTGGCAACAAGAGCACACTGTTGACTCATATCCAGCTTCTCGTCCACTGTGACCCCTAGGTCCTTTTCTGCAGAACTGCTACCTAGCCATTCGGTCCCTAGTCTGTAGCAGTGCATGGGATTCTTCCGTCCTAAGTGCAGGACTCTGCACTTGTCCTTGTTGAACCTCATCGGGTTTTTTTCGGCCCAATCCTCTAATTTGTCTAGGTCCCTCTGTATCCGATCCCTACCCTCTAGTGTATCTACCACGCCTCCTAGTTTAGTGTCATCTGCAAACTTGCTGAGAGTGCAGTCCACACCATCCTCCAGATCATTAATAAAGATATTAAAAAAAACCGGCCCCAGGACCGACCCTTGGGGCACTCCGCTTGAAACCAGCTGCCAACTAGACATGGAGCCATTGATCACTACCCGTTGAGCCCGACGATCTAGCCAGCTTTCTATCCACCTTACAGTCCATTCATCCAGCCCATACTTCTTTAACTTGGCGGCAAGAATACTGTGGGAGACCGTATCAAAAGCTTTGCTAAAGTCAAGGAATAACACATCCACTGCTTTCCCCTCATCCACAGAGCCAGTTATCTCATCATAGAAGGCAATTAGGTTAGTCAGGCACGACTTCCCCTTCGTGAATCCATGCTGACTGTTCCTGATCACTTTCCTCTCCTCTAAATGTTTCATAATTGATTCCTTGAGGACCTGCTCCATGATTTTTCCAGGGACTGAGGTGAGGCTGACTGGCCTGTAGTTCCCCGGATCCTCCTTCTTCCCTTTTTTAAAGATGGACACTACATTAGCCTTTTTCCAGTCATCTGGGACCTCCCCCGATCGCCATGAGTTTTCAAAAATAATGGCTAATGGCTCTGCAATCTCACCCGCCAACTCCTTTAGCACCCTCGGATGCAGCGCATCCGGCCCCATGGACTTGTGCACGTCCAGTTTTTCTAAATAGTCCCGAACCACTTCTTTCTCCACAGAGGGTTGGTCACCTTCTCCCCATGCTGTACTGCCAAGTGCAGCAATCTGGGAGCTGACCTTGTGCTTGAAGAATTCCGTGGGGCTCTCCTCCTGCCAGGCTCCTGTTACACCTGTTGCCCCACCCCCCACATTTTAGATTTGTCTCCCATATTCAGTTCATCCCAGTTTTTTTGGCTCCGACCCTCTTCAGGGGAAGTAGCTTCTGGGTGGGGCCTGCTTCCTGCAGCTGGGGGATCAAAGAAGCCAGAGCCTCCAGCCATCACGGAATTGAGCTGAAGATCAAAGACACAGGCTCAACACACAAGGTTATTTTCTACAAAGAATCCTGGCCCTGAGGGACCCCAGCTCTGTTACCGAAGGGGAGGTACTACATGGCAACCTTTAAGGGGTGGAGGCTGAACTCCTTACCTCGTGGAGGACAGTGACAAAACTCCCAGTGACTTACTGGGGCCAGGATTTCATCTGCAGAACGTGCGGCATGAGTCGCTGTCCCTGGCAGACAGCTACCCGCCACACAACCATGGGAAGGCTTTCACACCATACAAATTGCTCAGGCTCCAAGACCTGCCTGCAATTCCCTCCTCCGGTTACAGATAAACACCTCGTCCAAAGAGCTAAACTCCCTTTAAATGCACCCCAGCAGGTCCCGTGAATCACACCCGTCTCCACGCTTTGCTAGCTGGAGGAGTCTGCATGGAAATGGCCTGCTGATTTGGCAGTGCTCTCAGCAGGCTGCCCTAGGAAGGCACCCATGATTAGGAATTCCGAATGTGACGTGTGCTATAGAAGAGAGGGTTTGATGGTACCTGTTCCTCAAGTGCATCCTGCTGCAGGATCTCAAATTGCTCTATCAGCATTAATGAATTAAAGCTCTCAACCTGCTTGGGAGGTGGGTATTTGTTATTATCCCCAAATACAAACGGGGAAACTGAGGCATGGAAGTGACTCTCCTGAGGTTGTCCAGAGTGAGAGATCAAGCTAGAACCCATCTTTCTTGACTCCCAGCCATTCCCCTGCCCTAATGAGTATTACCACCCTGGCTTCATGAAAGCATCACATAACCCCTTTGTCCTGAGCAAATACTTGGCGAATTCTTGCAGAGCATGGCCCTCAGGCCATACCATACCAATGGCTGCTGGGGGGAAGATCCCGTAAGTAACAGGGGAAAGGCTGATAAATGCTTTAGCTGCTGAGTCACTTTGAGCCTGCTCATTCTCAACTCCATTTGGCCTCCAGGAGAGTTGACAGCGCCTAGCACCGGCTCACATCCATGGTGAATACAGGGTCTTCTGTCTAGGCCCTTCTGCAGGGGAGGGGATAGCACAGCCATACACCTCCAGATCTTTCTAGTGGGAGACAACGGGTTCTCACAGTGGTCACAGCACAGTTCATCTACTGAACGTCCGGTCATGTGTGAAGGGAGCCCTCTGAGATAACATGGGCATCTGGTGATGCACAGCCCTTTGCGCTCATGCGAAGCAGGCACATTTAGCAAGGACAAAATGGAACAGTGGCCTAGAGATGCAGGTGCCTGCTAGGATCTGCTGCTTCATTTTGCTAAACTAGGTCATGCCATGAACTTGAAGGATGTGTCTGGTCCAGCTAAAAACGCAGGCTCAGCATAAAGTTTTTATATAGCAGTTGCTGAGAGTTGCTGGCACTGCTCTGCCAGGGACTGAGGTTGGATTACTGGGCTTGTGCCACCCCAGCTGGCAGGTAGCTAGGAGTGCTGCAGAGGTGCTGTGATCAGCCTCTGGGAGAAACAGGAACCACTCACTGCTCAACAGTGACCCGTTCGGGCACCCCAACTGCGGACTGTTGGGCCAAACTGGGGGCCACACAAAAGTCCCCTGGGGAACTAGATTGAGACCTTCCAGATTCATTTCACTTTGTGACCAAGCCAGGGCAAGCAGGTAATAGACTAGCGCATTGCTTGCCCTCCCTTACAGACCCCATCCTGGCCAGCTGCCTCAAGACGTCTTCCATACTCCCTGCTTTAATCCCCAGGGTGATCTCCTTGGCAAAGAGTAATTACCTGTGCCCCAGGGTGGCATTTCGGCTGGTGTTCTGCTGAGGGGCACTGAGACGGGAGGTGCCATTTCTGTTTGCTGTCATCTCTTTTATTTGTTTTGTAATTTGATTATTTTAGGAAACTGGAAACCTGCATTTGAAACAGGGAGGAAGGGGTTAACGTTTGCCCTCAGTGGGCTGACTGGTTTGCAGAGCTGTAACGAAAAGTGACAGCTGGAGCTTTTAGTCTTTCATGGTTTATGGATGAATTTTCCAAAGTGGCCGGAGGCCATCCCGCAACCCCTTTGCCATGTCAGGAGTTCTAAAACCTGCCTCAGCCATGGGTGAAATCTAGATCTGACCCAGGGAGCATCAGTGCCATTTCTAACACAGGTGCGTAACTTAGGTGTGTCGACAGCTGTGGCCAAGAGTGCTTTGTGTCCTTTGGGACTGGCAGGAAGCATGTGAGCTCTCACTTCGTTCCCTTGAGGTTAGACTGCTGCAGTGTGCTATGCTGCAGAACCTCGCAGAAAGCGAAGGGAGTACAGACTGGGGGCATGCCTGAGTTTCACGCCAGGAGCAGCACTTAGTGTTATGGTGTATATTACAGTCATGTCTAAAGCCCCATGTGCTAGGGCTGAATAAACACTCAGCCCCTGCCCCAAAGAGCTTACAATCTAAACAGATCAGGAGGGGAAACTGAGGCAGTGACCATCCCAATGTCACTTAGCAGGCTGGTGACTGAGCCAGGAACAGAACTCAGTTCTCCTGACTCCCAGGCCTGTGCCCCAATCCATTAGGCAATGCTGCCTCTCAGCACCGGCTGTGAATTGGCTTCTGGGAGGAATTGGAGGACTGGTTTATCCTATGACGCTCTAAATGGCAGGGAACCTGGGTACATGGGAGCTGCCTCTCTCCCTGCCATGCTGCTGCCATTGAAATCACGGGTGCGTCTCATACTGGCACCCCCTTGATATAAACAGAAGTGGGTGACTGGCAGGGTGGTCTCAGCTTTACAATCTGGTCCACCAGAGCCTGCAAGGCCCCTTTTCTCTCCTTGGCCTACGGGATAGGGGACTGGTAGTCCATCGTATTTGCATTTATTGTGGAATTATATTGTCAGGGTGCCCAGAGGGGGGATGGAGGCTGTTTCTGTTTGCACAGCTCTGAAAGAACTCGCTCCAGCCCATGCAGATGCAAGCCTTGCAGCTCAGAATTACAAGCTCAGCTTTATGGCACGCTTCCCATTGCGTCTGCCCCCCGCTCTTAGCTCCTTGGACTCTCTTTAACCCAGGACTGGGGCAGGGGTTTTGCAGCAGCTGCTCTCTCTTCTGGGTGCTATTGTCATTGCCTGGAGGGCCATCCCAGAGGAGAGAAGCTATTTGTGTGCGGGGAGTAAGGTGACACTTAGGAGAGGAAAATTCCAAAGGCTCATGCAGTCTGAGACAGCTGTGTGGCTACTGGCCCCAACTCGCTGTTCATCGCAGACAGGAGCTGGATTTTCCACTGTGTGCAGCAAAGTGGGTACAAAATACTGTTGAATTGCAATGGGAACTTAACAGCCAGTGCTCTGCATCAGCCTGGGGACGCGGGGCTGATTCTGCCTCTGCTCTGGTGGCTCACAGAGGCAGTAAAGGCAGTGCAGCCACTGGGAAAACTTCCACTGGCTGAAGGGCCACTGTATGCAGCCTACGCTGCCTCTTTCCCCAGGCAGTGCTTAGGTGGCAGTGTGTATCAGGGGAGGAAGGGATGTTCTGGCTGAGTAACACCGTTAAAAGCCTAATTCTAGTCTGAAGTTCTCTAGCTTCAGTTTCCAGCCATTGTGTCCTTTTTGGTTAGATTAAAGAGCCATCTACTAGGGTTACCATATTTCAATCCTGCAAAAAGAGGACACTCCATGGGGCCCCGGCTCCGCCCCAACTCTGCCCCCAGGGTGACCAGAGGGGGGGAAAAAACGGCGGCAGAGCAAAAAACAAAAAGCCAACCCCCCCCGCACCATTCCTCCTCCCTCCGCAAGTGCTGGAGGGAGGCCCAGGAGACACAGGGGGAGCGCGGAGCCGGGGTGAGTGTGAGTCTGGCCTGGCCCCAAGCAGGCAGGACTCGGGCAGTACCTGGAGGGAGAGTAGGGGGGCCGCGGTGGCTGTTCGTTCTCCCCACCTGGGCAGCCGGACTCGGGAGCAGCCACTGCTGCAGCTCCCACTGCCGCGGGGGGAGGAAGCGGCCATGGCGCTTGGCGGCTGCGGCTTTGGCGCCTGGGCCCGAACCCCCTGAGGCTGGGCCTGTTGTGGGGACCCAGCAGTGCGCACGCTGCACCCAGCCCCTGGCCAGTCACGTCTGGGCTGGCTGCCCAGCTGGTGCTGCAATCCCGCAGCGGTGCTGGGGCGGAGGCATCAACAGCCCAGCCCCGTTTGTTCCCCTGCGGGACCCGAGCGGGACGGGGGGGCTGGGGCCTGCTGCCCCCACTCCGGGGCCGCCTGCAGGATTGCACCAGCTGGGTCCCCGCAGCAGGCCTGGGCTCAGGGGGTTCATGCCCCAGGCGCCAGAGCCGCAGCCGCAGAGCGCCACATGCTTGGCACTTCCCCCCACAGCAGTGGGAGCTGCAGCAGTGTCTGCTCCCGAGTCCGGCTGCCCAGGTGGGGAGAACGAACAGCCGCCGCCTGGCCCCGGAAAGTTGGAGCCCGGGGAGGAGGCGGTTCCCTTACCATGCCTCCCTATTTTCCCGGACATGTCCTGCTTTTTGGAAATTCCTCCCGGATGGGGATTTGAGGACCAAAAAGCCGGACATGTCCGGGAAAATCCAGACGTATGGTAACCCTACTGGAGCAGGGCCCCTGGCCCTGGATATTGCTGGAGCTCGGGCACCACAAAAGAATATAACCCGCCGCCCCACCACCCCATATTCACACCCCCACCCCCAGACAGGCCCCCAGGACTCCCACGCTCCATCCAACCACTCCCCGCCCCCTGACAGCCCCCCCCCCGAACTCCCAACCCCCAACCTCCCCGACTGTGCCCTGGGACTCCCCTTACCATGCCCATGCCTGCTGGCTCCATGTGTAGGCAAAACACGCTGCTGGGGGGGACTGTTTTTGTTGTTACTCTGGGCTGCAGGCGGGGGGGGGGGAGCAGGGAAGGGGCTCTGGCTGCTGGAGGCCAATGGGAGTGGCTCAATCAGGCCCAGCCACCCAATCAGCGAGGCTGCACTCTGCATGGACAGGAGAGAGGGGAGGGAAGGAGGAAAAATCCCGGCCCTTTTAACCTTGTTACCAATTCCTCTCGGACAGCTATTTAAAGACACAAAAGCCGGACATGTCGGGGGAAATATGGACAGATGGTAACCCTACATCTACGATGAGAAATGTCTTTCCCATGTAGGTCCTTGTAGACTGTGATCAAGTCACCTCTTAGCCTTCTCTTGGATTAACTAAATAGGCTGAGCATCTTTAGAGTATGTCTACATTGGAGCTGGAAGTGTAATGTTTAGCTCAGGTTGCCTTATCCATGTTAACTCAGTCAGAGCTAGCACACTAAAACAGATGTGTAGCTGTTGTGGCATGAGCGGCTAGCAGCCCTACGTACGTGCCTAAGGTTTCGGATGGGATCGTACTCAGGGTGGCTAGCCTGTTGGGCCACCATGACTACATCTCTCTCTTAGCATGCTACCTCCATGATAGTTAGTGAGTTCCAACCCTGAGTTGGAAATTGCACCTCCTACTCCAGTGTAGACATACCCTCAGTTGCAAAAACTGTCAGGTTTTCAGACCTCGAATCATTCTTGTATCTCTTTCCTGAAGCTTTTCCAATTTTTCAACATCTTTTTGAAGTGTGGACACCAGAACTGGACACAATATTCCATTCACTAATGCCATCTTCAGAGGTAATACCAAATCCCTACACCTGTTTGATATACCTCTGCTAATATAAACAAGGACTGTATTTTTACCCACAGCATCACACTGGGAGCTCATGTTCAACTGGTCCTCCACCATGACCCCCTAAGTCCTTTTCAGAGTTTCTGGTTTCCAGGATACAGTCTCCCATTTTGTAAGTGTGGCCTACAATCCTTGCTCCTAGATTTACCTTGGACCTAGCATTTGGCTGTGTTAATATGCATATTGTTCAAATGATTGCTCTGTGTAATTGATCTGCCCCCAACATTATTTACCACTCCACCAGTTCTTGTGTTATCTGCAGATTTTACCAGCAATGATTTTATATTTTCTTCCAAATCATTGATAAAGATATTGAAATGCATTGGGCTAAGAACAGATCCTTGCCACTTGCACTAGAAACACCCCCCTCAGATGATGATGCCCTTTTGAGAATTACTTTTTGAGATCTGTCAGTTAGTCAGTTTTTAATCCATTTAATGTGTCTACCTTGATTTTTGTGTAAGGCTAATATTTTTACCAGTCAAATGCCTTACAATAGTCTGTCTGTTATGTCACTATGGTTACGTTATCAACCAAATGTGTGATAGCATCAAAAACCAATATCCTGTTTGTTTGACAAGGCCTAATTTTCATAAAACACGTGTGACTGGCATTAATTATGCTTCATTACTGGCAATTTTGAAATGAAGATTGGATATTTTTCTAAAGATATTGTGTAATTCAAACAGGAATTATTTTGGGGCAAATTCTGTGACCCGTGTTCCACAGGAGATCAGACTAGATGATCACAGTGTCCTTCTGGCCTATGCTGCCATCCTTTCATTCTTCTGTTTTTATGTCTTAGTTCTCTTCCATTCTTCCATAAAGCCCCACTCCTGCTTTCCCTGGCTTGGCTCACTGTGTTCCTTCCCCTCTTCCCCTCCTGACCTGTTCTATGCCTCTTCAAAGCACCAGGCAAAGGATACCACTGTGCTGTCCTGGGCACCTGGAAAATAGCAAATGCTACAGTATACATGGAAATAAACTGGTAATTTCCTGCTCCCATTCAGCTGCTCTGTCTTAGGAGCAGGGGGAGCCCCCTTCAGGATTGGGGGAGAACACAGATTCCTTTTTAATATCAAAGAATTGGAATGAGTAACACAGTGTTGTCAACTCTCTGTGAGTCTCATAATATCTGGTGCTTTTCTTAAAGCCCCAAGTCCTGGAGTCATGTGATCAAAAGAGAATCTCAACTTTCATTTTTAAAAAGTATGTTTCTAGCCCTAACGGTTGCAGAGAAAAGCTTGGGACTGTGATCCGAACGTCACCTAAAGCTCAGAAACCAGAAGGCAAATAAAAAGAACCCATTTTTTAAAGGATTTTAAGGATTTTAGGCCAATCTCATAATGTTTTGAGAATTGCCTCATGATTTTTAAACTCTAGGGTTGGCAGTCCTGAGCAGTGTTTCTAAGCCTAAAGGAATAAAGCTTTTATTTGGGGGGGCCATGTTTGCTGCTGCATGTGAACCTGGAGTCCTGAGGCATCAAATAATTCCTTAGGCCCTGCAGTCTTGTTTTAGAGTTGCCCCTTGCCCTGTTGTCAGTGGAAGGATGATTGATGTTCCTGCAGCAGGGTGAGTGATGCCTCACAAAGCTCTGTCAGTGGCATGCACCTGGGCCCTCATTTGATGCGCTGCAGCCATTCTTCATGCCGGCAGCAATCATGAAAACAGCAGAAATGTGGGACTGACAATACTAGCTAGATGCCAGTCCTGAGGCTAGACAGGTGCTCTGTAATCCACCCATCCACAGCTCTGCCTGCTGGCATAAATTAGACCAATATATCTTTCCCATTAGAAAATACATTGACAATCCACTCTGCAATCTATATGGTGTACACTGAGGAGTGGCCGGGAAATATGGGGGTTGTGAAAGCTCGTTTGAAGTAAATATGCCTGCCATACCCCTTCACTGTGATTGATGTTTCTGTTCCTTTGCTCTCTCCCCGCTCCTCTTGCAGGCGAGGGGAGCCCAAATCCCTAAGGTTAAACTATTGTAACAAATCTAGGATTTCTCACTGGTCACCATTCTGCACATCCTGCCCTGGGATAGAATCCTGTTCCCACTGCACCATGTGCCCAGGCCTGGCCCTGCTATTAGCACTAATGGGCCTTTGTTAGCTGGAGCACCAGATGGGAGCACAGCAAATCCCTAGAGAGCCTTTGTGCAAGCATTGGTTAGAGGCTCCCATCCCAATGCTGAAATCTAAGCTTTTGCTCACTGTTGTCAGTGGCTACCGCTGTGGTGCTCTGCTCTTGTTCGATGATGATAACAGTCGGCTGCGTGTGTGTGTTCCCTCTGTGTGCTGCCCCGGCTCTGCGCAGCTCGCTGGCACAGCAAACCCCGAGAGAACCCCCAAAGACCACAGACTCCGATAAGGTACGAAGGAACCTGAGCTAGGTTTATTGTTAAACGAAGCACAGTAATAGTTTCCCGTAGACTCTACAAGAAATACTACGAATTTGTGCCCCCTGGCAATGGACTGGCTCAGTCAGTGGCGGGACTTTCCACTGCCCCCTAGGCCAGACAAAGATGTGCACTCCGGGATCTATTTTTATACAGTTACAGGACAGATTACTCATCCCTACTGACATATTGAGGTACAGCCCCTTGACTTATTGCAGGCTGTCTCCCCCTTTGATCATGTCGGTTCAAACAAACAGATCTATCCATCATGTTGTCCTTTTGACCCTTTCTTTAAGATGCACCTGCCTTTCCTTGTTATCTCTGTGGAGTGTTCTGATGCCATTTTGGCACAAGTTCCTCTTTTTAGCACTTATGTGTGGGTGCACATGCTTCTAGCAGCCCTCTTCTTGCCAACTTCTGTGAGTCGGGCCTGCCTCTGGCTCACAGCCCAGCTTTTGCTTAGCAATGCCTGGAAGTACTTTGGTTCAGGCTTCAGGCCTCAGACTGGGCCTTTGATACAAGAGTTATATTTCAGGGCCTCATCTTACTACACTCACCTTTACCATCTTGAAAAATCAGATCATATCCATTGTATCCATAAATGCACCAACCCAGCATGCAGGCTGTCTACACACAGAAAAGTTCTATTTACACATTTATACAAAATGCTCACTGGCAGCGATGTAGCGCTATATGTTATTGTGAAGGAGCCATTCAGAAATGAGCTCAAGTTGGTAGGTCTGCCACATGAGAGAGTCTCCAAATCTTATGTGTGATGTCATCATAAGACAAAGCGCCATATTCAAAACTTAACTAACATTTTATCAGTAAATTTTATGTAGTAGAAAATCTGCACGACAGCAATTATGAGACTTTCTACATTAGTGATAAATACACATATCATAGCAACATAAAACACAAGTAACACAGCTTTTTCTGTGCCAAATTTTAAACTAAGTACTGTAGCAAGGCACATCCAAAGCACACATGTAGTCAGTCAAAAAGCCAAGCGCTTGAATCACTGTAGAGTTACTCTGGTTTCAAGTTGGTGCAACTCTCTAGGCACTAAATAACTGGGGTTACCTCTCAACAGAAGGGGAATAATGCAATGGGGAAATCAAGCCCCAAATCTTCATACCTCAACCCACAATTTTTCGTGTGGAAAAACTTGCAATCTGAGCACACACCGCATTTGCTTTGCATTCACTAATCGTGTGGCTGGGCACCAAAGGCAAAGATAGAGACCACTTTTGAAAATGTGGTCTCTGGATTACAGAAACCAAACACACAGCTCCATGCTGCCATGCAATTAAACAAACAACCCCCTGTTACAACAATTATGTCCTCAGCACTTTTCACAGATCATGATACCTAGTTGATGTTATATTAATAGCTTAATCAGGGACTTATGATCTCTCTGCTTATGTATCACAGAAATGATGCCTGACCTAGATAAAAAGCCAGCCTTCACCAACTATGTAACTTCCTTTAAATACAGTACAGTAACTCCTCACGTATTGTTACGTTGCTAATCAATTTGGGAACATACTCATTTAAAGTTGTGCAATGCTCCACTCTTACGTTGTTTGGCTGCCTGCTTTCTCCACAGCTGGCAGCCTCCCTACGCCCTGCTCCCCCCAGAGCCTCCCGCCCGCCAGCAGACCCCGCGGATCAGTGCCTTTCCCCTCCTCCCCCACCTCCTGCCCGCGGCAATCAGCTGGCTTGCGGCGTTTTGGAGGCAGGAGGGAGGGGGAAGGAGCGAGGACTCAGCACGCAGGCTCCCCCTCCCTCCTGCCTCCTGCCTGCGGCAATCAGCTGGCTTGCAGCGTTCGGGAGGCAGGGGCGGGAGGGGGACCCTGCGCGCCGAGTCCTCGCTCCTTCCCCCTCCCTCCTGCCTCCAAAACGCCACAAGCCAGCTGATTGCCCTGGGCAGGAGGAAGGCGGGAGGAGTGAGGACTCGACACACCTCCCCCCTCCCTCCCCTGCCTCCTACCGGTGGCAATCAACTGGATTGCAGCATTTTGGAGGCAGAAGGGAGAGGGGAGGAGCGAGGACTCGGCAGGCAGGGTCCCCCTGCCTCCCGAACGTGGCAAGCCAGCTGATTGCCCCGGCAGGAGGAAGGGGGAGGAGCCAGGACGCAGCGAGCGAAGTAAAGGGGGAGAAGGTGGGGGGGGAGAAGAGGCGGGTCAAGGGTCAGGGCTTGGGGGAAAGGGTGGAGTGGGCGGGCTGAAGGTTGAACCCCCGACGCCAGGTACTTGCAGAGTAGGGGAAGCTGCCCTGGAACCTAACCCCCCCACCATTTACATTAATTCTTATGGGGAAATTGGATTCGCTTAACATCATTTCACTTAAAGTTGCATTTTTCAGGAACATAACTACAACGTTAAGGGAGGAGTTACTGTACCTCTAAGGCTTGGTCTACACTACCCCCCCCAATTCGAACTAAGGTACGCAACTTCAGCTACGTGAATAACGTAGCTGAAGTCGAAGTACCTTAGTTCGAACTTACCTTGGTCCACACGCGGCAGGCAGGCTCCCCCCGTCGACTCCGCGGTACTCCTCTCGCCGAGCTGGAGTACCGCAGTCGACGGCGAGCACTTCCGGGTTCGACTTATCACGTCCAGACTAGACACGATAAGTCGAACCCAGAACTTCGATTTCCAGCCGTCGAACTACCTGGTAAGTGTAGCCAAGGCCTTAGATACATCTGCTGTTCTGGTAGGGTTGTCCATATGGCGCAAGATTCTCTTGTATGCTCCACCTACTTTTGGGCCACTTCATAAACTCAATTTAACTGATTGATCAGACCAAGATGACAATGGTTTTCCATTGTCAAAATGTTGCATAGGAGCTAGAGTCCACCAGTGAATCTAGCCTAGTTAGGAAACACACATTCTAACAGAGTAAAGAGATTAATTCTGATCAGGGGCTGCTGCCCATCCAGCCCTTGCAACCTTACCCTGGCCTCTTTAGCCTCTATCCACGGGGCCAGAGACCCCCTCCCCATCTGCCTTCCTAGCAACACTCCCCTGGCCTCCTGCCTCAGGGTTGGGGACCTGCTGCTCAGCCCCTCTGTCTTCCCTCTAATCTTTCCCCTGGAGCTGCTCAGCTCAGCTACAGCGGGACCCAGGCACCCCTTTGCCCCAGCCCCTTGCACTCTGCACCCCCATCCCATCCTGCACACCCTCCCTGGCCTCCCACTGCACCACCCCCCATCCCGTGTGCCCTGCCTGGCCCCCCCACAACACATGCACCCTACACCCCCATCCCATCCCAGCCTGCATGCCCTGTTTGTCCTCCCCACAACACATGCACCCCCCCACACACCTGCCACTCCCAGCCCAGCCCAGCACACCCGCCCTGCCTGGCTCCCCACAGCACCCCCCAGTCCACCCTCTGCACCTTTTGGGATGAGTTCCTTGCTGTTGGGCTCATAGTGTGCAGTGGCCACAGTGCAAGGCCAGGGTATTGACAGGGGCTGCCTGGGCTGCAGAGCCTATGGCGGGGAAGGGAGGCAGGCATGGATTGGCAGGTGTGGACTGCGCGCTAACGTGAAGTACTGGCAGTGCTCACCCAAGCCCCTCAGTGCGTGAGCCACAGCTACCATCTTACCTGCACTGGGGATGGGGAGCTGGGAAGCGGGCAGGAGCACTTCCTTAGCAGCCTGGCAGAGGCTGCTTCTTGCTCCTCAGAGCCCTGGCTGGTAGGCAGCTGCCTAGTCTGCCTATAGGTGTAACCACGATGGTGCCTAAGATAGAAAGGCCTATGCTGGGTGGGCCCCCATAACCCTGAGGGTCCTGGTGCGACTGCACCACTGTAGCTATGAGTGGCACAAATGTGCCCAGGCTGGTATATTCCATCTGGGTCTGACCATCTTCTCGCTATTACACCGAAGGGGGTCATATGGGAGCTCTGATGAGAGCTAAGACCTCCCTATTTGTCATGGTTACTGCCAGAAGGTCAAGAGCCATGTAAACTGTAAGCTGTTAGGTTGCAAACCCTTTGAAGTGAGCTGGGACATGTCACCTGTGGCGAGATGGGGTCTCAGGGCTAATGCACTCTGTGGTGAGACCAGTGCACATCCGTGGAGGTGGCACTTTTTTCCTATCTGGTTGAGCTTCACACTTGAGCAGTGAGAAAAGCAAACGAACCTCAGGAGGATTTTCAGGGGGAGGGAGCTAAGAGACAGTAGCTTGTGACTGGATAAGAAATGGCACCAGTGGCTAGTCGTCACAGGAGGACCTTCTGCTAGTGGGGAGAGCTCATGAAGGATTGGGCCCAGCTCTTTGGACAGGACGAGCACTGCAAGGAATAACCGTGAGAGACTTTATTAGCCAGGAAAGTAACTTGGTAAGATGTTATAGGCTATAGTGTGTGTGTGTGTTATGTTCTTTTACCTGAAACCTTACACCTCCAGGCCCTTATCCAGGCTTTCACATGAATCTCTGCACTGAGCTCTGTTAAATAAACTTCAGTGTAGTTTTACTATAGACCTGTCTCAGGGCCGTGTGCTTAGGAGGGTGTTGAACTAAGGTAAAACTGTTGATTGGGGTGCCCGGAGGCAGCAAATCGGTGTGCATTGTAGGGGGCCAGAAGATGGGGACTGGGCACTGAGTGTCACAATCCTGGGTGTGTATATTGCTAGCCTTCAGCAGAAAAGAGCAGGACTCCCAGATCAGATAGCTGGCACAGCAAACTTTGATCAAACTGCCCAGTAATCACAGACCCATTCACGGTGAAGGAACTCGTCAGGTTTATCATAGACAAAGCACAGCATGGGTGCCCTATACGTGCTACAAATACACTCAATGCATGTATGCCATGACAATGGACGCAACTCAGTGAATGGTGGAACGTTCTATTCCTCACTCAGCTGGCCAAAGACACCCCTTTGAGACCCCTCTTTATACACCAATACAAACAAGTTACGTGATGCCCCTCTGATGTAGTTAGTTGCTGCCCCTGATGTGGTTAGCTACCACCCATTATCTTGTACATGTTGATTTGATCAAAACATCTCTATCCATCACACTGTCATCCTGAGGGGTCAGTGTGTTCTCATTACCTTTGGGGGTGGGGGCTATACCATATGTGGTGTCAGGGTGTTCTGGTACCACCCTTCTGGAATGTGCTTGCATGAGTGTCCTGTGACTGTACTTTGTAGGAATGTGTGAGTTTTTTGCAATACCTTGTTCTTAACAGATTCTGAGAGCTAGCATGTAGGCAGAGCCTGACTTCTACTCACAGCCTGTCTTTTGCTAACTTTGCTTTTTATCTGCAAAGCTTGCTCACTACTTTTGTTCAGGCCTTAGGGTTCACACCAGGCTTCTGATACAAGGCCTTATGTCATCATTGAATATCAAGGTTAGAAGGGACCTCAGGAGGTAATCTAGTCCAACCCCCTGCTCAAAGCAGAACCAATCCCCAACTATTTTTTTTGCCCCAGAGCCCTAGCTGGCCCCCTCAAGGATTGAACTCACAACCCTAGGTTTAGCAGGCCAATGCTCAAACCACTGAGCTATCCCTCCCCCCCATGCCTCAGACTCTCTTTCTACTACACCTTGAAAAGTGGCACGCTGGACCACTGGAGAGGGTGACCAAACAGCATCAAAATCACATCTTTCGTTGTTTCCATTTCCCATTGAAATGTTGCCGAATGTGTCTGACATGCTCTAGTTACGAAGAGCCGCACACGGGCCATTAGGCCCAGCCCAGCTGTTCTGGTAGGACCCTAGGTGCACCATGACATGGAGCCCTTGTGGCTCTGGTCCGACCCCACATGGAGTGGTGAGGGCAGGGGGGCCTCTTCCCCTCCCAGGAGGCAGAGCTAGCATCTTGGGCACCTTGTCCCCCACTTGCATAACAGCAGCAAGGCACCCCTTTTCCCTGTAGAGAGGCAGCAACCCCCTCGGTATGTATCCCAGCAGTGCAGCATCTCTGCATGAGTGCGGAGGTGAGATTGGCCTGCTGCGCTCTCCTCTTGCCACACCCACACAGTTCCCTGCTGGGGAGGGGCACTGGCAGAGCTCTCTGGAGAAATCCTGGGATGGGTTGCCAGTGAGAAGCATGGGACAGCTCCCCCTCTCTCAGCTGTTGTTTTCAGCTGGGTGCTGACTGGTAGATGTCAGTGCATTGGGTCTACAAGGGTCAGGCTTTTCAAGCTTTTCTTCACAGTTATGGAGGCTTGGGACCTAGTTTGTTTTAAATGAAAGCAGATATCACAGAACTCCAGAAGCTAAGGCCCTGGTGCACACACACACTAGCAAGGTCATTCCTGTATTCCAGTCTATTTTAATTGAAGCAGCCGTTGGAATTTATTTTTCCTTGCACTTTGTGTCTGGACACTGGCTATTTGCTGGCCTACATCTGTGCATGGTACTGTAGCTGGGACAAGGGCTGTATGTTATGCTATGTCCTATTTGTATCTAAGAGCGGCAGACTGTCATAGAATCATAGAATATCAGAGTTGGAAGGGACCTCAAGAGGTCATCTAGTCCAACCCCCTGCTCAAAGCAGGACCAATTCCCAGCTAAATCATCCCAGCCAGGGCTTTGTCAAGCCGGGCCTTAAAAACCTCCAAGGAAGGAGACTCCACCACCTCCCTAGGTAACGCATTCCAGTGTTTGACCACCCTCCTAGTGAAATAGTTTTTCCTGATATCCAACCTGGACCTCCCCCACTGCAACTTGAGACCATTGCTCCTTGTTCTGTCATCTGCCACCACTGAGAACAGCCGAGCTCCATCCTCTTTGGAACCCCCCTTCAGGTAGTTGAAGGCTGCTATCAAATCCCCCCTCATTCTTCTCTTCTGCAGACTAAACAATCCCAGTTCTCTCAGCCTCTCCTCATAAGTCATGTGCTCCAGACCCCTAATCATTTTTGTTGCCCTCCGCTGGACTCTTTCCAATTTTTCCACATCCTTCTTGTAGTGTGGGGACCAAAACTGGACACAGTATTCCAGATGAGGCCTCACCAATGTCGAATAAAGGGGAACGATCACGTTCCTCGATCTGCTGGCAATGCCCCTACTTATACAGCCCAAAATGCCGTTAGCCTTCTTGGCAACAAGAGCACACTGTTGACTCATATCCAGCTTCATATCCACTGTGACCCCTAGGTCCTTTTCAGCAGAACTGCTACCTAGCCATTTGGTCCCTAGTCTGTAGCAGTGCATGGGATTCTTCCGTCCTAAGTGCAGGACTCTGCACTTGTCCTTGTTGAACCTCATCAGGTTTTTTTCTGCCCAATCCTCTAATTTGTCTAGGTCCCTCTGTATCCGATCCCTACCCTCTAGTGTATCTACCACGCCTCCTAGTTTAGTGTCATCTGCAAACTTGCTGAGAGTGCAGTCCACACCATCCTCCAGATCATTAATAAAGATATTAAACAAAACCGGCCCCAGGACCGACCCTTGGGGCACTCCACTTGAAACCGGCTGCCAACTAGACATGGAGCCATTGATCACTACCCGTTGAGCCCGACGATCTAGCCAGCTTTCTATCCACCTTACAGTCCATTCATCCAGCCCATACTTCTTTAACTTGGCGGCAAGAATACTGTGGGAGACAGTATCAAAAGCTTTGCTAAAGTCAAGAAATAACACATCCACTGCTTTCCCCTCATCCACAGAGCCAGTTATCTCATCATAGAAGGCAATTAGGTTAGTCAGGCACGACTTCCCCTTCGTGAATCCATGCTGACTGTTCCTGATCACTTTCCTCTCCTCTAAATGTTTCATAATTGATTCCTTGAGGACCTGCTCCATGATTTTTCCAGGGACTGAGGTGAGGCTGACTGGCCTGTAGTTCCCCGGATCCTCCTTCTTCCCTTTTTTAAAGATGGGCACTACATTAGCCTTTTTCCAGTCATCTGGGACCTCCCCCGATCGCCATGAGTTTTCAAAAATAATGGCTAATGGCTCTGCAATCTCACCCGCCAACTCCTTTAGCACCCTCGGATGCAGCGCATCCGGCCCCATGGACTTGTGCACGTCCAGTTTTTCTAAATAGTCCCGAACCACTTCTTTCTCCACAGAGGGTTGGTCACCTTCTCCCCATGCTGTACTGCCCAGTGCAGCAATCTGGGAGCTGACCTTGTGCGTGAAGACAGAGGCAAAAAAATCATTGAGTACATTAGCTTTTTCCACATCCTCGGTCACTAGGTTGCCTCCCTCATTCAGTAAGGGGCCCACACTTTCCTTGATTTTCTTCTTGTTGCTAACATACCTGAAGAAACCCTTCTTGTTACTCTTAACATCTCTTGCTAACTGCAACTCCAAGTGTGATTTGGCCTTCCTGATTTCACTCCTGCACGCCTGAGCAATATTTTTATACTCCTCCCTGGTCATTTGTCCAATCTTCCACTCCTTATAAGCCTCTTTTTTGCGTTTAAGATCAGCAAGGATTTCACTGTTTAGCCAAGCTGGTCGCCTGCCATATTTACTATTCTTTCTACACATCGGGATGGTTTGTTCCTGCAACCTCAATAAGGATTCTTTAAAATACAGCCAGCTCTCCTGGACCCCTTTGCCCTTCATGTTATTCTCCCAGGGGATCCTGCCCATCTGTTCCCTGAGGGAGTCAAAGTCTGCTTTTCTGAAGTCCAGGGTCCGTATTCTGCTGCTCTCCTTTCTTCCTTGTGTCAGGATCCTGAACTCGACCATCTCATGGTCACTGCCTCCCAGGTTCCCATCCACTTTTGCTTCCCCTACTAGTTCTTCCCTGTTTGTGAGCAGCAGGTCAAGAAAAGCTTTGCCCCTAGTTGGTTCCTCCAGCACTTGCACCAGGAAATTGTCCCCTACACTTTCCAAAAATTTCCTGGATTGCCTGTGCACCGCTGTATTGCTCTCCCAGCAGATATCAGGGTGATTAAAGTCTCCCATGAGAACCAGGGCCTGTGATCTAGCAACTTCTGCTAGTTGCCAGAAGAAAGCCTCGTCCACCTCATCCCCCTGGTCTGGTGGTCTATAGCAGACTCCAACCACAACATCACCCTTGTTGCTCACACTTCTCAACTTTATCCAGAGACTCTCAGGTTTTTCTGCAGTATCATACCGGAGCTCTGAGCAGTCATACTCCTCTCTTACATACAACGCAACTCCCCCACCTTTTCTGCCCTGCCTGTCCTTCCTGAACAGTTTATATCCATCCATGACCGTACTCCAGTCATGTGAGTTATCCCACCAAGTCTCTGTTATTCCAATCACATCATAGTTCCCTGACTGTGCCAGGACTTCCAGTTCTCCCTGCTTGTTTCCCAGGCTTCTTGCATTTGTGTATAGGCACTTAAGATAACTCAACGATCGTCCCTCTTTCTCAGCATGAGACAGGAGTCCTCCCCTGTTGCGCTCTCCTGCTTGTGCTTCCTCCCAGGATCCCATTTCCCCACTTACCTCAGGGCTTTGGTCTCCTTCCCCCGGTGAACCTAGTTTAAAGCCCTCCTCACTAGGTTAGCCAGCCTGCTGGCGAAGATGCTCTTCCCTCTCTTCGTTAGGTGGAGCCCGTCTCTGCCTAGCACTCCTTCTTCTTGGAACACCATCCCATGGTCGAAGAATCCAAAGCCTTCTCTCCGACACCACCTGCGTAGCCATTCGTTGACTTCCACGATTCGACGGTCTCTACCCCGGCCTTTTCCTTGCACAGGGAGGATGGACGAGAACACCACTTGCGCCTCAAACTCCTTTATCCTTCTTCCCAGAGCCACGTAGTCTGCAGTGATCCGCTCAAGGTCATTCTTGGCAGTCCCAGATCTGTGTGCAGAACTCCTGACGGAGCATGAGTCTCACTGCCCCAGCCACGCAGATTTGCTTTCCTTTCATGAGTACCAGGCCATGAGAAATATTCTGAGCCCAGGCCAGGCTGTCGGCTTTCCCCAGCTCACTGAGCAGTGGGATCCCAGGGCAGCGGTTTGGTCTCCATCGGTATTGACAGAGAGCCCCAGGACATGAGTAAATAACCACCACTACTCTGGGATGACAGATCCCACAGAATAGGTCTCTTGTAAACCTCAGCATGGGCACGGGAGGAGTCTCTCTTACTCAGATGTGCTTTCCTGCTGTGTGCCAAGCAGGATGGAGGGAAGCCATGGAAACCCCTGGAGACAGACAGACGAACACACTCTACGTATGGTAAAGCACAATGACCCCTTCCACCAGGGCTGTCTCCAAGTTTTTTGCTGCCCCAAGCAAAAACATTTTCCCATGGCCCCCCGGCCCTGCCCCAATTCCGCCCCTTCCCCGCCCCATTCCAACCCCTTCCCCAAATCCCCGGCCCTGCCTCCTCCCTCGGGCGCACCGCATTTCCCCTCCCAGGCTTGCCTGGGGGAGGGGAGAAGCAGAGCGGCGGCGCGCTCGGGGGAGCAGGCGGCAGTGGAGTGGAGGTGAGTGGGGGGGAGCGGTTCCTCTGCCCCCCCCGGTTACTTCCTGCGGCCCTCCCAGCTCACCTCCACTCCGCCTGCTCCCCTGAGCGCGCCACCGCTGCTCCGCTTCTCCCCCCCCCCAGGCTTGCCGCAAAACAGCTGATTTGCGTGGCAAGCCTGGGAGGGAGGGGGGAGAAGCGGCGTGGCAGCGCACTCGGGGGAGCAGCCGGCAGTGGAGTGGAGGTGAGTTGAGGGGGGAGCGGTTCCTCTGTCCCCCCCCAGGGTTACTTCCTGTGGCCCTTCTGCGCCCCCCACCGCTGCAGCTCACCTCCACTCAGGAGGCTTTTTGCGCCCTAAGCAAAAAAAAAGGAGCCGGAGTGCTGCCCCTTGGAAAGTGCCATCCCAAGCACATGCTTGGAGCGCTGGTGCCTACAGCTGGCCCTGCCTTCCACTCCCCTCCATGTCACCATCTCATCTCCCCTGCCAGGATCATTACAAATGGTTTCCTTCTGCTCATGGAAAGTGAAAGGTCTTCAGATGAATCTTACATCTGGATAGATCAGCTTATGTTGCTGCAGGTAGTCATTCTGGGTCATCCAGTATGAGTCAACAGTGTGCTGCTGTTGCAAAAAAAGCAAATGTGATTCTGGGATGCATTAACAGGTGTGTTGTGAACAAGAGACGAGAAGTCGTTCTTCCGCTCTACTCTGCGCTGGTCAGGCCTCAGCTGGAGTATTGTGTCCAGTTCTGGGCACCGCATTTCAAGAAACATGTGGAGAAATTGGAGAGGGTCCAGAGAAGAGCAACAAGAATGATTAAAGGTCTAGAGAACATGACCTATGAAGGAAGGCTGAAAGAATTGGGTTTGTTTAGTTTGGAAAAGAGAAGACTGAGAGGGGACATGATAGCAGTTTTCAGGTATCTAAAAGGGTGTCATAAGGAGGAGGGAGAAAACTGGTTCATCTTAGCATCTAAGGATAGAACAAGCAGCAATGGGCTTAAACTGCAGCAAGGGAGGTCTAGGTTGGACATTAGGAAAAAGTTCCTAACTGTCAGGGTGGTTAAACACTGGAATAAATTGCCTAGGGAGGTTGTGGAATCTCCATCTCTGGAGATATTTAAGAGTAGGTTAGATAAATGTCTATCAGGGATGGTCTAGACAGTATTTGGTCCTGCCATGAGGGCAGGGGACTGGACTCGATGACCTCTTGAGGTCCCTTCCAGTCCTAGAGTCTATGACTCTATGAATCCTCTCAGTACTCTTCTACTGTCTCCTCCTCTGGTGTCCCCCTCCTTCCCCTCACACTGTCTTCTCTGTGGCCAGAGCAATCTCTGTGTTATACAGTAGCTGCCCACTCTCTGCACGTCAAACCCACTTCGCAGACTGCTGCAATCAGCATTCATCAGAATCACATTGATGTGACAGGCAGATTGATCTTTAGCACAGCCATGTGGGCTGCAGAACAAGGATATTGTGTTCATAATCCTGCCTGAACCCAGTCTCCAGTCAGTCACTGGCAATGGAAATGAACACAGTAAGAGTGATGGGTATTGTTATGTTTCACACCATGCAAATAGAGAAATTAGATAACAACATAAATGCGCTTGCTGGACAATTGCAAAGTCACATGACTTTATTTCGTAGAATTCAGAATGATAACACACAAGAACCCAAAACAGAGAGAGATAAAGCAGGCTGCCTTCTAAAGCAGAGAGACAAAACTCACCACATCCTGCTTTAATCCGTTTCTTTTCAGCCTGATGACTGCAAACATTGATGCTGAGCCCTCCTAGCCTTCAAAGAAGCCTAGGAAACTGTCTTGCTCTTGAAGCGATGGCTTGCAATTCCAACATAGCCCTCAATGCACCACAGATACGATTTTGTTTCTGTGTACTCAGCATTGCCAACCACAATGGTCAAAAATCATGAGTTGGGCTCACCAAAAATAATGAGATTGGCTTTAAAATCATGAGATTATGTACAAATAATAGCTGTAGTGTTCTTTTTCTTTGCCTTCTGCTTTTTGAGCCTTTAGGGTTCACGGGAGTCACATTGGGAAGCTTTCTTCACAGACACGAGGGTTAGAAACTACTTTTTCTTTACGAATGAAGGCTGAAATCATCACATCGCCATTGGACTCCAGGAACTGGGGCTTTAAGGAAACAATAATTTATCATGAATCTCATGACAAGATCATGAGCATTAGCAACACACTACACCTTTAAATGTAGGCAGCCTGTCTGCACGAGGTGAGACAGTGGGGCAGGGCTGTGAGGGGGATTCAGGATGGAGGCTCTTCGAGAGAGAGACACTCTGCTTGCCTTCTCAAATAAATTTTATATTTGTTTTTTATTTCTTTGCAGTGTATGCAGATGGAAAGTGTGTTGTTTGTCTTATATGTGTGGAAAGTACGACAGACAACTTGGTGATGAGGGAGATTTGAGGAAGGAAAGAAGAAAAGAAAAAGAAAGACAGACTCCAATATCCTGGAGCAAGACAGAGAGCAGAGTGTGTCTGTTGTTGTGTGAGAGCTCACAGGCCCACACTCACCTCCCCGGCAGACAGGCAGGCTGGCAGAGTGCAGAATCATCGTGAGGGAACTACCACTATATTGGGTAAAAGGGCAGAGGGAAATCAGCCCAAGCCCCTACTGCACCTCCAGAGCTGACCTTCCTCACATGAAGCCCTTTCATTACTTCCATGGGCATGTCTTCACAAGAGAAAGCCAGAGTTAGCTCATGCTCCTGAGGAGCTGTGTTAACATGGTGTTAATATGACTTAGCTGTCAATGTGGACAGGGACTGTTGTGATTAACATTGTGACAGTTGGCTGTAGGTAGACTCAACTGGTGCCATAGCTGTTACTGTGATGGAAGTGGGGATTTTCTGTAGTAGTTTTATGACTGATGTAGGTTCTGTGACCTGCAATGAGCACGGGTCAGACTAGATGATCATGATGGTCCCTTCTGAACTTAAAGTCTATGAGTCTAGGCATCTATGTGCATGGAAGTTGACCCATTTGGCTTGGTATTGCTACCCTGTGGGTGCAGAGGGGTTAAAATGCTTCTTCTAGGGCAGACCAGGTGACACAAGGAGTTTGTGTCCTGTAGCTGTCTGGGGTGATATGAATGAGCCATCAAGGGCTGGCTAGAACAACACACATCTCAGTGTAGGATCCAGAAAAGACAATGGGACTCCATCGGGTAAGGAATGGTGTCCCTAGCCTCTGTCTGACAGAGGATGGAGATGGATGGCAGGAGAGAGATCACTTGATCATTGCCTGTTAGGTTCACTCCCTCTAGGGCACCTGGCATTGGCCACTGTTGGCCGACAGGATACTGGGCTAGATGGACCTTTGGTCTGACCCGGTACAGCTGTTCTTATGTTCTTATGTTATGTTCTCCAAGGACCCAACAATTGACACTTAACAATGGGAAGCTCAGGTAGCTGCACATGGGAGCCCAGCATGGGTTTGCAGCAAAAGGACAATGGGAACACAGATGTCATGAATGTGTGTCAAGAACCGGGCTCACAGAGACACAGCATCTCTCACTTGGGACTGATAAAGGGGGCAGAGAGAGTGAGGTTAGGGCTTATGGAAGCAGGGAATGGCGAAGCCACAGCTTCTTCCAATAGGAGGCCTATCCTAAGCCTGCCCCCTCATGCCAACCCAAAGACATTCAGCTTCTGTACTCCAGATGACTAATACATTGTTGCCTTGCTCTGAAAAGGCTGCTTGGTGCCGAGAGCACTGTGCCCCAAAGGAGTGAAAAGAGTCTCTTGAAAGAGTCTGGCTGGACTTGCTGCAGGGAGCCATGGAGAGAAACAGGGATTGGAGTCCAAAGGCCCAATTTTGGAGCTGTGGAGGCCACTGGCCTGCCCTGTGGACCAATGTGTGGATCCCTGGATACAACACACTAAAGGGATATTCCCAGGAGAATGGTTAAAGGCTGAGCCCCTGTGAATCTGTGACTGTGACATTCTATACCTTGGGGGAGCATCTTGCAATTTCCATTTACTGATATCCAGGCTGAGGGGACCATCCAATGTGAAAGATGCCTGCTGGTGGAATCTCTCAGGCAGCAGGTGGGAGAGCTACAGGAGGAGGTGGCTAGGTTGAGGAGCATCCGAATCCACGAGCAATTCCTGGACAGTGTCCATGTGGAGACCGCTGAGGTAGCTGTCCCAGTACACAGGACTGCTGATACATCACTGGTGGAGGAGGAGATGGCTCAGAGTGGACACTGGCAGCTGGTTACTTCTGGCAGCAGGCAGTGCTCCACCCCTGCTCCAAACCCTCCCGACGTGGTAATAGGTAACTCTTCTTGATACAGGAGAGAAGGAATCACACCCTACAGTAGAGGAGGAGAAGCCTCGTACCCCTAAGGCTGGGAGGTCTGCTGCCACCACTGCGAATAGGAAACGTAGGGTAGTGGTGGTCGGAGACTCTCTGCTGAGGGGTACGGAGGTGTCCATCTGTCGTCCTGACATTTCATCTCAGGAGGTATGCTGCCTGCCGGGAGCCCGTATCCGAAATGTTACGGAGGCATTGTCGAGGATTATCCAGCCCTCTGAGTACTACCCCATGCTACTCATCCATGTGGGCACAAATGATACTGCGAGGTGTGACATTGAGCGGATCAAGAGTGACTACAGGGCTCTGGGAGTACGGGTGAAGGAGTTTGGAGCGCAGGTGGTATTCTCTTTGATTCTTCCTGTCAAAGGTAGGGGCCCGGGCAGAGACAGATGCATCATGGAGGTGAATGCCTGGCTGCGAAGATGGTGTCACCAGGAGGGCTTTTCCTCGACCTATTTGAGGAAGGACTGCTAGGCAAATATGGTGTTCACTTTTCGAGGAGGGGAAAGACCCTATTTGGACACAGATTGGCTAACCTAGTGAGGAGGGCTTTAAACTAGGTTCGACGGGGACAGGTGAGCAAAGCCCACAGGTCAGTGATCTGGAGACTTGGGAGATGGGTCGGAAACAAGAGGGAGCGTGGGCTATAATGGCAGAGAGAAAGGAGGGTCAGGGCAAAACTGGGAGGCAAGATCAAACCAGTATCTTAGATGCCTATATACAAATGCGAGAAGTATGGGTAATAAGCAGGAAGAATTGGAAGTGCTAATAAATAAATACAACTATGACATTGTTGGCATCACTGAAACTTGGTGGGATAATACACATGATTGGAATGTTGGCGTGGCTGGGTACAGCTTGCTCAGGAAGGATAGACAGGGGAAAAAGGGAGGAGGTGTTGCCTTATATATTAAAAATGTACACACTTGGACTGAGGCGGAGACGGACATAGGAGACGGAAGTGTTGAGACTCTCTGGGTTTGGCTAAATGGGGTAAAAAACAAGGGAGATGTCATGCTAGGAGTCTACTACAGGCCACCTAACCAGGTGGAAGAGGTGGATGAGGCTTTTTTTAAACAACTAACAAAATCATCCAAAGCCCAAGATTTGGTGGTGATGGGGGACTTCAACTATCCAAATATATATTGGGAAAATAACACAGCGGGGCACAGACTATCCAACAAATTCTTGGACTGCATTGCAGACAACTTTTTATTTCAGAAGGTTGAAAAAACTACTGGGGGAAGCTGTTCTAGACTTGATTTTAACAAATAAGGAGGAACTCATTGAGAATTTGAAAGTAGAAGGCAGCTTGGGTGAAAGTGATCATGAAATCATAGAGTTTGCAATTCTAAGGAAGGGTAGAAGGGAGTACAGCAAAATAGAGACAATGGATTTCAGGAAGGCAGATTTTGGTAAGCTCAGAGAGCTGATAGGTAAGGTCCCATGGGAATCAAGACCGAGGGGAAAAACAACTGAGGAGAGTTGGCAGTTTTTCAAAGGGACATTATTAAGGGCCCAAAAGCAAGCTATTCTGCTGGTTAGGAAAGACAGAAGATGTGGCAAAAGATCACCTTGGCTTAACCATGAGATCTTGCATGATCTAAAAAATAAAAAGGAGTCATATAAAAAATGGAAACTAGGACAGATTACAAAGGATGAATATAGGCAAACAACACAGGAATGCAGGGGCAAGATTAGAAAGGCAAAGGCACAAAATGAGCTCAAACTAGCTACAGGAATAAAGGAAAACAAGAAAACTTTTTATCAATACATTAGAAGCAAGAGAAAGACCAAAGACAGGGTAGGTCCACTGCTCAGTGAAGAGGGAGGAACAGTAACAGGAAACTTGGAAATGGCAGAGATGCTTAATGACTTCCTTGTTTCGGTCTTCACCGAGAAGTCTGAAGGAATGCCTAACATAGTGAATGCTAATGGGAAGGGGGTAGGTTTAGCAGATAAAATAAAAAAAGAACAAGTTAAAAATCACTTAGAAAAGTTAGATGCCTGCAAGTCACCCGGGCCTGATGAAATGCATCCTAGAATACTCAAGGAGCTAATAGAGGAGGTATCTGAGCCTCTAGCTATTATATTTAGAAAATCATGGGAGACGGGAGTGATTCCAGAGGACTGGAAAAGGGCAAATATAGTGCCCATCTATAAAAAGGGAAATAAAAACAACCCAGGAAACTATAGACCAGTTAGTTTAATTTCTGTGCCAGGGAAGATAATGGAGCAAGTAATTAAGGAAATCATCTGCAAACACTTGGAAGGTAGTAAGGTGATAGGGAATAGCCAGCATGGATTTGTAAAGAACAAATCGTGTCAAACCAATCTGATAGCTTTCTTTGATAGGATAATGAGTCTTGTGGATAAGGGAGAAGCTGTGGATGTGGTATACCTAGACTTTAGTAAGCCATTTGATACGGTCTCGCGTGATATTCTTATCGATAAACTAGGCAAATACAATTTAGATGGGGCTACTATAAGGTGGGTGCATAACTGGCTGGATAACCGTACTCAGAGAGTTGTCATTAATGGTTCCCAATCCTGCTGTAAAGGCATAACAAGTGGGGTTCCGCCGGGGTCTGTTTTGGGACCGGCTCTGTTCAATATCTTCATTAACGACTTAGATATTGGAATAGAAAGTACGCTTATTAAGTTTGCAGATGATACCAAACTGGGAGGGATTGCAACTGCTTTGGAGGACAGGGTCATAATTCAAAATTATCTGGACAAATTGGAGAAATGGTCTGAGGTAAACAGGATGAAGTTTAACAAAGACAAATGCAAAGTGCTCCACTTAGGAAGAAAAAAATCAGTTTCACACATACAGAATGGGAAGAGACTGTCTAGGAAGGAGTACAGCAGAAAGGGATCTAGGGGTTATAGTGGACCACAAGCTAAATATGAGTCAACAGTGTGATGAGCAAACGTGATTCTGGGATGTATTAACAGGTGTGTTGTGAGCAAGACATGAGAAGTCGTTCTTCTGCTCTACTCTGCGCTGGTTAGGCCTCAACTGGAGTATTGTGTCCAGTTCTGGGCACCGCGTTTCAAGAAAGATTTGGTGAAATTGCAGAGGGTCCAGAGAAGAGCAACAAGAATGATTAAAGGTCTTGAGAACATGACCTATGAAGGAAGGCTGAAAGAATTGGGTTTGTTTAGTTTGGAAAAGAGAAGACTGAGAGGGGACATGATAGCAGTTTTCAGGTATCTAAAAGGGTGTCATAAGGAGGAGGGAGAAAACTTGTTCACCTTAGCCTCTAAGGATAGAACAAGAAGCAATGGGCTTAAACTACAGCAAGGGAGGTTTAGGTTGGACATTAGGAAAAAGTTCCTAACTGTCAGGGTGGTTAAACACTGGAATAAACTGCCTAGGGAGGTTGTGGAATCTCCATCTCTGGAGATATTTAAGAGTAGGTTAGATAAATGTCTATCAGGGATGGTCTAGACAGTATTTGGTCCTGCCATGAGTGCAGGGGACTGGACTCGATGACCTCTCAAGGTCCCTTGCAGTCCTAGAATCTATGAATCTATGAATCTTGTAACCCCATATTCCTCATTTTTTATATAATCGTGATCTTACATATAAAACATGCCTTGTAAGGTATCAGGGGAAAGATTATGATCTCCTGAAAGTCATTTCTCTGTCCATATATGTATATCATTAATGCATATGAAGTTATGAGAATTGTGTTGTATGGTTGTCACTACCACATGCTGTAAGTTGGGGAATCAGCCAGATATTAGCTCCCCATTGGCAACAGCAAGGAAAGTAAGCAACACCCAGGCAGGGTGTCAAACAACCATCAAAAGCCATTGTCCAGCAAGGGAGCTACAATTCAGTGACTCACCTGCCTGAGGCCACATCAGGGGAATTGCTCAATCTTGCCTGGAGACTCAGCAATGCCCCAGACATGTCTGGACTTGTGCTCCCTAAGCACATAGGACTGGGGGTATAAAATAGATATAGTGGCCACGTGCTGGGCCTTTCTCCTTCACCCACTATGCTGCAAGACTCCAACTGAGGGGACTGACCCAGATTTCAAGGGTGAAATCCGTATACTAGGGACTGCAGTATCCAGTGGGGTGAGAAAAACTGCTTAATCTAGATGTTGCCTAGTCTAATAGAGTTGAGAGTTTAGACTGTGTGGTTATATTTTCTTTTCTTTTGGTAATTAACTCTGACTTTTGGCCTATCACTTAAAACCTGTCTTCTGTATTCAGTACATTTGTTTTACTATTTATCTTTACCAGTGAGTTTGTATGAAGTGTGGGGCAAATCTGCTCAGGTTTGCAAAGGTTGGTGTATATCCACTTTCCATTGATGAAGTGGTGAACCAATTAATACACACCCTAATTTTCTAGTGAGGACAAGCCCATGTGTCTGTCATTAGTGACTTTGGATGTTTCACCTGCTGGGAGATGTAGGGAGGTGCTGGTGCTGCTTTCATAGATTGCAAGGCCAGAAGAGACCACTTTCATTGTCTAATCTGATCTCCTGTAGAACACAAGCCAGAGAACATCCCTGAAATAACTCCTGTTTGACTTAGAGTATTTACTGCTTTCCCTCTGGTTGGATGTGCACATGTGTACAAATACACGTCCATTAGGTCAGGTTTGCAAAGTGCTTTGTATCTGTTTATATTAGTGCTTTGTGTGACTATTATTATTTATGGCTGTGTGGCTGTAAAGTCATTCATGGACATCCCAAGAAGCAGCACAGAGATGGGGGCTGGGTGTGAGCTCCGGGGATGCAGATACCCGCTGGGTAGAACTATGACTTCTACTTGTTTGGAGAGCCTGGCCAGATTGTCAGCTGGAGTAAATCCTCGTTGCTCTGATACCAGTTTACACTAGTGGAGAATCTTGTCCTGATACACTAGCCCTGGTGTATGTGTGGCAGTGTGGTTTTTACCCTACATTAAGGTGAATGGAGTTGGATGGAGCAAAATAATTAGGATTTGGCCAGTTACTAGTAATTAATTAATTAATATAGCTCCCAAGACTGTACTGCGTGCTTTGGACACATGTAGCCCCTGTCCCAGGGATCTTGTAGTGCAAGGCTCCAGTTCTACACACCCATGCTTGGTGAGTGGTTCTTAGCCAGGTGAGTAGTCCCATTGAAATTAGTAGGACTATGGCCCAGGTCCCAAAAGGTATTCAGGTGGTAGTTAAGGGCCTAAATACCCTTTGAAGCTCTGGGCCTAGTCACGTGAGGTGTAGAATCAGGTTCTTAAAAGCCAAAATGCAGACAAAGGACAGACGAATGGGAGAGATGCACCATAAGCCTTCTTTATATTAGAACCCAGGCCCCTGCAGGTTGGTATTGCCTTTGTTTGGTTGATTTCTTTTATTTAATGCAGCCTCTTTCAGGTCAGTGAATGCATCACTAAGGAAGCGTGATAGTTAAGTCTTCCTCTGCTATAGCCAGTGCACATCGGACTGCCCCAGTCCTTTTATTTTATGTATCACTTCTTTTATTCTGGAAAACAAACAACAGTAGGATTTTAAAAAAATAACCAAAGCCTCCCTTTGCGTGTATCCCCCAGCTTTTCAGTCTCAGTGCAGCCTCCACTAACCCTGAAATGAAGCATTTCAATCCAGGCTCCTAATTTGCAGTTAAATAAAAAGTCACACACACAGTTATTATCCTTGCAACACAAGCTGACATTTAGGGATATGCTTTCAAAACCTATACAGCAGAATGGCCCACATAACACATGCAGGTCCTTGTGCCGAGACAGTGACTCTGGCCTTGCGGACCATTTGCAGTCTCCCGAGGCTCCATTTGCTAGTGCAAGTTTGGCATGCCAGGAAACTGAACACTGCATCTTTATGTCTGAATGCAGTGTAGTCAAATGCTTTTGCAAATGCATTCATACATGTCAAGAGATGCTGAGTTTGCAGCAGTATTCTGCGTGGGCAGTGCTATAAGAAGGTGCAGCAAATGATGCTATCTCCCTTCAGCTTTCAAAGGGTACAACGGGTATACTGGGATGACAGGTTTATGAGCTCCTGAGATCCTTCATTTGTATTTAGGAAAAATTCCTAGTGAAGTCAGTGATGGTGAGCCTGAGAATGCCTTCTATCCACCTCCACTCCCTGGCTCCTGCCACCCTCCCCATCTGCTGCTCTCCACTCCCCACCCCCGACCCCAGCTCCTCCCCTTTTCCATCTCTACTCTGTGCGCCCTCCCCACCACACCTTGGCTCCTGGTCCTTTCCTCCTACACTCCTAACCAGCTCCCCACCCCAAGAATCCTGCTACCCCTCCTCCCCCCACTGCTCCTACTCAACCACTCCACCCCGTGGCTCTTGCCTCCCTCCCTGTCTGTTCCTATAGATCCCCAGGCCCTGGCTCCTATCCACACCCCCCACCCATGCCTTCCTCCCCCTCTGCACCTGTTTATCCAGGTGTAATAACTGGGGCCCACAAATCTACCGTAACTGAGAAAATTCAGCCCAATCAGTTAAAATATGGCAAAGTTCTGAGCAACTGAAAACAAGGTTTAAAATGAGAAGTGTGGGCCAATCTTAATTGCACAGACTCTTCTGCCAGGTGTGCACCTGCTATCGCACTACACCGCTGCCTGCTCCCAGGTGCTGTGCCTGGGTTTGTGATTTACGCCTTGTCTACACTGGCATAGTCATGTAGCTACATGCTTCAGTGAAAAGCAAGCCACGTCCACACTCTGGTGCGTAGCTACAAGTGGCAGTGAAAGGCTCTGGCTGGGGGGGAAGCAGCGCGGAAAGGTTCTGGGAACAGGGAGCTGCTGGAGCCTTTCCCTGCAGCCTCCTCCTCTCTCACAACTCTTCTCTGCTGCCTCCCCTCCACCACAGCTCTTCCCTGCCGCCTCCCCCTCCCCCGCAGCTCTTCCCTGCCGCCTCCCCCTCCCCCGCAGCTATTCCCAGCCGCCTCCCCCTCCCCCGCAGCTCTTCCCTGCTGCCTCCCCTCCACCACAGCTCTTCCCTGCCGCCTCCCCCTCCCCCGCAGCTCTTCCCTGCCTCCTCCCCTTCCCCTGCAGCTCTTCCCTGCCTCCTCCCCTTCCCCTGCAGCTCTCCCTGCCGCCTCCCCCTCCCCCGCAGCACTCCCTGCCGCCTCCCCTCCACCACAGCTCTTCCCTGCCGCCTCCCCCTCCCCCGCAGCTCTCCCTGCCGCCTCCCCCTCCCCCGCACCTCTTCCCTGCCTCCTCCCCTTCCCCTGCAGCTCTCCCTGCCTCCTCCCCTTCCCCTGCAGCTCTCCCTGCCGCCTCCCCCTCCCCCGCAGCTCTCCCTGCCGCCTCCCCTCCACCACAGCTCTTCCCTGCCGCCTCCCCCTCCCCCGCAGCTCTCCCTGCCGCCTCCCCCTCCCCCGCAGCTCTTCCTTGCCACCTTCCCCGCCCCCGCAGCTCTCCCTGCCTCCTCCCCTTCCCCCGCAGCTCTTCCCTGCCTCCTCCCCCTCCCCCGCAGTTCTTCCCTGCCGCCTCCCCTTCCCCCGCAGCTCTTCCCTGCCGCCTCCCCTTCCCCCGCAGCTCTTCCCTGCCTCCTCCCCTTCCCCCGCAGCTCTTCCCTGCCTCCTCCCCCTCCCCCGCAGTTCTTCCCTGCCGCCTCCCCTTCCCCCGCAGCTCTTCCCTGCCGCCTCCCCTTCCCCCGCAGCTCTTCCCTGCCTCCTCCCCCTCCCCCGCAGCTCTTCCCTGCCGCCTCCCCTTCCCCCGCAGCTCTTCCCTGCCTCCTCCCCCTCCCCCGCAGCTCTTCCCTGCCGCCTCCCCTTCCCCCGCAGCTCTTCCCTGCCGCCTCCCCTTCCCCCGCAGCTCTTCCCTGCCTCCTCCCCCTCCCCCGCAGTTCTTCCCTGCCGCCTCCCCTTCCCCCGCAGCTCTTCCCTGCCGCCTCCCCCTCCCCCGCAGCTCTTCCCTGCCTCCTCCCCCTCCCCCGCAGCTCTTCCCTGCCTCCTACCCTTCCCCCGCAGCTCTTCCCTGCCTCCTCCCCTTCCCCCGCAGCTCTTCCCTGCCGCCTCCCCCTCCACCGCAGCTCTTCCCTGCCGCCTCCCCTTCCCCCGCAGCTCTTCCCTGCCTCCTCCCCCTCCCCCGCAGTTCTTCCCTGCCGCCTCCCCTTCCCCCGCAGGTCTTCCCTGCCGCCTCCCCCTCCCCCGCAGCTCTTCCCTGCCTCCTCCCCCTCCCCCGCAGCTCTTCCCTGCCGCCTCCCCCTCCCCCGCAGCTCTCCCTGCCGCCTCCCTCTCCCCCGCAGCTCTTCCCTGCCGCCTCCCCCTCCCCCGCAGCTCTTCCCTGCCGCCTCCCCCTCCCCCGCAGCTCTCCCTGGCTCCTCCCCCTCCCCCGCAGCTCTTCCTTGCTGCCTCCCCCTCCCCCGCAGCTCTCCCTGCCGCCTCCCCTCCCCCGCAGCTATCCCTGCCGCCTCCCCCTCCCCCGCAGCTCTTCCCTGCCTCCTACCCTTCCCCCGCAGCTCTTCCCTGCCTCCTACCCTTCCCCCGCAGCTCTTCCCTGCCTCCTCCCCTTCCCCCGCAGCTCTTCCCTGCCTCCTCCCCCTCCCCCGCAGCTCTTCCCTGCCTCCTCCCCCTCCCCCGCAGCTCTACCCTGCCGCCTCCCCCTCCCCCGCAGCTCTTCCCTGCCGCCTCCCCTTCCCCCGCAGCTCTTCCCTGCCGCCTCCCCTTCCCCCGCAGCTCTTCCCTGCCTCCTCCCCCTCCCCCGCAGTTCTTCCCTGCCGCCTCCCCTTCCCCCGCAGCTCTTCCCTGCCGCCTCCCCCTCCCCCGCAGCTCTTCCCTGCCTCCTCCCCCTCCCCCGCAGCTCTTCCCTGCCTCCTACCCTTCCCCCGCAGCTCTTCCCTGCCTCCTCCCCTTCCCCCGCAGCTCTTCCCTGCCGCCTCCCCCTCCCCCGCAGCTCTTCCCTGCCGCCTCCCCTTCCCCCGCAGCTCTTCCCTGCCTCCTCCCCCTCCCCCGCAGTTCTTCCCTGCCGCCTCCCCTTCCCCCGCAGTTCTTCCCTGCCGCCTCCCCCTCCCCCGCAGCTCTTCCCTGCCTCCTCCCCCTCCCCCGCAGCTCTTCCCTGCCGCCTCCCCCTCCCCCGCAGCTCTCCCTGCCGCCTCCCTCTCCCCCGCAGCTCTTCCCTGCCGCCTCCCCCTCCCCCGCGGCTCTTCCCTGCCGCCTCCCCCTCCCCCGCAGCTCTCCCTGGCTCCTCCCCCTCCCCCGCAGCTCTTCCTTGCTGCCTCCCCCTCCCCCGCAGCTCTTCCTTGCTGCCTCCCCCTCCCCCGCAGCTCTCCCTGCCGCCTCCCCTCCCCCACAGCTCTTCCTTGCCACCTCCTCCTCTCCCACAACACTTCCCTGTTGCCTCCCCTCCCCCTCAGCTCTTCCCTGCCGCCCCCTCCTCCCCCGCAGCTCTTCCCTGCCGCCTCCCCCTCCCCTGCAGCTCTTCCCTGCCACCTCCCCCTCCCCCGCAGTTCTTCCCTGACGCCTTCTCCTCCCCCGCAGCTCTTCCTTGCCACCTTCCCCGCCCCCGCAGCTCTTCCCTGCTGCCCCCTCCTCCCCCGCAGCTCTTCCTTGCCGCCTCCCCCTCCCCCGCAGCTCTTCCCTGCCGCCTCCCCCTCACCCGCAGCTCTTCCCTGCCTCCTCCCCTTCCCCTGCAGCTCTTCCCTGCCGCCTCCCCTCCACCACAGCTCTTCCCTGCCGCCTCCCCTCCACCACAGCTCTTCCCTGCCTCCTCCCCTTCCCCCGCAGCTCTTCCCTGCCGCCTCCCCCTCCCCCGCAGCTCTTCCCTGCCTCTTCCCCCTCCCCCGCAGCTCTTCCCTGCCTCCTCCCCCTCCCCCGCAGCTCTTCCCTGCCGCCTCCCCTCCACCACAGCTCTTCCCTGCCGCCTCCCCCTCACCCCGCAGCTCTTCCCTGCCGCCTCCCCCTCCCCCGCAGCTCTTCCCTGCCGCCTCCCCCTCCCCCGCAGCTCTTCCCTGCCGCCTCCCCCTCCCCCGCAGCTCTTCCCTGCCGCCTCCCCCTCCCCCGCAGCTCTTCCCTGCCGCCTCCCCCTCCCCCGCAGCTCTTCCCTGCCGCCTTCCCCGCCCCCGCAGCTCTTCCTTGCCGCCTTCCCCGCCCCTGCAGCTCTTCCTTGCCGCCTTCCCCGCCCCTGCAGCTCTTCCCTGCCGCCCCCTCCTCTCTCACAACTCTTCCCTGCTGCCTCCCCTCCACCACAGCTCTTCCCTGCCTCCTCCCCTTCCCCCGCAGCTCTTCCCTGCCGCCTCCCCCTCCCCCGCAGCTCTTCCCTGCCTCTTCCCCCTCCCCCGCAGCTCTTCCCTGCCTCCTCCCCCTCCCCCGCAGTTCTTCCCTGCCGCCTCCCCTTCCCCCGCAGCTCTTCCCTGCCGCCTCCCCCTCCCCCGCAGCTCTTCCCTGCCTCCTCCCCCTCCCCCGCAGCTCTTCCCTGCCTCCTACCCTTCCCCCGCAGCTCTTCCCTGCCTCCTCCCCTTCCCCGCAGCTCTTCCCTGCCGCCTCCCCCTCCCCCGCAGCTCTTCCCTGCCGCCTCCCCTTCCCCCGCAGCTCTTCCCTGCCTCCTCCCCCTCCCCCGCAGTTCTTCCCTGCCGCCTCCCCTTCCCCCGCAGTTCTTCCCTGCCGCCTCCCCCTCCCCCGCAGCTCTTCCCTGCCTCCTCCCCCTCCCCCGCAGCTCTTCCCTGCCGCCTCCCCCTCCCCCGCAGCTCTCCCTGCCGCCTCCCTCTCCCCCGCAGCTCTTCCCTGCCGCCTCCCCCTCCCCCGCGGCTCTTCCCTGCCGCCTCCCCCTCCCCCGCAGCTCTCCCTGGCTCCTCCCCCTCCCCCGCAGCTCTTCCTTGCTGCCTCCCCCTCCCCCGCAGCTCTTCCTTGCTGCCTCCCCCTCCCCCGCAGCTCTCCCTGCCGCCTCCCCTCCCCCACAGCTCTTCCTTGCCACCTCCTCCTCTCCCACAACACTTCCCTGTTGCCTCCCCTCCCCCTCAGCTCTTCCCTGCCGCCCCCTCCTCCCCCGCAGCTCTTCCCTGCCGCCTCCCCCTCCCCTGCAGCTCTTCCCTGCCACCTCCCCCTCCCCCGCAGTTCTTCCCTGACGCCTTCTCCTCCCCCGCAGCTCTTCCTTGCCACCTTCCCCGCCCCCGCAGCTCTTCCCTGCTGCCCCCTCCTCCCCCGCAGCTCTTCCTTGCCGCCTCCCCCTCCCCCGCAGCTCTTCCCTGCCGCCTCCCCCTCACCCGCAGCTCTTCCCTGCCTCCTCCCCTTCCCCTGCAGCTCTTCCCTGCCGCCTCCCCTCCACCACAGCTCTTCCCTGCCGCCTCCCCTCCACCACAGCTCTTCCCTGCCTCCTCCCCTTCCCCCGCAGCTCTTCCCTGCCGCCTCCCCCTCCCCCGCAGCTCTTCCCTGCCTCTTCCCCCTCCCCCGCAGCTCTTCCCTGCCTCCTCCCCCTCCCCCGCAGCTCTTCCCTGCCGCCTCCCCTCCACCACAGCTCTTCCCTGCCGCCTCCCCCTCACCCCGCAGCTCTTCCCTGCTGCCTCCCCCTCCCCCGCAGCTCTTCCCTGCCGCCTCCCCCTCCCCCGCAGCTCTTCCCTGCCGCCTCCCCCTCCCCCGCAGCTCTTCCCTGCCGCCTCCCCCTCCCCCGCAGCTCTTCCCTGCCGCCTCCCCCTCCCCCGCAGCTCTTCCCTGCCGCCTTCCCCGCCCCCGCAGCTCTTCCTTGCCGCCTTCCCCGCCCCTGCAGCTCTTCCTTGCCGCCTTCCCCGCCCCTGCAGCTCTTCCCTGCCGCCCCCTCCTCTCTCACAACTCTTCCCTGCTGCCTCCCCTCCACCACAGCTCTTCCCTGCCGCCTGCCCCTCCCCCGCAGCTCTTCCCTGCCTCCTCCCCTTCCCCTGCAGCTCTTCCCTGCCGCCTCCCCCTCCCCCGCAGCTCTTCCCTGCCGCCTCCCCCTCCCCCGCAGCTCTTCCCTGCCGCCTCCCCCTCCCCCGCAGCTCTTCCCTGGCTCCTCCCCCTCCCCCGCAGCTCTTCCCTGCCTCCTCCCCTTCCCCTGCAGCTCTTCCTTGCTGCCTCCCCCTCCCCCGCAGCTCTCCCTGGCTCCTCCCCCTCCCCCGCAGCTCTTCCTTGCTGCCTCGCCCTCCCCCGCAGCTCTTCCTTGCTGCCTCCCCCTCCCCCGCAGCTCTCCCTGCCGCCTCCCCTCCCCCACAGCTCTTCCTTGCCACCTCCTCCTCTCCCACAACACTTCCCTGTTGCCTCCCCTCCCCCTCAGCTCTTCCCTGCCGCCCCCTCCTCCCCCGCAGCTCTTCCCTGCCGCCTCCCCCTCCCCCACAGCTCTTCCCTGCCACCTCCCCCTCCCCCGCAGTTCTTCCCTGACGCCTTCTCCTCCCCCGCAGCTCTTCCTTGCCACCTTCCCCGCCCCCGCAGCTCTTCCCTGCTGCCCCCTCCTCCCCCGCAGCTCTTCCTTGCCGCCTCCCCCTCCCCCGCAGCTCTTCCCTGCCGCCTCCCCCTCACCCGCAGCTCTTCCCTGCCTCCTCCCCTTCCCCTGCAGCTCTTCCCTGCCGCCTCCCCTCCACCACAGCTCTTCCCTGCCGCCTCCCCTCCACCACAGCTCTTCCCTGCCTCCTCCCCTTCCCCCGCAGCTCTTCCCTGCCGCCTCTCCCTCCCCCGCAGCTCTTCCCTGCCTCTTCCCCCTCCCCCGCAGCTCTTCCCTGCCGCCTCCCCCTCACCCCGCAGCTCTTCCCTGCTGCCTCCCCCTCCCCCGCAGCTCTTCCCTGCCTCCTCCCCTTCCCCTGCAGCTCTTCCCTGCCGCCTCCCCCTCCCCCGCAGCTCTTCCCTGCCTCCTCCCCCTCCCCCGCAGCTCTTCCCTGCCGCCTCCCCCTCCCCCGCAGCTCTTCCCTGCCTCCTCCCCTTCCCCTGCAGCTCTCCCTTGATGCCTCCCCCTCCCCCGCAGCTCTCCGTGGCTCCTCCCCCTCCCCCGCAGCTCTTCCCTGCCTCCTCCCCTTTCCCTGCAGCTCTTCCTTGCTGCCTCCCCCTCCCCCGCAGCTCTCCCTGCCGCCTCCCCCTCCCCCGCAGCTCTTCCCTGCCTCCTCCCCCTCCCCCGCAGCTCTTCCCTGCCGCCTCCCCCTCCCCCGCAGCTCTTCCCTGCCGCCTCCCCCTCCCCCGCAGCTCTTCCCTGCCTCCTCCCCCTCCCCCGCAGCTCTTCCCTGCCGCCTCCCCCTCCCCCGCAGCTCTTCCCTGCCGCCTCCCCCTCCCCCGCAGCTCTTCCCTGCCCCCTCCCCCTCCCCCGCAGCTCTTCCCTGCCGCCTCCCCCTCCCCCGCAGCTCTTCCCTGCCGCCTCCCCCTCCCCCGCAGCTCTTCCCTGCCGCCTCCCCCTCCCCCGCAGCTCTTCCCTGCCGCCTTCCCCGCCCCCGCAGCTCTTCCTTGCCGCCTTCCCCGCCCCTGCAGCTCTTCCTTGCCGCCTTCCCCGCCCCTGCAGCTCTTCCCTGCCGCCTCCCCCTCCCCCGCAGCTCTTCCCTGCCGCCTCCCCCTCCCCCGCAGCTCTTCCCTGCCTCCTCCCCCTCCCCCGCAGCTCTTCCCTGCCTCCTACCCTTCCCCCGCAGCTCTTCCCTGCCTCCTCCCCTTCCCCGCAGCTCTTCCCTGCCGCCTCCCCCTCCCCCGCAGCTCTTCCCTGCCGCCTCCCCTTCCCCCGCAGCTCTTCCCTGCCTCCTCCCCCTCCCCCGCAGTTCTTCCCTGCCGCCTCCCCTTCCCCCGCAGTTCTTCCCTGCCGCCTCCCCCTCCCCCGCAGCTCTTCCCTGCCTCCTCCCCCTCCCCCGCAGCTCTTCCCTGCCGCCTCCCCCTCCCCCGCAGCTCTCCCTGCCGCCTCCCTCTCCCCCGCAGCTCTTCCCTGCCGCCTCCCCCTCCCCCGCGGCTCTTCCCTGCCGCCTCCCCCTCCCCCGCAGCTCTCCCTGGCTCCTCCCCCTCCCCCGCAGCTCTTCCTTGCTGCCTCCCCCTCCCCCGCAGCTCTTCCTTGCTGCCTCCCCCTCCCCCGCAGCTCTCCCTGCCGCCTCCCCTCCCCCACAGCTCTTCCTTGCCACCTCCTCCTCTCCCACAACACTTCCCTGTTGCCTCCCCTCCCCCTCAGCTCTTCCCTGCCGCCCCCTCCTCCCCCGCAGCTCTTCCCTGCCGCCTCCCCCTCCCCTGCAGCTCTTCCCTGCCACCTCCCCCTCCCCCGCAGTTCTTCCCTGACGCCTTCTCCTCCCCCGCAGCTCTTCCTTGCCACCTTCCCCGCCCCCGCAGCTCTTCCCTGCTGCCCCCTCCTCCCCCGCAGCTCTTCCTTGCCGCCTCCCCCTCCCCCGCAGCTCTTCCCTGCCGCCTCCCCCTCACCCGCAGCTCTTCCCTGCCTCCTCCCCTTCCCCTGCAGCTCTTCCCTGCCGCCTCCCCTCCACCACAGCTCTTCCCTGCCGCCTCCCCTCCACCACAGCTCTTCCCTGCCTCCTCCCCTTCCCCCGCAGCTCTTCCCTGCCGCCTCCCCCTCCCCCGCAGCTCTTCCCTGCCTCTTCCCCCTCCCCCGCAGCTCTTCCCTGCCTCCTCCCCCTCCCCCGCAGCTCTTCCCTGCCGCCTCCCCTCCACCACAGCTCTTCCCTGCCGCCTCCCCCTCACCCCGCAGCTCTTCCCTGCTGCCTCCCCCTCCCCCGCAGCTCTTCCCTGCCGCCTCCCCCTCCCCCGCAGCTCTTCCCTGCCGCCTCCCCCTCCCCCGCAGCTCTTCCCTGCCGCCTCCCCCTCCCCCGCAGCTCTTCCCTGCCGCCTCCCCCTCCCCCGCAGCTCTTCCCTGCCGCCTTCCCCGCCCCCGCAGCTCTTCCTTGCCGCCTTCCCCGCCCCTGCAGCTCTTCCTTGCCGCCTTCCCCGCCCCTGCAGCTCTTCCCTGCCGCCCCCTCCTCTCTCACAACTCTTCCCTGCTGCCTCCCCTCCACCACAGCTCTTCCCTGCCGCCTGCCCCTCCCCCGCAGCTCTTCCCTGCCTCCTCCCCTTCCCCTGCAGCTCTTCCCTGCCGCCTCCCCCTCCCCCGCAGCTCTTCCCTGCCGCCTCCCCCTCCCCCGCAGCTCTTCCCTGCCGCCTCCCCCTCCCCCGCAGCTCTTCCCTGGCTCCTCCCCCTCCCCCGCAGCTCTTCCCTGCCTCCTCCCCTTCCCCTGCAGCTCTTCCTTGCTGCCTCCCCCTCCCCCGCAGCTCTCCCTGGCTCCTCCCCCTCCCCCGCAGCTCTTCCTTGCTGCCTCGCCCTCCCCCGCAGCTCTTCCTTGCTGCCTCCCCCTCCCCCGCAGCTCTCCCTGCCGCCTCCCCTCCCCCACAGCTCTTCCTTGCCACCTCCTCCTCTCCCACAACACTTCCCTGTTGCCTCCCCTCCCCCTCAGCTCTTCCCTGCCGCCCCCTCCTCCCCCGCAGCTCTTCCCTGCCGCCTCCCCCTCCCCCACAGCTCTTCCCTGCCACCTCCCCCTCCCCCGCAGTTCTTCCCTGACGCCTTCTCCTCCCCCGCAGCTCTTCCTTGCCACCTTCCCCGCCCCCGCAGCTCTTCCCTGCTGCCCCCTCCTCCCCCGCAGCTCTTCCTTGCCGCCTCCCCCTCCCCCGCAGCTCTTCCCTGCCGCCTCCCCCTCACCCGCAGCTCTTCCCTGCCTCCTCCCCTTCCCCTGCAGCTCTTCCCTGCCGCCTCCCCTCCACCACAGCTCTTCCCTGCCGCCTCCCCTCCACCACAGCTCTTCCCTGCCTCCTCCCCTTCCCCCGCAGCTCTTCCCTGCCGCCTCTCCCTCCCCCGCAGCTCTTCCCTGCCTCTTCCCCCTCCCCCGCAGCTCTTCCCTGCCGCCTCCCCCTCACCCCGCAGCTCTTCCCTGCTGCCTCCCCCTCCCCCGCAGCTCTTCCCTGCCTCCTCCCCTTCCCCTGCAGCTCTTCCCTGCCGCCTCCCCCTCCCCCGCAGCTCTTCCCTGCCTCCTCCCCCTCCCCCGCAGCTCTTCCCTGCCGCCTCCCCCTCCCCCGCAGCTCTTCCCTGCCTCCTCCCCTTCCCCTGCAGCTCTCCCTTGATGCCTCCCCCTCCCCCGCAGCTCTCCGTGGCTCCTCCCCCTCCCCCGCAGCTCTTCCCTGCCTCCTCCCCTTTCCCTGCAGCTCTTCCTTGCTGCCTCCCCCTCCCCCGCAGCTCTCCCTGCCGCCTCCCCCTCCCCCGCAGCTCTTCCCTGCCTCCTCCCCCTCCCCCGCAGCTCTTCCCTGCCGCCTCCCCCTCCCCCGCAGCTCTTCCCTGCCGCCTCCCCCTCCCCCGCAGCTCTTCCCTGCCTCCTCCCCCTCCCCCGCAGCTCTTCCCTGCCGCCTCCCCCTCCCCCGCAGCTCTTCCCTGCCGCCTCCCCCTCCCCCGCAGCTCTTCCCTGCCCCCTCCCCCTCCCCCGCAGCTCTTCCCTGCCGCCTCCCCCTCCCCCGCAGCTCTTCCCTGCCGCCTCCCCCTCCCCCGCAGCTCTTCCCTGCCGCCTCCCCCTCCCCCGCAGCTCTTCCCTGCCGCCTTCCCCGCCCCCGCAGCTCTTCCTTGCCGCCTTCCCCGCCCCTGCAGCTCTTCCTTGCCGCCTTCCCCGCCCCTGCAGCTCTTCCCTGCCGCCTCCCCTGCCCCCGCAGCTCTTCCCTGCAGCCTCCTCCTCTCTCACAACTCTTCCCTGCTGCCTCCCCTCCACCACAGCTCTTCCCTGCCGCCTGCCCCTCCCCCGCAGCTCTTCCCTGCCGCCTCCCCCTCCCCCGCAGCTCTTCCCTGCCGCCTCCCCCTCCCCCGCAGCTCTTCCCTGCCTCCTCCCCTTCCCCTGCAGCTCTTCCCTGCCGCCTCCCCCTCCCCCGCAGCTCTTCCCTGCCGCCTCCCCCTCCCCCGCAGCTCTTCCCTGGCTCCTCCCCCTCCCCCGCAGCTCTTCCCTGCCTCCTCCCCTTCCCCTGCAGCTCTTCCTTGCTGCCTCCCCCTCCCCCGCAGCTCTCCCTGGCTCCTCCCCCTCCCCCGCAGCTCTCCCTGGCTCCTCCCCCTCCCCCGCAGCTCTTCCTTGCTGCCTCCCCTCCACCACAGCTCTTCCCTGCCTCCTCCCCTTCCCCCGCAGCTCTTCCCTGCCGCCTCCCCCTCCCCCGCAGCTCTTCCCTGCCGCCTCCCCCTCCCCCGCAGCTCTTCCCTGCCGCCTCCCCCTCCCCCGCAGCTCTTCCCTGCCTCCTCCCCCTCCCCCGCAGCTCTTCCCTGGCTCCTCCCCCTCCCCCGCAGCTCTTCCCTGCCTCCTCCCCTTCCCCTGCAGCTCTTCCTTGCTGCCTCCCCCTCCCCCGCAGCTCTCCCTGGCTCCTCCCCCTCCCCCGCAGCTCTCCCTGGCTCCTCCCCCTCCCCCGCAGCTCTTCCTTGCTGCCTCCCCTCCACCACAGCTCTTCCCTGCCTCCTCCCCTTCCCCCGCAGCTCTTCCCTGCCGCCTCCCCCTCCCCCGCAGCTCTTCCCTGCCGCCTCCCCCTCCCCCGCAGCTCTTCCCTGCCTCCTCCCCCTCCCCCGCAGCTCTTCCCTGCCTCCTCCCCCTCCCCCGCAGCTCTTCCCTGCCGCCTCCCCTCCACCACAGCTCTTCCCTGCCGCCTCCCCCTCACCCCGCAGCTCTTCCCTGCTGCCTCCCCCTCCCCCGCAGCTCTTCCCTGCCTCCTCCCCTTCCCCTGCAGCTCTTCCCTGCCACCTCCCCCTCCCCCGCAGCTCTTCCCTGCCTCCTCCCCCTCCCCCGCAGCTCTTCCCTGCCGCCTCCCCCTCCCCCGCAGCTCTTCCCTGCCTCCTCCCCTTCCCCTGCAGCTCTCCCTTGATGCCTCCCCCTCCCCCGCAGCTCTCCGTGGCTCCTCCCCCTCCCCCGCAGCTCTTCCCTGCCTCCTCCCCTTCCCCTGCAGCTCTTCCTTGCTGCCTCCCCCTCCCCCGCAGCTCTCCCTGCCGCCTCCCCCTCCCCCACAGCTCTTCCCTGCCTCCTCCCCCTCCCCCGCAGCTCTTCCCTGCCGCCTCCCCCTCCCCCGCAGCTCTTCCCTGCTGCCTCCCCCTCCCCCGCAGCTCTTCCCTGCCTCCTCCCCTTCCCCTGCAGCTCTTCCCTGCCGCCTCCCCCTCCCCCGCAGCTCTTCCCTGCCTCCTCCCCTTCCCCTGCAGCTCTTCCCTGCCGCCTCCCCCTCCCCCGCAGCTCTTCCCTGCCTCCTCCCCCTCCCCCGCAGCTCTTCCCTGCCTCCTCCCCTTCCCCTGCAGCTCTCCCTTGATGCCTCCCCCTCCCCCGCAGCTCTCCGTGGCTCCTCCCCCTCCCCCGCAGCTCTTCCCTGCCTCCTCCCCTTCCCCCGCAGCTCTTCCTTGCTGCCTCCCCCTCCCCCGCAGCTCTCCCTGCCGCCTCCCCCTCCCCCACAGCTCTTCCTTGCCACCTCCTCCTCTCCCACAACACTTCCCTGTTGCCTCCCCTCCCCCGCAGCTCTTCCCTGCTGCCCCCCCCTCCCCCACAGCTCTTCCCTGCCGCCTCCCCCTCTCCCGCAGCTCTTCCCTGCCGCCTTCTCCTCCCCCGCAGCTCTTCCTTGCCACCTTCCCCGCCCCCGCAGCTCTTCCCTGCCGCCTCCCCTTCACCCGCAGCTCTTCCCTGCCGCCTCCCCCTCCCCTGCAGTTCTCCCTGCCGCCTCCCCCTCCCCCACAGCTCTTCCCTGCCACCTCCCCCTCTCCCGCAGCTCTTCCCTGCCGCCTTCTCCTCCCCCGCAGCTCTTCCTTGCCACCTTCCCCGCCCCCGCAGCTCTTCCCTGCCGCCTCCCCTTCACCCGCAGCTCTTCCCTGCCGCCTCCCCCTCCCCCGCAGCTCTTCCCTGCCGCCTCCCCCTCCCCCGCAGCTCTTCCCTGCCTCCTCCCCTTCCCCTGCAGCTCTTCCCTGCCGCCTCCCCTCCACCACAGCTCTTCCCTGCCGCCTCCCCTCCCCCGCAGCTCTTCCCTGCCGCCTCCCCCTCCCCCGCAGCTCTTCCCTGCCTCCTCCCCTTCCCCTGCAGTTCTCCCTGCCGCCTCCCCCTCCCCCTGCAGCTCTTCCCTGCCACCTCCCCCTCTCCCGCAGCTCTTCCCTGCCGCCTTCTCCTCCCCCGCAGCTCTTCCTTGCCACCTTCCCCGCCCCCGCAGCTCTTCCCTGCCGCCTCCCCTTCACCCGCAGCTCTTCCCTGCCGCCTCCCCCTCCCCCGCAGCTCTTCCCTGCCGCCTCCCCCTCCCCCGCAGCTCTTCCCTGCCTCCTCCCCTTCCCCTGCAGCTCTTCCCTGCCGCCTCCCCTCCACCACAGCTCTTCCCTGCCTCCTCCCCTTCCCCTGCAGCTCTTCCCTGCCGCCTCCCCCTCACCCCGCAGCTCTTCCCTGCTGCCTCCCCCTTCCCCGCAGCTCTTCCCTGCTGCCATGACCTTTCCCTGCCGCCTCCTCACTGCCAAACGTTATTCCTGCTGCTGGAGCCTTTCCCTGTGGTGGGAAAAGACTCCACCAGTGGGACACTACACTGCTTAAAATAGCAGTCTAGGCGGGAGGCAGCGCTTGGGAAAGTAGAGAGCTGGGAAGGGAAGATACCTTAAGGTTCTGGTGTGTTTTTACTCCACTCAGCCAAGCAGTGCCTCCCCATCCACACTGCTCCTTCCACCCATGCTTGGGGTGGCAAAAAGCTAGAGCTGGCCCTGCTGCACAGTACCAGTTTACACAAACCAGGCTGGTTAATATTTCCATAAAGAATAACTTCAGGAATAAACGGTGCTAGACAATGCTTAGCTGCTGTGCTTAATTGTGAAATGGACTTATCTACACTAGGGCAGCTTTTCAAAATGTTCCCCCCTTTTGCTAACTCCATTTCATTTCTACTGGTATTAGCAAGGTTGGGAGACCTAGTGTAAACAGGGCCCTAGCTGGTGCTGCTGGTGTTGTAAGCACTGTATTGATCATACCCAAATCTGTGTAAGCGATGACGGGAAATGTTTACAAAATTGCCCTTGCATAGTGGGGCCCCTAGTGTATATGCATCCCCTGTTGGAAGCTCATTAGCAGTGGGGCTGTTGAGAGATCCTTCTTTTGGCTTGTAGCTGGTGGGTATGTTTGCAGAAACGCTGAGACCTTCAAAGTAAAACACACTTCAAAGAAGACACAAGAAAGCCAAGCAATGTCCTTTGGGAGGACTACAAAAGGATGTTGAGGGGGCTGTCTGCCTGATGCTGCTTTTAGAGCTGTATTAATGAAATTCAGTGTAGCGCAAAAATAGACTGGAAGGAAAAACATTCATTTTTCATGAGGGTAAAGTCACCAGTTGCTTCTGTTGACAAAACTATTCCACCTTTTCTAACTAATTATCCTGCTGAGTCTCTTCCCTGGCTATTCACCTGTTTACAAACAATGTCCCTAGTTTATGGCCCATATTTACCTCCATAGAATATCAGAGTTGGAAGGGACCTCAAGAGGTCATCTAGTCCAACCCCCTGCTCAAAGCAGGACCAATTCCCAGCTAAATCATCCCAGCCAGGGCTTTGTCAAGCCGGGCCTTAAAAACCTCCAAGGAAGGAGACTCCACCACCTCCCTAGGTAACGCATTCCAGTGTTTCACCACCCTCCTAGTGAAATAGTTTTTCCTGATATCCAACCTGGACCTCCCCCACTGCAGCTTGAGACCATTGCTCCTTGTTCTGTCATCTGCCACCACTGAGAACAGCCGAGCTCCATCCTCTTTGGAACCCCCCTTCAGGTAGTTGAAGGCTGCTATCAAATCCCCCCTCATTCTTCTCTTCTGGAGACTAAACAATCCCAGTTCTCTCAGCCTCTCCTCATAAGTCATGTGCTCCAGACCCCTAATCATTTTTGTTGCCCTCCGCTGGACTCTTTCCAATTTTTCCACATCCTTCTTGTAGTGTGGGGACCAAAACTGGACACAGTATTCCAGATGAGGCCTCACCAATGTCGAATAAAGGGGAACGATCACGTTCCTCGATCTGCTGGCAATGCCCCTACTTATACAGCCCAAAATGCCGTTAGCCTTCTTGGCAACAAGAGCACACTGTTGACTCATATCCAGCTTCTCGTCCACTGTGACCCCTAGGTCCTTTTCAGCAGAACTGCTACCTAGCCATTCGGTCCCTAGTCTGTAGCAGTGCATGGGATTCTTCCGTCCTAAGTGCAGGACTCTGCACTTGTCCTTGTTGAACCTCATCAGGTTTTTTTCTGCCCAATCCTCTAATTTGTCTAGGTCCCTCTGTATCCGATCCCTACCCTCTAGTGTATCTACCACGCCTCCTAGTTTAGTGTCATCTGCAAACTTGCTGAGAGTGCAGTCCACACCATCCTCCAGATCATTAATAAAGATATTAAACAAAACCGGCCCCAGGACCGACCCTTGGGGCACTCCGCTTGAAACCGGCTGCCAACTAGACATGGAGCCATTGATCACTACCCGTTGAGCCCGACGATCTAGCCAGCTTTCTATCCACCTTACAGTCCATTCATCCAGCCCATACTTCTTTAACTTGGCGGCAAGAATACTGTGGGAGACAGTATCAAAAGCTTTGCTAAAGTCAAGAAATAACACATCCACTGCTTTCCCCTCATCCACAGAGCCAGTTATCTCATCATAGAAGGCAATTAGGTTAGTCAGGCACGACTTCCCCTTCGTGAATCCATGCTGACTGTTCCTGATCACTTTCCTCTCCTCTAAATGTTTCATAATTGATTCCTTGAGGACCTGCTCCATGATTTTTCCAGGGACTGAGGTGAGGCTGACTGGCCTGTAGTTCCCCGGATCCTCCTTCTTCCCTTTTTTAAAGATGGGCACTACATTAGCCTTTTTCCAGTCATCTGGGACCTCCCCCGATCGCCATGAGTTTTCAAAAATAATGGCTAATGGCTCTGCAATCTCACCCGCCAACTCCTTTAGCACCCTCGGATGCAGCGCATCCGGCCCCATGGACTTGTGCACGTCCAGTTTTTCTAAATAGTCCCGAACCATTTCTTTCTCCACAGAGGGTTGGCCACCTTCTCCCCATGCTGTACTGCCCAGTGCAGCAATCTGGGAGCTGACCTTGTGCGTGAAGACAGAGGCAAAAAAATCATTGAGTACATTAGCTTTTTCCACATCCTCGGTCACTAGGTTGCCTCCCTCATTCAGTAAGGGGCCCACACTTTCCTTGATTTTCTTCTTGTTGCTAACATACCTGAAGAAACCCTTCTTGTTACTCTTAACATCTCTTGCTAACTGCAACTCCAAGAGTGATTTGGCCTTCCTGATTTCACTCCTGCACGCCTGAGCAATATTTTTATACTCCTCCCTGGTCATTTGTCCAATCTTCCACTCCTTATAAGCCTCTTTTTTGCGTTTAAGATCAGCAAGGATTACACTGTTTAGCCAAGCTGGTCGCCTGCCATATTTACTATTCTTTCTACACATCGGGATGGTTTGTTCCTGCAACCTCAATAAGGATTCTTTAAAATACAGCCAGCTCTCCTGGACCCCTTTGCCCTTCATGTTATTCTCCCAGGGGATCCTGCCCATCTGTTCCCTGAGGGAGTCAAAGTCTGCTTTTCTGAAGTCCAATGTCCGTATTCTGCTGCGCTCCTTTCTTCCTTGTGTCAGGATCCTGAACTCGACCATCTCATGGTCACTGCCTCCCAGGTTCCCATCCACTTTTGCTTCCCCTACTAGTTCTTCCCTGTTTGTGAGCAGCAGGTCAAGAAAAGCTTTGCCCCTAGTTGGTTCCTCCAGCACTTGCACCAGGAAATTGTCCCCTACACTTTCCAAAAATTTCCTGGATTGCCTGTGCACCGCTGTATTGCTCTCCCAGCAGATATCAGGGTGATTAAAGTCTCCCATGAGAACCAGGGCCTGTGATCTAGCAACTTCTGCTAGTTGCCAGAAGAAAGCCTCGTCCACCTCGTCCCCCTGGTCTGGTGGTCTATAGCAGACTCCAACCACGACATCACCCTTGTTGCTCACACTTCTCAACTTTATCCAGAGACTCTCAGGTTTTTCTGCAGTATCATACCGGAGCTCTGAGCAGTCATACTCCTCTCTTACATACAACGCAACTCCCCCACCTTTTCTGCCCTGCCTGTCCTTCCTGAACAGTTTATATCCATCCATGACAGTACTCCAGTCATGTGAGTTATCCCACCAAGTCTCTGTTATTCCAATCACATCATAGTTCCCTGACTGTGCCAGGACTTCCAGTTCTCCCTGCTTGTTTCCCAGGCTTCTTGCATTTGTGTATAGGCACTTAAGATAACTCAACGATCGTCCCTCTTTCTCAGCATGAGACAGGAGTCCTCCCCTGTTGCGCTCTCCTGCTTGTGCTTCCTCCCAGGATCCCATTTCCCCACTTACCTCAGGGCTTTGGTCTCCTTCCCCCGGTGAACCTAGTTTAAAGCCCTCCTCACTAGGTTAGCCAGCCTGCTGGCGAAGATGCTCTTCCCTCTCTTCGTTAGGTGGAGCCCGTCTCTGCCTAGCACTCCTTCTTCTTGGAAGACCATCCCATGGTCGAAGAATCCAAAGCCTTCTCTCCGACACCACCTGCGTAGCCACTCGTTGACTTCCACGATTCGACGGTCTCTACCCCGGCCTTTTCCTTGCACAGGGAGGATGGACGAGAACACCACTTGCGCCTCAAACTCCTTTATCCTTCTTCCCAGAGCCACGTAGTCTGCAGTGATCCGCTCAAGGTCATTCTTGGCAGTATCATTGGTGCCCACGTGGAGAAGCAGGAAGGGGTAGCGATCCGAGGGCTTGATGAGTCTCGGCAGTCTCTCCGTCACATCGTGTATCCTAGCTCCTGGCAAGCAGCAGACCTCTCGGTTTTCCCGGTCAGGGCGGCAGATAGATGACTCAGTCCCCCTGAGGAGGGAGTCCCCGACCACCACCACCCTCCTCCTCCTCTTGGGAGTGGTGGTCGTGGAACCCCCATCCCTAGGACAGTGCATCTTTTGCCTTCCAATCGGTGGAGTCTCCTTCTGCTCCCTTCCCTCAGATGGGCCATCTAGTCCACTCTCCGCATTAGCACCTGTAGAGAGAACATGGAAACGATTCCTCACCTGTATCTCCATTGCTGGTGCATGGACGCTCCTCTTTCTTCTTCTGGAGGTCACATGCTGCCAAACCTCCTCACAATCCTTCTGTCCCTGCTGCGCCTGCTCTGAATCTTCAGAACATTGTGGCCGTAGAAGCATCTCCTGACGTCTGTCCAGGAAATCTTCATTTTCCCTTATGCAACGCAGAGTTGATACTTGTTTCTCCAGCCCTCGAACCTTCTCCTCCAATATGGAGACCAGCTTGCATTTTGTGCAGACAAAGTCGCTTCTGTCCTGTGGAAGAAAGACAAACATGGCACAACCTGTGCAGGTTACAACAGCTGATCGCTCACCTTCCATATCACCGTCCTCTTAGGAGCTTCCTCAACTGTTGCAGGAACTACTCGGAGAAACCTGCAGATGAAAGCCTCAGTGCGCTCTCCCCACGCGAACTCCCAGGCAAACTCCCCCTGTTAGCCTCTGCTGTGCGCCGCTCAGCTGGTTCGCTGCTGACTGCCCTTATATACCAGTCAGGCCCACTCAAGGCCCAGCTGGAACAAAGCACTCCCAATTCACACTTTTCAAACAAACAAGCAAGCAATCAAGCACACGGTCAAACTGACCAACTGTCCCAGCAGCAGACACTCAGATACTCACCAACACAGCCCCCCTAATGCAGCACTTAGCGTACCTCCTCTCGGACAGCTCCCAGGCAAACTCCCGCTGTTAGCCTCTGCTGTTCGCCGCTCAGCTGGTTCGCTGCTGACTGCCCTTATATACCAGTCAGGCCCACTCAAGGCCCAGCTGGAACAAAGCACTCCCAATTCACACTTTTCAAACAAACAAGCAAGCAATCAAGCACACGGTCAAACTGACCAACTGTCCCAGCAGCAGACACTCAGATACTCACCAACACAGCCCCCCTAATGCAGCACTTAGCGTACCTCCTCTCGGACAGCTCCCAGGCAAACTCCCGCTGTTAGCCTCTGCTGTTCGCCGCTCAGCTGGTTCGCTGCTGACTGCCCTTATATACCAGTCAGGCCCACTCAAGGCCCAGCTGGAACAAAGCACTCCCAATTCACACTTTTCAAACAAACAAGCAAGCAATCAAGCACACGGTCAAACTGACCAACTGTCCCAGCAGCAGACACTCAGATACTCACCAACACAGCCCCCCTAATGCAGCACTTAGCGTACCTCCTCTCGGACAGCTCCCAGGCAAACTCCCGCTGTTAGCCTCTGCTGTTCGCCGCTCAGCTGGTTCGCTGCTGACTGCCCTTATATACCAGTCAGGCCCACTCAAGGCCCAGCTGGAACAAAGCACTCCCAATTCACACTTTTCAAACAAACAAGCAAGCAATCAAGCACACGGTCAAACTGACCAACTGTCCCAGCAGCAGACACTCAGATACTCACCAACACAGCCCCCCTAATGCAGCACTTAGCGTACCTCCTCTCGGACAGCTCCCAGGCAAACTCCCGCTGTTAGCCTCTGCTGTTCGCCGCTCAGCTGGTTCGCTGCTGACTGCCCAATCTCACCACAACCTTGCGGAATCACTGTACTGATGCCAATGCAGGTATGATGATATTACCTCTGTATATGGCATCAGTGAGACCATTACTAGGTACTGTGCCCAGTTCTGGTGGCCACACTCAGGGCCAGCCTTAGGGAAAATGGCACCATGGACAATCTCATATTTTGGCATCCCTGGCCCCCGCTGCCTCCCCCACATCGCCCCTGGGCCCTGTTGCTTCCCCCCAGTGCTTAATTCACAATGAAAGAGGTGCCCAAGCCCCAGCAAAATTAAGCACTGGTGGCGTGATTGCTGACCGGGCACCTGTGCTGAAGGCTGCATTGCTGCTGGCAGCAGCGCTGCCTTCAAAGGGGGGCATGGTATGGTATTGATGCCCTTACTTCTGCACTGCTGCTGGCAGTGGCGCTGCCTTCAGAGCTGTGTGGCTGAAGAGTGGAAGCTGCTGGCTGGGAACCCAGATGTGCCAGGGCTATGAACTGTCAAGCCCCAGCACAAATTAAGCACTGCCTCTCTCCCCCCCCCCCCCCATTGTCCCGAGCTCCCTTTACAGCCTCACACAAGGCCCATCCTGCTCCTTGACTCTTGACCACGGCGCCCACCCCTAAGGCCAGCCCTAGAGAGGTGACTTGATCACAGTCTACAAGTACCTACACCGGGAAGAGATTTCTGACAGTAGATGGCTCATTACTCTAGTACGGGGTGGGCAAACTTTTTGGCCCAAGGGCCACATCTGGGTATGGAAATTGTACAGCAGGCCATGAATGCTCACGAAATTGGGGGTGGGGGTGAGGGCTCTGGAGTGGGGCCAGAAATGAGGCATTCAGGGTGTGGGAGTGGGCTCCGGACTGGGGCGGGGGGTTGGGGGACAAGGAGGATAAGGGCTCCATCTGGGGGTGTGGGCTCTGGGGTGGGGCTGGGGATGAGGGGTTGGAGGTGCAAGAGGGTACTCTGGGCTGGGACTGAGGGGCTCAGAGGGCAGGAGGGGGATTAGGGCTAGGGCAGGGGTGCAGGCTCTGGGTGGTGCTTACCTCAAGCAGTGTCATATCCCCCCCGGCTCCTATGTGGAGGTGTGGCCAGGCTGCTCTGCACGCTGCCCTGTCCATGGGCGCCACCCCTGCAGCTCCCATTGGCCACAGTTCCTGGCCAATGGGAGCTGCGGGGGCGGCACTTGGGGTGGGAGCAGCGTGCGGAGGGGGGACATGCTGCTGCTTCTGGGAGCTGCACAGAGAGGGGCAAGCCCTGGACCCCGCTCCCTGGCGGGAGCTTGAGGGCTGGATTAAAACATTCAAAGGGCTGGATGTGTCCCCTGGGCCATAGTTTGCTCACCCCTGCTCTAATTGAAAAAGGCACAATGCGACCCAATGGCTGGAGGCTGAAGCTAGACAAATTCAGTCTAGAAATAAGGCCCTGATTTTTAAGTGAGGGCAATTAACCACTGGAACAACTTACCAAGAAATGTGGTGGAGTCTCCATCACTTGAAATCTTTAAATCAGAATTGAATATCTTTCTAATAGATCTGTTCTAGCTCAAACAGAAGTTATAGGTTTGGTGCAGGATTTACTGGGTGAGGTATTATGGGCTGTGCATGTGTGTGTCGGGTGGGTAGGGGGAGTTAATAGAATCATAGAAGATTAGGGTTGGAAGAGACCTCAGGAGGTCATCTAGTTCAACCCCCCTGCTCAAAGCAGGACCAACCCCAATGAAATCATCCCAGCCAGGGCTTTGTCAAGCTGGGCCTTAAAAACCTCAAAGAATGGAGATTACACCACCTCCCAAGGGAACCCATTCCAGTGCTTCACCACCCTCCTAGTGAAACAGTGTTTCCTAATATCCAACCTAGACCCCCCCCCCCCAAAAACTGCAACTTGAGACTCCTTCTTCTGTCATCTGCCACCACTGAGAACAGCCTAGCTCTATGGCTGCTATCAAATTCCTCCGTACTCTTCTCTTCTGCAGACTAAACAAGCCCAATTCCCTCAGTCTCTCCTCATAAGTCATGTGGCCCAGCCCCCTAATTATTTTTGTTTCCCTCTGCTGGATTCACTCCAATTTGTCCACATCCTTTCTGTAGTGAGGGGACAAAAACTGGATGCAATACTACAGATGTGGCCTCACCAGTGCCAAATAGAGGGGAATAATCACTTCCCTTGAACAGCTGGCAATGCTCCTACTAATGCAGCCCAATATGCCATTAGCCTTCTTGGCAACAAGAGCACACTGTTGAGTCATATCCAGGTTCTTGTCCACAGTAATCCCCAGGTTCTTTTCTGCAGAACTGCTGCTTAGCCAGTCGATCCCCAGCCAGTAGTAGTGCGTGAGATTCTTCCTTCCTAAGTGCAGGACTCTGCACTTGTCCTTGCTGAACCGCATCAGATTTCTTTTGTCTAAATCCAATTTGTCTAGGTCACTCTGGACCCTATCCCTACACTCCAGCGTATCTACCTCTCCCCCCAGCTTAGTGTCATATGCGAACTTGCTGAGGGTGCAATCCATCTGATCATCCAGATCTTTAATGAAGATGTTGAACAAAACCGGCCCCAGGACCAACCACTGAGGCACTCCACATGATACCGGCTGCTAACTAGACATCGAGCCATTGATCACTACCCATTGAGCCTGATGATCTAGCCAGCTTTCTATCCACCTTATAGTCCATTAATCCAATCCATACTTTTTTAACTTGCTGGCAAGAATACTATGGGAGACAGTATCAAAAGCTTTGCTGAAGTCAAGATATATCACATCCACTGCTTTCCCCATACCCACAGAGCCAGTTATCTCATCACAGAAGGCAATCAGGTTGGTCAGGCATGACTTGCCCTTGGTGAATCCATGTTCATAGAATCATAGAATATCAGGGTTGGAAGGGACCTCAGGAGGTCATCTAGTCCAACCTCCTGCTCAAAGCAGAACTTAATCCCAACTAAATCATCCCAGCCAGGGCTTTGTCAAGCATGACCTTAAAAACCTCTAAGGAAGGAGATTCCACTACCTCCCTAGGTAACCCATTCCAGTGCTTCTCCACCCTCCTAGTGAAAAAGTTTTTCCTAATATCCAACCTAAACCTCTCCAACTGCAACTTGAGACCATTACTCCTTGTTCTGTCATCTGGTACCACTGAGAACAGTCTAGATCCATCTTCTTTGGAACCCCCTTTCAGGTAGTTGAAAGCAGCTATCAAATCCCCCCTCATTCTTCTCTTCTGGCGACTAAACAATCCCACTTCCCTCAGCCTCTCCTCATAAGTCATGTGCTCCAGTCCCCTAATCATTTTTGTTGCCCTCCGCTGGACTCTTTCCAATTTTTCCACATCCTTCTTGTAGTGTGGGGCCCAAAACTGGACACAGTACTCCAGATGAGGCCTCACCAATGTCGAATAGAGGGGAATGATCACGTCCCTCGATCTGCTGGAAATGCCCCTACTTATACTGCCCAAAATGCCGTTAGCCTTTTTGGCAACAAGGGCATACTGTTTACTCATATTCAGCTTCTCGTCCACTGTAACCCTTAGGTCCTTTTCTGCAGAACTGCTGCCTAGCAACTCGGTCCCTAGTCTTTAACAGTGAATGGGATTCTTCCGTTCTAAGTGCAGGACTCTGCACTTGTCCTTGTTGAACCTCATCACGTTTCTTTTGGCCCAATCCTCTAATTTGTCTAGATCCCTCTGTATCCTATCCCTACCCTCCAGCGTATCTACCACTCCTCTCAGTTTAGTGTCATCTGCAAACTTGCTGAGAGTGCAGTTCATGCCATCCTCCAGATCATTAATGAAGATATTGAACAAAACCAGCCCCAGGACCGACCCTTGGGGCACTCCGCTTGATACCGGCTGCCAACTAGACATGGAGCCGTTGAGCCCTACCCATTGAGCCCGATAATCTAGCCAGCTTTCTATCCACCTTATAGTCCATTCATTGAGCCCATACTTCTTTAACTTGCTGGCAAGAATACTGTGGGAGACTGTATCAAAAGCTTTGTTAAAGTCAAGGAATAACACATCCACTGCTTTCCCCTCATCCACAGAGCCAGTTATCTTCTCATAGAAGGCAATTAGGTTAGTTAGGCATGCCTTCCTCTTGGTGAATCCATGCTGACTGTTCCTGATCACTTTCCTCTCCTCTAAGTGCTTCAGAATTGATTCCTTGAGGACCTGCTCCATGATTTTTCCAGGGACTGAGGTGAGGCTGACTGGCCTGTAGTTCCCCGGATCCTCCTTCTTCCCTTTTTTAAAGATGGGCACTATATTAGCCTTTTTCCAGTCATCCAGGACCTCCCCCGATCGCCATGAGTTTTCAAAGATAATGGCCAATGGCTCTGCAATCACATCCGCCAACTCCTTTAGCACCCTCGGATGCAGCGCATCCGGCCCCATGGACTTGTGCTCATCCAGTTTTTCTAAATAGTCCCGAACCACTTCTTTCTCCACAGAGGGCTGGTCACCTTCTCCCCATGCTGTACTGCCCAGTGCAGCAGTCTGGGAGCTGACCTTGTTTGTGAAGACAGAGGCAAAAAAAGCATTGAGTACATTAGCTTTTTCCCTTTTTTAAAGATGTTGACTGTTCCTGATCATCTTCCTCTCTGCCAAGTGCTTCAAAATTGATTCCTTGAGGACCTGCTCCATGATTTTTCCTGGGACTGAGGTGAGGCTTTAGTTCCCCAGATTCTCCTTCTTCCCTTTTTTAAAGATGGGCACTAGGGCTGTCAAGTGATTAAAAAAATTAATGAAATTATTGCGCTGTTAAACAATAATAGAATACCATTTATTTAAATATTTTTGGATGTTTTCTACATTTTCAAATATATTGATTTTAATTACAACATAAAATACAAAATGTACGGTGCTCACTTTATATTTATTTTTATTACAAATATTTGCACTGTAAAAAAACAAAATAAATAGTATTTTTCAATTCCCCCATTACAACTACCGTAGTGCAATCTCTTTATCATGAAAGTTGAACTCACAAATGTAGAATTATGTAGAAAAAATAACTGCATTCAAATATAGAACAATGTAAAACTTTAGAGCCTACAAGTCCACTCAGTCTTACTTCTTGTTCAGCCAATCGCTCAGACAAACCAGTTTGGTTACATTTGCAGGAGATAATGCTCTTCTTGTTTACATCACCTGAAAGTGAGAACAGGCATTTGCATGGCACTATTGTAGCCAGCATCTCAAGATATTTACATGCCAGGTATGCTAAAGATTCATATGTCGCTTCATGCTTCAACCACCATTCCATGCGTCCACGCCAATGATGGGTTCTGCTTGATAATGATTCAAAACAGTGCAGATCAAAGCATGTTCATTTTCGTCATCTGAGTCAGGTGCCACCAGCAGAAGGCTGATTTTCTTTTTTGATGGTTTGGGTTCTGTAGTTTCTGCATCCGAGTGTTGCTCTTTTAAAACATCTGAAAGCATGCTCCACACCTCATCCATCTGAGATTTTGGAAGGCACTTCAGATTCTTAAACCTTGGGTCAAGTACTGTAGCTATCTTTAGAAATCTCACATTGCGTTTTGTGAAATCTGCAGTGAAAGTGTTCTTAAAATCAACAACATGTGTTGGGTCATCATCCGAAACTGCTATAACATGAAATATATGGCAGAATGAGGGAAAACAGAGCAGGAGGCATACAATTCTCCCCGAAGGAGTTCAGCCACAAATTTAATTAACACATTTTTTTTTTAAATGAGCGTCATCAGCATGGAAGCATGTTCTTTGGAATGGTGGCTGAAGCATGAAGGGACATATGAATGTTTAGCGTATCTGGCACATAAATACCTTGCAACGCCAGCTACAAAAGTGCCATGTGAACGCCTGTTCTCATTTTCAGGTGACATTGTAAATGAGAAGCGGGCAGCATTATCTTCCGTAAATGTAAACAAACTGGTTTGTCTTAGCGGATAGCTGAACAAGAAGTAGGACTGCGTGGACTTGTCAGTTCTAAAGTTTTACAGTTTTGTTTTTGAGTGCAGTTATGAAACAAACAAAATCTACATTTTGTAAGTTGCAACAGAGGGTCCTGTGGCACCTTTAAGACTAACAGAAGTATTGGAGCATAAGCTTTCGTGGGTGAATGCCCACTTCATCAGACGCAAGTAATGGAAATTTCCAGAGGCAGGTATAAATCAGTATGGAAATAACGAGGTTAGTTCAATCAGGGAGGGTGAGGTGCTCTGCTAGCAGTTGAAGTGTGAACACCAAGGGAGGAGAAACTGCTTTGGTAGTTGGCTAGCCATTCACATTTTGTAAGCTGCACTTTCACGATAAAGAGATTGCACTACAGTACTTGTATGAGGTGAATTGAAAAATACTATTTCTTTTGTCTATCATTTCTACAGTGCAAATATTTGTAATAAATAATAATAATAATATAAAGTGAGCACTGTACACTTTGTATTCTGTATTGTAATATATTTGAAAATGTAGAAAACATCCAAAAATATTTAATACATTTCAATTAGAATTCTATTATTTAACAGTGCAATTAAAACCAAGTAATCGCTATTAATATTTTAATCATGTTGTTTTTTAGTTAATTGCGTAAGTTAACCGCGATTAATTGACAGTCCTAATGGGCACTATATTTGCCTTTTTCCAATAATCTGGGATCTCCCCCGATTGCCACAAGTTTTCAAAGGTAATGGTCAACGGCTGTGCAATCACATCAGCAAACTCCCTCAGCACCCTCGGATGCATTAGATCTGGCCCCATGGACTTGTGCATGTCCAGCTTTCTAAATAGTCCTTAACCTGTTCTTTCACCACTGAAGGCTGCTCTCACCTCCTCCCCATACTGTGCTTCCCAGTATAGCAGGCTGGGAGCTGACCTTATCTGTGATGACCAAGGCAAAAAAAGCATTGAGTACATCAGCTTTTTCCACATCATCTGTCACTCGGTTGCCTCCCCCATTCAGTAAGGGTCCCACACTTTTCCTGAGTAGAAACCCTTCTTGTTACCCTTCACATCCCTTGCTAGCAGCAATTCCAGTTCTGCTTTGGTCTTCCTGATTACACCCCTGGATGCTTCAGCAATATTTTTATACTCCTCTCTAGTCATCTGTCCAAGTTTCCACTTCTTGTAAGCTTCCTTTTTGTGTTTAAGCTCACTGAAGATTTCACTGTTAAGCCAAGCTGGTCGCCTGCCATATTTGCTATTCTTTCTGCACATTGGGATGGTTTGTTCCTGCACCCTCAATAAGGCTTCTTTAAAATACAGCTAGCTCTCCTGAATTTCTTTCCCCCCTCATATTAGCCTCCCAGGTCCCTGAGGGAGTCAAAGTCTGGTTTTCTGAAGTCCAGGGTCTGTATTCTGCTGCTCTCCTTTCTTCCTTTTGTCAGGATCCTGAACTCAACCATCTCATGGTCACTGCTGCCCAGGTTGCCACCCACTTCTACTTCCCCTACCAATTCTTCCCTGTTTGTGAGCAGCAGGTCAAGAGCACGGCTCCACCACTTGCATCAGGAAGTTGTCTCCAACACTCTCCAAAAAGCTTCCTGGATTGTCTGTGCATTGATGTACAGAGGTCAGGGTGATAGAAGTCCCCCATGAGAACCAGGGCCTGTGATCTGGAAACTTCTGTTAGTTGTCCGAAGAAAGACTCATCTACCTTTTCCTCTTGGTCTGGTGGTCTATAGCAGATAACACCCTTGTTGCTCTGGCCTCTAAACTTAACCCAAAGACTTTCAACAGGCTTGTCTCCAGATTCATACTGGAGTGCTGACCAATCATACTGCTCTCTTACACAGTGCAACTCGTCCATCTTTTCTCCCCCGCTTGTCCTTCCTGAACAGTTTATACCCATCCATGACAGTACTCCAGTCATGTGAGTTACCCCACCAAGTCTCTATTATTCCAATCACATCATAGTTCCTTGACTGTGCCGGGACCTCTAATTCTTCCTGCTTGTTTCCCAGGCTTCTTGCGTTCGTGTACAGGCACCTAAGATAACTAGCCGATTGCCCTATTTTCTCAGTATGAATCAGGAAGTCTCCCCTGTTGTACCCTCCTCCTTGTGTTTCCTCCCAGTATCCCACTTCCCCACTTACCTCAGGGCTTAGGTCTCCATCCCTCCAGTGAACCTAATTCTGCACTTAGGACGGAAGAATCCCATGCACTGCTACAGACTAGGGACCGAATGGCTAGGTAGCAGTTCTGCTGAAAAGGACCTAGGGGTCACAGTGGACGAGAAGCTGGATATGAGTCAACAGTGTGCTCTTGTTGCCAAGAAGGCTAACGGCATTTTGGGCTGTATAAGTAGGGGCATTGCCAGCAGATCGAGGAACGTGATCGTTCCCCTTTATTCGACATTGGTGAGGCCTCATCTGGAATACTGTGTCCAGTTTTGGGCCCCACACTACAAGAAGGATGTGGAAAAATTGGAAAGAGTCCAGCGGAGGGCAACAAAAATGATTAGGGGTCTGGAGCACATGACTTATGAGGAGAGGCTGAGAGAACTGGGATTGTTTAGTCTCCAGAAGAGAAGAATGAGGGGGGATTTGATAGCAGCCTTCAACTACCTGAAGGGGGGTTCCAAAGAGGATGGAGCTCGGCTGTTCTCAGTGGTGGCAGATGACAGAACAAGGAGCAATGGTCTCAAGTTGCGGTGGGGGAGGTCCAGGTTGGATATCAGGAAAAACTATTTCACTAGGAGGGTGGTGAAACACTGGAATGCGTTACCTAGGGAGGTGGTGGAGTCTCCTTCCTTGGGGGTTTTTAAGGCCCGGCTTGACAAAGCCCTGGCTGGGATGATTTAGCTGGGAATTGGTCCTGCTTTGAGCAGGGGGTTGGACTAGATGACCTCTTGAGGTCCCTTCCAACTCTGATATTCTATGATTCTATGATTCTATGATTCTAAAGCCCTCCTCATTAGGTTAGCCAGCCTGCCTGCAAAGATGCTCTTCCCTCTCTTCGTCAGATGGATCCCATCTCTCCCTAGATCTCATCTCTTCCTCTTCTTCTGCAGCATGTGGGTCCAGGTCACTTGCCAGGATTATCTCATTTAACCATTTCCCCGTGTAGCGGGGCAGTAACCCCGCTTCTGCCCTTAAGGGCTTAAAACAGCCCTGCGAGAGGGCTGTGGTGGGGAACCAGTAAGCCAGGGCTGATTGGGGAAGCAGCCACAACTGGGCAGGGTACCTAAAGTGGAGCAGGGCTGGGGAAAGGCCAGAGGAGCTGGGAAGCTCTGGCCTGGAAAACCCCCAGGCTGCAGGCCTTGTTAAAGGCCAAGAAGGATACTGGAGTTGCAGAGGGGCAGCTCAAGGGTAGGCAGAAGCAGCAGGTCCAAACCCTCCTTGCCAATGATGAGTGGCAATTATACTGCAGTCCACCCCAGTGAGCGGGGTCTAGATGGGGACTGGCAGTAGCCCAAGACTGAGGTGAGGTGGGGATAGGGGGTTGGGAGCTCCCCGGGAAGGGGAGACCCAGTGAGACTGCCGGATACTGCAGGGGGCAGAACCCCAGCAGAAGGGGCACTGGGGTCTGGAAGAGACACCGGGGACCAGCAGCAAGGCGAGACACCTGTAGAGGTTGCTCCGGAGGCTGGCGTGCTAATTCCCAGGATGACCAGCAGGAGGCGCTGCACCGGTGAGTCGTCGTCCCATTACACCCTGCCATTGGTTCACCTTGGTCCTTCCTGTTCTCTGCCTGTGGCACAGAATAGTCTAGTTTCCTGTGGGCTGTGATACTTCGGTTTAATTTTGGTTGTTGGGGCTAGTGAGCAAGTGCTGGGTGGTGTTGGTGGCCTGTGATCTACAGGAGATCAGACTATATGATTGTAATAGTCCCCCTTGGCTTTAAAATCTATGAATCTCATTTCTTAGTCCTGTAGACTATCAACCTCAGAGATACTGAAGTGCTGCAGAGTATTACACATGAGGTTGCAGAAATGTGCCTACCTTATTCCTGTTCTGTTGTTCTTGCTATTGTGTCTCATGTATGGCAACAGCCTACAACAAGAAACAGGCCAGTGTCTCACACCCAGCCTTGAAAACCTGAGAACTCTGCTCCCTGTCTTCACGTGGCTTGGAAACTGAAGATGACTCTGGACCTTCTTAATCCTTTGGTTAGAGAAATTGTTCTTCTTTCTTTTTTTTTTTTTTAAATATATGCGTGTGTAACAGTGCACTGGAGCAAATGCCAAGACTGCAATTGCAGTTGCAATTGCAAAATGAATGCCAGACATCTGCCACCTCTTCAAATAGTAATAGATGTTACTAGGACCAGAACCATTTGATGTGGGCTTTTCTTATAAACATAAAGCCCAGGGTAGCGTGGCCAGAACTGTTGCTGAGGTTCAGGACCATGGTCTGGTTTATGGGCTTGGATGGAAAGAAAGTGACTTTGCAAGGAAACTGCAGACTTGACTGTTCTGCACTGGGCATTTGGATTCATTTGAGCAAGGGTATAAACTTCATGTGGATAAATTCCCCCCCACCCCAAAAGGAATAAACCTGATTTCTTCCAGCTGAATTCTCAGCTCACTTGCCCCTCTACTTTTGGGAAACCTGAAGGCAGTTCTTTCTTCCTTGCTCTGTTCCAGTATGTCATGGAAAATGCAGCTATTTAGAGCTGTAATAATGGGGACACTTGTTAGATTGTTATGATGTTTTCTGTGAAGCACTTTATTTTGCAGACAGCCCCGCTAAGTACCTTGTCTCATCCAATTTTCTCCTCTTTCAAAGCAAATCAGTGGCAATTCAGAGTTCCATTATGTGTAATGGGCATGTGTGCAAAGAGCATTAAAGAGAAGATAGTTTCAGAAACTGTTTCCTGGCATTTGCAGCAGTGCACACAAAGGGGTCCCCCTACAAATGGGCAGATCAAATGTCTTAGCCCTGGTCTACACTATGAATTTAGGTCGAATTTAGCAGTGTTAGATTGATTTAACCCCGCACCTGTCCACATGACGAAGCCATTTTTGTTGACTTAAAGGGCTCTTAAAATCGATTTCTGTACTCCTCCCCAACAAGGGGATTAGTGCTGAAATTGACCTTGCTGGGTCGAATTTGGGGTAGTGTGGACACAATTCGATGGTATTGGCCTCCGGGAGCTATCCCAGAGTGCTCCATTGTGACCGCCCTGGACAGCACTCTCAACTCAGATGCACTGAGGTGGCCAGGTAGACAGGAAAAGCCCCGGGAACTTTTGAATTTCATTTCCTGTTTGGCCAGCATAGCGAGCTGATCAGCATAGGTGACCATGCAGTCCCAGAATCACAAAAGAACTCCAGCATGGACCGAATCTGATCGCTGTTTGGGGAGACGAATCCATGCTATCAGAACTCCGTTCCAAAAGATGAAATGCCCATTTTCATTTGAAAATATTTGAAAAAATCTCCAAGGGCATGAAGGACAGAGGCTACAACAGGGACCCACAGCAGTGCCGCGTGAAACTTAAGGAGCTCAGGCAAACCTACCAAAAAACCAGAGAGGCAAATGGCTGCTCTGGGTCAGAGCCCCAGACATGCTGCTTCTATGATGAGCTGCATGCCATTCGAGGGGGTGCTCCTACAACTACCCCACCCCTGTGTGTGCACTCTGTCAATGGATTCTCAAGCAACAGGGATGCAGATTTTGGGGATGAAGAAGATAGAGCACAGCAAGCAAGCGGAGAAACTGTTCTCCCCAACAGCCAGGAACTGTTTATCGCCCTGGAGCCAATACCCTTCCAACCCTCCCAAGGCGGGCTCCCGGACCTTGAAGGTGGAGAAGGGACACCTGGTGAGTGTACCTTTGTAAATATAATACATGGTTTGAAAGCAAGAGTGTTTAATGATTGATTTGCCCTGAAGACTTGGTATGCATTTGCGTACAGCTACTGGAAAAGTCTGTTAACGTGTATGGGGATGGAGCGGGAATCCTCTTTATCCCTCTGTGTTATCCTCAGGATTCATGGTCCGCATTCATGGTCACCTGGTTGAAATAGGGGAATTTTATTAAGGGGACATTCAGAGATGGACATTCCTGCTGGGCTGTTTGGCTTTGGCTGAACAGAAATCGTCCCCGCTGTTAGCTACGCGGTGGGGGGAGGGGTGAAGCAATCATCCCAGAGAATTGGGTGTGTGTGGGGGGGGTTAGTTAACCCGAAAACCTCAGCCCCTTCTTTTAAATGGCCAACCCATTGGTATGGGAAAGGAGGGTGCTGCTGTTTGAAACCATTCCCACATGTTATGAAGGTTAAAGAAGCCAAAAGACTGTGGCTTACCATTGCTGCCTGCAAGCCGAATTCTGTGTGTAATCTCTCACACCAAACCGGCAGGCCCTCAATATAGGAGGCAAAATGCGACCTTGTAAAGAAAGCACACGTGCTATGTAATGTTAACAGCTTGGTTCACCGTGAAAGAGTCTACCTATTGTTCTCTAAAATGTCTTTTTAAATACTACTCTTCCTTTTTTTTTCCTCCCACAGCTGCAAATGTTTCAACGCTCCCCGTATCATCTCCTTCCCAGAGGCTAGCGAAGATTAAAAGGTGAAAAAAATGCACTCGCGATGAAATGTTCTCTGAGCTCATGCAGTCCTCCCACACTGAAAGAGCCCAGCAGAATGCGTGAAGGAAAGCACAAAATGAACGCGAGGACAGGTGGCGGGAGCAAGATGATAGGTGGCATCAGCGTGATGAGAGGAGGCAGGAAGCAATGCTGAGGCTATTGGAAGATCAAATTGATATTCTCCGGTGTATTATTGAGGTGCAGGAAAGGCAGCAAGAACACAGACCACCACTGCAGCCCATGTGTAACCAACCGCCCTCCTCCCCAAGTTCCATAGCCTCCTCACCCAGATGCCCAAGAACAGGGGGTGGGGGGACCCCCTCCGGGCACCCAACCACTCCACCCCAGAGGACTGCCCAAGCAACAGAAAGCTGGCATTCAATAAGTTTTGAAGTGCAGTGTGACCTTGTCCTTCCCTCCTCCCCCACCCCACCCAGTACTTCCCTCCTTCCCCCACCCCCACTCCCAGGCTACCTTGGCAGTTATCCCCCTATTATCCCTTTATTAATGTGACAAATTAATAAAGAATGCATGAATTTGAAACAACAATGACTTTATTGCCTCTGCAAGCGATGATCAAAAGGGGGAGGGGAGGGCGGTTGGCTTACAGGGAAGTAGAGTGAACCAAGGGGGTGGGTTTTCATCAAGGAGAAACAAACAGAACTGTCACACCGTAGCCTGGCCAGTCATGAAACTGGTTTTCAAAGCTTCTCTGATGCGCAGCGCGCCTAGCTATGCTATTCTAATCATCCTGGTGTCTGGCTGTGCATAATCAGCAGCCAGGTGATTTGCCTCAACCTCCCACCCCGCCATAAATGTCTCCCTCTTACTCTCACAGATATTGTGGAGCACACAGCAAGCAGCAATAACGATGGGAATATCAGTTTCGATGAGGTCTAACTGAGTCAGTAAACTGTGCCAGGGTGCTTTTAAACATCCAAATGCACATTCTGCACTTGCTCAGCCTATAATTGAACAGCTCCTGACTAGTGTCCAGGGTGCCTGTGTTTGGCTTCATGAACCATGGCATTAAGGGGTAGGCTGGGTCCCCAAGGATAACTATTGGCATTTCAACATTCCCAATGGTTATTTTCTGGTCTGGGAAGTAAGTCCCTTGCTGCAGCCGTTCACACAAACCAGAGTTCCTAAAGATGCAAGTGTTATGTACCTTTCCCAGCCATCCCATGTTGATTTGGTGAAACATCCCTTGTGATCCACCAGTGCTTGCAGCACCATTAAGAAGTACCCTTGCGGTTTATGTACTGGCTGCCAAGGTGGTCCGGTCCCAAGATAGACCGAATGCATATCCCTATCGCCCCACCACAGTTAGGGAATCCCATTGCAGCAAAGCAATCCACTATGACCTGCACATTTCCCAGAGTCACTACCCTTGATAGCAGCAGCTCAGTGATTGAGTTGGCTACTTGGATCACAGCAGCCCCCACAGTAGATTTACCCACTCCAAATTGATTCCCCACTGACATGTAGCTGTCTGGCATTGCAGGCTTCCAGAGGGCTATCACCACTTGTTTGTGAACTGTGAGGCCTGCTTTCATCTTGGTATTCTTGCGCTTCAGGGCGGGGGAAAGCAAGTCACAAAATTCCATGAAAGTGCTCTTACGCATGCGAAAGTTTCGTAGCCACTGGTAGCCTGTGCTTGTTTCCCGGGCCCGGAATCGGTGTTCCACAGCATGAACCTGCCCCATTTCCACCATGATGTCCAAATTGCCAGGGCCCGTGCTTTGAGAGAAGTCTGTGTCCATGTCCTCATCACTCTCGTCACCGCGCTGCTGTCGCCTCCTCGCCTGCTTCTGAAGTTTCTGGTGCTGCATATACTGCAGGATAATGCGCGTGGTGTTTACAGTGCTCAGAACTACCATGGTGATCTGAGCGGGCTCCATGCTTGCCATGATATGGCATCTGCAGGAGAGCAGAGTGGCAGCGGAAGCGGTCATTCGATGATGACAGTTTGCAGTCCTACTGCACCGTCTGCTGCCAGCAGCACCCAGGACACAACAGCGACGGCTGAGCTGAGCGGACTGCACGCTTGCCGTGGTATGGCGTCTGCGCGGAAAAGGCGCAAAACGATTGTATGCCGTTGCTCTCACGGAGGGAGGGGCAACTGACGACATGGCTTACACAGTTGGCCTACAGGGAATTAAAATCAACAAAGGGGGCAGGTTTGCATCAAGGAGAAACACACACAACTGTCACACTGAAGCCTGGCCAGTCATGAAACTGGTTTTCAAAGCCTCTGTGATGCGCAGCGCACCTAGCTGTGCTCTTCTAATCGCAAACAGCCTAGTCAGCAAACAGTGCTAGCAAGCTTTTAAACATCCAAAGGCACATTCTACCACCATTCTGCACTTGCTCAGCCTATAGTTGAACTTCTCCTTCCTACTGTCCAGGCTTCATGAGCCATGGGAGCAAGGGGTAGGCTGGGGTAGGTGTGACAGCATGGTGGTGCCGGCTGGGAGAGCAGCCTGAGGCAGAAGCCTCCAGCTCGCATGATATTCCAGGCAGGACTGAATCTCCATGAGACAAAACTTAAAGAAGAGAATGACCTGGAGTCACTCCCATTTATGTCCAGGTGCCCCTGACCGACCTCACCGAGGTTGGCCAGGAGCACCCAGGAGATGACGGCTAGCAGTTGTATTGCACCGTCTGCTGCCGCGAAGGCAAGGAACTGCTGCTGTGTAGCAATGCAGCACCGCATCTGCCAGTGCACCCAAGAGACGTACGGTGATGGTGAGCTGAGCGGGCTCCATGCTTGCCGGGGTATGTTGTCTGCACGGGTAACCCAGGAAAAAAGGCGAGAAACGATTGTTTGCCGTTGCTATCTCAGAGGGAGGGAGGGAGAGGGGCCCTGTACCCAAAACCACCTGTGACAATGTTTTTGCCCCATCAGGCATTGGGAGTTCAACCCAGAATTCCAATGGGTGGCGGAGACTGCGGGAACTGTGGGAAAGTCGACGCTAGCCTCGATACTGTGGACGCACTCCACCGACGTAATGCGCTTAGTGGGGACACACAATCAACTGTATAAAATCGATTTCTAAAAAATTGACTTCTATAAAATCGACCTAATTTCATAGTGTAGACATACCCTTAGTGTAGGATGTGTACAGGGATGTGAATGACATGTCAGGGTCATCAAGCAGCCCCTGCTGTGTGGAACTGTTAGACTGGAAATCTGAGGGCATCTCAGTAAAGCATTAAGCAAAACAGGAACTGGAACATAGTTGGGAACATTGCATTGAGTTCAGACAGAGCACCATGGATTGCTTCAAATCATCTGCACCATGGATTGCTTACAAATGGCAGGGATGGAACCACTTGCGTGTGGTAGCTTGGATTCATTTGCTGGCACACTAGGCAGTGTGCTTACTGGTGGCATGATGGGATTCATGATATAGCTTGCTCTGGGCAAGCTGGCATGTTAACTGATATTATGATATGCCCAGCTGGTCCCATTAAAAGTCGCAAGAACCATAAGACCCTCCCAGACTATCCCTATCTCTCCTTGCCCAATAGAAGAGTTGCCAATTACTGAGTGACATTCTATGGCCAACTAAATGATCATAATGATCCCTTCTGGTTTTAAAATGTATGAATCTGTGACATGATTTATGCTGGCTAAGGAGAGGTTAAGATGAAGACAGCTGCAACTTTCCCTATAAAGATATGAAAGGTATATACATGTAAAAGTTGTGCGCATTTGATTATATCCTTCTGCCCTCACTCCACGCCTTCAGGTTTAGCTTGTCTTTTTAGATTGCAAACTTCTCAGGGCAGGGACCATGTCTCCATATAGGTTTGTACAATGCCTAACCTAATGGGGCCCCAATCTTGACTGCAAACTGTAATATCAATATAATAAACAATAACTATGGTTTAATTATGAGGCCTTCATTCTGATTGTTTGTGGGGGATTATTTCTATGCTCCAGCTGCTCTTGTACTTTGTTAATGATATCTGGATCCGGATCAAGCAACCTGGTTGGGAATACAGTACATGATTTCAATGAGAACAATAACTAATTAAGACTATCTCAGTCATGAAGAACAGAGAAAAAAACCAAACCCTTCATAGAATGGGAGCAAATTGAATATCAGAGAGATCTGAATGTGGGCAGATAATTAGAACTATATTTCATGGGAACATTTGCTGGGGTAAGTATGGAAAAGGCTGGCAACTTCACATATTCTAAGTATCATAACATCTTTCACCAGGGGTGGGCTCATGCCAGTGCTGATCACGGAATCATAGATTCATAGGACTGGAAGGGATCTCAGGAGGTCATCTAATCCAACCCCCTGCTCAAAGCAGGACCAATCCCCAACTAAATCATCCCAGCAAGGAGATTCCACCACCTCCCTAGGTAACCCATTCCAGTGCTTCACCACCACAGTTTTTCCTAATATCCAACCTAAACCTCTCCCACTGCAACTTGTTCTGTCAGCCTCCTTGTAAGCGGGGACTTACATTTGTAAGTTGCACTTTCACAACAAAGAGATTGCACTATAGTACTTATATGAGGTGAATTGAAAAAAACTATTTCTTTTATCATTTTTACAGTGCAAATATTTGTAATAAAAAATAACATACACTGATTTCAATTACAGCACAGAATACAATATCATAGAATCATAGACTTTAAGGTCAGAAGGGACCATTATGATCATCTAGTCTGACCTCCTGCACAACGCAGGCCACCGAATCTCACCCACCCACTCCTGCATCAAACCTATGTCTGAGCCATTGAAGTCCTCAAATCATGTTTTAAAGACTTCAAGGTGCAGAGAATCTTTCAGCAAGTGACCCGTGCCCCATGCTACAGAGAAAGGTGAAAACCCCCCAGGGCCTCTACCAATCTGCCCTAGAGGAAAATTCCTTCCCAACCCCAAATATGGCAATCAGCTAAACCCTGAGCATGTGGGCAAGACTCACCAGCCAGACACCCAGGAAAGAATTCTCTGTAGTAACTCAGATCCCACCCCATCTAGTGTCATATATGAAAATGTAGAAAAACATCCAAAATATGTAATAAATTTCAATTGGTATTCTATTGTTTAACAGTGCGATTAAAACTGTGATTAATCACAATTAATTTTTTTAATCGCAATTAATTTTTTTGAGTTAATCGTGTGAGTTAACAGCGATTAATCGATAGCCCTAGTCACAATTAATTGACCATGCATCACTGAAACCATGCAAAAAATACCGTGTAAATCGAGGCCTGACTGTATTTTGCATTTGTCCTTATTGAATTTCATCCTATTTACTTCAAACTTTTTCTCCAGTTTGTCCAGGTCATTTTGAATTTTAATCCTATCCCCCAAAGCACTTGCTACCCCTCCCAGCTTGGTATCATTCACAAACTTTATAAGTGTACTTTCTATGCCATTATCTAAATCATTGATGAAGATATTGATTAGAACTGGACCCAGAACTGATCCTTGGGAGACCCCACTCGTTATGCCCTTCCAGCATGACGGTTTGTTTATCAGAAAGTCATTCAAGACAGTATCAAAAGCTTTACTAAAGTCAAGATATACCACATCTACTGTTTCCCCCCTTTCCAAAAGGCTTGTTACCCTGTCAAAGAAAGCTATCAAGTTGGTTTGACATGATTTGTTCTTGACAAATCCATGCTGATTGTTACTTATCACTTTATTATTTTCTAGATATTTGCAAATTGATTGCTTAATTATTTGTTCCATTATCTTTCTGGGTACAGAAGTAAAGCTGACTGGTCTGTAATTCCTCGGGTTGTCCTTATTTCCCTTTTTATAGATTGGTACTATATTTGCTCTTTTCCAATATTCTGGAATCTCTCCCATCTTCCATGACTCATCTATCTCCTCAGTAGGCTCCTGGAGTATTCTAGGATGCATTTCATCAGGCCCTAGTGACTTGAAGACCTCTAATTTGTCTAAGTAATTTTTAACTTGTTCTTTCCCTATTTTAGCCTCTGATCCTACCTCATTTTCAGTGGCATTCACTATATTAGACGTCCAATCACTACCAACCTTCTTGGTGAAAACCGAAACAAAGAAGTCATTAAGCACCTCTGCCATTTCCACATTTTCTGTTTTTGTTTTCCCCCCCATTGAGTAATGGGCCTACCTTGTCCTTGGTCTTCCTCTTGCTTCTAATGTATTTGTAGAATGATTTCTTACCCTTTATGTCTCTAGCTAGTTTGATCTCGTTTTATGCCTTGGCCTTTCTAATTTTGTCCCTACTTATGTTATTTGTTTATATTCATCCTTTTTAATTTGACCTAGTTTCCACTTTTTGTAGGACTCTTTTTTGTTATTTTTAGATCATTGAAAATCTCCTGGTTAAGCCCCGGTGGTCTCTTGCCATTCTTCCTATCTTTCCTATGCAGTGGAGTAATTTGCACTTGTGCCCTTAATAATGTCTCTTTGGAGAACTGCGAACTGTCTTCAATTGTTTTTCCCCTTAGACTTGCTTCCTTTGGGATCTTACCTACCAACTCCCTGAGTTTGCTACAGTCTGCCTTCTTGAAATCCATTGTCTTTATTTTGCTGATTTCCCTCCTACCATTTCTTAGAATCATGAACTCTTCCATTTCATGATCACTTTCACCTAAGCTGCCTTCCACTTTCAAATTCTCAACCATTTCCTCCCTATTTGTTAAAATCAAATCTAGAACAACCTCCCCCAGTAGCTTTCTCCACCTTCTGGAATAAAAAATTGTCTCCAATACATTCCAAGAACTTGTTGAATAATCTGTGCCCTGCTGTGTTATTTTCCCAACAGATGTCTGGGTAGTTGAAGTCCCCCATCACCACCAAGTCCTGTGCTTTGGATGATTTTGTTAGTTGTTTAAAAAAGCCTCATCCACCTCTTCTTCTTGGTTAGGTGGTCTGTAGTCATAAGCACTGACTTGCCCTCTGCCCGGTGGGTGCTTGACCCTTCCACCCCTGCGCCACCTCTTCCCACCCCTGCACTGCCCTCGCCCCGCTCCCATTCCACCCCATTCCCCCAAGTCCCTGCCCCTGCCCTGCCTCCTCCCCTGAGCACGCCGCATCCTCACTCCTCCCCCTCCCTTCCGGAAAGTCCTAAGCGCCGCCAAACAACTGTTAGGCAGCGGGCGGGGGGGGGGGAACAGGAAGCACTGGGAGGGAAAGGGAGGAGTGCAGACATGGTGCACTTGGGGGGGGGAGAAGGAGATGAGGAGGGGGGAGCTTGGCTGCCGGTGGGTGCGGAACACCCGCTAATTTTTCCCCATGGGTGCTCCAGAGCTGGAGCACCCATGCAGTCAGCTCCTATGTCTGTAGTAGACCCCTACCATGCAATCGCTCTTGTTTTTTACCCCTTTTATCCTTTCCACAGAGATTTGCAACAAGTATGTCTCCTATTTCCATCTCAACCACAGTCCAGGTGTATAAATTTTGAATATAGAAGGCAACACCTCCTCCCTTTTTACCCTGCCTGTCCTTCCCTTCTATACCAATATTCCAGTCATGCGTATTATCCCAAGTCTGCCAAATTTGTCATAGTTGTTTATTTACTAGCATTTTGAGTTCTTCCTGCTTATTCCCCATACTTCTCACATTAGTATACAGCCACCTAAGATACTGATTTGATTCCCCCCCCCCAGTTCTGTCTTGTCTCTCCTTTATCCCTGCTATAACAGCCCATGTTCCCCCCAAATTCTGACCCTACTCCCAGGTCTCCATGTTTTTGACTTACCTGTGGGCTTTGGTCACCTTCCTCCTTCGAACCTAGTTTAAAGTCCTCCTCACTAGGTTAGCCAGTCTGTATCCAAATATGCTCTTCCCCTTCCTTAATAGGTGGACTCTATCTTTGCTTAGCAGTCCTTCTTCCTGGAACAACATCTTGTGGTCAAGGATGCCAAAGCCCTCCTGGCGACACCATCTTCCCAGCCAGGCATTCACCTCCAAGATGCATCTGTCTCTGCCTGGGCCCCTACCCTGGACCAGAAGGATCAAGGAGAACACCACCTGCACTCCCAACTCCTTCATCCTTAGTCCCAGAGCCCTATAGTCACTTCTGATCTGCTGAGGGTCATACAGGGAGTTTGCCTGGGAGCTGTCTGAGAGGAGGTACGCTCAGTGCTGCATTAGGGGGGCTGTGTTGGTGAGTATCTGAGTGTCTGCTGCTGGGACAGTTGGTCAGTTTGACCATGTGCTTGATTGCTTGCTTGTTTGTTTGAAAAGTGTGAATTGGGAGTGCTTTGTTCCAGGTGGGCCTTGAGTGGGCGACTGGTATATAAGGGCAGTCAGCAGCGAACCAGCTGAGCGGCGAACAGCAGAGGCTAACAGCGGGAGTTTGCCTGGGAGTTCACTTGGGGAGAGCTCACTGAGGCTTTCATCTGCAGGTTTCTCTGAGTAGTTCCTGCAACAGATGAGGAAGCTCTTAAGAGGACGGTGATATGGATGGTGAGCGATCAGCTGTTGTAACCTGCACAGGTTGTGCCATGTTTGTCTTTCTTCCGCAGGACAGAAGCGACTTTGTCTGTACAAAGTGCAAGCTGGTCTCCATATTGGAAGAGAAGGTTCGAGGGCTGGAGAAACGAGTATCGACTCTGCGTTGCATAAGGGAAAATGAAGATTTCCTGGACCGACGTCAGGAGATGCTTCTACGGCCGCAATGTTCTGAAGATTCAGAGCAGGCGCAGCAGGGACAGAAGGATTGTGAAGAGGTTTGGCAGCATGTGACCTCCAGAAGGAGAAAGAGGAGCGTCCATGCACCAGCAATGGAGATACAGGTGAGCAATCGTTTCCATGTTCTCTCTACAGGTACTAATGCGGAGAGTGGACTAGATGACCCATCTGAGGAAAGGGAGCAGAAGGAGACTCCACCGATTGGAAGGCAAAAGATGCACTGTCCTAGGGATGGGGGTTCCACGACCACCACTCCCAAGAGGAGGAGGAGGGTGGTGGTGGTCGGGGACTCCCTCCTCAGGGGGACTGAGTCATCTATCTGCCTCCCCGACCGGGAAAACCGAGAGGTCTGCTGCTTGCCAGGAGCTAGGATACACGATGTGACGGAGAGACTGCCGAGACTCATGAAGCCCTCGGATCGCTACCCCTTCCTGCTTCTCCACGTGGGCACCAATGACACTGCCAAGAATGACCTTGAGAGGATCACTGCAGACTATGTGGCTCTGGGAAGAAGGATAAAGGAGTTTGAGGCGCAAGTGGTGTTCTCGTCCATCCTCCCTGTGCAAGGAAAAGGCCGAGGTAGAGACCGTCGAATCGTGGAAGTCAACGAATGGCTACGCAGGTGGTATCGAAGAGAAGGCTTTGGATTCTTCGACCATGGGATGGTGTTCCAAGAAGGAGGAGTGCTAGGCAGAGACGGGCTCCACCTAACAAAGAGAGGGAAGAGCATCTTCGCCAGCAGGCTGGCTAACCTAGTGAGGAGGGCTTTAAACTAGGTTCACTGGGGGAAGGAGACCAAAGCCCTGAGGTAAGTGGGGAAATGGGATCCTGGGAGGAAGCACAAGCAGGAGAGCGCAAGAGGGGAGGACTCCTGGCTCATGCTGAGAAAGAGGGACGATCGATGAGTTATCTTAAGTGCCTATAGACAAATGCAAGAAGCCTGGGAAACAAGCAGGGAGAACTGGAAGTCCTGGCACAGTCAGGGAACTATGATGTGATTGGAATAACAGAGACTTGGTGGGATAACTCACATGACTGGAGTACTGTCATGGATGGATATAAACTGTTCAGGAAGGACAGGCAGGGCAGAAAAGGTGGGGGAGTTGCGTTGTATGTAAGAGAGCAGTATGACTGCTCAGAGCTCCGGTATGAAACTGCAGAAAAACCTGAGAGTCTCTGGATAAAGTTCAGAAGTGTGAGCAACAAGGGTGATGTCGTGGTTGGAGTCTGCTATAGACCACCAGACCAGGGGGATGAGGTGGACGAGGCTTTCTTCTGGCAACTAGCAGAAGTTGCTAGATCGCAAGCCCTGGTTCTCATGGGAGACTTTAATCACCCTGATATCTGCTGGGAGAGCAATACAGCAGTGCACAGACAATCCAGGAAGTTTTTGGAACGTGTACGGGACAATTTCCTGGTGCAAGTGCTGGAGGAAACAACTAGGGGCAGAGCTTTTCTTGACCTGCTGCTCACAAACAGGGAAGAATTAGTAGGGGAAGCAAAAGTGGATGGGAACCTGGGAGGCAGTAACCATGAGATGGTCAAGTTCAGGATCCTTACACAAGGAAGAAAGGAGAGCAGCAGAATACGGACCCTGGACTTTAGAAAAGCAGACTTTGACTCCCTCAGGAAACAGATGGGCAGGATCCCCTGGGAGAATAACATGAAGGGCAAAGGGGTCCAGGAGAGCTGGCTGTATTTTAAAGAATCCTTATTGCGGTTGCAGGAACAAACCATCCCGATGTGTAGAAAGAATAGTAAATATGGCAGGCGACAAGCTTGGCTAAACAGTGAAATCCTTGCTGATCTTAAACGCAAAAAAGAAGCTTACAAGAAGTGGAAGATTGGACAAATGACCAGGGAGGAGTATAAAAATATTGCTCAGGCATGCAGGAGTGAAATCAGGAAGGCCAAATCACACTTGGAGTTGCAATTAGCAAGAGATGTTAAGAGTAACAAGAAGGGTTTCTTCAGGTATGTTAGCAACAAGAAGAAAATCAAGGAAAGTGTGGGCCCCTTACTGAATGAGGGAGGCAACCTAGTGACCGAGGATGTGGAAAAAGCTAATGTACTCCATGCTTTTTTTGCCTCTGTCTTCACGAACAAGGTCAGCTCCCAGATTGCTGCACTGGGCAGTACAGTATGGGGAGAAGGTGGCCAGCCCTCTGTGGAGAAAGAAGTGGTTCGGGACTATTTAGAAAAACTGGACGTGCACAACTCCATGGGGCCGGATGCGCTGCATCCGAGGGTGCTAAAAGGAGTTGGCGGGTGAGATTGCAGAGCCATTATTTTTGAAAACTCATGGCGATCGGGGGAGGTCCCAGATGACTGGAAAAAGGCTAATGTAGTGCCCATCTTTAAAAAAGGGAAGAAGGAGGATCCGGGGAACTACAGGCCAGTCAGCCTCACCTCAGTCCCTGGAAAAATCATGGAGCAGGTCCGCAAGGAATCAATTATGAAACATTTAGAGGAGAGGAAAGTGATCAGGAACAGTCAGCATGGATTCACGAAGGGGAAGTCGTGCCTGACTAACCTAATTGCCTTCTATGATGAGATAACTGGCTCTGTGGATGAGGGGAAAGCAGTGGATGGTTGGCAGCCAGTTTCAAGCGGAGTGCCCCAAGGGTCGGTCCTGGGGCCGGTTTTGTTTAATATCTTTATTAATGATCTGGAGGATGGAGTGGACTGCACTCTCAGCAAGTTTGCAGATGACACTAAACTAGGAGGCGTGGTAGATACACTAGAGGGTAGAGATCGGATACAGAGGGACCTAGACAAATTAGAGGATTGGGCCAAAAAAAAACCTGATGAGGTTCAACAAGGACAAGTGCAGAGTCCTGCACTTAGGACGGAAGAATCCCATGCACTGCTACAGACTAGAGACCGAATGGCTAGGTAGCAGTTCTGCAGTAAAGGACCTAGGGGTCACAGTGGATGAGAAGCTGGATATGAGTCAACAGTGTGCTCTTGTTGTCAAGAAGGCTAACGGCATTTTGGGCTGTATAAGTAGGGGCATTGCCAGCAGATCGAGGGACGTGATCGTTCCCCTTTATTTGACATTGGTGAGGCCTCATCTGGAATACTGTGTCCAGTTTTAGGCCCCACACTACAAGAAGGATGTGGAAAAATTGAAAAGAGTCCAACGGAGGGCAACAAAAATGATTAGTTTCAGAGTAGCAGCCGTGTTAGTCTGTATCCGCAAAAAGAAGAACAGGAGTACTTGTGGCACCTTAGAGACTAACAAATTTATTAGAGCATGAGCTTTCGAAGAAGTGGGCTGTAGTCCACGAAAGCTTATGCTCTAATACATTTGTTAGTCTCTAAGGTGCCAAAAATGATTAGGGGGCTGGAGCACATGACTTATGAGGAGAGGCTGAGGAAACTGGGATTGTTTAGTCTCCAGAAGAGAAGAATGAGGGGGGATTTGATAGCAGCCTTCAACTACCTGAAGGGGGGTTCCAAAGAGGATGGAGCTCGGCTGTTCTCAGTGGTGGCAGATGACAGAACAAGGAGCAATGGTCTCAAGTTGCAGTGGGGGAGGTCCAGGTTGGATATTAGGAAAAACTATTTCACTAGGAGGGTGGTGAAATACTGGAATGCGTTACCTAGGGAGGTGGTGGAGTCTCCTTCGTTGGAGGTTTTTAAGGCCCGGCTTGACAAAGCCCTGGCTGGGATGATTTAGTTGGGAATTGGTCCTGCTTTGAGCAGGGGGTTGGACTAGATGACCTCTTGAGGTCCCTTCCAACCCTGATATTCTATGATTCTATGATACCTTGCAGTATCATTAGTACCCGCATGGATGAGTACCATGGGGTAGTAGAAGGCCAGATGATCCTCGACAATCCCTCCGTAAGATCTCAGATATGGGCCCCTGGCAGGCAGCATATCTCCCAGAATGCCATGTCAGGGTGACAGATGGGTGCCTCTGTGCCCCTCAGAAGAGAGTCACCAAGCACTACTACCCTATGCAGGGCCGGCTTTAGAAAGTGTGGGGCCCAATTTGAATACCTGGCAGTGGTACAGGTCTTCGGTGGCACTTCGGCGGCGGGTCCTTCACTCGCTCCAAGTGTTCTGAAGGATCCACTGCCGAAGTGCCACCGAAGACCCGGACTGCCGCAGGGTGAGTAAAAATTAAAAAGTTAGGCGCTCTTCTTGCAGACGCGGGGCCCGTTTCAGGGGAATCGGCCTAAAGCCGGCTCTGACCCTATGTTTCCTCCTTTGAGTGGTGGCTGCGATCCTCCCAGCCTTGGGGGTACATGGCTTCTCCTCCTCCACCATGCCTTGAATAGTACACGTAGTGCTGGTCGCCCCATCTCAAAAAAGATACATTAGAATTGGAAAAGGCACAGAGAAGGGCAACAAAAATGATTAGGGGAATGGAAGAGCTTCCATACGAGGAGAGACTAAAAAGACTGGGATTGTTCAGCTTGGAAAAGAGATGACTAAGGGGGATATGATAGAAGTCTATAAAATCATGACTGGTGTGGCGAAAGTAAATAAGGAAGTGTTATTTATCCCTTCACATAACACAACAACTAGAGATCAACAACCCATGAAATTAATAGGCAGCAGGTTTATAACAAACGAAAGTGCTTCACACAACACACAGTCACTCTATGGGACTCATTGCCAGGGGATGTTGTGAAGGCCAAAAGAATAACTGGGTTCAAAAAAGAATTAGATTGATGGACTATCCTCCACAAATCTAATCTATGGGGTCTTTAGTAATGGGACAGCCCAGCAACACCCAGAGATATTGGGTTTTAAAAGTATGACATTATTATCTAGATCTAGAAGATCTGTCTCTGACCCAATGTGACTCTTGCCCATTCTGGGTCTTGGGCAGCAATATTTTGGGGGAAATGCCACATTTATGGGGAGAAGGAGGAAATGTTTATCTGCCAGGTTGATCTTTTTGAAGCTGTTCTGTTTGAGTGAAAGTATAAGCTCTGGGGACACAGATTAGTTAATGGTCTGAGTGCAGGGGAAGCAGTCAAAGGTGGGCGATACATTCTGTGTCACAAGTATGTCATGCCCACATACCTGGCCTGTGTGCATGTACATGTGTATCTCACCAGACCTGTTGCCATGGTGAGCCTGCTGGCGGAGCAGCCCTCCCATGGTGCCAGGCCCTGCTCTAGTAGAGGCTGCGCCTGCCTTGGCTGTTGGCTACATCCTCTCTGGCTCAGAGTACCTGATCTGAAGCCAGAGCCACCTATTGCAGCCCCCTTCCCCAGCAAGAGGGACGTGGGGGAGAGGAGACCCCATGCCAGGAAGCAGCTGGGTCAGGGCCTAGCATTCCCCTCAACAAGGGAGAGAGAGGAGAAATTCTTTCCCCCCACACACTTTGGGGTGGAGATGGGGAATGGAGCAGAAAGTCCTAGTGGGGACTCTTTGGGATGCTACTCTGAGTAAGAGAAATGGGGATGGGGAGACAGACCCCCCGAGGGTTGGGAACAGCGTGGGGAGGGGGATTCCCCATGGAGGAATGAGAGGAAATGCAGAGAGAGAGAAGCCCTAGTATGGAGACCAGTCAGAGAGACCCTCAAAGTGGAGAAGGGGAATAAGGGGAGAGAGATCCCCAAGTGGGTAGGAGGACGAGAGAGAGACCCCAATATGGGGGGAGAGGCCTGCAAGAGGGAGAACCATAGGAGAGGAGAAACATAGGAGAGACCTGTCCCCAGAGGGTGTAAAGTGAGCGGTCTCCCCACCCATATAGGAGGTGATTAAAGGGGGAAGGCGAGTTGGATGAGCACCTGCAAAAAGAGAGAGCCCAGAGCAGAGGCCAGAAGCAAGCAGAAACACCAACAGGGAAGAAGAGGAGAGAGACCTCAGTTGGGAGACTCAAGATGGGGTCAGGATTGGGTGGGGCAGGAGCTAATAGGGCAGCCAGGGGTGGGAGAGTGTGGGAAAGGAGAAAAGAGGAACATAGGCAGCAAAATTAATCAGACCCTGAATGAGACATAAGAGGAGTGAGGAATGAAAGATGATTCATAGACTTTAAAGCCAGAGGGGAGAGCTATGCTCATCTATTCCAGGAGTTTGGGGCCACAATGGCTCTGCCCCTCCCATGCTGCTAAATGGGAAGGGGCTCCTGGCCAGCTGCCAATTAGATGACCAGGGGAGGGGGGGTGTCCAATGATGGAGAACCACTTAGTCTGATCTCCTGCAGATAACAGGCCTTAGAATTTCACCAAGTGCTTCCTACAGCTGAGAGAACTAATCTTCCCTGCTAGGTAAGTGCCACTATTGAGCCCAGTAATCTGTGGTTTGAACTAGAGAACAGCAGAAAAATCATCAGAGGCCCAGCACACCACTGTTATTTGTATTATCTGTGTGCCATGTACTTTACAGATTGGCAGGAATAGTGGGAGGCGTTCTGCTATGTGCTACGGCCGCGTACAGGGGCTTTAAATGCCCCTTTGCCAGCCAGGCAAGAATTCCCCTGGCACAAGCCTTATGCAGGACAGCTGCAGGCTGCCCTGTGCAGGGCCCTCAGTTTGGGAGGGCATGGGGCTGGGCACAGGTGCTAGAACTAGGGGTGCTGCTGCACCCCCTGGCTTGAAGTGGTTTCCATCACATACAGGGTTTACAGTTTGGTTCAATGGCTCTGAACACCCCCACTATACAAATTGTTCCAGTGCCCCTGGGGCTGGGAGCGGGAGGAGGCAGAACTGGGGTCTACCTGAAAGCAGGTGAGGGAGTGGTGGGGGTGGAAGCAGTAAAACAGAGCAGCTCCTGACTGCGCTGTGCTATACTGAGGGTTGCTTTGGACCACAAAGCACCCTAGAATAGAAGAATCAAGAGTGGTTTAAAGCCACTTGTGCCCTCCCTGGGCTGCGCCTTTCTGTACTGAACCTTCTGGAGGCACAGCACAGCATCTCTGCCAAGGTGCCTGCCCTGGAGAACTGGATCTAAATAGACAGCCTACATATGACGGAAGAGGGCAGCAATGAAAACCAGAGTGATGGAAAGGACATGTGCAGGATTGCCAACTCTTCCCATTTTATTTCAAGTCTTGAGATGTTTGGAGTTTTCTTAAAGCCCACCTCCTGGAAGATATCAGTATCCGTTTGCATTTGGAAAGGAAGATGATATCTGTCTGTATTTGTGCAAGTTTCTTCATGAGGTTGATAGATTTCCATTCCATACGGCTAAATGCAGTGCCTTGCATGGTGTCGAGTATCAGTTGCTCTGTTGCTCCTGGAAGATGGTGATTATGACAGCTTTTAGTTTTCAGCTTTTAGTTTAAAAAAGAATAAGTTTCTAGTCCTCATGATTGCAGAGAAGAGCTGGAAAAGATGACCTGAATTTAACCTAATGGCTCAGTAAATAACAGACAAATAAAAGGAACCCCAAAGTTATTACTTTTGAAAAATTGAATGATTTTTCACCAATCTCATGATTTTCTGTGGCCTGACTCATAATTTCTGACCATTTGGGGCTGGCAATGGTGGAAACTGTGCTTCACTCAGCCTTTAACTAGTTGGATGTTTTAAAGTTTTAAAATATTTTTATAGACTGTTGCCTAGAAAATACAACCGTACTTTGATTTTGTAAAGCAGGAACCCTATGGGGCACAATTCTGTACAATGAGGGTGAGGTGTTGAGTTCTGTAAATAAGAACCGGAATGGGTGCTCCACATCCCTGTGTGCAGGAAGGAGTATGATGCTTTGGTATTATGTTGGGTTTTGTTTGCTTTTTTAACAGTGATGCCATGCTTCTGAATCATTTTTGGATGTTCCAGTGTGCGACTGGTAGGAAACAGGCCAGCATGGTTCAGGCCTGCAGTTCTGTTGGTTTTCGTGTTTGTTTATCAGTGTTTTAAAGGAAGCAAAATATTAAAACACAGAGATAAATAACAGGCAGGTGGTTTTGCTTAAAAATTATTTTTAAATATCTTAAATATCTTCAAAATTGTCCAGTGAAGGCTCACTCGACCCTTCCTTTAAAAATCCTCAACGGTTCTTTTATAATCTCTTGCTTTGCTTGGCTGTATGTGTATTTCTATCATCTGCATCTGTGTTTGTCTGCATCACCTGAAGAAAGACTGACTATTCCTGCTCAGCTTCACCATAGCTATGCCATGCCTCAGCTATCGATTTGTTTCCAACAAAGAGAGGGAAATGGTCCATGTCTGGGAATCTAATCTCAACACAGATTGTTGAATGTATACAATGTTTGAAAACTGTCATCAGGGCCGGCTCCAGGCACCAGCTTCTCAAGCAGTTGCTTGGGGCGGCCGTTCCGGACAGGGGCGGCAGTTCCAGGTATTCGGCGGCAATTCGGCGGAGGGTCCGTCACTCCCGCCGAATTGCCGCCGCAGATCGCGATCGCGGCTTTTTTTTTTTTTTTTTTTTTTGGTTTTGGCTGCTTGAGGCGGCCAAAACCCTGGAGCCGGCCCTGCCTGTCATCAGGTAGTTAAACACAGAGAAAGGGAATAGTAAATAATATCTAAAAGGAAAAAAAGAGGTTTGTGATGCTGCATAGACCCCTAATCATCACAAGAGAAAGACCCACATAAAGAGAAAAGGCAAAGCAAAGCAATAATCGGGAGGAGCAGGAGTGGCTAGCTAGTAGCACTGATTTGCTCCAAATGTAACTCCATATGCAGCCCTCCATGGGGGTGGCCAGCATGGAACAAAGTGCTAAGGTGAAAGCTGTATTCCTGAGGGAATTCTGTGCCACTTCACAATGCAGAATTTTGCAGAAATTACCGTTGTGATGCAGAATTTCCTTACGCCACAGAAATTGGCTGCAGTGCTGTTAGCTGCCACTGAACCCGACAGAGCACAGTTTGCACATAGAAGATACTGCGGGGGGCGGGGGGGAGGGGGGAGCGGGAGCTAGAGGGTTCCTGACAGCTGCAGTTCCCAGCATGCCCTGAGGGAAGGAGAGGGTGGCATGCACGAAACTCCATGCAAGGCTGGGACCCAGCATGAGGCTGTTTCTTCCTCTGGATCCCTGGGCTCTGGGGGAAGGGGATGCGGCTATCTGGGCCAGGGGGCTCCTACGGCTGGGATCTGGAGGGGAGGGAGTGTGGGTATCTGGGCAAGTGGGGGACCCATGGCTAGGCTCTGGGGGGGAGGAGGAAGGGTATCTGGGTCAGGGGGTCCCATGGGTGGGCTCTAGGGAGGAAGGGGTTGCGGGTATCTGGGCCAGGGGGGCCCGTGGCTGGGCTTGGGGAGTGGGGGGAAGGAGGGAGTGCAGGTATTTGGACTGAGGGCCCCTGTGGCTGGGCTCTGGAGGGGAGAGGGTTGGGGTGTATTGGCTGGGATGGGCCCCGTGGCTGGGCTCTGAGGGAGAGGGGTTGTGCATGTCTGGCCACCCGGCTGGGCTCTGTGGGGGAAGAAGGCAGAGAAACAGGACTGGGTTGTCATAGGGTTGTTTTTAACTCTCTACTCTTGGGGGAATTTTTGTGTGTGTCTGTATTGTTACAGACATACTTGCTGACAGGTATTTTGAAATAAATTACCAAAATAATTGAAACCGGCATGATTATGTAGTGTTATTTTGACAAATAAAATTTGCAGAATTTTGCAAAATTTTAAAATATTGTGTGCAGAATTTTAATATTTTTGGCACAGAATGCCCCCACAAGTAAATCTCACCAGGGGCCTGATCAGAGAGACACACATGTCACACAGATGGGCTGAAACGTTGCCAAAAGCTTAACTAAAACAGTGACACTTAATGGTTAGCAAATTGGCTACAATTGGTTTTGTGGGTGCCCAGCATGTTGTCAAATCAAGCCCATTTTTGTCTGTTAGATGGAGATAACAAAATTTACCCATGCAACACAGCTTGAGGGTGTGAGAATTAATGATAGATATTGTTTGTAAAGAGCCTTCAGAAATGTAGATGATATAAAGATTCATAGAACTTAAGGCTAGAAGGAACTTTTCTGATAATTTAATCTGATCTGCCGGAGGCCATGGGATTTCACCCAGAAATTCCTGCAATGGAGGGAAATATTCTTCCCTAGTATGTAAGTGACTACTACTGAACTAGCTCATAGAAATATGCTGCAGACGGGCATAATATCTATTTATTTACATCACCAAGACTTGAAGCCATTACTGCCTATAGGTAAATTCATGTGGAGAAGCTGATATTTTTCTGAAAATTCATGAATTACAACCTGGGGTAAAGGGCTGCCTTTTCCTTCAAGTGAAATAAATGTTTTCATGGCAATAATTATTGATTTTGTAGAGAAATTTTGCAGTTTTTGCAACAAAATGGCCATTTTACAGGAGAAAAATGCTGAAGTGGTTTCCCATCATTGAGCCTGATGTTCCTCACAGTTACAGTGGAGTAAAGAGAGAGCAACTCCATTAAGACCAGCAGAGTTTCACCAGTGTAAAACCAGTGGGAGTGAATGGAGAATCAGATTAGTTGCATGGAGAAACTGCCATTAATTTGTATGAAGAATTTCAGGCAGGAATAGAAAATGATTTGCCTTTTAGTGGCCAGATAAACAGGTGATGTTTTTAACTAGTGATCATGTATTCTTTTCTTTATTATTGTGTCATAATAATGCAAATTACAGAAACATGTGCATACCCCAAGGAGTTTATCTTGTAGGTGCGTGAGGGGTGTGGACTGGGGAATATGGAGAGCAGGAGGTCCTGGGTTAGCAGTTTGGATGGCAATTAGAATCTCTCTGCATTGATTTCATATTGTTAGGGTTTGAGTGTGTCTCTCTCTGCCCCAACACAACTAGGGTGACCAGATGTCCCAATTTTTATAGGGACAGTCCCGATATTTGGAGCTTTTTCTTATATAGGCACCCATTACCCCCCAACTCCTGTCCTGATTTTTCACACTTGCTGTCTGGTCACCCTAAACACAACAAAGAGTTCAAACCCACTGGGGCAGATTCTGTCCCCAGCTGAGACCCCTTTATGCTACTATGGGGCCAGAAGAGCTCCCTGATATAGGCATCCCTACGCTGTCTCCAGGGCCGGCTTTAGCAAGTGCGGGACCCGATTCCTGGGGCTTGTACTCACCAGGTGGCGCTCCCAGTCTTCAGCGGCACTTCGGATTGCCGGCCAGGGGAGGGGGGCCGCGAGGCTTGCCGCGCTCCGGCTGGGGGAGCGGGGCTGGGGGCTCTGGCTGGGGTCGTGGGGCAGCCGCGCTCCAGCTGAAGCTCCAGCCAGGAGAGCGGGGCCGCGGGCTTGCGGCGCTCTGGCTGGGGTCATGGAGCTGAGGAGCGGGGCCTCAGGGCTTGCCGCACTCCAGCTGGCGCTCTGGCCAGGGGAGCTGGGCCACCGAAGACCCTGGAGCGGACCGCCGGCGGGGTGAACAAAAAAAATTAAAAGGCACCTAAGGCGCAGGGCCCGATTCCAGGGAATCGGGTGAATCGGCCTAAAGCCGGCTCTGGCTGTCTCACATACACAGGACCCTGGGTGTTTGGCGGTATAAAGGAGTGCTGGGGGAGTGGCTGAGGTGGCATGGAACAGTCAAAGAGTGGCTGTGAGGAAGCCACCATTAGCTCAGCCCCTTGTCCAGGAAAGCCCCACACACTTCCTGTTGAGATGCTGGGAGCCCTTAGCTGTCACTGAACTTAACTGGAGTTGAGAGCACTCAATGCTTTGCAAGGCCAGCCCTTGGGGTATGTCTACACTGCAAAAAAGAAAAAGAAAGTTAACTTGAGTTAAAATAGTAATGAAGACACAAAACTCCATTTTTAAATTTGGGTTAGCAGCTCAGGTCACAGCCTAAAGCTAACCCCAGTTAAGAACACACCTTTGCAAGTGCACTTCACTACATTGGAAGTGGTGGTGTGACTGTAGTGCAGGCACACGTATCTGTGCTAGCATGGGTCCCAACAGTAGTGTAGATAAACGTGGTAGCATGGTGGGCTTCAGCCGGTCCCCCACATCAGATAGCTTGAGAAGCACTGAGCTAGCTCACATCATCCCTTGCAGAGCATTAGGAGTAAGGTGGTTGGAGGCTGGCATGGGGTAGGTGCAGCTTGCTACTGTGGAAGTCACAGGGCTAAGGCGAATTCCCCAGTGGGACTGAGTAGGTGCAGCTGTGGAAAGGGGCAGCAGTATAGGTTAGAATATTAATGATATTTCAGTGGGCTTGTTTGTGAAAATACCTTGTGCTCAGGCTGTAGCTCCCTCACCTCCTTCTCCTCAAGGCTTCTAGCCTAGCAGCTGGATTTCAGGACTGAGTGTTGATTTGGATGGCCCACTCTGACTGGGAATTGCAGGTTGGGAAAAGGCTGGCTAGGGAGACCTGTTCCCAGGCAGCAGCCAGACCCTCTGCTCTGCAGTGCTGTAAAGGCTACTTTGATTTGGGGATGACTTCAGCATGGCTTTAAAAAGGGGATTGTTTGCAAATAAGGAATGAATTTAACACCCCAACCTGTGAACGAAGCACTCGCTGGGCACAGCTCTTACCAGTTTCAAAAGCCCTGCACACAGAGATAAACACAAGGCAAGAGCTGGGGGCAGATTTCACAGCTGGCCCCTGGCTTTCTAATGGGCTGATTGAAACCCCCTGCTCCCGCCACCCAGAGCCAAGTCCCAGCCATCTCCCCCTCCCAGGGCTGCAGCAACAAAGAACGTGGCCCCCTCCGAACATATGTCCGGGAGGGGCCCCTTACAATGCAGAAACTGGAATGCGGTATTTATTTTATACAATATACAGGGTTCATATTATGTGTACACAGGCCTACAGTGTACATGTATTCCGTATTTATGCAAAGCGCTTCTTTCGAGCCTTGTTTTCCGCAAATTGGTTAATCAATGCATCATAGTCCAGAGATCTGGCAATCTTTATTTCGATTGAGATAACTGCAAGCGCCGAAAGCCTGTCATCTGTCATGGTTGAGCGCAGGAAATTCTTGATCAGTTTCATTCTGCTGAAGCTCCTTTCAGCAGCAGCGACAGTAACTGGTGTGGTCAGAAGAATTCTGATGCAAATGCAAAGATTCGGATATATCTCCAGAAGGCTGTTCTTGTATATGTACGTTAAAAAATTGTTTGCCGTGACAAGTCCTCTCTCTTTCTTGATGACATAAATAAAACGATTCAATTCCATTATGAGTTCGTTGGCATCAATGTCTCCCATTTTTCTTTCAAAATTTTTGCTGTGATTCTCCAGTTCATTTTCTCTGTGACACTGCTTCAGGCTGTTAACGTTGTACAGAAATCCAAACAACTTATACCACTCCACAAGTTGGTCAAATCGCGACAAAACAGAAGATATGGCCTGATCAGTGAGAACAAGAAAGAACTGCGATTTGAATTTTTCTTCGGCAGAAAGACGACTCAAATCATCAGCACATTCGTAATCAAACATTCTCTTCTTTCATCGCACCCTGGTTTCTGGAAACACCTGATCAATACCCATATGCTCTGCTATTTCACGTGCATTTGTGACCACAGAGATATATCCTGTATTTCGATAGTCTTCCAAAAACTTCTGTGTAGCACCGACTTCTGCCTGCAGTACGTCAATTGACACATCTGGTGACTGAATTAATTTGCTGGTTTTATTGACATGAAATAGTATATCGCACCACGTGTACACAGTCAGAACAAAAGGCCATGTGGTAATGGTCTAAAAGCGCACCGGCTTCTGTTGCTGTATTGCCATCTTTCTTTTCGAGCGCATATTCTCGCAAAGATGACAAAGCATTGCACAATTCTTCAAGGTGATAACGCAATGGCTTCACGGCATCAATTCTCGACTCCCAACGAGTGTCCGATAACCCTTTAACAGATATTGGCATATGTTCTTGAAGTATATCCCAACGTGAAGGTGAAGAAGAAAAGATAACGTATATTCTGTTAATCAGACTGAAAAAGTCAACGGCATATTTCGATGACTTTGCCGCGTCTGAGATCACAAGATTCCAAGTGTGAGCTCCACATGGTACATACAAGGCACGATCATTTATTTCTAGCATGCGGGCTTGAACTCCTTTATTCTTTCCTCTCATATTTGCGCTGTTATCATAAGCTTGGCCTCTCATATCAGCAATGTCTATTCCTAAGTTGTTTGCCTTTTCAAGAAACGCTTCCAATAAGCCCTCGCCAGTTGTATCATGAACATTAAGAAAACCAACAAACGCTTCACGAATATTGACACCATCTTCACCGTTGCATTCAACAAAGCATAACACCATGGACAGCTGTTCTTCATGTGACACGTCGGGAGTACAGTCCAAAATAACTGAATAATATTTTGCTTTTTTAAGCTGCACTATGTTGGCCTCTTGAATGTTACTGGCAACAAGTTGAATCAGCTCGTTTTGGATCTGTGGACTGAGGTACTGAACATGTGTCTCTGCCTTCTTAATCCTCTGTAAAAGTTCGCTGAGGACAGTATCATACTTTGCAAGCAATTCAAACAGTCCCAAAAAGTTGCCATTCGAAGGATCGCCGAGCTTTTCATTACTTCCTCGAAATGCCAAGTTTCTTTCGGACAAGAAAATAACGACATCAACCATGCGTTTGACAAAATTTCTCCAGCAATCTCTTTCTTTCAGAAAAGCCTGCAATTCGAGTTGGTCAAAAGATGTACGGTTTACTATGCCTGACCGAAGGTCAAACCATTTCACCATACAGTCTTGATGACCTTTGCCTGTTTCATGCTGCTGAAGTCTTTTTGACAGTGCTTTCCAAGCAGATGTTCCACAACGTAGCGGTATGTCGCCAGTGCCAAATAATTTACAACAAAAACAAAAAATGGCATCTTTCTGAACTGAGTACATTAACCATGAACGTCTTATTTTTTCGCCATTTGCCATGGTTCGATAGAAATGAGTACTTGTGAACTTCCGTCTTTCCTCGTTAAATGGAAATTCGTAACTTTCATTCTACTGCGGTGAGCCACATGCAACAATGTCACACACTTGCCTGTCCGATATTATAGACGGCCAATCTCCTGGATCATCAGATTCAGATACTTCTTTCCCGGCAGCAGCTGGAATATCTGTCACAGTTTGTTTGGTAGAACAACTGGCTTCACCTTCGACCTCACTTGAAGCACTTCTGGATATTTCTGGATACGATTCGTCGCTGCTAGCGCTGTCCGTTTCATGTGCCTGTACCTGTATGTTGGATTGCAGCGCAAAATACGTTAACAACTTTGGAATTTTCTCAAGTTCCTTCTCGGCATCTTTTGCTGCCTTTCGTTTACTAGCGCCGCTCTTATACGTTCTCTTAGACATCACAAAGCACACTTCTGCGTTGGAAACGAATCGTTTCAAACGATAAAAAATTAAACAACTAAATTAATAACATTTATCCGCCGACCGCCATTATGAACGCAAATACACATTCTTTGAATGGGTCCAACTAAAATTCGAAACTGACCGACAGACAACTGATGTAGCCAATAGCATTATGATGTATCATAATGACTTCACGGTTTTGTCAGTAAAACCGACATGGATTGTGCAATAGCGTCAATAAATGTCACTTACCTAGTTATACCTTATATATTTTTTGCCACTTTTAGGGGCCCCCTTCCTTGCGGGGCCCCCTCCGGTCGGAGGGTAGAGAGGGCGCTTGCTATGCCTCTGCCCCCCCCCCCACGTGAGCAGCCTTTAAGAGTGCTGGCTTCGGAGGAACTGCCCTGGGCCCGGGTCAGGGTGCACACAGCTGATGCACGCGTTGTGAAGTGACACAAGCGAGGGCTGAGGTTGCTGGAGCAGATGCATTTTGCCTGCGCTGCCCCTAGCCGGCGGCCTCGGTTTCGTTGAGTCGCATCCTTTTCTCCTCGAGCTGGTTTTGCAGCTTTCACTCCTCGCTGCTGAGCGCCCCTTTCCCTGGAGACGAGCCCCCTTCTCCCCTCCTTCACATGCCTTCCATGATGTCAGCACGGCGGGGAGGGGAAGGGAGGGAGGGAGCTTCCTTAAACCTCCCATTATCCAGCCTCCTGCAGCCATCAATGAGAAGGCAGCAAACGGGGAAACAGGCAACGGCTTTGCTGAAGCGTTTTACTAGCAAGAGCCGGGTCTATTGTGCGTCTCCTTCAGCCTGCCAGGAGATGAATGGCAGGAGGCAATACAGATCTTGTGCCATGGCAGGGCTTGGCCCCTTGAATGCCAAGCTGGGATCCTGAGTACACATGGCTCAGCGACAGGAGGAATAAAGCAGCAGATCGGGGCATACTGCAGGACTTCTTGCCGTCTCTTTGTTATCGCTATTTCCCCTCAGCGTTATGGGCAGAGGTTTTGTGCAATGAATGTTGCCTCCAAAGCTTTTCTCCGAGCGAATATGGGCACAGCTGTATCCAAAAGGAAGACTCTGAGGAATGATGCTATGTCTTCTGTAGCAGCGAAAGTTAGGTGAGTGATCACCGCTGTCTAGACAAGTTTATAGCAAGGGTGGGATAAAAATAACTACCCAAGAAGATTCTGGCAATGCTGGGAAGAAAACAATGCCTTGCTCAACGAAATGCCAATTCAATGTGATACCTGGGGTGTGCAGTCTAACTGGGCTAACTGCATTACACATGTCAGCATAGAAGAAATCTGGGCATTTGCAGAGGGCAGGGTGTGTGTGTGAGGGGGCATAATGAGACTCAATATTGCAGGTGTTTGCATTTGTCTCCTCTCTTTCTTTCCGGTGAAATTCACCAGGCGAGTAGTGCTCGAACATGCAAACATTTTAGATGCCTCATTGTTTTTCCAGACAAGGTAATATCGCTGCAAAGCAAACTAAACTGACAAGACAATCAGGCTGGTTTGTGGGGTGAGGAGAGAATAAGATGCTGGTTTCCTTGCTCCCTTTCACGTAGGCTGACCTGCAGGCTCCAGTGGAGAATACTGCTTATTTATTTTTAGCTTTATTCTGGCTTTCCAGTGGGTTTAAATAGCAAATGACATGAGGTGTAAGGAACCATCTGCTTAGCGGGAGGCCTGTCAAAAAAACCCACTCATGGGGAATAACACAAACAAATCTCAAGTAATTAATGGCATTGATTTGCAATCAGGAAATCACATTTGGTATATGAACTTTACATATATAATGACATAACTTTTTGTGTTCCTCAGAAACACCCTGTGGGGGCAAAATCTCACTGTCCCTTTGGTTACTGTATGTGTGAGTGAGCACCTCAGGACTAATAAACAGTGCAGTTCATGCTGCATTTATTATGAGTGCATTAAGCTAATAGAAATAATCTCTCTCTCTCAACAGTCCTTCTGTAGGTAATGTAACTAATGGCTAGTTAGAGTAGGAACATTTTTCAGTAGAAACTACATTGTACCTCTGCATTCTAGAAATGCTGAGATATACATGCCATATACGTATGGCTAATATTTGAAAAATGTCTAATATATGATAAATATTTGCTTATCCTGTACAAAACAGAAAGTTCACTCCTAAATGTCTGACATGCATGATCATACCATGCAATTCTCTCAAGTGTCGTATAACTGTTTTCAAATTAACAACCTTCAAAGAGTTAATTCATCTGTGAAGGTTCTACCCAGGGCATATTCCCCAGTTTTGCTAGCATCATCAATTGGTATTGCTCATTATGCCCTCTGCCAAATGCCAGCCCCACTGAGGCAGGGGTTTAATGCTTTAATGAGCTAGTCATCAGAGTGGATCCTTTCAATCCTTGTAAATGGCAAATACTTTGAATTTGCCTAGTTTGATTTGCATCTGAATGTCTGACCACACAGCTGGTGGTAGCTTTCTCAGTGAGGTGATCTCCTGTAATAAAAAAGCCATCCTGTGAAAAGTCAAACCTACCAAATATCCCCATTTATTGGAATGTCTCATTTTACCCTTTTACCCTTTGAAAGGTTTTCTTTTCTTAGTACTTGGTCCATGCTATAGAATTTGGGTGTATATTGCCCATTCCTGTTACCTTTTAATATGGTAAAACTTATGAGGAAAGATTAATAAAACTGGGAATTTTCAGCTTGGAAAAGAGACGACTAAGAGAGATACAATACAGGGCTATAAAATCATGACTGGTGTGGAGAAAGTAAATAAGGAAATATTATTTACTCCTCCTCATAACACAAGAACTCGGAGTCGCCAAATGAAATGAATAGGCCGCATATTTAAAAAAAACAAAAGGAAGTATTTCTTCACACAATGCATAGTCAACCTGTGGAACGCCTTGCCAGATGATGTTGTGAAGGCCAAAATAGGGTTCAAAAAAGTCTAGATAAGTTCATGGAGGATAGGTTCATCAATGACTATTAACCAGGATGGCCAGGGAGAGCCTCTGTTTGCCAGAAGCTGGGAATGGGCAACAGGGGATGGATCTTTTGATGATTACCTGTTCTGTTCATCCCCTCTGAAGCATCTGGCCTTGGCCACTGTCAGAAGACAGGATACTTTGGTTTGACCCAGTGTGGCCGTTCTTATGGCTCCTGGGAGATCCTGAAAAACTTCTCTGTTGCTTGATGGGACTTGGGATTTTTTTTTTTAATATAGATGAGCTTCACATCTTAAACTGACTGTGGAATATTGGCCATGAAGATGGCAGAGAGCTGGCTCCATCCCTGCTGTGTGGCAAACACAGCTGCAGCCCTCTAAATATATTTTCCTTTTGCTTCTTAGTGGCTGCTGGGCTGATATTATATGGACAATCATAGAGGTCCATTAGTTAGGGTTACCATATTTTGTGCCTCCAAAAGGAGGACACTCCACGGGCCCCGGCCCCGCCCCCAGCCCCGCCCACGCCCCCCGCCCCAACTCCGCCCCCTCCCCAAAGTCTCCGCCCCCTCCCCTGCTTCCCGCGAACATTTGAACCGCGGGAAGCCTGAAGCAGGTAAGAGAGGTGTGGGGGGGAGGAGGCGCGGCCCAGGCTGGCCCCCCGGCGGCTCCAGCCTGGGTCGGCTCCAGCCCTGGGGTGCCGGCCCCGGCCGACCACCCCCGGCCCGCCCAGCACTGCCGGCCTCTGGGCCCCCGGCTGAGCACCCCTGGCCCGGCCCCCGGGTCCCCGGCCCAGCACCCCTGGCCCGCCCAGCACCGCCGGCCTCCGGCGGCCTGGCGCACCGCCCGGCACTGCCGGTCCCTGGCGGTCCGGCGCAGCCCCTGGCGGCCCGGTGCCCCCCCCCGGCGCCCCGGCACCGCCGGTCCCCGGCGCACCCCCCGGCCGCCCGGCACCGGCCGCCCGGCGCACCCCCCGGCACCGCCGGTCCCCGGCCGCCCGGCGCACCCCCCGGCTGCCCGGCACCGGCGGCCCCCGGCGGCCCGGCGCACCCCCCGGCCGTCCGGCACCGGCGGCCCCCGGCGGCCCGGCGCACCCCCCGGCCGCCCGGCACCGCCGGCCCCCGGCGGCCCGGCGCACCCCCCGGCCGCCCGGCACCGCCGGCCCGACGCAGCCCCCAGCACCACCGGCTCGGCGCACCCGCCAGCCCCGGCCCAGCCCCCGGCCCAGGATTTTCCCGGACATGTTCGGCTTTTTGGGATTTCCCCCCGGACGGGGATTTGAGTCCCAAAAAGCCGGACATGTCCGGGAATATCCGGACGTATGGTAACCCTACATTAGTAGCACTGGCTGCTTCCCCAGTCTTAGCCGTTCACTGCTAAGCAGATTGGAGGAAGTGAACTTTTCATATGAACCCAGGGGGAGGCTCTTTTTGCTAGAAAAAATTATAGCCGAGTTCTCTGTAGAGCTCAGTCGATGCTGCACTGACAAATAGACTTAAAGCAACTTGTCACTCTGAAGCTCTAAGGCACAACATTAAATCCCAATGATGGTAATAGTGGGGTAAGAAGAGAGGAAGTGATGTAGTTAGAAATGGACAGTGCAGAAGGCAATATAGTTCAGATTATTTTTAGGGCTGTCAAGCAATTAAAAAAATTAATTGTGATTAATCACGCGATTAAAAAAATTAATCACGATTAATCTCACTGTTAAACAATAATAGAATACCATTTATTTAAATATTTTGGATGTTTTCTACATTTTCAAATAGATGGATTTCAATTACAACACAGAATAAAAAGTGTACAGTTCTCACTTTATATTTTTGATTACAAATATTTGCACTGTAAAAAACAAAAGAAATAGTATTTTTCAGTTCACCTCATACAAGTACTGTAGTGCAATCTCTTTATCATGAAAGTTGAACTTACAAATGTAGAATTATGTACAAAAAATAACTGCATTCAAATGTAAAACTTTAGAGCCTACAAGTCCACCCAGTCCTACTTCTTGTTCAGCCAATTCCTCAGACAAACAAGTTTGGTTACAATTTGCAGGAGATAATGCTGCCTGCTTCTTGTTTGCAATGTCACCTGAAAGTGAGAACAGGTGTTTGCATGGCACTTTTGTAGCTGGCGTCGCAAGATATTTACATGCCAGATGTGTTAAAGATTCATATGTCCCTTCATGCTTCAACCACCATTCCAGAGGACATGCTTCCTTGCTGATGAGGGTTCTGCTCGATAACTATCCAAAGCAGAGTGGACTGACGCATGTTCATTTTCATCATCTGAATCAGAGGCCAGTAAAAAGTTGATTTTCTTTGTTGGTGGTTCAGGTTCTGTAGTTTCCGCATCCGAGTGTTGCTCTTTTAAGACTTCCGAAAGCATGCTTCACACCTCGTCCCTCTCAGATTTTTGGAAGGCTTTTCAGATTCTTAAACCTTAGGTCGAATGCTGTAGCTATCTTTAGAAATCTCACATTGGTACCTTCTTTGCATTTTGTCAAATCTGCTGTGAAAGTGTTCTTTAAATGAACAACATGTGCTGGGTCATCATTCGAGACCGCTATAACATGAAATATATGGCACAATGCAGGTAAAACAGAACAGGAGACATAAAATTCTCCAAGTCTTTCAGTTACAAATTTAATAAATTCATTATTTTTTTTAATGAGCATCATCATTGGGGGGAGGGATAGCTCAGTGGTTTGAGCATTGGTCTGCTAAACCCAGGGTTGTGAGTTCAATCCTTGAGGGGGCCACTTGGGGATCTGGGGCAAAATCAGTACTTGGTCCTGCTAGTGAAGGCAGGGGGCTGGACTCGATGACCTTTCAAGGTCCCTTCCAGTTCTAGGAGATGGGATATCTCCATTATTATTATTATCAGCATGGAAGCATTTCCTCTGGAATGGTGGTTGAAGCATGAAGGGGCATATGGATGTTTAGCATATCTGGCATGTAAATACCTTGCAACGCCGGCTACAAAAGTGCCATGTGAACTCCTGTTCTCACTTTCAGGTGACATTGTAAATAAGAAGCAGGCAGAGGTATCTCCCATAAATGTAAACAAACTTGTTTGTCTTAGCGATTGACAGAACAAGAAGTAGGACTGAGTGGACTTGTAGGCTCTAAAGTTTTACATTGTTTTGTTTTTGAGTGCAGTTATTGGGAGAAAAAAAAATCTGTTTGAAAGTTACACTTTCTCGATAAATAGATTGCACTACAGTTCTTGTATGAGGTGAACTAAAATACTATTTCTTTATAATTTTTACAGTGCAAATATTTGTAATAAAAATAATAATATAAAGTGAGCACTGTACACTTTGTATTCTGTGTTGTAAAAGAAATCAGTATATCTGAAAATGTAGAAAAACATCCAAAATATTTAATACATTTCAATTGCTATTCTATTGTTTAACAATGTGATTAATCGCAATAAATTTTTTTAGTTAATCGCATGAGTTAACTATGATTAATCGACAGCCCTAAATATTTTAGTTTATAAAGAAATCTGTCCATCAAAGCTTTCAATGCAGCTTCTGGAATGTCTGCCCACAACATGAGGCTAAAATGCACAGTGAGTAGTTTTTAAATATACATATTCTATAAAGAAGATGAAATTCTCTTCAGCATATGACAGCCCTGTGAGTTTAGCAAGAGGACAGAAGCTGGAGTGTAGATGTTTTAATGTGAAAAATACAACTTTGGTCCAATGGGATTAGAAAGAAATTCTATTGTGGGCCAGAAGAATTCAGATGATGGCATGGATTTTTGACAGATGGCTAATGCTGGGTGTATGGGAATCATTTTGGGGTGCTACTGTTTGTGACTTCATATCTGGAGGAGATAGGTGTTACCCAAATAATACAAATACCGTGGAATCCAGGATTGGGCCAAGAGACTCTTGCTTACTTTGGCATCTGCTGTACAGGTATGACAAGATGCTGTGGTGATTCTTATGTAGGAACTTTTAGATGCCCCTTAATCGGTTCCAGTTCACATTCTGGGATCAGGAAGCATAGCTGCGTGGGCCTGTTCTGGGTGTTCAGCCAGTCAGTTCACAGCTCTGGCTGTTCCTAGCTATGGCCTGTGGACCGCCCATACTGCAGAGACGCCAAACTGAAGGGGAGGGAAGGCAGAAAACCTCCTGACAACCCCCCTGCAGAATTCTCCCTGAACTGTTTTTTTTTGGGGGGGGCATGTTCTGTGTGGCAGTGGTGCTGCCCCCAAATTCTATGGAACTGAACACCAATAGCCAGGGTCCTCCATTCCTCTGCCCTGGTTCTGTGGTTCTCTGACAGTGTGACAAGGGTTTCCATGGCAAGTGCTGCCCCCTGGATTTCTGCAGCATGGAGGGGGCAAGGAAGTGAAAATTCAGCTCTGTTTCATTTCATGCTGCCACCTTTTTCACAGGGCTTTTAGGGGAGGATGATGCTTGGTTCGCCAGCTCCATCCTTGGCCCTTCTCCATTGGCCCCTGCCCATACCCTCTTTATCTAGGGAGAGGGCTCTGCAGCGCAGGAGATGGGCCCCAGTAGTGGATTGCACTATCCTCCACACAAAGAGAAGAAGACTCTCCATGTGGGCCTCCAGTCCCCTGTGATTTTATGTAGGCAGCCCAGGGACTATACTCTGCCCTCAGGAGGGAGATGCTCTGTGACTGTGTCACTGTAGCTGCTGAGCGGCTTCCCTTTAAGGTTTCACCTGAGGTGGGGCAGACATTTTTACTTAGAACAATTTCTAGTAGACAGCCTTTCTTCCATGTGAGATACATGAATATATCACCCTCAGGGGCAGTTCTAGCTTTTTTGCCGCCCCAAGCCCGGCAGGCAGGCTGCCTTCGGCGGCATGCCTGTGGGAGGTCCGCCGGTCCCATGGCTTCGGCATACCCACCGCCGAAACCGCTGGACCAGCGGACCTCCCGCAGGCATGCCGCTGAAGGCTGCCTGACTGCCGCCCTCGCAGGGACCGGCAGGGCGCCCCCCGCGGCTTGCCGCCCCAGGCACGCGCTTGGAGCGCTGGTGCCTGGAGCTGCTGCTGATGACCCTATTACTGAGCAGGGTACAGAATTTGTTTACTGTTGTGTGACAAGCACGATAATATGGTCTCAGCAACAGGTCTGAAATCCCTCGAACCGTAAATTCAAATCCCAGCAGGTTTGAGTCAGCCCTTCAGCTTTCCCAGGTGGATTCATTAACTTCCAAGCAGTTTACTGCAAGCTGTCTCTTTCAAACAAGTCTTTAAAAACCAAGGCCCTATCTGCTCTTCATGGACATTACCAATACCTTGATAAGAACAAGTGATTGCCCTGACATTCTTGGTCAACATTACCTCCTCTTCTGATGTAGTTATAGTATAAAGTGTAATGATCAGGTGCAATCTCCACTCCAGAAGTGGCTGCAATTCAGTGTTGCATTGCTCATACTTATAACGTCTGAAAGATCCTGTATAAGTGTAAGAGGGGGAGCCGTGTTAATCTGGATCTGTAAAAGCAGCAAAGAGTCCTGTGGCACCTTATAGACTAACAGACGTATTGGAGCATGAGCTTTTGTGGTATTCACCCACGAAAGCTCATGCTGCAATACATGTGTTAGTCTATAAGGTGCCACAGGACTCTTTGCTGCTTGTATAAGTGTAAAATAGCATCATTATTATATTGCTTTATTCCTTGTTAGAGCAATAAGTGGGAATGAAGTCTTCCCATGCTGTGTACAAATGAACAGAATGGAGGGATTTATGTTGCATGGCAGGTAGCCTCATATGATTATTCTTTGGGTGGACGTATAGGATGGCTTTCATGCACAACTCTTGTGTCCCTCCCTTGTTATATAGCAGACCTGTTTCGGTTGCTGTTGTGCTGCAAGTGAAGTCTTTACAATATACCAGCTTCTGCTAGGGTTCGTGGATCTCATGATGTTTTGTTACAATCTTAGTGGGAAAATGTGTGTCAATTTTATGAGCTTATAGCATAATACATGTGACCATCCCTTTGCTTCTTCTACACAGCTGCTGGCATGCACACAGGATACCCTCTCCCTGCTCAAGACCCCTTCTATGAGGTTACGTGAGATACAATATCCTATAGTATAAAGTCCTTCCAGATTCACCATATTGTACAGCATGCCAGCTTCTTGCCACCTACTGAACCTGTCTAAATCTCCTATGTTGCTTTGGAAATGTCAATGTCTCTTTTAAAGAGCTGAGCCCAGTGCTGGTACCTATAATAACAAAGAGCTGCAATAAGGAATCTGTTTTAACCAGCCAAAGGAAGCAGTGATAGACTTTGTATGTGTTCTGCCCTTGTCAATCTAGGCTAGGTGGAGGAAAATCTAAAGGCGTACGTTGCTCTTGGACATTAATAGTACCCTGGTTACGCCTTCTGACACCTCTGAGTTGGGGCAACATGTTTAGGCTCTTTGCAGTCACGTTATTTACCTGAGGCAAGTTTTCTCTTTTCATGCTTGACAGTTAAATGAATATCCCTTGCTCACTGTGCTCCAAGGTGTCAACCACTGTGAACGGTTTTCTGTCCAGGTCATGGATAATTTTGGTGGGTTTTGAACCACATTTGCTGAGTTCATAGTGGCAGAATTGAGGGGTGGGGGAAGTGGGGCAAACATAGAATATTAGGGTTGGAAGGGACCTCAGGAGGTCATCTAGTCCAACCCCCTGCTCAAAGCAGGGCCAATCCCCAGACAGATTTTTACCCCAGATCCCTAAATGGCCCCCTCAAGGACTGAACTCACAACCCTTGGTTTAGCAGGCCAATGCTCAAACCACTGAGCTATCCCTACCCCCCCCCAATAAGATATATTAATAAATGTTGCTAATAAAGCTTTATTGATTTTTGGTTTGAATTACAAAATTAGAGCATGATGAGAACACAGTAGCTGCCATATGATTGGTTTTAGTAAAACATTCAGTAGTATCTTATGAAATTGTTATGATTTCAAATTGGATTAGGTAGGAAAACTGCCATGTAGAATTGCGCATTTGTCACAGACTCTAAATAAAGAAAGGGTCATGGTAAACTGCAGTGCATAGGCGTGCACGTGGGGTGTGCCGGGTGTGCCCAGGCACACCATAATGCAGGGGTGGGCAAACTACGGCCAGGATCCGGCCCCTTGGGGCTTTGGATCCGGCCCGCAGGACTTGCCCTGCGTGGAGCCACAGGCCCCACGCCGCTCTCAGAAGCGGCTGGCACCACGTCCCTGGGGCCCCGGGGGTCGGGGGCAGAGGGCTCTTTGCGTTCCTCTAGGCACTGCCCCCTGCAGCTCCCATTGGCCTGGAACGGGGAACCGCGGCCAATGGGAGCTTCGGGGGAGGTACCTGGAGGCGTGGCAAAAGCAGCGCGTGGAGCCCTGTGCCCCTCTCCCGCTCCCCAAGGGGCTGTGCAGGGACGTGATGAGCGGTGTGGTGTGAGGCCAGAGTAGGCAGCCAGGGAGTGCGCCGCTGTCACTCCGAGCCACTTTAGGTAAGCGGCGCTGGGCTGGAGCCCGAATCCCTCCTGCACCCAGCCCCCCAACCTCCTGTCCTGAGCCCCCTGCTGCACCCCTGCTGCACCCCTCCTGCACCCCAACCCCCTGCCCCAAGGTCCCTGCCTGCACTTCGCACTCCAACCCCCTGTCCTGAGCCCCCTGCTGCACCTTGCATCCCCATGCACCCCAACTCCCTGCCCTAAGCCCCCTGCCTGCACTCCGCACCCCTCCTGCACCCCAATCCCCTTCTCTGAGTCCCCTAATACACTCCGCACCCCTCCTCTGCCCCAATCCCTTGCCCTGAGCCCGTTCCTGCACACCGCATCCCCTCCCACATCCTGCACTCCCTCCCGCACCCCAGCCCCTTGCCTGGCCCTGCATACAATTTCCTCACCCCGATGTGGCCCTCAGCCCAAAAAGTTTGCCCACCCCCTGCCCTAATGTCTCAAAAAAAAGTGGCTTTTTGTTTTAATTTAATCGCATGATACACTCTTTTAGTTTTAAAGTATGGATTGTTGTATTATGCAATAAGCGGCGAATTGCATAATATAGATGTTGTAGAAATGTATAGAAAGCCCGCGTTCGCTCGCATCATGCATCCCCACTACTGCGGCGCCACATTACCATTGCTCCTCCCCTCCTCTTCCAACTACTATTCTAGAAAATTCTTTGACCTATATAAGCGGCTGCGTCAGGCGTGCCCAGTGCAGTGTCTACAGTGTTTGTAATTTTGTCGCGTGTACTCTACTGAAATAGCATAACAAGCCCGTGGCTTTACGTTTTAATTCAATCGTATGATACCCCCTTTTAATTTTGAAATATGGATCGGTTCGTTGTTAAGATAAGAAAAGGAGCAGACAAACTGAATTATAATGAATGTGCTGACAGTAGTGCAAATACCTCGGTTAAGAACTTACATGAAGATAATGCCGCCACCAGTTCCAGTGCGTGCGATAAACTGAGTAATGACCAACAGAAACAGACTTTGTCTCTTAGGGTATGTCTACACTTACCTCCGGGTCCGGCGGCAGGCAATCAATGTTCTGGGATCGATTTATCGCGTCTGGTCTAGACGCGATAAATTGATCCCGGATCGATCCCGGAAGTGCTCGCCGTCGACGCCGGTACTCCAGCTCGGCGAGAGGAGTACGCGGCATCGACGGGGGAGCCTCCCTGCCACGTCTGGACCCGTGGTAAGTTCGGACTAAGGTACTTCGAATTCAGCTACGTTATTCACGTAGCTGAATTTGCGTACCTTAGTCCAAAGTGGGGGTTAGTGTGGACCAGGCCTTAGTTCAGGTCAGTGTAGTTCCTATTCAAAGCCATCAAACATTCCATCTGATGACCCGGTCTGTGATATGCCAAAAAATAGATTAGAACGCCAGTTTCAATTATCTAGAGGTCCTTATCAGCCTATATTGAGCATGTTTCCTAGAAGTAAAATAGGGAATAAACAAAGGAGTTTTCAGTCTGATTGGTATGAAAAGTATAGGTGGTTAGAATATAGCCCATAAAAGGTCGCAGCATTTTGCTTTTACTGCCGTTTCTTCTCCTCTAATGATGCAGCAAACAAAGGTCACACTGATCCAGCATTGATTGATAAGGGATTCAGAAACTGGCATAGGGCTAATGAATGTTTTAAAAACCACCAACTGTCAAAATCTCATGTGTTGAGCTGTTCTTCATGGTCAAGTTTTAATGAAGGGAAACCTATTGATGTATTGTTGGATGAGGGCAAGCAGGCTTATCTGTCTAAACAAGAAGAACGGTACCATAACTGAAGTGTAATAGAGCGACTGATTGACATTGTTCTGTGTTTGGCGAAAGGTGGGAGACCATTCAGGGGTCACAATGAGAAAGCTGACAGTTTTGAGAAAGGTTTATTTCTAAATCTTGTCAATATGCTCCAAAAAAATGATCCTGTAATGGCAAAGCATGTGCAACAATCTCCTCGAAACGCTACCTATCTGTGTAATCGCATCCAAAATGATTTAATTGTGGCCTTGCACAACGTTGTGCAACAAAAGATTGTGTCTTCGCTAAATGGAAAAATGGTCTTGATAATTGCCGACAACACTACTGACTGTGGACACCATGAACAGATGTCCATTATGGTGCGGTATTTTGACAATGAAAAACCTAGTCCAGTTGAACATTTTGTGTCTGTTCAGAGGCTATTAACAGTTGATGCTCAGTCTATTTTTGACCAGTTAAATGACATCCTTGGCATTCTTAAAATTGATTGGTCATCAGTGATGTCTGTCTGTTTTGATGGCGCATCTACTATGTCTGGATGTACTGCGGGAGTTCAAATGAAATATAAAGAAAGAAACAGTGAAATACTCTATGTACACTGCTATGCACATTGTTTGAACTTCATCCTAGTAGATGCATGCACTTCAAGTAAACAAAACAGAACTGTCTTTCTTTTTTTGGTGTTATTCAGACTCTTTATGCCTTCATGAAGGGGAGTCCTGTGCGACATGCAGTAATTGAATAGATTTCACAAGAAGTAGGATCCCAGTTGAAGACTTTGAAGTCACTATCAAACACAAGATGGCATGCAGAGCAGAAGCAGTGGCTGCTGTAAAACAAATCTACTCCATCATTTTATAAGCTTTACAAGAGATTATTGAAACAACTCGCCTTGCTGATGCTAAAATAAAAGCCAGGGGTCTTATCCATGAACTAAATTCATTCAAGTTAATCTTTGGCCTTTACATGATGCACCCTATTCTCCAGATGGTGGTAAAAGTGAGTAAGGCTCTTCAAGCTCCAGATCTCAACTTACTTACTGCAATGACAGGGGTGAAAAGCTTGCGTAACTCTTTGGCTGCGATGAGAAGTGGCCCAGAATATTTTCAATCTGTTTTCAATGACAGTGTGAAAATGTGTGTAGAGAATGATATATCGATTCCCCCAGTTAAGAAGAGAAAAACGTCCACTCGTATTGATGACGCGTTTGAGTCCCAGCATCACTTTGATACAAAAGAGGAGCAGGAAAGAATAACTTAATTTTACCCACTCCTAGACTCAGTGATTACCGGCATTGACCAGTGATTTGAACAGGAGATTTGTAAAATTGTGACTGCAAACGGAAAACTGCTGAACTTAGACATTGGTAGGGACGATATGAGAATCATTGGCAACAAATTTAAAGTGTCCTTGGATGAGTTGGAAGCTGAAGTCGGATTGCTTCGGGGTTATGACGGATCTGTTCCTAAAGGTAGCACTACGAACACCACCAGAGAGTGGCTTGATTGGCTGAAGGAATCGGATCAGTCTTCCATGTTCCAGGCCTTTTACAAATCTATTCAGTGCTTTGCAGTCTTACCTGTTACAAGCTGTTCATGTGAAAGAGCCTTTTTGAAACTAACACATGTAAAAAACAAACTAAGAAGTACAATGTCCCAACAGCGCCTCGACTCACTCATGATTTTGTACACTGAACAGGAATTGGCTTCGTCAGTTAATTACAATGATGTGATTGAGGAATTTAAGTCCATAACACCTGGTGAGCGATGTCTAGTTCCTTGACTGTGCCAGGACTTTCAGTTCACCCTGCTTGTTTCCCAGGCTTCTTGCATTAGTGTAGAGGCACTTAAGATAACTTGCTGAGCAAAACGATCAGCAAGTTATCTTAAGTGCCTCTACACTAATGCAAGAAGCCTGGGAAACAAGCAGGGTGAACTGGACGTCCTGGCACAGTCAAGGAACTATGATGTGATTGGAATAACAGAGACTTGGTGGGATAACTCGCATGACTGGAATACTGTCATGGATGGATATAAACTGTTCAGGAAGGACAGGCAGGGCAGAAAAGGTGCGGGAGTTGCATTGTATGGAAGAGAGGAGTATGACTGCTCAGAGCTCCGGTATGAAACTGCAGAAAAACCTGAGAGTCTCTGGATTAAGTTTAGAAGTGTGAGCAACAAGGGTGATGTCGTGGTGGGAGTCTGCTATAGACCACCAGACCAGGGGGATGAGATGGACGAGGCTTTCTTCCAGCAACTAACAGAAGTTACTAGATCACAGGCCCTGGTTCTCATGGGAGACTTTAATCACACTGACATTTGCTGGGAGAGCAATACGGCGGTGCAAAGACAATCCAGGAAGTTTTTGGAAAATGTAGGGGACAATTTCCTGGTGCAAGTGCTGGAGGAACCAACTAGGGGCAGAGCTCTTCTTGACCTGCTGCTCACAAACAGGGAAGAATTAGTAGGGGAAGCAAAAGTGAATGGGAACCTGGGAGGCAGTGACCATGAGATGGTCGAGTTCAGGATCCTGACACAAGAAAAAAGGAGAGCAGCAGAATATGGACCCTGGACTTCAGAAAAGTAGACTTTGACTCCCTCAGGGAACTGATGGGCAGGATCCCCTGGGAGAATAACATGAGGGGGAAAGGAGTCCAGGAGAGCTGGCTGTATTTTAAAGAATCCTTATTGAGGTTACAGGCACCTCCAGGAACAAACCATCCCGATGTGTAGAAAGAATAGCAAATATGGTAGGCGACCAGCTTGGCTTAACAGGGAAATCCTTGCTGATCTTAAATGCAAAAAAGAAGCTTACAAGAAGTGGAAGATTGGACAAATGACCAGGGAGGAGTATAAAAATATTGCTCAGGCGTGCAGGAGTGAAATCAGGAAGGCCAAATCACAATTGGAGTTGCAGCTAGCAAGGGAAGTTAAGAGTAACAAGAAGGGTTTCTTCAGATATGTTAGCAACAAGAAGAAAGTCAAGGAAAGTGTGGGCCCCTTACTGAATGAGGGAGGCAACCTAGTGCAGGTCCTCAAGGAATCAATTCTGAAGCACTTAGAGGAGAGGAAAGTGATTAGGAACAGTCAGCATGGATTCACCAAGGGCAAGTCATGCCTGACTAACCTAATTGCCTTCTATGAGGAGATAACTGGCTCTGTGGATGAGGGAAAAGCAGTGGATGTGTTATTCCTTGACTTTAGCAAAGCTTTTGATACAGTCTCCCACAGTATTCTTGCCAGCAAGTTAAAGAAGTATGGGCTCAATGAATGGACTATAAGGTGGATAGAAAGCTGGCTAGATTGTCGGGCTCAATGGGTAGGGCTCAACGGCTCCATGTCTAGTTGGCAGCCGGTATCAAGTGGAGTGTCCCAAGGGTCGGTCCTGGGGCTGATTTTGTTCAATATCTTCAGTAATGATCTGGAGGATGGTATGAACTGCACTCTCAGCAAGTTTGCAGATGTCACTAAACTAAAATTGGAAAGAGTCCAGCAGAGGGCAACAAAAATTATTAGGGGGCTGGAGCACATGACTTATGAGAAGAGGCTGAGGGAACTGGGATTGTTTAGTCTGCAGAAGAGAAGGATGAGGGGGGATTTGATAGCTGCTTTCAACTACCTGAAAGGGGGTTCCAAAGAAGATGGATCTAGACTATTCTCAGTGGTAGCAGACGACAGAACAAGGAGTAATGGTCTCAAGTTGCAATGGGGGAGGTTTAGGTTGGATATTAGGAAAAACTTTTTCACTAGGAGGGTGGTGAAGCACTGGAATGGGTTACCTACGGAGGTGGTGGAATCTCCTTTCTTAGAGGTTTTTAAGGTCAGGCTTGACAAAGCCCTGGCTGGGATGATTTAGTTGGGAATTGGTCCTGCTTTGAGCAGGGAGTTGGACTAGATGACCTCCTGAGGTCCCTTCCAACCCTGATATTCTATGATTCATTCTCTAGGACAGGAAGATGAAGAAACCTTAATCTGTTTTGGTCAATTTGGGTTAGCTCATTATCTGGTTAAAGATCATGAAAATTGACTGTATCTGTGTATATGCCTGGTTATCACTACAGCAAAAAATTGTTATTTTGTGTTGTATTTTTTAAGTAAAGTTTAGTTGTTAATTTAAAAAAAAATAAGTTTAGTTAAGTTTTAGTTTCTTTTGTTTGTTTGATGAATAAAAATAATGTCCTTTATGATTGAGTATTCAATAAATGTTTGCCTTTAAAAAACAAAAAATTGCCTGGGTGCACACCCTAATGAAATCTGCTGTGCACGCCAATGCTGCAGAGTATTGAGGAGTGGGCTGCCTGCTGCAGAGACTGGAACTAGGTCTGGTCTAATTTAACTTCCCAGTTAATGTTCTGAAGGAGGGAGTACCTAGTGCATCAGTGGCATTTGCAGATGGTGCTAAACTGGAATAGCTGTGAAAACTGGTGAGGGTAGAGAAATAACACAAAGGGTTTGGCATAGAGAGATTAGACATAAGGACAGCTACATGAGATGGAGCTTGGCAAAGTGCAAGCTAATACACCTGGGGGAAATATCTGAAACTCTGAGTCCATGAGAAGGAATTGGATACCAGAAAGCAGGAATGCAGGAGACCAAAGGGTTAGTGTGGACAGCAAATTAGACAGGAATTTGCAATGGAATTGGCTGCAATGTATTCATATAAATGGCTGAATATTGTATTGACTGGAAAAAGGCTAATGTAGTGCCCATTGTATTGATATTGTTCTAGTCTCACTGGGTGATAAGCACTGCCATGGCAGCGTTTTAACGTTGCTGCCCCGTTTGCCCCCCCAGGCCACCGATGGGGGGGAGGGGCAAAAGGGACAGCTGCTCTGGGGCCCAAAGGGACAGCTGCCCTGGGGCCCGACGATCTAAGAGGGCCTGGGGCTCCTAGCTGCCGCCGCCACTACTGCAGCAGCAGCCGGAGCCCCGGGCCCTTCTAAATCGCTGCCGGAGCCCTGGGTGCCACGGGCCGGGCAGCGCAGAAGGGCTGGCTGGGGGAGGCTGACCCCCCAACCCCACACCCCTTCCTGGGTCCCAGAGCTGGCCCCCATACTGGTAAGCCTTTTATGTTACTTTCACCCTTGCCCTGAGGCATGGGTCAGTCACATTAACAGCCCTGCATCCTCCTAAGTTTTCAAGCTAGACAAATTCAGATGGGAAATCAGGCATAATTTTTTAACAGTCAGAGTAATTAACCACTGGAACCACGTACCAAGGGTTGTGGTGGATTCTCCATCACTAACCATTTTTAAATCCAGGCTGGATGTCTTTCTAAAAGATCTACTCTAGGAACAATTCTGGGGCAGATCTCTGGCCTGTGCTATACTGGAGGTCAGCCCAGATGATCACAATAGTCCCTTCAGCCTTGAAATCTAGGAATGTCCCAAGTGCAAGGGTGGCTTCCTGCTGGTGTCCCTTGGAGTGCTACCCTGACAATGGGGTGGGGTTCTAGCTCTGCCCCTCCCCCCCCACTGTAACAAAGGCACAGGGGAGAGAGCATTCTGCACTCTCCTAAGGGGTGCTGCAGTGGGTGCTCTGCTGTGTACTTGGGAGCTCAGGGAGGCACAGGAGGGGAGCATTACCCCCAAAACAAGCCTGTCTCAAGGGAACATCCAGTCTTTGGACTAGACAAGTGTGTGGGATGGATGACCATATCAAAGCCTTAGCACACTACATTTGCTATCTGTAGCTAAGCAGAGAACAAAGCTCTGCTGCTTTCACAGGTGGAATCAGCTCTCCAGCTCAATACATTTTGCATCCTGCAATGCTGAAGTGATTAGTCCTGGGGAAATCAGATCACTTCCCTTCTTTATTGCTTTGATAGTCTCCATTCCCAGTGTAATATTGTTTGCGGCTCACAAATGGGCCTTCCATTCTTACCTATGCCAGGCACACTTGTGAATACACCCTGGGGAGATAGTGTATATGTGCAGCGTGGGTGAAGGGCTGTTGCACTGTCCTGTCATCAAGTGGCAGAATAGAAGGGGAGTCAGGAGCTGAGAGTAAGTGTAAATTTGAGCACAAGTGCTGTTGCTTTCACAAGCAGACTCTCATGGCAGCAACTGCAGCTTCACCTTGAGAGACAGAGGCTTACTCTGAGGTCAAGCACCTCCGATGGAGAAAGATAACAAAAGTCTCTAGCAGAGAGAGGAGAGAGAGCTGTCCCCATTGCAGCTCACCTTCCTGCTGTGCTACCTACTTGTTGTAAATGTAATTATTGTCATGAGCTTGTTTATTTTTATTGGTCCTAATTACCTCTTAAACAATCCTGTTCAGTAGCACCAGAGGAAGTGTAATGGGTGCCCCATAGCTTTGGGTAAGGTGAATGGATGGCTATTCATATTGTAGGAGCTGGAGCTGCTAACATGTTGGAACATAAAGAAAAAGGACCAGAAGATTGGTTGGGACTGGAATGTAGAGGCTCTCTCCACTAGGCTACCAGTCTGAATTTGACCCAAGCCAAGCTGGTAGCTGTTACCATCTCAGGGCCATTCGGCAGCTCTCGGAAATGAGGCAGTGCAGCCCAGTTCCCAGTGTTTCCAAGTCATAAGAAACAAGACCATATTGTACAACAGTTGGTCCCCTTGTTTGCAGTCTCACCAGAGGCCAAAGACTGAACAAACCATGGAGCTGCACTTCCATCTCGCTCCTAGAGATGTTCCAGTCCGATACAAGTTGAGGCACCCCTAGCCATCATAGTATACTTGTGTTGGCATCAGCTGAAAGTAGAGGGAGGAACAAGGAGACTTTTGGGAAATAGCACTTATTAAAATGCTCTTTGTGATCGCAAATAGCTGTTCCTACACTAACCTTTACTCCTCTCTTTTTGTATCTGCCGCTGTGTGTTCCCTGGCATTTGGACTTTCAGGGCAGCAAGGGCTTTTGGAGAGTATCTTTCACAAAACCACCCTGAGGGCAGAAATGGCTCAGGTAAGAGAAATCTTGTGTGACCTTTATACTGATGTGTGGATGGTGCTCGTGTGTCATAGTGGACTTTTTACCAGATGCCCTATTCTTATAAAGAGTCAGCATGGGGTGTCAGCATCTGAGAGGGGAGGGCCCAACCCCTTGGAGCCCATTATTAAAGCACTTTAGAAGAAAAGGCTGAGATAATCTACACATGGTGAGTGGGGGTATAAGTTCTGTTCATAGAGGACAAGTGCCATATCACAAAACCATCATGACAGCTGGCCTCCCTTGAAGGAAGTCTCAGCAGGGAGGATAAAGTCTGAAATGCACAAGGAGACTGAGCTGGCACCTCATGCTTAGGCCTTGTCTTCACTTGGAGAAAAGGTCTGTTTTAATGTGTTAAAAACCTAGTGCAGGCAAGGCAAGTTGTAGTGTTAACCCATAGTCGTTGGTTGAGATAAGCTCTAGGCTTGCTCCTAGGGTTTACCTTCACCAACGTGTTAAAATTACAGTTACCTTGTCTCTATTAGGATTTTAGCATGTTAGATAATGTGTTAAAATAAAAACACACTTGTGTAGTGTAGACACCCCTAGAAGTGGTCCCTTGTAAGCATGTAGGTGCGTGTGGCTCTCCGTCGCTGTCTGTCTCCGAGGGAGGCCATGCCCCTTTGCTACATCCCTACAGATCAGTGTTGAGGCATTTTGATGGGAGAAGCGTGCCCAGCTGCTCCCTTTGGTGTCCCTATTCTTAGAGAAAGACAAGAGGCTCCAAAGCTGTCGATACAAAACATTTCACTAGCAGTGCAGCCACTAAAACCCTCATGAAAACATCAGGCTCCTCCACAGGGGAGGAAGTTATTTAATAGGATGTAAAACCTAGCATTTGCAATTTGGGGCCTCAGCAACACAGCTGACATTTTGCATGTGTGGGGAAATATCTTTTGCCCCAAATGTATAAAATAATATGTCAGCTTTTGCCAGACAGCCAGATAACTCCCTGCTTAGTCAGTGCTGACAACCTACAGAATTGGTCTGCCTGCTGAAGAATGTTGATTTAAAACAATGCCCCTCCTGCTATATATTCTCTTCCCCATTCACAGAGTGTGATGTCCCTTTGCATTTGTTAGGTATGATAGTCTCAGACAAAATGACTCTGGGGTGCCGATGATTCATAGGTACCAAGGCCAGAAGGGACCATTGTGATCCATGAGGAGATCAGTAATGTCTGCTTCAATGCCGCATGCTATGGACAACAGGCAAGTGCCTTCAGCACAGTTGCCCTGAAACTGACCTAGCAGGAATAACAAAGAAACGATGGTTTTAGAATGCTCAGCATCACTGTACATGGGGGGGGAGGAGGGGGGAGAATGGAACTAACGGAGGCTCGTTATTCTCAGAACCTGTAACATGTATATGTGCACTTACAGTGGTGTATGCTCAGAAAGATGGTCTCCTGTTTCTGTTCCCATGTTCTTGGATCCATATTATTCTTGAGGGGACAAATCTGAGTGCTT